>NC_092333.1:607145714-608426071 GCF_046630445.1 Rutidosis leptorrhynchoides | reverse complement strand
ACGTTATATGTATAACTGTTGGTGTCAACATGTTGCGAGATTTCAAAATACTGATTGCTAATTCCCAATGATTCGTATGGCAATTCTCGTTACAAGAGGCAGATGAGTAAATGATGGGGTTTTGATAAATATAATGATTTTTCGGAAAATCTCAGATCATTACGGTTGCTGATAAGTTTACTGCTAATGTGGCGAGATATGAAAGGTTCCCCGATAACAATGGCGAAAGGGCAAAATATATATCAAGATTATGATAAGGCTACTCCGAATGAAAAATCGAAGTTGTCTTGCTGGAGCTGTGATAGAATTTGCTACTTTGAAAAGGAATTGCAAAGTTATTTTTGCTAATAAATGCTAAAGGATCTGGCACAGATATGTGTTGAAGTATGACTTTGGTTTCGAGAGCTTTTTAAGTGCATAACTGTGGGTAATATGTGGTTGAATCATCATCTCGATTGCTCATTATTTGAAGTGTCTTCAGAAATTTTCGAAGGGTTTAAACACAGATTGTAATCATTAATATACATTTAATGTTCTAACACAGTTTTGAGGTCAAAGTATAGCTTTGAAAGATGTAAGAATCTAAAAGTGATGGTACCGGTTATATTTCGTATTGAATTCTGAGGTTTCAAAATCAGAATATGTAATTGGGTTTGAATGAGTATGGTTGTTTTGATTGCTATGAAAGAATGTATATTATTGTGAAAGTAGGAAGTATAGTTGATAATTTGCTTAATCAGATTCGAAGAATGTAACATATTAATTGTGAATATATATATATATATATATATATATATATATATATATATATATATATATATATATATATATATATATATATATATATATATATATATATATATATATATATATATATATATATATATATATATATATATATATATATATCGGTATTACCTACCCGTTAAAAAAAAAATTCACAATTAATATTTTGTACAAAAGAATTTTATTACAGTCTTTATGAAAATATATATGTATATATTCTCTTCAGATGTAACATAGATTTTAATGAGTCAATACTAAATTAAACTCATTCGATTTATGGTTGAAACCAGAATTGAATAATCCCTTGAAGGCTTTAGATATTACATAAGTATTTCTTCAATAATATTGAAATTATGAATCAATACTTCGTTATTTGTTGAGATGTGATGTTGGTTTTCGTTAAATTCTTGTGAACTTCGCAAAGTACGAATGATGTTATCTGAAAAGTTTTGGTTACATCAATGATGAAGTGTAAAATCAAATATGTACTTGATTTATTAGGAATTTGAATTTGTTGAATTAGAACAGAGATTGTAGTTAACGATGGTTAAGTCGCGGGCGAGGGACGTACATTATTGCATATTTGTAATATGAATTAACCGCGTAGTTAAGATTCACACACAATAGCTTAGCACGGAAAGATTTATTTTTATTTCAAAATATATATATATATATATATATATATATATATATATATATATATATATATATATATATATATATATATATATATATATATATATATATATATATATATATATATATATAATATACATATAATTTCCTCAGAGGGAATGAGTTAATTTTTCATAACTCATTGATACAATATACGCGTTATTGATTCGTAATGATGTCCACAGTGATTCTTGAACAGACGGGGTTTGTGATGTTAAAGGTGTTGTTGATTCTGATGTTGACTGTACTGACAATGCTGGTGACGCTGACGGTACTGTTGATGTTGTTGGTAAAATAAGTTTAGCTTGTTAATCACACACCATTTTTGTCAGGGTTTCTACTTTTCCTTCTATCATTTTGGTTCACTTAACTGATTTATGGTTAGGGCTAGATTAGATAATCTCTAAGACTTTAGAGATTACATAATCGCCGCGGAATGTTTCTTCAATGAAGTTATGAATTAATACTTCGTCAGTTATTGTTGTTGGTACTCCTTGGTATCTGTGGTGCGTATGACATTGATGCTCGTGGGACAGATTGTGAAGTTGAGGTTTACGACGCGGTTGTGGTTGGAGTTGGTAATGGTACTGTTGGCGTTGATGATGGTGGTACTGGTTATGCTGCTGATGCTGCTGCTGGTGTTTGTAACCTTTGCACCATGTTCTCCAAAGCCACTACCCGAGCAAGAAGCTCGTTGACTTCTTCTATTACACCGGGGTGATTGTCGGTTCAGACGAGCGGATAAATAAAATCTAGAATTTGATGTAGTATATAATCGTGACGAGATACCCTAGAAATGAGAGAGAAAATGGTGTCTCGAACAGGTTCGCCGGTAAGTGCTTCAGGATCTTCGTCAAGAGGACAATGTGGTGGATGAAAAGGATCGCCTTCTTCTTGTCTCCAATGATTGAGGAGGCTACAAACCAATCCCCAATTCATCCAGAATAGGTGATGGCGGATTGGTTGATCCATTCCGGTCACACTCCTTTCGGAGCTTGATTGGGGTTCCATTTCAGAATCCGAAGAACTTGAACTAATGGCGAATTCCATTTCGTACGATTGAATAAAGAATTTTTCGATATGAAATGACCTTCCGGCTATCGGATGGTATTCTAATTACATAGAATATCTATATATATAGAGCAAAAGATTTCGTAAATTACGGAGGAATTTACGGAATATATCAGACAAAGTTTAAAGTAACAGATACGATAAGATATTATTTAGCAGATACGCTAAGATATGAATTTTGTCTATACACTACTCATGCAATTAATATAGCAAGTCGTGTCTAGACTAATAATGATAAGCAGGTAATTTCCTAAGGATGATAAGCAGATGATTTCCGACTAGAAATGATAAGCAAAACTTTTGACATGCAGACACTGTCGATGTAGTGACCCGAACTTTTCCATGTTTATATATATATTAAATGAAATTGTTATTTACATAATTAAGTGTTTTCAACATGTTAAGCAATCAAACTTGTTAAGACTTGATTAATTGAAATAGGTTTCATATAGACAATTGACCACCCAAGTTGACCGGTGATTCACGAACGTTAAAACTTGTAAAAACTATACAATGACATATATATGGTTATATATATAGTTAACATGATTTTATTATAAGTATGTATCTCATTAGGTATTTTAACAATGAGTTATATACATAAAAATGAGACTATTAATTTAAGAAACTCGAAAACGATATATATAACGATTATCGTTATAACAACGTCTTACTAGGTACATATGAATCATATTAAGATATTGATACACTTGGTTAATTATGTTAAATGATAAGTAAATATATTATTAAGTGTATTAACAATGAAATACATATGTAAAAATAAGACTACTAACTTAATGATTTCGAAACGAGACATATATGTAACGATTATCGTTGTAACGACATTTAACTGTATATACATCATACTAAGATATATTATATATCATAATATCATGATAATATAACAATTTGACATCTCATTTGTTATAATAAACAATGGGTTAACAACATTCAACAAGATCGTTAACCTAAAGGTTTCAAAACAACATTTACATGTAACGACTAACGATGACTTAACGACTCAGTTAAAATGTATATACATGTAGTGTTTTAATATGTATTCATACACTTTTGAAAGACTTCAAGACACTTATCAAAATACTTCTACTTAACAAAAATGCTTACAATTACATCCTCGTTCAGTTTCATCAACAATTCTACTCGTATGCACCTGTATTCGTACTCGTACAATACACAGCTTTTAGATGTATGTACTATTGGTATATACACTCCAATGATCAGCTCTTAGCAGCCCATGTGAGTCACCTAACACATGTGGGAACCATCATTTGACAACTAGCATGAAATATCTCATAAAATTACAAAAATATGAGTAATCATTCATGACTTATTTACATGAAAACAAAATTACATATCCTTTATATCTAATCCATACACCAACGACCAAAAACACCTACAAACACTTTCATTCTTCAATTTTCTTCATCTAATTGATCTCTCTCAAGTTCTATCTTCAAGTTCTAAGTGTTCTTCATAAATTCCAAAAGTTCTAGTTTCATAATATCAAGAATACTTCCAAGATTGCAAGTTTACTTCCAAGTTTTCTAAATCCATTCCAAGTAATCATCCAAGATCAAGAAACCTTTGTTACTTACAGTAGGTTATCTTTCTAATACAAGGTAATAATCATATTCAAACTTTAATTCAATTTCTATAACTATAACAATCTTATTTCGAGTAAAAATCTTACTTGAAATTGTTTTCGTGTCATGATTCTGCTTCAAGAACTTTCAAGCCATCCAAGGATCCTTTGAAGCTAGATCTATTTTTCTCATTTCCAGTAGGTTTATCCAAGGAACTTGAGGTAGTAATGATGTTCATAACATCATTCGATTCATACATATAAAGCTATCTTATTCGAAGGTTTAAACTTGTAATCACTAGAACATAGTTTAGTTAATTCTAAACTTGTTCGCAAATAAAAGTTAATCCTTCTAACTTGACTTTTAAAATCAACTAAACACATGTTCTATATCTATATTATATGCTAACTTAATAATTTAAAACCTAGAAACACGAAAAACACCGTAAAATCGAATTTACGCCGTCGTAGTAACACCGCGGGCTGTTTTGGGTTAGTTAATTAAAAACTATGATAAACTTTGATTTAAAAGTTGTTATTCTGAGAAAATGATTTTTATTATGAACATGAAACTATATCCAAAAATTATGGTTAAACTCAAAGTGGAAGTATGTTTTCTAAAATGGTCATCTAGACGTCGTTCTTTCTACTGAAATGACTACCATTACAAAAATGACTTGTAACTTATTTTTCCGACTATAAACCTATACTTTTTCTGTTTAGATTCATAAAATAGAGTTCAATATGAAACCATAGCAATTTGATTCACTCAAAACGGATTTAAAATAAAGAAGTTATGGGTAAAACAAGATTGGATAATTTTTCTCATTTTAGCTACGTGAAAATTGGTAACAAATCTATTCCAACCATAACTTAATCAACTTGTATTGTATATTATGTAATCTTGAGATACCATAGACACGTATACAATGTTTCGACCTATCATGTCGACACATCTATATATATTTCGGAACAACCATAGACACTCTATATGTGAATGTTGGAGTTAGCTATACAGGGTTGAGGTAGATTCCAAAATATATATAGTTTGAGTTGTGATCAATACTGAGATACGTATACACTGGGTCGTGGATTGATTCAAGATAATATTTATCGATTTATTTCTGTACATCTAACTGTGGACAACTAGTTGTAGGTTACTAACGAGGACAGCTGATTTAATAAACTTAAAACATCAAAATATATTAAAAGTGTTGTAAATATATTTTGAACATACTTTGATATATATGTATATATTGTTATAGGTTCGTGAATCAACCAGTGGCCAAGTCTTACTTCCCAACGAAGTAAAAATCTGTGAAAGTGAGTTATAGTCCCACTTTTAAAATCTAATATTTTTGGGATGAGAATACATGCAGGTTTTATAAATGATTTACAAAATAGACACAAGTACGTGAAACTACATTCTATGGTTGAATTATCGAAATCGAATATGCCCCTTTTTATTAAGTCTGGTAATCTAAGAATTAGGGAACAGACACCCTAATTGACGCGAATCCTAAAGATAGATCTATTGGGCCTAACAAACCTCATCCAAAGTACCGAATGCTTCAGTACTTTGAAATTTATATCATATCTGAAGGGTGTCCCGGAATGATGGGGATATTCTTATATATGCATCTTGTTAATGTCGGTTACCAGGTGTTCACCATATGAATGATTTTTATCTCTATGTATGGGATGTGTATTGAAATATGAAATCTTGTGGTCTATTGTTACGATTTGATATATATAGGTTAAACCTATAACTCACCAACATTTTTGTTGACGTTTAAAACATGTTTATTCTCAGGTGAATACTAAGAGCTTCTGCTGTTGCATACTAAAATAAGGACAAGATTTGGAGTCCATGTTTGTATGATATTGTGTAAAAACTGCATTCAAGAAACTGATTTCGATGTAACATATTTGTATTGTAAACCATTATGTAATAGTCGTGTGTAAACAGGATATTTTAGATTATCATTATTTGATAATCTACGTAAAGCTTTTTAAACCTTTATTTATGAAATAAAGGTTATGGTTTGTTTTAAAAATGAATGCAGTCTTTGAAAAACGTCTCATATAGAGGTCAAAACCTCGCAACGAAATCAATTAATATGGAACGTTTTTAATCAATAAGAACGGGACATTTTAGTTGGTATCCGAGCGTTGGTCTTAGAGAACCAGAAATTTGCATTAGTGTGTCTTATTGAGTTTGTTAGGATGCATTAGTGAGTCTGGACTTCGACCGTGTTTTTTTTAAAAATGATTGCTTAACATTTTTGTTGGAAACTATATATTATTAACTTGTATATATTATGTGATATATTAATCTCTTAACATGTTTGATATTGTGTGATAGATGTCTACCTCTAGCACAAATCCCATTGACTCACCTAATAATAACGAAGAGTCGAATATATATTGGACTGATTCACAAGTTCCCGAAGAAGAACCGGAAGAAGAATCAGAACCGGAAGAGGAGGAACCGGAGGAGGAAATAGAACCGATCAAGGTTAATTATGGTCAATGGTGTTTCCGCCAAGGAAGCAAAATATTGGGAGGATTACCAATTCTCCGATGAATCGGATTCCGACGAGAATTCCGATGATGTTATAGAAATTACCCCAACTGAATTTAAAAAGGCAAAAGAAAATAATAAGGGAAAGGGCATAAAAATAGAGAAATCTAATTCCAACCCCGATGAACTTTATATGTATCGTCAACCCCCGAAGCCCTTAAGTTGTAACAATGACCCGGGAACCTCTAAACCACCAGGTTTTTCTAAACCGTTGTGAAAAACGACAGCTCGTATTAGGGGAACATCATATATCCCTAGAAACTTGGCCAAACGAACCAAAACCGAAGAAGAATAAACGAGCGAGTCGGAATAAGATAGTTGTATTCGTGTGGTGTAATATATGTAATATAGTGTGCTTATGCTTTATGATATATGTAAAAATTGCTTGTATTAATAAGTATTTTTTTTTATGAATATAACTCTTGTCTATTTTACAGTATAAAAACACAAAATAGATAGACAACCCAATATTTTAAGAGACCTACCCAGAGACATGATTGATGAAATCTTGTCTAGAGTCGGTCAGAATTCCTCGGCACAACTATTTAAGGCGAGATCAGTTTGTAAGACATTCGAAGAACGTTCCAAGAATGTCTTGGTTTATAAGAGACTTTCGTTTGAAAGATGGGGGATATCACATTGGGAAACCCATAAGTTACGATGTGTTTACTTTGACGCATATATTGCGGGGAACCCAAATGCTATTTTACGCAACGGGTTAAGAAATTATTTTGACTCAATGTATCCGAATATAGAACTTCATGATTTAGAAAAAGCGACTAACATGCAACATAAAGAAGCATGCTATGCTTACGGGTTAGTAATGTTCGCTTCTCACCAAAGTGAGAAAAAGAACATCGGGCTACAGCTATTAAACAAAACGTTCCCACAAGTGACGGAGTCGGTAATTGGGGTAAGAAATGAGGTTTTTAGGTTATTACGAGACTGTTGGTCATTACGTAACCCTCGTCCCTTTGACAACGTTACAACACGCTGTCTTATCAACGGCCATAACGGTTATGTTCCACAAGACCAAGGATGGGAAGTAGTCCTAGTAAAACCAGAATGCATGACTTGTTTCTAGACGTATGAATTACGTGTCTTTATTGCCTTTGCTGAACGACTTGTGTACTAGCTAGAATTATCTTCACAACTATCTTGTATCAAAGTTATTGTGTGCTATATTTCATGCTTTATGTAAAATAAGCGGTATTGTAAGTTTGTAAAATATTGTATAAAAGTTTGAACGCAAAATATTATTATAATCAGTTTTTCATATAGAATTGTAGTAGTTGAATTGTATATTAGCTACTAAGTATGAACTTAACGGGTAGGTACTACCCGAATTTAAACTTATAAAATGCTAATATGAAGAAAAAGCTTTTATAAATGAGTTCATATTATGCTACGAAATACTATTAACTACTCTTAATATTCTGTATGATTAACTTGTTCCATTTGACTATTTTGAAGGAAATGGCACCGACTACTCGACACACCATGAATATGAATGAAGATGAATTCCGTACTTTTCTAGCTTCAAACATAGCCGCAGTACAGGCTGCGCTACATACCAACAATAACCTTGGATCTAGCAGTACAGGAAATTGTATAGGATGCACCTACAAAGAATTCACTGCCTGCAAACCTTTGGAATTTGATGGAACCGAAGGACCGATCGGATTGAAACGGTGGACCGAGAAGGTCGAATCGGTGTTTGCCATAAGTAAGTGTACTGAAGAGGACAAAGTGAAGTACGCTACGCATACCTTCACAGGTTCTGCGTTAACATGGTGGAATACCTATCTAGAGCAAGTGGGACAAGATGATGCTTACGCACTACCGTGGTCAGCATTCAAGCACTTGATGAACGAGAAGTACCGTCCCAGAACCGAGGTCAATAAGCTCAAGACAGAACTTAGAGGGTTACGAACCCAAGGATTTGATATTACCACGTACGAAAGACGATTCACAGAATTGTGCCAATTGTGTCCAGGAGCGTTCGAAGATGAGGAAGAGAAGATTGACGCGTTTGTGAAAGGATTACCGGAAAGAATCCAAGAAGATATAAGTTCACACGAGCCCGCCTTCATATAACAGGCATGTAGAATGGCTCACAAACTAGTGAACCAGATTGAGGAAAGAATTAAAGAACAGACGGCTGAAGAGGCCAATGTGAAGCAAGTCAAAAGAAAGTGGGAGGAAAACGGTGATAAGAATCACCAATACAACAACAACAGCAATTACAATAATAATCGCAACAATTATCCCAACAATCGCAACATCAATCACAACTACAACAAACGACCCAACAACAACAACAACAACAACAGCAACTACAACAATCATCCCAACAACAATAAGAATCGCAACAACAACAACAATCAGAAGCAGCTATGCCAAAGGTGTGAAAAGTATCACTCGGGGTTCTGCACCAAATTTTGCAACAAGTGTAAAAGAAATGGTCATAGCGCGGCGAAGTGTGAGGTCTATGGACCAGGGGTTAACAGAACGAAAGGAACAAATGGTGTCGGAACGAGTAATGGCGGAGCAAGTAGTGTCGGAGCAAGTTATGCCAATGTAGTTTGTTATAAATGTGGAAAACCGGGCCACATTATTAGAAATTGCCCGAACCAGGAGAACACGAATGGACAAGGCCACGGAAGAGTTTTCAATATTAATGCGGCAGAGGCACAGGAAGACCCGGAGCTTGTTATGGGTACGTTTCTTATTGACAATAAATCTGCTTACGTTTTATTTGATTCGGGTGCGGATAGAAGCTATATGAGTAGAGATTTTTGTGCTAAATTAAGTTGTCCATTGACGCCGTTGGATAGTAAATTTTTACTCGAATTAGCAAATGGTAAATTAATTTTAGCAGATAATATATGTCGGAATCAAGAAATTAAACTGGTTAGCGAAATATTTAAGATTGATTTGATACGAGTAGAGTTAGGGAGTTTTGATGTAATAGTTGGCATGGACTGGCTGAAGAAGGTGAAAGCAGAGATCGTATGTTATAAAAATGCAATTCGCATTGTATGAGAAGAAGGAGAACCCTTAATGGTGTACGGAGAAAAGGGCAACACGAAGCTACATCTTATTAGTAATTTGAAGGCACAAAAACTAATAAGAAAAGATTGCTATGCTGTTCTAGCACACGTCGAGAAAGTACAAACTGAAGAAAAGAGCATCAATGATGTTCCCGTCGCAAAAGAATTTCCCGATGTATTTTCGAAAGAATTACCGGGATTACCCCCACATCGATCCGTTGAATTTCAAATAGATCTTGTACCAGGAGCTGCACCAATAGCTCGTGCTCCTTACAGACTCGCACCCAGCGAGATGAAAGAACTGCAAAGCCAATTACAAGAACTTTTAGAGCGTGGTTTCATTCGACCAAGTACATCACCGTGGGGAGCTCCTGTTTTGTTTGTCAAGAAGAAAGATGGTACATTCAGGTTGTGTATCGACTACCGAGAGTTGAACAAACTTACCATCAAGAACCGCTACCCACTACCAAGAATCGACGACTTATTTGATCAACTACAAGGCTCGTCTGTTTATTCAAAGATTGACTTACGTTCCGGGTATCATCAAATGCGGGTGAAAGAAGATGATATTCCAAAGACTGCTTTCAGAACACATTACGGTCATTACGAGTTTATGGTCATGCCGTTTGGTTTAACTAATACACCAGCTGTGTTCATGGACCTTATGAACCGAGTGTGTGGACCATACCTTGACAAGTTTGTCATTGTTTTCATTGATGACATACTTATTTACTCAAAGAATAACCAAGAACACGGTGAACATTTGAGAAAGGTGTTAGAAGTATTGAGGAAGGAAGAATTGTACGCTAAATTTTCAAAGTGTGCATTTTGGTTGGAAGAATTTCAATTCCTCGGTCACATAGTGAACAAAAAAGATATTAAGGTGGATCTGGCAAAGATAGAAACTGTTGAAAAGTGGAAAACCCCGAAAACTCTGAAACACATACGCCAGTTTTTAGGACTAGCTGGTTACTACAGAAGGTTCATCCAAGACTTTTCCAGAATAGCAAAACCCTTGACTGCATTAACGCATAAAGGGAAGAAATTTGAATGGAAGGATGAACAAGAGAAAGCGTTTCAGTTATTGAAGAAAAAGCTAACTACGGCACCTATATTGTCATTGCCTGAAGGGAATGATGATTTTGTGATTTATTGTGACGCATCAAAGCAAGGTTTCGGTTGTGTATTAATGCAACGAACGAAGGTGATTGCTTATGCATCTAGACAATTGAAGATTCACGAGCAAAATTATACGACGCATGATTTGGAATTAGGCGCGGTTATTTTTTCATTAAAGACTTGGAGGCACTACTTATATGGGGTCAAAAGTATTATATATACTGACTACAAAAGTCTTCAACACATATTTAATCAGAAACAACTGAATATGAGGCAGCGTAGGTGGATTGAATTGTTGAATGATTACGATTTTGAGATTCGTTACCACCCGGGGAAGGCAAATGTGGTAGCCGACGCCTTGAGCAGGAAGGACAGAGAACCCATTCGAGTAAAATCTATGAATATAATGATTCACAATAACCTTACTACTCAAATAAAGGAGGCACAACAAGGAGTTTTAAAAGAGGGAAATTTAAAGGATGAAATACTCAAAGGATCGGAGAAGCATCTTAATATTCGGGAAGACGGAACCCGGTATAGGGCTGAAAGAATTTGGGTACCAAAATTTGGAGATATGAGAGAAATGGTACTTAGAGAAGCTCATAAAACCAGATACTCAATACATCCTGAAACGGGGAAGATGTACAAGGATCTTAAGAAACATTTTTGGTGGCCAGGTATGAAAGCCGATATTGCTAAATATGTAGGAGAATATTTGACGTATTCTAAGGTCAAAGCTGAACATCAGAAACCATCAGGTCTACTACAACAACCTGAAATCCCGGAATGGAAATGGGAAAATATTACCATGGATTTCATTACTAAATTGCCAAGGACTGCAAGTGGTTATGATACTATTTGGGTAATAGTTGATCGTCTCACCAAGTCAGCACACTTCCTGCCAATAAGAGAAGATGATAAGATGGAGAAGTTAGCACGACTGTATTTAAAGGAAGTCATCTCCAGACATGGAATACCAATCTCTATTATCTCTGATAGGGATGGCAGATTTATTTCAAGATTCTGGCAGACATTACAGCAAGCATTGGGAACTCATCTAGACATGAGTACTGCCTATCATCCACAAACTGATGGGCAGAGCGAAAGGACGATACAAACACTTGAAGACATGCTACGAGCTTGTGTTATTGATTTCGGAAACAGTTGGGATCGACATCTACCGTTAGCAGAATTTTCCTACAACAACAGCTACCATTCAAGCATTGAGATGGCGCCGTTTGAAGCACTTTATGGGAGAAAGTGCAGGTCTCCGATTTGTTGGAGTGAAGTGGGGGATAGACAGATTACGGGTCCGGAGATAATACAAGAAACTACCGAGAAAATCATCCAAATTCAACAAAGATTGAAAACCGCCCAGAGTCGACAAAAGAGCTACGCGGACAGTAAAAGAAAAGATATAGAGTTTGAAATTGGAGAAATGGTCATGCTTAAGGTTTCACCTTGGAAAGGCGTTGTTCGATTTGGTAAACGGGGGAAACTAAATCCAAGGTACATTGGACCATTCAAGATTATAGATCGTGTCGGACCAGTAGCTTACCAACTTGAGTTACCTCAATAACTCGCGGCTGTACATAACACTTTCCACGTCTCGAATTTGAAGAAATGTTTTGCTAAAGAAGATCTCACTATTCCGTTAGATGAAATCCAAATCAACGAAAAACTTCAATTTATCGAAGAACCCGTCGAAATAATGGATCGTGAGGTTAAAAGACTTAAGCAAAACAAGATACCAATTGTTAAAGTTCGATGGAATGCTCATAGAGGACTCGAGTTCACCTGGGAACGAGAAGATCAGATGAATAAGAAATACCCGCATTTATTTCCAGAAGATACGTCAACACCTCCAACTGCTTAAAATTTCGGGACGAAATTTATTTAACGGGTAGGTACTGTAGTGACCCGAACTTTTCCATGTTTATATATATATTAAATGAAATTGTTATTTACATAATTAAGTGTTTCCAACATGTTAAGAAATCAAACTTGTTAAGACTTGATTAATTGAAATAGGTTTCATATAGACAATTGACCACCCAAGTTGACCGGTGATTCACGAACGTTAAAACTTGTAAAAACTATACGATGACATATATATGGTTATATATATAGTTAAAATAATTTTATTATAAGTATGTATCTCATTAGGTATTTTAACAATGAGTTATATACATAAAAATGAGACTATTAATTTAAGAAACTCGAAAACGATATATATAACGATTATCGTTATAACAACGTCTTACTAGGTACATATGAATCATATTAAGATATTGATACACTTGGTTAATTATGTTAAATGATAAGTAAATATATTATTAAGTGTATTAACAATGAAATACATATGTAAAAATAAGACTACTAACTTAATGATTTCGAAACGAGACATATGTGTAACGATTATCGTTGTAACGACATTTAACTGTATATACATCATACTAAGATATATTATATATCATAATATCATGATAATATAACAATTTAACATCTCATTTGTTATAATAAACAATGGGTTAACAACATTCAACAAGATCGTTAACCTAAAGGTTTCAAAACAACATTTACATGTAACGACTAACGATGACTTAACGACTCAGTTAAAATGTATATACATGTAGTATTTTAATATGTATTCATACACTTTTGAAAGACTTCAAAACACTTATCAAAATACTTCTACTTAACAAAAATGCTTACAATTACATCCTCGTTCAGTTTCATCAACAATTCTACTCGTATGCACCCGTATTCGTACTCGTACAATACACAGCTTTAGATGTATGTACTATTGGTATATACACTCCAATGATCAGCTCTTAGCAGCCCATGTGAGTCACCTAACACATGTGGGAACCATCATTTGGCAACTAGCATGAAATATCTCATAAAATTACAAAAATATGAGTAATCATTCATGACTTATTTACATGAAAACAAAATTACATATCCTTTATATCTAATCCATACACCAACGACCAAAAACACCTACAAACACTTTCATTCTTCAATTTTCTTCATCTAATTGATCTCTCTAAAGTTCTATCTTCAAGTTCTAAGTGTTCTTCATAAATTCCAAAAGTTCTAGTTTCATAAAATCAAGAATACTTCCAAGATTGCAAGTTTACTTCCAAGTTTTCTAAATCCATTCCAAGTAATCATCCAAGATCAAGAAACCTTTGTTACTTACAGTAGGTTATCTTTCTAATACAAGGTAATAATCATATTCAAACTTTAATTCAATTTCTATAACTATAACAATCTTATTTCGAGTGAAAATCTTACTTAAAATTATTTTCGTGTCATGATTCTGCTTCAAGAACTTTCAAGCCATCCAAGGATCCTTTGAAGCTAGATCTATTTTTATCATTTCCAGTAGGTTTATCCAAGGAACTTGAAGTAGTAATGATGTTCATAACATCATTCGATTCATACATATAAAGCTATCTTATTCGAAGGTTTAAACTTGTAATCACTAGAACATAGTTTAGTTAATTCTAAACTTGTTCACAAATAAAAGTTAATCCTTCTAACTTGACTTTTAAAATCAAATAAACACATGTTCTATATCTATATGATATGCTAACTTAATGATTTAAAACCTGGAAACACGAAAAACACCGTAAAACCGGATTTATGCCGTCGTAGTAACACCGCGGGCTGTTTTGGGTTAGTTAATTAAAAACTATGATAAACTTTGATTTAAAAGTTGTTATTCTGAGAAAATGATTTTTATTATGAACATGAAACTATATCCAAAAATTATGGTTAAACTCAAAGTGGAAGTATGTTTTCTAAAATGGTCATCTAGACGTCGTTCTTTCGACTGAAATGACTACCTTTACAAAAATGACTTGTAACTTATTTTTCTGACTATAAACCTATACTTTTTCTGTTTAGATTCATAAAATAGAGTTCAATATTAAACCATAGCAAGTTGATTCACTCAAAACGGATTTAAAATGAAGAAGTTATGGGTAAAACAAGATTGGATAATTTTTCTCATTTTAGCTACGTGAAAATTGGTAACAAATCTATTCCAACCATAACTTAATCAACTTGTATTGTATATTATGTAATCTTGAGATACCATAGACACGTATACAATGTTTCGACCTATCATGTCGACACATCTATATATATTTCGGAACAACCATAGACACTCTATATGTGAATGTTGGAGTTAGCTATACAGGGTTGAGGTTGATTCCAAAATATATATAGTTTGAGTTGTGATCAATACTAAGATACGTATACACTGGGTCGTGGATTGATTCAAGATAATATTTATCGATTTATTTCTGTACATCTAACTGTGGACAACTAGTTATAGGTTACTAACGAGGACAGCTGACTTAATAAACTTAAAACATCAAAATATATTAAAAGTGTTGTAAATATATTTTGAACATACTTTGATATATATGTATATATTGTTATAGGTTCGTGAATCAACCAGTGGCCAAGTCTTACTTCCCGACGAAGTAAAAATCTGTGAAAGTGAGTTATAGTCCCACTTTTAAAATCTAATATTTTTGGAATGAGAATACATGCAGGTTTTATAAATGATTTACAAAATAGACACTACGTGAAACTACATTCTATGGTTGATTTATCGAAATCGAATATGCCCCTTTTTATTAAGTCTGGTAATCTAAGAATTAGGGAACAGACACCCTAATTGACGCGAATCCTAAAGATAGATCTATTGGGCCTAACAAACCCCATCCAAAGTACCGGATGCTTCAGTACTTCGAAATTTATATCATATCCGAAGGGTGTCCCGGAATGATGGGGATATTCTTATATATGCATCTTGTTAATGTCGGTTACCAGGTGTTCACCATATGAATGATTTTTATCTCTATGTATGGGATGTGTATTGAAATATGAAATCTTGTGGTCTATTGTTACGATTTGATATATATAGGTTAAACCTATAACTCACCAACATTTTTATTGACGTTTAAAGCATGTTTATTCTCAGGTGAATACTAAGAGCTTCCGCTGTTGCATACTAAAATAAGGACAAGATTTGGAGTCCATGTTTGTATGATATTGTGTAAAAACTGCATTCAAGAAACTGATTTCGATGTAACATATTTGTATTGTAAACCATTATGTAATGGTCGTGTGTAAACAGGATATTTTAGATTATCATTATTTGATAAACTACGTAAAGCTTTTTAAACTTTTATTTATGAAATAAAGGTTATGGTTTGTTTTAAAAATGAATGCAGTCTTTGAAAAACGTCTCATATAGAGGTCAAAACCTCGCAACGAAATCAATTAATATGGAACGTTTTTAATCAATAAGAACGGGACATTTCAGTCGAAGTCCAGACTCACTAATGCATCCTAACGACTTATCAGTTAGACACACTAATGCAGACCTGGTTCGCTAAGACCACTGCTCTGATACCAACTGAAAGGACCCGTTTATATACATTATAAACGATTCTCAATAGTTGATTACATCGCGAGGTATTTGACCTCTATATGATACATTTTTCAAACATTGCATTCGTTTTTTTTAAGATAAACTTTCTTTACATCGAAAATTGACAGGCATGCATACCATTTCATAATATCCAACTATAAATGACCTAATCTGTCATTTACTTAATATCTCTATTGAACTCAACAACTTGAATGCAACGTCTTTTGAAATATGCCATGAATGACTCCAAGTAATATCTTTAAAATGAGCAAATGCATAGCGGAAGATTTCTTTAACACCTGAGAATAAACATGCTTTAAAGTGTCAACCAAAAGGTTGGCGAGTTCATTAGTTTATCATAAACGTTCATTTTCATCATTTTAATAGACCACAAGATTTTCATTTCCATTTCTCATAAGTATACGTCCCAAGCATAGAGACAAAAATCATTCATATGGATTGAACACCTGGTAACCGACATTAACAAGATGCATATAGAATATCCCCATCATTCCGGGACACCCATCGGACATGATAAAATTGAAGTACTAAAGCATTCCAAATTCCAGAATGGGGCTTGTTGGGCCTAATAGATCTATCTTTAGAATTCGCGTCAATTAGGGGGTCTGTTCCCTAATTCTTAGGTTACCAAGCTAAAAGGGGCATATTCGACTTCGATCCATTCAACCATGTAATGTAGTTTCAATTACTTGTGTCTATTTCGTAAAACATTTATAGAAGTTACTCATGTATTCTCAGCCCAAAAATATATATAAAAAGGGAGCAAATGAAACTCACCTATTGTATTTCGTAGTAAAAATACATATAACGTCATTGAACAAGTGCAAGGTTGGCCTCAGATTCACGAACCTATATTAATTATATATATTTATATGTTGGTCAATATTTGTCTAACAATTTAGGTCAGGTCATAGTGTATCACAATCATAATGCTCGAGACTAATATGCAAAAGTCAACAAAATTCAATTTGACTCAAAATAATTTCCAAAAATCTATACATGATTAATATATAGTTTAAATATCGTCGTTTTATATTTTTAAATATTTTTAAAAGATTTATTAGAGTAAATAATATAATTCATTTATTAATAAATAAAATTTTATATTAAAATTTATACTTTTATATATATTAAGTAATAAAATTTATAGAGTTCATTTAATATTATAAAGATAATATGATAGTTATTATTAAAGTAATTTTATTACCCGTAGTTAAATATGTTTGTATCACATATTTATTTGATAAAATAATATCTATGATAATAGTAAGTAAAAGTTGTATTATTTTGTAATAATAATTATTATTATTTTATTAATAAAAACATCAATATTTATAATTACTAAGATGACATTATGATAAAATGATAATTCTAATTATGAAAACTTTAATATTTACGACACTTTTTAATATTATCTTTAAAATAATAATTCTATTTAAAATGATAATAATAGTGATATTTTATAATAACAATGACATTTCTATTAAAATGATAATTTTTGTTAAAATGATAGTTTTAATACTAACGATACTTTTAATAATAATAGTAATGATAAAAATAATAAGAACGATAATTTTATCTAAATCAATATCTTACAATATTTTAATTTCATTATGATACTCATACTCATTATTTCCTAATCAATTTGTTAATAGCTTTTAAATCGTCTTTTATATCTCGCTCATATTAATGGTAATAATAGTAATCATAATAATTAGGTGTTACTAATATTAGTTTTAATAATGATAATAAGTATTATGATGATAATACTAATTACTATTTTAATGATAATAATAATAATAATAATAATTATATCTTTAACGAAAATACGATAGTAATAATAACTAAAATAACAATTTTTAATGATAATACTTTTTATTAATAATGATGATGATGATGATGATGATAATAATAATAATAATAATAATAATAATAATAATAATAATAATAATAATAATAATAATAATAATAATAATAATAATAATAATAATAATAATAATAATAATAATAATAATTAGATAAAAATTAGAACGACGATAATAACGACGATAATAATAATCATTTTTAATAATAATACAAAAATTTAATTGACTATAACTTCTAATCCGTTCATCTAAACCATTCGATATCTAAATGAAAAGTTCTTAATTTTTCGCTAGCTTTCCAACGACATGCATATCTTATACCTTATCTCAACCGCATAGGTAACTAATTTAAGATTCAACATAACCTATTTAAGGGCAATATTAAAAGTACAAGCATGCATAATCCTATATACTCGAGCACTAGTCAGGGATACACTATTAATATGTAAAAATTTAATTATGAGTGCTTACGTATCAATATTGAGATTCAATATTGCAGGAAAGGTACGTAGACGCAACGGAGATGATAGACACTAGATTAACCTCACGAGCATACCCACGAGCATTACCCATAACCCCCGTAGCTATAACCCCTAATTTCCTTAGCCCTAGCCTACTTGAAAAATCCGTCTTGAAATAATTCGCTCATGACCGCGTCGTAGTATTTTATGTATAATACTAATAATATCGCTCCTAATAATACTAATACTAATAATAAAATTAACCTTAATAATAATTATAATTATAATATAAATAATAATATAGTTAATAATGTAAATATTAATACTACGAAGTAAGAGGGAATGAAAAAAAATGAATGAGGCAAAGCAACCATTCAGGTTTGTTTTATAGATGGTTTCTAGTTCACCATGTCAACTTTACAGCTACGCTCTTTTAACTCATATTACCGACACACATTTATAATTTATATTATATTTAATCTTTATAATTAATTAAATATTATATTTTATTTACGTGCATAGTAAAAATATAATTTTTGTTCAAATGACTCGTACGTTGTCACTCGACTCATGATATTTAATCTTTATAATTAATAAAATATTATATATATTTTTATTTAGAATTGTTAATTTGTACATAATATATAAGTTTGAAATATTTATCTAATGATATAATATTTAGTCTTTCAACACTAATTACACTTCAAGGTTCGTTTTATATAATATAACTCGTTTTAAATAATAGTAGTTATTTTACCAAATAATGTTTTTAATATGAAAACTAAATAGTTGATTTATCAAGGGACACGAGTTAATCAAAGTAAAGCACACTTTTTGAAATTTATACAGAAATGATTACTAACTTTTGACTAACTCTCGTAAATGACATTTTTGTAAATCACTTTTACCAAATATTCCGAATGCCGTTAAAAAGGAAAGGTTTTCTACATCAAAGTGGACCTCTTAACAGAGACTCGTAATTATAATTCAATGTATCTTATGAATCAATCATTTGATATATCTTTTAATTCCATTGATAACTATTTGAATATATTAAGAAACAAAAACGTTTATGTAAAGTATTATACGTCTAATACTTTGTTAATGTTTTCAAGTTATAATATATACACATATACATATATAATCATATTCGTTCATATAATGGTTTGAGAATCATTGGAATTTGGTCGGGGTTAAATGAATGTATGAACACAGTTTCAAATTCTTGAGATTCAACTTACAAACTTTGCTTATCGTGTCGGGAATATATAAAGATTAAAGTTTAAATTTGGTCGGAAATTTCCGAGTTGTCACACATCTGAGGTGTACCCTATGTCAGTGAGGATGCACCTCAATGATATGGGTTGTATTATCTCTTTTTCTGATCCACCCATTGTAAAATATTTCTCTTAATTTATTATAGCTAACAATTTTTAAATATAATAATATTTTGACATTTTTATATCAGATTAAACAAAGTTTGCTGCTTCACTACTTCAGTCAACACCACTGCTGCTTTGCATTTTGAAGTTTGTACATTTGAAAACTTACTTGTGTTTCATGGGCTTAATCTGTTATTTATGTACAGGGAATTGAACAAGATATGTTATAGCTTTAAGGGCTAAATGTTACACATGTGAACTTAATTCAGGTTATGGAGGATTTTGATATGCTTGTTGATGTGTAATGGTTATTAGAAGCGTTATGGCTCGTTTTTTGTTAAGTTTATTTATAAAGAGAGTTTTTGAATGATGAGATGCAGTTTATCCTTCCGCCATTAGGAGGAAAATGTTCATACCAATAAAATTCTTTTATCGTTCAACTTAAGACTCATCGTGGTGTGGATTTTATCGTGTCTAATGTTCATGTGTCATTGTGTCAACCCAACTGAAATTGTGAATCACATCTATCCTATTGGGTGTTGCGAAGAAGCGTTTGAAGTCTTGTATGTGGTCTTCGAACCTATCTATTTTATGTGTTTTTGGCAACTTGTAGATTAACCGTAATGAAGTGGACGTCACATTTAACTTTAGTTTAAATGTCACTGGCTCAACCGGTGTCCATCTCCTTAGAGAGTTTATGTTGTCTATGGTGTTGTGGGTTGGCAGTTTTCTCTTTATTGTTCCGTTTGTATGTTTCGATTTTGACCTTGTGTTTGTTTTCTTGAGGCTTTTGTTTTTATTATTTAATCTAGTCATGCTTTTACAGAAGTCTTTGTTTTGTGTTTTGTGGGTCTTGTCATCCATTAAAGGTTTTTAGAGGCGTGGACTTGTTAGTAAACTAAAAACATTGATTTCTCTTAATTTAAAAGTCATTATAATCAACCTTGACCTTTTTGATCTTGTTTATTAGTTTTTGATCTTCCAATTCCAAAACAGAAACTAATCATCTTAGTATAGAAAAAAACTGTTTATTTTATTTATGGATGGATATATTATATAAGGAAGTGATATATCCACATTTAATTATAAGAAATCCATTTGACCACTATTAACTCTCACTTTGACGTCAAAGGCAGATGTGGTGATGTGGCAAAGTCAAGAAGTGAAATTTTTTAATGGGAAGTGTTAGTGTTAAATTTGTGATGAGTGATGTGATAAAATATTATTGAAAGTTGAGTATAAAATATATAATTTAATATTATATAAAAATTAATGGTGAAATCTGATTGGTCCACAAAATTCTGACGCCTACCTTTTTTTCTATCAGATTAGTGACTGACGCCGCAAAAGCGTCACAGGTGACGCCCCGTTACTGGCGGCAGAGAGGTGTCAAGTGAGATGTCACATAGATTTTGTTGGGCGTGAGAGATGTGGGGTGTTGCCCCATTAATTATAGTTTTATATTTTTACATCATTTCTTAAATGCCCTTTTAACTATAGAATAACTAGGTGGAGGTGAGAGAATATATAAATTGTACTTTGAGAAATTTTTATAAAAAAAATAGTGAATCTATCAATATTGAGTGTAGAAATGTTATCTCCGATTCATATATGAAGTGTTGTAAAAAATCCGATTACTCGCCGATTAATCCCCAATTAATCATTTTTATGACTAATCCGTTTCGATTTTTAAAAATCCGTTTAATTAAATAGTCAACGTCAATTGATTGATCAAAATCGAATTTGGTAATCAAATTCAGTCAAAGTAAAAAATGGTTAACATTTTAACATGAATTTAAACTAGAATTTTATAATTTTGAAGAAAAATAGACAATTTTTGACAATTATGTTAAAAATTATCTTAATATTTATGGTTTTTTTTCTATAGTTACACGTATAATTTTTAAAATTTAATATTTTAATGTATACAGTACAAACCGATTAATCTCCGATTAATCCCCGAATTGCTTATTAATCCTTTTAAAGTCCTGACCGATTAATCCTCGAATAGCGAATTTTGCAACCTTGCATATATGGATGTATACGTGATTTGAATAAACATTAAATGGGTTGTCAATTTCCTAGGACCGAACATGCGTATACTCTCATTCCCATGTATCTAACCTCTCAAAGTTCATCCAACAAATTACTAGAAATTTGCATCGTGTTTTAAGGCAATGTTTCATATACATGTGTTCAAGAATACAATTAAAGAATCTTTGTTGCTTTGGCTATGTGTCTGCTATAGATAATGGTGATGCTGACGTGAAGTAAATAAGAGATTTTTGTGTTGTACTTGTGACATGGTAATGATGGGGAAGCGAATTGCAATGGAGAATGTTGTTGAGAGAGTTGTAGAAGTTTGTGAGTGACGTGTTAAAATTTTCTTGATATTTGATATGTGAATAATAAAAAGTTAGAGAGATAAATAACCTCAACCAATCACCAATCGCCGCCTCACCTTCTTTTTTTTTTCCCTTGTTGTGTTTGTGGAAGGTTATTGACCAACGCCCCAACATTTTTTTGCCACAAACGCCTCACTACAGGCGTTTGTGAGGCGTTTGTAGTGACATATCGTAAGAGATGAGGGAGACAATCGCTCATTATCCATGGTCTAAGACCACAGATAATGGGACATTTGGCCCCTACCCACTTTGACATGTCACCACAATCGTCCCACAAACGCCTGTAGTGGGACGTTTGTCACCATAAACGTCTCACACATTTTACTCTAACTTCCAATTATATCTTGTCACGTCACTTAAAACTTTCAATAACCCTCCTAAACAACCTTCCCCATTACAACTTCCATTTTCTCCCAACTTTGCCACGTCACAATCATTCATAAAAAAAAAAAAAAAAAAAAAAAAAAAAAAAAAAAAAAAAAAAACACTTACTTCTACTCCACATCACAGTCGCCATTATTTTTGGTGTAATAGTGCAAAGAAAAACTTTTCTATCTTCATTTGGTGAACTTTAGTGTTAAATTAAATTTACTATGAAACTTAACGGTTAAAACATAATAGTTTTAGTTTTATCTTCACATGATGTGTGTAAATTACTTAATGTGAAAAAAAAAGCCTTTATGAAGAACAAAATTACATTTTATATCTGCGTTAAGTTTGTCATCATCACATTTTATATCATCACATTTATAGATATTTAAAGAAAAATGATTTTTCATCTTTCTATTTAAACCTGTATTTCAACCTACCATTTTAGTATCATGACATGCGTTTTAAACTAATTCTATTTCCAACCCATAAATCTTGGATCTTGTGTCATTATGTTATTAAGTATGTTGATAAATCATTTATCATAATTAAAATCTTACTCGAATCACAAAATAAAATATTATATTTTTGTTAAGTCTTGTCATCATCGTCGTATTTGTATAAAATACAACTAATTTCAAGTTTTAGAGTGAGAAAGTACTGTGTGAGAGAGAAAATGCGTTCTCGGCCACAATACTAAGACTGTTTCCAACCCTGACTGTGACATCAGAGTCGGATTGTGCACTTTTTGGTAAAAAAGTGGGTTTTCGACTGTGACTGTATTTGACCCCCCGTTAACCCAAAACATCAAGTTTTTGTGTCAAATATTTGGAGGGTGAGATGGTAAAATCTGATTGAAAATTGGGTGGGAAAAAAATTAATTAAATAATAAATATAAATGTTGAAAATTTGTGATTGGCTGCAAGTAAATTTCACGCTCAAGCTTGGAACGTCAAGTATCTGACTGACTAACTATTGTAGGCGTAAAAAACTGACGCGGGTTAAAGGCGTCAGAATCCATCAACTTCGGCCACCTTGGATGACTAATGATGGGTTAATTACATTCTAAGGGAGTGCTTGGTTGAAAAGTGGGATGAAAATGGGAAATGTAATGGGAATACTAATGGAATGGAATAATTATATCATAGTGTTCCCTTTATCTTAAATGTTGCTTGTTACTAAAACTAATATTATGTAATTTTATTAAAAATTATTACATACTTGTTCTAAACTACTATTTTTTGTGTATAAATATATTTATTTATCAAAAACACGCTTACAACAATTTTTTTTTAAATATATAACAGTAGTTACATTATGAAGTAATAAAATATCAATTCTTATAACTTAACGTAATAAAACATTCGGATGTAAGCTCATCACCAAACTTTTACTAAAAAGAATTGATTATTAAACGGTATTTAGATTTTAAGTAATATAAGAGTATGATCTGAACAAGATAGAACTGTTTACACGATGATGAGGATTACTTGATTTGGATATAGTTATTTTGTAAGTTAGTGGGGAGAAAAAATAGGTGTTGTTAATAAATATAATTAACATGATTATTCCATTACTTGGTTCAGGGAATGATGGAATACTTACTAGTGGGTAATGATAATATTACCTTATTACGAGCATCATTAATCATTATTATTTGAGAAAATTACTGGTATAAGCACATTTTCTTCTTCTCTCTCGAAAATAAGCATGGTCAGACTCCCTTTTTCAGCAATAAGCATAAATTTCGCCTAAAGTTAGGCGAATTAGGCGAAATTCTTGGTATCCAATTAAAACGTCCCACGTGTTAAAAAACTTCCGCCTAATTTTT
Organism: Rutidosis leptorrhynchoides; assembly: GCF_046630445.1. NCBI lineage: Eukaryota > Viridiplantae > Streptophyta > Magnoliopsida > Asterales > Asteraceae > Rutidosis > Rutidosis leptorrhynchoides. The sequence continues at coordinate 608,401,391 of NC_092333.1, read as the reverse complement.
TTTTTCAAAATTTTCAAACATTTCGCCTAACCTAACTTATTTAGGCGAACCAGGCGAAATGTTGTTTAGGCGATTTAGGCGTAATGTTTTAACCAATCAAAACGAGCTACGTGTATTTTATGTGTTCGCCTAACCAAACTTTTAGGCGAGTTAAGCGAAAACTTTAAAAGAATTAACACTCGTGTATCAAATAACACTTCATACATATCATTCAGACATTCACTTTAGAGTGATGTTGCTGTACGTTCAACTAAAATACACATACACAATCCATAAACTATTTTACAAAGAATTAACACTCATGTGCACATTATTTTAAACATAAATAAATAGGTAGCTGGGTAAAGAAATACAGAGTAAAACGTGATCATAAAAAACATATCGATCATCCAATACTAAAGGTTTTTAACACACAAAGTGATAAACACGAACGAAATCGAATAAACGGGGTATGATAGTTGAGAAAATTACCCGTTCTTGCTCTTGATGGTGGTGAGTTCGACGTACCAGAATGGCCAGACGGACGTGAGTACGATGGTGGAGCACGGTGGTTGTTGGCCGTAGATGGTGGAGCACGGTGGTTATTGGCCGTAGATGGTGTTTTTAGAGATATTTAAACTTTTCTCCTAACTCGCCTAAAAAAGTTTGGTTAGGCGAAAACATAAAACACCCGTGGCTTGTTTTGATTGATTAAACCATTACGCCTAAATCGCCTAAACAACATTTCGCCCGATTCGCCTAAATAAGTTAGGTTAGGCGAAATGTTTGAAAATTTTGCAAAAAAAAAATTAGGCGGAAGTTTTTTTACACGTGGAGGGTTTTAATTTGATACCAAGAATTTCGCCTAATTCGCCTAACTTTAGACGAATTTTATGCTTATATATTATTGAAAAAGGGAGTCTGACCATGCTTATTTATGAGAGAGAAGATGAAATGTGCTTATATCAGTAATTTTCTCTTATTATACCTTATATCTAAAAGGCAAAGACCAAGTGAATAGTAACCCACAAGTTTCACAAACCACCCCCACTCTTTTACTTACTTACATTTTAGTCCCAAACAAATATATAATATCTAACTTTATGGTTTTTACAAACTTATCACAAACTTTTAACATTTTATACTTTAACCATTAAACTCCTCATTCGTTATAAATCGACTACATACTTTATATACTACCTAATAGACAAAAAATAAATAATAGTCGCCAGTGGTGCGTTCGTTCTTTCACTTTTTTTCCCATTTTCCACCTTTTTAAAAAAAAAAAAAAACCCTCATAGTTTGTTCAAATATTAAAATCGACCCCCAAACAGGGAGTAAAGTGTCAAATACTCATTTTCATAAAAAAATTTAAAAAAACTACACCCAAATATTCAACGGGCCATATCTTCTCGCTCGCACCGAGTTAAATTTTTCTGAAACCATCGTTAAACTCGAAACAATTTTAGGAGCACACTGTCACTAACTATACGCAAATCAGACGTTTTTTAAAAAACGCTAAATATTTGAGGTACTTTTCATACACGTCGATTTTGCGTTAAATTTTTAAAAGTCGACAATTCCATAGTGAAACGCGGAGATGTACATATATTGTTGTTAATTTAAAATAACATTTAAATCTTTCACGGATTATACCTTTTAGTTCGACTCGAGTTGCGCTTCAACGATATCATCGTTAGCCACAAAATAATTTTACAAACTAAACGCAATATAATACATTGAAAACCGAACCCCGGCGCGAAGCGAGGGTTCGAACACTAGTTATTTTCATTACACACCTCCTAATACACCCAACCAAACACACCGTGTGGTCCAGGTGTCCTATTTATAGGCATAGGACCTCCTGGATATTCGGAGACACGTGTCACATTTGTTTGATAGTCTAACAACATTATGATTGACTAATTTATGCAAAAAACATATAACCGACTTTGAGCTTTACGCTGATGTGGCATGCATGTGGACACATGTTGTCCACGCGCTTTATGTATAGATACTTAGGGCTTACGCTCCATTTAGCAGCCTTCGGGCTTACACAAAAGATGGGACATGGGCTAAAGTAGTTGTTCGATACGCCTGCCAAAACAACGATCAGGTTGGTGCTTATCTAAAAGATGAATACTGTGCCAATAGAAAAACAACAAATAGTCTATATGCGCATGTGTTGAACTTCATGACCATAATTACTCCAATTATTTCAAGGCAATCAAGATTATTGCTACATTTCATAAGTTTATCGTTTGTTAATGCATTCTATAATTGATTAAACAAAGTTTAGAGACAGACAAAATAAGGTCAAGGAGACGGGAATATAGCATGCTACAAATCTACATTCCTCAAAGATGACATTTTTTTGGTAAATACAAAAGGTAAGAAGTCTAATATAGGAACTAGTATGAGCTTACCTAGTGGTTCTGGTATTAAACAACGCTCTATCGGCTTTTTGGTAAATACCCATTGAGCTGGCTTAGAACACATAAATATGTGCTTGAGTAGCATTCTTCATTCGGTTTGCTTTCACACAATCAGGTACGAAGTGAGACTTGTAGACACGCTATGTACACATTATTTGAAGTCAGACTTGATCAACCCACAGTTTATCATCGATGATGGGTTACTTCAGTATCGTACAAAAGGCCCTTTGAGACTAAGTTGTCTTTCCAATGCAGAAAAACTTTTCATCATTATACAAACACCAACACCTTAGTGTCTACATAGTTTGAAGATAGGTCTAATAAATAAACCAAAACAACTTAATGGAAATACATAAACATAAATAATCTAAAAAGATAATACATTAACATTGACCGAGACTTTGCAAGTCCTCTCTTAGGTGGGTGGCTGGCTGGCTCATGCATAACCACACATCATTTGCATGACCAGAATGAAACATTCAGCTAACAAAGACACATGAAAATGGGTTCATTATATTAAAAATCAAAACATTCGTAGATGAGTAATTTATTATGGTAGATCCTTATAACATGTATATAATTTGTGCACGGTAATGTATTATTATGATAATCTGTGCATGGTAATGTTTTGTATTATTATAACATGTTTATGAAGCTGAGCATATATACCTTTGTAAAAAAAAAAAACAAACAAACAAAGTATTCTTTATAGATCACTAGGTCACCCCAATTCTGAGCTAATGGGTCTAAAGCGGGAACTGCACTAAATAGACATGTGCATAATAAAAAAACATTAACAAAAGCTTGTGATTTCATTTTACTAATAAGTACAAAAAGATCGATATGAACATCAACTTCTGGTCTGATGTTAGATAAAAAAAAATACAAGTACCTGCGTACTTGTCTCCATGTGTATTTATATCTGTATTTTGATTTATCTCGCATAATGGAAACCAATGTTTGGATGGGCTTGATGTAGCTGCTCAAGTATGGGATACATCAAGTTATGTTACATGTTTTGGTCACAAATTAGGTGAAGTAGACTCCAAAGATGATTCTAAATTAGAGGCATGAAAATGAATAGATTAAATCATACTGTAGCATATTGTTCCAAAATGTGTATTGACAGCAGCAAACATATGTCGTTTGAATTCCAATTCCAATTAGTATACGTAACAGATACTAACTTGAGAGAATGTAGTAATTTAAATGCACGTGTTCATATTAGTCGCTAAACTTTAATATTATAAACCCGTAACTCAAAATGTCAACAATTATTTACAACTGTCAGCGAATTGTTAACCTTGTGTATGTTTATGTTCGTTTGGATCAGAATTAGTCAGATACTGGCTAATTAATAGAGCCTAATTACTCAGATGACATGCTAAAAGAAATTTGATTGGGACACACATAATACAAATGTTTGATAAATAATAAGAAAGAGAATGAGTACCTGAAATATGTGAAGCCAAATTTCCTATTGTTGCAGCTGTGCTCAATGCATTTGAATATAAAAATCGACATAACATGGCCAAATATTTCCACCTCTGTTTACAAGCTTAAAAAACTCTAATATAGAGATTAGTATGCGCAAACCTAGTGGTTCTAGTATTAAACAAAGATTAATCAGCTTTTTGTTTTGCCGCCAGAATTGTTCCTCAAAAGCTGGCTTAAAAGTTAAAACACATTATGTGCTGAGTCAATTAACCAGAAACACTTTTGTGTCTTTATATTCTTTGTAATTAGCCGAGTCAATTAAGGAGGAAGTAGGATGTTAAGTTGAGTTAAATGGACCGAAAAAATAACGCGTCTATTTTCAAATCATACTTACCCACAAGCTTTTATCTGCACCATGGCTTGGGTCTAGTTTAAGCTGTCAAACAAATGGACAAGAAGAAAAATGTCTATGAGTTAGAAATATGCACTTTCTTAATCAATATTAACTATTCTAGAACTAATAATAGTTTGGTTGCCATTATATTTTCATAATTCGTCCATGATCGTACACATCAGGTGAATTCAATTATAGGAGTTACAGTGCTGATAAAGGTCTTGTAAATTTAAAAATGTTAAAGCTACAAGTTGCAGATCAGATGATAATTCTAGCCATTAGAGCACAGGGAGTCGTTCGGTGTTAAATCTCAGTGTTAAATTGAACACTGAGGCCAAAACAGGGGAAATGGTTCAATGTTAAATCATTATTTAATTATTTTTTAATACTTTTAATAATATTATTTAGTTTAATTATATATTAAAAATATAAAAACAAATGCAATACTAAATTTCATTAATTAAAAAATTACATTAATTTAAAAAAAAAAAACAATACTTAATAAAAAAACACACTTATTAAAAAAAATACATTACTTAATAAAAAACACAATACTTAATCCGACTCCGACTCCGATGTCTCACGATTAGCCCATACATGTTCAACCAAATCCGATCGTAGGCCCTCATGCACTTCCCTATCTCGTAATTCTTTCGTCCTCCTCCTGTAAGTTTCGCACCTCTTGATCCAAGTTGTTTGCATATTATGAACGGGTTCGTAAACCCAATCATTTTCGGTTAGAGCAAAACCATTATCTTCAACAATTATGTTGTGTAAGATAATGCACGTATACATCATTTGTTTCATTACATTGACGCTATATGCTCTTGCTGGTTGTTGTAGTATATGCCAACGCCCCTGTAAAATACCAAAAGTCCTCTCAACATCCTTGCGTGCCGCTGCTTGTTTCTTCGAAAAGTACTTACGTTTTTCATCATTTGCACTTGAAAACGCCTTAACAAATGATGCCCACCCGGGATATATACCGTCCGCTAGATAATATCCTCTTTTGAAAGAAATATGTTTATTTGTTGTGAAATGGAGAGAAAAATGATGATAAAATGAAGAGTATTTATAGAGTAATTTGAAAGAAGAAGAAAAAATATTAGTTTTTGACCGTTTTCAAACGGCCAAAAATCTCAAACGGATCAAAATACCACCGTTGCCCAGCTAACGCTGGCCAACGTTAAATGCATTTAACGGTGGTTTAACGGCGGGGCGGAGTGGAGTGGTGTTGGGTCCTTACCGTTAAATCGGTATAACGGTGAAAAACTATCTCGACTCCTGGTGCTCTTAGTAAATTGATAAGACACAGAGAAAAACTAAAAGTTAATCTATAAACAGCTTACAGTTATAGCAACACCTTTAACTTGACTTTGCTATCCAAGCGATGATTCTCACATGTTTGTGCCCCATCTTCAACATATAAGTAAGAAAGCAAAGAGAAAAGGCGCTTACAATGGAAGAAAGAACTCAATAAGAGACGCAACTTTAGCCATACCCAATGGAGAATAAGAAGCATATGATGAAATTTATGTACCTTATAATAACATGCTGAGCAGGCCACTAAGTGTAGCCGAACCTCATGGAAAATTAAAAGGATAACATGAAGATCAGGTACCTTATAAGGTGATCAAGAAAACTAAAATTAAGTCATCTTAATAAATCTCAACCATTAATTGATCTACTAAGAGTGCTCCCAACCATGACAAGCTCCGTGAAATCAACTTAGAGCTTTATTCTTTGCCTAAAATAATAGACAATATATAAAACCAAAATATGATAACCTCAAATGGTTACTTCAATTGGCACCTGGTCACACACTGTTGGGGTGGTAACGTATATAACTCACATGTGTTGTCCAAAAATGGGCAATATAATGTGGCAAAAAGGGCAGGTAGAATAGAATATCAGGTTAAACATTGAAAGGATTAGTAAGTCGAATATTGACTCAAATGCTTTAGGGTGAATTTGTCATTTCATTTTACTCCTTACTAGTAGACACAGGGAGTCCAACAATGTACATCCCCTGTACTAATTGTTTTGAGCACTGCAGGAAACATGAAAATCGACCCAAGTGATTCATGGACATATGAATCGACGTCATGCTAGATTATCGTAAATCCTGCATTCGTGATGAAAAGAACAATTGTTGGCATACTACTCCATATGCAGATCACAATATTTATACCGCTACAATTGGTCGGGACCGATTTTCTTTGGATCGTTTGAAACAACCTTGATGTTCGTGTGTGTTACCAAAAAAACTTGTAACATACTTGAACAATATTGTGATGGCATGTTTGGGTTGGGAGCTCATAGATCTTTTAGCATATTTAGACAACTGATAGCTAATAGAATCATTACTGAAAAAATCAGTTTATGTCATGGGCCATTAATGGATTTTGATGATGTTGGTGGAGGACTTATGGTCCTCAGTGATATTGAAAACTTCAATGATACTGGAACTGTCTATACCAATATAACTATGCCAACGAAAGAAACGTAATTTTCTGCTTTCTTTATCTCTTTATTTTACATTTACATTGTGGTGTCCTAACCTAAATTTATTATTTCCTTTTTATAATAGTCCACACTACAACATAAAATTAGTAGAGATACGTTTTGGTGACAAGACTATTCCAGTCAATTCTAGGACAATTGTGGACATTGGAACTACTCTTTTGCTCCTACATAAGTCTCTATATCATCCATAATGTAGTAGCAAAAGAGTAGTTACACTATACACAATTGTCCTGGAATTGACTGGAATAGTCTTGTCACCGAAACGCATCTCTACTAATTTTTTGTTGTAATGTGTACTATAAAAAAGAAATAATAAATTTAGGTTAGGACACCACAATGTAAATGTAAAATAAAGAGATAAATAAAACAGGAAATTATGCTTCTTTCATTGGCTTAGTTATATTGGTATAGACAGTTCCAGTACTATTGAAGTTTTCAATATCACCGAGGACCACAAGTCCTCCACCAACATCATCAAAATCCATTAATGGCCCATGACATAAACTAAATTTTCAGTAATGATTCTATTAGCTATCAGTTGTCTAAATGTGCTAAAAGATCCATGAGCTCCCAACCCAAATATGCCATCAACATATTGTTCAAGTATGATTTATTGGCGACTTGACTGACTTTTAGAGCCTAAATTAAATTCCAGGCAGGATTTAAAACCCATGGAAATTTGATTCTACCATTTTCATGGCGTCTATTATTATTTTTATTTTAGTTTTTTATTTTTTTTTTCTTTAAAAAAACTTTTTCTACTTAAAGGCCGGAGGTCCTCTCGGAAGCAATCTCTTTATCCGTCGAATAAAGAGAGGGATGACTTTCTCAACTCTTTAGAGTGTTACACTCTGGGTGGAGAAATGACTTGTCTTTATTCTCGGATAGGGGAAGGATTGTCTACATATCACCTCCCCCATACACCACTCATGTGGTATTGGGTTTTGTTGTTGTTGTTGTTGTTGTATATTGTTCAAGTATATTACCAGTTTCTTTGGTAACACACCCGAACATCAAGCTTGCTTCAAACGATCCAAACAAAAATCAGTCCCGACCAATTGTACCGGTATAACTGTGATCTGCATATTTAGTAGTATGCCAGCAATTGTTCTTTTCATCACAAATGCAAGATTTACGATAATTTAGGCATAACGTCGATTCATATGTTCATGAATCACTTGGGTCAAACCTAGGATTTTCATGTTTCCCGCATTGCTCAAAACAATTAGTACAAGGGGATGTACGTTGTTGGACTCCCTGTGTCTACGAATAAGGAGTAAAATGATATGACAAATTATCCCCCAAAGCATTTGAGTCAATATTCGACTTACTAATCCTTTTAATGTTCTAACCTGATATTCTACCTGCCTTTTTTGCCACATTATATTGCCCATTTTTGGACAACACGTGTGAGTTATATACGTTACCACCCCCGACAGTGTGTGACCTGGTGCCAGATGAAGTAACCACCTGAAGCTGTTAATGCGAGACATTCAGGTTATCATATTTGGGTTTCATATATTATTTGTCTATTATTTTAGGCAAAGAAAAAGCTCTAAGTTGATTTCACGGAGCTTGTCATGGTTGGGAGCACTCTTAGTAGAAGTAGATCAATTAATGGTTGAGAATTATTAAGATGACTTAATTTTAGTTTTCTTGATCACTTTATAAGGTACCTGATCTTCATGTTATCCTTTTAATTTTCCATGAGGTACGGCTACACTTGGGGCATGCTCTGCGTGGTATTATAAGGTACATAAATTTCATCATATGCTTATTCTTCGTTGGGTACGGCTAAAGTTGCGTCTCTTATTGAGTTCTTTCTTCCATTGCACGCGCCTTTTCTCTTTGCTACGTAGTCTCTTATTGAATTTGTACGTTGTTCGGATCATTTACGTTTAAACTAAGTAGTTTTACTCTTTAAACTAACATTTGGGTGACGTTAGACCCTTACTGCCTTTTTAAGCCGACTTCTTTAACTTTTTGTAAAACTAGTCTCAAGTAAAAGGGTTAAAGCCAAAAATAGGCTACAAACTTACACAAATGTACCGATGTCGCCCACAAATTCATTTCCGTCCTACTGTCGCCTACAAACTTTCAGAAAATGTGCTAATATCAACATTTTACAGTTTTGACCTGTTGCATACTAATTTTGACGTGATAATTTTTATTTTATTTTTTTAAGAATTAAGATCCAATCCACGAACGACACGTGTTGATTTTAACCAGTTTAGCCGGTAGCAAGTCATTTTTGTTTACATTGGTACACTTTTTGAAAGTTTTTGTTTACATTGGTACACTTTTTAAAAGTTTGTAAGCGACAGTAGGACGGAAATAAGTTTGTAGGCGACATCGGTACATTTGTGTAAGTTTGTAGCCTATTTTTGGCTTTAACCCCAAATAAAATTAAGCGCAAACAATACGGTATGCCCCGGTATATAAGTCACCCTATTTTTTAACACATTAACCGACCCACCCATAATGCCACCTCTATCAAACACCTATCGTTTCATCTTTGGTGATTGATAAGCTACGGTATAACTTACTTACATAACAAAAAACACAACCTTTGCAAAAATAAACTTACGTGCGTTATGCGTGACCATTGGCTTATTTGAGATCAAGGACTGCGCAATATCCCTAAAAGCTTATAGCTCAGAAACATACCAGACATCCACCACGGACAACTTCGTAAATTCCTTCCAAGATAGGACAAGAGCATTCTGTACACAAAGCAATGAGGGTTTTATAGTCAGACAAATAAACAATTACAAGAATCACCGATGAACCATTAAATATTGACAAGCCAATATCACAACCACAGAGGCTCATCATTATCCATATAGGTATGCACGAACCACAAACTGTAACTTACACTTATAACTTATGACTGGACCAAAAATCATGACCAGAAACTCACTAACTCGATGCTACTTTATTGAAAATTCCACAACCACCTCAAGATATAAAAACAAATAAACTTACTATGACGACCTGAATGTCTCGCATGAAAAAATGCATCAGCTGGCAAGGTCTGTTCGCACTTGGATACACTGTTGGGGGTTGAAACTTGCATTTAAAGGGTGATTACCTCAACAAATGAGAATCACACCGGTAAAAGTAATATTATAATAGAATCAGTTAGATCACCAAATATTATGAATTTAAGAAAACCTTTGTGAATACCATGAATTTAACAAACCTTTATGGATACCTAGAAATCTACATTTATAACACGTGAAGCCTCAAAAGGTTCTGGGGTGAGCCCCAAGTTCAGACTGGTAAAAGCTCGTCATACAAAAAATCTTTCATTTCTGAAAATGGGAGCGACATAAAAAGAAGGCAAAAAATCTTTATATTCCAACCTTGAAGCTCAAGCGACCATCAAAACAACCGTGTCTTTGTCAACGCCACTGCCAAAAACCAGCATGAATGTGTCTCGGACATGTACATTAAAGAAATTCAGGATGTAAAAATACACTTTTGGAGTTTGACCCCTTTAACTCATATTCTTTTTTTTTTAGCTTTATATAAGATATTTTTTCATTTGATTTGCTACATATGGCACATATGCAAGTCATTTATAAAATACATGATCACATAATACAAAATTGAGGACTGGAAGTCCCGTCTAAAGATATTTTTGCACTAAAATTGTTAAATAAACCCTAAATGAGACTCTGCTAATGTAATCCAATCATTATAAAGAAATTGTTGAATTTAGGTTAAAAATCATAATTTTACAATATACGCAAAATGAAAACGTATATTAACAAATACTAACCTGCTAAATCGAATGTTGCTAGTACGAATAATTTGAGAGAAATCTTACGCAATATAATCTCTGAAGCTTTTGCACAACGATAGCAGAGTCTAAAAATTCCATTCAATTAGGTGGGGTTTTTTTATTGATATTAGGGCAATTGAGAATCGTCAGTGATAATTGAAACCCTAATTGGATAGCGATTACAACAGTGCTGGCGACGATTTGAAGTGCAGGTACAACAATAAACCTTAATTTCTACCTCAGATCTTCAATCGATTTTAAGAAATCGAAAAGATAGTGATGCGATTGTGACATCTGTTCTTTTAGTGTTAAGTTGGCGATGAGCAATGAAACCCTAACAATTCTTTCACGGAAGAAGAATAACGATTAGTGCTAACAATCGATATTTCAGTTGAAATCAACCAGCATTCGTTAATTGTGAATTGATGTTTTTAGGTATCTAATCTTGAAAAATTAGAGAAGAAACACACAAACAGAGTGTGTTTGCCCTAATTTTCTTAATTGTGTATTCTCAAGTGGCGTGAATGGTGAACTACGGAGTATTTTTTTACCCTGCTAATTTTCTTGATAAGGGTAATATGGGAAGGTTTGTGATTAATTTAATAAAATAGTTATAGTTAAATCTAATAGTTATTAAGCAAGGGCAATGGATGTTATTTTTTTAATTTAATGGTCAATTTGTCTTTTCTTTTAATGTATAGTATAGTATAGGAAGTATAGGATAGGATATAGGATAGATAGATAAATAGATAGATAGATAGATATAGATATAGAAGTATAGATATAGATATAGATGTACCAAGCCCCTTCAAGAATGCTACAAGTGCCTTGACAACTAAGGTGATTGTGTGGGAAACATCACAAATGTCTATAGCCCATTTTGTAGTGTATATCACAAAGCAAACAAACAAATTACATAGAGTATATTCATAGCAAAAAAGCGCACCCGCTTCTTCTTTATTAATCTCAAATCGTGTATTAGAAACCAGTCAAGGTTACATCATTTTAAAACTTCCCGTTACATAGCAAGAAAAGAAAGTTTGTGAAAGATCATACAAATTAAACCTAAGAGTTCATCATTTGCATGACTGAAGGACGTTACATATTAAGAAAAGAAAGTTTGTGAAAAATCATGCAAATTAAACCTAAGAGCCCATCATGTGCACGACTTAAGGGCCACCAACCACCACCCGTAAATATTACCGTTCAACGATACACAAATAATACCTTTAAAGTTCGGAGAAACAAATATAATCGTCAATGCCAAATCACGCAGAGATACAAACAAAAAGCTAGAAATATTAAAGGAATAGAAAGAAATATTAAAGCCAATAAAAAGCTAGAAGTAGATACAAACAAACCTTCATAAAGGGAAGCACTGAAGTTTTGAATATGGCTGAATATTAGTAGAAAGCTAATTCTTTCTTTCAATAGGGTTTCCATTTTCCAGAAAACTACAAAGTATTTTTTAGTTTCGAGTTTCTTCCATTGTAAATTACTTTTATGGTTTTTTTTAAATACTTTAAAAATATTTATATATATATATATATATATATATATATATATATATATATATATATATATATATATATATATATATATATAGTTTAGTTTTGTAGTAAATTTAATTTGGTGCAATTGGTATTTGGCGGGTATTATATAACATATTTGAGATTTTAATTTATTCAGCGCTAGAGAAATATCAGGTATTTGGCTGGTATTATTTAAAATATTTGAGTTTTAACCATGGTTAACATTCACCAGACACGTCTAATTAATAACAATAACACGTCTAATTGATACTGTGAACACGTCTAATTAATATTTAGACGTGTTAATTTAATCAATTAGACGTGTGCCACGAACACGTCTAATTAACAAAAAAGTAACACGTAGACGTGTTAATTTAATTAATTAGACGTGTTCCGGAAACACGTCTAATTGACAAAAAAGAACAATTAATGCTGTTCCATCTAGACGTGTTGAAACACACGTCTAATTAGCCTTTTAACACGTCTAATTAACGTTTTTTGTAGTAGTGTTTTTAAAAAAAAAACGACATAATTGAAAACAAACACAAGTACATAAAACATTAAAAACTACTCGTGTAACGACCCTGGATTTTCCAACGTTTATTTATTAATAATTATTATTATTATTATTACGTGTGATTAAACAAATGTATGTTATTACATTTACATGTTGCCATGACTAAACGTACTTGACTTTAATTGCCCGAAACGTCTTTGTGACACACGAAACTTGCACGAATAATATTTTCAAGTATTATTTACATTCATGATTAATTTTATTAATCATTTTAATTAACTATGGTGATTAGTTAGTTACTTGGGCTTTAATTGGATTTATTTGTTAAACTACTTGAACTTGGGCTTGATTAATGTTATGGACTCTTGAACATGGGCTTATAAGCCCACCCTACATCTTAAAGGAATTAGTTAGCCCATTTTTGCATGTAAGTATTACTCCTAAGACTTAACTAGATGACTTAACTTGTATGGAATCTAGTTACCATGTTACTTGCACATAATCCCCATGAACTAACACCTAATAACCAACTTTAAAGAGCTTTTCATGCTAGTGACCAACAAATTTTTCCCTTCCCCCCTTGTAGGCTGCTGACCGTAGGCCTCCCTTGGCCATAAGGGAGTCAACTTCTTTTTTTTTTTTTACCATTTGATTCACTAGTATCACTTGTATTTTCTCTCATTCAAACACACACACAAAAACACTTCCAAGTTTCTCTATTTTCTCTCTAGTTTTTGTAAGTAACTTGAAGCTTTTTCTTCCTTTCTTTTCTTTGTAAAACCAAACCTAATACATCTCATCATCATCAATACTTGTTCTTGTTTAATGTTTGATTACTTGTAGTTACTAGTTGTTGTTACTTACTTACATATACAAGAATCAAACTCATTAGTTTCATTCTTCTTTTATCTTGTAATTACAAGAACACACAAGAACTAAACTTACTAGTTTATGTTCTACATATGTTGTTTCAAAGATTGTAAGTTTATGTGTTGATTAAAATCATACTTGAAGCTCATGAAGTAAACTTAAAGTTTACTTTCTAAAGATCAAACTTTGGTTTGAATCTTTAAAGTATGAACAACCATGACTTATTAACTTGTTTAAATTAGTTTGTTATTTCATTTACTTGCACTTTAATTTCATGTTTGTTAGTTTAAATGGTCAAGTATTACAAGTTAGTCTTGATCTCATACTTTCTTGAACTAGAGTTAACTTTAAAAGTTCAAGAACATGTTAGTAAGCTTTCTTAAATTATAACTTTGTACACTTATGTTAGATCTAGACTTTTGAGTCTTGGATCTTCAAGATCTAACTAAGAACTATGTTCTACAACTTCAGATCTTGATTTCATAAGTTCACTTTCAAGTTTGTAACTTATTATTAGTTTTAAAGTTCATGTATGTGTTAGATCTAAGACTTTGATGTAACCTTGGTTCATCAAAACACTTGCAACACTTAAGTGAGTTGTGCTTCATGTCTTAGACTTGCACTTGGGTTATGATGGTCAAACCTTGGTGAAAATGATGCAAACACATCAACGAGTTGTACACTTGAAGCTACATGCATCAAGGATGAGGACCGTGATAAGCATCGAACACCAAGAACCACCGGAACCTACTGACCTATCTGTTTTCTGTATTATGGGTCTGATCAGTAAGACCTGGGCTGTTGTGATTATGATTTTCAAATATCTCTATTTGAGTAGATAACTTTTCATATAGGACTCGACTTAATCCGAGTTACGGTTTAGGATTTATGGCCCTCCGATCGTCACTATGTCCTTTTAACGTTGTGCAGAAATTTCTGGCCTACTCGCACTTAGACCGTCGCCACGGTCAAACAAAGACGAGTTTGCTTCTGTAAATTTTACCACACTTAAAGGACTCATATACGGAGCCATGGCCACTGGTCTCACCTTAATTCAGTAAGGGTAGAGGCAGTGGTGACTGATCGAAGTCAGCCTTTGTTTTAAACTCTTTTCACGAACGGAACTTACTTTACACCTTTTGTTAAATGATGAATGATGATGACCCTTAAGACCTTATTTACATACTTTTAAACATATTTGGACGATTTACTGACTTAGTACTATTTGACTTAGGTTGAGGACCCGTTTGGACAACCTTCATTACTTGCTTACTTTCCGAGTCATACTTTACCGCTACTTTATCATTGTGAGTTATAGCATTCCCTTTTTACATTAACTTATTTTGGGAACTGAGAATACATGCGGATTTTATGTTTTACATACTAGGTACGAGTACTTAAACTTTATATATGTGTGGGTTATACAACGGCATAAACATTCCCTTTAGCTCGGTAACGTTTAATCATTAGTTTTTGAACCGTGAACGCGAATCTTAGATATGGATCCATAGGGTTTGACATCCCCACTCGGGCTAGTAGCGCTAGCGTTTAATGAGTGTTTAATACTTCGTAGACATACGCACTTGCCAAGTGTACTTTCAGGGGGTATAAACGTTAAGTTAGTTACCAAGTGCCCACGGTTAACATATACTTTATCATACTGATTTGGATTACCATTTTGAAACGCTCTTTGTAGCACTGAAATCTCGTGGCCTACCTTACATACTGTTATACTTAAACTATAGCTCACCAACCTTTGTGTTGACGTTTTTAAGCATGTTTTTTTCAGGTGCTTAAGATTATTTGCTTCCGATGTCGTGCTAGTCTTGCCGTAGACACCCGATGCTCTAGTGTTATCACCGCATGAACTGTTTATCTTGCATTCAAACTTTAATACATTTGAAACTATGTTTTGTAACGACCTAAGGGTCACATACATTTATTCATGCTTGTTATTCGTAGAAGCATACTGTTGGTGTAAAATATTTGATGTCGGTTATGACATCACCTTTTTATCGTGAATGCAACTTCTTTTATTACAGCATATAGTACTTAACCTTGTAATGATCCTGTTGTTAATGATTCGTACACGATGGTTTTGTACGGGGCATCACATTTGGTATCAGAGCATTGGTTGTAGGGAATTAGGTTGCATTAGTGAGTCTAAGACCGACCGAGTAGGATTCACTAATAGGACTAATCTACAACTTGCTAGTTTACGTGTTTCTGCTGAACTTACTGCATGCTGCTGCTTGCTTTTACTGCTATATGCCGTATGCTATTACATGATTTCACTACTACATGATATTACTTGCTTTCGATTGCATGCTACTTCTGTACGATTCGTTATTATTGCCATGCTACTTATTGTTATACATGATTTAAACTGTTGGCCTAATACGTGCTTGCTTTATGACTTACTGACATGGAAAATTTATTTTTCCTTGTTCAGATGTCGGATGTTCCACCTGCTATCGTTTTGGGCAATTTAGACTCGTCAGCCACCCCACCTGCTGCTGCTGCCGACACACCGATCCCGATACGCACCAGTGACCCTAGCGCTTCATCTTCCGGGACTAGCTGCCAGCCGCCTGCACCAGTGGCTACTATTGACTGACACGTGGACCCTACAGAGATTCCAGCTCCGTCTGCTCCCGGACCCTCGGAACCACAGCCCCGCATCGGTGGTGTTGTGATTCCCGCGGAGTTCGGGGAAGGGTCATTCCGTAACCATATGCGCATGCCGTGCCGACGCGCTCCAAATGGACGTTTAGTGCCGATTTAGCCAGGCAGATACAGACAGATGATGGCCGCTCAAGGACGGCCAGTTCAGCCACCCGTACAGCCACCACATGATTCGGACGACCCGTCATCCACTGATGCTTCATCCGACGACACCTCCTCAGACGACTCCAGTGATGATGAGGACCCTGCTGATGTACCTATTCAGCCACCCTCCACCCCGCCGAAGAAGCGGTATCGCTTCGACGGTACCATCATTCCGGGGATAAACGGAGGACGAGCCTTCACTGACGCGTTTGGTCGACGTCGTAGGGTTACTGCTCGTAAGCGGCTTGTGCCGTACCCTGCCGACCCACAAGTGCATAAGACACCCCGTTACGTACTGACTATTTCTGGAGCCGGAACGTCTGCACCCCGTTTCGTGCGATCTGTACCACCCGCACCCCCGGCACCACCCCCACCACCTGCACCACCTGCACCACCTGCACCGCCTGCCCCACCATCTCCCTCTAACGAGGAACTGAGGAGGGAGGTGGGAATCCTCCGAGCTCGGGTTACTGAGCTCGAGGAGCAGTTGGCTCAGGTTTTAGACATCCTACACCCACCTTCACCGTAGGACCTTTTGTATTAGATTTCATGATGTAATCTAGTTGTAGTTTCATATTTCACTTATGTATTGTACGAATCTATCATGATGTATGAAACTTATTATTAATGAATGGAAACTTTGTGATGTTACTTTTTGCACAAGTGTTCTATTTACGTTACTGTATGGTGTTTTGCGGTACTTGTATCAACTTGCGTTACTTAATTAACATATGTTGTGCTGTTTACATGTTGGTTGTTATATACTATATTATTATATATTGAATGCTGGATTTTGACTTGAGTCAAAATATTTGTATAGAACACCATGGCTAACGGTCGATCCACACCTACTGCTGCTCAAATTGAAGAGATGATCCAAGAACGTGTAGCCGCAGCCATTGCGGAAATGCAACCCCAAGCTCCACCACCACCGCCACCACCACCACCACCGCCACCACCATCGGTTATTCAACCCATTCGAAATGGGTGTACTTACAAGGAATTCCAGAGCTGTAAACCACATAACTTCAGCGGCACTGAGGGACCGGTTGGTCTCACCAGATGGTTCGAGAAACTTGAATCGGTATTTCGAGTTAGCAACTGTTCGGAGGATAACAAAACCAAATTTGCTTCTTGCACACTGTCTGACGGCGCGCTCACGTGGTGGAACACAATGGCACAGGCACAAGGCATTGATGAGGCGTATGCTACGCCATGGGAGGAATTTAAGTGTGCCATGTTTGAGGAGTATTGTCTAAGAACCGAGATACAAAAGATGGAAATGGAATTCATGCAGTTAAAGGCCGTTGGGAACGACCTTGATGGTTACAACAGGAGATTTTTGGAGTTAGCACTGATGTGTCCGACAATGGTCACCCCAGAATTCAACGAATGGAGAGATACTTCTGGGGACTCCCTAAGAGCATTAAGGGAAACGTCACCTCGTCCAAACCACCGAATGTTCCCGAAGCGATGCGCATGGAGCATACTTTGATGAATCAAATAACCATCGATGAACCGGAGAAAACTAAGTCTGAAGCGGGTACTAGTGAGAAGCGCAAATGGGATAACCACAACAACAACAACAACAACAACAACAACAGAGGAAGAAATTATGAACAGAACCCGGCGAAACGACATGAGGGTTTCAGAGGAAACAACAACGGTGGAAATCCCAATCCGAACACCAACTCAAACCCGAACTACAAAGGAACCTTACCACAATGCAAGAGGTGTTACAAACACCACACTGGGTATTGCAATGTTGTCTGCGAGAAGTGCCAACAGTCTGGGCATGTTGGAAAAGACTGCAAGGTCACCACTTTGAATGGGAAGCCGAACCCCACAGGGCCAAGGAAGTGTTACGAATGTGGGCAGACAGGCCATTTCAGAAATGCGTGTCCACATAAGTGAAAAGATGGCGGACCACCGCGCGCTAGAGCTTTCAATGTTAATGCAAGGGACGCCCGAGAAAACCCCGACTTGGTGACAGGTATATTCGAAATCAACAACCTTTTAGCTTCTGTCTTGTTTGATACTGGTGCGGATAGAAGTTATGTATGTAGACATTTTTGCGATAAGATTAATTGGTCATTAGTCCCGTTAAAAGAGAGTATGCTTGTCGAGGTCGCCAATGGAAAACTTGAAAAGGTTGACCATATTAGTCGTGGAGCTATTATCAACATAGCTGGTGCAGATTTCGAAATTGACTTGATACCAATCAAACTGGGAAGTTTTGACGTGATCGTCGGTATGGATTGGTTGAGCAAGATAAAGGCCGATATTATCTGTGGAGATAAAGCACTTCGCATACCACAAGGAGATGGCGAACCACTGGTTATCTATGGAGAGAGATGTACCTCGAAGTTGAACCTCATTAATTGCGTGAAAGCGCAAAAGATTATGAAGAAGGGACGTTTTGCTGTCCTAGCACATGTGAAAGCGGTAGAAACTGAGGTGAAGAGCGTGAACGACGTTCGAATTGTGAACGAATTTTCTGATGTCTTCCGTGAAGAATTGCCTGGATTACCGCCACCGAGAGAAGTAGAGTTTCAGATTGACTTAATGCCAGGAGCAGCACCTGTAGCTCGCGCACCTTATAGACTCGCACCTTCCGAGATGCAAGAATTACAAAGCCAACTACAAGAACTACTTGATCGAGGATTTATCCAACCAAGCTTCTCGCCTTAGGGCGCACCTGTTCTGTTTGTGAAGAAGAAGGATGGATCCTTCCATATGTGTATCGACTACCGTGAGCTCAACAAATTGACTATCAAGAATCGGTATCCTCTTCCACGAATTGACGATCTTTTTGATCAACTACAAGGATCAAGTGTTTAATCAAAGATCGATTTGCGATCCGGCTATCACCAGTTGAGGGTGAAGGAAAGTGACGTGATGAAAACTGCATTCAGGACCCGTTATGGTCATTATGAGTTTCTCGTGATGCCATTCGGTTTGACAAATGCACCTGCCGTGTTCATGGATCTCATGAATCGTGTCTGCAAGCCGTACTTGGATAAGTTTGTTATCGTCTTCATAGATGATATCCTCATCTACTCTAAGAGCGAGGAAGACCATGAGCAACACCTCCGACTAGTACTTGAACTCCTGAGACAAGAGCAACTTTACGCCAAATTCTCCAAGTGTGAATTTTGGTTGAAGAAAGTACAATTTCTGGGTCATGTTGTGAGCGACCAGGGTATCAAAGTTGATCCCACCAAGATTGAAACTATCAGCAAGTGGGAGACCCCCACTACTCCGACGCATATTCGCCAATTCCTAGGTCTCGCCGGTTACTACCGAAGGTTCATTGAAGGATTTTCTCTGATTGTGCGTCCTTTGACCGCGCTGACTCATAAGGGCAAGAAGTTCATTTGGGAACCCGCACACGAATCAGCATTCCAAACTTTGAAGAAGAAGTTAACCACCGCACCTATCCTATCACTTCCTGAGGGCAGTGACAACTTTGTTGTTTATTGTGATGCATCGAAGAGTGGTTTTGGTTGTGTACTGATGCAACGATCAAAAGTTATTGCCTATGCCTCCCGCCAATTGAAGATCCACGAGCGGAACTACACTACTCACAATCTTGAACTTGGAGCCGTTGTCTTTGCGCTTAAATTGTGGAGACACTATCTGTATGGAACTAAGAGTACTATCTTCACCGATCACAAGAGTCTCCAGCACATCTTTGATCAGAAGCAACTGAATATGAGACAGCGTCGATGGATTGAGACGCTCAACGACTACGATTGTGAACTCCGTTATCACCCTGGCAAGGCCAATGTTGTAGCTGACGCTTTAAGCCGAAAGGAGAGGACGACACCTCTTCGTGTTAGGGCTCTGAACATCACCATCCATTCGAACCTCAACAGCCATATCAGAGTAGCCCAAGATGAGGCTCTCAAGGAGGAGAACATATCTCACGAACATTTGAACATACTTGTCTCTCGATTCGAGGTTAGGGAGTCTGGACTCCGATGTTATGCCGGAAGAATTTGGGTACCTTGTTATGGAGATCTACGGAACCTTATACTTGATGAAGCACACAAATCGAGATATTCGATTCATCCTGGAGCGGGCAAAATGTACCACGACCTTAAAGAACAGTATTGGTGGCTAAATCTTAAGAAGGACGTTGCGACTTATGTTGGTAAGTGTTTGACTTGCTCGAAGGTTAAAGCCGAGCATCAGAGACCTTCTGGTTTGCTTCAACAACCAGAAATCCCACAATGGAAGTGGGAACGGATAACAATGAATTTTATCACCAAGCTACCAAAGACGGTGGGCGGATACGATACCATTTGGGTTATTGTTGACCGCCTCACCAAATCTGCACACTTCCTAGCGATGAAGGAAACAGATACAATGGAAAGACTTGCTCATCTATACATCAAGGAGGTAGTATCTCGTCATGGTGTACCTTTATCGATCATCTCAGATCGCGATCCCCGTTTTGCTTCTAGATTTTGGCGTTCTTTACAAGAAGCCATGGGAACCCGTCTCGACATGAGTACTGCTTATCATCCACAGACTGACGGGCAAAGTGAACGAACGATTCAGACATTGGAAGACATGTTGCGTGCATGTGTCATCGATTTCGGAAAGGCCTGGGAAAGGCATTTGCCATTAGCCGAATTCTCGTACAACAACAGTTATCACTCAAGCATTAATGCTGCACCTTTTGAAGCATTGTATGGCCGTAAGTGCCGATCTCATATTTGTTGGGCCGAAGTAGGCGAAAAGCAAATCACCGGACCCGAGGTAGTCCATGAAACAACGGAGAAGATTGCTCAGATACAAGCGAGACTTAAGACTGCACGCGATCGTCAAAAGAGTTATACCGATCTTAAACGTAAAGACTTTGAATTCAACGTTGGTGATCATGTAATGTTGAAGGTTGCACCTTGGAAAGGTGTGATCCGTTTTGGAAAACGTGGAAAGTTAAACCCACGATACATTGGTCCTTTTGAAATCTTGGAACGTGTTGGACCCGTTGCTTACCGTTTGGATCTACCAGCACAATTGAGCTCAGTTCATCCTACCTTCCATGTGTCAAACTTGAAGAAGTGTCTCGCTGCACTAGAACTTATCATACCACTTGAAGAACTTACTATTGATGACAAACTCCACTTTGTGGAAGAACCAGTTGAGATTATGGATCGTGAGATCAAAACTTTGAAACGCAACAAGATTCCGATAGTCTGAGTACAATGGAATGCCAAACGAGGACCTGAGTTTACTTGGGAGCGAGAGGATCAAATGATGCGGAAGTATCCTCACCTTTTCCAGACTCCTCCATCTACCTCAGCTTAAATTTCGGGACAAAATTTTCTTTAACAGGTGGGTAATGTAACGACCCTGGATTTTCTAACGTTTATTTATTAATAATTGTTATTATTAATACGTGTGATTAAACAAATGTATGTTATTACATTTACATGTTGCCATGACTAAACGTACTTGACTTTAATTGCCCGAAACGTCTTTGTGACACACGAAACTTGCAGGAATAATATTTTCAAGTATTATTTACATTCATGATTAATTTTATTAATCATTTTAATTAACTATGGTGATTAGTTAGTTACTTGGGCTTTAATTGGATTTATTTGTTAAACTACTTGAACTTGGGCTTGATTAATGTTATGGACTCTTGAACATGGGCTTATAAGCCCACCCTACATCTTAAAGGAATTAGTTAGCCCATTTTTGTATGTAAGTATTACTCCTAAGACTTAACTAGATGACTTAACTTGTATGGAATCTAGTTACCATGTTACTTGCACATAATCCCCATGAACTAACACCTAATAACCAACTTTAAAGAGCTTTTCATGCTAGTGACCAACAAATTTTTCCCTTGCCCCCTTGTGGGCTGCTGACCGTAGGCCTCCCTTGGCCATAAGGGAGTCAACTTCTTTTTTTTTTTTTTTTTACCATTTGATTCACTAGTATCACTTGTATTTTCTCTCATTCAAACACACACACACAAAAACACTTCCAAGTTTCTTTCTTTTCTATCTAGTTTTTGTAAGTAACTTGAAGCTTTTTCTTCCTTTCTTTTCTTTGTAAAACTGAACCTAATACATCTCATCATCATCAATACTTGTTCTTGTTTAATGTTTGATTACTTGTAGTTACTAGTTGTTGTTACTTACTTACATATACAAGAATCAAACTCATTAGTTTCATTCTTCTTTTATCTTGTAATTACAAGAACACACAAGAACTAAACTTACTAGTTTATGTTCTACATATGTTGTTTCAAAGATTGTAAGTTTATGTGTTGATTAAAATCATACTTGAAGCTCATGAAGTAAACTTAAAGTTTACTTTCTAAAGATCAAACTTTGGTTTGAATCTTTAAAGTATGAACAACCATGACTTATTAACTTGTTTAAATTAGTTTGTTATTTCATTTACTTGCACTTTAATTTCATGTTTGTTAGTTTAAATGGTCAAGTATTACAAGTTAGTCTTGATCTCATACTTTCTTGAACTAGAGTTAACTTTAAAAGTTCAAGAACATGTTAGTAAGCTTTCTTAAATTATAACTTTGTACACTTATGTTAGATCTAGACTTTTGAGTCTTGGATCTTCAAGATCTAACTAAGAACTATGTTCTACAACTTCAGATCTTGATTTCATAAGTTCACTTTCAAGTTTGTAACTTATTATTAGTTTTAAAGTTCATGTATGTGTTAGATCTAAGACTTTGTTGTAACCTTGGTTCATCAAAACACTTGCAACACTTAAGTGAGTTGTGCTTCATGTCTTAGACTTGCACTTGGGTTATGATGGTCAAACCTTGGTGAAAATGATGCAAACACATCAACGAGTTGTACACTTGAAGCTACATGCATCAAGGATGAGAACCGTGATAAGCATCGAACACCAAGAACCACCGGAACCTACTGACCTGTCTGTTTTCTGTATTCTGGGTCTGATCAGTAAGACCTGGGATGTTGTGATTATGATTTTCAAATATCTCTGTTCGAGTAGATAACTTTTCATATAGGACTCGTCTTAATCCGAGTTACGGTTTAGGATTTATGGCCCTCAAATCGTCACTATGTCCTTTTAACGTTGTGCAGAAATTTCTGACCTACTCGCACTTAGACCGTCGCCACGGTCAAACGAAGACAATTTTACTTCTGTAAATTTTACCACACTTAAAGGACTCATATACGGAGCCATGGCCACTGGTCTCACCTTAATTCAGTAAGGTTAGAGGCCGTGGTGACTGATCGAAGTCAGCCTTTGTTTTAAACTCTTTTCACGAACGAAACTTACTTTACACCTTTTGTTAAATGATGAATGATGATGACCCTTAAGACCTTATTTACATACTTTTTATCCTATTCGGACGATTTACTGACTTAGTACTATTTGACTTAGGTTGAGGACCCGTTTGGACAACCTTCATTACTTGCTTACTTTCCGAGTCATACTTTACCGCTACTTTATCATTGTGAGTTATAGCATTCCCTTTTTACTTTAACTTATTTTGGGAACTGAGAATACATGCGGATTTTATGTTTTACATACTAGGCACGAGTACTTAAACTTTATATATGTGTGAGTTATACAACGGCATAAACATTCCCTTTAGCTCGGTAACGTTTAATCATTGGTTTTTGAACCGTGAACGCGAATCTTAGATATGGATCCATAGGGTTTGACATCCCCACTCGGGCTAGTAGCGCTAGCATTTAACGAGTGTTTAATACTTCGTAGACATACGCACTTGCCAAGTGTACTTTCAGGGGGTATAAACGTTAAGTTAGTTACCAAGTGCCCACGGTTAACATATACTTTATCATACTGATTTGGATTACCATTTTGAAACGCTCTTTGTAGCACTGAAATCTCGTGGCCTACCTTATATACTATTATACTTAAACTATAGCTCACCAACCTTTGTGTTGACGTTTTTAAGCATGTTTTTCTCAGGTGCTTAAGGTTATTTGCTTCCGCTGTCGTGCTAGTATTGCCGTAGACACCCGCTACTCTAGTGTTATCACCGCATGAACTGTTTATCTTGCATTCAAACTTTAATACATTTGAAACTATGTTTTGTAACGACCTAAGGGTCACATACATTTATTCATGCTTGTTATTCGTAGAAGCATATTGTTAGTGTAAAACATTTGATGTCGGTTATGACGTCACCTTTTTATCGTGAATGCAACTTCTTTTATTACAGCATATAGTACTTAACTTTGTAATGATCCTGTTGTTGATGATTCGTACACGATGGTTTTGTACGGGGCATCACAACTCGTCGTCGGATAACTCAAACGCTTTTTGATATTTCTTGGTGATTTTTGTTCGGGCTCTCAATACCAAAACGCGTTGTTCCTCCGTCAAGTCGGGTGCACATGGCTGGGTGAGAAATGACAATTGATCCAACATTCACGGGTCTCGGTCGTGTCGTATATCCTATTCATCATCCGCCTTGTAGCGTTGGCGGTTTCAATCAATTGTAAACGAGCTTCGGTGGAAGACAATTGTAAACGAATTTGGCAAATCCCATGTCCTGAGCCGGGTTGAAAGATGACCCGGATGGTGAGTTGAAACACATTTGGTTTTCAAGTAGATTTTGAAAAAAATCATTACTTCGTTGATTGTCGTTCATTTGCTCGTTCGATTTTTTTTTTTTTTTCCGATGATGATTTTTAAGCCATTTTGATTAATGAAATTGTTGGATGAAAGTG
Organism: Rutidosis leptorrhynchoides; assembly: GCF_046630445.1. NCBI lineage: Eukaryota > Viridiplantae > Streptophyta > Magnoliopsida > Asterales > Asteraceae > Rutidosis > Rutidosis leptorrhynchoides. The sequence continues at coordinate 608,376,362 of NC_092333.1, read as the reverse complement.
TTGTATTTTTTACAATTTTTGGAAGTGTGGTGTGTGTTTTAGGAGTGTTGGAAATGAGATAGATATATAGTGTAAATAAATGAGAAAAAAAAATTAAAAATTAAACCAACTAGCCGTTGGGTTTAAACGGTCAAAAATTCAAACATTTTGTTTCCATTTCCCGTCCTCAACTATGCTTGTGTATGATTTAAACGAGGGCGACCATATCGAGGGCGGCACTATTGCCATCGGCGCCCTCCCATGTAGTTGATGATGATATAGTGTAGTGGAGAACGTACCATTGGGATTGGTCTAATAGGTGTTTTACTTGAAGTAAATTGATAAGATGTAACTCAAACAAGACTGAGTGAATTGAAGTTGAACAAAAAGTTGACCTCTTTATTTTTAGCATAAATAAGCAGCTGCAGAGAGTTTATTTAAATATCGTAAAATCAGAGAGAACGGACCATATACATTACATGACCATATATACAAATTAAAATGCCTATAAACCGATCTAACAACCCAGTTAAGTTCACATGAAAATAAACAATTAGTAAAAGAGAACATGTTAAGAAATATTTGACGTATGTGAATTAACCTACGTCCCTATCAGCTGCTTGTCCTACATGTAATGGATTTAGAAATAAGATGACAAATGGGTGGTTTTCACTTCTTGCTTCTTTTCTTATCTCAAATTTCATATAAAAACTTGTACAAGTTACATCATTTAAACTTCCAGTTATCAAAGTGTGCATATGAAAAAAAAGGTGTTTGAAAGATCAATGCAAGACAAACCTGAGAGCCCATCATGTGCCCAACATGAGTGCCAACAAGCACTGGAAAATCAAACCGTCCTAAATGATATATTAGAAGTTAAGAAAAACGAGAATAAAAGTCATTATAAAATACAGAGAACCCTAGAGCACAACAGGCAACATGTGAAGCAATAGAAAGAAATATGAAAGTTAATCTGTGAAAGAATCCAAACTTCCATATACAAAGCATCATATATTAATCAAGAAGATGTTAGATATTACAATAATTCCATTTTTGACAAAAAGAACTCTGCTCGCACCAGGTACCCTTCTCTTCCTTTGTTATCGGTAAAACCTATATTATGAAATCCAATTTAAATTAAGTTTGATTGCAAAATCGAACAATCGTTATACCTTTAATTGCCTATCCATGGGCAAGAATTCGGGAGGGAAAAAGAAAAAAAAGGAAGTGATGACGGTGCCTAGGGTTTTACGTGGTCGGAAAATAGGGATGGATGAGTTCAATAATCCGATTGAAAGCGGTTTAGAGGCTGTAGCACCATTGATTAATACAGTGAATTCGACTGAACTTGAATTAGAGGATGATGGGTCGCTGAGTGATAGGGTTGATGTGCCTATTAACGATCTCGAACAGAATGATGTTATTAGTATACACTCAATTGATGAGAACGGTCCTGACTATTACCTAGATATTGTTGTGGGTAAAGATATAAATCCTAATAATTCCAATAACACTGATATCCCCTTTCAGACGTTTGTGAATGAATTGGAGTCAACTCCAAAGTTGTTAGAGAGTAAGGGCAATACTCCTGTGCGGGCACCTGCTTCATCACCATCTGGTTTAAAAGTGCCTCAAGGCTCGTACTTGAATGCTGCTTCTGCTAATACAGTTCACCAACGCAAAGTCAATTTTCGATTAGTTGAACAAGACAAAGAGTTAGATGATGATGTAGACGTGATGATCCCTTTGACATCTGTTTTGGAAGCTTCGAATAGGTATAGTAACACTATTTATGGGTACTTCATGGGTAAGAGATTGGCATTCCCGAGTGTTCAGAATTATGTGTTGAATGTTTGGAAGAAATATGGCATCGAGAAAATTATGATGAACGCTAAAGGGTTTTATTTCTTTAAATTCTCGACGGCTAAGGGAGTGAATGACGTGTTAGAAAATGGTCCATGGATGATTCGAACGGTACCGATAATTCTGAATAAATGGTCGCCTAATGTGTCACTTACAAAAGAGGATCTTACGAAGGTACCTGTGTGGGTTAAGTTACATGATATTCCTCTTGCTGGGTTTACGGAGGATGGGCTAAGTGCGATCGCTTCGAAAGTTGGAAGGCCTATGATGTTAGACTCGTATACGAGCACCATGTCTCTTGAAGCCTGGGGACGTCCCAACTTTGCCAGAGCAATGATCGAGGTTGCTGCTGATAAGGAATTAAAAGAGAATTTGAATGTTGCTACTCCTAATATTAATGGTGATGGGTATACCAGGGATGTCGTTCGAGTTGAATACGAATGGAAACCCCGGCAATGCTCTTGTTGCAAGGTGTTTGGACATAAAGATTCCCAATGTCCTAAGAATATACCCGTGAAAGGGAATGTTATCATTATCGACAATGATGGGTTTCAACAAGTTAAGCCTAAAGGAAAAGATGGTGTTGAGGGTAACAGTAAGGGTAATGCAGTGAAAAAGGGTATTCTTGTAGGAAAACAAAAATCCATATGGGTGTACAGGCCAAAGCCAAACCCTGCAAGTACCAGTGGAGTAAATACCATGGAGAATAGAGAACCTATTAAAGAGCAAGCGGTGGATACAGTTCTGGTTACTAACGGTTTTTCAGCTCTACGTAACCTTGATATAACAACCCTCACATTTCCATACTTGAATTGACTAATTTGCCCATAGGGTTGTTATCCATACTTAATATATGATTAAATTCGACGTTGATTAAATATTTATTTTTTTGTCGACACGTTTTATTAACTAAAGTTTATACTAATTATATAAAATAACTTTAGTTAATATTAATATTAACGTGTATTATATATAAAACTATATGTAACATAATTATTAATTAAATGATAAGTTATTTTAATCATTATTTATATTTTTAGCTTATAAAAAAAAGAAATAAGATTTTTTTATAAATTAAATAATGAGCCCATGAATTTTGACTAAATATTTTCAAAGACAAAACATATTAAAAACATTTTTAACATGTTTTTTTTTTTTTTTGTCAAAATTGGCACCTTTATTTTATTTATATTTTTTCTTTTCACCAACCATTTTTTTTCTATAAATACCCACTTCTATTTCATAAAAACTTGTATCAAATCTTTGGAAAAACTCTCTCACAAACTTGAGAAACTACTTGAGGTATTTTCTATATTTTTTTATCGAATTACTTTTATTTTTTGTATATTCTTTATAAATTCGAAATTAATATATATAAATTATGTTTATATGTTATGTTATAATTAGTATTATAAGTATTATGATGTATAAAAATAATTTTGATAATTTATGGAATATTATTTATAATTAAATATGAATTATGTAGTATTTAAACGTAAAAACAATGTAAAATTCGTAATAAATATTTTTAACCAAAAATAAAATATATATAATTTTTTCTGAGTTTATAAAACTTATATAGATTTGAAAAATTATAAAAATAATTACTTGGGTCGAATTGGTAATTATTATATAATTAAAATCTATTATTATATAATTCGAAGGTAAATTAAGAATAAATATAAAATAATAAAAATATTTTTTTAAATATTTTTTTTATAGGTTATTAGACTGATAGAAACTTATAAAAATTATAAAAATAATTGTTTGGGTTTATTTAGTAATTATGTAGAATTAAACTTATTTTGTGAATAAATTAAGGGTAAAAACAAAAATAAATACAAAATATAATAAAAAATGTTTTCTTAATTTTTTTTACTGATTTATATGATTAACTAAGACTATAAAAATTATGTATATAATTTTTAGATATTTAATTAAGTATTTAGACATTTTTGGATAATGTTTGATTAATAAAACACTATTATCTTTGAAGTAATTTAGGTATTTATTTAAAGGTAATAAAACACTATTATCTTTGAAGTAATTTAGGTATTTATTTAAAGGTAATTATATTTAATATATATATATATATATATATAAAAGACATACTAAGGTATAACTAAATATTAAATAATACTTAGGTTATATTATCACATATATAATTATTAAGTACATTAATAATTCGTTGTGTGTATACACCTATAATGTGAAGGTTATAATTAAAAGATAACGTGCACTTTATACAAACATCACCGCTACTTGTGGCCTAGGGTGATCCTTGTTACCATTATGGGACGCTTGTGGATCTCGAATGCCAAGACTTAGATTCTGGTCAAGAGATCCTGGGTCGCTCGGTAACAATAGATCATTCGAGTGACTTGTATGTTAGCAATGAAGTTTGGGTGAGATTGTACAACGTCTTTGTTGAGGATTATAACCCGAACATTCTTAAACTAGAAGCTTACTATAAGTGGAAGCTTTTCATAAATAGTAGGTTTTCAAAAATAGAAACTTTTAAGAAATAGGAACTTTTCTCGAAAACCGTCACTGTTAATATAGTTGCTATATTAATAAACAAACTTTATGTCTGTTAGACATTAACTAATTAAAGATTATATCTATAGGTTAAGATCTCCGATCACTTACTCCGTTCATTCTTCTTTGCGTGGAATAACTTACTTGCTACTAAGGTGAACTTCATAGCCCTACTTTTTACTGTTTTATAACTGTTTTATAACTTTTGGGGTGAGACACATGCTTGCTTTATAACTGTTTTACTCTTAAACACAAGTACTAAATTGTTAACTATACTGTCATGCTTTGATTCATTCTAAATCCCTACCGTAATATCGTTAATTGCTACGTTTAAATGCAAACTTAATTATTGTGAGTCGGCCAATTGAGGGTAACGTCTCTAACCATTCGACCGTTGGTCTTTGGTTACATAATAATGATTCCACGACAATGACAGTACAAGGTGTCATAGGGTAAATTGTTTAGTAGTGATATTACAAACTGCAGCAACACTTTTAGATTGATATATCTATATTGATTAACTTTAAACTAAATCTTGTGGTCTAAAACTTTGAATATTATTTATAAACCTGTGAATTTCACTCAACCTTTTTGGTTGACACTTTAAGCATGTTTTGTCTCAGGTGATGATTGAGCTAGCTGTTTGCAACTTTATGATGATAGATTTGATGCTTGCATGGAGTCCACATCGCATATTATATTTTAGTTCATAAACATTTATTTTACATTTTAATAATAATGTAAACATTTATTACTGCTTCCGCTGTTTTATTAACAAAGGTTTTATTTAAAAGGTCTCATATAGAGTCGTTCTCGTTTATACAACTGTGTTATGATATGATTGGTCACAATTACCCTTGGTCCATTTTGGGGGTGTGACAGATTGGTAGCAGAGCAGGCTGTTGTAGAGAACCAGGATTGCATTTTAAATGTGCCTTATACAACTAGGTACCTTAGCAATGTACGACTACAACTTTCCTTGACTATAGTGCCTTTAATTGTTGCCTTTAACTGTTAAATGCTACACTATACTTTAGAAACTTTACTTATCTTAGAATGCCGAGCCAATCTAAGAACTCTGCTCATTCTCCTAAGTACTATTCAATTCCGCCACCACATTTAAATGCGACACCGTTCTCGACATTCCTATGTCATCTATCATGGTTTTGTGTATTACATATGTATTACATGAAATATTATCCATGATTTTTGAAACTCCTATATTTGTTACTATTTATACTCAAACGTATATAACATCCTTGTTATATCACGTACCTATATGCTTTATGCCTTTATGTATCGGTTTGCGAACCAAAAAATATCATTGAGTTATCAAGAATCTCAAAGATATTATAATGTCATCACTACTCATATTCATTACTTTTAAATCTTTGATTTCTCATTATTTTTGATCATTGAATTTTCTTGACGGATGGCGTCTACGAAACTCTAGAATGGAAGGGTTTGGATTACCGATTTAAAGGATCCTATAGCTCAAGCCCCTAGACCTGAATAGTCTAATGACCCGTCCTAATCCATCCGGACGAAGTCCATATCGATTATAAACGATTCACAACAGTTGGTTACATCGCGAGGTACTTGACCTCTATATGATACATTTTACAAACATTGCATTCATTTTTGAAAAGACAATCTTTCATTACATCAAAAGTTGACGGCATGCATACCATTTCATAATATAACTAACTATTATTGACTTAATAATAATCTTAATGAACTCGACGACTCGAATGCAACGTCTTTTGAAATATGTCATGTATGACTCCAAGTAATGTCTCTAAAATGAGCAAATGCACAGCGAAAGATTTCTTTCATACCTGAGAATAAACATGCTTTAAAAGTGTCAACCAAAAGGTTGGTGAGTTCATTAGTTTATCATAAATAATCATTTCATAATTTTAATAGACCACAAGATTTTCATTTCTCATAAACATACGACCCATGCATAGAGACAAAAATCATTCATATGGATTGAACAACTGGTAACCGACGTTAACTTAATGCATAGAATATCCGCAAAACAGAACCTCTCGTCTGTATAATAATAATCTCGAAGTACTAAAGCATTCATACCCCGAATGGGACTTGTCAAGGTCCATAGATCTATCCTTAGGATTCGTGTCAATCAGGGGCCATTTCCCTAAATTCTTAGGTTACCAGACTTGAAGGGCGATATTCGGTTAATAATCCAACCATAGAATGTAAATTTAAGTACTTGTGTCTATTTCGTAAAATATTTATAAAAGCAGCGCATGTATTCTCAGTCCCAAAAATATATATTGCAAAAGCATTTAAAAAGGGAGCAAATGAAACTCACCTAATGTATTTTGTAGTAAAAATACATATGACTATATTGAACAATGCAGGGTTGGCCTCGGATTCACGAACCTATATCATTTGTGTAATTATTAATATTCATAGTTGTAATTGAACACACACACACACACACACACACACACACACACACATATATATATATATATATATATATATATATATATATATATATATATATATATATATATATATATATATATATATATATATATATATATATATATATATTAGTTATATCATTATTATGTTAATAATATATATTTGTTTATATATTTATTTTGTATATAAAAATATTAAATTTTGTTATGTTATATGTGTTAAATATATATATCTATGTATGTATTTTATTTGTTTAACAAAACAATAGTTCTATAATACTAAGTTAATATTAATAATGATAATAACATTAATAATATACATATGTTAATAATAACCCTATTAGTGATAATAACAATGATATTAATAATAGTACTTGTAAAAATATTAATTTTACTATTTATGATAATTATGATATTAATGATTTACTAATAATAATAATAATAATATCTTTATTAAAGATAACAATATTAATAATAATAATGATATTGTTAATAATGATACTTTTATTAATACTAATAATAATACTCATAATACTTATAAGTATAAATATGATCACATTTATAATTATAATACAAATAATCATAATAATAACAATGATCATATTGATAACAATAATAATGATAATAATAATAATAATAATAATAATAATAATGTTAATAATAATAATAATAATAATAATAATAATAACAACAATAATAATAATAATAGAAATAGAAGTAAAAAAAATTATATATATATATATATATATATATATATATATATATATATATATATATATATATATATATATATATATATATATATATATACCCTTTAAAGAAAGCTTCCTAAAAAGAGTTGCACTCCGCATGGACTGAACCCGAGACCACTCGAAACCCGACACTCTTACATAACCATTGAGCTATCGTTCATTATCTGTCTTGTAAGCCTCAGTATTTTTTATAACCCATACCTATTTCTTCTCCTTTCTTCCTTTTCTCTCAGAAATTCAATCGACCCAGCACATGAAGTTCGTACCCAAAATAACGAATCAATGTTGTTTTAAGACTTGAAACTTAATTACAAGTGACCTTTAATGAATCCTTTTGATCAAAAAAATACAAATTATAATGTTTGCTGTTCGTGAAAAACGGACGAAGAGCTCAATCATCAATCTTGGTTTTAAGAATGTTTCAGATTAAAGTTTCTACATGAAGATGGTTTTAAATTAAACGTATAAACTGTATGTAACCTCAATTGAATCCAAAACATTGAATTGATTTCGAATTTTTGCCAAGAACACGACAGTTGACTTTTTCAAGATAACTTTGACTCCGAAAATTTAAAGTCGATAGTAAGAATTAAGATTTGAGATTTTCCAGATAGTTTGAGCGGGTGATTTCTAGCATAATTGCATTGTTACATTTTGAAGATTGATTTGAATTCGAAATATGACACAAAAGTTAAAGAACAGGGGCAGTCGACCTTCTTCTTCATCTTTTCTGTTTGATTTTAGAATAATTGAATGTGTCAGAGTGATAAACGAATTATAATACTTATATTAGACTCTAATTTGTTTGAATTAAACTAGATTGGGACGTGTAACCAAAACAGACAAGAGGTACGAGTGTTTATGTAGCAGATGAAGAAAAAGATGATAAAGCATATTGATAAATCCCCAAAATTTGGTTGCATATGAGTTTTTAATTCGATTCAGAAACAAAATTTACTCTAATGTGATTTTGGTAGAAAACTGGTTTGGAATGTAGTTGGCAGAATCAAATAAAGATATATAAAGCAGATTTTTATAAAAAGGGAAAACAGATTCATTTATATAATATTTTTTATTTCTGTAATTAATAAACCTTAATAATTAATATACATAAATAATAATAATACCAATTAATAATAATCTTTATTACTAATAAATTCTTGTTAGTAATAATACTAATGATCTATATAAGGTGATAATGTTAATATTAATAATAACAATAATAATAACCATAATATTAGTATTAATGGTAACAATTAAAATGTATCAAATTTCGTATCAATAGCTTATAAGTAACAATATTGTTGATTTCATTATTAGAATTAATATAATATGTTATTATAACAATTATATTTATACTTGAATTATACATATATATACATATATATATATATATATATATATATATATATATGTATATATGTATATATATATATGTATATATATATGTATATATATATATATATATATATATATATATATATATATATATATATATATATATATGTATCATTACTTAGGTATTACATAATATATTGTATATTAACTTCTATTGAATATTTATTATTTATGCATTATAAATATATTATAATTATCATACATAAAATATTTATAGTTTCATTTTTAATAACAACTTTTTATCTGGTGTAATATTTTACATAATTAACTCAATTGATTACGTTGTATTTCGATTTATTATATAAAGTGATATACATATACATATATATATATATATATATATATATATATATATATATATATATATATATATATATATATATATATATATATATATATATATATATATATATATATATATATATATATATATATATATATATATATATATATATATAACAATCGTTCGTGAATCGCTGAGAATTAATCAAAGGTCAAATGATTTCATAAGAACAGTTCAAAAACTTTGAGACTCAACATTACATACTTTGCTTATTGTGTCGAAATCATTAAAATATTAAGTTTAAATTTAGTCTGAAATTCCCGGTTCATCACAGTACCTACCCGTTAAAGAAATTTCGTCCCGAAATTTGAGTGAGGTGGTCATGGTTAACTATAAAAATGTTTTCATGACGTATATGAGTTGATAAATAGAGTTTTATCATCATTGAGTAATATGGATAAAATGATTCGATTAATCGAAGCGTATGAATGAAGCTATCACAAAATATCGAGATGAAGAAATGGAGATTTTCCATAACTTTTGACGTAGTTGCGATTGAATTCCGGAATTCAAGGGATTTAAAGAAAATCTTCGAAATCTGAGAGATTTGATTCTTCGGCGAATAAGGAGATTAAGATCTCTATAATTAAATACGGTGATCTGCCTCGATTACTCTATCTGATATTTCCATCATAAATTAAACTCCTCCGTTCCATTATTCTCACCATTCTTGTACTTTCTTTCTTAGTTCATACATTCAAAAAAATTGTGAAAATGCTTAATCCAGTTCTAATCCTTAATATCTTATTGATTATCATATCAATCACTCTTCTTTTTCAACTACCACCAGAGGAATCTATTCCTTTCTACTATTACCTTGGGGTGATACTATTCTTAACTATATCGTGTCTTTATATTGCTATTCGTATTAATATCCACGGTTTGTAACCTCTGTGTTATTATTGGGCTTTATATTTTCTCTTATATCTTGGAGCTCTTTGCCTTTTTTTATCCTCTTCTCGACCTCTATTAAAGCGAGTAACGGTCTAGAATTCGTAAGTATGGATTTTCGAATGAACATCATGTTCTAAACAAGAAAGAACGTATTAGCACGATCTGATTTGTCAAATTACCAGAATCACTAAGAATAGAACTATCAAGAATATATTTTTTTGATATGTTCAGAAGTTAAGCAGAATGAAAGAGTTATGTAACATGGCACCTGATGACGTTATGATCTGTGAATCATCACGTTCCATTAGAAACTCAGCATGACCTATTGTAATATAATCACGTTGATCAAGTGTCATTATATTATACTAACTCATGCATCAGTTCCCAATATTACTTCAATAACATTCATATTTTAAGCTCGAAAGTTTACAGAATATAGAAACTAACAGTTTCTATATGATGTAACACTGATAGCACTAATAGATTAATGATTTCAGATAAGAATAGTTATGAAAATATCTTCAGAAATATGGAGGATATTTATAATGAAAGATATGATGATATCTTGGAATTTCTAATATCGAAGGATGGTGAAGAAAATTTGTCTGCAAGAGTTTGGAGTCAGAAGCAAGGTATTCGCTAAAGATTTTATCAGAAACAGAATCATCATGATTCTTAATGTACAAGTTAAGTCCTTGTAATTTGTTCAGAGACTCCTTCGTAGTTTGCTCAATCAGTTTTTTTTTTCAGTTTCAAACTTTTTCTGAGCTTTGCCAACATACAATTCTTTATCATCAACTGTTGGCTGTTGAGGTCGGCTACAGTTTTTGTTGCTTCATTCAACTTTTCAAAATTCAGAGCATTAATTCGCAGACTGGTTGCTTTTCAGAATTTCATAATGGAAGATCATAGTTCTAAGAGATAAATGTTATATGAATACATATAACTATTGATGTGGAAACGTTGCGAGACTCACAATACAGATTTGTTGATTCCCGATAATTGGTATGGAAATTCTTGTTACAAGATGCGGATGAGTACATGATGAGACTTCAATAGATAAATATAGTGATTTGTCAGAGAGATTTAAGCCAAGGAGCAATGAGGTTGCTGGTACGTCCGCTGGTAATATAGTGGAATATAAAAGAATTCTCCGGTATCAAAGGGTAATCGTATATATCAGGATTATAGTAAGGCTACTTCGAATGAAAAGTCGAAGTTGACTTTCTGGAGCTGTGACAACATTGACTAATTTGAAAAGAATTGAAATGTTATTTTCGGTAATAACAACGCCAAAAGAGCTAGCACTGATATGTGTTAAACGTTTACTCAGTTTCCGAGAGTTTTTCAGGTGCATAACTATATGTATAAATGTTTCCTTCCGTAGATGAAGTGCAGTTGGTTCATCCTCTCGTTTGAGGTGTTTTCAAGAATTATGAAATGTTTGAACGCAGCTTGGAATCGTCATGATACTAATGAGGTTTAAGATGAAATCAAGTGGCAAACTTGAAGAATTGTTTAGTTTCATATGTTATAATCAATATTTTAATTCATTTTTAATTGTCCAATCTTGATAGTCCACAGTCGATAGTCCACAGTTAACAGCCCAATAATTCATATATAGTTTAATTTATAATATTCGAATTAATTAATACGTATCGTGACCCGTATACATGTCTCAGACTCGATCACAACTCAAATTATATATATTATTGTAGAATCAACATCAACCCTGTATAGAGAACTCGATCATTACTGCATATAGAGTGTCTATGGTTATTCCAAATAATATATATAAATGCGTCGATATGATATGTCAAAACCTTGTATACGTGTCCCGATATTTAAAGTGCGTAAAAATAAATAACAGAAATTAAATAACGATAAATAAAGTGCGTAAAGTAAATAACAGAAATTAAATGACGATAAATAAAATTGCGAGAATGTAAATTGCGATAATTAAAATGCGATAATATAAAATGTAATCAGTTAGCTAGGAACAGTTAGCGTGGATTCTTAACAAAATTTTTCATAGTTAATTTGTTTGTTTCTGACAAATTTTATTTTATCCAATGTTTTCTTCATTATGCCACTTGTTGAATTCTAATAGGTCAAAATCCAAGTATGAAATTGAATGAAAATGGTTATTCTGTGGTGAACGGATACGTATATCTGTGGATGTAAGTAGGATAGTAAATGACTGTTGAATCAAATTCGAAGTACGTACAATGTAACTTATTAATGTGAAATCTAAATATTTCTCGGGTATTACCTACCCGTTAAAATATTTTCACCATTAACGGTTTGTACAAAAGAATTTTTAATTACAATCTTTATGAAAACATATATACATATATATTTTCTTCAGATGTAATCATGGATTTAATGAGTTAACATAATATTAAACTCATTTAGTTTTCGGTTGGAACTAGAATAAATAATCTCTAAAACTTTAGAGATTACATATTCGCCATGTCGAACGAAGATAAATGGGGTAGAACGATACGTAGAACGAAGATCATACTCGAAGTACAGATGGTGATATTGAGGCATGGATTGTTGATGGTACTGGTGCTGTTATTGATGGTACTGTTGGTGACGGTGATGTTGCTGAAGCTGGTAGATTTTGCACCATATTCTCCAAATTTATTTTTCGAGCGCGAAGTTTGTTGACTTCTTCTATTATTCCGGGGTGATTGTCGGTTGGAACGAGCGAATACATAAGGTTTAGAATTTTAGATAGAATATAATCTTGGCGAGATATTCGGGAAATGAGAGAGAAAATAGTATTACGAACAGGTTTGCTGGTAATTGCTTCAGGTTTTTCGCCAATAGGTGAATTCGGTTGGTGGAAAGGATCACCTTCTTCGCGTCTCCATTGATTCAGTCGACTACAAACCCATAAGAGGAATTGGTTGGTCCATTCTGGTCATACTTCTTTTGGAGCTTGAGTGGGACTCCATATCGGAATAACTGTCGGAATAACTATCGGAATAGCTATCAAAATCTGAGGGACTCGAACTGGTTGAGGGATTCATCTCGTACGATTAAATGAAGTATTTTCAGTAAGAATTAGATTATAGGATGTAGATTAGTACCCTGCAATACATAATTTACATATGCATATATAATACTAAAATCCCATAAGTTACGGAGGAATCTACGGAAGCTGTCAGGCAAAGGTAACAATAACAGATACGCTAAGATATGAATTTATCTATACACTATCTATGCAATAGAGGCAGTAAGACGTGTCTAGACTAATAACGATAAGCAGGTAATTTTCTAAGGATGATAAGCAGGTGATTTCCGACTAGAAATGATAAGCAAAACTTTTGACATGCAGACACGGTCGAAGTCCAGACTCACTAATGCATCCTATCGACTTATCAGTTAGACACACTAATGCAGACCTGGTTCGCTAAGACCACCGCTCTGATACCAACTCTAATGACCCATCATAATCCATCCGGACGAAGTCCATATCGATTATAAACGATTCACAACAGTTGGTTACATCGCGAGGTACTTGACCTCTATATGATACATTTTACAAACATTGCATTCATTTTTGAAAAGACAATCTTTCATTACGTCAAAAGTTGACGGCATGCATACCATTTCATAATATAACTAACTATAATTGACTTAATAATAATCTTGATGAACTCGACGACTCGAATGCAACGTCTTTTGAAATATGTCATGTATGACTCCAAGTAATGTCTCTAAAATGAGCAAATGCACAGCGAATTATTTCTTTCTTACCTGAGAATAAACATGCTTTAAAGTGTCAACCAAAAGGTTGGTGAGTTCATTAGTTTATCATAAATAATCATTTCATAATTTTAATAGACCACAAGATTTTCATTTCTCATAAACATACGTCCCATGCATAGAGACAAAAATCATTCATATGGATTGAACACTGGTAACCGATGTTAACTTAATGCATAGAATATCCCCAAAACAGAACCTCTCGTCTGTATAATAATAATCTCGAAGTACTAAAGCATTCGTACCCCGAATGGGACTTGTCAAGGTCCATAGATCTATCCTTAGGATTCGCGTCAATCAGGGGCCATTTCCCTAAATTCTTAGGTTACCAGACTTGAAGGGCGATATTCGGTTAATAATCCAACCATAGAATGTAAATTTAAGTACTTGTGTCTATTTCGTAAAACATTTATAAAAGCAGCGCATGTATTCTCAGTCCCAAAAATATATATTGCAAAAGTATTTAAAAAGGGAGCAAATGAAACTCACCTAATGTATTTTGTAGTAAAAATACATATGACTATATTGAACAATGCAGGGTTGGCCTCGGATTCACGAACCTATATCATTTGTGTAATTATTAATATTCATAGTTGTAATTGAACACACACACACACACACATACACACACACACACACATACACACACACACACACACACACACACACACATATATATATATATATAAATAAATGTATTAGTTATATCATTATTATGTTATATATATATATATATATATATATATATATATATATATATATATATATATATATATATATTTGTTTATATATTTATTTTGTATATGAAAATATTAAATTTTGTTATGTTATATGTGTTAATATATATATATATATATATATATATATATATATATATATATATATATATATATATATATATCTATGTATGTATTTTATTTGTTTAACAAAACAATAGTTCTATAATACTAAGTTGATATTAATAATGATAATAACATTAATAATATACATATATTAATAATAACCCTATTAGTGATAATAACAATGATATTAATAATAGTACTTGTAAAAATATTAATTTTACTGTTTATGATAATTATGATATTAATGATTTAATAATAATAATAATAATATTATCTTTATTAAAGATAAAAATATTAATAATAATAATGATATTGTTAATAATGATACTTTTATTATAACTAATAATAATACTCATAATACTTATAAGTATAAATATGATCACATTTATAATTATAATACAAATAATCATAATAATAACAATGATCATATTGATAACAATAATAATGATAATAATAATAATAATAATGTTAATAATAATAATAATAATAATAATAATAATAACAATAATAATAATAATAGAAATAGAAGTAATATATATATATATATATATATATATATATATATATATATATATATATATATATATATATATATATATATATACCCTTTAAAGAAAGCTTCCTAAAAAGAGTTGCACTCTGCAGGGATTGAACCCGAGACCACTCGAAACCCGACACTCTTACATAACCATTGAGCTATCGCTCATTATCTGTCTTGTAAGCCTCAGTATTTTTTATAACCCGTACCTATTTCTTCTCCTTTCTTCCTTTTCTCTCAGAAATTCAATCGACCCAGCACATGAAGTTCGTACCCAAAATAACGAATCAATGTTGTTTTAAGACTTGAAACTTAATTACAAGTGACCTTTAATGAATCCTTTTGATCAAAAAAATACAAATTATAATGTTTGCTGTTCGTGAAAAACGGACGAAGAGCTCAATCATCAATCTTGGTTTTAAGAACGTTTCAGATTAAAGTTTCTACATGAAGATGGTTTTAAATTAAACGTATAAACTGTATGTAACCTCAATTGAATCCAAAACATTGAATTGAGTTCGAATTTTTTCTAAGAACACGACAGTTGACTTTTTCAAGATAACTTTGACTCCGAAAATTTAAAGTCGATAGTAAGAATTAAGAATTGAGATTTTCCAGATAGTTTGAGTGGGTGATTTCTAGCATAATTGCATTGTTATATTTTGAAGATTGATTCGAATTCGAAATATGACACAAAAGTTAAAGAACAGGGGCAGTCGACCTTCTTCTTCATCTTTTCTGTTTGATTTTCGAATAATTGAATGTGTCAGAGTGATAAACGAATTATAATACTTATATTAGACTCTAATTTGTTTGAATTAAACTAGATTGGGACGTATAACCAAAACAGACAAGAGGTACGAGTGTTTATGTAGCAGATGAAGAAAAAGATGATAAAGCAGATTGATAAATCCCCAAAATTTGGTTGCATTTGAGTTTTTAATTCGATTCAGAAACAAAATTTACTCTAATGTGATTTTGGTAGAAAACTGGTTTGGAATGTAGTTGGCAGAATCAAATAAAGATATATAAAGCAGATTTTTATAAAAAGGGAAAACAGATTCATTTATATAATATTTTTTATTTCTGTAATTAATAAACCTTAATAATTAATATACATAAATAATAATAATACCAATTAATAATAATCTTTATTACTAATACATTCTTGTTAGTAATAATACTAATGATCTATATAAGGTGATAATGTTAATATTAATAATTAATAATAACAATAATAATAACCATAATATTAGTATTAATTGTAATAATTAAAATGTATCAAATTTCGTATCAATAGCTTATAAGTAACAATATTGTTGATTTCATTATTAGAATTAATATAATATGTTATTATAACAATTATATTTATACTTGAATTATATATATATATATATATATATATATATATATATATATATATATATATATATATCATTACTTATGTATTACATAATATATTGTATATTAACTTCTATTGAATATTTATTATTTATGCATTATAAATATATTACAATATTATAATTATCATACATAAAATATTTATAGTTTCCTTTTTAATAACAACTTTTTATCTGGTGTAATATTTTACATAATTAATTCAATTGATTACGTTGTATTTCGATTTATTATATAAAGTGATATATATATATATATATATATATATATATATATATATATATATATATATATACAACAAAATATTTTTATATAAAGTGATATTATATATATATATATATATATATATATATATATATATATATATATATATATATATATATACAACAATCGTTCGTGAATCGCTGAGAATTAATCAAAGGTCAAATGATTTCATGAGAACAGTTCAAAAACTTTGAGACTCAACATTACAGACTTTGCTTATCGTGTCGAAATCATTAAAAGATTAAGTTTAAATTTAGTCGGAAATTCCCGGGTCATCACAAATAGGCCATTACGAATTGAAAGTCTTTAGTCATTATCTGATTACATACTTATCATTTTTAATCTAGACACGTCATACTGCAATTATTGCATAAATGGAGTATATACAAATCATATCTTATCATATCTATCCCAATAAACTTTGTCTAACACTTTTCCTAAATTTCCTCCCTAAATTACGGAAATCTTTTTGCTACATATACGTATTCAAGGGGACGAATATATCATTCAGTATTCAACACCCACTCGTATCAAAAACCCTAATTCCAATCATATAAGATGGATTTCTCACTTGATTCCTCGAACTCCTCGAGCTCCAATGGCAGCGTAACTGGAACAAACGAACCAATTAGCCATCATCTATTTTGGATGAATTGGGGATGTGTTCATAGCCTACTTAATCAATGGAGAAGTGAATAAGGTGATCCTTTTCACCCACCACATTGCCCTATTGGCGAAGAACCTGAAGCACTTACCGGCGAACCAATCCGGAACACCATTTTCACCCTCATTTCCAGGATATCTCGTCACAAGTATATAATATCTAAAATTCTAGATCTTATTCATCCCCTTGTTCGAACCGCCAATCATCCCGGAATAATAGAAGAAGTCAACGAGCTTCGCGCTCGAGTAGTGGCTTTAGAAAATATGATGCAAAACCTACGAGCACCAGCAGCAACACCAGCAGCATAACCAGCACCACCAGTACCATCAGCATCACCACCAACAGCATCAGCTTCACCAACAACAACATCAGCATCCCATGTCTCAACATCATAATCGGTACCTCAAACATCGACATCATACGCCCATAGATACCAAGGAATATTAGTAATAATGAGTTAAGATGTATTGACTCATTCTTCCTGAAGAATTATATATGTATACTTTATATATATATATGGTTTGGAACAATAATAAATCTTTTCGTACTAAGCTATTACGTGTGAATCTTAACTAGTATGTACTACTTGGTTAATTCGTATCACTAATATGCTATGATGTACATCCTTCGTTAATGACTTAACAATCGTTAATCACTGCTTCAGCACAATAAACTCCATTTCATAATAAATCAAGTGTATTATTCAAATACATATTTGATTTTACACTTCCATTTTCGATGTACTCGAAACTTTTTAGAAAACATTATTCGTGTCTTGTGAATTTCACAAGAATTCCACAAGCACCAACATCATATACTGAGGTATATCAATAACAATGAACGATGAAGTATTGATTCATAACTCCATTAAAGAAATATTCCGCGACGATTATGTAATCTCTCAAGTTTTGAAGATTATTTATTCTCGTTCCAACCGCAAATAAAATGAGTTTAATATTATATTAACTCATTAAATCTATATTATATTTGAAGAATACATATATGAACGCATATCTCCATAAAGATTGTAATTAAAGTTCTTTTGTACAAACTGTTAATTGTGAAAATATTTTAACGGGTAGGTAATACCTGCGAAATATTTATATCTCATATTAATATGTTGCATTGTACATTCTTCAATTCTGATTCAATAATAAGTAACTATACTACTTACGTTCACAAGATATATGTATCCGTTCACTAAAGAACAACCATTTTCATATAAATTCAATTACATATTCTAATTTTGACATATCAGAATCCAAGTAAAGCTTTAACAGGTGTTATCTTCCTAAAGATTACTAAATTCATATATATATTCATTCGTATTCTGTGATGAATTATCACGTCAAACCACCGAAATTAGAACCATTGATGGTTACATCCTACGCTTAAACACTTCAAATTCAAAATTCTTGAAAACACCTCGGATTGATAATCAATGATTCAGATTCGTTAACCTTGAGAATGCCGACGAAGCAGCAAAAGCTATAGATGGTCTTAATGGCCAAAAGTTTGATGATAAAGAATGACGTATTGAAAAAGCTCAGATTTGGAACTGAAAAACGGATTGAGCTAACCATGAAGGAGACCAAGGACAAATACAAGGACCAAACCCTATATTCAAAGAATCCAGGTAATTCTGGATCCGATGAAATCTTTAGAGAATATCTTGCTCCGAAGTCATGTTAAAAGCTTGTGAAAAATTTTTCTTCATCAACTTTCGAACATAGAAATTCCAAAATATCATCATAAATATCTTCGATATTTCTGAAGATATTTTCATAAATATTCTCGTCCGAAATTATATGCCTATTCGTGCTATCTGTATTACATTATATTGGAAACTTCTGTAAAACCTAAGTATAAATTATGAATGAATTCTGAAGAAGTGTTTGGAATTGAAGCAGGAGTTAGTATAATATAATGATGTCGGGCCAACATGATTATATTACAGTAAGTCATGCTGAGTTTCTAATGGGACGTGATAAAGGTTCACAGATCATACCCTCATCATGAACCATGTTACATAACTCTTTCATTCTATTTAACCTCTAAACGTATCAAGAAAATATTTTTCTCGATGATTCGGTCTTTTCCGGATATTCTGGTAATTTCACAAATCAAATCGTGCTATTACCTTTCCTTTCTGCTTTGTATATTATGATCATTCGAAACTCCATACCTACGAATTCTGGACCATTATTCGTTTGCCTTGAAGTCGGGAAGGAAAAACAAGAGCATAGAGCTCCGACATATAAGGAAAAATATAAAGCCCGATAACAATACGAAAATTACAAACCGTGTATATCAATACGTATTTCAACGTAAAGACACGGGAGAATTAAAAACATTAACCCCAAGGGAATAGTAGAAGAAAACAAATTCCTCTGGTGGTAAATGAAAAAGAAGAATGACTGTATATATGGTCAATATAATAACAAGGATCAATATGGGATTGAGCATATTAACAAATCTTTTGAAAGTATGAATTGAGGAAGAAAGTATAGAATTGGTGACGATAATGAGACGGAAGAAGCTAATTTATAGCAAAATTCCAAACACAGCAATCAAGGGAATTCACCGCATTTAATCAAAGAAATCCCAAAATTCCTTAATTACCGGAGAATCAAATCTTATAAAGATTATGAAGATTTCTTTAAGTCCCTTGAATTTTGAAAATCAACTTTAGCTATGTCAAAAGTTAAGACGAACATTTATTTTCCCCATTTCACTTTTTTACGATAGCTTCACTCATACTCTTCATGTAATCGAATTGTTTTATTACTCTATAGTGATAAAACTATATTTTCCAACTCATATCCGTCATGAAAACATACTTATTGTCAACCATGACGATCTCTGTCAAATTTCGGGAGGAAATTTCTTTAACGGGTAGGTACTATAACAACCCTCACATTTCCATACTTGAATTGACTAATTTGCCCCTAGGGTTGTTATCCATACTTAATATATGATTAAATTCGACGTTGATTAAATATTTATTTTTTTGTCGACACTTTTTGTTAACTAAATTTATACTAATTATATAAACTAACTCTAGTTAATATTAATATTAATGTGTATTATATATAAAACTATATGTAACATAATTATTAATTAAATGATAAGTTATTTTAATCATTATTTATATTTTTAGCTTATAAAAAAAAGATATAAGATTTTTTTTATAAATTAAATAATGAGCCCATGAATTTTGACTAAATATTTTCAAAGACAAAACATATTAAAAACATTTTTAACATATTTTTTTTTTTGTTAAAATTGGCACCTTTATTTTATTTATATTTTTTCTTTTCACCAACCATTTTTTTCCTATAAATACCCACTTCCATTTCATTAAAAATTGTATCAAATTTTTGGAAAAACTCTCTCACAAACTTGGGAAACTACTTGAGGTATTTTCTATATTTTTTTATCGAATTGCTTTGATTTTTTATATATTCTTTATAAATTCGAAATTAATATATATAAATTATGTTTATATGTTATAATTAGTATTATAAGTATTATGATGTATAAAAATAATTTTGATAATTTATGGAATATTATTTATAATTAAATACGAATTATGTAGTATTTAAACGTAAAAACAATGTAAAATTCGTAATAAATATTTGTAACCAAAAATAAATATATATAATTTTTTCTGAGTTTATAAAACTTATATAGATTTGAAAAAATTATAAAAATAATTACTTGGGTCGAATTGGTAATTATTATATAATTAAACTCTATTATTATGTAATTCGAAGGTAAATTAAGAATAAATATAAAATAATAAAAATATTTTTTTAATTATTTTTTTTATAGGTTATTAGACTGATAGAAACTTATAAAAATTATAAAAATAATTGTTTGAATTTATTTAGTAATTATGTAGAATTAAACTTATTTTGTGAATAAATTAAGGGTAAAAACAAAAATAAATACAAAATACAATAAAAAATGTTTTCTTAATTTTTTTTACTGATTTATATGATTAACTAAGACTATAAAAATTATGTATATAATTTTTAGATATTTAATTAAGTATTTAGACATTTTTGGATAATGTTTGATTAATAAAACACTATTATCTTTGAAGTAATTTAGGTATTTATTTAAAGGTAATTATATATATATATATATATATATATATATATATATATATATATATATATATATATATATATATATATATATATATATATATAAAGACATACTAAGGTATAACTAAATATTAAATAATACTTAGGTTATATTATCACATATATAATTATTAAGTACATTAATAATTCATTGTGTGTATACACCTATAACGTGAAGGTTATAATTAAAAGATAACGTGCACTTTATACAAACCTCACTGCTACTTGTGGCCTAGGGTGATCCTTGTTACCATTATGGGACGCTTGTGGATCTCGAATGCCAAGACTTAGATTCTGGTCAAGAGATCCTGGGCCGCTCGGTAACAATAGATCATTCGAGTGACTTGCATGTTAGCAATGAAGTTTGGGCGAGATTGTACAACGTCTTTGTTGAGGATTATAACCCGAACATTCTTAAACTAGAAGCTTACTATAAGTGGAAGCTTTCCATAAATATTAGGTTTCCAAAAATAGAAAATTTTAAGAAATAGGAACTTTTCTCGAAAACTGTCACTGTTAATATAGTTGCTATATTAATAAACAAACTTTATGTCTGTTAGACATTAACTAATCAAAGATTATATCTCTAGGTTAAGATCTCCGATCACTTACTCCGTTCATTCTTCTTTGCGTGGAATAACTTACTTGCTACTAAGGTGAACTTCATAGCCCCACTTTTTACTGTTTCATAACTATTTTATAACTTTTGGGGTGAGACACATGCTTGCTTTATAACTGTTTTACTCTTAGACACAAGTACTAAATTGTTAATTATGCTGTCATGCTTTGATTCATGCTAAATCCCTACCGTAATATCGTTAATTGCTACGTTTAAATGCAAACTTAATTATTGTGAGTAGGCCTATTGAGAGTAACGTCTCTAACCATTCGACCGTTGGTCTTTGGTTACATAATAATGATTCCACGACACTGACAGTACAAGGTATCATAGGGTAAATTGTTTAGTAGCGATATTACAAACTGCAGCAACACTTTTAGATTGATATATCTATATTGATCAACTTTAAACTAAATCTTGTGGTCTAAAACTTTGGATATTATTTATAAACCTGTGAATTTCACTCAACCTTTTTGGTTGACACTTTAAGCATGTTTTGTCTCAGGTGATGATTGAGCTAGCTGTTTGCAACTTTGTGATGATAGATTTGATGCTTGCATGGAGTCCACATCGCATATTATATTTTAGTTCATAAACATTTATTTTACATTTTAATAATAATGTAAACATTTATTACTGCTTCCGCTGTTTTATTAACAAAGGTTTTATTTAAAAGGTCTCATATAGAGTCGTTCTCGTTTATACAACTGTGTTATGATATGATTGGTCACAATTACCCTTGGTCCATTTTGGGGGTGTGACACTTGATAATGATAATAATAACACATTCAAGTTAGTGGACGAAGAAAGTGATGTTGAGCATGAAGAAAATGAAACAGCTCAATATGTAGCGTCGAAAACTACGGAGGGGGCAAGCACTCCCGTGTTGGATGGTTTTCAATGATGAGTCTCGCTTCATGGAATATACGTGGCTTGAACCGTGTCCCGAAACAACAAGAGGTTCAAAACGTTGTCCATGGTAATAACTTGTGTGTTTGTGCTATTTTAGAATTGCATGTAGCACTTAACAAGTTGAATGGTGTGTGTAACCTGGTGTTTCCTCATTGGAATTGGTCCTCTAACAATGCTCTTTGCATGCGTGGCACTAGAATCATACTTGGATGGAACCCATCAGTTATGAATTTGATGATCCTCAACATGACAGATCAGGTTGTACATTGTATGGTGAAGTTTCTTCATGATAATTCGCAGGTCCTTGTTTCATTTATATATGCATCTAACAACTATATTCAGCGTCGAATTATTTGGAGGGATTTGTTAATGCATAAGGGTTTTGTGGCCGATAACCCTTGGCTGATGTTGGGGGATTTTAATGTTGCTCTTTCCTTGGATGACTCTACATCTAGTACTTCGCGAATCACGGGTGCTATGCAAGACATCAAAGATTGCGTGGAAGAATTGGGTATGTCGGATGTAAATCACACTGGTTTACATTACACTTGGAACCAAAGACCAAACGCTACGAGTGGTACTCTGAAAAAGATCGACCGGGTTATGGCAAATGATGCGTTCATTGGGAAGTTTACTGATGCCTATGTTATTTTTCAGCCATATCGCATATCTGATCATAGTCCAGCCGTGTTAAAAATTTCAAGAAATAATGGTCAGAATCCGAATCAAAAACCATTCAAGTTTTGTAATTTTATAACTTATAACACTGAATTCAAGATGATGGTAGATCTCCTCACAATGTTCCAGAAGTTCGTAGATCTGAACGAGGTCGGATTCCATCGAGTAGATATCCAGAATCCGAGTACCTTCTACTTACTGAAGATGGAGAACCAGAGAGTTTTCATGAAGCAGTAACTCATAACGATAAAGAAAAATGGTTGCTCGCAATGCAGGATGAGATGGATTCTCTGTAGAAAAATCAAACTTATGAGATTGTAGAACTTCCACGCGGGAAGAGGGCACTGAAAAACAAATGGGTGTTCAAGCTGAAAAAGGATGGTAGTGGAAAAGTGGTGAAATACAAAGCACGGCCTGTAGTCAAAGGATTCCAACAGAAGAAAGGGATTGATTTTGACGAGATATTTTCACCAGTAGTCAAGATGACTTCAATTAGAGTCATACTTGGATTGGTCGCAAGTATGAACTTGGAGCTTGAACAGATGGATGTAAAGACAGCTTTTCTTCATGGAGATTTACATGAAGACATTTACATAGAGCAGCCGAAAGGTTTTGAGGTTTCAGGAGATAACCTCGTATGCAAACTGAAGAAAAGTTTATATGGTTTGAAGCAGGCACCTAGGCAGTGGTACAAGAAATTTGACTCGTGCATGGTGAGTCAAGGGTACAAGAAAACTGCAGTAGATAAGTGTGTCTACATTCAGAAGTTTTCTGAAGGAAATTTCGTTGCTCTTCTACTATATGTAGATGATATTTTGATCGTAGGGAAAGACACAATGAAGATCAACCAGCTGAAGAAGGAACTCTCGAAGTCTTTTGACATGAAAGACTTAGGACAGGCTCAACAGATTTTGGGAATGCAGATAACCCGAGACAGGAAGAATAAAAGGTTATGGCTATCTTAGGAGAAGTATATTGAACGAGTGCTTTCACGTTTCAATATGAACAATGCCAAACCTGTTAGCATTCCATTAGCCAACCATTTCAAGTTAAGCAAGAGTTCTTGTCCCTCATCCAAGGAAGAGATCGGGGAGATGTCTTCAGTACCATATTCTTCAGCAGTTGGAAGTTTGATGTATGCGATGGTGTGTACAAGGCCCGATATTGCTCATGCAGTGGGAACAGTGAGTCATTTTCTCTCCAACCCCGGAAAAGAGCATTGAAATGCGATAAAATGGATTCTCATATATCTTAAGGGTACAACGAAGATATGTCTTTGTTACGGGGGAGCTGATCCAATCTTGGAAGGCTATACAGATGCGGATATGGCCAGAGATCCTGATAGTAGGAAATCTACTTCAGGATTCATTTACACTTTTGCAGGAGGAGCTGTTTCATGGCAGTCAAGACTACAGAAGTGTGTTGCATTATCCACAACTGAAGTAGAGTATATTGCTGCCGCAGAAGCTGGAAAAGAAATGTTGTGGTTAAAGCGTTATCTTCAAAAATTTGGAATCAAGTAAAAGGAGTACAAGGTACATTGTGACAGTCAGAGTGCTCTAGATTTGAGCAAGAACTCCATGTACCATTCCCGTACAAAACATATTGATATTCGCTATCATTGGATACGTGAGGTAATTGATCGACAACTGTTGAGACTAGTGAAGATCCATACAACGGAGAATCCTGCAGATATGTTAACAAAGGTGGTGACTCGAGAGAAGTTGGAGTTATGCAGAGACATAATTGGAATGTTCGTGGATTCGGCTGGAGGGGGAGAATTGAAAGTTTCCAGCCTACAATCTAGAAGCTCACCTTCTAGATGTTCAAAGTAGCCTTCTTTGAACACCATGTAGAAGAAGCAAAGATGAATACGATGACGGCCGCCCACCATCTCCGTTCACACGACACCTTCCTCATTCACACCATTCCACCGCCACCAAAGTTTTAGTATAAATAGAGGTTGAAACTTCAATTGTAAATCATCCCAAAATCACTCAGAGAAGTGTAATCACAACCTAGAGAGTGTGTGAGTTTGAGAGTTTTTTTGTAAGAGTTTTGTAATACGCTGTAAATCTATTCTCGTAAGTAATAGAGTTATTTTCTCTCAAATTTGTATCTCCCAACGTCCAGGCGATCCTCTCTTCTTAACAAGTGGTATCAAGAGCTTGGTTAGAGACGTTGGTTGAGTTTTTAGGTCTTCTGAAGTTTTCTCAAAATTCAATTTTGAGTGTACCATTGGATTCGTCTCGTCGAACCGAGTCCAACGCAAAAAACAGCGACTTAAACGGAGTTATAATGAGCCCAGAAAACGCGGTCAAAGTTTGGTCAACTCGCCGGAGAAGACGACCGGTGCCGGAATTTTCGCCGGAGAAGACGATCACTGTAGCAGTCATGCAGCAATTCAATGTAGCAGCTGGCGGCACTGTAGCAAGTTAATGTAGCAGTACTGTAGCAAGTTACTGTAGCAGTACTGTAGCAATTCTGAAATTTTACAATTTGGTCCCTGAAATTTTTAGAATTTCATTTTTGGTCCCTAAAATTTTCAGAATTTCATTTTTGGTCCCTGAAGTTTATAAAAATTAT
Organism: Rutidosis leptorrhynchoides; assembly: GCF_046630445.1. Lineage (NCBI taxonomy): Eukaryota > Viridiplantae > Streptophyta > Magnoliopsida > Asterales > Asteraceae > Rutidosis > Rutidosis leptorrhynchoides. Next base: position 608,349,710 of record NC_092333.1, on the reverse strand, counting down.
AATTTTGCCCCATATGTGGAATTTAAGCCGCGAAGTGTCTATTCCACCATTTTCAACCGTTCCGGACGTAACGGTGATCTCTGTTTTCTACAATTCAACCCCGTTTGTGTTGAAAAATTATTTGTAAGGTGATAATGTTCACAGAAGAGTCAACATCATCTTCCGGAGCTATGATTATGCTCACAGCCACAAACTACATGCTGTGGAAACCTCGAATGGAAGATCTCCTCAGCTGTAAGGATTTGTTCGATCCTATTGAATTGAAGGGTATAAACCCTGATTCTGCCAAAGAGAAAGAGTGGAAGAAATCAAACCGAAAAACTATTGGTCAGATCCGTCAATGGATTGATCATAGTGTTTTCCACCATGTTGCACAAGAGACAGACGCATATGTCCTCTGGAAAAAGTTGGAGGACATGTACCAGGCCAAGTGAAATGTCCCGTTCTTATTGATTAAAAACGTTCCATATTAATTGATTTCGTTGCGAGGTTTTGACCTCTATATGAGACGTTTTTCAAAGACTGCATTCATTTTTAAAACAAACCATAACCTTTATTTCATCAATAAAGATTTAAAAAGCTTTACGTAGATTATCAAATAATGATAATCTAAAATATCCTGTTTACACAAGACCATTACATAATGGTTTACAATACAAATATGTTACAACAAAATAAGTTTCTTGAATGCAGTTTTTACACAATATCATACAAGCATGGACTCCAAATCTCGTCCTTATTTAAGTATGCGACAGCGGAAGCTCTTAATAATCACCTGAGAATAAACATGCTTAAAACGTCAACAAAAATGTTGGTGAGTTATAGGTTTAACCTATATATATCAAATCATAATAATAGACCACAAGATTTCATATTTCAATACACATCCCATACATAGAGATAAAAATCATTCATATGGTGAACACCTGGTAACCGACATTAACAAGATGCATATATAAGAATATCCCCATCATTCCGGGACACCCTTCGGATATGATATAAATTTCGAAGTACTAAAGCATCCGGTACTTTGGATGGGGTTTGTTAGGCCCAATAGATCTATCTTTAGGATTCGCGTCAATTAGGGTGTCTGTTCCCTAATTCTTCGAATGTCTTACAAACTGATCTCGCCTTAAATAGTTGTGCTGAAGAATTCTGACCGACTCTAGACAAGATTTCATCAATTATGTCTCCGGGTAGGTCTCTTAAAATATTGGGTTGTCTATCCATTTTGTGTTTTTATACTGTAAAATAGACAAGAGTTAGATTCATAAAAAAAAATACTTATTAATACAAGCAATTTTTACATATATCATAAAGCATAAGCACACTATATTACATATATTACACCACACGAATACAACTATCTTATTCCGACTCGCTTGTTTCTTCTTCTTCGGTTTTGGTTCGTTTTGCCAAGTTTCTAGGGATATATGATGTTCCCCTAATACGAGCCGTCGTTTTCCACATTGGTTTAGAAAAACCTGGTGGTTTAGAGGTTCCCGGGTCATTGTTACAACTTAAGGACTTCGGGGGTTGACGATACATATAAAGTTCATCGGGGTTGAAATTAGATTTCTCTATTTTTATGCCCTTTCCCTTATTATTTTCTTTTGCCTTTTTAAATTCAGTTGGGGTAATTTCTATAACATCATCGGAATTCTCGTCGGAATCCGATTCATCGGAGAATTGGTAATCCTCCCAATATTTTGCTTCCTTGGCGGAAACACCATTGACCATAAATAACCTTGGTCGGTTGGTTGAGGATTTTCTTTTACTTAACCGTTTTATTATTTCCCCCACCGGTTCTATTTCTTCATCCGGTTCCGATTCTTCTTCCGGTTCCGACTCTTCTTCCGGTTCCTCTTCGGGAACTTGTGAATCAGTCCACGAATCATTCCAATTTACATTTGACTCTTCATTATTATTAGGTGAGTCAATGGGACTTGTTCTAGAGGTAGACATCTATCACATAATATCAAACGCGTTAAGAGATTAATATATCACATAATATTCACATGTTAAAAATATATAGTTTCCAACAAAATTTGTTAAGCAATCATTTTTCAAGTAAACACGGTCGAAGTCCAGACTCACTAATGCATCCTAACAAACTCGATAAGACACACTAATGCAAAATTCTAGTTCTCTAAGACCAACGCTCGGATACCAACTGAAATGTCCCGTTCTTATTGATTAAAAACGTTCCATATTAATTGATTTCGTTGCGAGGTTTTGACCTCTATATGAGACGTTTTTCAAAGACTGCATTCATTTTTAAAACAAACCATAACCTTTATTTCATCAATAAAGATTTAAAAAGCTTTACGTAGATTATCAAATAATGATAATCTAAAATATCCTGTTTACACACGACCATTACATAATGGTTTACAATACAAATATGTTACAACAAAATAAGTTTCTTGAATGCAGTTTTTACACAATATCATACAAGCATGGACTCCAAATCTCGTCCTTATTTAAGTATACGACAGCGGAAGCTCTTAATAATCACCTGAGAATAAACATGCTTAAAACGTCAACAAAAATGTTGGTGAGTTATAGGTTTAACCTATATATATCAAATCATAATAATAGACCACAAGATTTCATATTTCAATACACATCCCATACATAGAGATAAAAATCATTCATATGGTGAACACCTGGTAACCGACATTAACAAGATGCATATATAAGAATATCCCCATCATTCCGGGACACCCTTCGGATATGATATAAATTTCGAAGTACTAAAGCATCAGGTACTTTGGATGGGGTTTGTTAGGCCCAATAGATCTATCTTTAGGATTCGCGTCAATTAGGGTGTCTGTTCCCTAATTCTTAGATTACCAGACTTAATAAAAAGGGGCATATTCGATTTCAATAATTCAATCATAGAATGTACTTTCACGTACTTGTGTCTATTTTGTAAATCATTTATAAAACCTGCATGTATTCTCATCCCAAAAATATTAGATTTTAAAAGTGGGACTATAACTCACTTTCACAGATTTTTACTTCGTCGGGAAGTAAGACTTGGCCACTGGTTGATTCACGAACCTATAACAATATATACATATATATCAAAGTATGTTCAAAATATATTTACAACACTTTTAATATATTTTGATGTTTTAAGTTTATTAAGTCAGCTGTCCTCGTTAGTAACCTACAACTAGTTGTCCACGGTTAGATGTACAGAAATAAATCGATAAATATTATCTTGAATCAATCCACGACCCAGTGTATACGTATCTCAGTATTGATCACAACTCAAACTATATATATTTTGGAATCAACCTCAACCCTGTATAGCTAACTCCAACATTCACATATAGAGTGTCTATGGTTGTTCCGAAATATATATAGATGTGTCGACATGATAGGTCGAAGCATTGTATACGTGTCTATGGTATCTCAAGATTACATAATATACAATACAAGTTGATTAAGTTATGGTTGGAATAGATTTGTTACCAATTTTCACGTAGCTAAAATGAGAAAAATTATCCAATCTTGTTTTACCCATAACTTCTTCATTTTAAATCCGTTTTGAGTGAATCAAATTGCTATGGTTTCATATTGAACTCTATTTTATGAATCTAAATAGAAAAAGTATAAGTTTATAGTCGGAAAAATAAGTTACAAGTCATTTTTGTAAAGGTAGTCATTTCAGTCGAAAGAACGACGTCTAGATGACCATTTTAGAAAACATACTTCCACTTTGAGTTTAACCATAATTTTTGGATATAGTTTCATGTTCATAATAAAAATCATTTTCTCAGAATAACAACTTTTAAATCAAAGTTTATCATAGTTTTTAATTAACTAACCCAAAACAGCCCGCGGTGTTACTACGACGGCGTAAATCCGGTTTTACGGTATTTTTCGTGTTTCCAGGTTTTAAATCATTAAGTTAGCATATCATATAGATATATAACATGTGTTTAGTTGATTTTAAAAGTCAAGTTAGAAGGATTAACTTTTGTTTGCGAACAAGTTTAGAATTAACTAAAGTATGTTCTAGTGATTACAAGTTTAAACCTTCGAATAAGATAGCTTTATATGTATGAATTGAATGATGTTATGAACATCATTACTACCTTAAGTTCCTTGGATAAACCTACTGGAAAAGAGAAAAATGGATCTAGCTTCAACGGATCCTTGGATGGCTCGAAGTTCTTGAAGCAGAATCATGACACGAAAACAAGTTCAAGTAAGATCATCACTTGAAATAAGATTGTTATAGTTATAGAAATTGAACCAAAGTTTGAATATGATTATTACCTTGTATTAGAATGATAACCTACTGTAAGAAACAAAGATTTCTTGAGGTTGGATGATCACTTTACAAGTTTGGAATTGAGCTAGCAAACTTGAAAGTATTCTTGATTTTATGTAACTAGAACTTGTAGAATATATGAAGAACACTTAGAACTTGAAGATAGAACTTGAGAGAGATCAATTATATGAAGAAAATTGAAGAATGAAAGTGTTTGTAGGTGTTTTTGGTCGTTGGTGTATGAATTAGATATAAAGGATATGTAATTTTGTTTTCATGTAAATAAGTCATGAATGATTACTCATATTTTTGTAATTTTATGAGATATTTCATGCTAGTTGCCAAATGATGGTTCCCACATGTGTTAGGTGACTCACATGGGCTGCTAAGAGCTGATCATTGGAGTGTATATACCAATAGTACATACATCTAAAAGCTGTGTATTGTACGAGTACGAATACGGGTGCATACGAGTAGAATTGTTGATGAAACTGAACGAGGATGTAATTGTAAGCATTTTTGTTAAGTAGAAGTATTTTGATAAGTGTATTGAAGTGTTTCAAAAGTGTATAAATACATATTAAAACACTACATGTATATACATTTTAACTGAGTCGTTAAGTCATCGTTAGTCGTTACATGTAAGTGTTGTTTTGAAACCTTTAGGTTAACGATCTTGTTAAATGTTGTTAACCCAATGTTTATAATATCAAATGAGATTTTAAATTATTATATTATCATGATATTATCATGTATGAATATCTCTTAATATGATATATATACATTAAATGTCTTTACAACGATAATCGTTACATATATGTCTCGTTTAAAAATCATTAAGTTAGTAGTCTTGTTTTTACATATGTAGTTCATTGTTAATATACTTAATGATATGTTTACTTATCATAGTTTCATGTTAACTATATATATATCCATATATATGTAATCATATAGTTTTTACAAGTTTTAACGTTCGTGAATCACCGGTCAACTTGGGTGGTCAATTGTCTATATGAAACATATTTCAATTAATCAAGTCTTAACAAGTTTGATTGCTTAACATGTTGGAAACATTTAATCATGTAAATATCAATCTCAATTAATATATATAAACATGGAAAAGTTTGGGTCACTACAGTACCTACCCGTTAAATAAATTTCGTCCCGAAATTTTAAGCTGTTGAAGGTGTTGACGAATCTTCTGGAAATAGATGCGGGTACTTCTTCTTCATCTGATCTTCACGCTCCCAGGTGAACTCGGGTCCTCTACGAGCATTCCATCGAACCTTAACAATTGGTATCTTGTTTTGCTTAAGTCTTTTAACCTCACGATCCATTATTTCGACGGGTTCTTCGATGAATTGAAGTTTTTCGTTGATTTGGATTTCATCTAACGGAATAGTGAGATCTTCTTTAGCAAAACATTTCTTCAAATTCGAGACGTGGAAAGTGTTATGTACAGCCGCGAGTTGTTGAGGTAACTCAAGTCGGTAAGCTACTGGTCCGACACGATCAATAATCTTGAATGGTCCAATATACCTTGGATTTAATTTCCCTCGTTTACCAAATCGAACAACGCCTTTCCAAGGTGCAACTTTAAGCATGACCATCTCTCCAATTTCAAATTCTATATCTTTTCTTTTAATGTCAGCGTAGCTCTTTTGTCAACTTTGGGCGGTTTTCAACCGTTGTTGAATTTGGATGATCTTCTCGGTAGTTTCTTGTATAATCTCCGGACCCGTAATCTGTCTATCCCCCACTTCACTCTAACAAATCGGAGACCTGCACTTTCTACCATAAAGTGCTTCAAACGGCGCCATCTCAATGCTTGAATGGTAGCTGTTGTTGTAGGAAAATTCTGCTAACGGTAGATGTCGATCCCAACTGTTTCCGAAATCAATAACATATGCTCGTAGCATGTCTTCAAGCGTTTGTATCGTCCTTTCGCTCTACCCATTAGTTTGTGGATGATAGGCAGTACTCATGTCTAGACGAGTTCCTAATGCTTGCTGTAATGTCTGCCAGAATCTTGAAATAAATCTGCCATCCCTATCAGAGATAATAGAGATTGGTATTCCATGTCTGGAGACGACTTCCTTCAAATACAGTCGTGCTAACTTCTCCATCTTGTCATCTTCTCTTATTGGTAGGAAGTGTGCTGATTTGGTGAGACGATCAACTATTACCCAAATAGTATCAAAACCACTTGCAGTCCTTGGCAATTTAGTGATGAAATCCATGGTAATGTTTTCCCATTTCTATTCCGAGATTTCGGGTTGTTGAAGTAGACCTGATGGTTTCTGATGCTCAGCTTTGACCTTAGAACACGTCAAACATTCTCCTACGTATTTAGCAACATCGGCTTTCATACCCGGCCACCAAAAATGTTTCTTGAGATCCTTGTACATCTTCCCCGTTCCAGGATGTATTTAGTATCTGGTTTTATGAGCTTCTCTAAGTACCATTTCTCTCATATCTCCAAATTTTGGTACCCAAATCCTTTCAGCCCTATACCAGGTTCCGTCTTCCCGAATATTAAGATGCTTCTCCGATCCTTTGGGTATTTCATCCTTTAAATTTCCCTCTTTTAAAACTCCTTGTTGCGCCTCCTTTATTTGAGTAGTAAGGTTATTATGAATCATTATATTCATAGATTTTACTCTAATGGGTTCTCTGTCCTTCCTGCTCAAGGCATCGGCTACCACATTTGCCTTCCCCGGGTGGTAACGAATCTCAAAGTCGTAATCATTCAACAATTCAATCCACCTACGCTGCCTCATATTCAGTTGTTTCTGATTAAATATGTGTTGAAGACTTTTGTGGTCGGTATATATAATACTTTTGACCCCATATAAGTAGTGCCTCCAAGTCTTTAATGCAAAAACAACCGCGCCTAATTCCAAATCATGCGTCGTATAATTTTGTTCGTGAATCTTCAATTGTCTAGACGCATAAGCAATCACCTTCGTTCGTTGCATTAATACACAACCGAGACCTTGCTTTGATGCGTCACAATAAATCACAAAATCATCATTCCCTTCAGGCAATGACAATATAGGTGCCGTAGTTAGCTTTTTCTTCAATAACTGAAACGCTTTCTCTTGTTCATCATTCCATTCAAATTTCTTCCCTTTATGCGTTAATGCAGTCAAGGGTTTTGCTATTCTAGAAAAGTCTTGGATGAACCTTCTGCAGTAACCAGCTAGTCCTAAAAACTGGCGTATGTGTTTCGGAGTTTTCGAGGTTTCCCACTTTTCAACAGTTTCTATCTTTGCCGGATCCAACTTAATACCTTCTTTGTTCACTATGTGACCGAGGAATTGAACTTCTTCCAACCAAAATGCACACTTTGAAAACTTAGCGTACAATTCTTCCTTCCTCAATACTTCTAACACCTTTCTCAAATGTTCACCGTGTTCTTGGTCATTCTTTGAGTAAATAAGTATGTCATCAATGAAAACAATGACAAACTTGTCAAGGTATGGTCCACACACTCGGTTCATAAGGTCCATGAACACAGCTGGTGCATTAGTTAAACCAAACGGCATGACCATAAACTCGTAATGACCGTAACGTGTTCTGAAAGCAGTCTTTGGAATATCATCTTCTTTCACCCGCATTTGATGATACCCGGAACGTAAGTCAATCTTTGAATAAACAGACGAGCCTTGTAATTGATCAAATAAGTCATCGATTCTCAGTAGTGGGTAGCGGTTCTTGATGGTAAGTTTGTTCAACTCTCGGTAGTCGATACACAACCTGAATGTACCATCTTTCTTCTTGACAAACAAAACAGGAGCTCCCCACGGTGATGTGCTTGGTCGAATGAAACCACGCTCTAAAAGTTCTTGTAATTGGCTTTGCAGTTCTTTCATCTCGCTGGGTGCGAGTCTGTAAGGAGCAAGAGCTATTGGTGCAGCTCCTGGTACAAGATCTATTTGAAATTCAACGGATCGATGTGGGGGTAATCCCGATAATTCTTTCGGAAATACATCGGGAAATTCTTTTGAAATGGGAACATCATTGATGCTCTTTTCTTCAGTTTGTACTTTCTCGACGTGTGCTAGAACAGCATAGCAACATTTTCTTATTAGTTTTTGTGCCTTCAAATTACTAATAAGATGTAGCTTCGTGTTGCCCTTTTCTCCGTACACCATTAAGGGTTTTCCTTTTTCTCGTATAATGTGAATTGCATTTTTGTAACAAACGATCTCTGCTTTCACTTCTTTCAACCAGTCCATACCGATTATCACATCAAAACTCCCTAACTCTACTGGTATCAAATCAATCTTAAATGTTTCGCTAACCAGTTTAATTTCTCGATTCCGACATATATTATCTGCTGAAATTAATTTACCATTTGCTAATTCGAGTAAAAATTTACTATCCAAAGGCGTCAATGGACAACTTAATTTAGCACAAAAATCTCTACTCATATAGCTTCTATCCGCACCTGAATCAAATAAAACGTAAGCAGATTTATTGTCAATAAGAAACGTACCCGTAACAAGCTCCGGGTCTTCCTGTGCCTCTGCCGCATTAATATTGAAAACTCTTCTGCGACCTTGTCCATTTGTGTTCTCCTGGTTCGGGCAATTTCTAATAATGTGGCCCGATTTTCCACATTTATAACAAACTACATTGGCATAACTTGCTCCGACACTACTTGCTCCGCCATTACTCGTTCCAACACCATTTGTTCCTTTCGTTCTATTAACCCCTGGTCCGTAGACCTCACACTTCGCCGCGCTATGACCATTTCTTTTACACTTGTTGCAAAATTTGGTGCAGAACCCCAAGTGATACTTTTCACACCTTTGGCATAGCTGCTTCTGATTGTTGTTGTTGTTGCGGTTATTATTGTTGTTGGGATGATTGTTGTAGTTGCTGCTGTTGTTATTGTTGTTGTCGTTGTTGTTGTTGTTGTTGTTGGGCCGTTTGTTGTAGTTGCGATTGATGTTGCGATTGTTGGCATAATTGTTGCGATTACTGTTGTAATTGCTGTTGTTGTTGTATTGGTGATTCTTATCACCGTTTTCCTCCCACTTTCTTTTGACTTGCTTTACATTGGCATCTTCAGCAGTCTGTTCTTTAATTCTTTCTTCAATCTGGTTCACTAGTTTGTGAGCCATTCTACATGCCTGTTGTATGGAGGCGGGCTCGTGTGAACTTATATCTTCTTGGATTCTTTCTGGTAATCCTTTCACAAACGCGTCGATCTTCTCTTCCTCATCTTCGAATGCTCCCGGACACAATAGGCACAATTCTGTGAATCATCTTTCGTACGTGGTAATATCAAATCCTTGGGTTCGTAACCCTCTAAGTTCTGTCTTGAGCTTATTGACCTCGGTTCTGGGACGGTACTTCTCGTTCATCAAGTGCTTGAATGCTGACCACAGTAGTGCGTACGCATCGTCTTGTCCCACTTGCTCTAGATAGGTATTCCACCATGTTAACGCAGAACCTGTGAAGGTATGCGTAGCGTACTTCACTTTGTCCTCTTCAGTACACTTACTTATGGCAAACACCGATTCGACCTTCTCGGTCCACCGTTTCAATCCGATTGGTCCTTCGGTTCCATCAAATTCCAAAGGTTTGCAGGCAGTGAATTCTTTATAGGTGCATCCTACACGATTTCCTGTACTGCTAGATCCAAGGTTATTGTTGGTATGTAGCGCAGTCTGTACTGCGGCTATGTTTGAAGCTAGAAAAGTACGGAATTCCTCTTCATTCATATTCACGGTGTGTCGAGTAGTCGGTGCCATTTCCTTCAAAATAGTCAAATGGAACAAGTTAATCATACAGAATATTAAGAGTAGTTAATAGTATTTCGTAGCATAATATGAACTCATTTATAAAAGCCTTTTCTTCATATTAGCGTTTTATAAGTTTAAATTCGGGTAGTACCTACCCGTTAAGTTCATACTTAGTAGCTAATATACAATTCAACTACTACAATTCTATATGAAAAACTGATTATAATAATATTTCGCGTTCAAACTTTTACACAATATTTTACAAACTTACAATACCGCTTATTTTACATATAGCATGAAATATAGCACACAATAAATTTGATACAAGATGGTTGTGAAGATAATTCTAGCTAGTACACAAGTCGTTCAGCAAAGGCAATAAAGACACTTAATTCATACGTCCAGAAACAAGTCATGCATTCTGGTTTTACTAGGATTACTTCCCATCCTTGGTCTTGTGGAACATAACCGTTATGGCCGTTGATAAGACAGCGTGTTGTAACGTCGTCAAAGGGACGAGGGTTACGTAATGTCCAACAGTCCCGTAACAATCTAAAAACCTCATTTCTTACCCCAATTACCGACTCCGTCACTTGTGGGAATGTTTTGTTTAATAGTTGTAGCCCGATGTTCTTGTTCTCACTTTGGTGAGAAGCGAACATTACTAATCCGTAAGCATAACATGCTTCTTTATGTTGCATGTTAGCCGCTTTTTCTAAATCACGAAGTCCAATATTCGGATATATTGAGTCAAAATAATTTCTTAACCCATTGCGTAAAATAGCATTTGGGTTCCCCGCAATATATGCGTCAAAGTAAACACATCGTAACTTATGGATTTCCCAATGTGATATCCCCCATCTTTCGAACGAAAGCCTTTTATAAACCAAGGCATTCTTGGAACGTTCTTCGAATGTCTTACAAACTGATCTCGCCTTAAATAGTTGTGCTGAAGAATTCTGACCGACTCTAGACAAGATTTCATCAATTATGTCTCCGGGTAGGTCTCTTAAAATATTGGGTTGTCTATCCATTTTGTGTTTTTATACTGTAAAATAGACAAGAGTTAGATTCATAAAAAAAAATACTTATTAATACAAGCAATTTTTACATATATCATAAAGCATAAGCACACTATATTACATATATTACACCACACGAATACAACTATCTTATTCCGACTCGCTTGTTTCTTCTTCTTCGGTTTTGGTTCGTTTTGCCAAGTTTCTAGGGATATATGATGTTCCCCTAATACGAGCCGTCGTTTTCCACATTGGTTTAGAAAAACCTGGTGGTTTAGAGGTTCCCGGGTCATTGTTACAACTTAAGGACTTCGGGGGTTGACGATACATATAAAGTTCATCGGGGTTGAAATTAGATTTCTCTATTTTTATGCCCTTTCCCTTATTATTTTCTTTTGCCTTTTTAAATTCAGTTGGGGTAATTTCTATAACATCATCGGAATTCTCGTCGGAATCCGATTCATCGGAGAATTGGTAATCCTCCCAATATTTTGCTTCCTTGGCGGAAACACCATTGACCATAAATAACCTTGGTAGGTTGGTTGAGGATTTTCTTTTACTTAACCGTTTTATTATTTCCCCCACCGGTTCTATTTCTTCATCCGGTTCCGATTCTTCTTCCGGTTCCGATTCTTCTTCCGGTTCCGACTCTTCTTCCGGTTCCTCTTCGGGAACTTGTGAATCAGTCCACGAATCATTCCAATTTACATTTGACTCTTCATTATTATTAGGTGAGTCAATGGGACTTGTTCTAGAGGTAGACATCTATCACATAATATCAAACGCGTTAAGAGATTAATATATCACATAATATTCACATGTTAAAAATATATAGTTTCCAACAAAATTTGTTAAGCAATCATTTTTCAAGTAAACACGGTCGAAGTCCAGACTCACTAATGCATCCTAACAAACTCGATAAGACACACTAATGCAAAATTCTAGTTCTCTAAGACCAACGCTCGGATACCAACTGAAATGTCCCGTTCTTATTGATTAAAAACGTTCCATATTAATTGATTTCGTTGCGAGGTTTTGACCTCTATATGAGACGTTTTTCAAAGACTGCATTCATTTTTAAAACAAACCATAACCTTTATTTCATCAATAAAGATTTAAAAAGCTTTACGTAGATTATCAAATAATGATAATCTAAAATATCCTGTTTACACACGACCATTACATAATGGTTTACAATACAAATATGTTACAACAAAATAAGTTTCTTGAATGCAGTTTTTACACAATATCATACAAGCATGGACTCCAAATCTCGTCCTTATTTAAGTATACGACAGCGGAAGCTCTTAATAATCACCTGAGAATAAACATGCTTAAAACGTCAACAAAAATGTTGGTGAGTTATAGGTTTAACCTATATATATCAAATCATAATAATAGACCACAAGATTTCATATTTCAATACACATCCCATACATAGAGATAAAAATTATTCATATGGTGAACACCTGGTAACCGACATTAACAAGATGCATATATAAGAATATCCCCATCATTCCGGGACACCCTTCGGATATGATATAAATTTCGAAGTACTAAAGCATCAGGTACTTTGGATGGGGTTTGTTAGGCCCAATAGATCTATCTTTAGGATTCGCGTCAATTAGGGTGTCTGTTCCCTAATTCTTAGATTACCAGACTTAATAAAAAGGGGCATATTCGATTTCAATAATTCAACCATAGAATGTAGTTTCACGTACTTGTGTCTATTTTGTAAATCATTTATAAAACCTGCATGTATTCTCATCCCAAAAATATTAGATTTTAAAAGTGGGACTATAACTCACTTTCACAGATTTTTACTTCATCGGGAAGTAAGACTTGGCCACTGGTTGATTCACGAACCTATAACAATATATACATATATATATCAAAGTATGTTCAAAATATATTTACAACACTTTTAATATATTTTGATGTTTTAAGTTTATTAAGTCAGCTGTCCTCGTTAGTAACCTACAACTAGTTGTCCACAGTTAGATGTACAGAAATAAATCGATAAATATTATCTTGAATCAATCCACGACCCAGTGTATACGTATCTCAGTATTGATCACAACTCAAACTATATATATTTTGGAATCAACCTCAACCCTGTATAGCTAACTCCAACATTCACATATAGAGTGTCTATGGTTGTTCCGAAATATATATAGATGTGTCGACATGATAGGTCCAAGCATTGTATACGTGTCTATGGTATCTCAAGATTACATAATATACAATACAAGTTGATTAAGTTATGGTTGGAATAGATTTGTTACCAATTTTCACGTAGCTAAAATGAGAAAAATTATCCAATCTTGTTTTACCCATAACTTCTTCATTTTAAATCCGTTTTGAGTGAATCAAATTGCTATGGTTTCATATTGAACTCTATTTTATGAATCTAAATAGAAAAAGTATAAGTTTATAGTCGGAAAAATAAGTTACAAGTCGTTTTTGTAAAGGTAGTCATTTCAGTCGAAAGAACGACGTCTAGATGACCATTTTAGAAAACATACTTCCACTTTGAGTTTAACCATAATTTTTGGATATAGTTTCATGTTCATAATAAAAATCATTTTCTCAGAATAACAACTTTTAAATCAAAGTTTATCATAGTTTTTAATTAACTAACCCAAAACAGCCCGCGGTGTTACTACGACGGCGTAAATCCGGTTTTACGGTGTTTTTCGTGTTTCCAGGTTTTAAATCATTAAGTTAGCATATCATATAGATATAGAACATGTGTTTAGTTGATTTTAAAAGTCAAGTTAGAAGGATTAACTTTTGTTTGCGAACAAGTTTAGAATTAACTAAACTATGTTCTAGTGATTACAAGTTTAAACCTTCGAATAAGATAGCTTTATATGTATGAATTGAATGATGTTATGAACATCATTACTACCTTAAGTTCCTTGGATAAACCTACTGGAAAAGAGAAAAATGGATCTAGCTTCAACGGATCCTTGGATGGCTCGAAGTTCTTGAAGCAGAATCATGACACGAAAACAAGTTCAAGTAAGATCATCACTTGAAATAAGATTGTTATAGTTATAGAAATTGAACCAAAGTTTGAATATGATTATTACCTTGTATTAGAATGATAACCTACTGTAAGAAACAAAGATTTCTTGAGGTTGGATGATCACTTTACAAGTTTGGAATTGAGCTAGCAAACTTGAAAGTATTCTTGATTTTATGTAACTAGAACTTGTAGAATATATGAAGAACACTTAGAACTTGAAGATAGAACTTGAGAGAGATCAATTAGATGAAGAAAATTGAAGAATGAAAGTGTTTGTAGGTGTTTTTGGTCGTTGGTGTATGGATTAGATATAAAGGATATGTAATTTTGTTTTCATGTAAATAAGTCATGAATGATTACTCATATTTTTGTAATTTTATGAGATATTTCATGCTAGTTGCCAAATGATGGTTCCCACATGTGTTAGGTGACTCACATGGGCTGCTAAGAGCTGATCATTGGAGTGTATATACCAATAGTACATACATCTAAAAGCTGTGTATTGTACGAGTACGAATACGGGTGCATACGAGTAGAATTGTTGATGAAACTGAACGAGGATGTAATTGTAAGCATTTTTGTTAAGTAGAAGTATTTTGATAAGTGTATTGAAGTGTTTCAAAAGTGTATAAATACATATTAAAACACTACATGTATATACATTTTAACTGAGTCGTTAAGTCATCGTTAGTCGTTACATGTAAGTGTTGTTTTGAAACCTTTAGGTTAACGATCTTGTTAAATGTTGTTAACCCAATGTTTATAATATCAAATGAGATTTTAAATTATTATATTATCATGATATTATCATGTATGAATATCTCTTAATATGATATATATACATTAAATGTCTTTACAACGATAATCGTTACATATATGTCTCGTTTAAAAATCATTAAGTTAGTAGTCTTGTTTTTACATATGTAGTTCATTGTTAATATACTTAATGATATGTTTACTTATCATAGTTTCATGTTAACTATATATATATATCCATATATATGTAATCATATAGTTTTTACAAGTTTTAACGTTCGTGAATCACCGGTCAACTTGGGTGGTCAATTGTCTATATGAAACATATTTCAATTAATCAAGTCTTAACAAGTTTGATTGCTTAACATGTTGGAAACATTTAATCATGTAAATATCAATCTCAATTAATATATATAAACATGGAAAAGTTCGGGTCACTACACCAAGACTGCTCGGAATAAATCCCTACTGATGAGGCGTTTAGTCAACATGAAGCTCAAAAGTGGAACTTCGGTTGCCGAGCATACCAGTGATTTCCAGAGCTTGGTTAACCAGTTATCGTCTGTAGAGATGCCGCTTGGCGATGAAGTTCAGGCGCTATTGCTACTTAGTTCTCTTCCCGATAGCTGGGAAACGCTGGTAGTAACACTCAGCAACTCAGCCCCGAATGGCAAACTTACCATGTCAATGGTCAAGGATGCCCTATTCAGTGAAGAGGCAAGGAGAAAGGACATGGGCACAGATCAGACCCATTCCTTTGTCATAGAGAATCGGGGGAGACAGCGAATGAGTAGCAAAAATAAATGTAGATGCAGAAGCAAGAGCAGGGGCATGTCAGCTGATGGCAGAAAACCAACATATAAATGCCATCATTGTGGATTAGAGGGACATATGAAGAAGAACTGCTATAGATTGAAAGAGGGACAAGGTCAAAGCAGTTCACAGCCGAAGAATAAGGGTGGAGAAACATTAGTTACTATCACTGGTGATGTAGCTTATTGTTCAACCCATGATGAGACATGCCTTCATGTCTCACGAGAAGAAACAGAATGGGTGGTAGATACTGCAGCTTCCTACCACGTGACTCCATATAAGGAATACTTCACAACATACAATGCTGGTGACTTTGGAGCTGTGAAGATGGGAAATTCCAGTTTCGCTGAGATTGTCAGAATTGGTGATGTCAAGATAAAGACAAGTTCTGGGAGCACAATCACTTTGAAGGATGTCCGCCATGTGCCAGATCTTCGGCTGAATTTACTTTCCGGAGTAGCTCTCGACAAACAGGGCTATGATAGTCATTTCAGTAAAGGCACATGGAAATTGTCAAAAGGCGCTATGATAGTCGCTCTGGACACATTTGTGGCACACTGTACAAGACTCATGTGAAGATCTGCACAGACAGCATTAATGTTGCAGAAAATGAGACTTCACAAAATTTATGGCACCAGAGACTTGGTCACATGAGTGAGAAAGGGTTATCTACCCTAATAAAGAAGAAGCTTATCAATGTAGACAAGGACGCTGCACTAGATCCTTGCAATCATTGCCTGTTTGGTAAGCAGCATAGAGTCTCATTTAATTCCTCTTCAACGAGAAGATCAGAGTTACTCAGTCTGGTACACTCTGATGTTTGCGGTCCCTTGGAGGTTGAATCAATTGGCGGCAATCGATACTTTCTGACGTTTATCGATGATACTTCTCGAAAGGTGTGGGTATATTTCTTGCGGACGAAGGACCAGGTGTTCGATTACTTCAAACAGTTCCATGTCATGGTAGAACGTGAGACAGGAAAGAAGTTAAAGTGTCTTCGATCTGACAACGGCGGTGAATACTCTTCCAGGCAGTTCGATGCCTATTGCAGATCATATGGCATCCGACATGAGAAGACGGTCCCACGTACCCCTCAACATAATGGTATAGTAGAAAGAATGAACCGAACAATCATGGAACGTGTTCGGAGCATGCTCAGTATGGCTAAGCTGCCAAAGCCATTCTGGGGAGAAGCAGTCAGAGCCGCATGTTACTTGATCAACCGATCTCCATCAGTACCACTGAATTTTGAAGTTTCGGAGAAACTTTGGTCTGGAAAGGATCCATCATACTCTCACTTAAGAGTATTTGGATGTTTGGCGTACGCACATGTATCCAAGGAGCTCAGACAGAAGCTGGATGTAAGGACCACTCCATGCATATTCATAGGCTATGGAGATGAAGAATTTGGATACAGATTATGGGATCCAAAGGAGAAAAAGGTGATCAGAAGTAGGGACGTGGTGTTCCATGAAAGCCAGACAATAGAAGATATTGAAAAGCCCATAATATCTCAGAAATCAAATGTTGCTGCTCAGGTGCCAGAGGCAACAACGGAATCATTCATGAGAAATGAATATACAGTGCAAGATGAAATACCGAAAGTAGAAGATAATGAGGAAAATGATGGTGCTGAGCAGGGGGAGCCACAACCCCATCTGCCAGACGTTCCAGGACCATCACAAGGTCAAGATGATGGTAGATCTCCTCACAATGTTCCAGAAGTTCGTAGATCTGAACGAGGTCGGATTCCATCGAGTAGATATCCAGAATCTGAGTACCTTCTACTTACTGAAGATGGAGAACCAGAGAGTTTTCATGAAGCAGTAACTCATAAGTATAGAGAAAAATGGTTGCTCGCAATGCAGGATGAGATGGATTATCTGTAGAAAAATTAAACTTCTGAGATTGTAGAACTTTCACGCGGGAAGAAGGCACTGAAAAACAAATGGGTGTTCAAGCTGAAAAAGGATGGTAGTGGAAAAGTGGTGAAATACAAAGCACGGCTTGTAGTCAAAGGATTCCAACAGAAGAAAGGGATTGATTTTGACGAGATATTTTCACCAGTAGTCAAGATGACTTCAATTAGAGTCATACTTAGATTGGTCGCAAGTATGAACTTGGAGCTTGAACAGATGGATGTAAAGACAGCTTTTCTTCATGGAGATTTACATGAAGACATTTACATAGAGCAGCCGGAAGGTTTTGAGGTTTCAGGAGATAACCTCGTATGCAAACTGAAGAAAAGTTTATATGGTTTGAAGCAGGCACCTAGGCAGTGGTACAAGAAATTTGACTCATGCATGGTGAGTCAAGGGTACAAGAAAACTACAGCAGATGAGTGTGTCTACATTCAGAAGTTTTCTGAAGGAAATTTCGTTGCTCTTCTACTATATGTAGACGATATTTTGATCGTAGGGAAAGACGCAACAAAGATCAACCAGCTGAAGAAGGAACTCTCGAAGTCTTTTGACATGAAAGACTTAGGACAGGCTCAACAGATTTTGGGAATGCAGATAACCCGAGACAGGAAGAATAAAAGGTTATGGCTATCTCAGGAGAAGTATATTGAACGAGTGCTTTCACGTTTCAATATGAACAATGCCAAACCTGTTAGCATTCCATTAGCCAACCATTTCAAGTTAAGCAAGAGTTCTAGTCCCTCATCCAAGGAAGAGATCGGGGAGATGTCTTCAGTACCATATTCTTTAGCAGTTGGAAGTTTGATGTATACGATGGTGTGTACAAGGCCCGATATTGCTCATGCAGTGGGAACAGTGAGTCATTTTCTCTCCAACCCCGGGAAAGAGCATTGGAATGCGGTAAAATGGATTCTCAGATATCTTAAGGGTACAACGAAGATATGTCTTTGTTACGGGGGAGCTGATCCAATCTTGGAAGGCTATACAGATGCGGATATGGCCGAAGATCCTGATAGTAGGAAATTTACTTCAGGATTCATTTACACTTTTGCAGGAGGAGCTGTTTCATGGAAGTCAAGACTACAGAAGTGTGTTGCATTATCCACAACTGAAGCAGAGTATATTGCTGCCGCAGAAGCTGGAAAAGAAATGTTGTGGTTAAAGCGTTATCATCAAGAATTTGGAATCAAGCAAAAGGAGTACAAGGTAGATTGTGACAGTCAGAGTGCTCTAGATTTGAGCAAGAACTCCATGTACCATTCCCGTACAAAACATATTGATATTCGCTATCATTGGATATGCGAGGTAATTGATCGACAACTGTTGAGACTAGTGAAGATCCATACAAAGGAGAATCCTGCAGATATGTTAACAAAGGTGGTGACTCGAGAGAAGTTGGAGTTATGCAGAGACATAACTGGAATGTTCGTGGATTCGGCTGGAGGGGGAGAATTGAAAGTTTCCAGCCTACAATCTAGAAGCTCACCTTCTAGATGTTCAAAGTAGCCTTCTTTGAACACCATGTAGAAGAAGCAAAGATGAATACGATGACGGCCGCCCACCATCTCCGTTCACACGACACCTTCCTCGTTCACACCATTCCACCGCCACCAAAGTTTTAGTATAAATAGAGGTTGAAACTTCAATTGTAAATCATCCCAAAATCACTCAGAGAAATGTAATCACAACCTAGAGAGTGTGTGTGAGTTTGAGAGTTTTTTTGTAAGAGTTTTGTAATACTCTGTAAATCTATTCTCGTAAGTAATAGAGTTATTTTCTCTCAAATTTGTATCTCCTAACGTCCAGGCGATCCTCTCTTCCTAACACAAAGAGTGTGTATGAGAAAAAAAAAAAAGTGTATGAAAGAATAAAGATTATGCAATTAGACAAAACGAGCCCATCATCTGCCCAACTTGAGGGCCATCCTCCACCAGTAAATTATACCGCTCAAGGATACCCCTAATGACATTTTTGAAGTTAGAAGAAATAAAAATGAAAGCCAATAAAACTATTCATAGCACATCATTGGGAGATAAAAGTTCAGATTCTATCTGCAATAAAAAAATCAAGAAATGTAAGGATGTTCGAGTGGGAGTAATTATCAAGTAAAGCAACATGAAAAGAAACGAATAACATACATACACTTACTATAGAATCCAAACTTCCATACAAAGCAGCATAATAGAATATGGCAAGCCAACTATATGTCAAATAACCACAGCAAACAAATTACTTATATTATTATTATTATAGCATAACGTGATGGGAAAATGGTCACAACGGGCAATCTACAAAGCGGAAACAAACCCGTTTGACAAGCATTTCCCGACCCGTATGAACCCGTGAGGAAACTAACAAACAAGCTATATCAAAACCAACCCAAATCAGTCCCCAAATCAGTAGCAAATCAACTAATAACGAATAATCAAGCACACACAATACACGCGAGACTTTTTACGTGGAAAACCCCTCAAAATCGAGAGTAAAAACCACGGGACTCGTAAGCCACTTAAATTCCACTATCATCAACAAAGAGAACAATACAATAGGTCTTCTCTAGATCATATAGAGGTATACAACATCATCATACTCTTGAACTACAACAATCAACAAGTATATGAACAACCTAAAAAGACAAAAGAGGAATTATCTCACCCAAAAATCTGCTCTCTGTTCCAGCAGCAAGAACACGACCTACAGACCTTATTAGACGAATTCAACGGTTGAAAATGTTGGCACTGATGTCAGGAAGACACAGTCCAAAAATTGTGAAGATTCAACGGTCGGATCTCCGGGGATCGAAGGTTTTCTGGCCTGCTGTCACTGTAGACGGGAATTGGGGTTTTGACTCTTTTTCTTGATCTCTCTTGCACTCTTGATAATGAAAACAGCTGCAACTTGATGTTTTAAGATGCCCTCCTATGCTTGACCAAGTCAACCAAGCAATGGGCCTAATTTTTGTTGGGCTTGGGCTTGTTAATACTTACTCATATTTGGAAACCCAATAACAAAACCCAACAAATCTCCCCCTTTCCAATTATGAGGAAGGAATCGCCATCCCGGCGATCGAGCAACATACCTTGAGCTTCTCACTTGCTAAAGCCTTTGTGAACATGTCGGAACCATTATCATCGGTGTGAACTTTATCAAGTTCAAACGAACCATCTTCAAGACGTTCTCTAATCCAATGATACCGCACGTCTATATGTTTTGTCCGCTTATGATACATAGAATTTCTAGCCAAATGAATCGCACTCTCATTATCACAAAGAACCACATATCGTGATTGCTTAAACCCAAGGTCTTGTAGAAACCTTTTCATCCACAATAGTTCTTTACACGCTTCTGTTGCTGCCATATACTCAGCCTCGGTTGTAGACAATGCAACACACTTTTGTAACCTTGATTGCCATGAAACTGCTCCCCCTGCGAAAGTCATCAAATATCCAGAAGTGGATTTCATGTTATCTTTGTTTCCTGCCATATCTGAGTCTGTATAACCAACAAGCACCGGCTCTCCATTTCCGAATGTGATACCTAACTTTGAAGTACCTCGTAAGTATCTCATAATCCATTTAACCGCTTCCCAATGCTTCTTACCCGGATTTGACATAAACCGACTAACAACACTTACCGCATGAGCTATATCTGGCCTAGTACACACCATAGCATACATCAAGCTACCAACTGCTGACGCATATGGAACTATATCCATCTCCTCAACATCCTCCTTTGAAGTAGGACAATCTCTTTCTGTTAGCTTAAAGTTGTTTGTAAGAGGGGAACTAACCACTTTAGCATTCTTCATGTTGAATCTACTTAGCACCTTTTCAATGTATTGCTCTTGTGATATATGTAACGTCTTAGCACCTCTATCTCTAGAAATCCGAATGCCAAGAATCTGTTTTGCTGGCCCCAAGTCTTTCATAGCAAAAGACTTACTCAATTCTCGCTTCAACTGCGCAATTCTTTTAATATTTTTACCAACAATTAACATATCATCAACGTATAACAACAATATGATGAAATCATCATCACCAAACCTCTGAAAGAAAACACAATGATCTGAAGTTGTCTTTCGGTAGCCTTGCTTTCCTATAACCGACTCAAACTTCTTATACCACTGTCTCGGTGCTTGCTTCAACCCATATAAACTTTTCTGAAGTCTACAAACATAATTTTCTTTACCCTTAACCCGAAAACCTTCAGGTTGCATCATGTAGATTTCCTTATCCAAATCACCGTGAAGAAAAGCAGTCTTGACATCCATCTGTTCAACCTCAAGATCAAGACTAGCAGCTAACCCAAGAACCACTCGAATAGATCCCATCTTCACAACCGGTGAGAAAATCTCATCAAAATCAATACCCCTTTTCTGGCTGAATCCTTTAACGACTAACCTAGCTTTGTACCTTGGTTGTGAAGTAAGCTCATCTGTCTTCACTTTGAATACCCATTTGTTTCTCAAAGCTCTCTTGCCTTTAGGTAACTTCACCAGCTCATAAGTATTGTTCTCATGCAAAGAATTCATCTCATCTTGCATAGCTTCACCCCACTCTTTCTTATGCGCATCTTTCATTGCTTCTGAATAACATTCTGGCTCTCCCCCATCAGTAACTAATACATACTCATCAGCAGAATATCTAACAGAAGGATGACGGTCTCGAGTAGACCGCCTAAGTGGGACAAATGGGGGCACATCTGGTACTGGAATCTCTACCTGCTCCGGAGCATAATCATCATCAGTACCATGTTCATCATTATGAACATCATCTCCAACATGTTGTGAAGTAACTGGATCCAAATCAACAAGATCGGCACTAGTTTGAGGAACTGAATCTGTCTTCTCAACATCTTTTAACATCTGATCTTCTGTAAAAACAACATCTCGGCTTCGTACAAGTTTCTTCTGAACTGGATCGTATAACCTGTACCCAAAATCATCTTCACCATAGCCGAGGAATACACATGGCTTAGTCTTCATATCAAGCTTTGACCTCTCATCTTTGGGAACATGAACAAAAGCTTTACATCCAAAAACTCGTAAATGACGGTAAGAAACATCTTTGCCGCTCCAAACCCTGTTAGGAACATCAAAACGCAAAGGAACACAAGGGGTTAGATTAATAATATGAACTGTCGTATTTAAAGCCTCACCCCAAAAGGAATCGGACAACCCTGCATGTGAAAGCAAACATCTAACTCTCTCAACCAAAGTTCTGTTCATCCTCTCTGCTAAGCCATTCAACTGAGGTGTCTTTGGTGGAGTCTTTTGATGCCGAATACCATTCTCCTTACAATAAGCATCAAATCTGCCAATGTATTCACCGCCATTATCAGTCCGAATACACTTGAGTTTCTTCCCCGTTTGCCTTTCAACTAGTGTATAAAATTCCTTAAACTTTTCAAATACTTGATCCTTTGACTTTAAGGTATAAACCCACACCTTCCTGGAATGATCATCGATGAATGTAACAAAGTAGGAACATCCACCAAGTGTCCTAGTCTTCATAGGCCCACAAACATCCGAATGAACTAGATCAAGTATGTTCTCCATTCGAAAAGGAGAATGACTCTTAAACGCAACTCTGGTCTGTTTCCCTGCCAAACAGTGAGAACACTTACTCAAATCAATACCACTAACACCCGACAACACATTCTTCTTGAACAAGATAGACATCCCCTTTTCACTCATGTGGCCAAGTCTTTTATGCCACAACTCAGTAGAATCAACATTGTCCACTGCGTTAACAATGTTCTGGATGATCTTCGGACGCGTGATGTATAATCTTGAGTCTTTCTTGCCTCTTCCCACTATCATAGAACCAAGAGTTAGTTTCCAAATACCATTACCAAAACCGTTATAATAACCATCATCATCAAGAATGCCTGTTGAAATAACATTAAGTCTCATATCCGGAACATGTTTTACATTATGCAAAACTAACTCCATTCCCGTGTCAAATTTCAAACAAACATCTCCAATACCAACGATCTTTGATAACCCGGCATTACCCATCCTAGCAAATCCATAGTCACCTGGAGTGTAAGATGAGAAGTGATCTCTACAAATTGCAACATGACATGTAGCACCACTATCAACAATCCAACTCGTGTCATCATGAGTAAGATTGATCATATCATAATCAATACAAACAAAGAACTCATCTGTGATAGCGTTAACTTCAACCTTATCATCATCACCACCATCACTTTTCTTTTGTTTATTCTTGTCATATGCTTTTTTCTTCTCGTTCTTTAACTTTGGACAATACCACTTTGTGTGCCCCTTTTCATGACAATTATAACACTCAACATTAGCAAATTTACCTTTGCGTGAGCTGCTACGATGATTGCCTCTTTTACCCTGACCTCTACTATGACTTCTCCCCCGCGTTTCTGTGACCAAGATATCTGACTGTGAAGAGGAACCTTGTGACTTTCTTCTCATCTCTTCATTCAAAATACTACCCTTAGCCAATTCCATGGTGATAGTACCATTCGGTGCAGAGTTGGACAAAGATGTCCTAAAAGTCTCCCAAGAGTCCGGTAATGTACCAAGTAACCAGAGACCCTGAATCTCATCCTCAAACTTGATACCCATACCTGCAAGCTGATTTATAATACCCTGATATGCATTTAGGTGATCTGTAATAGGAGTCCCATCATGATACTTCAAAGCCATCATCTGCTTAATTAAGAACAACTTGTTATTCCCAGTCTTTCGTTCATATAACTGCTCAAGCTTTTTCCATAAGGCTTTAGCATCAGTCTCCCCAGTAATATGATTCACAACATTATCATCAACCCACTGCCGAATATACCCACATACTTGTCTATGCAAAATTTTCCATTGAGCATCAGATTTTTCTTCAGGTTTATCCTCAGTAAAAACAGGCAAATAATAATCTTTCACATAAAGAAGATCCTCCATTTTACCTTTCCAAACATGATAATTTGAACCATTTAAACTAATCATTTTACTTGTATTAGCTTCCATCTTTCACACAAGTCAAATCAAATAACCTAGCTCTGATACCAATTTGATGGGAAAATGGTCACAACGGGCAATCTACAAAGCGGAAACAAACCCGTTTGACAAGCATTTCCCGACCCGTATGAACCCGTGAGGAAACTAACAAACAAGCTATATCAAAACCAACCCAAATCAGTCCCCAAATCAGTAGCAAATCAACTAATAACGAATAATCAAGCACACACAATACACGCGAGACTTTTTACGTGGAAAACCCCTCAAAATCGAGAGTAAAAACCACGGGACTCGTAAGCCACTTAAATTCCACTATCATCAACAAAGAGAACAATACAATAGGTCTTCTCTAGATCATATAGAGGTATACAACATCATCATACTCTTGAACTACAACAATCAACAAGTATATGAACAACCTAAAAAGACAAAAGAGGAATTATCTCACCCAAAAATCTGCTCTCTGTTCCAGCAGCAAGAACACGACCTACAGACCTTATTAGACGAATTCAACGGTTGAAAATGTTGGCACTGATGTCAGGAAGACACAGTCCAAAAATTGTGAAGATTCAACGGTCGGATCTCCGGGGATCGAAGGTTTTCTGGCCTGCTGTCACTGTAGACGGGAATTGGGGTTTTGACTCTTTTTCTTGATCTCTCTTGCACTCTTGATAATGAAAACAGCTGCAACTTGATGTTTTAAGATGCCCTCCTATGCTTGACCAAGTCAACCAAGCAATGGGCCTAATTTTTGTTGGGCTTGGGCTTGTTAATACTTACTCATATTTGGAAACCCAATAACAAAACCCAACATAACGTAATGCTTTCATTCAGTGACAAAAATCAAGAACTCCAAATCGGAGTAATCGTCAAGTAAAACACCTCTAAATCTCAAAACGGAAACGAGCAAACAGAAATGCATACTAAAGCAACCAAACTTTCATTCAAGGCACTTAATGACAACCAAAATATACATCAAATAGCCATTTTGTAGTTTATATCACAAAGCACACAAACTAATTACGTAGAGTATATCCAAAGCAAAAAAATGCAGTCGTGAGAACTTTAAAGGTGTAATTATAAGGTGAGTAATAGTGACTTGCAATGCAGCGAGACAAATGAACTCAGAATCTAATCATGTGAACCTAATAAACTTTGCTAACAAACTCGAGGAGAGAAACCAAAAATTAACTCAAATCTCATATCATAAACCTGTCAAGGTCAGATCAATTTAAAACTTCCCGTTACATATAAAGAGTGTTATGAGAAAAAGTGTATAAAAGATGTACATACAAACAGTTGAAGGTTAATTAGAACAAAGACCTTACAGATTACAAGTGTAATTTGATAATAATGA
This sequence comes from Rutidosis leptorrhynchoides, assembly GCF_046630445.1. Taxonomy (NCBI): domain Eukaryota; kingdom Viridiplantae; phylum Streptophyta; class Magnoliopsida; order Asterales; family Asteraceae; genus Rutidosis; species Rutidosis leptorrhynchoides. The sequence continues at coordinate 608,323,774 of NC_092333.1, read as the reverse complement.
ATAAACACACAACCTAGAACAAGTGCTCATCAATAAACTCAACCACTTAACCAATTTATCTCCCTAAATAATCAAACAAAGTGCTTCAAAATTTAATAGAAATGTTCGGCCATTGAAAAATCCAAACATTCTGGATGCACCCTCCTTGCTTTGCTCGCAGCTGGAACAGGGATAGGTAAAGCAACTTGGAAAAGACATTAAATCATAAGAAATTAAGGATATTTCCAGATGTAAAAAAGTATATCGTAATTGTAGCCACTAGTGTAGCGTGATAGTGAACTAAGCCTCATAAATAATGCTACATGTGCCTCACAACTAATATCATAGCTAAAGCCTGTCCAGGTCACATCATTTTAAAACTTCCCTTACATATTAAAGGGTCACATCATTTTAAAACTTCCCTTACATATTAAAGGGTCACATCATTTTAAAACTTCCCTTACATATTAAAGGGTCATATTAAAGGATACATGGTGAAAAAATTCAAGCCAAAGCGTATTAAAGTCGATGTTAAAAAGCTACACATTGTTTAATACCTCGAATCTTGACCGTGACATCAACAATGGGTCGCTAGAAATCCAGTTCTTGTTTAGTGCTCTTCATTTCTTGATCTTTTTAGATTAGACGCTTAATCCGGTTTGAAGTAGAGACGAGGCCCGTGAATGTATAGTCTTTTTTATAACTTCTTTTCATTTTCTTTTTCGCAAACTTAGTTCTACAAATTCGTAACTGAACTTGCGTTATTGCAGCTTTGGGTAGGCCATGGGACTATGGGAGTAGTTACTGCTTTTGTGGCTTCAATTGTTATTGCAAATTTAATTGCTATCCGTGTATTAGACTTCTGAGCTCCCATGTAACATTGCTATTGTATGTAAATAATGATGCTCGATATATTATGAAAGCTTCTTTATCCATGTTACATCACCTGCCTGTTTGATGAGAATTTTTGTTTGTTGTTGGTGTTACACTGTCATAAATTGCTTCTTTTACAATAGATGTTCAGGGAATGAAATATTTGACGTCATTCATGCTCTGGATAAATAGCTTAAGGTAGTTATGTCTTTCCATTCTTTAATTGCTTATTAAACTTTGACTCTAACCCTATTGAAGTTTTTAAATGGCTATCGCTTTCATTCATTAGAGGAATGTATACCAGTGTGTTAATGTTTAAATTGATAACTGTAGCTTTGTGAGTATGAATTTAACTTCATTAATCAAAATTTATTATCAACATGATATTGTTCTTGTGTGATTTTTATAGGTTACGGATGAAGACGATCGAAGAAGGTTTCACTCGGATTTTAAGGTTTTGTACTTCAGTGATGTTTGCAGGTCAGCCTTGGCTTTTTTAGCTTGATTGTGAACAAGGTTTATAGAGTCTCCCAAGTGTGTTGTTTGGATGGGTTAGGCAATTGTTAATGGTTAACTTTTGGTAGCCACCTGGTTGGTTTATTACACTAATGATCCACGATTTTGGTGTCATGACTCTTCAAAAGGTAATAAAAAATAGATCCCTATTGTCGGTAAAAAAAAAAAAAAAAAAAAAAAAAACATTAATTGATTGAAAGAAGTTGAGTACTAGAAAGTTGAAAAAAAGTTGGTTACCATAGGATACCATTTCCCAAAGATATTAAAAAAAAAAAATAAAAAAAAAATAGCATATTCTGGTAATGTTCATTAAAAACGGAGGGGCCCACTCTATTTCTTTATTAAGCATACTGTTTCTGCACCCCATGAAGTGTTCAGTTGGCAACTCACGGTTGGCATGAAGATCCATATTTTCATGTATATTTTGTATTTGTGATTGATTTATCATCAACTGTTAACTCTTAATTTTGCAGGCACATGTTGATGCAGTCAGCAGTTGCAAGTTTCTATCTGAATGTGCAAATTACGTGTGGGTATCCCTCCAGTTTTTAGAGGCATTATACCAGCCATATGAGATACAACTTGCAAAGTCTAGGTCACTGTTATTGTATTCTATTTTCATATTATTGACTCGTTAGTGTATCTGAAGACGCCTTATATAATCATATAACACGAAGTTTATTTTCCTGTTTTTCTTGTGATACTTAAAGACGCTTATGTGGGTGGCATTAATCTAGGAGTTTTAATCTTCTAATTTCTAAATTATCATTTTCTTGAATCCTTTTTATTTTACAAGGCATTATGTACAAGGATTCAACCCGGTTCAAAACAAGTACATGTTTTTATGTACTGAACCTTCATTTCACATGCAGGGTTTGTTCAACTAGTATACTGCTTTTAATAAACTATGTGGTTCACCTATTCGTTATCAGATAGATTTGACTCGTAATTCAACTCAATTAAAATCATGATAAACGCACCCTCCTTACTTTCTGTATTAAATCTGTTCATTCGCATACATGATTCGCTTCATTTTAGTACTGAATTTTGCTTGATGAATGTTAGTACATATAGCTACTCTTTACATGCTAAAACTATGTTGCAAACTGATTGTATTGTTGTTTCCTGATTAGATCTCTGTATGCGTTGGTCTGCTTTTGATGAGGGTGTGTCATTTACATATATGTGTGTTTGATGATCTTGCATAATTATTATTTAGAATTTATAATGGGAAAACTAAAAGGAATTCAATTGAAATGGCATTATTCATTGGTTTATGGCTAAACAAATACCATGACATTATTCATTGGTTATGTTGGTTTATATTAAACACCAATAGATAAATCAAAATTAAACATCTGGCTAAAGATGTAAATTATCATTAGTCAAGTGGGTTGAAAGTGAGTAGCACAAAACACCAGTCAGAATCCAATGCCCCCAAAACCTAAAGGTCTGACATGCGTCAGTTTTCGAGTACATGGACCCTTTTGTCTTTTAGAGCTATTAACAAAAATCCTTAACCTATACTCTATAAGTTTTGAGTTGTTTCATGCGATATTGACCTTGTATGTTATCTTCAACCAATCTTATCATGATGCAGGTCAACTTCAACTATCTGTAACTTCTCCTGCTCTTTGTTACCAATATTCCAATGTATAGGAAGTGGAACAATTAATAGAAAAGTAAACAACATTTTACTTCATATCTCACGTGGCCAACATGTGACAAAAAATTAATAGGCGAATCCAGCCATATACAGAAGCTTTTCATGAAACAATTGCCGAGTAAACAACCTTACATACCTAGAAATTAAATTTAAGATAACTACTTCTAAAGAGAAACTCAAATTTACAGGTACAAATTAAGGTTCACACCGAATACAATACTTGTGATCCATCCCATTATGTTACAATTGGACCAAATTATGATGTGCCCTTATATAAAAAAAAAAGTTTACAAATATGTATACAATAATTACATTATCAATGAAATTATTTTTATTTTAATTCAATTAATGTAATTGTTTTAATTTATTTATTTAATTTAATCATTAAAAAAATGACTGACACCCTCACACCACTATTTCAAACTCAATCACCAGTAACACACAAGTAACCTAAGTCACCATTCTCAGCTTTTAACTTCTAAAGATGTGAATAAACAAACATTTCCATGGGTAGGGTAAAACATTTAGAAAAAAAACGTTAAGTCACAACTTGACCAACAATAGTAGCTTTTGTTCACCTCAATTATGCGCAAATAAACAAGGGTGAGGGTGAGAACCACCAAGGCGGGTCAAGGCGGTTTGTGCTAGCAACCAATAGCGGACTAGAATAATATGGATAAATAGTATAGTCTAACATCCCCCCGCAGTTAGAGCGGGAGTACGCCGAATGCTCAAACTGGATCGAAACTCATCAAACAAAGCGAATGGGAGACCTTTGGTGAAGATGTCTGCAAACTGATATCTGGATGGAACATGTAGAACCCGTACCTGCCCCTGAGCAACTAGATCACGAACAAAGTGGATGTCGATCTCAATATGCTTGGTCCGCTGGTGCTGAACCGGATTACTGGATAGGTAGACCAAGCTGACATTATCACAATATACCAGAGTGGCTGAGGTGAGAGGACAATGAAGCTCTCGAAGAAGGTTACGAACCCAACAAGTCTCTGCAACCGCATTGGCAACCCCACGATACTCTGCTTCGGCAATGGAGCGAGAGGGCGTGGTTTGCCGCTTGGATGACCAGGAGAGAAGGTTGTTACCAAGAAAAACACAATAGCCTGAGGTAGATCGTCTGGTAGTGGGGCAACCTGCCCAATCAGCGTCAGAGTAGGCAACCAAGGTGGTGGGAGAATAGGCATATAACTGTAAACCAAGCTCAGTGGTTCCCTGGATATAGCGAATGATCCGTTTAAGAGCGTGCATGTGCTGCTCCCGAGGATCATGCATAAAGAGACAGATCTGCTGAACAGCATATGAGATGTCTGGTTAACAGATCTCCTGCAAGGCTCTGATAGAGAGTCGGGTCCTGAACAGGAGGGCCGTGACTAGTAAGTTTGACACCCGGTTCAACCGGAGTCCTGCAGGGATGACAAGTGGGCATACCGGCCCTCTCAATAATCTCGTGGGCATACTGTTTCTGAGAGAGGAACATGCCAGATGTGGTACGAGTGGCGTGAATCCCAAGGAAGTAGTTCAATGGTCCTAAAATCGGTCATAGAAAATTTCTTATGTAAAGAAGAAATAATCCGCTGAAGTAAACTTGTAGAAGAAGCAGTCAACACAATATCATCAACATACAAGAGCACGTATGCTGTATCGGATCCCTGATGATAAATAAAAAGAGAAGTGTCACAACGGCTTTGGTGGAAACCAATCTGCTGAGCATATCCTGCAAAGCGCTGAAACCAGGCACGAGGGGCCTACTTAAGGTCATATAAAGATTTCTGCAATAAGCAGACATGATCAGGATATCTAGGGTCCGGAAACCCGGGTGGTTGGTGCATATAAACAGTCTCTGAAAGTTGTCCATGTAAAAAGGCGTTCTTGACATCTAGTTGATGGACAGGCCAATGTCTAAAAATGGCCAAACTGAGAACAGTGCGTATCGATGCCGGTTTGACAACCGGGCTGAAAGTATCATCACAATCAATGCCAACCTGCTGGCTGCGACTGTTAGCAACGGGTCGAGCCTTGTACCTACTCAAATTACCGTCTGCATTAAACTTGTGCTTGAATAGCCACATGGAGCGAACTATGTTCGTGTCCGAGGGATGAGGCACAAGTTTCCAAGTACTGTTGTTAATTAAAGCAGTATATTCACCAGTCATAGCTTATTTCCAATTAGGGTCATTAAGAGCTTCAGGGTGTAACACCCTCGCAGCGGGCCTAGATGTTAGATTACTATTTTTTCCCTCAGGGTGTGTGGTGTTATTATATGCTTTTATTTTAATTTTATATTTATTATTAAATAATGATGTGGTTAGGACCAGTTTGTGACAAGGGTCACAGAACAGGTTTGTTTATCTAATTTGGACTTCGTTTGGGTTGCCAAATGATGTACGAAAGATATCGGATAACTGATAAATACCCGTGTGTTGCACAGTGTGGGAATTAAACCCAATTAAGTGACTAGTAAGCTGTGTTCTTCCCATTTTCTAGACTTTTCTTCTCAAACCTCGTTCTTCATCTTCTCCACCTACACCAAACCCTAATCCTTAATTATTATTTTAAAGCTCAAATCGTTTGTATCTTGGTGTTCCTTGTGATTTACTGATTCTATCAAGGTAAGAATCACAAGTTTTCATGCTTTAATCTTTGAGAAAATTGGATTTTTTGTGTAAGTTTTTACAAAGTGTGTAATTTGGGTCAAAGTGGTTAAATTTGATGTTGTTTGAGTTCAAATCTTGTGCATGTTTAGTGTCTTTGATTTGGTCAGTTTTGAGGTCGTAATCGAGCTCTAGAGCAAGAATTGGTCAATTTTGGGTGAAACCCGTCACTTTGTTCTTCAGCTTCTGCAGATAAACACAGTCGGCCGACTGTCTATTGACAATCGACCGACTGACTCGACCATCGACCGACTGACTCGACCATCGACAGAGTGTGTCTGTGAGAGACCATCGACCGAGTGTTTAGACACTCGGCCGAGTGAGTGTAGACAGTCGACCGACTGTCTCTGACAGTCGACCGAGTGTCTTTGGCAGTGTAAAATTTTACTAAATGTTGATTTTTTAGCCGTTATGCTGCCCGTTTGTATTTTGATGATCATAATATTATAACTAACTTGTGAGTATTGTTTTCAGGTGATACAGATGAGGAGAAGACTCGGTGACATTAGACTACCGAGTGATGTCGGTATCGGTGAGTGGGACTAACTGGAGAACATAGTATATAGTAGCATGTTATATTATGATTGCCATGCTTGTTAGATATACTTATTGTTGTGGTTAGTTAGTACGTTGTGATGACTGCATGTTAGTAGAAGCTTGTCTGCTGGAGCCCAGTGCATCCCTATTGTGTGGTAGCCTCGGTAGGAGAGATCAACCTGCGGGTTGCGTTCCTCATGTGGTAGCCTAGACAACCGAGGTGTATATATATGTGAATGACGCGTCCGTCGCGTGTGGATTATATATATACACACGGTGGTGGAGGAACTTCTGGTAAGCCCAGTCCAATCAGCTGGTGGTTAATGGTTTGATCGAGCCGCCAGAGTCTCTGTAGACGACACTTGGGTGATGTTTGTGTGTTAAACTAGGTGATATGATTAGTATGACGGTTTCTATATACTATTGCTTGTAGTTAGTCGTACTCACTTAGCTTCGTGCTAACCCCCATCCTCTTCCCTGCAGGTTGACTGTTGCATACTTGATAGATTCCAGGGAGACGGATTCTTGGGAGATATGTTTGACAAAGCTGGAAACTCTGATGTCGCGTCTTTTCTATTAAAAGTTGTATTTATGTTTAATATAACACCCTGTCATTTATTTATTGACGTGCTTATTATTAATGGGATTTTATACTTATAATATATTAATAAATTGGTTTTCTGCTGTATAAAAAAAATAAAAAATCAAGGGTGTTATACAGGGTAAGTGCGAGGAACTGGAGATATGACAGTGGTATGGAGATTGAGGCGTTGTACCAATTTGGTGGTACCAAGACGCGAACGGATGATCATGGGATGAATAAAAGTAGAGGAGGATGTAGCCTCATTGGGAGGAGGCTGTGTCTCCGGGGTAGGATTTTGAGGAGGTGCAGTGACGGTAGCCTTATTAGGAGGAGGATGAGTCTCCGTGGAGGGATTGAGAGGAGATGCGGTGTCAGTAGCCTCAATGGGAGGAGGCTGTGTCTCTGGGAGCGTATTAGAAGGATGGGAGGAAAGTTCATTTCTAGATAGATGAAAAGATCGAGAAAATAGACTGGGTGGAGGATCGCGAAAGTCATAGGATGGTGGCTGAGTGGGTGTCATGGAACCAAAAGGGAAGGAAGTCTCGTCGAATGTGACATGACGAGAGAGGATGATTCTGTTAGTGGCAAGGTCCAGACAGCGGTAACCCTGGTGGTTGGAGGGGTACCCAAGGAAGATGTAAGGAGTAGATCGTGGAGCAAGTTTGTGAGTAGTGGTCAGATGAGGGTAGCAGAGGCATCCGAAGATGTGAAGTGTGGAGTAGTTAGGTTTTTGTTTGTATAGGCGGAAGTGCGGGATTTCGTGATTGATAGCGGAGGAAGGAAGGATATTTAGGAGATAGGCTGCCATATGAAGAGCTTCTACCCAGTAAGTGGGTGGAAGATGAGCTTGAAAAATGAGCGTGCGAATTAAGTTATTGATGGTGCAGAGCATGCGTTCGGACTTCCCGTTTTGCTGAGAAGTGTGGGGACAAGAGAAGTGAAATTGAATGCCATTTGTTTGAAGAAGTTGATGAAAAGCGGTGTTATCGAATTCACCCCCATTGTCACATTGGAAGGCTTTTATTTCTTTTTTTGAATTGAGTGCGTACGAAAGCATGAAAGTGTATGAATGTATTAAGTGCGTCAGATTTATTGCGTAACGGAAAAACCCATACATAATGCGAATAATGGTCAAGAAATATAATATAGTACTTAAAGCCACTAAGACTAGAAACAGGAGAAGTCCATAAATCAGAATGAATAATATCAAAAGTAGCATTAACATTAGAACTAGAAAGAGAAAAAGGGAGTCGCATGTGACAACCCGGAAATTTTTGACCAAATTTAAATTTATCTTTAAATGATTTAATATTTCCGACACGATAAGCAAAGTCTGTAATGTTGAAATCCCAAAAACTTTGAACTGTGTTCATATATTCATTTACCCTTAGACTGTTCCCGATGATTCACGAACAATTATGTGTAAATAAATATGCACAAATATATATATATATATATATATATATATATATATATATATATATATATATATATATATATATATATGTGTGTGTGTGTGTGTGTGTGTGTGTGTGTGTGTGTGTGTGTGTGTGTGTGAATATTAAATTGAGAAATATTAATAAAACATTTAACGGTTTGATTGATATGAAAATAAGCTATGAAGTCTATTATATGACTAGAGAACATTAACAAAGTATTAGATGAATAATACTTTACATGAACGTAATTGTTTCAATATATTTATTGACATAATTAAATGATAATATCAAATGTGTGACGCCCCGTACAAAATCAACGTGTACGGATCATCAACAACAGGATCATTACAAGGTCAAACACTATATGCTGTTTTAAAATAAGTTTGCATTCATAAGAAAATGTGGCGTCATAACCAACGTCAAATGTTTAACATACGATAATGTGCTTCTACGAATAGAAGGCGATAATAATAGTACGTGACCCGTAGGTCGTTACAAATTCATTGTTCAAAAGTAATAAAGTTTGAATGCAGATTAAATGTTTCATGCGAAGACATCTCTAATAAGCGCAGCGGGAGTCTACAAAGCATGGCAACTACAGCGAAAGCAATCAGACCTTAAGCTCCTGAGAAAAACATGCTTAAAAACGTCAACACAAAGGTTGGTGAGCTATATTTTAAGTATAACAGTAATGTAAGGTAGGCCACGAGATTTCAGTGTTTCAAAACAGTATGAAAAGTATATGTATAACCGTGGGCACTTGGTAACTAACTTAACGTAAATAACACCCCCTAAAAGTACACTTGGCGAGTGCGTAAGTTTACGAAGTATTAAACACCCATTAAATTCTAGCACTACAAGCCCAAGTGGGAATGTCAAACCCTATGGATCCATATCTAAGATTCGCGTTCACCGGTTCAAAGACCAATGACTAAACGTTACCGAGCTAAGGGGAAAGTTTATGCCGTTGTATAACTCACACATATATAAAGTTTAAGTACTCGTGCCTAGTATGTAAAACGTAAAATGCGCATGTATTCTCAGTTTCCAAAATAGTTAAAGTAAAAAGGGATGCTATAACTCACAGTGGAAAGTAGTAAAAGTCGATACGCGGGAAAAGTAAGCCAGTGGTTGGTCCGAAAGGTCATCAACCTAAGTCAAAAGTTACTAATTCAGTAAATCGTTCCCAAAGGTTTAAAAGTATGTAAATTAGGTCTTAAGTATCATCATCATTCATCATTAATAAAAAAGTGTAAAGTAAGTTTCATTCAAGAATAGAGTTTGAAATAAAGGCTGACTTCGTTCAGTCGCCACGACCTCTATACAAACTGAAATAAGGTGAGACCAGTGACCATGGCTCCGTATATGAGTTCCCTAGGTACTGACCAATTTCCAGAACCAAAATCGTCTTTGTTTGACCGTGGTGATGGTTTAAGTGAGAGTAGGTCAGAAATTTCAGCACAACATTAATAGAGTGTAGTGACTTTCGGAGGGCCATAGATCCTAAACCGTAACTCGGATTAAGACGAGGTCTAAATGGAAAATCATATACTTGAACAAAACTAACTGAAAATCAACTTTCCAGTAGCCAGGTGGTCTGATCATATCCGGAAAATAGTAATAAAGGTGCTCCAGTGGGTTCTTGGTGCTTGATGCTCATCACGGTTCTCATCCTTGATGCTTATAGCTTCAAGTGTACAACTCGTTGATGTGTTTGCATCATCTTAACCAAGTTTTGACCATAATAACACTAGTGTAAGTCTAAGATAAGTAGCACAACTCATTTAAGGGTTGTAAGTAGTTTGATGAACCAAAGTTACATCAAGATCTTAGATCCGACACATACATGAGTTCTAATAGTAATATTAAGTTACAAACTTGAAAGTAAACTAAATAAACAAGATCTTAAGTTGTAGAACTTAGATCTTAGTTAGATCTTAAAGATCCTAGACTATAAAGTCTAGTTCTAGTGTTCTTAAGTTAGATCCTAAGTTATAGAACTTGGATCTTCACTTTAATGAAACCATAAGTTATGAAACTTAGATTTTCATCTTGTAAAATGTATGTAAGCTTATAAGCTCTTATTTACAACAAAATTAGAAGACCATATGTTATATAAACTTAGATCCAACATGAGTATATGAAGTTATAACTAGAAAGTTATACTTCCATGTTCTTGAACTTATAAAGTTTAACTTTAGTTTAAAGAAATATGAGATCAAGTTTAACTAGTAATACTTGACCAAATTAACAACATCACAACTTTAAAGTACTTATAAAAGAAAGAAATAAACTAAAGTTACAAGTATTATGTTAATGTTTGTTTCATACTTAAGAAGATTCAAGTCAAGCTTGGATCTTAAGAATTTAAGTCTACAAAACATGAACACAAGTATGATTATAAAGTTTATGAACTTTAAATCTTATAACATTTAAGTGTAGAACCATAAACTAACAAGTTTAGATTCTTGTTCTTGGTTCTTCATCAAACAAAAGATGGAAGTAACCAAGATTACATGAAGATACAAGTTAGAAAACTTGATCTTTAACATAAACAAGTAACAAGCAACAAAACAAGTAAAATGATGATGATGTGTGTCGATTTTAAAGGAAGAAAAAGAAAGAAAGTAAAGCTTTGTTACTTACAAGTTTGAGAGAGAAAAAAAGATGAGAGAAAAAGAAGTGTAAGTATGTGTGTGAAATGAGGCTTGAAGTATACATGTAAGTAGCAAAACAATAAGCAAAAATTTGAATCCCATCTCCCCATGGGAGCTCACGACCAAGGACCAAAATGGCAAGGTCAAGCTTCAACTTTCTTGTGTTGGGAGGTCGTGAAAGCTAGAAATGGATTAAAGTTAGATGTATGGGGAAGAGTTTCTAGCATGCTTGTAGTATTTATCTCATCATTAACTTAATTAATCCAAGTTTAAACTTAATAAGTTACTAGTAATATGTTGGGCTCTCAACTAGTCCATTAAGTGTGTAGGGTGGGCTTCCAAGTCCATAACCATTAATAAAGGCCCAAGTTCAAGTAAGTAACAAATTAAATAAGTATAGCCCAAGTAATTAACTAGTTACATTAGTTAATTAAAAATAATCAATAATAATTAATCATGAACGTAAATAATATTCTAAATATTATTCGTGAAAAGTACGTGTGTCACAAAGACAAGTCGGGACATGTAAAGTCAAATACGGTAACAAGTAAATGTATAAAAATACATTTATTAACACGCAAGTATTAATAATAAATATTAATAATAAAAGTTGGAAATTCCAGGGTCGTTACAAAATGATTGAATTATCAGATACATTGTGATATGATTACGGATCTCTGTAGTAAGGTCCACTTTGATTTAAGAAATCCGTTCATTTTGAAAATATTCGGAAAATGGTAAAGTGATTTACATGTAAGAACAAAAGTGTCAAATAATGAGAACTAGACAAACGTTAGTGGAGAATTGAATTTCATAGTATACGATTGATTTATTTTCAAACTTGCGAAAACGTTTTTCGATACAGTAGGAATTGATTATTAAAATGTTTTTATTTGAATAACTTAATTTGAATATATATAATAAGTTAAAATATTAATTATTAGAACTAAATATATAAATAACTCGCAACGTGTATTTAAAACATGTTTATGAATATTGAATATATATACGATTCCAGATTATTTAAGTAAACGATAGTAACACTTGTTGATTGATTCGACTGATAATTTAATATATTAATTAGAACGTTTGAGAAATTAAAATAAACATTTACGCATAAAGGAATTTTATCAATTTAAGCTTTAAAGTGTAAACGTGACGTGTTATAATAATTTCTATTATTTAAACGATTTTGAAATAAACTTTGAAATATAACTGATTTTGAAAAATTAAATATTATTAAATAAATATTTCAATTATATATTATATGTACAAATTTATTACTAAATGAAAATATATTTATATTTTACAAAGTGATAAAATATAATATTAAATTAGTCATAAAATGTTTGATTTAAAATAATATATTTTGGTAAACAACGAGACATTAATTTATAGAAGCAAATGACCAAAACACTCGAAAGTTCAAGATACACTTTGAGTAATATAGTTTATTGATAATTTAAGACTATATTTTGACAAAGGTACGAATCATGAAACGTAAAGTACAAGTTTTCTAAGCGTACGAAAGGACGTTCGAAAATCTGAAACCGAGACATAAACCAAGTATCAACGTACGAGTCAACGGACCTAAAATTACCAGTCAACTATGTACATGAATATAATAAAATATATATATATATATAATTAATATAAATTATATATAAATTATATATATATATAATAATATGTCGACAAACAAGAAAACAAAAAAAATGTGAGCTGGATTTTGGGGCCATGCGATCGCATGGGAAATATGCATAAAACCCATGCGATCGTATGAGGGTCAGGAATCAGAATTCTTCTATAAATAGCCCAGGTTTCTGGCCGAATCCTTTCAATCTATTTTCTCTCAATCTCTCTCTCTCTCTCTCTCTCTATATATATATATATATATATATATATATATATATATATATATATATATATATATATATATATATATATATATATATATATATATATATATATTATTATTAATAAAGATTATTATTAATTCTAATATTATTAATAGTAGTATTAGTATTATTATTAGTATATTATTAGTATATACATAAAATACTACGACTGGGTCATGAGCGAATTATTTCAAAACGGGTTTTATGAGCGAGATAGAGCTAAGGAAATTATGGGTTATAGCTATGGAGGTTATGGGTATGGATCGGGGGTATGCTCATGAGGTCAATCTAGTATTCATCATCTCCGTTGCGTCTACGTACTTTATTACAATATTGAATCACAATATTGATACGTGAGCATTCATATCTTATCTTTTATTTATTAATAGTGTATCTATGTCTAGTGCTCGAGTATATATGTTTATGCATGCTTGTATGCTTTAATTTTGTCGTTAGATAGTTTATGATGAATCACAAATTTGATACATATGCTACTGGTATAAAGTATATCATATGCATATTTTTTGGAAAGCTGGCGAAAAATTATTAACTTTTCATTTAGAAAATGCGTGATTTCGATGAACGGATTAAAAGATATGGTCAACTGAATTATGATTAACATTAATTGAAATTGCTTTTGAATCTGCAATTGATATTTAAACAACTTGTTTATAAGATTGATAAATTGTATTTTCAAATATTACTAATCGAGTAAATGAATTTCTATATAAAGCACGTCTCGTTTTGTTGAACAATTGTCAAAGTTAATTGTCTTATCATGTTTTAAAGCTTTATAAACACTATAATCTGATTTTACAAGTATTGGAAAGCTATGTGAAATAATAAAATATTTTCGATTGCCATGATAATTCAAATATAATATAGCTCCTAAAATAAATAATATTTTGAGTTTGATAAACTATAAATTCGTCCAATTATCAAGACTTATACTATGATAATAAACTTGTATAGATTTAAAGATCATATTGGGTCAGGTTGATTATTGAGATGACTTTTGTTAACTCTTGCATGTCGGTCTCGAGCATTAGGATTGTGATACACTATGACCTGACCTAGCTTGTTAGACATGTATTGACCAACATATGTTCTCTAGGTTGAGATCTACGGTTATTTTGCATTCCGAGTTTCGGTCACATTTCGGTGAATGAATTTATGTGCTGCTAAGGTGAGTTTTATAGATCCCTTTTTAATTGCTTTTGCAATCTATATTTTTGGGCTGAGAATACATGCACTTTATTTTAAACGCAATGGGCACAAGTACATACTAAATTCTACACTGAGTTTGAACCAAAAATCCCTTAACCTTGGTAACTAGTAACTAACGGTTATAAGAACTGGTGGGCGCGAGTAGTTGTATATGGATCCATAGGGCTTGATATCCCCGTCCGAGCTAGAGCGCTAGCCTTTTAACGGACGTATGCTATTTGAGACGTGTACACGTTAGTTTGCGTGTATTATTAAGATGATTATACAAATGGTACAAATTATATATACGTTAAGTTTAGTTACCAAGGTGCTCAATTTCGTAGAATATTTTGATAAACGTTTCTGGATGAAACAACTGAAAACTTGTGATACACCTTTATATACAGATTATGCGCAACATTAATACTATGAACTCACCAACCTTTGTGTTGACACTTTTAAGCATGTTAATTCTCAGGTTAATAGAAGTCTTCCACTGTTTGCTTATACATTATACAAGCTATCTGCATGGAGTCATACATGCTTTATTCGAGAAAACTTTGCATTCACAAAATCATCACCATGTATCTTATTTGACTGTATTGTCAATGGATGTATTGTTAAAAACTATTATATACGGTGATTGTCTATACGTAGAAATTATCAGACGTCGAAAACCTTGGATTTATATATTCATTTATGGTGTACCTTTTCAAAAGAATGCAATGTTTACAAAACGTATCATATAGAGGTCAAAACCTCACTATGAAATCAATGAATGGTGTATTCGTCCAAGTGGATTCTGACGGGTCATCACATCGCACGTGTTTGCCAAGCTGACAGGCATGGCAAAGAATGGGGGACGGCGATTTATTACAAATAATATCTTTATTAGAAAGGAGTCTTCGAAAAACATCATGTCCGGGATGTCCGAGATGCTGATGCCATGTAACCGGACTGGTGAGAAGAGCTTGCTGAGAAGAGTGGGAGGTGGGTGATGTAAGTGGTTAAAGATCCCCGGTTCTATCACATCGGAGAAGCAGACGATGGGTGAGATAATCTTTCACAGAAAAACCAAAAGGATCAAATTCCACAGAAACTGGATTATCACTGGTAAATTGACGAACGGATGTGAGGTTCTTAACGATGTTAGGGGTTACAAGTACATTATTTAAATGTAATGGTCGGTGAGCATTAGGTAACAAGCTATGGCCGGTGTTAGTGACGGGAATGGTGTTCCCGTTACCAACGGCTACTGATGAATATTTGCAATTATTAAAAACAGTACTAAGATTATTAATACATGAAGTAAGACGTGAAGACGTGTAGTGACCCGAACTTTTCCACGATTATTCCATGATTATATATTAATGAAATTGATATTTACATGATTAAATGTTTCCAACATGTTAAGCAATCAAACTTGTTAAGACTTGATTATTTGAAATGAGCTTTATATAGACAATTGACCACCCAAGTTGACCGGCGATTCACGAACGTTAAAACTTGTAAAAACTATATGATATATATATATATATATATATATATATATATATATATATATATATATATATAGCTAACATGATATTATGAAAAGTAAGTATCTCACTAGGTATATTAACAATGAGTTATATACATAAAATGAGGCTATTGAATTATGAAACTCGAAACAATATTATAACGAATATCATTATAGCAACGCCTTACTAAATACATATGTATCATATTAAGATATATTCATTGTTGGTGATTTGTGTCACCAATATGATTTAAGTGTAATGGGATTAATTTGTTAACCAAAATAACCTTGATAATTATCGAACAAGTTTGGGAAAGTGTGGAGTACACACTTGTTTGAACTTATCGTAATTATGACGGGGGTTCGGGGGCAGCGCCCCCGATAGCGGGGTCCGAGGGGTGGCAACCCCTGGCTGGGTCCAAGGGGCAGAGCCCCTGGATGGGGTCGAGCTACCAGGTCAGCTTGAGAATTTTTTTGTTTGGGTTAATATCGCTTTATTAAAAATGTGTTAAATTTTGAATTAAAGCTTTCAACAACATTAAAGGAGATCGTTAACTTAAAGCTTTCAAAAACAACACTTACATGTAACGACTTAACGACTCAGTTAAAATGAATATACATGTAATGTATTAAGATGTATTAGTACACTTTTGAAAGACTTCAAGACACATATCAAAGTACTTCTACTTAACAAAAATGCTTACAATTACGTTCTTATTCATTTTCATCAATAATTCTACTCGTAGTCATTCAGTATTCGTACCCGTATTATACACAGCTTCTAGACGTACTTACTATGGGTATATACCAATAGGAACTAGCATGGAATTCCACTCTTGATTATGTCATGCATGACTAACCAAATTTAACTTCTACCATGAACTAGTCAACTAACTAGACTCCTTTTAACCCCACTCACCACTCACCATTCACCACTCACCACTCAATCCATTTCACTTCCAATTCTCTTTCTAATTCTCTCTAAACACACACACACACTCTCTTAGGAACGAAATTTCCAGTAAACTAATCATCATCTTCATCAAAAATTACTTCAAGAATCAAGCTATAATCATCATAGGAAGAACACTTCAAGAACACTTCGAAAATCCTTTCAAGTTTGCTAGTTTACTTTCAATCTTGCAAATCCATTCCAAGTAATCATCTAAGATCAAGAAACCTTTGTTATTTACAGTAGGTTATCTTTCTTATTCAAGGTAATATTCATATCCAAACTTTAATTCAATTTCTATAACTATAAACTATCTTAATTCGAGTGATAATCTTACTTGAACTTGTTTTCGTGTCAAGATTCTACTTCAAGAACTTTCAAACCATCCAAGTCCTTTGAAGCTAGATCATTTCTTATCACTTCCAGTAGGTTTACTTACTAAACTTAAGGTAGTAATGATGTTCATAACATCATTCGATTCATATATATAAAACTATCTTATTCGAAGATTATAACTTGTAATCACTAGAACATAGTTTAGTTAATTCTAAACTTGTTCGCAAACAAAGTTAATCCCTCTAACTTAACTTTTAAAATCAACTAAACACATGTTCTATATCTATATGATATGCTAACTTAATAATTTAAAACCTAAAAACACGAAGAACACTGTAAAACCGGACATACGCCGTCATAGTAAAACCGGGGGCTGTTTTGGGTTAGATAATTAAAAACTATGATAAACTTTGATTTAAAAGTTGTTCTTCTGGGAAAATTATTTTTATTATGAATATGAAACTATATCCAAAAATCATGGTTAAACTCAAAGTGGAATTATGTTTTCCAAAACAGTCATCATGACGTCGTTCTTTCGACTGAAATGACTACCTCTTACAATATTGACTTGTAACCTGTATTTCCAACTATAAACTTATACTTTTTCTGTTTAGTTTCATAAATTTCAGTTCATTATGAAACCATAGCAACTTGAATCACTCAAAACGAATTTAAAACGAAGAAGTTATGGGTAAAACAAGATTGGATAATTTTGCTTGTTGTAGCTACGTGAAATTTGTAATAAATCTATACAAATCATAACTTAACTAACTTATATTGTATTATACATGTATTCTAACATATATTATGTAATCTTGGGATACCATAGACACGTATACAATGTTTTGACATATCATATCGACCCATCTATATATATTATTTGGGAACAACCATAGACACTCTATATGCAGTAATGCTTGAGTTAACTATACAGGGTTGAAGTTGATTCCAAAATAATATATATACTTTGAGTTGTGATCTAGCCCGAGACTTGTATACACTGGGTCGTGGATTGATTCGAGATAATATATATCGATTTATTTCTGTACATCTAACTGTGGACAACTAGTTGTAGATTACTAACGTTGGACTGCTAACTTAACAAACTTAAATCGTTAAAAACATAATAAAACATATTGTAAATATATCTTGATCATACTTTAATATATATGTATATATTTGTTATAGGTCCGTGAATCGACCCGTGGCCAAGTCTTATTTCCGACGAAGGAAAAATATGTGAAAGTGAGTTATAGTCCCACTTTTAAAATCTAATATTTTTGGAATGAGAATACATGCAATTTTATAAATGTTTTACAAAATAGACACAAGTACTTGAAACTATATTCTATGATTGAATCATTATACCGGATATCACCATTTAAAAAGCTTGGTAGCCTAAGAATTTGGGAACAGACCCCCAAATTGACGCGAATCCTGAAGATAGATCTATGGGCCTAACGAACCCCATCCATGTTATGGATGCTTTAGTACTTCGATTTTATATACAGATGAGTGTACCTGTATATTGGGGATATTTTAGATGCATTTGTTAATATCGGTTACCAGGTGTTCATCATATGAATAATTTTTATGCAGATTGCATGTTGTTTATGAGAAATGGAAATATGAAATCTTGTGGTCTATTATTACGAATTGATAAATATATAGGTTAAACCTCTAACTCACCAACATTTTTGTTGACGTTTAAAGCATGTTTATTCTCAGGTGATTATTAAGAGCTTCCGTTGTTGCATGCTAATTTATGGATAAGAGTTGGAGTCAGCATGCTTGTATAATATTGTTTAAAAACTGCATTCGAAGACATATATTGTTGTGTAATATTATTGTAAACCATTATGTAATGGTCGTGTGAAAATGCTATATTTTAGATTATCATTATTTGATAATCGTCATAATATTTTAAAGGTTATGGTTTGTTTTAAAATCGAATGCAGTCTTTGAAAATCGTCTCATATAGAGGTCAAAACCTCGCAACGAAATCAATTAATATGGAACGTTTATAATCTATATGAACGGGACATTTCAAGACGCACCCGTGTCCATGTGACACCCGCCATCATTGTAATCCTGAAGAGTCGTTGCACTGGATACACTGGGAAGAATAGTCTCATGATTAACAGAAGCGGGCTGGGCTGTGTAAAAGCATTGGGCCTGCTGCTGGGCTTGAATATTTTTGTGAACTCAAAGTTTGTTGATGGCCTGTTACTTGTTGCTGGGTTAACTCAGTTTGAGTTAAAATTTTCTAATTGGTCTGAATAATATTCCAAAGTAGAGCATTGGACAATTCGTTCACCACTATTAATACACAAACGAAAAATGATTGGTCTGTGGGTTTGTTTTCGCTGAGCAATTGTAGGCTGGTGAATTAATTTGAAGAAGCCAATGAAGTTCAACAATATGGTAACAGTCGCCAATCGGTTTACTTTCTCTTTTTTTTTAACTCGCAAATTGATAGAATTGAGAAAAAAAAAAAGAAGCAAGAATTAATATGAGTGTTTCTTTGTTAGAAAGATATGATTAAATTAATTGAAAAGGGAGGCAAATTTATCTGAGAACAATTGAGATGGAATCTTGCAAACGTGTTTTGTTCTTGGCCATTCACAAGGGATTTTTTTTATTTAAACAAAAGAATAATTGTAATTGACGGTAGGTGATGACAAGAATAATTTAGTGTTACCAAATTAAGAACTTATAGCACAAAGAACAAGAATCAATGATAAACAAAAAATAAAAAACGGAAGGTGTTATAATTCAATAGGCTTATAACTACCTTTAGTGGTTTGATTCTTGATGTTATAATTCAGTAGGCTTATAACTACCTTTAGTGGTTTGATTCTTGATGTTATAATTCAGTAGGCTTATAACTACCTTTAGTGATTTGATTCTTGATTTAGAATACTAATAATGAAGTGTAAGAACAAAGATGATAATGGAGAGAAAGAAAGAAACACTTTGTAAGTGTGAGAAATGGTGCAAGTTTAATGCTTGCATTCATGAGTATTTATAGCCTAAAATCTCAATAAAAATACATACTTTGTGTACCAAAATTGACTATATGTATACACCAAAATTGACTATCCATATCTATATTATTATTATTATAACACTCCCCCTTGGATAGCAATTTTATTTTGTTGAAGATCAACTATAAATTACTGCCTCGTTAAAAACCTTGCTAAAGAAAACCCAGTGGGAAAAAAACTTTAGCTAAGGGAAAAAGAGTGCAGCATGGAGTTGACTCCCCCTCAAGTAGACATCGCTTCAGCTGTTACATCTTTTGAACATGTCTCATGCCAATGTTATGAACGTGTGTTCTGAAAATAGCAGTTGGAAGTGCTTTCGTGAAAAGATCAGCAGAGTTTTTGCTAGATTGCACATATCTCATTTCAATCTGGTTGTCCTTAATGAGATTTTGAGTGTATGAGAAGAATCTAGGTGGTATGTGTTTTGTTCGGTCACTTTTGATATACCCTTCTTTCATCTGTGCTATGCAAGCTGCATTATCTTCATAGATAGTTGTTGGACTTTTATCGCGTTCTAGTCCACAAGAATCAGTAATGATTTGTGTCATTGATCTCAACCAAAAACATTCCCGAGTAGCTTCATGTAATGCAATCACTTCGGCATGATTTGATGATGTAGCAACAAGTGTTTGTTTTTGAGAACGCCATGATATTGCAGTACCTCCATTTAGGAATACATATCCAGTTTGAGATTTAGCTTTATGTGGATCAGATAAATAACCTGCATCAGCATAACCAACCAAATCTTGTTTTGATTCGTTAGAATAAAATAATCCTAAATCAGTAGTTCCTCGAAGGTATCGAAATATGTGTTTGATCCCATTCCAGTGTCTTTTGGTAGGAGCAGAGCTGAACCTTGCCAACAAATTAACTGCAAAAGAAATGTCAGGTCTTGTACAATTTGTAAGATACATAAGAGCTCCAATTGCACTAAGATATGGTACTTCTGGTCCAAGAATATCTTCATGATCTTCACATGGACGAAATGGATCAGTTTCAACATTGAGTGATCTAACAACCATAGGAGTACTTAATGGTTTTGCCTTGTCCATATTGAAACGTTTCAAAATCTTTTCAGTATATGTTGTTTGATGTACAAGTAAACCATTAGGCATATGCTCAATTTGTAAACCAAGGCAATACTTGGTTTTTCCGAGATCTTTCATTTCAAATTCTTTCTTTAGAAGTTGAATGGCTTCATAGATCTCTTTATTTGTACCTATGATGTTAAGATCATCAACATAAACAGCTATGATCACATATCCGGATGTTGTTTTCTTAATGAAAACACAAGGGCAAGTAAGGTTATTTGTATACCCTTTGCTTATCAAGTAATCACTTAATCGGTTATACCACATACGTCCCGATTGTTTTAACCCATATAAAGATCTTTGTAATTTAATCGAATACATTTCTTTGGGTTTTGCATTTGATGCTTCTGGTACCTTAAATCCTTCAGGTATCTTCATATATATATCACTATCAAGTGATCCATATAGGTAAGCAGTCACAACATCCATGAGATGCATTTCTAAATTTTTAGAAACTGCCAGACTGATTAAGTACCTAAAAGTAATTGCATCCATAACAGGGGAATAAGTTTCTTCATAATCAATTTTCGGTCTTTGAGAAAAACCTTGAGCTACAAGTCTAGCTTTATACCTTGTAACTTCATTTTTCTCATTTCTTTTTCGGACAAAAATCCATCTGTATCCTACAGGTTTCACATCTTTAGGAGTGAGAATGATGGATCCGAAAACTTTTCTTTTATTGAGTGATTCTAATTCAGCTCGTATTGCTTCTTTCCATTGAGCCCAATCATGTCTATTTTGACATTCAACCATAGATGTTGGTTCTGGATCATCATCATTATTCATGATGTCATATGCAACATTAAATGAAAATTTCTCATCAAGATTTTTCATTTCATTTCGGTTCCATAATATTTTTGAATATGCATAATTGATTGCAATTTCTGTATTGACATCATCAATCTCCTCTGCAGTAGGAGTACTGATTTGTGGTTCTTCTTGAACACTTTCTTTTACTTCATTATCAGCTGATTTTCTTTTTCGAGGATTTTTATCCTTTGAACCAATTGGTCTTCCACGTTTCTGACGTGGCAAAGATTCATGAGTGACGTTATTGCCAGCTTTTGGAATTTCAATTCGAGCTGGAGTATTTACTGCTGGTATATATGATTTTGTCACCGTTTTTGTATCTGTAAATGCATCAGGCAATTGATTTGCAAGTTCTTGTATATGCATTATCTTTTGAACTTCTGTCTCGCATTCTTTTGTGCGAGGATCAAGATACTTTAATTGAGGTTCACACCATGAAACATCATTTTCTTTATTTTTCATTTCTCCCCCTAATCTAGGGAACAATGTTTCATTAAAATGACAATCAGCAAAACGTGCTGTAAAAACGTCACCTGTCATAGGTTCAATATACCTTAATATTGAAGATGTTTCATATCCAACATATATTCCCAACCTCCTTTGAGGACCCATTTTTGTACGTTGTGGTGTCGCAATTGGAACATACACTGCACAACCAAATGTTCTAAGATGGGAAATATTTGGCTCTTGACCAAAAGCAAGTTGTAGGGGGGAATATTTATGACTTGCACTTGGTCTGATGCGAATCAATGCAGCAGCATGTAAAATTGCATGACCCCATATAGATACAGGGAGTTTTGTTCTCATTATCAATGGTCTAGCGATTAACTGTAAACGTTTAATCAATGACTCGGCTAAACCATTTTGTGTATGCACATGAGCAACAGAATGTTCAACAACAATTCCTATAGACATGCAATAGTCATTAAATGCTTGAGATGTAAATTCACCAGCATTATCAAGTCTCACCCTTTTAATGGTGTAATCAGGAAAATGAGCTCTCAATTTAATAATTTGGGCAAGAAATTTTGCAAATGCCACATTACGGCTTGATAACAGACAAACATGAGACCATCTGCTAGATGCGTCTATTAGAACCATGAAATATCTAAATGGTCCACATGGTGGATGAATTGGTCCACATATATCACCTTGAATTCTTTCAAGAAACATTGGTGATTCTTTCTCAACCTTAAGTGGTGAGGGTCTAGTTATCAATTTTCCAAGAGAGCAAGATGTACATGGAACCATTGTATCATGATGGATTTTTCTATCCTTTAGTGGATGTCCATGAGTACATTCAATAATCCTTTTCATCATTGTTGATCCTGGATGGCCTAATCTGTTATGCCATAAACTGAATACACCAGGATCAATATATTTTTCGTTAACTACCATATGTATTTCTGGTACATTTATATGTGTATAATGTAATCCAGAACTAAGTCTTGGCAGTTTTTCAACCACATGACTCTTGTCAGTGATACTTAAATATTTCTCATTTTCTGTTGTCACTGACTGATAATCATACCCGTTAAGGTATATGTCGGAGAAACTCAATAAATTTCTGCTTGACTTGGGAGAAAATAAGGCATCATTTATTAAAAATTTTGTACCATTTGGTAGTATGAAATTTGCCTTTCCTATCCCTTTTATCAAGTTAGCAGGTCCTGATATTGTATGTATAGTTCCTTCCGTTGGTTTTAGATCAATAAAATATTTCTCGGATTTAAGTATAGTGTGTGTAGTTCCACTGTCTGCTATACAGAGATCTCCACCACTTGATTGATGTTGTATTCCAGCAAAATTCATATTGAACTTCATATATAAGAAATAAATAGTGAGTACATTAATATTACACAATATTTTAAACGCAAATAGATAGTACTGAAACATTTAGCAAACATAATGACAAAGACAGACGATATTAAATCGTTTATTTTTCAAAAGACACACAACTTAAACATTCAAGAAATCTTCATATAAATCAGATGGTTTCTCAGTGACTGTTGGATCAATATTATCCACAAAATTTACTTCCTTTTCTTTACCTTTCAGCGAATCCTGATACATCTTAACAAGATGTTTAGATGTTCGGCAAGTATTAGCCCAGTGGCCCATTCTACCACATCTGTAGCAAGATTCTTCAGAATTTTTAGAAGAATTTTCTTCAACATCTTGTTTAATGGGCTTGTTTTGTGGTTGATATTTATATTTTCGTAGATTACTATTTCTTTGACCACCACGGCCACGACCACGACCACGTCCACGCCCATTACCATTACCATAAGGATGGTTTCTACCATAGTTATGGCTTTTGGCATGATGATGGTGATGGTTATTATAACCACGACCTTGCCCGCGTCCTTGTCCCTGTTTATAATTATTTGCAGTATTTGCTTCAGGGATTGCAAGTGTACCAGTAGGACGGGATTGCTGATTTTTCATTAATAGCTCATCATTTTGCTCTGCAACTAAGAGATATGAATTAAGTTCAGGATATGTTTTGAACTTTAGCAT
This sequence comes from Rutidosis leptorrhynchoides, assembly GCF_046630445.1. NCBI lineage: Eukaryota > Viridiplantae > Streptophyta > Magnoliopsida > Asterales > Asteraceae > Rutidosis > Rutidosis leptorrhynchoides. The sequence continues at coordinate 608,299,476 of NC_092333.1, read as the reverse complement.
TCTCAAATTTCTTTGCACTGTGATGTTTGCAGCATTCATTGTGGAGAAAGTTTTCTCCATCATGTCTGCATCACTAATTTCATGTCCACAGAATTTAAGTTGTGAACATGTATTATACAGAGCTGAGCTGTATTCATTTACTTTCTTAAAGTCTTGGAACCTTAATGTTCTCCATTGCTCCATTGCAGCTGGAAGTAAAATTTCTCTTTGATTATTGAATCTGCTTTTGAGACCTTCCCATAAAACATGGGGATCTTCTACAGTCACATAATTATTTTGTAAGCATTCATCAATATGTTGATGAATAAAGCAACATGCCGTAGCTTGTTCTTTTTCAGAACAAGTGTTGTTTTCATTTATGGTTTCAAGAATGCCCATTGATTTAAGATGCATTTTTACTTTTATAACCCATGGCATGTAGTTGTTTCCAGTTGATTCTAAAGGAGTAAATTTAAGCTTTTCCAGATTCGACATTTTCTATTATCAAAAATTAAAACAAACATCATGATAAATTAGAGTCAATTTATATTCATAAGTATATAAACATTAAACATAAATTTAATATAACATAAATGATAAGTAGGTGACAGTGTCGACCATGTGTAAGCAATCATAAATAAATGTTATATAACAAAAATATAAATATTAGTAAACATAAATGAAAATTTGGCGACAGTGTCGACCATATATTTTTTCAGGTGGTATAACCGACCTATATCATTCTGGTGGTATAACCGACCATATATCATTTTGGTGGTATAACCGACCATATATCATTTTGGTGGTATAACCGGCCATATATCATTTTGGTGGCAGAGCCAACCATATTTAGTATTAAGATTATCGTGCTGATAACGTGTTATAATTCAATAGGCTTATAACTACCTTTAGTGGTTTGATTCTTGATGTTATAATTCAGTAGGCTTATAACTACCTTTAGTGGTTTGATTCTTGATGTTATAATTCAGTAGGCTTATAACTACCTTTAGTGATTTGATTCTTGATTTAGAATACTAATAATGAAGTGTAAGAACAAAGATGATAATGGAGAGAAAGAAAGAAACACTTTGTAAGTGTGAGAAATGGTGCAAGTTTAATGCTTGCATTCATGAGTATTTATAGCCTAAAATCTCAATAAAAATACATACTTTGTGTACCAAAATTGACTATATGTATACACCAAAATTGACTATCCATATCTATATTATTATTATTATAACAGAAGGTAAGGGAGGTTACAGTAGAGTAATTTGACGATGTGGCAAACTAGATCGTAGGATCAATTGCTCTAATACCATGTTGGAGTGTGATATTCATGTATTATTGTATATGAGTGTCCAATACATCAAAAGAGGCTATATATAGCCATAAAACCCTAACAATGAATAATAGGCTAACCCCAACATACATAATAAATACTAGAATAACATGGATAATAAATAGTATAGTCTAACAGCTTCGGGGTGTTGAGCCACCCTCAAGTGGACCACCGACACCATATTACATGTGTTAAATTTTGTGAATTATATATAAGCATCCCCCATCCTCTATAAAAATATACTGTAAATGCATGCAGAAGTACTAGCTTTTTAATTGTGGGTGAAATTGTATATGGGCCAGCAACCCAACACACTAAATTCGTATGTGAATATTTTAGTTTCATTAGTTATTATTGGGACCCATTAAAATTAAAGGTTAAATACTTCAATATCAATATTTTATAATAAAATAGCGTGGAATGTGGATAGATATATATTTTTTTTTTTTTTTTTTTTTACGAGGAACCCCACTATGGGCCAGAGCACATTGGCCCCCCCACCGCAGGTAAACCCCGGGTAAACGGCAAGCCAGCCCTCCACCGCTACCAGGTAAGGCATTCTCCAGTTTGGTCATTAAATGCGGGCACCCCTTAGGATTGAACCCGAGACCTCCCCTTCACTGAAAGTGCTGGTGGCCACCCAGGCTAGGCCCGGATGGTTAATGTGGATAGATATTGAATTGGCATTCCTCGGTTGTAACTACAGTACAAAGACACGATTCACATTCATCAAATATTTGTGAGTTTAGTTCTATTCTAATCGTTTTTCTTTTTAAGTTTCTTTAGTTCATCCAATCTTTAATTATTAATTGTGTTTAAGTTAGAGTATTAATTACATGTATAAATATGATTTTGTTCAATAATTTTAATTCATTATTCTAATTCGTATATGAGTTTCTTTTGTTATATCTTTTTTATTTGAATTTTAATTATTAATTGTATTTTTGTTTAGAGTATTAATTAAATATAGGATTTTTTTTCAATGATCTTAGGTTAGACATGGATCTAAAAAGAACAATGTGTAATTTTTTTTAAACTAACAAATGTTGATGATCACCAATCACAACTAGAGGTTGATAATGTTATAAAAGATGTTGCTAAAAAATCACAAGCACATGTTGGTGATGATTATATTATGGATGAACCCTCGAGAGTTGAAATTGAGAAAAATGATGCTTCAAATTCAGGGGAGTTAAGATTAGATTCATTAGTTCGAGATCCTGGCTTACTACCTTCATTCACAAAGGATACATTATTTAAAGATGGTTGTCGTTCTCATTCTTTCGTAATGATACATTATTATTATTATTATTATTATATGGATATAGATTTGTTATCATTGATCGTTGATTATGCACGGAGAACATTTATTATTAATTGAGTGATTATGTTGAATTTTTTTTTATACTGTATAAGCATTCTCTATCATAAAATTCTGGTTTCGCCTCTGCTAACAACGCCCTCAAGGGCAGCAATAGAGAGATGCACATTTAGCAAGGTAAAGGGTTGTTCGAGGTGTCTAAAAGTGTTGCATAATTTAATATCCGTTATTTTAAATTAAACAAAATACTGCTACATATAAAACTTTTATGTCTTAAAGACTTTAGTTAGGAAAAAAAATTAATATTTAATGATGAACATAAAAGTTATCTAATGTGTTTCAACCTTTCTACAGTAAGTTTACCATTGTTTTCTCTTCTCGTTAATAAATAATGTATTGTTTATAGTCTATCAAATATTATTATTATTATTATTATTATTATTATTATTATTATTATTATTATTATTATTATTATTATTATTATTATTATTATTATTATTATTATTATTATTATTATTATTATTATATATAATATACTAGTGAAATGACCCGTGGAACCACTGATTTGGTTAAACGAAACAATTTAATGATATATTTTAAGAATTAAGTGAATGTAAATGCTAAAGTCGTTTAGTTTAATGACCCGTAAAACCACGGATTCTGACTAAAAACTTGTCGTTGTTTTTACAAACATATAGAGACATGTATTTTCGCATACATATGTAACGTAATTAATCTCGTAAAGAGAATCCATATTTGAATATTAATATTATAATAATAATTATAATAATAATAATAATAATAATAATAATAATAATAATAATAATAATAATAATAATAATAATAATAATAATAATAATAATAATAAATTTTGTTTAAAAGTTGAGTATTTATATTTTTAATAATTATTATTAATAACAAATGCTTTTTTAATTTTTTTTAAAAATTTTAAAGATTAAATTATATCTTAATCATAATAATTAAATTATAATTAATTGTAAAAATTAAATTTTAATTGTAAATTTTATTGATTTATGATATTATCCATGTGGGTTAGATTTTTTTTCTATTTTCTTTTAAATTTTTTTCAATGAAGGAAAATAATTATTTATGATATCATCATTATAGCATTTTAATATTAACTATAGATAATAATACATATAATCTCTTTCTCTTTTTACTGTTATAGCAAAAACAATATTAGCAAACATCTTATCTAAAACTAACATGTCAAAAAAAAGGACTCTTGAATTTAAAAGATTTAAAAGTTATAAAATAAACACTAATGAGATGATAACTCAACTTAACTGTTAATCCTTGAGCATGAGATTTGAAGGACGTAACCCGGGTTTGAATCTCACAAGTCTGAGTTCGCAATATGTGGTACGGATTCAAATAGGTATTGTGAGTTTCCTCGTGCATTCCTCGTGGCAGTTGTTTCGAATATGATCGGGTGGTTTCACATGTGTTGGAGCACATCAATAACTCCTAACATGTTGTTTTAAAATATAATCCTCTAAAAATTACAACAATCCTACAAAAATAATGATATTTCTATAAAAAAAAATTATGTGCATGTAATTTATACGTTATACACACATAATATTATTTATAATTATCAAATCGGTGAAATACATCAGTATATTAATATATACAATAAGTACTAATGAGATGATAGCTCAATGGTACTGTTAATTCTTAAGCATGAGTTTTGAAGGATGTAACCCGAGTTCGAATCTCACAAGTCCGAGTTCAAAATACTTGGCACGGATGCGAACAAGTATTGTGGTTTTCTCGTGGCAGTTGTTCGGGATATGATCGGGTGGGTGGTTCCACAAGCGCTGGACCACAACAGTGACTCCTAACATGCTGTTAAATAAAATAATCCACTAAAAATTACGACAATCCTATAAAATTAATGACATTTCTAAAAAAATCATGCGCGTAATTTATACGTCAATATTATTTCTTCACAAACACTACATATGGATTCTTCTTCACAAACCATGCATATGAATTATTCTACTCAAACTGAAAACGAAAAGGTATAAAAACATTATAATGAAATGAATTTATAATTTATTTTGTATAATCTCGCAAATTCGCGAGTTATAAACTAGTATAATTTATTTATTTTTCGAAAAGCAAGAATATATTAATGCAAGCCCACTAAGGGGGGAAACTCGTACAATGAGAAATAAGACCGACATAAAAACGAACAAGGAAACACACGAAACACAAAACTCGACTACAACAAAGTTGTGGAGAAAGCAACTACAAAATGCTACGCTACACATGACAGGACCATGGATTTGAGATCCAACCTAGCCAATCTAATCTTCGATTCTTCATACGATTAGAAATTTGAATTTCCATTAAACCCGTAGGACCTCTCCATGAGGAATTAGAAAATACTTTTTGATTTCGATTCTTCCATATCAAATATCCACACGTCCACCCGATTGCTTGCCAAATACTCGACCAAAGAGGGGATAAGGAGCGATTACATTTGCCACGAAATAATTCATTTATGCTTAAGTTTGAAACCGCACCTAAGCCCTACCATTTATAAACCCGAACCCAAATATCCATTGCATGACGACAAAAGATTAAAGTATGCTCAATAGTTTCCACATCATCATCACATAAAGGACATCTAACGGAATCCAAGTCTATACCTCTTTTATCAAGTTCGATACGTACCAGAATTCGCCTTTTTAATGCCCTCCATATGAAAATTGCAACTTTAATAGGAACCAAACGATTCTTCAAGAATTCATCACGAACATTCGATCCATTATTAAGAATATTTTCATCGATAATACTTGCTAACTTCTTTGTAGTAAATAACCCATTACCCGCTAAGTCCCAAATCCACGAATCCGTAGTCTTATCTTGTTTCACATAAGCATTTAGTAGTGTTTGAAGAGAGTCGAGATCATTATAAGCTTGACCCGAAACCTCACGTTTCCATCTAATATTACAAGTAATATGTCGATCAATCCATGTAACTCGATCTTTAACTCTTGCTTCCGAATTTTCTTTATTATTATTATTATTATTATTATTATTATTATTATTATTATTATTTTTCTAACATAATCCTTCAAGATTGTTGTTAACACGCATAAAACAATTATACAATCAACAATCCATTGCTACAAAATTAATAAATAACAACAATGAACCAACTTATGCGTGTTGGCGAGAGCCGAAATACTTGTCGTTCTATTATTATTATTATTATTATTATTATTATTATTATTATTATTATTATTATTATTATTATTATTATTATTATTATTATTGTTATTATATTATTATCAATATACATTTCTACTCTTTATATGTTAAAAAGAAGCTGGACTGCCGTTTAAAAAAAGGATGGAGTTTAAAATATTCATTGGTCTGAAATGGATAAATAACATTACTATTACTATATTATATATTAAGTATTAACTATTAGACAAAAATTATGAATATTACCGAAGGTATTTGAACTTTTCACTTTTTTTTGTCCTTTGTAACTAATTTCCATTACACCACAAACACTCCCCAAACTTTGTTCAAAAATTAAAATTGACCCCCAAAATAGGGGGTAAAATGTCAAAACAACATTTTTATAAAAAATCTTAAATAAACTTCACTCAAATATTCAACGGGTCATATTATCTCGCTCGCAATGAGTTAATTTTTTCCGACACCATCGTTAAACTCGAAATAAATTTACGAACACAATGTCACTAACTATACGCAACACGGACACTTTTTAAAAAACGCTAAATATTTGAGGTACTTTTCATACACGTTGATTTTTCACTCGCAGACTCCATAACAATTTTCATCTATTAAAAACAAACACGTATGAGTCTTATTATTATTTTTTAATTATTTAGTATTTTTTAGATATATCTCATTAAATCTTCTACTCTTAAATCATACGAAGTGTTAATATAAGATAACGACTTAATTGCGTTATATTTTGAAAAGTCAACAATTCCATAGCGAAACGCGGAGATGCACATATATTATTATTTTAAAATAATATTTAAATCTTTGACGGGTTATACCTTTTAGTTCGACTCGAGTTGCGCTTCAACGACATGATAATCATAGGCGTCTTCGGGCATAGGCAACATAGGCAATTACCTAGGGCCCAAAAATTAGAAATGCCCAAAATTTTTAATATTTATTTGATAATAAAATAATTGTCGAATAGTTAAGTTAATTAAATAAAATATTGTCGAATAAATATTTGATAATAAAAAAATTTGTTACGGCTGTCTTGAAAACTTTTTAATATTGATAAATTTTAGTATAATCTTTTTATCTATATTAAAAAAAATTAACGTGTATAAGGGCCCATTTTTATTTTCTCCCAGGGCCTCTGAATTGTTGAGACGGCCATGATGATCGTTAGCCATGAAATAATTTTACAAACTAAACACAATCAAATACATTGAAAACCGAACCCCCGGCGCGTAGCGAGTGTTCGAAAACTAGTTTGTACTAATATACTCTACACTATATAATATAATATAATATAATAATAGTAAATAAATAAAATAAATAAATAATATTAGCAATAGTTAGTTTACGGATACAAAATAATGCAGTACATTAATAAAATAAAACTACTGATAGCAGATTAGTAGGTGATTATTCATAAAATAAATTCAACTAGTTTACGAACCCTCGCTTTGCGTCGGGGGTTCGGTTTTCAATGTATTTTAGTGCGTTTAGTTTGTAAAATTATTTCGTGGCTAACGATGATGTCGTTGAAGCGCAACTCAAGTCGAACTAAAAGGTATAATTCGCGAAAGATTTAAATGTTATTTTAAATTAACAATATATGTGCTATGTGCATCTCCGCGTTTCGCTATGGAATTGTCGACTTTTAAAAATTTAACGCAAAATCAACGTGTATGAAAAGTACCTCCAATATTTAGCGTTTTTTTAAAAAGATTCCATTTTGCGTATAGTTAGTGACATTGTGTTCCTAAAATTATTTCGAGAATAACGATGATGTCGAAAAAATTTAACTCGTTGCGAGCAAAAAGATATGACCCGTTGAATATTTGGGTGGAGTTTAGTTAAAATTTTTTATGAAAATTGTTATTTGACACTTTACTCCCCTGTTTGGGGGGCGATTTTAATTTTTGAACAAAGTTTGGGGTTTTTTTTGAAAAGAAACAAAAAGGTGAAAACAAAAAAAAATAAAAAAAGGTGAAAGGACGAAATATATTATATAATATTACTATAGTTATAATAACGGGGAGGCGAGTTGGATCGTGTCGGGGTAATGGGGTAGGGTTGAGGGTGTTTTGTATTTTCTCTAGTGTATGGGGTTTTTTTTAAGAAAATTGGGGAGGGGGTAGAAGTTACGCTGAATATTAACGGTCATATTCCCATCCATCCATATCTATAAATAAATAGCAGAGATGATTACTCACACCTAACGCAGCCTCGTTTCAACTCGATCATTCGCCGGTGGTTCAATTAGGGTTGAGCGATAACAAAGAACAAGGTCGTTCTCCCTCTTTTTTAAATTTAATTAGGGTTCTTCTTCCTTTGATTTTGTTACCAAATTCTATCACTCTCTCATGTATTTCTTCATCAATCGATTGTTGTCAGAAATTCTCCACGTCACGGCCTTCATACCCTAAATCATTGCTGTTTATGTACATTGTACGTTCTTTTTTTTTTCTTTTTTTTAGGGTTTTCTTTTGATTATGTTAATAACGTCCTCATACCAAATTAGGGTTTTCTTTTCTTCTATTGTTATCAAATTTTTCCGAATTTGGGACTTTTCTTTTATCTATTTTATATTTCAGTTTTGTAAAAATCAACGGTTATGGTACCTGTGTCTTTTGGTACTAGTCTGGCTGCATTGATTTCTTGAAAAGATCTTGAACAATAAGCACTTACAGAGATTAGATAGATACTGCAGTTGAGGTAATTTTGGTAACCATTGTTGTACATTCGATGATGAGATAGATAAGCACTTACAGGGACGATTTCTGCAACTTTATATCCTTTATTTTTTTAGAGCGATATAATATAATATGCACATCTTTGTTATGCATTACCTCTGTTTTGTTTTGTCTGTAATTTTCCATACCATATTTTTGGGGGTGTCTGGAGTTTGGTTGTATGAGTATTGGAAGTTTTGATACCGAGTAATCAGTTATATTAAATTAAGCTTCAGAAAAAAAGTGCTTGAATTTGCTTATATATGAAGTTGTAATAACATGTTAGACATCTGATTGTTTAGAAAAGTCTGGTAACGGATCAATATAATGACCGAAAATGACATTTATGTGAAGGAAGTAGAGACAGTTGTATAGCCGCAGGTATGGCACTCATAATTCAAAACTCGAAAGTAGAATATGTTTATTCCAAACAGAGAAAATCGATTAATGGGACTCCAAGTTGTAATAATTAAGTTGAACTGGAACTGATGTTTAATTCATTTAGGGGATAAGTGACCAAAAAGATATAAAGATTCATTTTTAATTCATGTTTGACTATCAGGAACGATCTGTTGGTTCTTTACTACTGGAAAATGTGAACGTACTAATCTTAGTATAATTAGTATATTTTTTATTAGTTTGCTATTGTGACTGTATTGAAGTTTATCTAATTCGGCTATTAGGTGTCAAAGTGGGCGACGAGCTTGTTGTTGATGGAGGTATGGCAGTGTTTGCAGTCATAGAAATAATTGGGAATGACTTACGATGTAAATGTACGGACCCTGGTCTACTTTTACCTCGAGCCAATGATTGAATATCTTACTCCAACTCGGTCCCAGGTCTGATTTCATTTAAAATGTATTTGGTTATATGCCAAAAGTATTCTAGTTGATCTCAAAGTTGACAAATTTTCACTTTAAAAAGGTGGCTGCTGATGTCTCTGAGGCAGTTAGACAGTGTGCTGATGTCTTTATGCTATCTTATGGTCAAAAGGCTTTATCTGTTTTGAGAATGACTAGCACCCGAATGGAACCAACAAAAAGTTGTTCCAGATCGAATAGCCGAACAGATCTGCAACTGTGCAGGCCAAATGGGTATATCAAGTTTTTGAATTTTTTTTTACATCTAGTTATTTAGAGCTGATAATTTCGACCTGTTTACTGATAAATGAGTTGATTTCAGGGTGTGCAGGCCAAATGGATATATTAGCTAAGATATCATTATTTTTCTAATTTGGTCTTTGAATCATTTCATATTAATCGTTTTTAAATGTTCGCTTATGTATTCTTGGCATTGGGCAACACTCCTTACTTCACTTCCTATTATATATTTTCCAAGGTATTACATACTTAGAAGACTTTTTCATTATCATTATATTTTAAATAATCAGCATTAATTCTTATTGATCACAAACTATGACCTTATAATCTCGTATTAACTGGTTGAAGTTGCCACCTTTAATTGTGAGGTTTCTAACTCAATGACCATACATTTACTTATCTTTAAATGCTTTTCCGTACACATATCACACATGTCTAAACCAACAGGTAGGGTGAAATCTATTTAAACAAGAGCCAAGTGTTTTATACAATGCTTCTAATATGCATTTTGGTAAGATACCATTATTTTTCTAATTGGTTCTTTGAGTAACTTCATGTTAATCGTTTTTATATGTTTGCTTATGTATCCTTGGCACTGGGCAACACTACTCGCTTCACTTCCTGTTATATTTCTTCCAAGGTATTCTTCAATATTTAGCCTACCTTTTCATTATCACTATATCTTAAATAATAAAAATTATATTTATTTATTGATTACATGTTAAGTTATATTTTTTATTCTAATCCCGGTATTGCTTGGGCTTTCTGGCGTACTACTTTTCATGTTCTCTGTGTTATTGCATCAGTTAATTTTTCGGTGCAATTGGAGTAAAATCTACACTCATTATCATGGAAGTTACCCCTTTTCTTGTTCTGGCTGTAAGTTTCATGTTGTTATGTATACTATATAAGTATATATACTAATATATACTAATACTATATACTATATACTTGAGGTGGCAATATGGATGAGTTTGACCCGGAAATGTTTAGTATACATAATTCTATAATATATCTTGACATTAGACTGATTCCTGTTTAAGCTAGTTTTTTATATTTTACCGATTAGAAATACAACACGACCTGGATTGAACCATCCATTAGTAAATGTGTCGAAATCCCTACGTTTTTTACTATTTTCAAATATGAAAATAACAAAATCAATGGACCATTAGGATGAAGCCAGCCTTAAGAAAATTGTTAAACAATGTTATGTGATATTAGTATATTTCCATTTCTTAACAGTAAGACAATCAATCCTTACAATTAAAAAAAATGTTTATATAGGAAGACTAACATATCCAATCTCTTGTGAAGAATTACTTTAACTTGATAATACATGGTGGTTGTCGAATTTGACTAGTGAGGGTAGACAACATGTGTAATCTGGTACATGCAGTTAAAAGTCAACAAGTGAATTTGACTAATTTGAATAACTTCATATTAATCGTTTTATAATGTTTTCTTATATATCCTCGGCATTGACTAATTTGCATCAGTTAGTTTCTGGGGATTGACCGATTTTCAATATGGATGAATTTGACCTGGAAATGTTTAGCATGCATAATTCTTTAATATACCTCGACATTTGACCGATTTTTCTTTAAGCTAGTTTTTTAGATTTTACCAGTTAGAAATATAATATGTCCTGTATCGACCCATTCATTAGTAAATGGGTCAAAATTCCAACCTTTATCACTACTTTGAATATGAAAAGTAACAAGGCCAATAGACTGCTTTGTTGAATCCAGACCTAAGAAAATTGTTAAATAACGTGATGTGACACTACCATGTTTCCTATTTAAGTTAAGCATATGCTTCCTTAACATAGTATACTACCAATCCTTACAATTGAAAATTGTTTATATAGGAAGACCAACATATACCGTCTCTTTGTTAAGATTTATGATAAATTGACAGTACATGGTTATTATCGATTTTAACTTGCAGTTAAAAGGCAGCAAGTGAAGTTGCCTTTAAAAGGCAGCTCTTTGTATTTGAGTTTTTAGCATTTGATGTTGGAAGCTTAATTCATATGCTTGGACTTTTAGCTAATTGTGAATGAAGTTCATAGAGTTTTCCAGGTTAGGCAATCTTTAATCAAAAGAATTTTGGTCGTCACCAGGTTGGTTTAAAACACTTTTGATCCACGATTTTGGTGTCATCAATTTCAATAGGTGAAAAGAAAATAGTTAAGCACTTCAAATTTAAAAAATAAGTTGGTTACCTTATGGTGACATTTGCCTTATTGCAACTTGGAGTAGGGCATGGGCATGGGAGTAGGTTTTTGAAACAAGTATCTCTTTGCATATTAGTGTATATCATACTTTTGGTTTGTATAACGTGGAATATATTTTGCAACAATTGCTATTGTAGGTAATGATCAAAGAAAAAATGGGTTACTTGCTTTATATAATATGAATGTTTATACACCAGTACTTGTTATATGCACTAGTACTTGGTATATGGTTGGTCAAATTGGTAGTTATTGTTATGTTTGCTGCGTTATCAAGTTATCGTTGGCCAGTATTGTTAGTTATCTGATTAAAAGATTACTCCGTATTAATCATGTATCTAGGGTTATTTACAAGGCATTATGTACGTATTAGGATTCAACCTGGTACAGAACAGGTCATGGTTTTTCCTCGAGTTAGGTATACATGCTTTTAATACCTCTTTTAATATTTCAGCATTCTGATGATTTTTATGTTTTGAACCTTCATGCTCATACAAGGTTAGAACAACAATGTCTCGGAGTATGTAACCATTGGTCCACCTGGCAGCTATCTATAGAGTTGGCGGGAGATGAGGTATGCACATGTATGATTTTTCTTTTTTCACCTGTGTGCATGATTTAAAATTTGATAATTTTTTTTTTTTTTCAAAAGTCATTTTAGTAAGCGTTACTAACAACACTCGATATTAACTTACACATCATATGGTAACTAAATCCCATGCTGCGCCTGAGAAACAACCAACTATTGTCTCAGAGGAAGATATCATATTGAAATTGGACCATATTATTATGGATTATGGATGTTTTTAATATGTTCCATAGTCCTTGTTGTATCGCAATCCCTTGATATATGCAGTCCTCCATATAAATCACAACCTACTTTCATAGCATGTAATTCCAGTTTTATATATTGTTTTTTTTTTTTTTGTTCAAAGATATACATGAATGTGACCATATCCTATTCCTCTGAAAGAAGGATTGAAAAGGGAAATTAGTGTCGATTCCATAATAATATTGGTGAGAACATGGTTTGAAGTTTTGTAAGTTAAGAAGCAAGCTTGAAGACCATTGATTTATTATTTAATTTTCTAACTGGTTCTTTGAATAACTTCATATTAATCGTTTTTAAATGTTTGCTTATGTATCCTCGTTGTTGATCACATGTAAACTTATACTTATTATTATTCTATTCCAGTTACTGCCTGGGCTTTCTGGAGTACTACTTGTCATGCTCACTTATTGCCTCAGTTGGTTTTTTCGGCGCAGTTGAGTTGTATGTACACTCATTATACTAGAAGCCATCCTTTTTCTTGTTCTGGCTGTAAGTTTCATGTATATGTAGTTATGTATACTATATACTAGAGACGACAATATTGATGGGTTTGACCCGGGAATGTTTAGTATACATTATTCAATAATAGCTCTTGACATTTTACTGATTTCCTTTTTAGCTAGTTTTTTAGATATTGCCAATTAGAAATACAACACAACACGGATGCTTGATTTAAAGTTTGATAAGTTCTTATCTAAATATGTCATATTCTTTGACAAACATATGCATGAAACCTCTTGGTGAGTCTTGTGCCTCACAAAATGCTCTTCAGGTAATTCTTATTTTATTGTTACTTAGTATGTTACTTAGTATGTTACTTAGTATTAAGTTTATTAGTAGTTTGATTATGTACTATCTACTCTTCAGGTAATTCTTTACTGTCTGACTGTTTGTTTTTGCTATTTATGTTGATGTATAACATCACGAAAAATGTTGACCATGCCGAATACTGCTTTTAGGTTAGTGGTTGAAAAATGTTTTTGTGGTCAAGATTGCTAGTCTCCTTTTTGTACTTGTTCTTGTTACTTAATGCATTATTTTGGCTTATTACCGGAATATAATTATACTACTCTTCTGACAATCTAACTGGACGAGCTCTTACAAATGGTCGAATCCAAGAATCTGACCATATCCTTTTCATCTAAAAGTGCTCTTGAAGAAGAATTGAAAAGGGAAAATATGGCAGATGCTTTAACCATATTTGTGAGAACGCGGTTCCAATTTTCTTAAACCTTTGAACTTGACTTTCCGATATGAGTTTTCGGTTTGACTTTCTTATTCGTGTTTTCGGTGAGTTTTCTTGAACCTTTGAGCTTGACTTTATGATTTTTAGCTTCCGATTTGACTTTCCCGTGAGTTTTTTTGAACTTTTGAATTTGACTTTCCGATTTTTAGTTCCGGTGTATTTTCTTGAACCTTTGAACTTGACCTTCCGTTTTCAGTTTTCGGTTTGAATTTTTAGTGAGTTTTCTTTTTTCCTTTGAGTTTACTTTCCGATTTAAGTTTCCGGTTTGAATTTTCGGTTTGACTTTCCAGCGAGTTTTCTTGAACTCTTGAGCTTGATTTACCGATATGAGTTTCCGGTCTGACTTTCAAGTGAGTTTCTTTGAACCTTTTAAATTGAGTGTTCGGTGAGTTTTCTTGAACATTTGAACTTCGATTTGATTTTCCGGTTTGGCTTTCCGTTGAGTTTTGATCAACCTTTAAACTTGACTTTCCGATATGACTTTCCGGTGAATTTTCTTAAACCTTTGAACTTGTATTCCGATTTGACTACCGATGACTTTTCTTGAACCTCTGGGCTAGACTTTCCGATATGAGTTTCCGGTGTGACTTTCTGGTGAGTTTTTTTTTTTAACTTTTGAAATTGACTTTTCGATTTGAGTTTTTTCTGCGAGCTTTCTTGAACCTTTGAACTTTGACTTTCAGATATAGTTTTCAGCGATTTTTCTTGAACCTCACTTGACTTTCTGATTTGACTTTCGGTTTTGACTTTCTGGTTAGTCTTCTTGAACGTTTGAACTTGACTTTTCGATTTTTAGTTTCCGGTTTGATTTTCCGATTTGAGTTTCTAGTTTGACTTTCCGCTGAGTTTTCTTGAACCTTTGAGCTTGACTTCATATTTGAGTTTTTTTTTAACCTTTGAACTTGACTTTTCGTTTTGAGTTTCTGGTGAGGTTTTTGAACCATTGAGCTTGACTTTCCGATATAAGTTTCCGGTCTGACTTTCCAGTGAGTTTTATTTGAACCTTTGAAATTGACATTCCGATTTGAGTTTTCCTGTGAGTTTTCTTGAACCTTTGAACTTGGCTTTTTGATTTGAGTTTCGATTTTGCTTTCCGGTAAGTTTTAATGAACCATTGAAATTGACTTTCCTATATGAGTTTCCGGTGAGTTTTCTTGAACCATTGAACTTAACCTTCCTATTTGAGTTTTCCTGTTTGACTTTTTCGTGAATTTTCTTGAACATTTGAAATTGAGTTTCCGATTTGACTTTCCGGTTAGTTTTCTTGAACCCCCGAGATTGACTTTTTAATACGAGTTTCCAGTGAGTTCTTTTTAATCTCTGAGCTTGACTTTCCGGTTTGACTTTCGTTGAGTTTCTTGAACCACTGAACTTGACATTATAATTTGAGTTTCCGGGTTAACTTTCCGGTGAGTTTCTTGAATATTTGAAATTGACTTTCATATATAAGTTTTCGGTGAGTTTCCTTGAACTTTATAATTGACTTTCCGATTTGTCTTTCTGGTGAGTTTTCATGAACTTTTGAACTTGACTTTCCGATTTGAGTTTCCGGTGAGTTTTCTTGAATCTTTGAACTTGACTTTCCGATTCGAGTTTTCGGTTTGACTTTTTGGTGAGTTTTCTCGAATCTTTGAACTTGAGTTTCCGATTTGACTTTCCGGTTAGTTTTCTTAAAGCTTTAAACTTGACTTTCCGATTTGAATTTATGGGTTAACTTTCTAGTTATTTTTTTGAACCTTTAAACTTGACTTTCCGATATGAGTTTTTAGTTTAACTTTTCGGTGTGTTTTCATGAACCTTTGATTTGAATTTATGGTTTGACTTTTCTATTAGTTTTCTTGAACCTGTTTAACTTGAATTTCCGATTTCTAGTTTTGGTTTGACTTTTCGGTGAGTTGTCCCGAATGTTTGAACTGGACTTTCCAAATTTAGTTTCCGATGAGTTTTCTTAAATCTATGAACTTGAATTTCCGATTCGAGTTTCCATTTTGACTTTCGGGTTAGTTTTCTTGAAACTTTGAACTCGACTTTCCTATATGTGTTTCATGTTTGTCTTTCCGTTTTGACTTTTCAGTTTGATCTTCGTTGAATTTTCTTGAACCTTTGAACTTAACTTTCCGATTTGATTTTCCGGTCCGTTTCTTGAACCTTTGAAATTTACTTTACGATGTGAGTTTCCAGTGAGTTTTCTTTGAACCTTTGTAATTGACTTTCCGATTTGAGTTTCCGGTTTGATTTTCTGGTGATTTTTCATGAACCATTGAACTTGAATATCCGATTTGAGTTTTCGTTTTGGCTTCGGGTGAGTTTTTTTTTTAAACCTTTGAACGCGTATTTCTAATTCGATATTCCGATTTGACTTTCCGCTTAGTTTTCTCAAGCATTTGAAGTTGACCGTCAGATATGAGTTTCCGGGTGGTTTTCTTGAACCTTTGAAATCAACTTTCTGATTCGTGTTTTCGGTTTGACCTTCCGGTTAGTTTTCTTGAAGCTTTGAACTTGACTTTCCTATTTTTAGTTTCCGATTTGACTTTCCAATGAGTTTTCTTTAACCTTTGAACTCGACTTTCTACTATGAGTTTCCGGTTTGAGTGTCCGTTGAGTTTTCTTGAACCTTTGAACTTGGCTTTCCGATTCGAGTTTATGGTTTGACTTTTTGGTTAGTTTTCTTGAACCTTTGAACTTGAAAATCTGATTTGAGTTTCCGTTTTCGCTTTCTGGTGAGTTTTCTTGAACCTTTGAGCTTGACTTTCTTATATGAGTTTCCGGTTTGACTTTTCGGTGAGTTTCTTTGAACCTTTGAAATGACTTTCAGATATCAGTTTCCAGTTTGACTTTTCGGTGAGTTTTTATGAACCTTTGAACTCGACTTTTCGAATTGAGTTTCTAGTTTGGCTTTCAGGTGAGTTTTTATGAACCTTTGAACTTAACTTTCCGATTTGAGTTTCGGGTATAAATTTCCAGTGAGTTTTCTTGAACTTTGAATTTGACTTCCCGGTTTAGTTTTCCGGTGAGTTTCTTTTAACCTTTGAACTTAGCTTTTCGATTTCAGTTTCCCAGTTCGACTATCCGGATTGACTTTCCGGTGAGTTTTCTTGAACCTTTGAAATTGACTTTCTCATTTGGGTTTCCGGTGAGTTTTCTTGAACATTTGAAATTGACTTTACCATATGAGTTTACGGTTTGACTCTCCGATGAGTTTTCTTGAACCTTGAAACTTGACTTTCAGATTTAACTTTCGAGTGAGTTTTTTTTTAACCTTTGAAATTGAGTTTTCGATTTGACTTTCCGGTGAGTTTTCTTGAGCCCTTGAACTTGAGTTTTTAATTTAAGTTTCTAATTTGAGTTCTGGTGATTTCTTTAACCCTTGAGCTTGACTTTAAAACATCACTTTCAGTGAGTTTTCTTGACTTAACTTTCTGATTTGAGTTTTCGGTTTGATTTTCCGGTGAAATACTTGTACTTGTGAACTTGACTTTCCAATTTTAGTTTCGGTTTGATTTTTCGGTGAAATACTTGAACTTGTGAACTTGACTTTTCAATTTTAGTTTCGGTTTGACTTTCCGGTGAGTTTTCTTGAACCTTTGAGCTTGAATATCCGATTGGAGTTTTTGGATTGACTTTGTGGTAAGTTTTCTTGAACCTTTTAACTTGACTTTCGGATTTAAGTTTCCAGATTGGCTTTACAGTAAATTTTCTTGAACCTTTGAATTTGACTTTTCGATTTAAGTTTTTGATTTGACTTTCCGGTGAGTTTTCTTGAACCTTTGAACTTGATTTTCCGAATTGAGTTTCCGGCTTGACTTTCCAGTGAGTTTTCTCGAAGCTTTAAACTTGACTTTTTGAATCGAGTTTTCGTCTTGATTTTCCAGTTAGTTTCTCGAAACTTTAAACTCGGCTTTACGATTCGAGTTTCTGGTCATTAATTCGTTACACATTGTCTAAAGTCATTAATTTTTCTTTGTTGAAAATGGTTAACCGAATTAACCATTTTATATCTACATATTAACCATATAAACCGTTTATTATTTAAACCGAACGGTTAAGAATGTTAATTAATCAAAGTTTCAGTTATGGGTGCGGTTGTTGTCACTAACCGCCCCGAAACCCCATGCTCAACCCTATGAAAAACTAAGAACTATTGTCACAGACAAAAACATCAAGTTTCTTTAGGAGAAGGTACTTCATTATCATAGCGTGCATAATCTCTAAGGGTTATTTATAACTTTCTTTGCGTATTCATATTTGCAATCTTTATTTTAAAAGTGTTTATTAAAACTCGGTTATTATAATAGTGATAATAAATTAACTGTCATTATGTAAACAAGTAATTCGCATAAATTATTCTGGATCATTAGTTTCTTTGAAAAAATTTACGTACAAAACCTCCTGACGAGTCTTGTGTCTCACAAAATAGGAGGTTCGGGAACCACTACTTGGTCTATGGTTGGTCAAATTGGTTCTTCTTGTTGTGTTAGATGCATTATCTGTTAATGTATGTAGGCTTCTGTAATGGACCAGAATATTACTTGGTGACTAAGTTAGCGAATGGCCAACCCCTAATTTAGTTTGGGTCGGTTTAGGGTTACTTAGATTAGGGTTTTGCTTAACCCTTGTCTATAAATACTCTCTCATATGTACTTGTAATGTATCACCTCCAAATTAATAATACTCTCTAGTTCCAAAGTGGATGTAGGTTTCACATCGAAACTAAACCACTATAATTCTTGTTTCGTGTTCTTTCTTTTATGCGTTTTATTCGGCTATTGTATGTTACTCTGATCAGGTGCATGTTAAAGCATAACAACTGGTATCTAGAGCTCAGGTTCTAACACTAGCCGATTACGGACAACAAGATCAAGTCTGCAGCTGTTGTTATAAATCAGATCAGATCTACTGCTGCTGTTTTTTTTTCTTTCTTCTGAACAGATCTGCTGCTGTTTTCAATCAAAGGTGCAGCCGTCACCCTTCTCTTATTGTTTACAGCTGCTGTAAATTGCAGGATCAACCCTAGCCGCCACCAAACACGTGTTGTTGCTGATAGTACGATTAAAATTGCATATCAGGCTGCTGCTGCTGCTGTGCTGTTACAGATCAAGATCACCACAGATGCTGCTATTCCTCAGATCTAAGCTAGTTCAATGGCTGAAGAAGGGAGGATTAAAATTGATAAGTTTGATGGGCAAGATTTTGGGTGGTGGAAGATGCAGGTTGAAGATTTGCTATGTCAGAAGGATCTGATAGATGCTTTGAGTGAGAATAAACCATAAAAATTGAAAGACGACGAATGGAAGACGCTTGACAGGAAAGCCCTAGCTGTTGTCAGGCTCACGCTGACAAAAGGTGTTGCCTTTAACATTGTGAACGAAACCACGACACATGGTTTGATGAAGGCCATAGCAAATATGTATGAGAAGTCGTCTGCTTCTAACAAGGTGTTTATTGATCCGACAGTTGGTAAACACCAGGTTGAAAGAAGGTGCTTCAGTAACAAATCATGTTAATAACTTCAACAATATTATCTCTCGGTTACTGTCAGTTGATATCAAGTTCGATGACGAAGTTAAAGCTCTTCTATTATTATCTTCGTTACCTGAAAACTGGTTAAGTTCAGTCACAGCTATCAGTGGATCCACAGAGTCCTCAAAGCTCAAGTTTGAGGGCATTCATGATTTTATTCTTGGAGAAGATATAAGAAGAAAGAGCTCAGGAGAACCATCAAGAAACTTGCTGAGCACAGAAGAAAGGGGTAGGAGAAAAGGCAGAAGTAACATTAGGGGCAGGTCAAAGTCAAGAAGGAGGAGTGTGTCGAGAACAAGGAATGATATTAAATGTTGGAATTGTCAGGAGACTGGGTACTTCCAAAACCAGTGCACTAAGCCAATAACATCATCAAAGCCAAAGGAAGTTAATGTTGCAGTTGCAACAGATGATTATGATAACGTCATTGTCTGCTGCATTGAGAATACAATTGATGCTTGGGTTATGGATTCATGAGCATCATTTCATGCTACTCCAAGTCCACACTTGATGAAGAATCTACGAACAGGTAATCTTGGTAAAGTTCATTTGGCTAATGATCATTGTCTTGACATTACATGGATTGGAGATTTAAAGCTGAAGACCTCTTTGGGCACTAATTGGACCTTGAAAAATGTCCGAGTTATTCCTGGTCTAAAGAAGAAACTAATCTCTGTTGGACAGCTTGATGATCAAGGATATAGTGTGCTATTTGGTGAAGGTTAGTGGAAAGTAATAAAGGGGAACTTAGTAATAGCCAAGGGTAAGAAGAGAGGCACTCTTTATATGGTAGAAGTTCCAGCTATTGAAGTAAATGCAGTTTCCAATGATCGAAGCTTAACCAGTCAGTGACACCAACGTTTAGGTCACATGAGTGACAAAGGAAGGAAAATGCTAGTGTCTAATGGTAAAATTCCTGGTCTAAAGAGAGTTGAATCAGACTTTTACGAATCATGTGTTCTAGGAAAGAAGAAGAAGGTCACCTTTGCAAAAGCAGGCAGAACTTTAAAGGCTCAGAAGTTGGAGCTAGTACACACAGATATGTTCGGGCCTACTCCTGTTTCTTCATTGGGAGGAGCACGCTATTATGTTACTTTTATCGATGATTCAACACGCAAGGTATGGGTTTACTTTCTTAATAATAAATCTAATGTATTTGAAGCTTTTAAGAAATGAAAATCTGCTGTTGAATTATCTTCTGATTTGAAGGTAAAATACTTGAAGTCGAATAATGGAGGAGAATACATAAGCACCGAATTCGTTAACTATTGTGATGATCATGGCATTCGGATGATTAAGACGGTTCCAGGTACTCCACAACAAAACGGAGTTGCATAAAGGATGAATCGTACTTTAAATGAGAGAGCACGTAGCATGAGACTTAATTGTGGGCTACCAAAGACTCTATGGGCTGATGCAATAAGCACTGCCGCTTATTTGATCAACCGTTCTCCATCAGCTCCACTTGATTTCAAAATACCCGAAGAAGAATGGAGAGGAAAAGCAGTTAGTTATGAGCATCTAAAAATCTTTGGGTGCAGTGCATATGATATTAATAAAGATGGTGACAAACTCGATGCAAAAGCAAAGAAGTACGTGTTCATTGGTTATGGGGGAAGTGACATGGGTTACAGGTTATGGGATAACAAGGGAAAACATGTTGTCAGAAGTAAACATGCCACCTTCAATGAAGCAGAATTGTACAAGGATTTCAACTCAACACCAAAAGAAAAAGAATCAGTTGAATTTGAGGTTGAAGTTGACACGGAGACAACAAGAGAGGATGAAAGGGAAACTCCAGAGTATGAAACTGAAGTTCCAGTGGGAGTTCCTAACAGTGAAAGCTCGAATTCTGATCACGAGCAGACTTCTGATAGTGGGAGCTCAGATTCTGATGATGAGCAGCCCCACCACAACCTGACCAGTTCAATTGGGTCAGGAGATCTACACGAGTCACAAGACAGTCAGAGAGGTTTAGTCCAACAGTTAACTATCTTCTTTTGACAGAAAATGGGAACCAGAAAGTTATTCTGAGGCAATGAAGGTGAATGATTCATTCCAGTGGGAGCAAGCTATGAAAAGCGATATGAAATCTTTATTGAAGAATCAAACTTGAAAGCTGACCAAGTTACCACCAGGAAAAAGGGTCTTACAGAATAAATGAATAAATGGATTTTCAGAGTCAAAGATGAAGCGAATGGTTCTAAACGATACAAAGCAAGATTAGTTGTCAAAGGATTTCAACAAAAGAAAGGAGTCGACTATGCTGAAATCTTTTCTCCAGTAGTGAAGATGACGACTATCAGATTAATTCTAAGTATGGTGGCAACCGAGAAGTTACACTTAGAACAGTTGGATGTTAAAATAGCCTTTCTGCATGGCAACATTGAAGAAGACATTTATATGTCTCAACCAGAGGGGTTTTGTGTCAAAGGAAAGGAGAATCTTGTGTGTAATCTAAAGAGAATCTTGTGTGTAATCTAAAGAGAAGCTTGTATGGTTTGAAACAAGCTCCCAGACAGTGGTACTTGAAATTTGATAATTTCATGGAGAAGACGGGATTCGTGAGAAGTTCTACAGATCATTGTTGTTATTTGAAGAAGTTCAAGAGCTCCTATATTATATTGCTTCTTTATGTCGATGATATGTTAATTGCAGGTTCTGATATGGTTGAAATACGTAATTTGAAGAAGCAATTATCTAAAGAATTTGAAATGAAGGATCTCGGGCCAGCTAAGCAGATTCTTGGTATGAGTATATGCAGGAATAAAGATGTGTCAGTTTCTTTATCTCAAGAAAAGTATATTCGCAAGGTTCTTGAAAAGTTCAGAATGAATGGTGAGTCTACAAAGCCAAGAAACACACCGTTGGGAAGTCATCTAAAGCTTTCTAAACATCAGTCTCCTAAAACTGAAGTAGAAAAAGCAGAAATGGCTAAGGTTCCTTATGCATCCGTCGTGGATAGTCTAATGTACGCTATGGTGTGTACAAGACCTGATATAACACATTCAGTCGGGATGGTTAGTCGCTTTATGTCAGCTCCGGGGAAAGAACATTGGAAAGCAGTGAAGTGGATACTGCGGTATTTAAAGGGCACTTCCAAAGTTGGGTTATGTTTCAAGGGTAGAGATACTACTCTCAGGGGTTATTCTGATGCAGATCTGGGTAGATGCAATAATACCTTCAAGAGCACCACCGGGTATGTATTCACTATAGGAGGAACAACAGTGAGTTGGATGTCTAGGCTTCAAAAGAGCGTGGATCTATCTACTACTGAAGCAAAATACATGGCCTTGACTGAAGCCAGTAAAGAACTAGTATGGTTGAAGACATTCATGAAAGAACTGGGTAGCAAACAGACATAATATGTCTTGTATTGTGATAATGAGAGCGCAGTCAAGTTAGCGAAGAATTCAATCTATCATGCTAAGACGAAGCACATTGGCATGAAGTATCACTTTATCAGAGAACGGATAAGCAATGGAACATTTAATCTGGAGAGCATTCAAGGTTCAAAGAATCCAGCTGATAGGTTCACCAAACCAGTAACGCTAGATAAGTTGAAGCTGTGCATAGCTTCAACTGGCCTTCAGGAACATTGAAGAGAAGGCAGAAACTAGAGAGAGAAGAAACGAGCTAAGTCTTGCATTGCAAAAGTACAAGAGTGCAGATCGATGGTATTCGAAGCCTCCAAGTGGGAGATTGTTAATGTATGTAGGCTTCTGTAATGGGCTAGAATATTACTTGGTGACTAAGTTAGGGAATGGCCAACCCTAATTTAGTTTGGGCCGGTTTAGGGTTACTTAGATTAGGGTTTTGCTTAACCCATGTCTATAAATACTCTCTCATATGTACTTGTAATGTATCACCTCCAAATTAATAATACTCTCTAGTTTCAAAGTGGATGTAGGTTTCACATCGAAACTGAACCACTATAATTCTTGTGTCGTGTTCTTTCTTTTCTGTGTTTTATTCGGCTATTGTGTGTTACTCTGATCAAGTGTAGGTTAAAACATAACATTATCGTTGGCATACATTGTAATTGTAAGTTATCTTATATTAGAGATTAATTATCATTACCAAAGAGCCAATGGCTCGGCGGTATCAAGGTCATCCTTACAACCTTGAGGTTGAGGGTTCGAGTCTTGCTTAGGACATTTCGTGATGTATATATTCGTGTTAGTATTAGGTGGGTATGTGACTTTGTCTTTCAAAAAAAAAAAAAAAAAAGAGATTAATTATCATTAATCTAGGATTTTTCATCTCCTAAAGTATCTTTTCTTGAATCCTTTTTATTTACAAAACATTATGTACAAGGATGTAAAAGTTTTGGCTTGAGACTCCTATCTTGAATTATATATCGTGCTATTTATACCTTTCTTGTTAAATGATTGAACTATATTGATAATTTTCAAGTATTGAACCCTCATTTCTCATGCAGGGTTTGTTCAACAATGTCTCGACGTATTTTACAATTGGTCCACCTTTATATATTGATGTCAAACACTATAGTTACAAGTATACTAGTTTACACTTATTTATCTTAATGCTAATGCATACTGCTAAATGCTAATTCCCATATATTTTCTGTTTACTTTTGACCCAACGCTACACTTGATGCTCTGCCTTCTACCCCAGCTGATCGTGCAAAAGGTTCATATAGCTAGTGAAGTTCTACATTTTATAGTCATTAATATTAATATTATAAAACCAATGGTACTGAATGCCTATTAGCATGTTGAATTATCATTGTTTAGTTTTGTGATTACAATAAAGGAGCACTTCATCCAAAGGGTGAAGCCCCTAACCAAACAACAACAATAAACCACACATCCGAGCTCAACAAAAAGTAGACGCTAAAAACCTAACAACGAGCTCACCGCCAACAAAGAACGAGAACAAGCAAGCACAAAAACAAACGACCAAACAAGACAAAGATGTAAAATCAAAGAGGGAAACCCGTCAAAACGTGAACCCGTCAAGCCCTTTACTAATTCCATGAAGTTCTTCATATCTTTTACCGTGAACCGGCCTCCTTTTACGCCTTGTTTAGGCTTTGCCGGAACATTGATTGATTGAGGTTGCAGAGTTGATAAGAATAGCTGACTTTCACAGCCACTTTTCTCCGTCATTTCAACAAATGAAGTAAAGGGATAAACAACATTAAGAGTATGATATCTTTTACCGAATCCGAGTCCACGATCATGGGCTTTTTACTGGATTCAGTAAAAGTGTAAATAAGGTAAAGTTGTAATATAACTATGGTAAAAGGTGTAAATAATCGATTTGGAGGGGCAAATGTATAAAATGAAGTAACTATCCAATATACTCGATAGAACAAGGTAAATGGCGTGCCATTTATTTTAGAAAAATAACACAAATTGGGGGTTATCAAAAGGTGCTCTGATCAACGAAAGAGGCTCCGGCTAGAGAGATTTTGGAAGTTTTTAAAGGGTTTTTACCTCTCTTGCCACAATTAAATAACCATGTTAATTGATTGATGAGCCAGTGATTTCATAATCGAATCAATAAACAAAAACCCTTTTCCAAATTGCAAACAACAAATATATCTTTTTCTTTTTCTTTTTCTTTTTCCTTTTCATCATCATTAATAACTCTGTTATATCTGTATTATTGTGGTGGTGGTGGTGGTGATGATGGTTGTACATGATCAAAGGCTGTGATGATCGGTGTTATTATTCTGAGCAAATGTTAAAGGGGATAATGAAGATCCGACCCGTATCTTGGCGGGGCAACACCTTGATGGCATAGAATCTGTGCAACTGTGTGTATTTGCAGCCATGGCGGATCTAGGGTCTTCTTTTTTTCCCGAACCCCCAATTCCAAATCTGAGCCTAATCTTTTTTTCTCAAAAAATTAGGTTTTACAGTTGTTCAAAGTTTTTCAGATAAGTGATACAAGTTCGAAAGATATGATACCATATTTTACGATTACATTAACCTCTGCAGTTATCTTAAAGTTTCCTAGTTGTCCCAGTTACTTATTATTATTACTGTAATTTTAACAGGTGAATTTAGTAAAAAATTCATTAATTTCTCAAAGCATTGTCGTTTCATACCAATAAAGATCTCATAATTTGTGTGTAAGGTATCGCCTTGTAATCACAGTTTGTGGTGTGAATTTTGGTGCTGTCTATAGTTCATGTCATCATGTGTCAACCTAAATAAATGAAATTGTGGATCACATTGGTTGTTGCAAAGAAGCGTTTGAAGTATTGTTGGTGGCCTATCACAACCTATCTATCATACAAGTCTTGGTTACCTCATGTAGATTATGCGAACCAAAATTCTTAGTTGACGTCACATTGAACTTTTAAGTTTAGATGTCACTTGCTCAATTGATGTCCCGTTCTCTTCGATAGTTTATGTTGTAGATGTCGTCGTGGGTTGTGGTTAAGATTAATAGATGTTTGAAATCTGAAGTGTGTGGTTCTTGTGATCAAATTATCATGCCAGCCATTTGTGTTAAAGGTTGGCAGTTTTCTCTTTATTGTTTTGTTTGTGTGTGTTGATTTTGACCTCGTCTTTGTTTGTATTATTTACTGTGGTCAAACTATGACAGACGTCTATATTTTGTGTTTCTCGGTCAGGTTTATCCATTAAAGGTTTTTAGCAGGTGCGTAGCAATTCTCTCGGTAGTTCAGGTTTCTTGTTTTTTCAGTTGTTCGGATTCACATACCATGGATTGGGGCATTGGGGACTGGTGAAGAAGAAATTGTTAAAAGTCAAATCATTTTCACTTTGGGAAATTGGTCAACATTACCTCATTTTTTTTTTTTTTTAAAGTGTTTAACAATATGCTCTCAAAAATTCGAAATTGCAAAAAATGTTCTCTGTTCACGCACCACGTATGATGTGCGCAAGCCCGTGTTTGATGCGTGTGTACGAGATATTCAGCGAGACAACTATCTTTCCTCGCAAACTCGCACCACGCGTCAAGCACCACTGGTGTGTGGTGCTTAGTGTTTGGTGTCAAAATGTAGAAACTTTGAATGGACGTATCTTTTTACCTGTAGCTTCGATTTAGTCACCGTTTTTTTTTAAATCATTTATTTTTTTCGAGATCTATTCGTTGGCAGGCAGTTTGTCCCAAAGATTTTCGAAACGAGGCCTCGAAGACCTTCAATTGTGTCATCTTTCTTAATTTTGACTCTTAAACGTACTTTTGACCGTTGATAACAAGCCTGTTCCGTGTACTTTTAGTGTACATAAGTGATAAATCTAAAGAATCACATATTAGAATGTTTTATAGCAACTTAACGGTCAAATTTGCGTTTTAAAAAAGGGAAAAATTGAAGGTCTTTGAGGCCTCGTTTCGAAAATTTTTTTGGGACAAATCGTCTACGGCAGTTTGCCAACTTATAGATCTCGAAAAAATACACAGTTTCAAAAAAAAGGTGACTAAATCGGAGCTACGAGTCAAAAGATACGTCCATTCAAAGTTCTTGCCCAACAAGCACCAAACACCACGCACGGTGCGTGTTGCGTGATTTTTGGTGCGTGTTTACGAGCAAAAGGGTTGTTTTGCTGAATATCTCGAAAATACGCATCACGCACGGGTTTGCACGCATCATGCGTGGTTAGGGACATTTTTCTTAATTTCAATTTTTTAAGAGCATAGTAAATACTTTTAGAAATGAGATAATTTTGCCCAATTTCCCTTTCCCTTTTTATATACACCCTTCACATGGAATGGTGAATAGGGCCCAATTGATGAAAAAGCTCACAACACTAAGGGTGCGTTTGTTTATCTCTTAATGGAATGATTCAGCACTGAATGCTGAACCATTCAGCATTCAATGCGTTTGTTTTCCGACCTCTGAATGACATATGGTGCTGAATGGTTCAGAATTAAGCTCTGAACCATTCAGAGCAGAAACACTCTCTTAACCATTAAGAGCCTAAATTTTCTGTAATATTTTCCTGAAATCATATCCTTATCACTTAACTAACAAGTATATTAAATTTTTTATTATTGTAACACGTTAATAAGGTAGTTTTACTCAGTTCATATCGTTCATTCTAAATGATTATCAAACAACTTATTTTCATTCAGAGGAAACTTTATTCAGAGGCTCTGAACCATTCAGATTCTGAACCATTCAGATTCTGAACCAATCAGCACTAAATCATTCAGTTTTATCAAACGCACCCTAAGTTATTATCCTGTATATGAAAAAGAACTAAAAATGAGTAAAAATGCGATTTATTAGATTCGGTCACCAAAGAGCCCAGTAGTTGGTTATCGAATTCCCTGCGGGTTGCCCAAACCGTAAAGTTAAAGCTTCGTTTCAATGTTAGCATGTATCATCGAACTCATGAATTTTTTATTTTGCGACATACAGTGTGTGTATTTTTTTCTTTATAATGCGTTTAAGTAGTTACGTAGCACAAACAGTGAAAGTTTTCACGTTTTAATTTAACGAAAGATATAAATTAATACAACTATTCGAACTTGATTTGGTCTACTACAAAAAGACAAGTAAAATTACTGTGAAACGTAATAATTCAAAAATCCATACTTTTAGTTTTATCCTCGCATGATGTTTGTAATAATTAACCAAATGAAATAAAAAAAAATACTGTATATCGTTATTGAGTCTAGTCTTCATCTCCGTATTTTCAAAAAGACTTCAATTTACCGGTTAACTCTTAGTTTTCCAATATAAATTTATATTTCCAAACCCAAATTAAAACATAAACTCAAATAAAAGATCCTAGAAAAAACATGAAATTGATACACATAAAAGAATATGACCATAAAAAGGACAAGAGGTGGTTGTGACGCGGTTCATGGTGGCCGAAGATTTTGGAGGTCAGAAGAGAGGTGATAACTAATAACCTGAAAGAGTTTTAGTGGCCATATCGCCCGGATGATACGATGGATTGGAAGCGCAGAGATGTAAGATAGAGAACATATAAAGAGTAAAAATGACGTGTTTTAACTTTTAACCGATGAAGGTAGCGTTTGAACAATATAATTAGGAGTTTAAAATTAACAAACAACAACAGAACCTAATACCACATAAGTGGTGTATGGTGAAGGTGCGATGTAGACAATTCTTCCCCTATCCGAGAATAAAGACAGATAATTTATCAACCCAGAGTAAAAACACTCTCAAAAGTAGAGAAAGTCATCCCTCTCTCTATTCGCCGGACAGAGAGATTGCTTCCGAGTGGACCTCCGGCCAATAAGTAGGAAATTTTTTTAAAAAAAAATTAAAATAAAATCGAGACGCCGTGAAAATGGTAAAATCAAATTTCCAAGGGTTTTAAATCCTGCCTGAAATTTACTTTAGGCTCTAGGAGTTTAAAATTATACTTCGTAAAAGTTTAAAAGGTAATTTATTAAGTGTCTTTCTTGTTAAAAAAGACGATTACATTAAAATTAAAATCTAAGTCTTTTCATTAATAGAGAAAATACAAACGAACCAGAAGTACTGCAAGACTATGGAGCAGTAAGCTAACCTTAAACTAAACAAATAGCAAAAGCTAAGTCCGAACGTCACTAAAACGAGTCCGGAACACAATCAAATACAAAACCAAAGACAAAAACCTCAATCTACCTAAACAACACAATAACAACAAACCGATCACAACCTACTCTACAACCATTTAACCTTTCCGAGTCTTTATGATCTACTTAACAACTACACCGTCAACCTTCAATCGAATAAATTTCTTCCTCGGCCGATTTTTCAATCGCATATGATGAGACCTTTGCCGAGGTAATTTATGAAGTTGTATATGCAAATTGACAGTACGGAGTTTCATATGCATAAAATTCAACTTTGGGAGGTTGTAGTGGTTCAGTCCAAGTGTAATGAATTCAATATTGTTTTGGAAGTTGTAGCTCCTCGGTATATAAAGTCTTCCAACTTAATTAATTATTGAGTCGATTTTTATACAAGATAAACAATTGAATTGACATCGTCAATTTAACAATGTGAAGACACCTTAAGAAGAGCATTTCATCGATAAATGTCGGATCAACAACATACCATCAACTTCATTACCATGTCCTCTAACACATTACAACAAAAAATTATAAAGCTTGTAAAAAATGAAGATAATTATCACGTTATCCAATTTCTACAAGGAAATTTTAAAAAATTATAAAGTAAAAGTGTAAACTAAATATAATAGCCTAAATGTTTACTATAAAAAATTACTAAAAGTAGTACTAATAAATAACAATATGCATACTCTCATATTTTAACCATCCCAAGTTAGTCATGTGGTTGGACCTCTGACATTCTTGCAAGAGGTTTCAAGTTCGAATCTTAGGGTGACCATGAAAGGGTTGGAAACGGCTAGAGAGTATTTCCAATGGACTGCGTACAATAGAGTATGAGGTCGGATTACCCGTCCTTTTCGAGTAACACGAACACGAAAAACCTTAAACTTTACATACTCTCATATTCTACGACACTATATCCTTGCTTTTCGAAAAAAAAAAAAAAATTCACTTCTCATTTTACGTGTGAAAAAATCATTTATGAACTCGCGAGACTCTCAAATTTATAAGATAAAACTAAATCAAATCGGTAATCATCTTTTTCATTACTTATAAAATCATGATCAGATTCCATTATCTTTAAAAACCAGTTGTTAGCATTTAAAACTTTTACACATTCTACCAAATGGTCATCTAACCTAGTGATATCAATGGAACTTATCAAATTTTGAGATAATGGGTTCCAATCTCGTAGTACACAAAAAGGGTATGTGCTTGCTTTAAAAAGAAAACTATTTACATATTCCGTATATTTTTTCTTTTATTTTCAAACAACAAACTCAAGGGTTTGTCGCTAAAATGCAAGTTTTGTACACTTGTACCTAATACACGGAGTAGTTATGCACTGAATTATAGTGGGCACTGGTTGAAATGTATAACACACTATTGTATCTTTACGACAGTCTTGACACAAAACTTCATATCTAATGTTTCCTTTATTTTTTTCATCATAAAACATTTTTTTAACAACATATTTAATAGCATATTTTATTAGAAACAAAACTAGCAAGGAGCTAGAGAATACAAATGATTGTAGTACCAAGAATTATAAATAGGAGCTACTTTAACTCTGGGATTTTGATGTCATTGTTGCTATGGAAAATATCTATTCGTAATTACAATGTGCAAATAACGATACAAGTGGCCCGAATCCTTTGAACACAAGAGAAAGGGTAATCGTCAATCCAAGTGAAGAGGTCATCAACATAGATAAACGAATGCGGGTTAAGATTTAACCAACTAAAAACAAGGCGCCAAATCCCAATGCTATGGTAGCAATCAAGGAAAGTATGGTCTCGAGTCTCACCTCCAATAGTGCAAGAAGAGCATGTGATGGAACTAATACCGATCCCTTGAAAAAAAATATTCACTTTTATTGGAAGTTTATCCACAAAAGTCGCTAGATGAAAACATTGACCTTTATCGAGACATACGAGTGCCATCTGGTAGGAGTATCTGATGATGGGAGGAAGAAATTGACTAAATGGGTGCGGGTTCCTCTAACACTGAAAAACACCCTCAACCTCAACCTCAACCTCCCATATCCAAGTATCGGTCTTGTTGCAATCTGTAACAAGCCTTCAATGTTACATGACGCTGGAGGTGACCGACGCCAATCCCAAGAAACAACATCGCCATTGATATGATCCCCAACTTTTCAATTTAGATTATTATCCAAGTGAAATAAACGTGGATATTTGGAAGCTAGAGAAATCGAGTCTAACCATGGTTCTAACCAAAAGATGGTGCATGAACCCTCACAAATCTTTTTGTGGATTTCATTCGAAGGAAGTGCACCAAGGGAAAAAAGCTGCTTAAGTGCTCCTATTATAGCCGACCCAATGAAAGATGTACCCCAATGAAAACTTAAATGTCAACTGAAACAGTTGCTAGAGATTTTGTAGCAATGCAAACTCTACAATTCTCCCGAAGATTGTAATCTACCGTGTCCAAACACATGAACTTACCCACATATAAAACAACTTTTTATGGCATTTGCACCCCAAGCACACCTTGGTAGACTGCGCATTTCAACCCAAATCAGCATATCATCGATAACAAAGTCATTCGACACGTTCTTAACACAGGAAAAGATTGAAAAAGATTCTGCTTTACCAGAGAAGGAGATGAAAGCTTGAGCTAATCGAAACTTAATCTGAGCACAAAGACCTCCCATATATTGTATATTTAAATCTGAGAATCCTTCATGTTTACAAAAACGATAAAGATATCCCAGCGAATCAATGTAACGTACCTTCACTAAGAGAGTATTACAATCATTATCCAACGTGATCAGATCCTGATCCTGTATAGTAAGGATACTGGAAGAGGGGTCATAATCAGTTGGAGCAGCCTTCATAAACGAAGTGAAATGCCCCGTTCATATCGATTATAAACGTTACATAATAATTGATTTCATTACGAGGTATTTGACCTCTATATGATACATTTTACAAACAATGCATTCGTTTTTAAAAGACAAACTTTCATCACATCGAAAGTTGACAGGCATGCATACCATTTCATAATATATCCAAACTATAAATGATTTAATAATAATCTTGTTGAACTCAACGACTCGAATGCAACGTCTTTTGAAATATGACATGAATGACTCCAAATAATATCTTTAAAATGAGCTAATGCACAGCGGAAGATTTCTTTAATAACTGAGAATAAACATGTTTAAAAGTGTCAACCAAAAGGTTGGTGAGTTCATAAGTTTATCATAAAACCATAAGATTCAGTAATTTTGATAGACCACAAGATTTAAATATAGTACACCTATCTCGTGTACGAAACCATTTTTTATAATGCTTGGCAGAGTAGGTTCGTATCCTTTTCTCCCCCGTAGGTTGCCTCGCGATTTTTAATAACCGTACACATATCTCGTGTACAAAATAACATACACATAACCTGTGTATAAAATAAAATCATTCTCTCTATACATAACATTTGCTTGGTAACCGACCTTAACATTTAATGCGCATAAATTATATCTCCAAAACAGAACCTCTCGTCTGTATAAATATATAAACCTCGAAGTACTAAACACCACGCCCACTAGCTCTACTTTCTAGTGAACATTCTGGGTGGGGGTGTTAAACCCAGTAGCTACCTTTAGGATTCGCGTCAATTAGTCGCAATTATAACGTCCAACTAATTCTTAGGTTACCAATCTATAATAATCAGGGGGAAATGTTCACGTCAATTAGTGGCAATTATAACGTCCAACTAATTCATTAGAGGAATGTTTTACTTGTGTCTATCTTGTCAAACATTTATAAAAGCATTTCATGTATTCACTTTCATGACCCGTCCTAATCCATCTGGACGAATACATTACATATTGGTTACATCGCGAGGTACTTGACCTCTATATGATACATTTTACAAACATTGCATTCGTTTTTAAAAGATAAACTTTCTTTACATTGAAAGATGACGACATGCATACCATTTCATAATATATCCAACTATAATTGACTTAATAATAATCTTGATGAACTCAACGACTCGAATGCAACGTCTTTTGAAATATGTCATGAATGACTCCAAGTAATATCTCTAAAATGAGCTAATGCACAGCGGAAGACTTCTTTCATACCTGAGAATAAACATGCTTTAAAGTGTCAACCAAAAGGTTGGTGAGTTCATTAGCTTATCGTAATCAATCATTTCCATAAATTTAATAGACCACAAGATTTCAATTTTTCCATAAACATACATCTCATATCAGGCATTTCGCAAACTGCATAAAGATAAAAATCATTCATATGGTGAACGCTTGATAACCGAACTAACAGGATGCATATAGAATATCCCCATCACTCCGGGACTCTCATCGGACATGATAATCGAAGTACTAAAGCATTCGTAACCCGAATGGGACATGTCAAGGTCCATATATCTATCTTTAGGATTCGTGTCAATTAGGGGCCATTTCCCTAATTCTTAGGCTACCAAGCTAAAAAGGGGCATATTCGATTCGATAATCCAACCATAGAATGTAGTTTCGATTACTTGTGTCTATTTCGTAAAACATTTATAAAAACAGCGCATGTATTCTCAGTCCCAAAAATATATATTGCAAAAGAATTTAAAAGGGATCAAATGAAACTCACCTAATGTATTTTGTAGTAAAAATACATATGACGACAATGGACAATTGTAGGGTTGGCCTCGGATTCACGAACCTATATCATTTGTATACTCATTAATACATATAATTGTAATTGATTAAATATATATATTATTATTATTAATGATATAATTTTTATATTTATTAATTTATAAGTTTCATTATTTATTTATATATATTTTCATTTTTGTACATAATAATATCAATATAGTTAAGTTATATATATATATATATATATATATATATATATATATATATATATATATATATATATATATATATATATATATATATGGGGATCACTTGTTTGAAATTAATAATTATGATAATATTAATTATAACAACTTCTTTAAAACGTACTTTAGTTAAGATTTTAATCATTTTCATAATAATTTTTATATCCAAGATTTCTATATTTTTAAGCTTAACAGTATTATTAAATCTGTAATTTCATAGTTATAATAATCATAACCTTCGTGTCTAATTTATAATCTAATGACTATAGCTCCTTTTAACATTAATTTGTATTCGTAATCATAATCTACGAATATCCGTATAATTATAATTAATTTCCTAATCTTTATCATAACACCTTTTATTATAAATTAACATGTCTAATATTCTTGGAATCATAATAATATTACTAGCAAAAATAATACAATAGTAATAATACCATGAATAATAATGTTAGTAATGATAATACTAATAATTTTTAAATGATAATACTAATATAGTTAATAATAATAACTAACATAATAATGATAATACTTATAATAATACTTATAATGATAATACTAGTGTTATTAATAATACTTTTAATAATAATAAGACTAGTAACAACATTAGTAATAATAATAATAATAAATAACAACAACAACAAATAATAATAATAATAATAAAGATAATAGTGATAATAATAATAATAATAATAACAATAAAAATGGTAATAAAATAATAATACTAATAGTAATGGGACTACCTTCAAGAAATAGGCCTTTTAAAAAAAAATAATGTCTTAACCCAGACTCGAACTCAAGACCTCCCTTATACCCGTCACCTCATGAAACCAGTTGGGCTGATACCCTTTTTCCGAAATATTACCGAAAACATATACCTATAACCCGTACGTTTCTGTATTCCATTTATCTTCTTCTTATTCTGTAATACTTCGACCAGAGCATCAATTACTCTATCAATTTTATCTATTAGATAAATTCAAATCTTGTATCTGACCCAGACGCGTACCATTTTAGTATTTGAAGAAGAAGAAAAATAAATAAATAAATAAAAGGAATATATAAGCTTGCTGCCATTCGCTGTTTTAAACAAAAAAAAAATTTGAACTTTGAATTTGAGAATGTATTAGTTCATGATCCCTAAATGAAAATGGTTTTAAATCGTACCTATAAACTTTATCAATCATCAATTTAACAGAAAACATCAAAACACTCACGAATTTCCTCATGAACACAAAGTTTGACTTTTTATAAAAATACTTTGACTTCAAAATTCTTGATCGTTCCTTCGAATTAGCTTCTGTAATTTTGAAGAAAGTTTCAAGCAATGAATTAGAATGTTACGGCATTTCCACTTTTCTTCAATTTGTTTCGAATCAAAATTATGATTGAATGGGTTTGGTCTATGACAGAATGAAGAAAAAAAAATAAGAAGAAAGAAAAAAAAATAAAAATAAAAGAACCTGAATGTTTAATCAATTAACTGGGGAGGAATATATGGTACAGTTTGGATGATTAATTCCAAAATATTAAACGATCAAAGTTTTATGTCACGAGGTTAATAGAAAGCAGGAGCAGGTACAATACATATATATATATATATATATATATATATATATATATATATATATATATATATATATATATATATATATATATATATATATATATATATATATATATATATATATATTTCCTACGCATTTTTAACTCTTTATCTTTTATAATTAATTTTAATTAATAAATATAAATTTATTATTAATAATACTGTTAGTATTAATAAATAATAATAATAACATTATAGTAATAATTATTAATAATAATGCTATTTATGATACTGTTAATAATAATAATAATAATAATTCGTAATGATAATGGTAGTTACAAAAATAATCAAAATTTTACTACTCATCATAATATAATAATGATATTAACAATGATAATAATAATAGTCATAATATTTATAATTCTTAATAATAATTACACTAACAATAATTATAATACTAATACTTAATAATAACAATTATAATAACTGATAATGCTTAACTTACCATTATAATATATTCAGTAAATTAATATTGGTATTGATATTAGTGTTGTATTAGTAATTAATAATGGAAGTTATTATGTTAACTATATTCTTAACTTGTATTTACATTTAATATATACAACTTATTAATTATGTAATATTTAATAATTATCTATCTAGTATCTTATATTGAGTATCATATTGTAAAATTCATTTTTAAATACAACTTAATTACTTTATATCTTATTGTACTTATTTAATTTTAATGTTTAAATTACATTTTATAATTTCTATTTATTATACATACATATTTATTTACAAACAATTGTTCGTGAATCGTTGAGAAAAGTCGAAGGGTAATTGCCTATATGAAACAGTTTCAAAATTTCAGAGACTCAACTTTACATACAATGCTTATCGTGTCGAAATCACATAAAGATTAGGTTTAAATTTGATCGGAAATTTCCGGGTCATCACAGTACCTACCCGTTAAAGAAATTTTGTCCCGAAATTTGAGTGAGGTGGTCATGGTTAACAATAAAAATGTTTTCATGACGAATATGAGCTGATAAATAGAGTTTTATTACTGTTGAGTAATATGGATAAGAAAATTTGATTACTCGAAAGTACGAATGAAGTTATTACTAAATAGTGAAATGAGAAGGACAAGTTTCATCATAACTTTTGACTAGTCATGGTTGAATTTAGGACAAGTAAGATTCGTTTTAACTTTTGACATTGTCTCGATTGAATTCCGGAATTCAAGGGATTTAATGAAAATCTTCGAAATCTAAAAGATTTGATTCTTCGGAGAGTAAGGAAATTAAAATCTCTATAATTAAATACAATGATCTGACTCGATTGTTACGTCTGATTTTTTCTTTATAAATTAAACTATTACGTTCCATTATTTTCACCATTCATATACCTTCTTTCTTAGTTCATACATATAAGAGATTTGTGAAAATGCTTAAATCAGTTCTGATCCTTGATATTTTTATAATTATCATTTCTGCCATCCTTCTTTTCAATCTTTCCACTTAGAAAAATCTGTTTACTTCTATTATTACCTTGAGGTGATACTATTCTTAATTCTACCGTGTCCTTATGTTGCTATTCATATTAATATCCATGGTTTGTAACCTCTGTGTTGTTATTGGGCTTTATATTTTCTCTTATATTTTGGATCTCTTTGCCTTTTTATTATCCTCTCGACCTCTAGTAAAGCGAGCAACGGTCCAGAATTCGTAAGTACAAAGTTTTCGAATGAACTTAATGTTCTAACCAAGAAAGAACGTAATCGTACGATTTGATTTGTCAAATTACCAGATTCACTGAGAATTGAACTATCAAGAATATACTTTCTTGATATGTTCAGAAGTTAAGCAGAATGAAAGAGTTATGTAACATGACACATGATGACGTTATAATCTGTGAATCATCATGTTCCATTTAGAAACTCAGCATGACTTATTGTAATATAATCACGTTGATCAAGTGTTATTATATTATACTAACTAATGCTTCAGTTCCCAACACTACTTCAATATCATTCATATTTTAAACTCGAATTTTAAAGAAATTTAGAAACTAAAGTAGTTTCCTTTATGATGTAATATAGATAGCACGAAGAGATAAATAATTTCGGACGATAATATTTATGAAAATATCTTCAGAAATATCGAAGATATTTATGATGATATTTTGGAATTTCTAAGTTCGATGGTTGATGAAGAAAGATTTTCCGCAAGATTTTAACATGAGTACGGAGCAAGATATTGGTTGAAGGTTTCATCGGATCCAGAATTACCTGGATTCTTTGAATATATGGTATGGTTCTTGTATTTGGCCATGGTCTCCTTCATGGTTTGCTCGATCTGTTTTTCAGTACCAATTTTTTTTTATCGAGCGTTCATAACACTCCTTTCTTTATCATCAAACTTTTGGTCGTTTAGACCATTTACAATTTTTCTGTTTCCTCTGCATTTAATGCTACGCTATCTGAATCATCGGTTATCAATCCGAGGTGGTTTCAGGAGGATTGTGTTTTTAGATGATTAAACGCTGATGGTAATATGGTGGAATATAAAAGGTTCTCCGGTAACAATAAAAGAGCACATATATATCAAAGTTATAATAAGGTTGTTTCGAACGAAAAGTCGAAGTTGACTTGCTGGAGCTGTGACAAAATTTGCTAATTTGGAAAGGGATTGCAAAGTTATTTTCGGTAATAACAACGCCAAAGGAGCCAGTACAGATACGTGTTGAACGTTTACTCATGTTCCGAGTGTTTTCAGGTGCATAACTATATGCATGAGTTCTTCCTTTCGTAGATAATGTGTGGTTGGATCGTCCTCTGATTGAGATATTTTCAGGAATCATGAAAGGTTTGAACGCAGATTGTAATCGTCAAGATACAAATGAAGTTTAGGATGGAATCAAGTGGCAAACTTGAAGAATTATTTAGTTTCATATGTTATAATCAGTATTTTAATTCATTTTAATTGTCCAATATTATTCGTCCATAGTCGATAGTCCACAGTTAACAGTCAAATAATTCATATGTAGTTTAATATATATGATGTGTGCGAGGTGTACTAGGAAATAGTATTAATTTTTACAACGAAATACTATTAAATACGATACAATTTTACACAAGATATTTATTTATTTATAGAATGGATATACCTAAACCTTGCTACAACACTTATAGGCAGTGTACCTAATTGTACAGTAGTGTAGTTTTTAGTAAGTCCGGTTCGTTCCACATGGAGACTTAGCCAAGTTTAACGCTATATTTTTTAACTTATAATTGTAAAAATACAAAAATATATATAAGTAGTATTATTATTATAAAAGGGGGTTTTTACCGTTTAATGACCGGTTTGTCGATTTTAAAACTTTAATCGTAGTTAAAACCTAATGTAAAATATTAAAAATAAATATAACTTAATTTAAAGCATAAAGTAAATAACGATAATGAAATTGCAATAAATAAAAGTGCGATAAAATAAAATTGCGATAATTAAAAAGTACGATAATTAAAAGTGCAATTAAATACAATGACAATAAATAAAAGTGCGATAATTAAAAGTGCAATTAAATATGAAAATAAAGGAATTATGCTTATTTAAACTTCCGTAATTATGGTGTTTGACGTGTTAATTTTAGTTTTATTACCATGGGTTAATTGTCCTTTGTCCTGGATTATTCGATATGTCCATACGGATTTGTCCGTAATAGTCCATCAGTCATAATCATAAAGTGCGAAAGTCTTCGTCAAATTATTCTTATTCCCGAAGTCAAATATTCCAACTAATTGGGGATTCGAATTGTAACAAGGTCTTAATACTTTGTTTAATGAATACACCAGGTTATCAACTGCGTGTAGACCAAGGTTTTACTACTTTGTTAACAATTACACCAATTACCCTTGAATGTAATCCACCCCTGTTTCAACAAGTCTATTAACTATTAATCCATTTCCGTGTCCGGTAAAATGAATAATTATTGGTATTTATAGATATCCCGCCCACCGTACCCAGTCAAGCGTATGTGGTTATACATAAATACGTTAAATTATAAGTCTATATATTAAATCAACGAGGTATCATTTAGTTAATATAAAACCCATTAATAGCCCATAGTCTAATTTCTACAAGTGTCGTTCTTTTGTCCAAACCCCAATTATGGTCCAAAGCCCAATTACCCAATTTTAATATTTATTCCAACATCATGATTACTTCGGCATTAAATAAACATAATAATAACTTAGCTACGAGACATTAATTTAAAAATAACATTAACCATAACTTACAGTGATTAAAAATAGCGTAGCGTTACACGGACAGAATTTCGACTTACACCCTTACAACATTCGCTAACATACTCTTATTAGAATTTAAAATTAAAATTAAAATTATAATATAAATATATATATATATATATATATATATATATATATATATATATATATATATATACGTGAGTGAGATAGAGAGATGGATGGATAAATACTGAACCAAAATCGCGAATTTATAGGGGTGTGGCCTGCCACCTACTGCCATGCGATCGCATGGAAAATGGTCATGCTGGCCATGCGATCGCATGGCCCTGGAATTCAGCTCACATGTCTTTGATTGCATTCTGCCGACGGTTTTTATTATAATATATAATATATAAATAATTTATATAATTATTTAAATATTATATTTTATTCTTGTGAATAGTTGACTCATAATTTTTAGTCCGTTGCGTCGAGCGTTGAGAGTTGACTTTGGTCCCGGTTCCGGATTTTCGAACGTCCTTGCGTACAATTTAATATCTTGTATTTTGCGTTTCACGTCTTGTACTCTTGTAAATTTGAGACGTTTCTTATCAATAATTGGAACCTCTTTGATTGTACTTTGTACTTTTGAGTTTTTTGGTCGTTTGCGCCTTCAATTCGTCGAATCTGTCTTTTGTCTTCACCTTTTGTTATTTAAATGAATATTACTTGTAAATAGAACAATTGCAACTAAAAGTTTGTCTTTCTTGACGGATAATGCTATGAAATATATGTTCGTTTTTAGCATTATCAAAAATTTCCACACTTGAGCGTTGCTTGTCCTCAAGCAGTATAGTCTTGAAATAAAAATACTAGAATCACTTCTTTATTCTTCACACTTTGTACATCAGTGATTTCTATACGGCGATATAAACAATGATAGTAACGTTGTGGTTTACAGTCCCACATGACTATAAAAATTTAGATCCTTAAGGAAATTGGATCTTTATGAAAACATTTGATCTTTTGAAAATACAATCTAGCTTTTATCCTAGATAAGTTTTCCGGAATAACCCTTCACCGGTGTTTTACAAAATGTTATTGTGGGTTTGGTGGATTTCAGATTTTAAAATTTAGCTCAAAAATTGCGGTTTTGTGTCACCCACTTGCTAACTGATGTTATGCGAGGTGTATATGAAATAGCTTATATTTTACAACGTAATACTATTAAATACGATACAATTTTACACAAGATATTTATTTATTAATAGAATGGATATACTTAAACCTTGCTACAACACTTATAGGCAGTGTACCTAATCGTACAGTAGTGTAGTTTTTAGTAAGTCCGGTTCGTTCCACAGGGAAATCTTTTAAACAAAGCTTAACGCTATATTAGTTTTATTTTATAAAAATACAAATATATATAAGTAATATTATTATTATAAAAAGGGGTTTTTTACCATTTAATGACTGGTTTGTCGATTTTAAAATTTAGTCGCAGTTAAAACCTAATGTAAAATATTAAATAAATAAAAGACTTAATTTAAAGCGTAAAGTAAATAACGATAATGAAATTGCGATAAATAAAAGTGCGATAAAATAAAATTGCGATAATTAAAAAGTACGATAATTAAAAGTGCAATTAAATACAATAACAATAAATAAAAGTGCGATAATTAAAAGTGCAATTAAATATGAAAATAAAGGAATTATGCTTATTTAAACTTCCGTAATCATGATGTTTGACGCGTTGATTTTAGTTTTATGCCCATGGGTTAATTGTCCTTTGTCCTGGATTATTTAATATGTCCGTCTGGTTTTTGTCCATTACAGTCCATCAGTCATAAATATAAAGTGCGAGTATCCTCGTCAAATTATCCTTATACCCGAAGTCAAATATTCCAACTAATTGGGGACTTAAACTGTAACAAGGTCTTAATACTTTGTTTAATAATTACACCAGGATATCGACTGCGTGTAACCCAAGGTTTTAATACTTTGTTATCAATTATGCCAAGTGTCCTTGTACATAATTTCACCCCTGTTTTAATAATTCCATAGACTATTAATCCATTCCCGTGTCCGGTTAAATGAACGATTATTCGTACATATAAATATCCCGCCCATCGTGTCCGATCGAGTGTATATGGTTATTTATAGGTATGTCCAATTGTAAATCTTTATATTAAAATTAACAAACTATTATTTGGTTAAACAAATATAAATCCCATTAATAGCCCATAGTCTAATTTCCACAAGTGTCGTTCTTTTGTCCAAACCCCAATTATGGTACAAAGCCCAATTACCCAATTTTAGTATTTAGCCCAACATCATGATTACTTCGTTTTAAATAAGCATAATAATAACTTAGCTACGAGACATTAAATTAAAAAGGTTGAACATAACTTACAATGATT
Organism: Rutidosis leptorrhynchoides; assembly: GCF_046630445.1. Taxonomy (NCBI): domain Eukaryota; kingdom Viridiplantae; phylum Streptophyta; class Magnoliopsida; order Asterales; family Asteraceae; genus Rutidosis; species Rutidosis leptorrhynchoides. Next base: position 608,257,301 of record NC_092333.1, on the reverse strand, counting down.
AAAAATAGCGTAGCGTTACACGGACAGAATTTCGACTTACACCCTTACAACATTCGCTAACATACCCTTATTATTAGAAATTAAAATTAAAATTAAAATATAAATATATATACATATACGTTGATGAATGAGGAGAAAAAGATGTGTTAAATGGTGCACCAAAGCTCAAAATTTATAGGCCTGTGAGCTGAAAAAGGGGCTCATACGATCGCATGAGCTTTGCCCTTCAAGGCCATGCGATCGCATGGCCAGCTGGGGAAGCTCACATGTGGTTGTTTTCTTCTGCCGACGGTTTTATAATATAATATAATATATATATTAATTTTAAGAATTAATTATATATTATATTATATTCATGTGCATAGTTGACTTGTAATTTTTAGTCCGTTGCGTCGAGCGTTGAGAGTTGACTCTGGTCCCGGTTCCGGATTTTCGAACGTACTTGCGTACAATTTAATATCTTGTACTTTGCGTTTCGTGTCTTGTACTCTTGTAATTTTGAGACGTTTCTTATCAATAATTGGAACCACTTTGATTGTATTTTGTACTTTTGAGCTTTTTGGTCGTTTGCGTCTTCAATTCGTCGAATCTGTCTTTTGTCTTCACCCTTTATTATTTAAACGAATATCACTTGTAAATAGAACAATTGCAACTAAAAGCTTGTCTTTCTCGAGGGATAATGCTATGAAATATATGTTCGTTTTTAGCATTATCAAATATTCCCACACTTGAGCGTTGCTTGTCCTCAAGCAATATAGTCTTGAAATATACTAGAATCACTTCTTTATTCTTCACACTTTGTACATCAGTGATTTCTATACGGCGGTATAAACAATGGTAGTAACGATGTGGTTTACAGTCCCACATGACTAAAAAATTTTAGATCCTTTAAGGAAATTGGATCTTTATGAAAACATTTGATCTTTTGAAAATTAAATCTAGCTTTTACCCTAGATAAGTTTTCCAGAATAACCCTTCACCGGTGTTTGCAAATTATTTTTGTGGGTTTGGTGGGTTTCAGATTTGAAAATTTTAGCTCAAAACTTGCGGTTTTGTGTCACCCACTTGCTAACCTTGTATTGGGAAAGCAACACATTGAAAGGATCCGAAACTAATCATCCGGACATCGTCCATATAGATTAAAAACGAATTACAATAGTTGATAACATCGCGAGGTACTTGACCTCTATATGATACATTTTACAAACGTTGCATTTATTTCTTAAAGGCAATCTATTATTACATCGAGAGTTGACATATTAGCCTAACATTTTATAACAACCAAATGATCTAATCTGCCATTTTCATAACAATAGTCTTTAATGAACTTCAATGACTCGAATGCAACGTCCTTGTATCATAGCTTAAATGGTCCCAAGTAGTATCCTTAACATGAGCTAATGCACAGCGGAAGACTTAATTCGTACCTGAGAATAACATGCTTTAAAACGTCAACATAAAGTTGGTGAGATATATAGGTTTGATGCTAGCAGCGTTATAACAATGGACCACAAGATTTCGTATATAATCATTTCAATAAAAATATTCTAAGTGGTTGAGCACTTGGTAACCATACTTAACATTTAATCACGTCGCATATTCCCTTTAATATGAAATCTTACTACACCGTACCAAGGTGTAGTCGCAAAACGAAGTACTGTGCAACCGTTGAATACTGGTCGTCCAGTCCGGTTGGGGTTGTCAGGCCCGATAGATCTATCAACAGGATTCGCGTTTACAATACCGCTGTAAATAACAGTTACCAAGCTACAGGGAAGTATGCCAGTGGTACAACTCAACGTAGAATATATTTTTCAGTTACTTGTGTCCATAACGTAAAACATAAAATACATGTATTCTCATCCCGAAATATTTAGAGTTTAAAAGTGGGACTATATACTCACTGTTGTCTCGAAGATATATATATTTTTTGACTTGGTCTTCCGGTTGATATCACGAACCTATCCATATATAATATATCAATATATTTTCATTTTAAACAAACATCTCGTATATATATTTATAATACTTTTAATACTTTGAATAATTCCTTAGTCCGTAGTTAGCGTTTCGATGTTAGTAATTCAATTTTAATGGTTCATTTTTAGATGTTTAATATACCCGCAATAAATAAACCCCCAACGAAATAAATAAAACTCCCATAAAACCCCATCGTATATGTGTTGGTCGAGATTAATCTTGACCCATGGTACCGGTGTTGTCAAATGACGTGTTGCGTACATAAAGTACCGGTGTTGTCAAATGACGTGTTGCGTACAATCATGGGATCTTATGATTAATCTTCTCGTGTTGTTTACGGGTGATCCTGAACCATATGAAATTGAATTATGAGTACATATATATAAAATATCATGTTATCTTAGAAATATGTGATTTATATCTTTTTTTCCAATTGATCCCGTAGTTGAAATGATCTAGGATAACCAATTTTGTTTCGGTCATAGTTTCTTCGTTACAAGTCCGTTTTCGTTGATTCAAATTGCCATCTTCTTGGATCGAGTTCTTCTTTAAGACTATGAACTGTAAATACCTTGGTTTGTATTCAAAATCATACGGCATAAGTGAAACATTAGTGAAACATATGAAGTTAAACATTTTGTTACAAAAAAAAATCATTTAATGACCATTTTTCTAAAAATACTTATACTTTGAAAAACCAAGTTTTACCTTATTAAATTAGCATATATTTAAGTTATATTACAGGTCTTGAAGTATTTTAAAAGTTAAGTTAGAAGGATCTATTTAGTTTGCAAACAAGTTTGAAAACATTCAAACTATGTTCTTGTTGTTAAACTTTTGTACCACAAAATAAGATAGCTATATATATATGAATCGAACAAGGTTATGAACATAGATTCTACCTCAAGTTCCTTGGATAAGTTTGCTGTAAAAGAGGAGTAAGAAGCTAGAATCAAAAGGGTGATAGAAGTGGATGAAAGATTGGAAGTAAGTTGGTGTTCTTGGAAGGTTTTCTTGAAGTGTTTTTGTATGGTTTTCTTATGGTGTTTATGTAAGGTTTTTGAAGCTAGATCTTCTTAGAACTTTACTGAATTGTTGAAGGTGTTTAAGGGTTATAAGTGTGTGTGTTTTAGCTAGGAGATTGAAGTAGTAAATGAATCAAAATGATGATACATATATACTCCTAAAAATGTGATCTTTAAGGATAACATGACAAAATTTTAGTTTGTAATCTTATGTATTTGTCAAACAATAATACAAAAGTAATTACCTTATACCTAGGGTAGTAACAAGGGCTGGTTAGGTGGTGATTTGATGTGTATATACCAATAGTAAATACGTATAGAAGCTAGGTATGATACGAGTACAAATACTCTAGATATACGTATAGAAATTTTGTGAAAAATGGAATGAGGATTCAAATATAGCTATCTTTTGTGAATACACTTATATGATTTTATGTATTTAAGTCTTAAAAGTGAGTAAATACATTACTTATACGATATATGTATAAACATTATAAGTCTTAAGTATTTATGTCAAATAACGTTACGTATAGTTATCGTTTTGAAAACTTAAGTTAGTAGTTTCAAAATATACTTATAACTTATAGTTTTTGATACAAAATAAGATATTAAAACATTCATTAATCATGTTAAATATGTATATATACATATATATACGCAAACGTATAATTATCATATATTGTATAGTTCGTGATATCGTCGGTCAAACTAGACGGTCAAACGTTGTGTAAAACTCTTTTCGGAAATATAAATCTCGACAATTTGGATTACTTATCATGTTGGTAAGTTTTAATTTATGTAAATATTAATCTTATAAGTATAGAACGATCGAAAAAAAATGCGGGTCAACTTTAGGGTTTTTGCTTATCGTGTCGGAACCATATAGAGATTAGAGTTTAAATTTGGTCGGAAATTTCCGGGTCGTTACAGTACCCATCCGTTAAAGAAATTTCGTCCTCGAAATTTGGTAGAGGTTGTCATAAATAACCATAGGAATGTTTTCATGACGAATATGAGGTAATAATGAAATTTTATCATTATTGAAAGATTTAGATAAAACGATTTGGTTATGTGAGACGCACGAGCGAAGCTATCACAAAAAAAAAAAAAATGAAATGAGTAAATATGGAATCGTTTTTAATCGATGACGTGGTTTAGAATTGATTTCCGGGATTTAAGGGATTTAGGAAAAATCTTACGTAATAAGATTTGGTTATTCGGCGATCAGAATCTTCTTTGATTTAATGCGGTAATCTGTTTCGATTTCTCTGTCGGATATTTCACTATAAATCCACCCCTTCGTTTCCTTATTTTTCACAACTCGCATCTTCTACTCTTTCTCCTTAATTCCTACTTTAAGGTATCCTTTGAAATGCTTCATCCCGTTCTGATTTTTGTTATACTTCTAACTTTTATATCTTTCATTCTTCTCTTCCATCTACCGCCAGAAGAATCTATTCACTTTTATGATTTTCTTGGAATTATAATGTTTCTAATTCTCCCGTGTCTTTACGTCGCCATACGTATTGATATACATGGTTTGTAGTTTCTGGGTGGTTGTTGGGTTTGATATCTTTCCTTATACTTCGATGCTCCTGCTTCTGTTTTCCATAATCATTGTCATCCATAGTTAATATTCTCTCCTATTTGCTGTGATCTATACCCCAATTTCTATTTTGGGACTTTGTCCCTTCGTTTCTTCTTCCCGTCCTTGAGTCAAGCGATCAATAGTTCGGAATTCGTAGGTATAAAATTTGGAATGAACCTAGCTATTGGTTTTAGAATAAAATTGTAATGGCACGATCTTGATTCGTTAAATTACTCGAATATTCCGGAAAAATAGAACTATCAAGGTGATACGTTCTAATATGTTTGGAGACTTGATAGAATGTAAGAGCCGTGTAACATGGCACATGATGACGGTACTGTGAATCATCACATTCCATTAGAAACTTAACATGACTTACTGTAATATAATGAAGTTGATCAAGTTTCATTATATTATACTAATTCATGTATCAGTTCCCAACACTACTTCAAAACATTCCTATTTTAAACTTGAAGGTTTTAGAACTTAGAAACTAACACAGTTTCTTTTATATTGTAACGCAGATATTACGGAGAAATACATGATTTTGGATAAGAACAGTTGTGAGAATATCTCCAGAAATATGGAGGATATGTATAACAAAAGATATGAAGATATCTTATAATATCTAAGATAAGATGATGATGAAGAATATCATCGGGAAAGGTTTAGGATAAGGGGTAGGTTTTTTTTTTTTACTAATGGTTTCAGCAAGCACTGAATCGTTTGAATCCTTTGAAAGCAGATTCAGTTCTTGTGATTTATCTACATCCTCCTTCATACTTTGCTCAATCCGTTTTCCAGTTCCAACTCTCCTCTTTTTCTAAGCTTTACCAATACAATGTACTTCATCATTAAACTTTTGACTGTTAAAGTCGTTTACAGTTTTTTTTTTTTTTTTTTTTTTTTTTTTTTTTTTTTTTTTTTTTTTTTTTTTTTTTTGCTTCTTCAGCATTTCAAGAACTACTTCATAGTCCAGGATGTTTTTCAGAACTTCACATTCGAAAAATGTAATTCTTAGGGATAGTCGTTCTCGGTATAACTGGGAGAATTTCTACGAGATTTTCAAAATACTGATTGCGGGTTTCGCCAAAGAGATAACGAGTTGCTGGTACGTCTGCTGATGATGTTGTGAAAAAGGTTCTCCGGTAACAACGTCGAAAGGACAAAGTATAAATATCGAGATTATAATAGGAGTAGTCTCACTGAGAAGTCGAAGTGGAGCTGTGACAAAATTAGCTTCTTGAAAAGGAATCGTATGATTGTTTTAGATAATGAATGATAAGGAATTCGACGCGGATACGTTTTAACTATAACTTCGGTTTCGAAAATTTTTCAGGTGCATCACTGTATGCATAAATCTTTCTTCCGTAAACGAGGTGCGGCTGGTTCAACTTCTCGATCGAGGTGTTTTCAAGAATCATGAAAAGATTTGAATGAGGATTATAATTGTCGAAGTACAAATGAGGTTTAGGATGAAATCAAGTGGCAAAATTGAAGAATTGTTTAGTTTCATATGTTATAATCAACATTTTATTTCATTTTAATTGTCCAATGTTTCTTCTTTATGCCACTTGTTGGATTTGGATAGGTAAAAAAAAAATTCAAATATGAAATTTAAATGGAAATGGTTATTCTGGGGTGAACGGATACGTATATCGATGGTTGTAAGTAAAATAACAAATGACCGTTGAATCAGATTCAAGAATGTACAATATAACTTATTAATGTGAATTCTAAATATTCCTCGGGTACTACCCACCCGTTAAAATATTTTCATCATTATTAGTTTGTACGAAGGAATTTTTAATTACTATCTTTATGAAAATATACTTGCATATATATTTTCTTCAGAGATAATCATAGATTTAATGAGTCAATAAGATAATAAACTCATTTGATTTATCGTTAATTCTAGATTACATAATCTCTAAGACTTTAGAAATTACATAATCGTCATACGATACGTAAAGCGAAGATAATCGATGTAGAACGATATATAGAACGAAGATCATACTCGAAGTACAGATATTGAGTCGTGTGATGTTGATATTCGAGATACAGATTGTGATGTTGAGATTTTGGGGGTGACAAGAGTACTGTCGGCGTTGATGATGGTGGTATAGATTATGCTGCTGGTGCTGCTGGTGGTGTTTGTAACCTTCGCACCGTATTTTCTAAAGCCACTACCCGAGCGCGAAGCTCGTTGACTTCTTCTATTATACCGGGATGATTGACGGTTGGAACGAGCGAATGAACAAGATTCGAAATATGGGATAGTATGTAATCATGACGAGATACTCTAGAAATGAGCGAGAAAATGGTGTTTCGAATAGGTTCACCGGTAAGTGCTTCAGGTTCATCGTTAAGAGGACAATTTGGTGGATGGAATGGATCACCTTCTTCTTGCCTCCAGAGATTTAGTATATTACGAACCCATCCCCAATTCATCCAAAATAGATGATGGGAAATTGGTTGATCCATTCCGGTGACGCTGTTCTCGGAGCTCGAATGGAAATCCATATCGGCGTAGCTATCGAAGTCGGAGGAATTCGAACTGGATGAAGAATCCATCTTGTATAGTCGGAGAAGTGAATTTTTGGTTTGGAATAGATTATAGGAGTTGGGTTTGGTACTCTTCAATACATAATTTACATATGTATATATAATATCAAAATCCCATGAATTACGGAGAATCTTTGAAATACGTCAGGCAATGTCTATAGTAACAGATACGCTAAGATATGAATTTTGTCTATACACTATCGATGCACTAAATGCAGTAAGACGTGTCTAGACTTAAGAATGATAAGCAGGCAGTTCCCTAAGGATGATAAGCAGATGATTTCCGACTAGGATTGATAAGCAAAACTTTTGACAGGCAGACACGGTCAAAGTCCAGACTCACTTAATGTATCCTAACAACTACTAGTTAGACACACTAATGCAAGGCCTGGTTCGCTAAGACCAACGCTCTGATACCAACTGAAAGGATCCGAAACTAATCATCCGGACATCGTCCATATAGATTAAAAACGAATTACAATAGTTGATAACATCGCGAGGTACTTGACCTCTATATGATACATTTTACAAACGTTGCATTTATTTCTTAAAGGCAATCTATTATTACATCGAGAGTTGACATATTAGCCTAACATTTTATAACAACCAAATGATCTAATCTGCCATTTTCATAACAATAGTCTTTAATGAACTTCAATGACTCGAATGCAACGTCCTTGTATCATAGCTTAAATGGTCCCAAGTAGTATCCTTAACATGAGCTAATGCACAGCGGAAGACTTAATTCGTACCTGAGAATAACATGCTTTAAAACGTCAACATAAAGTTGGTGAGATATATAGGTTTGATGCTAGCAGCGTTATAACAATGGACCACAAGATTTCGTATATAATCATTTCAATAAAAATATTCTAAGTGGTTGAGCACTTGGTAACCATACTTAACATTTAATCACGTCGCATATTCCCTTTAATATGAAATCTTACTACACCGTACCAAGGTGTAGTCGCAAAACGAAGTACTGTGCAACCGTTGAATACTGGTCGTCCAGTCCGGTTGGGGTTGTCAGGCCCGATAGATCTATCAACAGGATTCGCGTTTACAATACCGCTGTAAATAACAGTTACCAAGCTACAGGGAAGTATGCCAGTGGTACAACTCAACGTAGAATATATTTTTCAGTTACTTGTGTCCATAACGTAAAACATAAAATACATGTATTCTCATCCCGAAATATTTAGAGTTTAAAAGTGGGACTATATACTCACTGTTGTCTCGAAGATATATATATTTTTTGACTTGGTCTTCCGGTTGATATCACGAACCTATCCATATATAATATATCAATATATTTTCATTTTAAACAAACATCTCGTATATATATTTATAATACTTTTAATACTTTGAATAATTCCTTAGTCCGTAGTTAGCGTTTCGATGTTAGTAATTCAATTTTAATGGTTCATTTTTAGATGTTTAATATACCCGCAATAAATAAACCCCCAACGAAATAAATAAAACTCCCATAAAACCCCATCGTATATGTGTTGGTCGAGATTAATCTTGACCCATGGTACCGGTGTTGTCAAATGACGTGTTGCGTACATAAAGTACCGGTGTTGTCAAATGACGTGTTGCGTACAATCATGGGATCTTATGATTAATCTTCTCGTGTTGTTTACGGGTGATCCTGAACCATATGAAATTGAATTATGAGTACATATATATAAAATATCATGTTATCTTAGAAATATGTGATTTATATCTTTTTTTCCAATTGATCCCGTAGTTGAAATGATCTAGGATAACCAATTTTGTTTCGGTCATAGTTTCTTCGTTACAAGTCCGTTTTCGTTGATTCAAATTGCCATCTTCTTGGATCGAGTTCTTCTTTAAGACTATGAACTGTAAATACCTTGGTTTGTATTCAAAATCATACGGCATAAGTGAAACATTAGTGAAACATATGAAGTTAAACATTTTGTTACAAAAAAAAATCATTTAATGACCATTTTTCTAAAAATACTTATACTTTGAAAAACCAAGTTTTACCTTATTAAATTAGCATATATTTAAGTTATATTACAGGTCTTGAAGTATTTTAAAAGTTAAGTTAGAAGGATCTATTTAGTTTGCAAACAAGTTTGAAAACATTCAAACTATGTTCTTGTTGTTAAACTTTTGTACCACAAAATAAGATAGCTATATATATATGAATCGAACAAGGTTATGAACATAGATTCTACCTCAAGTTCCTTGGATAAGTTTGCTGTAAAAGAGGAGTAAGAAGCTAGAATCAAAAGGGTGATAGAAGTGGATGAAAGATTGGAAGTAAGTTGGTGTTCTTGGAAGGTTTTCTTGAAGTGTTTTTGTATGGTTTTCTTATGGTGTTTATGTAAGGTTTTTGAAGCTAGATCTTCTTAGAACTTTACTGAATTGTTGAAGGTGTTTAAGGGTTATAAGTGTGTGTGTTTTAGCTAGGAGATTGAAGTAGTAAATGAATCAAAATGATGATACATATATACTCCTAAAAATGTGATCTTTAAGGATAACATGACAAAATTTTAGTTTGTAATCTTATGTATTTGTCAAACAATAATACAAAAGTAATTACCTTATACCTAGGGTAGTAACAAGGGCTGGTTAGGTGGTGATTTGATGTGTATATACCAATAGTAAATACGTATAGAAGCTAGGTATGATACGAGTACAAATACTCTAGATATACGTATAGAAATTTTGTGAAAAATGGAATGAGGATTCAAATATAGCTATCTTTTGTGAATACACTTATATGATTTTATGTATTTAAGTCTTAAAAGTGAGTAAATACATTACTTATACGATATATGTATAAACATTATAAGTCTTAAGTATTTATGTCAAATAACGTTACGTATAGTTATCGTTTTGAAAACTTAAGTTAGTAGTTTCAAAATATACTTATAACTTATAGTTTTTGATACAAAATAAGATATTAAAACATTCATTAATCATGTTAAATATGTATATATACATATATATACGCAAACGTATAATTATCATATATTGTATAGTTCGTGATATCGTCGGTCAAACTAGACGGTCAAACGTTGTGTAAAACTCTTTTCGGAAATATAAATCTCGACAATTTGGATTACTTATCATGTTGGTAAGTTTTAATTTATGTAAATATTAATCTTATAAGTATAGAACGATCGAAAAAAAATGCGGGTCAACTTTAGGGTTTTTGCTTATCGTGTCGGAACCATATAGAGATTAGAGTTTAAATTTGGTCGGAAATTTCCGGGTCGTTACACACATCCAGTATACTTGCTCCGTATATTACCTTTCGGTAAACTACCGTCCGGTTGTAAAGGAAAGCGTTGAACAATCAACTGTTAAGGCAATGTCCCCTGACATGCTTTTAATTATGGTCTATAACGTGTCGGATGCAATTACTATCCTTGGTAGGAGCAATAGTAAAGCTCACCCTTATGATTTTTCGGTCTGGCACAAGGTCCTGTCTTCGACCATGCTATGCAACCACCGTTCTTACGGTTGACACCCAATTTGGTTCAGGTGACCTAATGAATTTCAGGTGAATTCCTAGGATTTTACGTTCAATGGTAATGAACGCATTGAAAATGGGTTTTTAGAAAATAAATCGGTTTGTATTTTGATCAAAATATTTTCTCGTTCAAGCTCGAGTTTAGATATCATCGAATTCCATGAGTTTGTAATTCTCAATCTTTAAGGTCAATCTCTAGGATTGAGTAATATCAGTCTTAATAGCTGATTTTTGATCTTTTAGGAGATTATCCTTTCTGGGGATCTGATTCATTAGTCTTATCAATCTAATTTGCACGGCGTCCTCCCCATTTTACAAGACAGATCCTCTCATAGTTAGGATAAGTCTGATCACTTGGCGACCCTGTTTGATGCTGAGTTCCGTGAATTTCCTGCTGATTTTAGTGATGACTTTTCTAGATTTTTCGTCAACCTACAGCTGGTCTGGACGACAACTTCATGACCTAAATCAAGAAGCGCGTTTCTTTTTCGGAAAACTTTACTTTCTTTTAATGATGGAATTGATTCATCGTGTAGCTCCATCTTTCTTTCAAATATATTACAGTAAATTGGGTGAAACTGATTAGTTTAGTCTAAAGCAAAAACATCTTCAGTTATTTGTACAAAAATATGTGATATATGTTCAAAATAACTTGGTAAATTTTTCCCGCACTTGGCTTTTATTTTCATTTCTTTGCCTTTTTATTGTTCTCTATTCCATTTTAAATGAATTCTAACATTTTGGGTTGTTTCTCAATTTATGTCCTTTTCGAGGTAACAATAATTTCGGTATTAACACCTAGTTTTATCGTTCATAAATATGTATAAACATGATTTTGAATTCATTTAATTGAAAATTTTGAAAATTTTTACTAGAATTGGGTAGTCAGTATATAAGACTAGGGCTGTTCTTTGTTATCAGAGAGCACTAGATTCTAATACAACTACTGCGTTACTAGTATTTTTAATGGTAACCAAGTGTATACGTTAAAAATTTTAAAAATCTGAAAGAATTTAACCTCTTCCCACACTTAAGATCTTGCAAAGCCCTCATTTGCAAGAAATCAGTAACAATTTAAATTATTGAGGGTGATTAGCGTAGAAAAAATAATTAAATTTTACCAAAGTTTCCAAACATATTGGCGTTTGTTTGCTGAATGATAAATGGTGCACATCATTTGTTCATTCCGTCTTGTTGTTACATCACATTTATTTTTCATCTTGTTGTCAAAATTACTAGCTTTTGCCGAACTTAATGCCAGTCTTTGAAAATGCGCTGTTTTACCCTGTTTTGTACAATCGACAATATACATACATACAAATATAAACATGCATGGCAATTTGAAATGAGACTTAATATCCCACTTTCAAATCCTAAATGTGAAATATTAGTACACAATAATAATAAAAATGATAAAAATTACATAAATATATCCAATAACATAAGTTTAAACATGAAAAAGTAAAAAGATAAAAACATAAAAATCATAAAAATAACCAAGGGAACTAAATCAGTCTGGATAGAGGTTCCAGTTCATCTCGTCAGGTGGGTTCCATTGTTGGTTATAGGTGTCCTGATAGGCTTGGTTATAGTCATACCGGTTAAAGGGTGGTCGGATGTCGGGGTTGTGTGGCGGAAAATGAGAGGTCGAGTAGGTACGTAATTATTTGGTACCTGATATGATAGCTGGCTCATGATTTGGTGCTGATGAACTAACCAGCTATCGTGTTGGCGTCGCCTATAATCCTTGTATACTCGCTTGGAGTTCCACTGATCGTACATACTATGTCTGGCCGCGCTCGTCATTGATTCCTCATCTATACGAACGTGGACGTCAAGAATAGCATCTCGAATGACATCCCTAATGTCTTCCGCTTCCTCCATTTCTTCGTCTGAACCCCTTTCTACCTGTGGATGATTACCTTCATAGGGAAATGCCTGGTTGCGTCTACTCTTCAATACTTTAGCACCCACATAAACCCGCAATCCTATGGTCTCATCCTGTTCTCTACAAAGCTGTAATGGACCCCCTTGGTTCCTATCAACACCTAAATACTCTCCAATGAGAGTAACAAAAATACCTCCTCCTATTATACTCCCGTCCTGCATTCCTTCTACCATTTTAGATAAATAAAAACCAACACAGTTAGGGATATTAACAAAGCTCCTCGGGTCTCGAATACACTTTAGGTAAAATAAATCATGTAAGGTCATTTTCTCCTTATTGTGACCTCTCTGTGTAATCGAGTTAGCCAAAAATCTATGAATCACATGAAGCTCGGCTTTGTTAATATGTAAGTAGGAGTGTTTTCCTCCTAGTGTAAAAACATTATAGTTCGACATACGCCTCTAAACGGCGTCAGCGTCAAAGTTCCTATCTACCCTTTCACCACGATAAATCAAACTCATACAATCGGGTAGTAGCAATTCACTAGGAGTGTAAATCTGTAATGTCCTAGCCATGTCCATCATGGACATTCTGTACATCCTACCGCCAAGGATAAATCTAAGAAAACTTCTATCATCTAACCTATCTACATCTACATTTAACACTATAGTACTCATCAGCTCAACACACCATTCCTTATATACAGGTATACGAATGGTGAAAAGACGTTCCCAATCTGTAAAAGAAGAACTGCTATACCTTTGAATCAAATGTTGTCTAACACGGTCAGCTAGATGGACCGTTTCCAAAGGATTCCAATCAATTACCCTCGGCACCTCTACATCTTTTGTTACCAATTTAAATTTATTACTTTGATATGCCGGGTAATCTCTCCATCGTCTATCGAATCTCAGATTAGGATGTAACGTGTGTTCCGGAATTGTTGGGTATTCGACAGGCGGATGCGGGGGAAATACTGTGAATTCATTAGGTAACTGTAGCGGATCATAATAAGGTACGTGCTGATCAGGCTGTTGTTGTGGTTCCTGTTGTGGTTGTTGTTCAGGTTCATATTGTATTTCTGGTTCTGGTTCTGGAGCTGGAGCAGGTTGTCTAGATGATGATGATCCTGAACCTCCAGTATTGGCTTTCTGCAAAATACATTAAACAAAAAATTTGTGCATCCAAATATGCATTAGTGTTAGCAAAATAACAATTTAAAACAATCACAATAACATGTTAAATCAAAATTAAACTTATACACATTTTCACAATTTTTCACAATTCTACACTTTTTCAAATAAGCACATATGAAAATGTATACAAAGTTCATAAGCATTTAACTCAAATAACATGTCAAAATAGTCATTACTAATAATTAAACAAGTCTCAAATGGCAAATATATCAAATTAATCAAGTTCATGAATTTTGTACCTAAAAAGTCCTCTTTAATCTTTAAAAATCATGTTTAGGATCAATGTTTGGATCATTTAACTACCTAAACATGTTACACTACTCAATTTAGCAATAATTCATGACAAAAATTGGCCATAACATGTTTATATCAAAAAAACCCAAATTGCTCAAGAACACAAACCCTAGATTTCTAAAAATTTTGAAGTTTTTGGCTTCAAATCATGTTAAATAGCATCAATCTAGGTTATACATGCATAAAATACTAACAATTTATCACTAATTACACTAGAAATTAACAAAATTGCATTAGGTAAAATATTGGTAATTATCACAAAAACTAGAAATTTATAGAGTTTAGGGGTGTAATTTTTACCTTTTTGCTGAAGAATGCGAATCTAGGCATGATTAGAGCAAGAAATTTGACGAATTACGGTGAATTTTGGTGAAATTTGGAGAGAATTTGAGTGTGTTTTCATATGTGTTTGTGTGTTGTGGTGTTGAAGAACAGCTCGCTGCCCTTTTGTGTCTGGCCTGATTTCCGGCCTCATGCGATCGCATGAGGTTGGAGTGTAAACCCCATGCGATCGCATGGGTATCCGGGTACAGTGTTTTGGCCTTTTTTTTTTTTTTTTTATAAAACCTTATAACTTCTAAAACATATAATTAATAAAATTCTAAAAATTTGTTTCTTTTTAGGATGAGGGCGTTTCGGATCGATGTCCTAGTCCGTCCCTCGACAAAATTTTAAAATTTGTCACTTTTTAATCGCGGTTTTAAAAGTAAAGATTTTTGGGTTTTTTAATGTTTTTGGCATACTTTAATTTAATAAGATTAAAAATAATAATAATAAAAGTTCTCGTCCCTCCCTCGGGTAAAGCAATTTCGGTTCAAAGACCTAGTCTTCAACTCACGACGAATTTTAAAAATCATATTTTTAACTTAGCGAAATAAAGTAAATTTTTGTTTTTAAATTCACACCAAACTTAAATTTAAAATGCATAAAATTAAAAATTCATATTAAAAATTCACACCAAACTTAAATTATATTTTTGTTTTTATACATACAAACTTATATTAAAAATATTAATTTTTCAGATATTTACAATTTTAAAGAAGTTTACAATATTAATTTTAAAAACATGGTAAAAAAATTGAAAATCTTTTTGGCTTTTATCCCACTTTAATCAATCAAATATTATCAAAAATATGCGCCCCTCTTTTCGGTAAAGTAATTTCGGTTCCATGACCTAATTTAACTCATGATGAATTTTTGAAATATTTTGGTTGATTGATTAAAGATATTTATACCTTAAGAATAAACGTTAAATTTCGCAGTGATGTAATAAATTTTTGTATGATATCAATAATTTCGGTCGCAAGACCTAATTTTATTGAATACCAATTTAATACTTTATAGCGAACAAATTAGCGTTTATTATCAAAAGGTTAAAAATAAAAATAAAAATTGAAAACTGTACATACTTACCTGTGAAATATATTTCTTAGTGATATGCTCTAGCCCACTCATAAGATAGTCAGACTAATTGATTTTCCATGGCTACATAGGCGTAACCTCGAGCATTCAACGTTTTTTCTTCTAAACATATGAACGGTCCATCTCTGCATAAAGTAACGAATTCGGTATTGGAATATGTCTGATTCATCGAACATTTTCCTTCGTGTGACCATTTTCTGCATTTGTGACATCTTTCAAGGTGTCATGCTCTTCTTTTCGCTGCGGATTTTGATTTTCCTTTACCAAATTGTAACTTATTATTTTCGCATCTGGATTCTTTTCTTACTCCGTCCAATTTACCTATGATTAATGATACTATTTCACTTGGAAGGGTGTCATTATTACGTTTAGTGATCAAAGCGTGTAGCATTAGACCATGGTTTAGTTCACAGGAAGTCTTCATCTCGTAAAACCTAAAAAAATAAAAATTCAGAATGGGGGGAGAAGACTAGTTCTTTAGGGTCTGCTAGGTAAAGACCATTCGGGTTCCATTTTCGAGAACTACACGAAAACAGAAAATCTAACTCTAACAGAAATATATATTATCCTTTAAAAGACTTGATTCTCCCCACACTTAGTTAGCTGTGGTATCAAAATGGTGATTAACTTCGTTGTCAACTTCCATTGGACTATCTATGTAATGTTTAACTCTGTGACCATTAACCTTAAATTCAATCCCATTTGAATTTATCAATTCTACTGTTCCGTATGGGAAAACTCTTTTGACTATGAATGGTCCAGACCATCTTGATTTCAATTTTCCAGGAAATAGCTTGAATCGTGAATTGAAAAGAAGAACTTTGTCTCCTTCTTTAAATTCTTTTGAACTTCTGATTCTTTTATTATGCCATTTCTTCGTTCTTTCCTTATAGATTAACGAATTTTCGTATGCTTCATGTCTTAATTCTTCTAATTCGTTTAGTTGACTTAACCGTAGACGTCCAGCTTCATGTAAATCAAGATTACATGTCTTCAAAGCCCAAAATGCTTTGTGTTCAATTTCTACTGGAAGATGACATGCTTTTCCGTAAATGAGTTTAAAAGGTGTGGTTCCAATTGGAGTTTTGTAGGCTGTTCTAAAAGCCCATAGTGCATCCTCCAATTTTATGGACCATTCCTTCGGATTTGATCCTACGGTTTTCTCTATAATACGTTTTAAAGCTCGGTTGGTATTTTCAACTTGTCCACTTGTCTGTGGATGATAAGCAGTGGAGATTTTATGAGTTACTCCATATCTTTTGAGAACTTTCTCAAGTTGATTATTACAGAAATGAGTATCCCGATCACTTATTAAAGCTTTCGGTGTTCCAAACCGTGCAAAAAGACATTTTAAAAAGTTGACTACAACTCGTGCATCGTTAGTTGGGAGAGCTTGTGCTTCCGCCCATTTAGATACATAATCAATGGCAACGAGAATATATAGATTATTATGAGATTTTGGAAATGGACCCATAAAGTCAATACCCCAAATGTCAAATACTTCACATACTTGAATGACATTTTGTGGCATTTCATCACGTTGACTTATTTTTTCGGCCCTTTGACAAGCATCACAGGATTTGCAAAGAAGGTGTGCGTCTTTGTAAATTGTAGGCCAATAGAATCCAGAATCATAAACTTTTCTTGCTGTTAGTTGAGGCCCATAATGCCCTCCTGTTGGTCCTGTGTGACAATGGTTTAAGATTTTACTAGCTTCCTCCCCGAATACACATCGGCGTATTATTCCATCGGGACAACTTTTAAACAAATGTGGATCTTCCCAGAAATAGTGTTTTATATCACTAAAGAATTTCTTTCATTTTTGGTACGACAATCCTTTTTCATAGAATCCACATACTAAGTAGTTTGCATAGTCTGCAAACCATGGAATTTCATTATAATCTATCTTCAATAGATATTCATCAGGAAAGTTGTCTTGTATGGCCGATTCATTTAGAACTTCTAATTCGGGATTTTCAAGACGAGAAAGATGATCAGCGGCGAGATTTTCTGCTCCTCTTTTATCTCGGATTTCAATATCGAACTCTTGTAAGAGTAAGATCCAACGGATTAATCTTTGTTTAGCATCTTGTTTCGAAAACAGGTATCAAAGAGCAGAATGGTCAGTATAGACCACCGTTTTAGCTAGAATGAGATATGAACGAAATTTGTCAAAAGCAAAGACAATAGCAAGGAGTTCTTTTTCAGTAGTTGTGTAATTTGTTTGTGCTCCTTGTAACGTCTTACTAGCATAATATATAGGTTGAAATCGTTTTTCAATCCTTTGTCCTAAAACGGATCCCATTGCAAAATCACTTGCATCGCACATAAGTTCAAACGGTAGATTCCAATTTGGAGTTATCATGATCGGCGCATTAGTGAGTTTTTCTTTAAGAATATTAAAAGATTTGATACATTCATCTGAAAAGATGAATGGAGCATCCTTTTCTAGGAGTTTATTCATAGGAGTGGCAATTTTAGAAAAATCTTTTATGAACGTCGGTAAAAACCGGCATGCCCTAAAAAACTCCTAACTCCTCTAACATTGGTGGGATGTGGAAGTTTAGCAATTACATCTACTTTAGCTCTATCCACTTCAATTCCTTCCTTCGAAATTTTATGACCAAGAACGATGCCTTCTTTAACCATGAAATGGCATTTCTCCCAATTAAGAACTAGATTTGATTGTTCACATCTAATAAGTATTCGTTCAAGATTAACTAGACATGATTCAAAAGTATCACCGAAGACTGAAAAGTCATCCATGAAAACTTCCATGCATTCTTCTATCATGTCGTGAAAAACCGCCATCATGCACCTTTGAAAGGTTGCAGGGGCGTTGCAAAGTCCAAATGGCATGCGTTTGTAAGCAAAAGTACCATAAGGGCACGTGAATGTGGTTTTCTCTTGGTCTTCGGGTGCTATTGGAATTTGAAAATATCCGAAAAAACCATCAAGAAAATAATAGTAACTATTTCCGGCTAATCTTTCCAACATTTGATCAATAAAAGGTAAGGGAAAGTGATCTTTTCTGGTGGCGTCATTTAATTTTCTATAATCAATACAAACACGCCATCCTGTTACAGTCCTAGTCGGAATAAGCTCATTTTTCTCATTTGTGATGACAGTCATGCCACCCTTCTTAGGTACGCATTGAACTGGGCTTACCCATGGACTATCAGAAATTGGATAAATTAAACCTGCATCAAGCAATTTAATAATTTCTTTCTTAACAACATCTTGCATATTCGGATTTAGTCTTCGTTGGCGTTGCACATACGTTTTATGACCTTCTTCCATAAGGATTTTATGTGTGCAATACGAAGGACTTATTCCTTTAATATCATGAATCTTCCATGCAATGGCTGGTTTATGAGCTTTTAACACAGAAATGAGTTGTGATTTCTCATTTTCAGTAAGAGAAGACGATATTATTATAGGTAATTCAGATTCACCATGTAAATAAGCATATTCTAAATGGTTTGGAAGTGGCTTTAACTCTAATGTCGGTGGTTCTTCTATCGATGATTTGTATCGATATCTGTCTTCTTCTTTTAGCATTTGAATTTCTTCTGTTGTTGGTTCATATCCATTAGCCATAAGTGTAGCTAACATTTCAGTTTCATCAATTGGTTCAGTTCCTTCTCCTAAAGAACATTCTCCTGTTCCTTGTAATTCTGGAAATTCTTCTAACAATTCTGCATGTGATTCTATAGTTTGAATATAGTAACATGTATCATCTGCAGATTGCGGTTGTTGCATTGCTCTATCAACTGAAAAGGTAACACTCTCATCCTCTATACTTAGGGTAAGTTTCTTACCGAACACGTCTATCATTGCTTTAGCCGTGTTTAAGAATGGTCTTCCTAATATGAGAGGAACTTGAGAATCTTCTTACATGTCCAGAACAACAAAATCTACTGGAAATACTAAAGTACCAACTTTAACTAGCATGTTCTCCATTATCCCTCTAGGATATTTTATTGATCGATCGGCTAGTTGTATGCTTATTCTTGTTGGTTTTTCAATTCTCCAAGGTCTAGTTTAGCGTATAGTGAATACGGCATTAAATTTATACTAGCACCTAAATCTGCCAATGCTTCTATTGAACTAAGACTACCCAGAAAACATGGAATTGTGAAACTTCCTGGATCAGATAATTTTTCTGGTATCTTATTCAACAGCACTGCTGAACAATTAGCATTCATAGTAACAGCCGAGAGTTCTTCCATTTTCTTTCTATTCGAGATTAGATCTTTCAGAAATTTAGCATATCTAGGCATTCCTGAAATTACATCAATGAAAGGAAGATTTACATTTATCTGTTTAAACATATCCAAGAATTTGGATTGCTCGGCTTCAAGTCTCTCTTTTCTCATTTTACTCGGGTAAGGAAGTGGTGGTTGGTATGGTTTAACATAAGGTTTAGCTTTAACTGTGTTATCTTCATTAACCTTTTCAACTACCGGTTCTTTTTCCTTATCTTGTTCAGGTTGTGGTTCTTGTGGAGTAGGAATAGCTTCCTCAGAAATTACATGTATTTCAGGTGGTTTAAGTGTTGTACCACTTCTTGTGGTAATAGCTTTAGCTGTTTCATTCCGGGGGTTAGCATTTGTATCACTAGGTAGACTTCCCGGTTTTATTTCACCTATTAACCTTGCTAGGTTGCTCACTTCTTGTTCCAGATTTTGAATAGAAGCTTGTTGATTTCTAAATGCTTGAGCATTTTGTTCATTCGTTTGTTTCTGAGATGTGAAAAACTGTGTTTGAGATTCAACTAGCTTCGTCATCATATCTTCTAAATTCGGCTTTTTATCATCGGTTTGTGGTGGTTTGTTTTGAAAATTAGGTCTTTGCTGATTGTAAGTATTATTGGATACTTGTTGATTACTAGGACCTTGTTGGTTGTTGTATGAAACATTTCGGTTATAATTCTGGTTTTGATTGTAAATCGGTCTTGGCGGTTGATAATTATTCTGATAATTATTTCCAGGCCTTTGGTTTATGTATGAAATATTCTCTCTTTGTTCCATTGTTAGTTCAATACTGAGACAATCTTTTGTCAAATGTGGTCCTCCACACTGCTCACAACTAATTCGTATTGAGTGAATATCTTTGGTCATCTTTTCCATTCGTCTCTCGACAGCATCTATCTTTGCAGAAATGGAATCTAAGTCAATGCTAGAATCGGCTCTAGCTGCTTTAGATGATCTAACGATATCTTTTTCTTGGTGCCACTCATGTGAGTGGGAAGCAGTGTTATCAATAATCTTATAAGCATCGGTTTCTGTTTTCTTCATAATGGAACCACCAGCTGCTATGTCTATGTCTTTCCTTGTAGTGATGTCGCATCCTTGGTAGAATATTTGTACTATTTGACAGGTGTCTAAACCATGTTGCGGACATCCTCTCAATAACTTTCCAAATCTGGTCCACGCCTCATATAGAGTTTCATTTGGTTTCTGTGTGAACGTAACAATTTCTCCTTAAAGTCTTACGGCTTTAGATGCCGGAAAGAATTGTTTAAGAAATTTTTCAACTAAAACGTCCCATGTATCAATCGCCCCTTCAGGTAACGATTCCAACCAATCTTTGGCTTCTCCCTTTAAAGTCCAGGGAAATAACATAAGATATATCTGTTCATCCTCCACTTCTCTTATTTTAAATAGAGTGCAGATCCTATTAAAGGTACGAAGATGTTCATTTGGATCTTCCTTCGGTGCACCAATAAATTGGCATTGATTAGTCACCATGTGTAGGATTTGTCCTTTGATTTCATAATCTGGCGCATTAATGTCAGGTTGAGTAATTGCGTGACCTTGGCCAGTGCGTTTAGCTCTCATTCGATCTTCCATACTTAAAGGTTCCAGATTTTCCATGATTGAATTTGTTGAATCTGAATCACTAGAGGATTCTGATTTAATGGTTCGTTCCTCAACAATCTCTGTTTGAATGATTGGTGGTTCCGGAGGAAAGATTAGTGGTTCAGGATCTATGAATCGTCCCTGAATATTCTCCGGATTCTCAATTGTGAGGTTGGGTTCAAAAAATGGATTATCGGAAATTTGAATTGGAGTACTTGGTCGACTGGATGACGATTCTAAAGAAAAATCAACGGCGACAATATTTGCTAGATGTCTTGATCGAGTTACCGGTGGTGAACGTACAAAAGGTGGTGAACGTTTTGCTCGGTGCATTCACTGAATATCCTATTAGTTTTTAAAAAGAAAGAAAAATTATATAAGTTATCCAATTAATAGACTTTTCTGATTTTGCCCACGTTTCGAATAGCCAAAAGATGCAGCAGAGGGGCAGGATTCGTTTGGTCTCAATATAATTGAGTACTGTTTGGCTCCAATAACCCGGTCCACGTACAAATCCAACTATTACTATGAACCAGAAAATTTTGATGTCTATCAATTTAACCACTTAAAATAAATTTTCGTAATTTAAAGAAATATTAGATAAGAAATAGAGAAAATTCTAAGTCCTAAAAACTAGAATGGCGAGAAATAAGAAAGAAAAAGAGCGCGTCGAAAAATGTCGAAAAATAAAAGATTGAAAAATAATAGGCGTCGAAAATTAAAAATAAGAAAGTAGCGCGTCGAAACTTAAAAAGGAACTAAAAACTAAGAATTAAAAGTTGCGTCTAAAAATATTAAAGCTTACAAGGAATTCTATATTCCAAATGGTAATATCTTAAAAAGGTACTAAAAACTTAGAACAGCGTCGCAAAATTCTAAAGCACCTAAATCTTAGTCTAAAGAAAAAGCACTTAAGGGATTTTACGGCAAAACCTAAAAATCCAGAAATAAAAATAACTATGGCAAATACTATGATTTAAAACTAAATACGAGTGAAAAATACAAATATTACGCTAAAAACAAATAAAATGAGACAAAATATAAAAATATACTAAAATTTGTAAAAAGTACAATTTTTATAAAAATATTATTTTTATATTATTTATTTTATAAAACTATTAATTTTATATAAATTAATTAAACTAATTAAAACTAAATAATACAATATAATAAAATTAAAACTAAATATTATAATAATAATAACCTAGTTAGGGTTTAATTAATTATAATAATAATAATAACCCGTAATTAATGTTGTTTAGGGTTTTACTGTGGCGTGTCAGGTGCCTTCATGCGATCGCATGAAGTTATGCCTTCGGGCTCATGCGATCGCATGAGATTGGATTTTGGGCCACGGTCTAAGCTGCTACAGTACCAGGCCGTGAGAGTTTTTTTTTTCTTTCTGTTTTAAATTTTCTGTTTTATATAAATACAAAATATTTAAATAAAATTTATATTTTTACAAACTAAAAATAAAAATAAAGAAACTTTATAAAACTTAAATATTTAACAAACTCTTAAAAATATATAAATTTTGTTTTTCTTTTTATATTTTCGTATATTTAAAACGTATTTTTTTTACAAAAACATATTTTTATAAAAGTAAACTTAAAATAAATTTTTTTTTTATATAGCGTTGCGCTTCCGGCGTTTAAGCAGAATTGGTCCCCGGCAGCGGCGCCAAAAATACTTGATGTTATGCGAGGTGTATATGAAATAGCTTATATTTTACAACGAAATACTATTAAATACGATACAATTTTACACAAGATATTTATTTATTTATAGAATGGATATACTTAAACCTTGCTACAACACTTATATGAAGTGTACCTAATCGTACAGTAGTGTAGTTTTTAGTAAGTCCGATTCGTTCCACAGGGAAATCTTTTAAACAAAGCTTAACGCTATATTAGTTTTATTTTATAAAAATAAAAATATATATAAGTAATATTATTATTATAAAAAGGGGTTTTTTACCATTTAATGACTGGTTTGTCGATTTTAAAATTTAGTCGCAGTTAAAACCTAATGTAAAATATTAAATAAATAAAAGACTTAATTTAAAGCGTAAAGTAAATAACGATAATGAAATTGTGATAAATAAAAGTGCGATAAAATAAAATTGCGATAATTAAAAAGTAAGATAATTAAAAGTGCAATTAAATACAATAACAATAAATAAAAGTGCGATAATTAAAAGTGCAATTAAATATGAAAATAAAGGAATTATGCTTATTTAAACTTCCGTAATCATGATGTTTGACGCATTGATTTTAGTTTTTTGCCCATGGGTTAATTGTCCTTTGTCCTGGATTATTTAATATGTCCGTCTGGTTTTTGTCCATAACAGTCCATCAGTCATAAATATAAAGTGCGAGTATCCTCGTCAAATTTTCCTTATACCCGAAGTCAAATATTCCAACTAATTGGGGACTTAAACTGTAACAAGGTCTTAATACTTTGTTTAATAATTACACCAGGATATCGACTGCGTGTAACCCAAGGTTTTAATACTTCGTTATCAATTATGCCAAGTGTCCTTGTACATATTTTCACCCCTGTTTTAATAATTCCATAGACTATTAATTCATTCCCATGTCCGGTTAAATGAACGATTATTCGTACATATGAATATCCCGCCCATCGTGTCCGATCGAGTGTATATGGTTATTTATAGGTATGTCCAATTGTAAATCTTTATATTAAAATTAACAAACTATCATTTAGTTAAACAAATATAAAGCCCATTAATAGCCCATAGTCTAATTTCCACAAGTGTCGTTCTTTTGTCCAAACCCCAATTATGCTACAAAGCCCAATTACCCAATTTTAGTATTTAGCCCAACATCATGATTACTTCGTTTTAAATAAGCATAATAATAACTTAGCTACGAGACATTAAATTAAAAAGGTTGAACATAACTTACAATGATTAAAAATAGCGTAGCGTTACACGGACAGAATTTCGACTTACACCCTTACAACATTCGCTAACATACCCTTATTATTAGAAATTAAAATTAAAATTAAAATTAAAATATAAATATATATACATATACGTTGATGAATGAGGAGAAAAAGATGTGTTAAATGGTGCACAAAGCTCGAAATTTATAGGCCTGTGAGCTGAAAAAGGGGCTCATGTGATCGCATGAGCTTTGCCCTTCAAGGCCATGCGATCGCATGGCCAGTTGGGGAAGCTCACATGTGATTGTTTTCTTCTGCCGACGGTTTTATAATATAATATAATATATATATATTAATTTTAAGAATTAATTATATATTATATTATATTCATGTGCATAGTTGACTTGTAATTTTTAGTCCGTTGCGTCGAGCGTTGAGAGTTGACTCTGGTCCCGGTTCCGGATTTTCGAACGTCCTTACGTACAATTTAATATCTTGTACTTTGCGTTTCGTGTCTTGTACTCTTGTAATTTTGAGACGTTTCTTATCAATAATTGGAACCACTTTGATTGTATTTTGTACTTTTGAGCTTTTTGGTCGTTTGAGTCTTCAATTCGTCGAATCTGTCTTTTGTCTTCACCCTTTATTATTTAAAGGAATATCACTTGTAAATAGAACAATTGCAACTAAAAGCTTATCTTTCTTGAGGGATAATGCTATGAAATATATGTTCGTTTTTAGCATTATCACTAACCTTGTATTTGGAAAGCAACACGTCCAGTATACTTGCTCCGTATATTACCTTTCGGTAAACTACCGTCCGGTTGTAAAGGAAAGTGTTGAACAAGCAACTGTTAAGGCAATGTCCCCTGACATGCTTTTAATTATGGTCTATAACGTGTCGGATGCAATTACTATCCTTGGTAGGAGCAATAGTAAAGCTCACCCTTTAGTTTTTTGGTTTGGCACAAGGTCCTGTCTTCGACCATACTATACAACCACCGTTCTTACGGTTGACACCCGATTTGGTTCAGGTGACCTAATGAATTCCAGGTGAATTCCTAGGATTTTACGTTCAATGGTAATGAACGCATTAAAAATGAGTTTTCAGAAAACAAATCGGTTTGTAATTTTTGATCAAAATATTTTCTCGTTCAAGCTCGAGTTTAGATATCATCGAATTCCATGAGTTTGTAATTCTCAATCTTTAAAGTCAATCTCAAGGATTGAGTAATATCAGTCTTAAAAGCTGATTTTTGATCTTTAAGGAGATTATCCTTTCTGGGGATCTGATTCATTAGTCTTATCAAGCTAATTTGCACGGCGTCCTCCCCATTTTACGAGACAGATCCTCTCATGGTTAGAATAAGTCTGACCACTTGGCGACCCTGTTTGATGCTGAGGTCCGTGGATTTTCTGCTGATTTTAGTGATGACTTTTCTAGATTTTTCGTCAACCTACAGCTGGTCTGGACGACAACTTCATGACCTAAATCAAGAAGCGCGTTTCTTTTTCGGAAAACTTTACTTTCTTTTAATGATGGAATTGATTCATCGTGTAGCTCCATCTTTCTTTCAAATATATTACAGTAAATTGGGTGAAACTGATTAGTTTAGTCTAAAGCAAAAACATCTTCAGTTATTTGTACAAAAATATGTGATATATGTTCAAAATAACTTGGTAAATTTTTCCCGCACTTGGCTTTTATTTTCCTTTCTTTGCCTTTTTATTGTTCTCTATTCCATTTTAAATGAATTCTAACATTTTGGGTTGTTTCTCAATTTATGTCCTTTTCGAGGTAACAATAATTTCGGTATTAACACCTAGTTTTATCGTTCATAAATATGTATAAACATGATTTTGAATTCATTTAATTGAAAATTTTGAAAATTTTTACTAGAATTGGGTAGTCAGTATATAAGACTAGGGCTGTTCTTTATTATCAGAGAGCACTAGATTCTAATACAACTACTGTGTTACTAGCATTTTTAATGGCAAACAAGTGTATAAGTTAAAATTTTAAAAATCCGAAAGAATTTAACCCCTTCCCACACTTAAGATCTTGCAATGCCCTCATTTGCAAGAAATCAGTAACAATTTAAATTATTGAGGGTCATTAGCGTAGAAAAATGATTAAATTTTACCAAAGTTTCCAAACATACTTATCTGTGAGATAGAATTCTCAGTGACCTGCTTTAGCCCACTCATAAGATAGTCGGACTAATTGGTTTTCCATAGCTACATAGGCGTAACCTCGAGCATTCAACGTTTTTTCTTCGAAACATATGAACGGTCCATCTCTGCATAAAGTAACGAATTCGGTATTGGAATATGTCTGATTCGTCGAGCATTTTCCTTCGTGTGACCATTTTCCTCATTTGTGACATCTTTCAAGGTGTCGTGCTCTTCTTTTCGCTGCGGATTTCGATTTTCCTTTACTAAAATGTAACTTATTATTTTCGTTCCTGGATTCTTTTCTTACTCCGTCCAATTTACCTCTGATTAATGATACCAATTCACTTGGAAGGGTGTCATTATTATGTTTAGTGATCAAAGCGTGTAGCATTAGACCATGGTTTAGTTCACAGGAAGTCTTCATCTCGTAAAACCTAAAAAAATAAAAATTCAGAATGGGGGGAGAAGACTAGTTCTTTAGGGTCTGCTAGGGAAAGACCATTCGGATTCCATTCTCGAGAACTACACGAAAACAGAATATCTAACTCTAACAAAAATATATATTATCTTTTAAAAACTTGATTCTCCCCACACTTAGTTAGCTGTGGTGTTGAAATTGTGATTAACTTCGTTGTCAACTTCCATCGGATCATATACGTAATGTTTAACTATGTGACCATTAACTTTAAATTCAATCTCATTTGAATTTATTAACTCTATTGTTCCGTATGGGAAAACTCTTTTGACTATGAATGGTCCAGACCATCTTGATTTCAATTTTCCAGGAAATAGCTTGAATCGTGAATTGAAAAGAAGAACTCTGTCTCCTTCTTTAAATTCTTTTGAACTTCTGATTCTTTTATCATGCCATTTCTTCGTTCTTTCTTTATAGATTAACGAATTTTCGTATGCTTCATGTCTCAATTCTTCTAATTCGTTTAATTGACTTAACCGTAGACGTCCAGCTTCATGTAAATTAAGATGACATGTCTTCAAAGCCCAAAATGCTTTGTGTTCAACTTCTACTGGAAGATGACATGCTTTTCCATAAACGAGTTTAAAAGGTGTGGTTCCAATTGGAGTTTTGTAGGCTGTTCTAAAAGCCCAGGGTGCATCCTCCAATTTCATGGACCATTCCTTCGGATTTGATCCTACGGTTTTCTCTAGAATACGTTTTAATGCTCGGTTGATATTTTCAACTTGTCCACTTGTTTGTGGATGATAAGCAGTGGAGATTTTATGAGTTACTCCATATCTTTTGAGAACTTTCTCAAGTTGATTATTACAAAAATGAGTACCCCGATCACTTATTAAAGCTTTCGGTGTTCCGAACCTTGCAAAAAGACGTTTTAAAAAGTTGACTACAACTCGTGCATCGTTAGTTGGGAGAGCTTGTGCTTCCGCCCATTTAGATACATAATCAATGGCAACGAGAATGTAAAGATTATTATGAGATTTTGAAAATGGACCCATAAAGTCAATACCCCAAATGACAAATACTTCACATACTTGAATGACATTTTGTGGCATTTCATCACGTTGACTTATTTTTCCGGCCCTTTGACAAGCATCACAGGATTTGCAAAGAAGGTGTGCGTCTTTGAAAATTGTAGGCCAATAGAATCCAGCATCGTAAACTTTTCTTGCTGTGAGTTGAGGCCCATAATGCCCTCCTGTTGGTCCTGTGTGACAATGGTTTAAGATTTTACTAGCTTCATCTCCGAATACACATCGGCGTATTATTCTATCGGGACAACTTTTAAACAAATGTGGATCTTCCCAGAAATAGTGTTTTATATCACTGAAAAATTTCTTTCGTTTTTGGTACGATAATCCTTTTTCAAGGAATCCACATACTAAGTAGTTTGCATAGTCTGCAAACCATGAAATTTCATTATAATCTATCTTCAATAGATATTCATCAGGAAAGTTATCTTGTATGGCCGATTCATTTAGAACTTCTAATTCAGGATTTTCAAGACGAGAAAGATGATCAGCTGTGAGATTTTCTGCTCCCTTTTTATCTCGGATTTCAATATCGAACTCTTGTAAGAGTAAGATCCAACAGATTAATCTTGGTTTAGCATCTTGTTTCGAAAATGGGTATCTAAGAGCAGAGTGTTCGGTATAGACCACCGTTTTAGCTAGAACGAGATATGATAGAAATTTGTCAAAAGCAAAGACAATAGCAAGGAGTTCTTTTTCAGTAGTTGTGTAATTCGTTTGTGCTCCTTGTAACGTCTTACTAGCGTAATAAATAGGTTGAAATCATTTTTCAATCCTTTGTCCTAAAACGGCTCCCATTGCAAAATCACTTGCATCGCACATTAGTTCAAACGGTAGATTCCAATTTGGAGTTATCATGATTGGCGCATTAGTGAGTTTCTCTTTAAGAATATTAAAAGATTTGATGCATTCATCTGAAAAGATAAATGGAGCATCCTTTTCTAGGAGTTTATTCATAGGAGTGGCAATTTTAGAAAAATCTTTTATGAAACGTCGGTAAAACCGGCATGCCCTAGAAAACTCCTAACTCCTCTAACATTGGTGGGATGTGGAAGTTTAGCAATTACATCTACTTTAGCTCTATCCACTTTAATTCCTTCCTTTGAAATTTTATGACCAAGAACGATGCTTTCTTTAACCATGAAATGGCATTTCTCCCAATTAAGTACTAGATTTGATTGTTCGCATCTAATAAGCATTCGTTCAAGATTAACTAGACATGATTCAAATGTATCACCGAAGACTGAAAAGTCATCCATGAAAACTTCCATGCATTCTTCTATCATGTCGTGAAAAACCGCCATCATGCACCTTTGAAAGGTTACAGGGGCGTTGCAAAGTCCAAATGGCATGCGTTTGTAAGCAAAAGTACCATAAGGGCACGTGAACGTGGTTTTCTCTTGGTCCTCGGGTGCTATTGGAATTTGAAAATATCCGGAGAAACCGTCAAGAAAACAATAGTAACTATTTTCAGCTAATCTTTCCAACATTTGATCAATAAAAGGTAAAGGAAAGTGATCTTTTCTGGTGGCGTCATTTAATTTTCTATAATCAATACAAACACGCCATCCTGTTACAGTCCTAGTAGGAATAAGCTCATTTTTTTCATTTGTGATGACAGTCATGCCACCCTTCTTAGGTACGCATTGTGATGACCCGGGAATTTCCGACCAAATTTAAACTTGAATCTTATTTGATTTTGACACGATAAGCAAAGTCTGTAATGTTGAGTCTCAAAATTTTGAACTGTTTCATATATTCAAATGACCTTCGACCATTTCCGACGATTCACGAACTTATATATAAATAAATAAATACATATATATTTAAATATATATATATATATATATATATATATATATATATATATATAATGCTTTGAAATATAATTTGATATAATATATGATTTAAATTATAAAATGATATAAGAGATACTAAAATTTATTATTAAAATAAATCTATATATATATATATATATATATATATATATATATATATATATATATATATATATATATATACATAAAAAGTATATTAAATATATATTTTGTGATTTTAAAGTTACTTAATAAACAACGGTAACGCTTAATTGTCATTGATTGATAATAAACGAGTTAAAAAGAAACTTATGTAATTTTAAAATAAATGGTGATTCGAAAATGAGTTTTATAAATTTTAGACTTATTAATAATATATTTAGAAGTTGTTTGTCAAATTTTAAAACTTTTTATATTTTACTTAGGGGTGGGAGTGAATAATTAATGGAATTTTTTATTTAATAGTTAATGACCGAATTTTATACCATAATGATCAAAATAAATAAATATAGTCAATCTAAAAATTTGTGTTTTTTTCCGAAGACTTTTATCCGCCACTGATTTAACAACGGATCATGATGTTATATCCAAAATTAAGACTGTGGGCTGCTGAACTATTTCAATTATAATTTCAATTACTGTTTTTCAATGATTTGATTCACATGTTTGAATTTTATAAATTATTAATATATTATTATTATTATTATTACCTTATAGTTATAGATATATATTATTATGCACGATACATGCATCTAAATGATCAGCATTTGTTTTTTTCCAAATCTTCACCTACTACTACTAGTGTTTCTTTTTGTGTTGTTTCAGTTTACTGTTTTTGTATATTATATCATTATCTAACTTATTACATATAACTTATACATAGATATGAGAATCACCAAAACCACAGTCACCAATTTTTCTTTCTATCTAATTTCATGTCCAAACCGCCACCACCCACTATCATCACCACCAATAATCCGTTGACCACGACCACCTCCGCTAACACACCACCATCATTCATCTCGGTAAGCTCGTGTTGCTAGTATACTTGTTTGTAAACTACCAAAACAAAATTCACCATACACCCTCTTCAAAGGTTGTACATTTTTATTATTATTAGTATTATTACTTTTATCAATATGATTATTATTATTATTATTATTATTATTATTATTATTATTATTATTATTATTATTATTATTATTATTATTATTATTATTATTATTATTATTATTATCACTATTTTAGTATTACAAATATTATCTTAATAAACAAATGACATATATATATTTTACATCTATATTAATATTATATACTATTTTATTTAATAAAAAGTTATTATAATTAAGTTACAAATAATATATAAGTATATTTTAAATTAAAGCATAAATATATAAATATGAGTTCTAATATATTATTTATTATTTTCAAGCATTAGCATATAATATTTATAATAAATAACCTATATTATAACTTAATTAAAATACTTTATAAAGAATTTGTTATATAACTACTAAGCATCTAAAATATACAAAATAGATATAATTAATTTAGTTATTAATATAACATACAAATTCTTAATATAAGAAGTATACTAAAAATATTAATATATAAACTCGTTAATTGTTATTATGTGTTTTAATATATATAAAACTGATATAGGTTCGTGAATCCGAGGCCAACCTTACACTTGTTAAATGACGTCATATGTATTTTTACTACAAAATACAGTATGGTGAGTTTCATTTGCTCCCTTTTACTCATTACATTTTTGGGCTGAGAATACATGCGCTATTTTTACAACTGCTTTATTAAATGCTCTTGAAATATGTTTTGAACTGCGAATACATGAAATGCTTTTATAAATGTTTGACGAGATAGACACAAGCAAAACATTCCTCGAATGAATTATTATGCAGACAGAAGTTCTGCGGATTATTATTGAATTATGTGGACATGATAATTGCCACCGTTGAATTATGTGGACATGATAATTGCCACCGTTGAATTATGTGGATATGATAATTGCCACCATTGAATTATGTGGACATGATAATTGCCACCAATTGATATGAATGTTATGTATCGAGAGAATGATTTTTATACACAGGTTATGTGTATTAGTTTTTGTACACGAGATATGTGTACGGTTACTATGATTTATGAAAAATGGTTGCGTACACGAGAAAGGTGTACTGTATTTAAAAGATATCGCATGTATATTACAGGTGGGTATAGGATTCGGGCCCATTTGTACCATGCAGGATTTAAATTTTGTGGTCTATCAAAATGATGAATTTTATTATTTTAAGATAAACCTATGAACTCACCAACCTTTTGGTTGACACTTTAAAGCATGTTTATTCTCAGGTATGAAAGAAATCTTCCGCTGTGCATTTACTCATTTTAAGGACATTACTTAGAGTCGATCATCGCTCTGGGATCAAATGTTGATGACTTCATCCAGATGGATTAGGACGGGGCATTTCAGTTGGTATCAGAGCGGTGGTCTTAGCGAACCAGGTCTTGCATTAGTGTGTCTAACTGATAGTTGTTTAGATGCATTAATGAGTCTGGACTTCGACCGTGTCTGCATGTCAAAAGTTTTGCTTATCATTCTAGTCGGAAATCATCTGCTTATCATCCTTAGGAAATTACCTGCTTATCATTCTTATTCTAGACACATCTTACTGCAGTTAGTGCATCGATAGTGTACAGACAAAATTTATATCTTAGCGTATCTGTTACTATAGATTTTGCCTGACAGCTTCCGTAGATTCCTCCGTAATGTATGGGATTTTAGTATTATATATGCATATGTAAATTATGTATTGCAGGGTACTAATCTACATCCTATAATCTATTTCTTATCGAAAATCCTTCATCTGATCGTACGATATGAATCCCTCAACCAGTTCGAGTCCCTCAGATTTCGATAGCTATTCCGATAGTTATTCCGACAGCTATTCCGACATGGATGTTCACCTAAGCTCTAAAAGCAGCGTCACCAGAATGAATCAACCAATTCATCTGATGGGTTAGTAGTCGACTTAATCAATGGAGACGAGAAGAAGTCGATCCTTTCCACCAACCGAATTCACCACTTGACAAAGAACCCGAAGCACTTACCGGCGAACCAGTCCAAAACACCATTTTCACCCTCATTTCTCGAATACCTCGTCACGATTATATTCTATCTAAACTTCTAAACCTAATTCATCCGCTCGTTCCGACCGACAATCATCCCGGAATAATGGAAGAAGTCAACGAACTTCGCGCTCGAATAATCAATTTGGAAAAGTGGTGCAAAACCTACCAGCTTCAGCAACATCACAAGCACCAACAATACTACCAACATCAACACCAGTACCACCAACAACCCAAGTTTCAACATCACATGCCTCAACATCTCATTCTGTATCTCGAGTATAATCATCGTTCTACAAATCGTCCTACATCAATTATCTTCATTCTTCATGATGATTATGTAATCTCTAATGTCTTAGAGATTATGTATTCTAGTTCTAACGGTAAATCAAATGAGATTAATATCATAATAACTAATTAAATCCGTGATTACATCCGAGGAAAATATATATGTATATATATTTTCATAAAGATTGTAATTAAAAATTCTTTTGTACAAACTGTTAATGATGAAGATATTTTAACGGGTAGGTAATACCCGAGGAATATTTAGATTTCACATTAAAAAGTTACACTGTACATTCTTCGAATCTGATTCAGCAGTCATTTACTATCCTACCTGCAATCACCGATATACGTATCCGTTCACCGCAGAATAACCATTTTTATTCAATTTCATGACCTATTAGAATCCAACAAGTGGCATAACGAAGAAAACATTGGACAAAATAAAATTTGTTAGAAACAAATGAATTAACTAATTGAAATATTGTTAAGAATCCACGCTAACTGTTCCTAGTTAACTATTCCTAGCTAACTGGTTACATTTTATTTACCGCAATTTAATTATTGCAATTTATATTCTCGCAATTTTATTTATCGTCATTTAATTTCTGTTATTTATTTTATGCACTTTAAATATCGGGACATGTATACAAGGTTTTGACATATCGTATCGACGAATCTATATATATTATTTGGAATAACCATAGACACTCTATATGCAGTAATGCTGGAGTTAGCTATACAGGGTTGAGGTTAATTCTACAATAATATATATAGTTTGAGTTGTGATCGAGTCTGAGACATGTACACGGGTCACGATACGTATTAATTAAATCGAATATTATATATTAAACTATAGATGAATTATTGGACTGTTAACTGTGGACTATCGTGAAATGTCCCGTTCTTATTGATTAAAAACGTTCCATATTAATTGATTTTGTTGCGAGGTTTTGACCTCTATATGAGACATTTTTCAAAGACTGCATTCATTTTAAAACAAACCATAACCTTTATTTTATCAATAAAGGTTTAAAAAGATTTACGTAGATTATCAAATAATGATAATCTAAAATATCCTGTTTACACACGACCATTACATAATGGTTAACAATACAAATATGTTACAACAAAATAAGTTTCTTGAATGCAGTTTTTACACAATATCATACAAGCATGGACTCCAAATCTCGTCCTTATTTAAGTATGCGACAGTGGAAGCTCTTAATAATCACCTGAGAATAAACATGCTTAAAATGTCAACAAAAATGTTGGTGAGTTATAGGTTTAACCTATATATTATCAAATCATAATAATAGACCACAAGATTTCATATTTTAATACACATCCCATACATAGAGATAAAAATCATTCATATGGTGAACACCTGGTAACCGACATTAACAAGATGCATATTTAAGAATATCCCCATCATTCCGGGACACCCTTCGGATATGATATAAATTTCGAAATACTAAAGCATTCGGTACTTTGGATGGGGTTTGTTAGGCCCAATAGATCTATCTTTAGGATTCGCGTCAATTAGGGTGTCTGTTCCCTAATTCTTAGATTACCAGACTTAATAAAAAGGGGCATATTCGATTTCGATAATTCAACCATAGAATGTAGTTTCACGTACTTGTGTCTATTTTGTAAATCATTTATAAAACCTGCATGTATTCTCATCCCAAAAATATTAGATTTTAAAAGTGGGACTATAACTCACTTTCACAGATTTTTACTTCGTCGGGAAGTAAGACTTGGCCACTGGTTGATTCACGAACCTATAACAATATATACATATATATCAAAGTATGTTCAAAATATATTTACAACACTTTTAATATATTTTGACGTTTTAAGTTTATTAAGTCAGCTGTCCTCGTTAGTAACCTACAACTAGTTGTCCACAGTTAGATGTACAGAAATAAATTGATAAATATTATCTTGAATCAATCCACGACCCAGTGTATACGTATCTCAGTATTGATCACAACTCAAACTATATATATTTTGGAATCAACCTCAACCCTGTATAGCTAACTCCAACATTCACATATAGAGTGTCTATGGTTGTTCCGAAATATATATAGATGTGTCGACATGATAGGTCGAAACATTGTATACGTGTCTATGGTATCTCAAGATTACATAATATACAATACAAGTTGATTAAGTTATGGTTGGAATAGATTTGTTACCAATTTTCACGTAGCTAAAATGAGAAAAATTATCCAATCTTGTTTTACCCATAACTTCTTCATTTTAAATCCGTTTTGAGTGAATCAATTTGCTATGGTTTCATATTGAACTCTATTTTATGAATCTAAACAGAAAAAGTATAGGTTTATAGTCGGAAAAATAAGTTACAAGTCATTTTTGTAAAGGTAGTCATTTCAGTCGAAAGAACGACGTCTAGATGACCATTTTAGAAAACATACTTCCACTTTGAGTTTAACCATAATTTTTGGATATAGTTTCATGTTCATAATAAAAATCATTTTCTCAGAATAAAAACTTTTAAATCAAAGTTTATCATAGTTTTTAATTAACTAACCCAAAACAGCCCGCGGTGTTACTACGACGGCGTAAATCCGGTTTTACGGTGTTTTTCGTGTTTCCAGGTTTTAAATCATTAAGTTAGCATATCATATAGATATAGAACATGTGTTTAGTTGATTTTAAAAGTCAAGTTAGAAGGATTAACTTTTGTTTGCGAACAAGTTTAGAATTAACTAAACTATGTTCTAGTGATTAC
The DNA here is from genome assembly GCF_046630445.1 of Rutidosis leptorrhynchoides. NCBI lineage: Eukaryota > Viridiplantae > Streptophyta > Magnoliopsida > Asterales > Asteraceae > Rutidosis > Rutidosis leptorrhynchoides. Next base: position 608,221,370 of record NC_092333.1, on the reverse strand, counting down.
AAGTTTAAACCTTCGAATAAGATAGCTTTATATGTATGAATCGAATGATGTTATGAACATCATTACTACCTTAAGTTCCTTGGATAAACCTACTGGAAAAGAGAAAAATGGATCTAGCTTCAACGGATCCTTGGATGGCTCGAAGTTCTTGAAGCAGAATCATGACACGAAAACAAGTTCAAGTAAGATCATCACTTGAAATAAGATTGTTATAGTTATAGAAATTGAACCAAAGTTTGAATATGATTATTACCTTGTATTATAATGATAACCTACTGTAAGAAACATAGATTTATTGAGGTTGGATGATCACCTTACAAGATTGGAAGTGAGCTAGCAAACTTGAAAGTATTCTTGATTTTATGTAACTAGAACTTGTAGAATTTATGAAGAACACTTAGAACTTGAAGATAGAACTTGAGAGAGATCAATTAGATGAAGAAAATTGAAGAATGAAAGTGTTTTTAGGTGTTTTTGGTCGTTGGTGTATGGATTAGATATAAAGGATATGTAATTTTGTTTTCATGTAAATAAGTCATGAATGATTACTCATATTTTTGTAATTTTATGAGATATTTCATGCTAGTTGCCAAATGATGGTTCCCACATGTGTTAGGTGACTCACATGGGCTGCTAAGAGCTGATCATTATAGTGTATATACCAATAGTACATACATCTAAAAGCTGTGTATTGTACGAGTACGAATACGGGTGCATACGAGTAGAATTGTTGATGAAACTGAACGAGGATGTAATTGTAAGCATTTTTGTTAAGTATAAGTATTTTGATAAGTGTATTGAAGTCTTTCAAAAGTGTATAGATACATATTAAAACACTACATGTATATACATTTTAACTGAGTCGTTAAGTCATCGTTAGTCGTTACATGTAAGTGTTGTTTTGAAACCTTTAGGTTAACGATCTTGTTAAATGTTGTTAACCCAATGTTTATAATATCAAATGAGATTTTAAATTATTATATTATCATGATATTATCATGTATGAATATCTCTTAATATGATATATATACGTTAAATGTCTTTACAACGATAATCGTTACATATATGTCTCGTTTAAAAATCATTAAGTTAGTAGTCTTGTTTTTACATATGTAGTTCATTGTTAATATACTTAATGATATGTTTACTTATCATAGTATCATGTTAACTATATATATATATATATATATATATATATATATATATATATATATATATATATATATATATATATATATATATATATATATATATATATATATATATATATCCATATATATGTCATCATATAGTTTTTACAAGTTTTAACGTTCGTGAATCACCGGTCAACTTGGGTGGTCAATTGTCTATATGAAACATATTTCAATTAATCAAGTCTTAACAAGTTTGATTGATTAACATGTTGAAAACATTTAATCATGTAAATATCAATCTTAATTAATATATATAAACATGGAAAAGTTCGGGTCACTACAGTACCTACCCGTTAAATAAATTTCGTCCCGAAATTTTAAGCTGTTGAAGGTGTTGACGAATCTTCTGGAAATAGATGCGGGTATTTCTTCTTCATCTGATCTTCACGCTCCCAGGTGAACTCGGGTCCTCTATGAGCATTCCATCGAACCTTAACAATTGGTATCTTGTTTTGCTTAAGTCTTTTAACCTCACGATCCATTATTTCAACGGGTTCTTCGATGAATTGAAGTTTTTCGTTGATTTGGATTTCATCTAACGGAATAGTGAGATCTTCTTTAGCAAAACATTTCTTCAAATTCGAGACGTGGAAAGTGTTATGTACAGCCGCGAGTTGTTGAGGTAACTCAAGTCGGTAAGCTACTGGTCCGACACGATCAATAATCTTGAATGGTCCAATATACCTTGGATTTAATTTCCCTGGTTTACCAAATCGAACAACGCCTTTCCAAGGTGCAACTTTAAGCATGACCATCTCTCCAATTTCAAATTCTATATCTTTTCTTTTAATGTCAGTGTAGCTCTTTTGTCGACTTTGGGCGGTTTTCAACCGTTGTTGATTTTGGATGATCTTCTCGGTAGTTTCTTGTATTATCTCCGGACCCGTAATCTGTCTATCCCCCACTTCACTCCAACAAATCGGAGACCTGCACATTCTACCATAAAGTGCTTCAAACGGCGCCATCTCAATGCTTGAATGGTAGCTGTTGTTGTAGGAAAATTCTGCTAACGGTAGATGTCGATCCCAACTGTTTCCGAAATCAATAACACATGCTCGTAGCATGTCTTCAAGCGTTTGTATTGTCCTTTCGCTCTGCCCATCAGTTTTTGGATGATAGGCAGTACTCATGTCTAGACGAGTTCCTAATGCTTGCTGTAATGTCTGCCAGAATCTTGAAATAAATCTGCCATCCCTATCAGAGATAATAGAGATTGGTATTCCATGTCTGGAGATGACTTCCTTCAAATACAGTCGTGCTAACTTCTCCATCTTGTCATCTTCTCTTATTGGCAAGAAGTGTGGTGATTTGGTGAGACGATCAACTATTACCCAAATAGTATCAAAACCACTTGCAGTCCTTGGCAATTTAGTGATGAAATCCATGGTAATGTTTTCCCATTTCCATTCCGAGATTTCGGGTTGTTGCAGTAGACCTGATGGTTTCTGATGCTCCGCTTTGACCTTCGAACACATCAAACATTCCTCTACGTATTTAGCAACATCGGCTTTCATACCCGGCCACCAAAAATGTTTCTTGAGATCCTTGTACATCTTCCCCGTTCCAGGATGTATTGAGTATCTGGTTTTATGAGCTTCTCTAAGTACCATTTTTCTCATATCTCCAAATTTTGGTACCCAAATTCTTTCAGCCCTATACCGGGTTCCGTCTTCCCAAATGTTAAGATGCTTCTCCGATCCTTTGGGTATTTCATCCTTTAAATTTCCCTCTTTTAAAACTCCTTGTTGCGCCTCCTTTATTTGAGTAGTAAGGTTAGTGTGAATCATTATATTCATAGATTTTACTCGAATGGGTTCTCTGTCCTTTCTGCTCAAGGCGTTAGCTACCACATTTGCCTTCCCCGGGTGGTAACGAATCTCAAAGTTGTAATCATTCAACAATTCAATCCACCTACGCTGCCTCATATTCAGTTGTTTCTGATTAAATATGTGTTGAAGACTTTTGTGGTCGGTATATATAATACTTTTGACCCCATATAAGTAGTGCCTCCAAGTCTTTAATGCAAAAACAACCGCGCCTAATTCCAAATCATGCGTCGTATAATTTTGCTCGTGAATCTTCAATTGTCTAGACGCATAAGCAATCACCTTCGTCCGTTGCATTAATACACAACCGAGACCTTGCTTTGATGCGTCACAATAAATCACAAAATCATCGTTCCCTTCAGGCAATGACAATATAGGTGCCGTAGTTAGCTTTTTCTTCAATAATTGAAACGCCTTTTCTTGTTCATCCTTCCATTCAAATTTCTTCCCTTTATACGTTAATGCAGCCAAGGGTTTTGCTATTTTGGAGAAATCTTGGATGAATCTTCTGTAGTAACCAGCCAATCCTAAAAATTGACGTATATGCTTCGGAGTTTTTGGGGTTTCCCACTTTTCAACGGTTTCGATCTTTGTCGGGTCCACCTGGATACCTTCTTTGTTCACTATGTGACCGAGGAATTGAACTTCTTCCAACCAAAATGCACACTTTGAAAACTTAGCGTACAGTTTTTCTTTCCTCAATACTTCTAGCACTTTTCTCAAATGTTCTTCGTGCTCTTGATCATTCTTTGAGTAAATAAGTATGTCATCGATGAAAACAATGACAAACTTGTCAAGATATGGCCCACACACTCGGTTCATAAGGTCCATGAACACAGCTGGTGCGTTAGTCAATCCAAACGGCATAACCATAAACTCGTAATGACCATAACGCGTCCTAAAAGCAGTTTTTGGAATATCATCTTCTTTCACCCGCATTTAATGATACCCGGAACGTAAGTCAATCTTTGAATAAACAGACGAGCCTTGTAGTTGATCAAATAAGTCGTTAATTCTCGGTAGTGGGTAGCGGTTCTTGATGGTAAGTTTGTTCAACTCTCGGTAGTCGATACACAACCTGAATGAACCATCTTTCTTCTTGACAAACAAAACAGGAGCTCCCCACGGTGATGTGCTTGGTCGAATGAAATCACGCTCTAAAAGTTCTTGTAATTGGCTTTGCAGTTCTTTTATCTCGCTGGGTGCAAGTCTGTAAGGAGCACGAGCTATTGGTGCAGCTCCTGGTACAAGATCTATTTGAAATTCAACGGATCGATGTGGGGGTAATCCCGGTAATTCTTTCGGAAATACATCGGGAAATTCTTTTGAAATGGGAACATCATTGATGCTCTTTTCTTCAGTTTGTACTTTCTCGACGTGTGCTAGAACAGCATAGCAACCTTTTCTTATTAGTTTTTGTGCCTTCAAATTACTAATAAGATGTAGCTTCGTGTTGCCCTTTTCTCCGTACACCATTAAGGGTTTTCCTTTTTCTCGTATAATGCGAATTGCATTTTTGTAACAAACGATCTCTGCTTTCACTTCTTTTAACCAGTCCATACCGATTATCACATCAAAACTCCCTAACTCTACTGGTATCAAATCAATCTTAAATGTTTCGCTAACCAGTTTAATTTCTCGATTCCGACATATATTATCTGCTGAAATTAATTTACCATTTGCTAATTCGAGTAAAAATTTACTATCCAAAGGCGTCAATGGACAACTTAATTTAGCACAAAAATCTCTACTCATATAGCTTCTATCCGCACCCGAATCAAATAAAACGTAAGCAGATTTATTGTCAATAAGAAACGTACCCGTAACAAGCTCCGGGTCTTCCTGTGCCTCTGCCGCATTAATATTGAAAACTCTTCCGCGGCCTTGTCCATTCGTGTTCTCCTGGTTCGGGAAATTTCTAATAATGTGGCCCGGTTTTCCACATTTATAACAAACTACATTGGCATAACTTGCTCCGACACTACTTGCTCCGCCATTACTCGTTCCGACACCATTTGTTCCTTTCGTTCTATTAACCCCTGGTCCGTAGACCTCACACTTCGCCGCGCTATGACCATTTCTTTTACACTTGTTGTAAAATTTGATGCAGAACCCCGAGTGATACTTTTCACACCTTTGGCATAGCTGCTTCTGATTGTTATTGTTGTTGTTGCGGTTATTATTGTTGTTGGGATGATTGTTGTAGTAGTAGTTGTTGTTGTTGTTGTTGTTGTTGGGCTGTTTGTTGTAGTTGTGATTGATGTTGCGATTGTTGGGATAATTGTTGCGATTATTATTGTAATTGCTGTTGTTGTTGTATTGGTGATTCTTATCACCGTTTTCCTCCCACTTTCTTTTGACTTGCTTCATATTGGCCTCTTCAGCCGTCTGTTCTTTAATTCTTTCCTCAATCTGGTTCACTAGTTTGTGAGCCATTCTACATGCCTGTTGTATGGAGGCGGGCTCGTTTGAACTTATATCTTCTTGGATTCTTTCCGGTAATCCTTTCACAAACGCGTCGATCTTCTCTTCCTCATCTTCGAACGCTCCCGGTCACAATAGGCACAATTATGTGAATCGTCTTTCGTACGTGGTAATATCAAATCCTTGGGTTCGTAACCCTCTAAGTTCTGTCTTGAGCTTATTGACCTCGGTTCTGGGACGGTACTTCTCGTTCATCAAGTGCTTGAATGCTGACCACGGTAGTGCGTACGCATCATCTTATCCCACTTGCTCTAGATAGGTATTCCACCATGTTAACGCAGAACCTGTGAAGGTATGCGTAGCGTACTTCACTTTGTCCTCTTCAGTACACTTACTTATGGCAAACACCGATTCGACCTTCTCGGTCCACCGTTTCAATCCGATCGGTCCTTCGGTTCCATCAAATTCCAAAGGTTTGCAGGCAATGAATTCTTTGTAGGTGCATCCTACACGATTTCCTGTAATGCTAGATCCAAGGTTATTGTTGGTATGTAGCGCAGCCTGTACTGCGGCTATGTTTGAAGCTAGAAAAGTACGGAATTCCTCTTCATTCATATTCACGGTGTGTCGAGTAGTCGGTGCCATTTCCTTCAAAATAGTCAAATGGAACAAGTTAATCATACAGAATATTAAGAGTAGTTAATAGTATTTCGTAGCATAATATGAACTCATTTATAAAAGCTTTTTCTTCATATTAGCATTTTATAAGTTTAAATTCGGGTAGTACCTACCCGTTAAGTTCATACTTAGTAGCTAATATACAATTCAACTACTAAAATTCTATATGAAAAACTGATTATAATAATATTTCGCGTTCAAACTTTTATACAATATTTTACAAACTTACAATACCGCTTATTTTACATAAAGCATGAAATATAGCACACAATAACTTTGATACAAGATAGTTGTGAAGATAATTCTAGCTAGTACACAAGTCGTTCAGCAAAGGCAATAAAGACACGTAATTCATACGTCCAGAAACAAGTCATGCATTCTGGTTTTACTAGGACTACTTCTCATCCTTGGTCTTGTGGAACATAACCGTTATGGCCGTTGATAAGACAACGTGTCGTAACATCATCAAAGGGACGAGGGTTACGTAATGACCAACAGTCTCGTAATAACCTAAAAACCTCATTTCTTACCCCAATTACCGACTCCGTCACTTGTGGGAACGTTTTGTTTAATAGTTGTAGCCCGATGTTCTTGTTCTCACTTTGGTGAGAAGCGAACATTACTAAACCGTAAGCATAACATTCTTCTTTATGTTGCATGTTAGCCGCTTTTTCTAAATCACGAAGTCCTATATTCGGATATATTGAGTCAAAATAATTTCTTAACCCGTTGCGTAAAATAGCACTTGGGTTCCCTGCAATATATGCGTCAAAGTAAACACATCGTAACTTATGGGTTTCCCAATGTGATATCCCCCATCTTTCAAACGAAAGTCTCTTATAAACCAAGGCATTCTTGGAACGTTCTTCGAATGTCTTACAAACTGATTTCGCCGTAAATAGTTGTGCCGAAGAATTCTGACCGACTCTAGACAAGATTTCATCAATCATGTCTCTGGGTAGGTCTCTTAAAATATTAGGTTGTCTATCCATTTTGTATTTTTATACTGTAAAATAGACAAGAGTTAGATTCATAAAAAAAAATACTTATTAATACAAGCAATTTTTACATATATCATAAAGCATAAGCACACTATATTACATATATTACACCACACGAATACAACTATCTTATTCTGACTCGCTCGTTTCTTCTTCTTCGGTTTTGGTTCGTTTTGCCAAGTTTCTAGGGATATATGATGTTCCCCTAATACGAGCCGTCGTTTTCCACATTGGTTTTAGAAAAACCTGGTGGTTTAGAGGTTCCCGGGTCATTGTTACAACTTAAGGACTTCGGGGGTTGACGATACATATAAAGTTCATCGGGGTTGGAATTAGATTTCTCTATTTTTATGCCCTTTCCCTTATTATTTTCTTTTGCCTTTTTAAATTCAGTTGGGGTAATTTCTATAGCATCATCGGAATTCTCGTCGGAATCCGATTCATCGGAGAATTGGTAATCCTCCCAATATTTTGCTTCCTTGGCGGAAACACCATTGACCATAATTAACCTTGGTCGGTTGGTTGAGGATTTTCTTTTACTTAACCGTTTTATTATTTCCCCCACCGGTTCTATTTCTTCTTCCGGTTCCGATTCTTCTTCCGGTTCCGATTCTTCTTCCGGTTCCGACTCTTCTTCCGGTTCCTCTTCGGGAACTTGTGAATCAGTCCACGAATCATTCCAATTTACATTTAACTCTTCATTATTATTAGGTGAGTCAATGGGATTTGTGCTAGAGGTAGACATCTATCACACAATATCAAACATGTTAAGAGATTAATATATCACATAATATATACATGTTAATAATATATAGTTTCCAACAAAAATGTTAAGCAATCATTTTTAAAGAAAAACATGGTCGAAGTCCAGACTCACTAATGCATCCTAACAAACTCGATAAGACACACTAATGCAAATTTTCTGATTCTCTAAGACCAACGCTCGGATACCAACTGAAATGTCCCGTTCTTATTGATTAAAAACGTTCCATATTAATTGATTTCGTTGCGAGATTTTGACCTCTATATGAGACGTTTTTCAAAGACTGCATTCATTTTAAAACAAACCATAACCTTTATTTCATCAATAAAGGTTTAAAAAGATTTACGTAGATTATCAAATAATAATAATCTAAAATATCCTGTTTACACACGACCATTACATAATGGTTTACAATACAAATATGTTACAACAAAATAAGTTTCTTGAATGCAGTTTTTACACAATATCATACAAGCATGGACTCCAAATCTCGTCCTTATTTAAGTATGTGACAGCGGAAGCTCTTAATAATCACCTGAGAATAAACATGCTTAAAACGTCAACAAAAATGTTGGTGAGTTATAGGTTTAACCTATATATTATCAAATCATAATAATAGACCACAAGATTTCATATTTCAATACACATCCCATACATAGAGATAAAAATCATTCATATGGTGAACACCTGGTAACCGACATTAACAAGATGCATATTTAAGAATATCCCCATCATTCCAGGACACCCTTCGGATATGATATAAATTTCGAAGTACTAAAGCATCCGGTACTTTGGATGGGGTTTGTTAGGCCCAATAGATCTATCTTTAGGATTCGCGTCAATTAGGGTGTCTGTTCCCTAATTCTTAGATTACCAGACTTAATAAAAAGGGGCATATTCGATTTCGATAATTCAACCATAGAATGTAGTTTCACGTACTTGTGTCTATTTTGTAAATCATTTATAAAACCTGCATGTATTCTCATCTCAAAAATATTAGATTTTAAAAGTGGGACTATAACTCACTTTCACAGATTTTTACTTCGTCGGGAAGTAAGACTTGGCCACTGGTTGATTCACGAACCTATAACAATATATACATATATATCAAAGTATGTTCAAAATATATTTACAACACTTTTAATATATTTTGACGTTTTAAGTTTATTAAGTCAGCTGTCCTCGTTAGTAACCTACAACTAGTTGTCCACAGTTAGATGTACAGAAATAAATTGATAAATATTATCTTGAATCAATCCACGACCCAGTGTATACATATCTCAGTATTGATCACAACTCAAACTATATATATTTTGGAATCAACCTCAACCCTGTATAGCTAACTCCAACATTCACATATAGAGTGTCTATGGTTGTTCCGAAATATATATAGATGTGTCGACATGATAGGTCGAAACATTGTATACGTGTCTATGGTATCTCAAGATTACATAATATACAATTGATAATGCTAAAAACGAACATATATTTCATAGAATTATTCCTCAAGAAAGACAAGCTTTTAGTTGCAATTGTTCTATTTACAAGTGATATTCGTTTAAATAATAAAAGGTGAAGACAAAAGACAGATTCGACGAATTGAAGACGCAAACGACCAAAAAGCTCAAAAGAACAAAAGACAATCAAAGAGGTTCCAATTATTGATAAGAAACGTCTCGAAATTACAAGAGTACAAGATTCAAAACGCAAAGTACAAAATATAAAATTGTACGCAAGGACGTTCGAAAATCCGGAACCGGGACCAGAGTCAACTCTTAACGCTCGACGCAACGGACTAAAAATTACAAGTTAACTATGTATATAAATATAATATAATATATAATTAATTATATTAATTATATATATATTATATATATATTATAAACCGTCGGTAAACAAAGAGCCAAACTCCTCTGAGCTGTAAAAGTAACCTCCGCGACTCGCGGAGTTTGAAGGCAAAATTGGCCGCGAGTCGCGGAGCCCCAAAATGAAATTCTGCCTATAAAGCCAACCGAATTCTGATCGTAAAAATAATCTTTTTCTTCCTCATTCATACGTAAAATTTATATTTATATTTATAATTTATATTTTAATTTTAATTATAATTCTAATAATAAGGGTATGTTAGCGAATGTTGTAAGGGTGTAAGTCGAAATTCTGTCCGTGTAACGCTACGCTATTTTTAATCATTGTAAGTTATGTTCAACCTTTTTACATTAATGTCTCGTAGCTAAGTTATTATTATGCTTATTTAAAACGAAGTAATCATGATGTTGGGCTAATTACTAAAATTGGGTAATTGGGCTTTGTACCATAATTGGGGTTTGGACAAAAGAACGACACTTGTGGAAATTAGACTATGGGCTATTAATGGGCTTTATATTTGTTTAACTAAATGATAGTTTGTTAATGTTAATATAAAGATTTACAATTGGGCGTCCTTATAAATTACCATATACACTCGATCGGACACGATGGGCGGGGTATTTATATGTACGAATAATCGTTCATTTAACCGGACACGGGAATGGATTAATAGCCACTAGAATAATTAAAACAGGGGTGAAATTACATTCAAGGGTAATTGGTGTAATTGTTAACAAAGTAGTAAAACCTTGGTTTACACGCAGTCGATAACCTGGTGTATTCATTAAACAAAGTATTAAAACCTTGTTACAATTCGAATCCCCAATTAGTTGGAATATTTAACTTCGGGTATAATAATAATTTGATGAGGACACTCGCACTTTATATTTATGATTGATGGACTGTTATGGACAAAAACCAGACGGACATATTAAATAATCCAGGACAAAGGACAATTAACCCATGGGCATAAAACTAAAATCAACACGTCAAACATCATGATTACGGAAGTTTAAATAAGCATAATTCTTTTATTTCATATTTAATTTCCTTTATTTTATATTTAATTGCACTTCTAATTATCGCACTTTTATTTATTGTTATTTAATCGCACTTTTAATTATCGTACTTTTTAATTATCGCAAGTTTATTTTATCGCACTTTTATTATTCGCAATTTCATTATCGTTATTTACTTTACGTTTTAATTTAAGTCTTTTATTTATTTAATATTTTACATTAGGTTTTAACTGCGACTAAAGTTTTAAAATCGACAAACCGGTCATTAAACGGTAAAAACCCCCCTTTATAATAATAATATTACTTATATATATGTTTGTATTTTTATAAAAGTAAACTAATATAGCGTTAAGCTTTGTTTAAAGATTTCCCTGTGGAACGAACCGGACTTACTAAAAACTACACTACTGTACGATTAGGTACACTGCCTATAAGTGTTGTAGCAAGGTTTAAGTATATGCATTCTATAAATAAATATATATCTTGTGTAAAATTGTATCGTATTTAATAGTATTTCGTTGTAAACTTCAATAGTATTTTATACCCCTTAGCTTTGACATCAACAATACAAGTTGATTAAGTTATGGTTGGAATAGATTTGTTCCCTTTTTAATCGTTGTAGCGTAATATTTGTATTTTTTGCTCATATTTAGTTTTAAACTTAGTTTTTGCCATAGTCATTTTTACTCCTAGATTTTTAGGCTTTGCCGTAAAATTCCTTAAGTGCTTTTTCTTTAGACTAAGATTTAGGTACTCAAGAATTTTGCGACGCCTTTTTAAGTTTTAGTTTCTTTTTAAGTTATTTCCATTTGGGATTTAGTTTTTCTTGTAAGCTTTAATATTTTTATACGACTTTTTACTATGTATCAATTATCATTCCAATTAGTAATATCAATTTGCGATTATAATTTTAAGTTAGTTGTAGTAATAAGGTTAGGTTAGTCAAGTATTTTTAATTTTTTATAAGTTTCTTTTATTTTTCCGTCACCTTTTATTTTATTTTTTTTCAACCATTTTTCTTTTTCAATTCTTTTTCGACGAACTCTTTTTCTTTCTTATTTCTCGCTATTCTAGTTTTAGGACATAGATTTTTATTCTACTTCTTATCTAAATTTCTTAAAATTACGAAAATTTATTTTAAGTGGTTAAATTAATAGACATCAAAATTTTCTGGTTCGTAGTAATAGTTGGATTTGTACGTGGACCTGGTTATTGGAGCCAAACAGTCCTCAATTATATTGAGACCAAACGAATCCTGCCCCTCTGCTGCATCTTTTGGCTATTCGAAACGTGGGCAAAATCAGAAAAGTCTATTGGTTGGATAACTTATTATAATTTTTCTTTCCTTTTTAAAACTAATAGGATATTCAGTGAATGCACCGAGCAAGATGTTCACCACCTTTTGTACGTTCACCACCTGTAACTAGATCAAGACATTTAGCAAATATAACCGCCGTTGATTTTTCTTTAGAATCGTCATCCAGTCGACCAAGTACTTCAGTTCAAATTTCCGATAATCCATTTTTTGAACCCGACCTCACAATTGAGAATCCAGAGAATATTCAGGAACGGTTCGTAGATCCTGAACCATTAATCATTCAAACAGAGATTGTTGAGGAACGAACCATTAAATCAGAATCATCTAGTGATACCGATTCAACAAATTCAATTATGGAGAATCTGGAACCTTTAAGTATGGAAGACCGAATGAGAGCTAAACGCACTGGCCAAGGTCACGCAATTACTCATCCTGACATTAATGCGCCAGATTATGAAATCAAAGGACAAATTCTACACATGGTGACTAATCAATGCCAATTTAGTGGTGCGCCGAAGGAAGATCCAAATGAACATCTACGTACCTTTAATAGGATCTGCACACTATTTAAAATCCGAGAAGTAGAGGATGAACAGATATATCTCATATTATTTCCCTGGACTTTAAAGGGAGAAGCCAAAGATTGGTTGGAATCGTTACCTGAAGGGGCGATTGATACATGGGACGTTTTAGTTGACAAATTTCTTAAACAATTCTTTCCTGCATCTAAAGCCGTAAGACTTCAAGCAGAAATTGTTACGTTCACACAGAAACCAAATGAAACTCTATATGAGGCGTGGACAAGATATGGAAAGTTGTTAAGAGGATGTCCGCAACATGGTTTAGACACCTGTCAAATAGTACAAATATTCTACCAAGGATGCGACATCACTACAAGAAAAGACATAGATATAGCAGCTGGTGGTTCTATTATGAAGAAAACCGAAACTGATGCTTACAAAATTATTGATAACACTGCTTCCCACTCACATGAGTGGCACCAAGAAAAAGATATCATTAGATCATCTAAAGCAGCTAGAGCTGATTCTAGCCATGACTTAGATTCTATTTCTGCAAAGATAGATGCTGTGGAGAGACGAATGGAAAAGATGACTAAAGATATTCACTCAATACGAATTAGTTGTGAGCAGTGTGGAGGACCACATTTGACAAAAGATTGTCTCAGTATTGAATTAACAATGGAACAAAGAGAGAATATTTCATACATAAACCAAAGGCCTGGAAATAATTATCAGAATAATTATCAACCGCCAAGACCGATTTACAATCAAAACCAGAATTATAACCGAAATATTCCATACAACAACCAACAAGGTCCTAGCAATCAACAAGTATCCAATAATACTTACAACCAGCAAAGACCTAATTTTCAAAACAAACCACCACAACAAACCGATGATAAAAAGCCGAATTTAGAAGATATGATGACGAAGCTAGTTGAAACTCAAACGCAGTTTTTCACATCTCAGAAACAAACCAATGAACAAAATGCTCAAGCATTTAGAAATCAACAAGCTTCTATTCAAAATCTGGAACAAGAAGTAAGTAACCTAGCAAGGTTAATAGGTGAAAGAAAACCGGGAAGTCTACCTAGTGATACAAATGCTAACCCCCGAAATGAAACAGCTAAAGCCATTACCACAAGAAGTGGTACAACACTTAAACCACCTGAAATACCTGTAACTTCTGATGAAGCAATTTCCTACTCCACAAGAACCACAACCTGATCAAGATAAGGAAAAAGAACCGGTAGTTGAAAAGGTTAATGAAGATAACACAGTTAAGGATAAACCTTATGTTAAACCATACCAACCACCACTTCCTTACCCGAGTAAAATGAAGAAAGAGAAACTTGAAGCCGAGCAATCCAAATTCTTGGATATGTTTAAACAGATAAATGTAAATCTTCCTTTCATTGATGTGATTTCAGGAATGCCTAGATATGCTAAATTCTTGAAAGATCTAATCTCAAATAGAAAGAAAATGAAAGAACTCTCGGCTGTTACTATGAATGCTAATTGTTCAGCAGTGCTGTTGAATAAGATACCAGAAAAACTATCTGATCCAGGAAGTTTCACAATTCCATGTTTTCTGGGTAGTCTTAGTTCAATAGAAGCATTGGCAGACTTAGGTGCTAGTATAAATTTAATGCCATATTCACTATACGCTAAACTAGACCTTGGAGAATTAAAACCAACCAGAATAAGCATACAACTAGCCGATAGATCAATAAAATATCCTAGAGGGATAATGGAGAACATGCTAGTTAAAGTTGGTACTTTAGTATTTCCAGTAGATTTTGTTGTTCTGGACATGGAAGAAGATTCTCAAGTTCCTCTCATATTAGGAAGACCATTCTTAAACACGGCTAAAGCAATGATAGACGTGTTCGGTAAGAAACTGACCCTAAGTATAGAGGATGAGAGTGTTACCTTTTCAGTTGATAGAGCAATGCAACAACCACAATCTGCAGATGATACATGTTATTATATTCAAACTATAGATGCACATGCAGAATTATTAGAAGAATTTCCAGAATTATAAGGAACAGGAGAATGTTCTTTAGGAGAAGGTAATGAACCAATTGATGAAGCTGAAATGTTAGCTACACTTATAGCTAATGGATATGAACCAACAACAGAAGAAATTCAAATGCTAAAAGAAGAAGACAGATATCGATACAAATCATCGATAGAAGAACCTCCGAAATTAGAGTTAAAGCCACTTCCAAACCATTTGGAATACGCTTATTTACATGGTGAATCTAAATTACCTGTAATAATATCGTCTTCTCTTACTGAAAATGAGAAATCACAACTCATTTCTGTGTTGAAAGCTCATAAACCAGCCATTGCATGGAAGATTCATGATATTAAAGGAATAAGTCCTTCGTATTGCACACATAAATTCTTTATGGAAGAAGGTCATAAAACGTATGTGCAACGCCAACGAAGACTAAATCCTAATATGCAAGATGTAGTTAAGAAAGAGATTATTAAACTGCTAGATGCAGGTTTGATATATCCAATTTCTGATAGTCCATGGGTAAGCCCAGTTCAATGTGTACCTAAGAAGGGTGGCATGACTGTCATTACAAATGAGAAAAATGAGCTTATTCCTACTAGGACTGTAACAGGATGGCGTGTATGTATTGATTATAGAAAATTAAATGACGCCACCAGAAAAGATCACTTTCCCTTACCTTTCATAGATCAAATGTTGGAAAGATTAGCCGGAAATAGTTACTATTGTTTTCTAGATGGATTTTCCGGATATTTTCAAATTCCAATAGCACCCGAGGACCAAGAGAAAACCACATTCACGTGCCCTTATGGTACTTTTGCTTACAAACGCATGCCATTTGGACTTTGTAACGCCCCTGCAACCTTTCAAAGGTGTATGATGGCGATTTTTCACGACATGATAGAAGAATGCATGGAAGTATTCATGGATGACTTTTCAGTCTTCGGTGATACATTTAAATCATGTCTAGTTAATCTGGAACGAATGCTAATTAGATGCGAAAAATCAAATCTAGTACTTAATTGGGAGAAATGCCATTTCATGGTTAAAGAAGGCATCGTTCTTGGACATAAAATTTCAAAAGAAGGAATTGAAGTGGATAGAGCTAAAGTAGATGTAATTGCTAAACTTCCACATCCCACCAATGTTAGAGGAGTTAGGAGTTTTCTAGGACATGCCGGTTTTTACTGACGTTTCATAAAAGATTTTTCTAAAATTGCCACTCCTATGAATAAACTCCTAGAAAAGGATGCTCCATTCATCTTTTCAAATGAGTGTATCAAATCTTTTAATATTCTTAAAGAGAAACTCACTAATGCGCCGATCATGATAACACCAAATTGGAATCTACCATTTGAACTAATGTGCGATGCAAGTGATTTTGCAATGGGAGCCGTTTTAGGACAAAGGATTGAAAAACGATTTCAACCTATATATTATGCTAGTAAGACATTACAAGGAGCACAAACGAACTATACAACTACTGAAAAAGAACTCCTTGCTATTGTCTTTGCTTTTGACAAATTTCGATCATATCTCGTTCTAGCAAAAACGGTGGTCTATACCGACCATTCTGCTCTTAGATACCTATTTTCAAAACAAGATGCTAAACCAAGATTAATCCGTTGGATCTTACTCTTACAAGAGTTTGATATTGAAATCCGAGATAAAAGAGGAGCAGAAAATCTCGCAGCTGATCATCTTTCTCGTCTTGAAAATCCTGAGTTAGAAGTTCTAAATGAATCGGCCATACAAGACAACTTTCCTGATGAATATCTATTGAAGATAGATTATAAAGAAATACCATGGTTTGCAGACTATGCAAACTACTTAGTTTGTGGATTCCTTGAAAAAGGATTATCGTACCAAAGACGAAAGAAATTCTTCAGTGATATAAAACACTATTTCTGGGAAGATCCACATTTGTTTAAAAGTTGTCCCGATGGAATAATACGCCGATGTGTATTTGGAGATGAAGCTAGTAAAATTTTAAACCATTGTCACACAGGACCAACAGGAGGGCATTATGGGCCTCAACTAACAGCAAGAAAAGTTTATGAAGCTGGATTCTATTGGCCTACAATTTACAAAGACGCACACCTTCTTTGCAAATCCTGTGATGCATGTCAAAGGGCCGGAAAAATAAGTCAACGTGATGAAATGCCACAAAATGTCATCCAAGTATGTGAAGTATTTGACATTTGGGGTATTGACTTTATGGGTCCATTTCCAAAATCTAATAATAATCTATATATACTCGTAGCCATTGATTATGTATCTAAATGGGCGGAAGCACAAGCTCTCCCAACTAACGATGCACGAGTTGTAGTCAACTTTTTAAAACGTCTTTTTGCAAGGTTTGGAACACCGAAAGCTTTAATAAGTGATCGGGGTACTCATTTCTGTAATAATCAACTTGAGAAAGTTCTTAAAAGATATGGAGTAACTCATAAAATCTCCACCGCATATCATCCACAAACAAGTGGACAAGTTGAAAATACCAACCGAGCTTTAAAACGTATTCTAGAGAAAACCGTAGGATCAAATCCGAAGGAATGGTCCATTAAATTGGAGGATGCACTCTGGGCTTTTAGAACAGCCTACAAAACTCCAATTGGAACCACACCTTTTAGACTTGTTTATGGAAAAGCATGTCACCTTCCAGTAGAAATTGAACACAAAGCATTTTGGGCTTTGAAGACATGTAATCTTGATTTACATGAAGCCGGACGTCTACGATTAAGTCAACTAAACGAATTAGAAGAATTAAGACATGAAGCATACGAAAATTCGTTAATCTATAAAGAAAGAACGAAGAAATGGCATGATAAAAGAATCAAAAGTTCAAAAGAATTTAAAGAAGGAGACAGAGTTCTTCTTTTCAATTCACGATTCAAGCTATTTCCTGGAAAATTGAAATCAAGATGGTCTGGACCATTCATAGTCAAAAGAGTTTTCCCATACGGAACGATAGAATTAATAAATTCAAATGGGATTGAATTTAAAGTTAATGGTCACAGAGTTAAACATTACATACATGGTCCGATGGAAGTCGACAACGAAGTTAATCACAATTTCGACACCACAGCTAACTAAGTATGGGGAGAATCAAGTCTTTAAAGGATAATATGTATTTCTGTTAGAGTTAGATTGTCTGTTTTCGTGTAAATCTCGAAAATGGAACCCGAATGGTCTTTCCCTAGCAGACCCTAAAGAACTAGTCTTCTCCCCCCATTCTGAATTTTTATTTTTTTTTAGGTTTTTACAAAATGAAGACTGCCTGTGAACTAAACCATGGTCTAATGCTACACGCTTTGATCACTAAACGTAATAATGACATACTCCCGAGTGAATTAGTATCAGTAATCAGAGAAAGAATGGACGGAGTTAGAAAAGAATCCAGATGCGAAGATAATAAGTTACAATTTGGTAAAGGAAAATCAAAATCCGCAGCGAAAAGAAGAGCACGATACCTAGAAAGATGTCACAAATGCGGAAAATGGTCACATGGAGGTAAATGTTCAAGTAATCAAACCTATTCAAATACCGAATTTGTTACTTTATGCAGAGACGGACCGTTCATATGTTTAGAAGAAAAGACACTGAATGCTCGAGGTTACGCCTATGTAGCCATGGAAAATCAATTAAACCGACTATCTTATGAATGGGATAGATCATATAACTAAGAAATCTATTCCACAGGTATGTCTGTACAGTTTTTATTTTTATTTTTATTTTTAACCTTTTGATAATAAACGCTAATTTGTTCGCTAAAAAGTATTAAATTGGTATTGAATAAAATTAGGTTTGGCGACCGAAATTAATGATATCATTCAAAAATTTATTACATCACTGCGAAATTTAACGTTTATTCTTAAGGTATAAATATCTTTAATCAATCAACCCAAAATATTTCAAAAATTCGTCATGAGTTAAATTAGGTCTTGGAACCGAAATTACTTTACCGAAAAAAGGGGCGCATATTTTTGATAATATTTGATTGATTAAAGTGGGATAAAAAGACAAAAAGATTTTTAAATTTATTTTTACCATGTTTTTAAAATTAATATTTAAATCTTAAATTAATATTGTAAACTTTGTAAAAACAATATATTTAAAATTGTAAATATTTGAAAAATTAATATAAGTTTGGTGTGAATTTATAATATGAATTTTTAAATTAAGATTGGTGTGAACTTTTAATTTTTAAAATATGAATTTTTAATTTTATGCATTTCAAATTTTAAGTTTGGTGTGAATTTTTAATATTAATTTTGAATTTTATATTTAAGTTGTGTGAATTTAAAAACAAAAATTTACTTTATCTCATTAAATTAAAAATATGATTTTTAAAATTCGTCGTAAGTTGAAGACTAGGTCTTTGAACCGAAATTGCTTTACCCGAGGGAGGGACGAGAACTTTTATTATCATTATTTTTAATCTTATTGAATTAAAGTATGCCAAAAACATTAAAAAACCCCAAAAATCTTAGCTTTTAAAACAATCGCTACAAAAAGACAAATTTTAAAATTTTGTCGAAGGACGGACTAGGACATCGATCCGAAATGACCTCGTCCTAAATAACAAGGGAAACAAAATTTTAAAATTAATTACTTAATTGTTTTATAAGTTAAAGATTGTTTAAAAAAAAAAAAAAAAAAAAAAGCAAACTCCGCGACTCGCGGAGTTTGAAAGGGAAATCTCCGCGACTCGCGGAGGGATCAAAACCCAGAAAAAAAATAAAACGTAAAAACAGATCAGTTTACTCACCACAAAAACACACTGCGAAGAACACAGCGAAAAAACCCCGAAAATACACGAAAAATACACCCCAAAATCACAATTTTTGACCGTTAATCACCAAATCTTTTGCTAAAATCATGTTGAGAAGGATGCTATCTAAGAATTACTCAAGAAAAACGGTAAATTTCTACACCTAAACACCATTTAATCCGATATTTGGTGTTCTTGAGCAATTTTTTCCAATTTGATTTTGATGCTTTTTAGTGTAATTAGGCTTAAATTGTTTATGTATTATGCGTGTATAACCTAGATTGATGCTGTTTAACATGATTAGAAGCCTTAAACTTCAAATTTTGAATAATCTAGGGTTTGTGTTCTTGAGCAAATTTGGGGCTTTTTGATATAAACAGGTTATGGCCGATTTTTGTCATGAATTGTTGCTAAATTAAGTAGTGTAACATGTTTAGGTAGTTAAAAGATCCAAACTTTGAGCCTAAACATGATTTTGAGAATTAAAGTGGACTTTTTCAAGTCTAAAATTCATGAACTTGATTTTTGAAAGATAATGCCATTTGAGACTTGTTTAATTGCTAGTAATGATTATCTTGACATGTTATTTGAGTTGAATGTTTATGAACTTGGCGAACATTTTCGTATATGCTTATTTGAAAAAGTGTAGATTTGATAAAAATGTGAAAATGAGCTTAAGTTTGATATAAATTGATAATGTCATTGTAATTATTTTGATTGATGATTTTGCTGACACTAATGCATATTTGGATGCACAAAAAATTGTGTTTAATGTGTTTTGCAGAATGAAAGGGGTGAATCTTCATCCCAAGCCCGCAATGCTCCTGCTGAGAATTTGGAACAACAGGAGGTGGATAACTACTACAAGCAGGATATACCTCATCCAGTCATGACCTTTTCTGATATGCACTTAGAAGAGTTGCACCCGAACCTGAGATTTGACAGACTTTGGATAGATTATCCAAAATATCAAAGGGGTTTGCATACTCTTCATTCTAAGGTTGTTGAGGTACCGAGGGTCATAGAATGGGGACCTTTAGAAGCTGTAGAATTGGCCGGGCCAATTAGGGAATTACTTGTACAGAGGTATGGTAATTCTTCTTTTAATGACTGGGTACGTTTATTCACCATGCTTAGACCTGTATATAAAGTATGGTGTGAAGAATTGTTATGTAGTATAGAGTTGAATGATCGGGTAGCTAGTTTAACCGATCGTTCTTTTATTAGATTTTTGTTAGGCGGTTCGATGCGCCACATGTCTTTACTGGACATGGCTCAGGCTTTACGTATATATACGCCTGAGGAGTTAGCGTCTGCCGATTGTAGAGGATTGATACTAAACGGTAGAAAGATAGATGAAAATTTTGATACACACGGTGTGTGGAGTCAAATGACAAGCCATCACCGTTTCAAAGGGGGAAATTACTCTTATTTGGATATAGATAGAGCCGAATTAAGAGTGATACATAGGTTTTTAGCTAATTCGATTACACAAAGGAGTAAGAACAAGGAAAAAGTAAATGAACAGGATTTGTTTTACCATATGTGTATTCGAGACCCACAAAGTGCTGTAAGTATACCGTATTGTGTGGGTTATTATTTATCAGCTATGGTTCGGGGGATGCGACCGCATAGCATAATAGGAGGTGGTATTTTTATTACTTTGATTGGTGAATATCTCGGTGTGGATATAAGTCGGGGGGGATTATTAGTAGAAGAACCGGAACCCCGCGATACTATAGGTTTAAATGTATACCATGGTGCGAAAGTTTTGAAGAGGCGAAATAACGCCGCAGTACGATAACATGGTAGACATCCACAGGTGGAGAGAAACCAACAGCAAGGTAATGTAGGAGGGGGGAATGAAATGCAAGAAATGCAAAGGTTTATAGCTTCTCAGAATACGAAAATGCTAGACAGAGAGCATTTGAAGATTGGCAAGTTCATCAGAACCAAATCATAGCTCATTGCCAACATATAGGTAGAAACTATATTCCTACACCGAAACCCATCTTCCCTCCTTGGTCTATAGAGATGCAGCCACCGTATCCTACGTATGACCCTGCCGAAGCATTCTATAGCACCTATGGTTATGCCTGGAACCCCTATTGGTACCAGTATCATCCCTAGTATACTTATTATTTTTTTTATTTTGTAATTTGTAATTATAGATACGTTTAATGCTTTTGTTAATATTGTAATCATTTTTATAATTATCTAACTTTTATTCTTAGATTTTAATAATTTTTGAATGTGGGGTAATATACCAAACTTCAAAAATATGTATATATGTTTGCAGTTTATCTTATGTACACAACAGGGTAAAACAACGCATTTTCAAAGACTGGCATTAAGTTCAGCAAAAGCAACTAATTTTGACGACAAGATGCAAAATATATGTGAAATAACAACAAGACGGAATGAACAAATGATGTGCACCATTTATCATTCAGCAAACAAACGCCAATATATTTGGAAACTTTGGTAAAAATTTAATCATTTTCACACAAATCACCCTCAATAATTTAAATTGTTACTGATTTCTTGCAAATGAGGGCATTGCAAGATCTTAAGTGTGGGAAGGGGTTAAATTCTTTCGGATTTTAAAATTTTTATCTTAAACACTTGGTTACCATTAAAAATACTAGTAAAGCAGTAGTTGTATTAGAATCTAGTGCTCTATATATATATATATATATATATATATATATATATATATATATATATATATATATATATATATATATATATATATATATATATATATATATATATATATATATATATATATATATATATATATAATAAAAAAGAACAGCCCTAGTCTTATATACTGACTACCCAATTCTAGTAAAATTTTTCAAAATTTTCAATTAAATGAACTCAAAATCATGTTTATACATATTTATGAACGATAAAACTAGGTTTTAACACCGAAATTATTGTTACCTCAAAAAGGACATAAATTGAGAAACAAACTAAAATGTTAAAATTCATTTAAAATGGAATAGAGGACGATAAAAAGGAAAATAAAAGCCAAGTGTGGGAAAATTTACCAAGTTATCTTAAACATATGTCACATATATCTGTAACAAATAACTGAAAATACTTTTGCTTTGGACTAAACTAAACTGTTTTACCCGATGAAAGAAAAGAAGAGATGGATCTACACGATGAATCAATTCCATCATTAAAAGGAAGTAAAGTCTTCCAAAAAAGACACGCGCTTCTTGATTTAGGTCAAGAAGTTGTCGTCCAGACCAGCTGTAGGTTGACGAAAAATCTAGAAAAGTCATCACTAAAATCGGTTGGAAATCCACGGACCTCAGCATAAAACAGGGTCGCCAAGTGGTCAGATTTATCCTAACCATGAGAAGGATTTGTCTCGTACAATGGGGGGCACCATGCAAATTAGCTGGATAAGACTAATGAATCAGATCCCCAGAAAGGATAATCTCCTTAAAGATTAAAAATCAGCTTTTAAGACTGATATTACTCAATCCTAGAGATTGACCTTAAAGATTGAGAATTCAAACTCATGGAATTCAATGATATCTAAACTCGAGCTTGAACGAGAAAATATTTTGATCAAAATTATAAACCGATTTGTTTTCTGAAAACCTATTTTCAATGCGTTCATTACCATTGAACGTAAAATCCTAGGAATTCACCTGGAATTCATTAGGTCACCTGAACTAAATCGGGTGTCAACCGTAAGAACGGTGGTTGCATAGTGGTCAAAGACAGGACCTTGTGCCATACCGAAAAATTATAAGGGTGAGCTTTACTATTGCTCCTACCAAGGATAGTAATTGCGTCCGACACGTTATAGACCATAATTAAAAGCATGTCAGGGGACATTGCCTTAACAGTTGCTTGTTCAACGCTTTCCTTTACAACCGGACGGTAGTTTACCGAAAGGTAATATACGGAACAAGTAAACTGGACGTGTTGCTTTCCAAATACAAGGTTAGCAAGTGGGTAACACAAAACCGCAAGTTTTGAGCTAAAATTTTCAATTCTAAAACCCACCAAACCCACAAAAATATTTTGCAAACACCGGTAAAGGGTTATTCCGGGAAACTTATCTAGGGTAAAAACTAGATTTAATTTTCAAAAGATCAAATGTTTTCATAAAGATCCAATTTCCTTAATGGATCTAAATTTTTATAGTCATGTGGGACTGTAAACCATATCGTTACTACCATTGTTTATATCACCGTATAGAAATCACTGATGTACAAAGTGTGAAGAATAAAGAAGTGATTCTTGTATTTCAAGACGATATTGCTTGAGGACAAGCAACGCTCAAGTGTGGGAATATTTGATAATGCTAAAAACGAACATATATTTCATAGCATTATTCCTCAAGAAAGACAAGCTTTTAGTTGCAATTGTTCTATTTACAAGTGATATTCGTTTAAATAATAAAAGGTGAAGACAAAAGACAGATTCGACGAATTGAAGACGCAAACGACCAAAAAGCTCAAAAGAACAAAAGACAATCAAAGAGGTTCCAATTATTGATAAGAAACGTCTCGAAATTACAAGAGTACAAGATTCAAAACGCAAAGTACAAAATATAAAATTGTACGCAAGGACGTTCGAAAATCCGGAACCGGGACCAGAGTCAACTCTTAACGCTCAACGCAACGGACTAAAAATTACAAGTTAACTATGTATATAAATATAATATAATATATAATTAATTATATTAATTATATATATATTATATATATATTATAAACCGTCGGTAAACAAAGAGCCAAACTCCTCTGAGCTGTAAAAGTAACCTCCGCGACTCGCGGAGTTTGAAGGCAAAATTGGCCGCGAGTCGCGGAGCCCCAAAATGAAATTCTGCCTATAAAGCCAACCGAATTCTGATCGTAAAAATAATCTTTTTCTTCCTCATTCATACGTAAAATTTATATTTATATTTATAATTTATATTTTAATTTTAATTATAATTCTAATAATAAGGGTATGTTAGCGAATGTTGTAAGGGTGTAAGTCGAAATTTTGTCCGTGTAACGCTACGCTATTTTTAATCATTGTAAGTTATGTTCAACCTTTTTACATTAATTTCTCGTAGCTAAGTTATTATTATGCTTATTTAAAACGAAGTAATCATGATGTTGGGCTAATTACTAAAATTGGGTAATTGGGCTTTGTACCATAATTGGGGTTTGGACAAAAGAACGACACTTGTGGAAATTAGACTATGGGCTATTAATGGGCTTTATATTTGTTTAACTAAATGATAGTTTGTTAATGTTAATATAAAGATTTACAATTGGGCGTCCTTATAAATTACCATATACACTCGATCGGACACGATGGGCGGGGTATTTATATGTACGAATAATCGTTCATTTAACCGGACACGGGAATGGATTAATAGCCACTAGAATAATTAAAACAGGGGTGAAATTACATTCAAGGGTAATTGGTGTAATTGTTAACAAAGTAGTAAAACCTTGGTTTACACGCAGTCGATAACCTGGTGTATTCATTAAACAGAGTATTAAAACCTTGTTACAATTCGAATCCCCAATTAGTTGGAATATTTAACTTCGGGTATAATAATAATTTGACGAGGACACTCGCACTTTATATTTATGATTGATGGACTGTTATGGACAAAAACCAGACGGACATATTAAATAATCCAGGACAAAGGACAATTAACCCATGGGCATAAAACTAAAATCAACACGTCAAACATCATGATTACGGAAGTTTAAATAAGCATAATTCTTTTATTTCATATTTAATTTCCTTTATTTTATATTTAATTGCACTTCTAATTATCGCACTTTTATTTATTGTTATTTAATCGCACTTTTAATTATCGTACTTTTTAATTATCGCAAGTTTATTTTATCGCACTTTTATTATTCGCAATTTCATTATCGTTATTTACTTTACGTTTTAATTTAAGTCTTTTATTTATTTAATATTTTACATTAGGTTTTAACTGCGACTAAAGTTTTAAAATCGACAAACCGGTCATTAAACGGTAAAAACCCCCCTTTATAATAATAATATTACTTATATATATGTTTGTATTTTTATAAAAGTAAACTAATATAGCGTTAAGCTTTGTTTAAAGATTTCCCTGTGGAACGAACCGGACTTACTAAAAACTACACTACTGTACGATTAGGTACACTGCCTATAAGTGTTGTAGCAAGGTTTAAGTATATGCATTCTATAAATAAATAAATATCTTGTGTAAAATTGTATCGTATTTAATAGTATTTCGTTGTAAACTTCAATAGTATTTTATACCCCTTAGCTTTTACATCAACAATACAAGTTGATTAAGTTATGGTTGGAATAAATTTGTTACCAATTTTCACGTAGCTAAAATGAGAAAAATTATCCAATCTTGTTTTACCCATAACTTCTTCATTTTAAATCCGTTTTGAGTGAATAAAATTGCTATGGTTTCATATTGAACTCTATTTTATGAATCTAAACAGAAAAAGTATAGGTTTATAGTCGGAAAAATAAGTTACAAGTCGTTTTTGTAAAGGTAGTCATTTCAGTCGAAAGAACGACGTCTAGATGACCATTTTAGAAAACATACTTCCACTTTGAGTTTAACCATAATTTTTGGATATAGTTTCATGTTCATAATAAAAATCATTTTCTCAGAATAACAACTTTTAAATCAAAGTTTATCATAGTTTTTAATTAACTAACCCAAAACAGCCCGCGGTGTTACTACGACGGCGTAAATCCGATTTTACGGTGTTTTTCGTGTTTCCAGGTTTTAAATTATTAAGTTAGCATATCATATAGATATAGAACATGTGTTTAGTTGATTTTAAAAGTCAAGTTAGAAGGATTAACTTTTGTTTGCGAACAAGTTTAGAATTAACTAAACTATGTTCTAGTGATTACAAGTTTAAACCTTCGAATAAGATAGCTTTATATGTATGAATCGAATGATGTTATGAACATCATTACTAACTTAAGTTCCTTGGATAAACCTACTGGAAAATAGAAAAATGGATCTAGCTTCAACGGATCCTTGGATGGCTCGAAGTTCTTGAAGCAGAATCATGACACGAAAACAAGTTCAAGTAAGATCATCACTTGAAATAAGATTGTTATAGTTATAGAAATTGAACCAAAGTTTGAATATGATTATTACCTTGTATTAGAATGATAACCTACTGTAAGAAACAAAGATTTCTTGAGGTTGGATGATCACCTTACAAGATTGAAAGTGAGCTAGCAAACTTGAAAGTATTCTTGATTTTATGTAACTAGAACTTGTAGAATTTATGAAGAACACTTAGAACTTGAAGATAGAACTTGAGAGAGATCAATTAGATGAAGAAAATTGAAGAATGAAAGTGTTTGTAGGTGTTTTTGGTCGTTGGTGTATGGATTAGATATAAAGGATATGTAATTTTGTTGTCATGTAAATAAGTCATGAATGATTACTCATATTTTTGTAATTTTATGAGATATTTCATGCTAGTTGCCAAATGATGGTTCCCACATGTGTTAGGTGACTCACATGGGCTGCTAAGAGCTGATCATTGGAGTGTATATACCAATAGTACATACATCTAAAAGCTGTGTATTATACGAGTACGAATACGGGTGCATACGAGTAGAATTGTTGATGAAACTGAACGAGGATGTAATTGTAAGCATTTTTGTTAAGTATAAGTATTTTGATAAGTGTATTGAAGTCTTTCAAAAGTGTATAGATACATATTAAAACACTACATGTATATACATTTTAACTGAGTCGTTAAGTCATCGTTAGTCGTTACATGTAAGTGTTGTTTTGAAACCTTTAGGTTAACGATCTTGTTAAATGTTGTTAACCCAATGTTTATAATATCAAATGAGATTTTAAATTATTATATTATCATGATATTATCATGTATGAATATCTCTTAATATGATATATATACATTAAATGTCTTTACAACGATAATCGTTACATATATGTCTCGTTTAAAAATCATTAAGCTAGTAGTCTTGTTTTTACATATGTAGTTCATTGTTAATATACTTAATGATATGTTTACTTATCATAGTATCATGTTAACTATATATATATATATCCATATATATGTCATCATATAGTTTTTACAAGTTTTAACGTTCGTGAATCACCGGTCAACTTGGGTGGTCAATTGTCTATATGAAACATATTTCAATTAATCAAGTCTTAACAAGTTTGATTGATTAACATGTTGAAAATATTTAATCATGTAAATATTAATCTCAATTAATATATATAAACATGGAAAAGTTCAGGTCACTACATATCGACTGTGGACTAATAACATTGGACAATTAAAATGAATTAAAATATTGATTATAACATATGAAACTAAATAATTCTTCAAGTTTGCCACTTGATCTCATCTTAAACCTCATTTGTATCTTGACGATTACAATCTGCGTTCAAACCTTTCATGATTCTTGAAAATACCTCAATCTAGAGGATGAACCAACCGCTCTTCATCTACGAAAGAAAAGATTGATGCATATAGTAATGCACCTGGAAAACTCTCGAAAACCTGAGTAAACATTTAACACATAGCTGTGCTAATTTCTTAGTGTTATTACTACCCAAAATAACTTGGTAATCCCTTTCAAAGTAGCAAAATTTGTCACAGCTCCAGCAAGTTAACTTCGACTTTTCGTTCAAAACAACCTTATTATAACTTTGAAATATATGCGTGCTCTTTTATTGTTACCGGATAACCTTTTATATCCCACCATATTATCAGTAGACGTACCAGTAACCTCGTTGCTCCTTGGCTTAAATCTCTCTAACAAATCACTATATTTATCTATTGAAGTCTTATCATGAATTCATCCGCACCTTGTAACGAGAATTGCCATACCAATTACCAGAAATCAGCGTTTAATCATCTAAAAACACAATTCTCTTAAAATCCCTCGGATTGATAACCAATGATTCAGATATGGTGTAAAGACCCGTCCTTATCCACCTGGACGAAGTCATCAACATTTGGTCCCATTGCGATGATCGACTCCAAGTAATGTCCTTAAATTGAGCAAATGTACAGCGGAAGACTTAATTCGTACCTGAGAATAAACATGCTTTAAAGTGTCAACCAAAAGGTTGGTGAGTTCATAGGTTTATCATAACAATCATTTCAATATATTAATAGACCACAAGATTTCATTATCATAAACATAATACACTCGCAAGTGTATGTAAAGCATTCTAAGTGGTTGAGCACTTGGTAACCATACTTAACATTTAATCAACGTCGCATATTCCCTTTATTATGAAATCTCACTACACTGTACCAAGTGTAGCCTACAAAACGAAGTACTGTGCAACCGTTGAATGCTGGTCGTCCAGCCCGGTTGGGGTTGTCAGGCCCGATAGATCTATCAACAGGATTCGCGTTTACAATACCCATGTAAATAGTAGTTACCAAGCTACAGGGAAATATGCCAGTGGTACAACTCAACGTAGAATGTATTTTAAGTACTTGTGTCTATTTCGTAAACATTTATAAAAGCAGCGCATGTATTCTCAGCCCAAAAATATATATTGCAAAAGCAATTAAAAAGGGAGCAAATGAAACTCATTTTATGATATTTTGTAGTAAAAATATGCATACGAAGATACTGAACAATGCACGGTTGGCCTCGGATTCACGAACCTATATCATTTATATATATATCAAATAATATTAACACAAATAATAGCAACCAAATATATATAACTTATATTATCTATTTTAAATTTTAGATCATAAAAATATAGTTCTATTATATATATATTATTACATTTAATATAAAAATAAAGTTATAATAATAATAATAATAATAATAACAATAATAATAATAATAATAATAATAATAATAATAATGATAATAATAATAATAATATTGATAATAATAATGATAGTAATAATAAAAATGATAATTTTAATAATAATAATACTTTTAATAAAAATGATGATTTAAATGATAATTTTAACAAATAAAATATAGTAATAATAATAATGATAACAATAAAATGATAAAACAATAATTTTATTAAAAATGATAATAATAATGTTAAATTTTTTAATAATAATATTAGCAATAATGATACACAACCTAATAATATACTAATGATAATATTAACAATAATAACAATAACAATAAAAATATTAATAATATTAATATTAACATAATAATGATAATAAAAATAGAACTACCTTCAATTAAGCCTTAAAAAAAATAATGCCCAAAGCCAGGCTCGAACTTAAGACCTCTCGCTAACCCAACAATCCATCAAACCATTCCTCCATTCATTCCTTTCTGATTTAATCTAAACTTACAGTTATAAAACCCGTATTATTCTGTCAGTCTGTTTCTTCTTCCTCCTTTAAACCAATTCGACCAACACTTAGTTCATTACAAGCCCGTTTATCAAAGCCCAACCGAAAGCCCGTTTGTATTTGTTAGTTGGATCTACCAAAACAGCCCACTTAATCTAATAAAAAGGGATTCGGTTTTAGAAAGAAAGAAAAAAAATATCTGGAAGAGACAATCTTGCAGCCGCCGTATAAGACTTCTCTCATCATCAATCACGACATCAACCTTGTCTCTATCATCACTTTCACGTTTCTTCTTATTCATTGTTAAATCTTCATTTTCTTTAATCACTTCGTTTAAACAGAAACCGTCACAGAATAGTATTTACAACAGGTGAACCGGTGGTTTAACGGTTGTTTACATTCGAACGGGGAAAAGAGAAAAAAATATGAACAATCGTTGTAGCAGTAACAGTAGATGGTTGTATCTCCGGCTAACATCATTAACTAACAGCAGGCTTGCTGTTATCGAACAATAAAAAAAAATATCGGCAGTGGGATAGTTAACCCTTGCAGGGTTTTGACAATGGTTGTTGATTTCATGGTGGATGGCGTGGTGGTTGGGTAGTTCACGAAGAAGAAGAAGAGGGAGAGAGAGAGAGAGAGAGAGAGAGAGAGAGAGAGAGAGAAAAGTGACTCACAATTATTGATAGTTGAAGTGGGTTGGATGATGAGGGTAGTTGATGGTAGTGGCGGGTGTGGTTCAAACGAGTTGATGATCATCGGTGGTGGCTATCGATTAGGGTGGTGATGAAAAAGGATACGGTTTGGTGAGGGTGGCGGATTAGTTATTGAACAAAACATAAAATAAACTCGAGCATATAGTGGGCGGTAACAGTGGTTGTTTTAATGATGATATTGGTGGTTAAATGGGTGTCGAGTAATGAAAATATAATCGGGACAGTAGTTGCACGATGGTGTAACAAAAATAATAATAATATTAATAATAAAGGTGGTGGTCGATTCTAGTTGTAACAGGAGAAGCTTGTGAAGCATTGTGGTGATGGGTGGTGATTTAAAGGTAGAGAGGGAAAGAGATAGAGAGTTGTTCTTGTGGTGTTAAATGGTGAATCTTAATGGTGGACGGTGGTGGCATCCGAAGAAGGTGGTGGTAGCCGGTCGATCATGGTGGAGGATGGGTGTTGAAGGTAAAGGTGGTAATCATGGAGGTTTCCAAAAGAGATAGAGAAAAGAGGTGATGAAATGTGATTGTTGATGGAAGCAGGAGGTGGCGGTGGTAGATGGTGATGGCGGTTGCCAGGTGGCCGTAGGTGACCTTGGGTCGATAAGAACAATAAGTAATAATTAGTTATGGTTTTCATATATCTATATGTCATTCTGTATATGGTATATGGTATATATAATGTGGAAAATGAGATGGTAGTAATTTTTATCCATGTATGGTTGTAAAGTTAAGAATTAAAAAGCAACTAATGATGCATATGTTATAATATATTAACAAAGGAACGATTGAAATGAATTTAAGCGCACAGTTACCAGAAAAAGGTTGTTTGTAGTCTCCATCTGTCCATATATATTAAGTGTAGGAATATGTAATATACAATCAATTTGATACCCCAAAAGTAA
The DNA here is from genome assembly GCF_046630445.1 of Rutidosis leptorrhynchoides. Classification (NCBI taxonomy): domain Eukaryota; kingdom Viridiplantae; phylum Streptophyta; class Magnoliopsida; order Asterales; family Asteraceae; genus Rutidosis; species Rutidosis leptorrhynchoides. The sequence goes on along the minus strand of NC_092333.1, from coordinate 608,189,995 downwards.
ACAGAAATTTTCAATTAACCAATTAAGCACAGTGATCGATAGTACAATTATGCACAGTAAAAGTTTCATTCAGTGCATCAAATTCATTATTTTATAATAATTACATTAATATCTTAAACATAAGAAACGTGCCTACAAGAATAATGATTGTACCGACAGTTTTCACGGAGTGTTATATCGTGTTCCATTGTTTTAGTTACAGATAAAAGTCTACATATAAAATCTATAATTCTAAATTAAGTGTATATATATATTCATTTATTAACAACTTAATTGTATCGTTTATTACTCTACAAATTAATTCTTACAATTAGATCATATATTATTTCAATTTATATATCATATAATTATATATCTTTATATATTTAAATATATATGTATCTATTTAGAAATAGTGGTTCGTGAATCGTCGGAAATAGTCGAAGGGTAATTGCATACATGAAAACAGTTCACAAATTTTTGAGACTCAACCTAACAGATTTCTCTTATTGTGTCAAGAATATTAAATCGTATCGAGAGTTTGGTTTAAAATTAGTCGGAATTTTCCGGGTCGTGACAGTACCTACCCGTTAAAGAAATTCCGTCCCCGAAATTTGAGTGAGGTCGTCATGGCTGACAATAAAAATGTTTTCATGACGAATATGAGTTGATAAATAAAGTTTTATCATTGTTGATTAATATAGATAAAACGATTCGATTATGTGAAGCGTACGAGTGAAGCTGTCACAAAGGATTGAGATAGAGATTTAACTTTTGACGTAGTCACGGTTGATTTCCGAAATTCAAGGAATTTAAGGAAATCTTCTAATCAGAAAGAAAATGAAATAGCACGATTTATTAGCAAACTTCTGGAATTACGAAAGAACAGAAATATCAAGGAATATTTCCGTGATATGCTTAGAAATTAAGTAGAATGAAAGAGTCGTGTAACATGGCACATGATGAGGATAAGGTCTGTGATCATCATCACGTTACATTAGAAATTATAGCTTGACTTACTGTAATATAATCACGTTGGCCTGACGTCATTATATTATACTAACTCACGCTTCAATTCCAACACTTCTCTAGGAATTCATTCATAATTTATACTCGATTGTTACAGAATATAAAAACTAAAACAGTTTCTTTTATGATATAATATAGATAGCACGAAGAGATAAATAATTTCGGACAAGAATAGCTGTGAAGGTATCTTCAAGAATATTGAAGATATTTATAACGGAAGATACGATGATATCTTAGGATTTAAAATATTTAAGATCAGAAGATGATGAAGAAATTTGTCCGCAAGGATTTAGAATAAGTAGGAGCAAGGTATTCGCTAAAGAGTTCATCAGGTATAGAATCATCTGGATTCATTAAGTACAGGTTTTAGTTCTGGTGATTTGTCTACAGTCTCCTTCATGGTTTGCTCAATTCGTTTTCCAGTACTAATTTTCTATCGAGTGTTTCCAACACTCCATTCTTTATCATTAAACTTTTGGCCATTAAGATCATTTACAACTTTTGCTGTTTCATCAGCATTTTCAGAACTCAGAGATCTAATTCGTAAGCTAGAGGGTTTTTCACGAAATTCAGAGACTCCGATTTGAGATTCATCGGTCCAGAAGATATACGTTATATATAGATATATAACTATTGACATAGAAACACTGCGAAATTCGAAAATTAATGATTAATGCTTTCCGGTATTTGGTATAGCAACTATCGCTACAGGATGTCGATGAGTACATGATAAGACTTCAATAGATAAATAATGTGATTTGTCGGAGAGATTTAAGCCAAGGAGCAACGAGGTTGCTGCTATGTTTGCTGGTAATATGATGGAATATAAAAGGTTCTCCGGTAATGATGATGAAGGGCAACTTATATATCAAAGTTATAATATGGTTTGTTCGAATGAAAAGTCGAAGTTGATTTGCTGAAGCTGTGACAAAATTGGCTACTTTGGAAAAGGGATTGCAAAGTGATTTTCGGTAGTAACATCGCCAAAGGAGCTAGCGCAGATACGTGTTAAACCTTTACTCAGGTTCCAAGAGTTTTTCAGGTGCATAACTATATGCATAAATCTTTTCTTCCGTAGATGAAGTGCGGTTGGTTCATCTTCTCGATTGAGGTGTTTTCAAGAATCATGAAAGGTTTGAACGCAAATTTGAATCGTCAAGATACAAATGAAGTTTAAGATGAAATCAAGTGGCAAACTTGAAGAATTGTTTAGTTTCATATGTTATAATCAATATTTTAATTCATTTTTAATTATCCAATGTTTGTAGTCCACAGTTGATAGTCCACAGTTAGCAGTTCAATAATTCAGGTATAGTTTAATATATAATATTCGAAGTAATTAATACGTATCGTAACCCGTGTACCGGTCTCAGACTCGATCACAACTCAAAGTATATATATATTTTGGAATCAACCTCAACCCTGTATAGCTAACTCCCAACATTACTGCATATAGAGTGCCTATGGTTGTTCCGAAATATATATATACATGGGTCGATATGATATGTCAAAACCTTGTATACATGTCCCGATATTTAAAGTGCGTAAAATAAATACATAAATTAAATGACGATAAATAAAATTGAGAGAATGTAAATTGCGAGAATGTAAATTGCGATAATTAAATTGCGATAAATAAAATGTAACCAGTTAGCTAGGAACAGTTAGTGTGGATTCTTAAATAAATTCTTTATAATTAATTTGTTTGTTTTTAACAGATTTTATTTTTATTCGATGTTTTCTTCATTATGCCACTTGTTGGATTCTGATAGGTCCAAATCCAAATATGAAATTTGAATGGAAATGGTTATTCTGTGGTGAACGGATTCATATATATGTGGATGTAGGTAGGATAGGAAATGACTGTTGAATCAGATTGAAAGAATGTACAGTAAAACTTATTAATGTGAAACTAAATATTCCTCGGGTATTACCTACCCGTTAAAATATTCTCATCATTAACAGTTTGTACAAAAGAATTTTTAATTACAATCTTTATGAAAATATACATAAATATATATTTTCTTCAGATGTAATCATGGATTTAATGAGTCAATAAGATATTAAACTCATTTGATTTATCGTTAGTACTAGATTACATAATCTCTAAAACTTTAGAAATTACATATTCGCCATGTCGAGCGAAGATAATCGATGTAGAACGATATGTAGAACGAAGATAAAGTAGATAAAACGATACGTAGAACTATGATTATGCTCGAGGTACAGAATGAGATGTTGGGGCATGTTATGTTGAAACTTGGATTGTTGGTGGTACTGTTGGTGCCGGAGATGTTGCTGGAGCTGTTAAGTTTTGCACCATATTTTCCAGAGTCACTACTCGAGCGCGAAGCTCGTTGACTTCTTCTATTACTTCGGGATGATTGTCGGTCAGAACGAGCGGACGAATAAGGTTTAGAATTGTGGATAGAATATAATCGTGGCGAGATATTCGGCCAACGAGAGTGAAAATGGTGTTTCGAACAGGTTCGCCGATAAGTGATTCAGGTTCTTCGCCAAAAGGTGAATTCGGTTGGTGGGAGGGATCGCCTTCTTATCGTCTCCATTGGTTAAGTCGACTACGAACCCATTAGATAAATTGAGAATGGCTGATTGATTGATTCATTCTAGTGACGTTGTCTTCATAGCTCGAGTGAAAATCCATATCGGAATCCGAGGGATTTGAACTAGTGGTGAGTTCCATTTTGCTCGGTTAGATAAATAGTTTTTGGTATGAAATGAATTTCGGATATCGGATGATATTCTAATTACATAGAATATTTATGTATAGTACAGAAGATCTCGTAGATTACGGAGAGAATTAAGGAAACGTGTCAGACAAGACTTAATGTGATGGGATGTGAATTTGTCTGTACACTGTCTATGCAATAATTGCAATAAGACACGTCGAGACTGAAAATGACAAGTAGATATTTTTTGACAAATGGTGGTAAGCAAACACTTTTAACATGCAGACCAGGTTCAAGTCTAGACTCATAAATATAACCTAACAACTACTAGGTCGAAGTCCAGACTCATTAATGCATCCTAACAACTACTAGTTAGACACACTAATGCAAGACCTGGTTCGCTATGACAACCTGGCTCTGATACCACCTGTAAAGACCCGTCCTTATCCACCTGGATGAAGTCATCAACATTTGGTCCCATTGCGATGATCGACTCCAAGTAATGTCCTTAAATTGAGCAAATGTACATCGGAAGACTTAATTCGTACCTGAGAATAAACATGCTTTAAAGTGTCAACCAAAAGGTTGGTGAGTTCATAGGTTTATCATAACAATCATTTCAATATATTAATAGACCACAAGATTTCATAATCATAAACATAATACACTCGCAAGTGTATGTAAAGCATTCTAAGTGGTTGAGCACTTGGTAACCATACTTAACATTTAATCAACGTCGCATATTCCCTTTATTATGAAATCTCACTACACTGTACCAAGTGTAGCCTACAAAACAAAGTACTGTGCAACCGTTGAATGCTGGTCGTCCAGCCCGGTTGGGGTTGTCAGGCCCGATAGATCTATCAACAGGATTCGCGTTTACAATACCCATGTAAATAGTAGTTACCAAGCTACAGGGAAATATGCCAGTGGTACAACTCAACGTAGAATGTATTTTAAGTACTTGTGTCTATTTCGTAAACATTTATAAAAGCAGCGCATGTATTCTCAGCCCAAAAATATATATTGCAAAAGCAATTAAAAAGGGAGCAAATGAAACTCACTTTATGATATTTTGTAGTAAAAATATGCATACGAAGATACTGAACAATGCAGGGTTGGCCTCGGATTCACGAACCTATATCATTTATATATATATCAAATAATATTAACACAAATAATAGCAACCAAATATATATAACTTATATTATCTATTTTAAATTTTAGATCATAAAAATATAGTTCTATTATATATATATATATATATATATATATATATATATATATATATATATATATATATATATATATATATATTAAGTACATTTAATATAAAAATAAAGTTATAATAATAATAATAATAATAATAATAATAATAATAATAATAATAATAATAATAATAATATTGATAATAATAATAATATTGATAATAATAATGATAGTAATAATAAAAATGATAATTTTAATAATAATAATACTTTTAATAAAAATGATGATTTAAATGATAATTTTAACAAATAAAATATAGTAATAATAATAATGATAACAATAAAATGATAAAACAATAATTTTATTAAAAATGATAATAATAATGTTAAATTTTTTAATAATAATATTAGCAATAATGATACACAACCTAATAATATACTAATGATAATATTAACAATAATAACAATAACAATAAAAATATTAATAATATTAATATTAACATAATAATGATAATAAAAATAGAACTACCTTCAATTAAGCCTTAAAAAAAATAATGCCCAAAGCCAGGCTCGAACTTAAGACCTCTCGCTAACCCAACAATCCATCAAACCATTCCTCCATTCATTCCTTTCTGATTTAATCTAAACTTACAGTTATAAAACCCGTATTATTCTGTCAGTCTGTTTCTTCTTCTTCCTTTAAACCAATTCGACCAACACTTAGTTCATTACAAGCCCGTTTATCAAAGCTCAACCGAAAGCCCGTTTGTATTTGTTAGTTGGATCTACCAAAACAGCCCACTTAATCTAATAAAAAGGGATTCGGCTTTAGAAAGAAAGAAAAAAAAATATCTGGAAGAGACAATCTTGCAGCCGCCGTATAAGACTTCTCTCATCATCAATCACGACATCAACCTAGTCTCTATCATCACTTTCACGTTTCTTCTTATTCATTGTTAAATCTTCATTTTCTTTAATCACTTCGTTTAAACAGAAACCCTCACATAATAGTATTTACAGCAGGTGAACCAGTGGTTTAACGGTTGTTTACATTCGAATGGGGAAAACAGAAAAAAAATATGAACAATCGTTGTAGCAGTAACAGTAGATGGTTGTATAACATCATTAACTAACAGCAGGCTTGCTGTTATCGAACAATAAAAAAAATATCGGCAGTGGGATAGTTAACCCTTGCAGGGTTTTGACAATGGTTGTTGATTTCATGGTGGATGGCGTGGTGGTTGGGTAGTTCACGAAGAAGAAGAGAGAGAGAGAGAGAGAGAGAGAGAGAGAGAGAGAGAGAGAGAGAAAAGTGACTCACAATTGTTGATAGTTGAAGTGGGTTGGATGATGAGGGTAGTTGATGGTAGTGGCGGGTGTGGTTCAAACGAGTTGATGATCATCGGTGGTGGCTATCGATTAGGGTGGTAATGAAAAAGGATACGGTTTGGTGAGGGTGGCGGATTAGTTATTGAACAAAACAGAAAATAAACTCGAGCATATAGTGGGCGGTAACAGTGGTTGTTTTAATGATGATATTGGTGGTTAAATGGGTGTCGAGTAATGAAAATATAATCGGGACAGTAGTTGCACGATGGTGTAACAAAAATAATAATAATATTAATAATAAAGGTGGTGGTCGATTCTAGTTGCAACAGGAGAAGCTTGTAAAGCATTGTGGTGATGGGTGGTGATTTAAAGGTAGAGAGGGAAAGAGATAGAGAGTTGTTCTTGTGGTGTTAAACGGTGAATCTTAATGGTGGACGGTGGTGGCATCCGAAGAAGGTGGTGGTAGCCGGTCGATCATGGTGGAGGATGGGTGTTGAAGGTGAAGGTGGTAATCATGGAGGTTTCCAAAAGAGATAGAGAAAAGAGGTGATGAAATGTGATTGTTGATGGAAGCAGGAGGTGGCGGTGGTAGATGGTGATGGCGGTTGTCAGGTGGCCGTAGGTGACCTTGGGTCGATAAGAACAATAAGTAATAATTAGTTATGGTTTTCATATATCTATATGTCATTCTGTATATGGTATATGGTATATATAATGTGGAAAATGAGATGGTAGTAATTTTTATCCATGTATGGTTGTAAAGTTAAGAATTAAAAAGCAACTAATGATGCATATGTTATAATATATTAACAAAGGAACGATTGAAATGAATTTAAGCGCACAGTTACCAGAAAAAGGTTGTTTGTAGTCTCCATCTGTCCATATATATTAAGTGTAGGAATATGTAATATACAATCAATTTGATACCCCAAAAGTAAACAGAAATTTTCAATTAACCAATTAAGCACAGTGATCGATAGTACAATTATGCACAGTAAAAGTTTCATTCAGTGCATCAAATTCATTATTTTATAATAATTACATTAATATCTTAAACATAAGAAACGTGCCTACAAGAATAATGATTGTACCGACAGTTTTCACGGAGTGTTATATCGTGTTCCATTGTTTTAGTTACAGATAAAAGTCTACATATAAAATCTATAATTCTAAATTAAGTGTATATATATATATTCATTTATTAACAACTTAATTGTATCGTTTATTACTCTACAAATTAATTCTTACAATTAGATCATATATTATTTCAATTTATATATCATATAATTATATATCTTTATATATTTAAATATATATATGTATCTATTTAGATATAGTGGTTCGTGAATCGTCGGAAATAGTCGAAGGGTAATTGCATACATGAAAACAGTTCACAAATTTTTGAGACTCAACCTAACAGATTTTTCTTATTGTGTCAAGAATATTAAATCGTATCGAGAGTTTGGTTTAAAATTAGTCGGAATTTTCCGGGTCGTGACATATGGTAGCATTAGATGCAGAGGAAACAGCAAAATCGTAGATGGTCTAAACGGCCAAAAGTTTGATAATAAAGAATGAAATGTTGGGAACGCTCGATAGAAAATTTGATACTAAAAAACAGATTGAGCAAACCATGAAGGAGATCAAGAACAAATACAAGGTCCAAACCCTATATTCAAAGAAACCAGATAAATCTGGATCCGATGAAATCTTTAGAGAATATCTTGCTCCGAAGTCATGTTAAAATCTTGCGGAAAATTTTTCTTCATCAACTTCCGAATTTAGAAATTCCAAAATATCATCAAAAATATCTTCGATATTTCTGAGGATATTTTCATAAATATTCTTGTCCAAAATTATCTACCTCTTCGTGTTTTCTGTATTCCATTATATTGGAAACATCTGTAAAATCTAAGTATAAATATTGAATGAATTGTGGAGAAGTGCTGGGAATTGAAGCGTGATTTAGTATAATATAATGGCGCTTGGCCAACGTGATTATATTACAGTAATTCTTGCCGAGTTTCTAAATGGGACGTGATGATTCACAGACCATAACGTTATCATGTGTCATGTTACATAACTCTTTCATTCTACTTAACCTCTGAACATATCAAGAAAAAAAAATATTCTTGATAGTTCTATTTTTTGTAATTCTGGTATTTTAACAAATCAAATCGTGCTAATACATTCCTCTCTGCTTAAGAATACTATAATCATTCGAAACTTCATACCTACAAATTCTGGACCATTACTTACTTTATTTAGAGTCGGGAGGAGAAAACAAAAGCATGGAACTCTGAAATATAAAGGAGGATATAGAACCCAATAACAACAAATAAATTACAAACCGTGTATGTCAATGTTTATCGCAACAAAAAGACACGGGAGAATTAAAAACACTATAACCCCAAGGGCGAAGTAGAAGAAAGTAGATTCCTCTGGTGGAAGTTGGAAAAGGAGAATGAATGTTGCGATAGTAAGGATGAGGACAAGGATCAGAACTGGATTAAGCATTTTCACAATCGTTTGAAAGTATGGATCGAGAAAGAAAGAATTGGAGTGGTGAAAATAATGGAACGAAAGAAGTTCATTTATAGAGAAGATACCAGACAAAGCAATCGAGACGGATAATCGCATTAAATTAAAGAGGATCCTAATTTTCCATAAATCCCGAAGAATCAAATCCTATAGATTTTCAAGATTTTCTTTTAAATCCATTGAATTCCGGAATTCAATCGAGACAACGTCAAAAGTTAAGACGAAACTTATTTTCCAAAAATTCAACCCTGACTAGTCAAAAGTTATGATGAAACATATCTTTCTCATTTCACTATTTAGTGATAGCTTCAATCGTACTCTTCGAGTAATCGAAATATCTTATTCATATTACTCAATAGTAATAAAACTCTATTTATCAGCTCAAATACGTCATGAAAATATTTTTAATGTTAACTATGACGACCTCACTCAAATTTCGGGACGAAATTTCTTTAACGGGTAGGTACTGTGATGACCCGGGAATTTCCGACCAAATTTAAACTTGAATCTTATTTGATTTTGACACGATAAGCAAAGTCTGTAATGTTAAGTCTCAAAATTTTGAACTGTTTCATATATTCAAATGACCTTCGACCATTTTCGACGATTCACGAACTTATATATAAATAAATAAATACATATATATTTAAATATATATATATATATATATATATATATATATATATATATATAATGCTTTGAAATATAATTTGATATAATATATGATTTAAATTATAAAATGATATAAGAGATACTAAAATTTATTATTAAAATAAATCTATATATATATATATATATATATATATATATATACATAAAAAGTATATTAAATATATATTTTGTGATTTTGAAGTTACTTAATAAACAACGGTAACGCTTAATTGTCATTGATTGATAATAAACGAGTTAAAAAGAAACTTATGTAATTTTAAAATAAACGGTGATTCGAAAATGAGTTTTATAAATTTTAGACTTATTAATAATATATTTAGAAGTTGTTTGTCAAATTTTAAAACTTTTTATATTTTACTTAGGGGTGGGAGTGAATAATTAATGGAATTTTTTATTTAATAGTTAATGACCGAATTTTATACCATAATGATCAAAATAAATAAATATAGTCAATCTAAAAATTTGAGTTTTTTTCCGAAGACTTTTATCCGCCACTGATTTAACAACGGATCATGATGTTATATCCGAAATTAAGACTGTGGGCTGCTGAACTATTTCAATTATAATTTCAATTACTGTTTCTCAATGATTTGATTCACATGTTTGAATTTTATAAATTATTAATATATTATTATTATTATTACCTTATAGTTATAGATATATATTATTATGCACGATACATGCATCTAAATGATCAGCATTTGTTTTTTTCCAAATCTTCACCTACTACTACTAGTGTTTCTTTTTGTGTTGTTTCAGTTTACTATTTTTGTATATTATATCATTATCTAACTTATCAGATATAACTTATACATAGATATGAGAATCACCAAAACCACAGTCACCAATTTTTCTTTCTATCTAATTTCATGTCCAAACCGCCACCACCCACTATCACCACCACCAATAATCCGTTGACCACGACCACCTCCGCTAACACACCACCATTATTCATCTCGGTAAGCTCCTGTTGCTAGTATACTTGTTTGTTAACTACCAAAACAAAATTCACCATACACCCTCTTTTCTTTCTTCTTTCCTTTGACATCCACCATTCTTCTTCGTGATAACCACTTCATCTACTCCGATCACTTCATCTTGAAACCATCACCACCACAGACCCGTGTCAATTGCTATCATTATTGTCTCTATAATTCCAGTTGAGCAAAACCAAAGTCGAAGCTACCATTAGATTTTTTGATTCCGATAATTTGAAACAAACAAAACATGAGGCATCACTAGCCCGACTTGCAGCCCCAACACTGGTACTTCCTACTTCGCAGCCCACACCTCAACTGCTGTACCTCCACCACCTCCTAATACCGTCGGCTGCCGCAACCCCAATAGTTTCTCTTCTCTCTCTCTACAATTTGAATAAAACAATCTCCATAAACTCCATCATCAAACACCTATTGCAACTGCTATATTTTTTTTCTTTTCTTTGTTTCTCCTTTCTTCTTCCTCGTAACATCCTAAACCGACACATGTAAACCACATAAATGCAAGCATTATTGCACAAATCCGTTGTTTTACTTCTGCCGTTGCACCACTTTCTGTTTGATCGAAGCCAAGCTCCTGCTACTGCTCGAAGTTTCCTGCTGCTACTTGCTTCTGTTTCTCTACCATTCGAAATTTACCCCAACAAAACCCATTACCTGCTGCAGTCGCTATCAACCTGAAACATCACCTGAACACCAACACACTTCAACCAAACCGTAAAACATCTATGCGTCATTTTTTTTTCTTCCTTTCTGCTTCTCTCATAATTGTCGAACACACCACCCATCCAACTAACCATTAAAACCAATATGGTACATTTCTGTTTTGATTCAATCATAACAACAATGATAATGGTAATTAAAGATAATGACGATAGTGGTAACTAGTGATGATATAAAGTTGATACCTTTAATGTTTATGCGAAGTATTATCAATTGTTGGTAACGTGTCTGTTTGATTATGCAAATGGAACATGACATAAGGATGATGTAGATGATAACCATGATAACAATAGAAAATCGATTAATATGATAAGGACATGATTTAACGAAATGCATGTAAGTACTAGTGGGCTCAGATGATTATATTTTTGGGCCAAGGACTAGTGGACTTTGGTTGGGCTAACATAATAAAGAAAATAAATCGTGAGATGATAGTAACCAAATGGTGCTTCGGACAATGGTGATATCGACTAAGTGAAGGTGATCGTGATAAGACACGATGATGATAATGGTTAAAATAATAATGATGATGGTTATTTAAATGAATGATGATGATGAAAATATTATGAATGGGGAAGACGAAACAGAAAATTTTGGGTTTAAGCGAGAGGTTTCAGGTTCGAGCCCGGGCAGTGACATTTTATTTTTTAAAGCTCCTCCCTTCAAAGGTTGTACATTTTTATTATTATTAGTATTATTACTTTTATCAATATGATTATTATTATTATTATTATTATTATTATTATTATTATTATTATTATTATTATTATTATTATTATTATCACTATTTTAGTATTACAAATATTGTCTTAATAAACAAATGACATATATATATTTTACATCTATATTAATATTAGATACTATTTTATTTAATAAAAAGTTATTATAATTAAGGTACAAATAATATATAAGTATATTTTAAATTAAAGCATAAATATATAAATATGAGTTCTAATATATTATTTATTATTTTCAAGCATTAGCATATAATATTTATAATAAATAACCTATATTATAACTTAATTAAAATACTTTATAAAGAATTTGTTATATAACTACTAAGCATCTAAAATATACAAAATAGATATAATTAATTTAGTTATTAATATAACATACAAATTCTTAATATAAGAAGTATACTAAAAATATTAATATATAAACTCGTTAATTGTTATTATGTGTTTTAATATATATAAAATTGATATAGGTTCGTGAATCCGAGGCCAACCTTACACTTGTTAAATGACGTCATATGTATTTTTACTACAAAATACAGTATGGTGAGTTTCATTTGCTCCCTTTTACTCATTACATTTTTGGGCTGAGAATACATGCGCTATTTTTACAACTGCTTTATTAAATGCTCTTGAAATATGTTTTGAACTGCGAATACATGAAATGCTTTTATAAATGTTTGACGAGATAGACACAAGCAAAACATTCCTCAAATGAATTATTATGCAGACAGAAGTTCTGCGGATTATTATTGAATTATGTGGACATGATAATTGCCACCGTTGAATTATGTGGACATGATAATTGTCACCGTTGAATTATGTGGATATGATAATTGCCACCATTGAATTATGTGGACATGATAATTGCCACCAATTGATATGAATGTTATGTATCGAGAGAATGATTTTTATACACAGGTTATGTGTATTAGTTTTTGTACACGAGATATGTGTACGGTTACTATGATTTATGAAAAATGGTTGCGTACACGAGAAAGGTGTACTGTATTTAAAAGATATCGCATGTACATTACAGGTGGGTATAGGATTCGGGCCCATTTGTACCATGCATGATTTAAATTTTGTGGTCTATCAAAATGATGAATTTTATTATTTTAAGATAAACCTATGAACTCACCAACCTTTTGGTTGACACTTTAAAGCATGTTTATTCTCAGGTATGAAAGAAATCTTCCGCTGTGCATTTACTCATTTTAAGGACATTACTTAGAGTCGATCATCGCTCTGGGATCAAATGTTGATGACTTCGTCCAGATGGATTAGGACGGGGCATTTCACGCATTGAACTGGGCTTACCCATGGACTATCAGAAATTGGATAAATTAAACCTGCATCAAGCAGTTTAATAATTTCTTTCTTAACAACATCTTGTATATTAGGATTTAGTCTTCTTTGGCGTTGCACATACGTTTTATGACCTTCTTCTATAAGGATTTTATGTGTGCAATACGAAGGACTTATGCCTTTAATGTCATGAATCTTCCATGCAATAGCTGGTTTATGAGCTTTTAACATAGAAATTAGTTGAGATTTTTCATTTTCAGTAAGAGAAGACGATATTATTACAGGTAATTCAGATTCACCATGTAAATAAGCATATTCCAAATGGTTTGGAAGTGGCTTTAACTCTAATGTCGGTGGTTCTTCTATCGATGATTTATATCGATATCTGTCTTCCTCTTTTAGCATTTGAATTTCTTCTGTTGTTGGTTCATATCCATTAGCCATTAGTGTAGCTAACATTTCAGTTTCATTAATTGGTTCAGTTCCTTCTCCTAAAGAACATTCTCCTGTTTCTTGTAATTCGGGAAATTCTTCTAACAATTCTGCATGTGAATCTATAGTTTGAATATAATAACATGTATCATCTGCAGATTGCGGATGTTGCATAGCTCTATCATCTGAAAAGGTAACACTCTCGTCCTCTATACTTAGGGTCAGTTTCTTACCGAACACGTCTATTATTGCTTTAGCCGTGTTTAAGAATGGTCTTCCTAATATGAGAGGAACTCAAGAATCTTCTTCCATGTCCAGAATAACAAAATCTACTGGAAATACTAAAGTACCAACTTTAACTAGCATGTTCTCCATTATCCCTCTAGGATATTTTACTGATCGGTCGGCTAGTTGTATGCTTATTCGTGTTGGTTTCAATTCTCCAAGGTCTAGTTTAGCGTATAGTGAATACGGCATTAGATTTATACTAGCACCTAAGTCTGCCAATGCTTCTATTGAACTAAGACTTCCCAGAAAACATGGAATTGTGAAACTTCCTGGATCTGATAATTTTTCTGGTATCTTATTCAACAGCACTGCAGAACAATTTGCATTCATAGTAACAGCTGAGAGTTCTTCCATTTTCTTTCTATTCGTGATTAGATCTTTTAAGAATTTAGCATATCTAGGCATTCCTGAAATTACATCAATGAAAGGAAGATTTACATTTATTTGTTTAAACATATCCAAGAATTTGGATTGCTCGGCTTCAAGTCTCTCTTTTCTCATTTTACTTGGGTAAGGAAGTGGTGGTTGGTATGGTTTAACATAAGGTTTAGCCTTAACTGTGTTATCTTCATTAACCTTTTCAACTACCGGTTTTTTTTCCTTATCTTGTTCAGATTGTGGTTCTTGTGGAGTAGGAATAGCTTCATCAGAAATTACAGGTATTTCAGGTGGTTTAAGTGTAATACCACTTCTTGTGGTAATGGCTTTAGCTGTTTCATTCCGGGGGTTAGCATTAGTATCACTAGGTAAACTTTCCGATTTTCTTTCACCTATTAACCTTGCTAGGTTACTTACTACTTGTTTCAAATTTTGAATAGAAGCTTGTTGATTTCTAAATGCTTGAGCATTTTGTTCATTGGTTTGTTTCTAAGATGTGAAAAATTGAGTTTGAGATTCAACTAGCTTCGACATCATGTCTTCTAAATTTAGCTTTTTATCATCGGTTTGTGGTGGTTTATTTTGAAAATTAGGTCTTTGCTGATTGTAAGTATTATTGGATACTTGTTGATTGCTAGGACCTTGTTGGTTGTTGTATGGAACGTTTCGGTTATAATTCTGGTTTTGATTGTAGATTGGTCTTGGCGGTTGATAATTATTCTGATAATTATTTCCAGGCCTTTGGTTTATGTATGAAACATTCTCTCTTTGTTCCATTGTTAGTTCAATACTGAGACAATCTTTTGTCAAATGTGGTCCTCCACACTGCTCACAACTAATTCTTATTGAGTGAATATCTTTAGTCATCTTTTCCATTCGTCTCTAGACATCATCTATCTTTGCGAAAATGGAATCTAAGTCATGGCTAGAATCGGCTCTAGCTGCTTTAGATGATCTAACGATATCTTTTTCTTGGTGCCACTCATGTGAGTGGGAAGCAGTGTTATTAATAATTTTGTAAGCGTCAGTTGCGGTTTTCTTCATAATGGAACCACCAGCTGCTATATCTATGTCTTTTCTTGTAGTGATGTCGCATCCTTGGTAGAATATTTGTACTATTTGACAGGTGTCTAAACCATGTTGCGGACATCCTCTTAACAACTTTCCAAATCTTGTCCACGCCTCATATAGAGTTTCATTTGGCTTTTGTGTGAACGTAACAATTTCTCCTTGAAGTCTCACGGCTTTAGATGCCGAAAAGAATTGTTTAAGAAATTTTTCAACTAAAACGTCCCATGTATCAATCGCCCCTTCAGGTAACGATTCTAACCAATGTTTGGCTTCTCCCTTCAAAGTCCAGGGAAATAACATGAGATATATCTGTTCATCCTCCACTTCTCTTATTTTAAATAGAGTGCAGATCCTATTAAATGTACGAAGATGTTCGTTTGGATCTTCCTTCGGCGCACCACTAAATTGGCATTGATTAGTTACCATGTGTAGAATTTGTCCTTTGATTTCATAATCTGGCGCATTAATGTCTGGTTGAGTAATTGCTTGACCTTGGCCAGTGCGTTTAGCTCTCATTCGGTCTTCCATACTTAGAGGTTCCAGATTTTCCATGATTGAATTTGTTGAATCTGAATCACTAGAGGATTCTGATTTAATGGTTGGTTCCTCTACAATCTCCGTTTGAATGATTGGTGATTCTGGAGGAAAGATTAGTGGTTCAGGATCTCTGAATTGTCCCTGAATATTCTCCGGGTTCTCAATTGTGAGGTCGGGTTCAAAAAATGGATTATCGGAAATTTGAATTGGAGTACGTGGTTGACTGGATGGCGTTTCTAAAGAAAAATCAACGGCGACAATATTTGCTAGATGTCTTGATCTAGTTACAGGTGGTGAACGTACAAAAGGTGGTGAACGTTTTGCTCGATGCATTCACTGAATATCCTATTAGTTATAAAAATAAGAAAAATTATATAAGTTATCAAATTAATAGACTTTTCTGCTTTTGCTCACGTTTCGAATAGCCAAAAGATGCAGCAGAGGGGCAGGATTCGTTTGGTCTCAATATAATTGAGTACTGTTTGGCTCCAATAACCCGGTCCACGTACAAATCCAACTATTACTACGAACTAGAAAATTTTGATGTCTATCAATTTAATCACTTAAAATAATTTTTCGTTTTGAAATTTTAGAGAAGAAATAGAAAAAAATTCTATGTCCAAAAAACTAGAGTGTCAAGAAATAAGAAAGAAAAAGAACGCGTCGAAAAACGTCGAAAAATAAAAGGTCAAAAAATAATAGGTGTCGAAAAATAAAAATAAGAAAGTAGCGCGTCGAAACTTAAAAAGTCTAAAAAATAAGAATTAAAAGTTGCGTCTAAAAATATTAAAGCTTAAAAGGAATACTATATCCAAAATGGCAATAACTTTAAAAGGTACTAAAATATAAAAACGGCGTCGCAAAATTCTAAAGCATCTAAATCTTAGTCTAAAGAAAAAACACTTAAGGGATTTTACGGTAAAGCCTACAAATCTAGAAATAAAAATAACTATGGCAAAAACTATATCTTAAAACTAATTACGAGCGAAAAATACAAATATTACGCTAAAACAAATAAAAAGATAAAAATAATCTTAAAGTTATAAAAAGTACTATTTTTATAAAAAATATTATTTTTATATTATTTATTTTATAAAACTATTAATTTTGTAATTTAATTAAACTAATTAAACTTAATAATACAAATTAAATAAAAACTAAACTAAATAATTAAATAACTAAACCCTAATTAGGGTTTTAATTAAATATTAATAATAATAATTACCCATAATAATTGCAGTTCCAGGTCAACTGTGGCGTGTCAGGATAGTTCATGCGATCGCATGAAGTTTTGCCTTCGGGCTCATGCGATCGCATGAGCTAGGGTTTCGGGCCAGAGTTGGGCTGCTACAGTACCGGGCCTCGTGGTTTTTATATTTTTTTTTTTCAGTTTTCTGTTTTAAATATATATATAATATTTATATAACTTAAATAAAAATTTAATAATAAAAAATAAAATAAAAAATAAAGAAACTTTATAATTTTATATATATATATATATATATATATATATATATATATATATATATATATATATATATAACAAACTATTAAAAATATATAAATATTTTGTTTTTCTTTTCTTTTTATATTTTCATATATTTAAAACGAATTTTTACAAAAGCGTATTTTTATAAAAGTAAACTAAAAATTAATAAAAATCTTTTATATATATATATATATATATATATATATATATATATATATATATATATATATATATATATATATATATATATATATAGCGTTGCGCTTCCGGTGTTTAAGCAAGAATTTCCCCGACAGCGGCGCCAAAAATACTTGATGTGTGCGAGGTGTACTAGGAAATAGTATTAATTTTTACAACGAAATACTATTAAATACGATACAATTTTACACAAGATATTTATTTATTTATAGAATGGATATACCTAAACCTTGCTACAACACTTATAGGCAGTGTACCTAATCGTACAGTAGTGTAGTTTTTAGTAAGTCCGGTTCGTTCCATAGGGAGACTTAGCCAAGTTTAACGCTATATTTTTTTAACTTATAATTGTAAAAATACAAAAAAAAAATATAAGTAGTATTATTATTATAAAAGGGGGTTTTTACCGTTTAATGACCGGTTTATCGATTTTAAAACTTTAGTCGCAGTTAAAACCTAATGTAAAATATTAAAAATAAATATAACTTAATTTAAAGCATAAAGTAAATAACGATAATGAAATTGCAATAAATAAAAGTGAGATAAAATAAAATTGCGATAATTAAAAAGTACGATAATTAAAAGTGCAATTAAATACAATGACACTAAATAAAAGTGCGATAATTAAAAGTGCAATTAAATATGAAAATAAAGGAATTATGCTTATTTAAACTTCCGTAATCATGATGTTTGACGTGTTAATTTTAGTTTTATTACCATTGGTTAATTGTCCTTTGTCCTGGATTATTCGATATGTCCATACGGATTTGTCCATAATAGTCCATCAGTCATAATCATAAAGTGCGAAAGTCTTCGTCAAATTATTCTTATTCCCGAAGTTAAATATTCCAACTAATTGGGGATTCGAATTGTAACAAGGTCTTAATACTTTATTTAATGAATACACCAGGTTATCAACTGCGTGTAGACCAAGGTTTTACTACTTTATTAACAATTACACCAATTACCCTTGAATGTAATCCACC
Organism: Rutidosis leptorrhynchoides; assembly: GCF_046630445.1. Classification (NCBI taxonomy): domain Eukaryota; kingdom Viridiplantae; phylum Streptophyta; class Magnoliopsida; order Asterales; family Asteraceae; genus Rutidosis; species Rutidosis leptorrhynchoides. The sequence continues at coordinate 608,171,405 of NC_092333.1, read as the reverse complement.
CCTGTTTCAACAAGTCTATTAACTATTAATCCAGTTCCGTGTCCGGTAAAATGAATAATTATTGGTATTTATAGATATCCCGCCCACCGTACCCAGTCAAGCGTATGTGGTTATATATAAATACGTCAAATTATAAGTCTATATATTAAATCAACGAGGTATCATTTAGTTAATATAAAACCCATTAATAGCCCATAGTCTAATTTCTACAAGTGTCGTTCTTTTGTCCAAACCCCAATTATGGTCCAAAGCCCAATTACCCAATTTTAATATTTAACCCAACATCATGATTACTTCGGCAGTAAATAAGCATAATAATAACTTAGCTACGAGACATTAATTTAAAAATAACATTAACCATAACTTACAGTGATTAAAAATAGCGTAGCGTTACACGGACAGAATTTCGACTTACACCCTTACCACATTCGCTAACATACCCTTATTATTAGAATTTAAAATTAAAATTAAAATTATAATATATATATATATATATATATATATATATATATATATATATATATATATATATATATATATATATATATATATATATATACGTGAGTGAGATAGAGAGATGGATGGATAAATACTGAACCAAAATCGCGAATTTATAGGGGTGTGGCCTGCCACCTACTGCCATGTGATCGCATGGAAAATGGTCATGCTGGCCATGCGATCGCATGGCCCTGGAATTCAGCTCACATGTCTTTGATTGCATTCTGCCGACGGTTTTTATTATAATATATAATATATAAATAATTTATATAATTATTTAAATATTATATTTTATTCTTGTGCATAGTTGACTCATAATTTTTAGTCCGTTGCGTCAAGCATTGAGAGTTGACTTTGGTCCCGGTTCTGGATTTTCGAACGTCCTTGCGTACAATTTAATATCTTGTATTTTGCGTTTCGCGTCTTGTACTCTTGTAAATTTGAGACGTTTCTTATCAATAATTGGAACCTCTTTGATTGTACTTTGTACTTTTGAGCTTTTTGGTCATTTGCGTCTTCAATTCGTCGAATCTGTCTTTTGTCTTCACCTTTTATTATTTAAACGAATATTACTTGTAAATAGAACAATTGCAACTAAAAGCTTGTCTTTCTTGAGGGATAATGCTATGAAATATATGTTCGTTTTTAGCATTATCAATATAATATTCGAATTGATTAATACGTATCGTGACCCGTGTACATGTCTCAGACTCGATCACAACTCAAAGTATATATATTATTATAGAATCAACCTCAACCCTGTATAGCGAACTCGATCATTACAGCATATAGAGTGTCTATGGTTATTCCAAATAATATATATAGATGCGTCGATATGATATGTCAAAACCTTGTATACGTGTCCCGATATTTAAAGTGCGTAAAATAAATAACAGAAATTAAATGATGATAAATAAATTTGCGAGAATATAAATTGCGATAAATAAATTGCGATAAATAAAATGTAATCAGTTAGCTAGGAACAATTAGCTAGGAACAGTTAGCGTGGATTCTAATTTTTTTTTCTCGTAGTTAATTTGTTTGTTTCTAACAAATTTTATTTTGTCCAGTGTTTTCTTCATTATGCCACTTGTTGGATTCTGATAGGTCAAAATCCACATATGAAATTGAATGAAAATGGTTATTCTACGGTGAACGGATACGTATATCGGTGGTTGTAAGTAGGATAGTAAATGACTGTTGAATCAGATTCGAAGAATGTACAGTGTAACTTATTAATGTGAAATCTAAATATTTCTAAGGTATTACTTACCCGTTAAAATATTTTTACCATTAACAGTTTGTACAAAAGAATTTTTAATTACAATCTTTATGAAAATATACTTACATATATATTTTCCTCAGATGTAATCATGGATTTAATGAGTTAATATGATATTAATCTCATTTGCTTTTCGGTTTGAGCTAGAATAAATAATCTCTAAGACTTTAGAGATTACATAATCGCCATGAAGAACGAAGGTAATTGATGTAGATCGATACGTAGAACGGTGATTATACTCGAGGTACAGAATGAGATGTTGAGGCGTGTGTTGTTGATGGTATGGATGCTATTGCTGGTGGTCATGTTGATGTCGGTGATGTTGCTGAAGCTGGTAAGTTTGCACCATATTTTCCAAAACTATTACTCGAACACGAAGTTCGCTGACTTCTTGTATTACTCCGGGATGATTGTCGGTCGAAACGAGTGGATGAATAAGGTTTAGAATTGTGGATAGAATATAATTGTGATGAGATACTCTGGAAATGAGAGAGAAAATGGTATCTCGAACAGGCTCACCGGTAAACGCTTCAGGTTCATTGTCAAGAGTTGAATTCGGTTGGTGGAAGGGATCGCCTTCTTCGCATCTCCATTGATTAAGTCGACTACGAAACCATCAGATGAATTGGGGATAGCTGATTGGTTGATTCATTCCGGTGACACTGCTTTCGGAGCTCGAGTGAAAATCTATGTCGGAATAGCTGTCGGAATAACTATCGGAATAGTTATCGGAATCTAAGGGACTAGAACTGGTTGAGGGACTCATCTCGTACGATCAGATGAAGGATTTTCGATAAGAAATAGATTATAGGATGTAGATTAGTACCCTGCAATACATAGTTTACATATGCATATATAATACTAAAATCCCATAAGTTACGGAGGAATCTACGGAAGCTGTCAGGCAAATGTAACAATAACAGATACGCTAAGATATGAATTTTGTCTATACACTATTCATACAATCAATGCAATAAGATGTGTCTAGACTAAGGATGATAAGCAAGTGATTCTCTAAGAATGATAAGCAGGTAATTTTCGACACGAAATGATAAGCAAAACTTTTGACATGCAGACACGGTGAAAGTCCAGACTCACTAATGCATCTAAATAGCTATCAGTTAGACACACTAATGCAAGACCTGGTTCGCTAAGACCACCGCTCTGATACCAACTCTAATGACCCGTCCTAATCCATCTGGACGAATACATTACATATTGGTTACATCGCGAGTTACTTGACCTCTATATGATACATTTTACAAACATTGCATTTGTTTTTAAAAGATAAACTTTCTTTACATTGAAAGATGACGACATGCATACCATTTCATAATATATCCAACTATAATTGACTTAATAATAATCTTGATGAACTCAACGACTCGAATGCAACGTTTTTTGAAATATGTCATGAATGACTCCAAGTAATATCTCTAAAATGAGCTAATGCACAGTGGAAGACTTCTTTCATACCTGAGAATAAACATGCTTTAAAGTGTCAACCAAAAGGTTGGTGAGTTCATTAGTTTATCGTAATCAATCATTTCCATAAATTTAATAGACCACAAGATTTCAATTTTTCCATAAACATACATCTCATATCAGGCATCGCAAACTGCATAGAGATAAAAATCATTCATATGGTGAACGCTTGATAATCGAACTAACAGGATGCATATAGAATATCCTCATCACTCCGGGACTCTCATCGGATATGATAATCGAAGTACTAAAGCATTCGTAACCCGAATGGGACATGTCAAGGTCCATAGATCTATCTTTAGGATTCGCGTCAATTAGGGGCCATTTCCCTAATTCTTAGGCTACCAAGCTAAAAAGGGGCATATTCGATTCGATAATCCAACCATAGAATGTAGTTTCGATTACTTGTATCTATTTCGTAAAACATTTATAAAAGCAGCGCATGTATTCTCAGTCCCAAAAATATATATTGCAAAAGCATTTAAAAGGGATCAAATGAAACTCACCTAATGTATTTTGTAGTAAAAATACTTATGACGACAATGGACAAGTGTAGGGTTGGCCTCGGATTCACGAACCTATATCATTTGTATACTCATTAATACATATAATTGTAATTGATTAAATATATATATTATTATTATTAATGATATAATTTTTATATTTATTAATTTATAAGTTTCATTATTTATTTATATATATTTTCATTTTTGTACATAATAATATCAATATAGTTAAGTTATATATATATATATATATATATATATATATATATATATATATATATATATATATTTCATTTTTGTACATGATAATATCAATATAGTTAAGTTATATATATATATATATATATATATATATATATATATATATATATATATATATATATATATATATATATATATATATATATATATATATATATATATATATATATATATATATATGGGGATCACTTGTTTGAAATTAATAATTATGATAATATTAATTATAACAATTCCTTTAAAATGTACTTTAGTTAAGATTTTAATCATTTTCATAATAATTTTTATATCCAAGATTTCTATATTTTTAAGCTTAACAGTATTATTAAATCTGTAATTTCATAGTTATAATAATCATAACCTTCGTGTCTAATTTATAATCTAATGACTATAGCTCCTTTTAACATTAATTTATATTCGTAATCATAATCTACGAATATCCGTAAAATTATAACTAATTTCCTAATCTTTATCATAACACCTTTTATTATAAATTAACATGTCTAATATTCTTGGAATCATAATAATATTACTAGCAAAAATAATACAATAATAATAATAATACCATGAATAATAATGTTAGTAATGATAATACTAATAATTTTTAAATGATAATACTAATATAGTTAATAATAATAACTAACATAATAATGATAATACTTATAATAATACTTATAATGATAATACTAGTGTTATTAATAGTACTTTTAATAATAATAAGACTAGTAACAACATTAGTAATAATAATAATAAACAACAACAACAACAAATAATAATAATAATAATAATAAAGATAATAGTGATAATAATAATAATAATAATAACAATAAAAATGATAATAAAATAATAATACTAATAGTAATGGGACTACCTTCAAGAAATAGGCCTTTTAAAAAAAATAATGTCTTAACCCAGACTCGAACTCAAGACCTCCCTTATACCCGTCACCTCATGAAACCAGTTGGGCTGATGCCCTTTTTTCGAAATATTACCGAAAACATATACCTATAACCCGTACGTTTCTGTATTCCATTTATCTTCTTCTTATTCTGTAATACTTCGACCAGAGCATCAATTACTCTATCAATTTTATCTATTAGATAAATTCAAATCTTGTATCTGACCCAGACGCATACCATTTTAGTATTTGAAGAAGAAAAAAAATAAAGAAAAAAATAAAAGGAATATATAAGCTTGCTGCCGTTCGCTGTTTTAAACAAAAAAAAAATTTTGAACTTTGAATTTGAGAATGTATTAGTTCATGATCCCTAAATGAAAATGGTTTTAAATCGTACCTATAAACTTTATCAATCATCAATTTAACAGAAAACATCAAAACACTCACGAATTTTCTCATGAACACAAAGTTTGACTTTTTATAAAAATACTTTGACTTCAAAATTCTTGATCGTTCCTTCGAATTAGCTTCTGTAATTTTGAAGAAAGTTTCAAGCAATGAATTAGAATGTTATGGCATTTCCACTTTTCTTCAATTTGTTTTGAATCAAAATTATGATTGAATGGGTTTGGTCTATGACAGAATGAAGAAAAAAAAATAAGAAGAAAGAAAAAAATAAAAATAAAAGAACCTGAATGTTTAATCAATTAACTGGGGAGGAATATATGGTACGGTTTGGATGATTAATTCCAAAATATTAAACGATCAAAGTTTTGTGGTAGGGTAGATGAATTTGACATGGAGTCACGAGGTTAATAGAAAGCAGGAGCAGGTACAATATATATATATATATATATATATATATATATATATATATATATATATATATATATATATATATATATATATATATATACATATATATATATATATACATATTTTTCCTACGCATTTTTAACTCTTTATCTTTTATAATTAATTTTAATTAATAAATATAAATTTATTATTAATAATACTGTTATTATTAATATATAATAATAATAACATTATAGTAATAATTATTAATAATAATGCTATTTATGATACTATTAATAATAATGATAATAATTCGTAATGATAATGGTAGTTACAAAAATAATAATCTTAAATCGAAATTTTACTACTCATCATAATATAGTAGTGATATTAACAATGATAATAATAATAGTCATAATATTTATAATTCTTAATAATAATTACACTAACAATAATTATAATACTAATACTTAATAATAACAATTATAATAACTGATAATGCTTAACTTACCATTATAATATATTCAGTAAATTAATATTGGTATTGATATTAGTGTTGTATTAGTAATTAATAATGAAAGTTATTATGTTAACTATATTCTTAACTTGTATTTACATTTAATATATACAACTTATTAATTATGTAATATTTAATAATTATCTATCTAGTATCTTATATTGAGTATCATATTGTAAAATTCATTTTTAAATACAACTTAATTACTTTATATCTTATTGTACTTATTTAATTTTAATGTTTAAATTACATTTTATAATTTCTATTTATTATATATACATATTTATTTACAAACAATTGTTCGTGAATCGTCGAGAAAAGTCAAAGGGTAATTGCCTATATGAAACAGTTTCAAAATTTCAGAGACTCAACTTTACATACAATGCTTATCGTGTCGAAATCACATAAAGATTAGGTTTAAATTTGATCGAAAATTTTCGGGTCGTCACATTCTCAGTCCCAAAAAAATATATATTGCAAAAGCATTTAATAAAAAGGGATCAAATGAACTCACGATACTGTATTTCATAGCAATAATGCAAATGACGGCACTGAACAAGTGCAGGGTTGGCCTCGGATTCACGAACCTATATTAAGTATATGTATTTATATGTTGGTCAATATCTGTCTAATAATTTAGGTCAAGTCGTAGTGTATCACAATCCTAATGCTCGAGATCGACATGTAAAAGTCAACAAAAGTCAACTTGACCCAAAATGACTTCCAAAATCTATACATGTTTATTACATAACTTAAATATAGTCATTTTATATATTTAAATATATTTATCAGATTTTATTAGAGAAAATAATACAAGTCATTTATTAATAAAAATTTTATATTAAAATTTATATATGATAAAAATATACTTTTATATATCTCAAGTAATAAAATTTATTAAGTTCACTTAATATCATAAAAATATAGTGGTATGTATTATTAATGTAATTATATTACGTGTGGTAAAAATATCTTTGTATTACATATTTATTTGATAAAATAATATTAATAATAATAATAATGAGTAAAAGTTATATTATTTTGTAATAATAATAATTATTATTATTATTCTGCTAATAATAATAATAACAATATTTATTTACTAATGATGTAATTAATTATAATAAAATGATAATTCTAATCATGATAATTTTAATAATAACGATACTTTTTAATATTAACTGTAATAATAATATTTTATAGAAAAATAATAATTCTATTCAAAATGATAATTTTTAATAATAATAATACTATTAATAATAATCTTAGTGATAATAACGATAGTATTAATAATAACAATAACAATAACAATTTTTAATTATAATACTTATATTGATAACGATAATGATAATAACTAGTTGTAAAGCTCTCGCTTCGCGCCGGGGGCTCCGTTTTGAATGCGAGTTAAAAAAAAGTCTTTCCTTTTGTGGATCTATTTTGTAAAAAAGAATTTTTTTTCGACATCTAACATTGAAGGGTTGTTCCTTTTGTGAAAGTTGCTTCTTTTAGCGTTAAAGTTAGTTGATCTATTTTGTAAAAAAAATATTTTTCGACATCTTTTGGTAGCATTGAAGGGTTGTTCCTTTTAAGAAAGTTGCTTCTTTTATCGTTGGAGACAAAAAAAAATGTAGCACAGTAGTGGCTTATGTAGGTCCTACTATTTGAGCGCAGTGTAGAAGCCGGTAAAGCGTTGTGGGTGTTTTTGGTGTTAGTGATGGGATAAATAATAATTTATAATATAGGTATAAAGTAGGGGGTTCGATTTGTATTTTAATGAAAGTTAGGGGGTTGGTTTGTAAAAAATGAAAAATTGAATAGTACTATTCATAACAAATAAGACGAATTTTGTCTATTAATTATATTGGTAATAATAATAATAGTAATTATTAGATAATAATAATAATGACGATAACAATAACGACGATAGTAATAATAATTGTAACGACCCAAACCTCGTTATACCAAAAACACGTCCCAAAAAAAAAATTTCTGGATCAGTACATCTGGACGGCGTCCAGTTATCTGGACGGCGTCCAGTATTGAAGGCCAGGACGGCATCCAAGCAATTTGGACGGCGTCCAAATGAACTACAACTTTCTGATCTGTTTTCCATTTTCACGCGAGCAAAAAACCCGCTTCCCGACGCATTTAAACAAAACAACTTCCACAACATGTTAACATAATTAAAACTAAGAAGTTTTCACCATAAAACCAAGTTTTACAACATCGGGCCCAAATCGACCGTTTTACGAATTTTGTTCAAAAATACAAGTTTCGACCATAAGAGTTTAATTTCCAAACGACACCTAGAGCATGGTGTTTGGGGTTAAACTACCCACAATCTCGGTCAAACTTCAAAAGTCAAACTTACCAAAAGCATCCCTTATCCAAAACAAAGCGGGAGGCCACTAATCCAAACGAACACCCTTACCCTTGTCCATGTCGAAACCTAAAAAGAGTAAACAACAAGAGGGTAAGCAAAACGCTTAGTGAATGCAATAATTATACACATACATATATAACCTACTTACTTGCAATCACTTACACAATACCGCATACAAGCTAGCAATTCAAAGACCATGTAAACATCATGCATAAACTACTATCAGCAATTCACAATAAGCTAGCAGGACCAATAGCATATAGTTCACAATTTAATATGCTAATACAAAATTCACACAATCATGGTTAACCAATCGTACAAGGGAACGGTACTCGCGAAAGACCGTCGGAGTTCATAACATCCGTTAGTGTACTTAACACCGCGTAATCACTAATCCCCCAGGTGATTTCTTAACACCGCGACTAACTCACCCCCATGACAATGTGGTGTCTTAAACACCGCGACTAACCCACATGTCAATCAAACCCATGAGTGGTATCTTAAACACCGCGACTATCCCACTCGTTGCGTAGAATGTGGTGTCTTAAACACCGCGACTATTCTGCATTTCACGCTACACAAATAAATACATTATATACGTACACGCATAATTATTCCACTCACCTTATCACGTCGGTGGTGATTAAACACTTCCGTAAGCTTCAAGCGAAGTACCTAATACATTAAGTACCCAAAATCAACATACAAACTAGTGGAACCAACCACCAACACTTAACTCTTGAGCATTTAATGACCCAAATGCATTAAATGACCCATTTGCACCAAAACCGCCCATTTAAGGCCAAGACTCGCCATTAGTAACTAAAAGCTAGTGATTAAAGTCTTCTAACACCAACTAACACAAACTTAGGGTATTTCCTACCCATCTCACCCAATTAGGTCAATCATTAACCATTTGACCATTTTAAAGTCAACACACTCATTTCGGGTCATCCACTAACCCAAATAACACCCATTCATTTAATATCTAGGTATGCTAGTAAATAACTAACCTTTTTAAGACTCATAACCACCAATTAACACTTTGAAACCCTAGGTTAGTTACTAATGAGTCCTCATGACTCAATCTTACCCAAGAACACCCAAAATCACCAAATATGGGTTTTATGTTCACCATTTACCCAAACCCTTATATAAATCAAAGTAAGGAAATCAAAGTTAGAACATACCACTACATCCAAAACGTAGCTAAGGGCTAGATGAACAACTTTAAAACACTCACTTTGACCCGAATCAACCTTCTTCCTCATTGATTTGAGCTCTCTCACTCTAGAACTCTTTTCTCTCTCTAGAATTTAAGTGGAAAGATGAAGGTAGGTGATAATGGAGTTATGGCACTCCACTAACTGATCTTGTGGCCTTAAATTCGTCCCATAAATGAAATTACCAAAAAGCCCTTCAAATAACAAAAGGTAAAACAACTGACCCGCCAGTTCAATTGGACGGCGTCCAGAAATCTGGACGGCTGGACAGCGTCCCGCCCTTTACACTTGGACGGCGTCCACCATTTTGGATGGCGTCCCGACTAACTGGAAACAGGGTCTTATAATAATAATAATAATAATAATAATAATAATAATAATAATAATAATAATAATAATAATAATAATAATAATAATAATAATAATAATAATAATAATAATAATAATAATAATAATAATAATAATAATAATAATAATAATAATAATAGAATTAATGATAATTCAGTTGACCATATCTTTTGATCCATTCATCGAAACCACACGATTTCTAAATGAAAAGTTATGAATTTTTCGTCATCTTTCCAATGACATGCATATCATATATCTTATCTCAGTAGCATATGTGTCAAATACGTGATTTATCATAAACTATTTAACGACAAAACTAAATATACAAGCATGCATAATCATATATACTCGAGCACTAGTCAGGGATACACTATTAATATATAAAAGATAAGATATGGATGCTCACGTATCAATATTGTGATTCAATATTGCAGGAAAGTACGTAGACGTAACGGAAATGATAAACACTAGTTTGACCTCACGAGCAATACCCCCGAACAATACCCATAACCTCCATAGCTATAACCCATAATTTCAAAGCTTAAACCCGTTTTGAAAACCCGTTTGAGATCACTCGAGCATCACTCCGTTGTAGTATTTTATGTATAATACTAATAATAATAATACTACCAATATTAATAATTATTTTAATAATAATAAATAATAATAAAAATAATAATAATAATAATAATAATAATATTATTAATATAAATAATTAAATAATTTACGGAATATATGAAATGAATGAAACCAGAGTGCAGAATTCGATCGTTTTATAGATGTTTCAGCCACCTACCCCCCATGCGATCGCATGGGGGGTAGGTAGTATAGCCATGCAATCGCATGGCTCAATATCACCCGAATTTTACTCCCTTCGCAATTGCGGAGGTATTTGGTGTATGGGTCCCGCGATCGCGGAGCAGCCCCACCCAGCTCATGATCAATTATTTTTAGGCTGCCGACAGTTTATTATATATATTTTAATATATATAATTAATTTATATAATTAAATATATATTTTATTTTATTTACGTGCATAGTTAACTTCTAAAATTTGTTCCGATGATTTGTACGATGTCACTCGACTAATGTCTCGGTTCTGGTTTTTCGAACAATGTTTCGTACGCTTAGAAAACTAGCACATTACATCTCGCGACTTGTACCTTTGTCAATAATTTGACTTAATTCGCCAATAATTTATATCTTTCAAGTGTAACCTGAACGTTCGAGTGTTTTGGTTGTGATGACCCGGAAATTTTCGACCAAATTTAAACCTAATCTGTAAATGTTTCCAACACGATAAGCAAAGTCTGTAAGGTTGATGTTTCAAAAACTTTGAACTATGTTCATGTAATCAATTACCCTTCGACAATTCCCAACGATTACGAACCATTATGTGTATATATATATATATATATATATATATATATATATATATATATATATATATATATTAATTATTATAAATTAAAATATTATATGAGTTAATTAATTATGTAAATAAAATAATATATGATATTAAAATACATCTATATATATATGTAAGGAATATTGAATGTATATTTATATGGTTTCGAATTTATTTAGTAAAACGATAATAGCATTCGTATGTCAGTCGATATATATTAAGCAAGTTAAATTCAAAATTATATAATTTTAAAATAAAAGGTGATCCGAAAATGAGTTCTATAAATTTTAGGCTTATTAAAAATGTATTTAGGAACTATTTGTTAAGTTTTAACACTTTTTATATTTTACCCAGAAATGAGAGGGACAGTTGACGTAATTTTTATTCAACAAATTAATGACCGAATTTTATACCATAATGACCAAAATTATTAAATATAGTTACTGTAAAAATATGGAATTTTTCTGAGTACTTTTGTCCTCCACTAATTATCAACGGACCACGATTTACACTGTCTAAGAAAAGTGTCGGTAAGATAATGTGTATGTAGTGGCTGCCAAACTATTCCAATAATTAAGTAACCAATCAAGTCACTGTTTTATTTTTCTTATTTTTCCTAACTTAAACGATATATATATATATATATATATATATATATATATATATATATATATATATATATATATATATATATATATATATATATATATATATATACTTGTATGCTCACATGTATATTATCCAATTCATCACCAATACTAAACCATCCAACTACAACATGTTTCGATATATTCTGTTTCTACTCGTCATCCCCAAAACCGTCCCCTACCACCACTCAATCTCCTCCGGCAAACCACCACTCACCGCCGTCTACAGCCACCACAGGCCGACACCCCTGCAGAAACCACCACCACCGAATTCCTTTTCTCTCTCTTTATCATCTCTCTCTCTCCCTCTCCTACTTCTATAACTTGTTTCACTTCAAATCCATGCCTCTGTCGATCAAAACAAACTGCAAAAACACAACTATCATAGCTACTGTTGTACAGCCGTGAAACTCCCAAAAATCTCCCTCAACTTTCGATTAAATCAACACACAACCATCACCAACATACAACCCGCCATTAGAACTACCATCACTTCATACTCCATTCAACCATAACCACCATCATCTTTAATTACTTCTCTTCGTTTTCTGTTTTGTTCCAACAGCAAACCACCATTCGATCGAGTTATTATATATATATATATATATATATATATATATATATATATATATATATATATTTTCCCTCTTTCTCTTCTCTTCCTGTCGATTCGGTTGTACCAAGAATCACCGATTACTCTCACCTTCTTCATCATTTTAACCACCTTAGCTACCACCTTCATTCAACAAATTCCATCTTGTTATAACCAGAGCACCCAGAATTGTTAATGCTGCCACTTGTTGAACTCTATTCCTGCTACTATGAAAAGACCACCGACAATTTTCTTCTATTATTTTAACGAGTTGGGTTGTGTTATACGGTTGGGCTTTTGGTTTGGTGGGCTGAATTATTTGAAATGGGCTCAATAGGTATAACACTTGATCCACTATATATTTTAATGAATTCTATTAAATTCATGATGATACGATACTCATGTGTCGATGACGGATGATGTGGGTATGTGAATGACTGCGTATATATTTTTTTTACTGCTTGTCACGATTAAGAAGAATAACAATGGAGATGAGTGATATAGGTTAATGATGATTGGATGATAAGTGATGAAGATGATGAAAAATAATAATAATAATCGACGTAAATAAAATGATGATGACGGTTATGAGGTTTAAATGAAGAATGATGATAATGAAAATAGATAATATGATAACAATAGATGATGATGTTTCTCAGTCAATTAGATTTGGGAAGAAGAAGAAGAATTAAGAAACATAATAATACGGGTTAAATATAATTGAGTCATGATAATAATTAGAAAAATGGAATGATTCACTGGTTAGAGGTATTGATGGGTTTTCGAGAGGTCGCGGGTTCGAGTCTCGTCTGGGACATTTCTTTTTAGAAAAAGCTTGGAGAGGGTATACACTTTTATTTTATTTCTATCATTATCATTATTAGTTATTATTATGTTTATTATTATTGTTATTATTGTGATTATTATTGTTATTATTATTATTAGTATTATAGTTATTATTATAAGTATCATAATTGTATTTATTATTATTATCATTATTTTAGTATTATTATAATTTTAACAAACAAATGATATTTATATAAAAATATATTTTTACATGTATCATAACTATATTAATATTACATATTGTTTTTAAATGAAATGTTATTATTATAAAATATTAATTAAATTACATATGATGGATAAACATTTTAATATAATCATATATATAAATATTAATTATTTATCTAAAGAATATAAACTAGTTATAACTAATTTATTCATTAATATCACATACAAATTATTAAGTATATTAATATTAATATATATACTTGCTTAATTGTTATTATAGGTTTTAATATATGCACAAATGATATAGGTTCATGAATCCGAGGCCAACCCTGTGTTGTTCAAATGTCGTCATATGTATTTTTACTACAAAATACAGTATCGTGAGTTTCATTTGCTCCCTTTTTAAATTGTTTTGCAATATATATTTTTGGGACTGAGAATACATTCACTGCTTTTATAAATGTTTGACAAAATAGACACAAGTACTTAAAACTATATTCTATGGCTGGATTATTAAACCGAATATGCCCCTTTTTAGCTTGGTAGCCTAAGAATTTGGGAACAGACCCCCAAATTGACGCGAATCCTAAAGATAGATCTATCGGGCCTAACAAGCCCTATTCTGGAATTTGGAATGCTTTAGTACTTCGAGTTATCATGTCCGATGGGTGTCCCGGAATGATGGGGATATTCTATATGCATCTTGTTAAGGTCGGTTACCAGGAGTTCACCATATGAATGATTTTTATCTCTATGCAGTTTGCGAAATTCCTGATATGAGAATGTTGTTTATGAAATATGAAAATCTTGTGGTCTATTAAAATGATGGAAATGAATATTTATGATAAACTAATGAACTCACCAACCTTTTGGTTGACACTTTAAAGCATGTTTATTCTCAGGTATTAAGGAAATCTTCCGCTGTGCATTTGCTCATTTTAAAGATATTACTTGGAGTCATTCAAGGCATATTTTAAAAGACGTTGCATTCGAGTCGTTGAGTTCATCAAGATTTATAATAACTCATTCATAGTTTGGATATATTACGAGATAGCATGCATGCCTGTCAACTTTTGTTGAAATGAAAGTTTGTCTTTTAAAAACGAATGCAATGTTTATAAAATGTATCATATAGAGGTCAAATACCTCGCAATGTAATCATATGTTATTGTATTCGTCCTTATGGATTAGGACGGGTCATCTCATGTGGTATCATAGCTGGTATAACCGCGTCCATATGTGGCGGGTTAGTCGTAAAGGAGGTTCTCACAGTGTGACCTGTGGCGAAGCATTGGCTCTTACTTCTTGCGATCCCTTACGAGGGTTGGCAGTTGCCGAGAGGCAGGCCCTAAAATCAGTATCTGAGGTACACTCAGTGGTCGCCGGATAGTTAAGGCACTGAGTGGGACGGTGGTTGTTCCCACTGTATTTACATGTGGTATCAGAGCGGTGGTCTTAGCGAACCAGGTCTTGCATTAGTGTGTCTAACTGATAGTTGTTTAGATGCATTAATGAGTCTGGACTTCGACCGTGTCTGCATGTCAAAAGTTTTGCTTATTATTTCGTGTCGAAAATTACCTGCTTATCATTCTTAGGGAATCATTTGCTTATCATTCTTAGTCTAGACACATCTTACTGCATTGATTGCATGAATAGTGTATAGACAAAATTCATATCTTAGCGTATCTGCTAAATCATATCTTAGCGTATCTGTTATTGTTACCTTTTCCTGACAGCTTCCGTAGATTCCTCCGTAATTTATGAGATTTTAGTATTATATGCATATGTAAATTATGTATTACAGGGTACTAATCTACATCCTATAATCTATTTCTTATCGAAAATCCTTCATCTGATCATACGAGATGAATCCCTCAACCAGTTCGAGTCTCTCAGATTTCGATAGCTATTCCGATAGTTATTCAGACAGCTATTCCGATATGGATTTCCACTCGAGCTCCGAAAGCAATGTAACCAGAATGAATCAACCAATTAGCCATCATCAATTCATCTGATGGATTCATAGTCGACTTAACCGATGGAGACGAGAAGAAAGCGATCCTTTCAATCCACCACATTCCCCTCTCGGTGAAGAACCTGAAACACTTACCGACGAACCTGTTCGAAACACCAATTTCTCTCTCAGAGTATCTCACCACGACTATATCATAACTCCGATTCTAAACCTTATGCATTCGCTTGTTCCGACCGACAATCATCCCGGAATAATGGAAGAAGTCAACGAGCTTCGCGCCCGAGTTGTAGCCTTGGAAAATATGGTGCAAAACATACCAGCTTCGGCAAAATCACCGGCACCAACAGTACCATCGGTAACAGCACCCGTACCATCAACAATCCATGCCTCAACATCTCATTCTGTACCTCGAGTATAATCATTGTTCTACGTATCGTTCTACATCAATTATCTTCGTTCTTCATGACGATTATGTAATCTCTAATGTTTTAGAGATTATGTATTCTAGTTTTGACGGTAAATCAAATGAGATTAATATCATATTAACTCTTTAAATCCATGATTACATCTGAAGAAAATATATATGTAACTATATTTTCATAAAGATTGTAATTAAAAATTCTTTTGTACAAACTGTTAATGGTGAAAATATTTTAACGGGTTGGTAATACCCGAGGAATATTTAGATTTCACATTAATAAGTACACTGTACATTCTTTCAAATCTAATTCAACAGTCATTTACTATCCTATTTACAACCACCGATATACGTATCCGTTCACCGCAGAATAACCATTTTCATTCAATTTCATATTTGGATTTTGATCTATCAGAATTCAACAAGTGGCATAATGAAGAAAACATTGGACAAAATAAAATTTGTTAGAAACAAACAAATTAACTATGAGAAATTTTGTTAAGAATCCACGCTAACTGTTCCTAGCTAACTGTTCCTAGCTAATTGATTACATTTTATTTATCGCAATTTAATTATCGTAATTTATATTCTCGCAATTTTATTTATCTTCATTTAATTTCTGTTATTTATTTTACGCACTTTAAATATTGGGACACATATACAAGGTTTTGACATATCATATTGACGCATCTACATATATTATTTGGAATAACCATAGACACTCTATATGCAGTAATGCTGGAGTTAGCTAAACAGGGTTGAGGTTGATTCTACAATAATATATATACTTTGAGTTGTGATCTAGTCTGAGACATGTACACGGGTCACGATACGTATTAATTAATTCAAATATTATATATTAAGCTATATATGAATTATTGGACTGTTAACTGTGGACTATCAACTGTGGACTGCCGACATTGGAAAATTAAAATGAATTAAAATATTGATTATAACATATTAAACTAAACAATTCTTCAAGTTTGCCACTTGATTTCGTCTTAAACCTCATTTGTATCTTGACGATTACAATCTGCCTTCAAACCTTTCATGATTCTTGAAGACACCTCAATTGAGAGGATGAACCAACCGCACTTCATCTACGGGAAAAGATTGATGCATATAGTTATGCACCTGAAAACACTCGAAACCTGAATAAACGTTTAACACGTATCTATGCTAGCTCCTTTGGCATTGTTATTATAGAAAATAACATTGCAATTCTTTTTCACCATAGTCAGCTTTGTCACAGCTCCAGCAAGTCAACTTCGACTTTTCATTCGAAACAACCTTATTATAACCTTGATATATATGTGTACTCTTTTATTGTTACCGAGGAACCTTTTATATTCCACGACAATATCAGCAGATGTACCAGCAACTCCGTTGATCTTTGATTTTCCGAAAATCATTATATTCATTGAAACCCTATCATATACTCATCCGCATCTTGTAACGAGTATTGCCATACCAATTATCGGGAATCAGTAATCAGTATTTTGAATCTCGCAACAATTTTACAACAACAGTTATATGTATACATATAACATTTATCTCTTAGAATTATGATCTTTCATTCTGAAATCCTGAAAAGCACTCAGTCTACAAAGCAATACTCTGAATGTTGAAAAAGCTGAATGAAGCAGCTGAAACTGTAAACAACCGTAAGCGACCTTAATCGTCGGAAGTTTGATGATAAAGAATGGAATGTTGGAAACGCTCAATAGAAAAGTTAGTACCAAAAAGTGGATTATACGAAATTATGAAGGAGACTGTCGACAAATCACAAAGACTAAACTTGTACATAAAGAATTATGATGATTCTGATTCTGATGAAATCATTAGTGAATACCTTACTCTTTAATCGCTCTAAATCATCGTGAATAAATTTCTTCATCACAATTTGATTCTAAAATTCTAAGATATCATCGTATCTTTCTTTATTAATATCCTCAATATTTCTGAAGATATCTTCATAGATATTCTTGCCCGATATTAATTATCTCTCCGCTCTATCTGTGTTATACATAAAAGAAACTATTTTAGTTTCTAAATTCTGAAACATTCGAGTTTAAAATAGGAATATTTTTGAAATAGTGTTGGTAACTGAAGCATGAATTAGTATAATATAATTATACTTGATCAACGTGATTATATTACAGTAATTCATGCTGAGTTTCTAAATGAAACATGATGATTCACAGATTATAACGTTATCATGTGCCATGTTACACGACTCTTACATTCTATCTAATATATAAACATATCAAGAACTTAATTTCTTGATAATTCTATCTTTTCTCTTGAATTATGGTAATCTAACCAATCAAGATCGTGCTATTACAATCTCTCTTAGAATGTTAGCTATGTTCATTTCATATCTATGAATTCTGGACCATTATTCGATTGATTTAAAGTCAGGAGGAGAAAACAAAAGTATGG
Source organism: Rutidosis leptorrhynchoides (assembly GCF_046630445.1). Classification (NCBI taxonomy): domain Eukaryota; kingdom Viridiplantae; phylum Streptophyta; class Magnoliopsida; order Asterales; family Asteraceae; genus Rutidosis; species Rutidosis leptorrhynchoides. The sequence goes on along the minus strand of NC_092333.1, from coordinate 608,152,719 downwards.
AACTCCAAAGGAAATAAAGAGGGTGGATTTATAGTGAAATATCCGACAGAGCAATCGAAATAGATCATCGCATTTAACCAATAAGGATTCTAATTTCCTTAAGAATCAAATATTATTACGAAGATTTTCTCTAAGTTCCTTGAATTCCAGAAATTCAACAGTGACTACGTCAAAAGTTAAGATGAACCTCTAGTTGCTTCATTTCACTCTTTTGTGAAAACTTCATTCGTACTCTTCACATAAATGAATTGTTTTATCCATATTATTCATTGATGATAAAACTCTAATTTCTAGCTCGTATGCATCATGAGAACATATTTATTGTCAGCCATGACCATTCCAATCAAATTTCGGGACGAAATTTCTTTAACGGGTAGGTACTGTGATGACCCGGAAATTTTCGACCAAATTTAAACCTAATCTGTAAATGTTTCTGATACGATAAGCAAAGTTTGTAAGGTTGATGTTTCAAAAACTTTGAACTGTATTCATGTAATCAATTACCCTTCGACTATTCCAGACGATTCACGAACCATTATGTGTAAATATATATATATATATATATATATATATACATGTATTTTAATATCATATATTATTTTATTTACATAATTAATTAACTCATATAATATTTTAATTTATAATAATTAATATATATATATATATATATATATATATATATATATATATATATATATATATATATATATATATATATATATATATATATATATGTAAGGAATATTGAATGTATATTTATATGGTTTCGAATTTATTTAGTAAATGATAATAGCATTCGTATGTCAGTCGATCGATATTAAGCAAGTTAAATTCAAACTTATATAATTTTAAAATAAAAGGTGATCCGAAAATGAGTTCTATAAATTTTAGGCTTATTAAAAATGTATTTAGGAACTATTTGTTAAGTTTTAACACTTTTTATATTTTACCCAGAAATGAGAGGGACAGTTGATGTAATTTTTATTCAACAAATTAATGACCGAATTTTATACCATAATAACCAAAATAATTAAATATAGTTATTGTAAAAATATGGAATTTTTCTGAGTACTTTTGTCCTTCACTAATTATCAACGGAACACGATTTACACTGTCTAAGAAAAGTGTCGGTAAGATAATGTGTATGTAGTGGCTGCTAAACTATTCTAATAATTAAGCAATCAATCAAGTCACTGTTTTATTTTTTTATTTTTCCTAACTTAAACGAGATATATATATATATATATATATATATATATATATATATATATATATATATATATATATATATATATATATATATATACTTGTATGATCACATGTATATTATCCAATTCATCACCAATACTAAACCATCCAACTACAACATGTTTCGATATATTCTGTTTCTACTCGTCATCCCCAAAACCGTCCCCTACCACCACTCAATCTCCTCCGACAAATCACCACTCGCCGCCGTCTACAGCCACCACAAGCCGACACCCCTGCAGAAACCACCACCACCGAATTCCTTTTTTCTCTCTTTATCATCTCTCTTTCTCTCCCTCTCCTACTTCTATAACTTGTTTCACTTCAAATCCATGCCTCTGTCGATCAAAACAAACTGCAAAAACACAACTATCATAGCTACTGTTGTACAGCCGTGAAACTCCCAAAAATCTCCCTCAACTTTCGATTAAATCAACACACAACCATCACCAACATACAACCCGCCATTAGAACTACCATCACTTCATACTCCATTCAACCATAACCACCATCATCTTTAATTACTTCTCTTCATTTTCTGTTTTGTTCCAACAGCAAACCACCATTCGATCGAGTTATTATATATATATATATATATACATATACATATACATATACATATATATATATATATATATATATATATATATATATATATATATATATATATATATATATATATATATATATATATATATATATATATATATATATATATTCTTCTTCTTTCTCTTCTCTTCCTGTCGATTAGGTTGTACCAAGAGTCACCGATTACTCTCACCTTCTTCATCATTTTAACCACCTTAGCTACCACCTTCATTCAACAAATTCCATCTTGTTAGAACCACCAAAACAACCACCATCGAGCACCCAGAATTGTTAATGCTGCCACTTGTTGAACTCTATTCCTGTAACTATGAAAAGACCACCGACAGTTTTCTTCTATTATTTTAACGAGTTGGGTTGTGTTATACGGTTGAGCTTTTGGTTTGGTGGGGTGAATTATTTGAAATGGGCTCAATAGGTATAACACTTGATCCACTATATATTTTAATGAATTCTATTAAATTCATGATGATACGATACTCATGTGTCGATGACGGATGATGTGGGTATGTGAATGACTGCGTATATTTTTTTTTACTGCTTATCACGATTAAGAAGAATAACAACGGAGATGAGTGATATAGGTTAATGATGATTGGATGATAAGTAATGAATATGATGAAAAATAATAATAATAATCGACGTAAATAAAATGATGATGACGGTTATGAGGTTTAAACGAAGAATGATGATAATGAAAATAGATAATATGATAACAATAGATGATGATGTTTCTCAGTCAATTAGATTTGGGAAGAAGAAGAAGAATTAAGAAACAGAATAATACGGGTTAAATATAATTGAGTCATGATAATAATTAGAAAAACGGAATGATTCACTGGTTAGAGGTATTGATGGGTTTTCGAGAGGTCGCGGGTTCGAGTCTCGTCTGGGACATTTCTTTTTAGAAAAAGCTTGGAGAGAGTATACACTTTTATTTTATTTCTATCATTATCATTATTAGTTATTATTATGTTTATTATTATGTTTATTATTGTTATTATTGTGATTATTATTGTTATTATTATTATTAGTATTATAGTTATTATTATAAGTATCATAATTGTATTTATTATTATTATCATTATTTTAGTATTATTATAATTTTAACAAACAAATGATATTTATATAAAAATATATTTTTACATGTATCATAACTATATTAATATTACATATTGTTTTTAAATGAAATGTTATTATTATAAAATATTAATTAAATTACATATGATGGATAAACATATTTTAATATAATCATATATATAAATATTAATTATTTATCTAAAGAATATAAACTAGTTATAACTAATTTATTCATTAATATCACATACAAATTATTAAGTATATTAATATTAATATATATACTTGCTTAATTGTTATTATAGGTTTTAATATATGCACAAATGATATAGGTTTGTGAATCCGAGGCCAACCCTGCATTGTTCAAATGTCGTTATATGTATTTTTACTACAAAATACAGTATCGTGAGTTTCATTTGCTCCCTTTTTAAATGCTTTTGCAATATATATTTTTGGGACTGAGAATACATGCACTGCTTTTATAAATGTTTGACGAAATAGACACAAGTACTTAAAACTATATTCTATGGCTGGATTATTAAACCGAATATGCCCCTTTTTAGCTTGGTAGACTAAGAATTTGGGAACAGACCCCCAAATTGACGTGAATCCTAAAGATAGATCTATCGGGCCCAACAAGTCCCATTTTGGAATTTGGAATGCTTTAGTACTTCGAGTTATCATGTCCGATGGGTGTCCCTGAATGATGGGGATATTCTATATACATCTTGTTAAGGTCGGTTACCAGGAGTTCACCATATGAATGATTTTTATCTCTATGCAGTTTGCGAAATGCCTGATATGAGAATGATGTTTATGAAATATGAAAATCTTGTGGTCTATTAAAATGATGGAAATGAATATTTATGATAAACTAATGAACTCACCAACCTTTTGGTTGACACTTTAAAGCATGTTTATTCTCAGGTATTAAGGAAATCTTCCGCTGTGCATTTGCTCATTTTAAAGATATTACTTGGAGTCATTCATGGCATATTTCAAAAGACGTTGCATTCGATTCGTTGAGTTCATCAAGATTGATAATAAGTCATTCATAGTTTGGATATATTATGAGATAGCATGCATGCCTGTCAACTTTCGTTGAAATAAAAGTTTGTCTTTTAAAAACGAATGCAATGTTTGTAAAATGTATCATATAGAGGTCAAATACATCGCAATGTAATCATATGTTATTGTATTCATCCTTATGGATTAGGACGGGTCGTCTCATTGGTCATTTCCTTCTTTAAATCAACTTCTCGTTATTTATATATATGATTTAAATCAATACGTTTTGTATCTAGTTAATATTATATTTAATCATTTTGTAATATATATATATATATATATATATATATATATATATATATATATATATATATATATATATATATATATATATATATATATATATATATATATATATATATATATATATATAAATTTGTACATATTATATAATTAAAATATTTATTTAATAATATTTAGTTTTTCAAAACTAATTATATTTCAAAGTTTATTATATAATTTAAAATCTTTTCGAAATTATTATTTAGTAATACTTTTACATTTTTGAAACAATAAAAATATACTTGCAAACTTGTAATACAAAGCTTTTAAATTAAGTTCTTCAAAATTCATAAATAAATTATCTTATAAAACGTTTTAATAATAAAGTTCTTTTTAAACTCAAAATGTTTTTGTACGTTAGAAACTAAATCAAATAAATATGATACTTTTGTTTTTCCAAACTAAATATATATTTAAGAATCATTTTGTTAAAATAATGGCAATCGTTATATCATAAAATGTTTTTAGAAAAGTAAAATTATATTTATTCATAATAGCTTTCAAGTTTTTAAATTACCGTTTGAAGATGAAGCGTGGGATAGAGTCCAATGGTTAAATAAATGTATGAAATTATCTTAATGTAAAACGTCGATTTCCATTTTCTTAATTATCTACACTCCATAAATTCACTTACACATTAAATAATATGAAAGCTAAATAGTTACCTTATCAAAGTCACGAGGAAATTATGGTAAAGCATGTATTGAAAATCAAACAGGAATCTCCAATAACCTTTAACTAACTCTCGATAATTGACATTTTTGTTCTCGCTTGAAAATCACTTTACCAATTATTCCGAATATCGTTAAAAGGGAAAGATTTCTTAAATCATAGTGGACCTCATAACAGAGACCCGTAATCATATCATAATTTATCTGATAATTCAATCATTTGAGGTTATCTTTTAATTCCGTCGATAAATATATTAAACATATATTGAAACAAATACGTTCATGTAAAGTATCGTACATCTAATACTTTGTTAACGTTTTCAATTAATATAACTATATATAATATATACATATCTATATACACATAACTGTTCATGAATCGTCGAGCACAGTCAAAGGGTAATTGATTACATGAATATAGTTCCAAAATTTTTGAGACTCAACATTACAGACTTTGCTTATCGTGTCGGAAACATATAAAGTTTATGTTTAAATTTGGTCGGAAGTTTTCGGGTCGTCACACGAAGCATATGAAAAACTAGGGTTTGCCTTGGAATTAGGGTTTGCATTATTCTAAGGTGTGGGATTTGCACGCGTTTTGATGCGAGTAGGTCTAAGAATTTCAACAACAAAAGGCACTTTGGTGGCGGCGGAGGAATCTGGGTGTTATGATTTTTAGATCTTGAGGAACGTGCAATAACAACACGAAAAGTGAAAGCTATCGATCCACCATCAGATAAAGCCTTCACGTATGATTCCGGATATTTGATGCCCATATATCTTATGAACCCAAATCGTTCACCAGTTTTTGACAGCTTCGATGCAACATCGACATTAACAAGACATCCCAACGGATCAAAAGTCTTCCAAAGCACATTCCGATCAACATGCTTCGGAAAGTTGCAGACATAGAACGAAGTTGTGAGTTTCTATGTGTCACGATGAGGGTCCGAAAGATTGCCGGCATGGGAAATGAGTTAGGGCTAATTTTAACATAAAACATTTTAAAGATAACATATTTTCTTATGAAAATTAGAAACGATTTTTAGTGCAATTTCTAGCTTAAGAAAATATTTGTTAAAAGAAAGTAAAAACAAAAACCGAGTACTCCCAATAAAAATACATCCCTTGAAGGCAAAAAGATCAAAACACCAATAAAAAAGTTATCTTGACCGATTGACCATTGACCAGATAAATTAAAAAAAGGGTGCGAGGGATAATACCGGAAATTCAGTGAAATATGAGTATAAAAAGAGGTCATCTTCTTCAAATTAGGGTTTGGGGCAAATAAACAAAACTCAGACATAAAATAAGAGAAATGAAGCAGCGGAGGGTATGGATGTTTTTCGAGGGTTGTTGACCCCCTCCATTGCTTGTGATTTTCCTATTTGCCCTAATTTTTAACAACCCTCTTTCCTTTACATACATATACGGTGTATATATCTATATCTATATATCTATATGCTTATATGCCTGAGGCAACTATGATCAACCATCACCAACCATCACCAATCCTAACAATAACCACAGGGACGATTCGTATAATTAACTCTTTCTTTCTTTCTTTCTTTCTTTTTTCAGAAGGGTAGAGATTTTGCAATGCATACAACATAACTATAACTATAAACTATAAAATGGAGGCTGTGATGATAAATTTCTATTTCTATTTGTCTGAGTTGATTGGTCAAAGTTTGAGATATGACGTATCTTGGCGGGGCAACTTTTCGGTGGTTCGATACATTCGATGCCGCCGTAATTATTGCAGCCATGGCGGTTTTATCCTCTTTGCACTGATTGTTTTTACAGATCTGAGCCTCATTTATTTTTATTTATAAAATTGCTTTTTAGCGATGTATGGTTGTCTTTGGGATTGCGTTTTTATAATTACTTATGTTTTTTGTTCCAAAATCAAGTTAAATTTGGCGAAGGTGTTGATGAAGTAATTTGGTCTAGTGGTATGACAAGAGTTTACATGATATATGCATTTTTTAAGGTGTATATACATGCGATTATATGAATTATCTTTAGTAAGGTTATGTTTGGTTGCTTCTTAATGCTATAAAATCTTGAGTAAGGTTGGGTTGAAGTCTATATGCTCGTTTTCTTTCCGATACCAATTCAGCCGAGAATTTTCAGCCATGTCAGTTAAATTTTTTTGTTTGGATAAATCTGTAGACCTGAGCCTGTTCATTATTATTGCTGTTTCTATATGTTTTATTTAGTGCATGATATATGTTTTGAAAACAACTTAGAGAGATTTTACTTGTGATTTGTAATTGCTAGCTATAACCTTAACTTTTACAATTGAATTATGAAATTGCTAACTAGTTTGCATTATATATGGTTGCTTTGGGACTGTCATTGTGTTATAAGTTCAAATTGTTACCTGAATCATTTATCTATTTTTTATAAAATTGCAGGTTGTGTTTCGGGATTGCGTTTTTATATGTACTTATGTTTTATCTTCGAAAATTAATTTAAATTTGGCGAAGATGTTGATGAAGTAATTTGGTCTAGTGGTATGACAACTCGAGTTTACATGATATATGCATATGCATTTGTACGGTGTATACACGTGTGATTGTATGAATTAATGAATTATCTTGAGTAGGTTATGTTTGGTTGCTTCTTAATGCTATAAAATCTTGAGTAAGGTTGTGTTGAAGTCTATATGCTCGTTTTCTTTCCGATACCGATTCAGCGGAGAATTTGCAGCCATGGCAGTTAAATTCTTTGTTTTGATAATCTGTAGACCTGAGCCTGTTCATTATTATTGCTGTTTCTATATGTTTTATTTAGTACATGATATATGTTTTGAAAACAAGTTAGAGAGATTTAGTTATGATTTGTAATTGCTAGCTATAACCTTAACTGCCACAATCAAATTATTCATATAAATTGATTTTCTCAACTTCACTGATGATGGTACTTGAGTCTTTTAGATCAGAAAGCTTTATAATCGATTCTTTAATCAAATTTTTATTTGTTGCCTCACTTTTCTGATTTGAACTTTCGAATGTATAGTTCATGAAGACAGAGTAGATAGAAATAGCGTGACTATCTGATGGTGTGATATCAAGAGGTTTAGTGGGCTGTTTAAGTATTGCAAGAATGATACAATATTTACAACGTAATTGGTCCCATGCAACCAAGCATAACTAGATATCTGAACAGTAACTTTTAATTGTGGAAAACTAATTTTCATTATGTATCGTTGCTTTGGGACTGTCATTGTCTTATACGTTGAAATTGATACCTCAATCATTCATGAGATGACCAAGTCACTCATACTGTTAGAATTACTTTGTGGTTCTTATTGCTCACACTCGCCAATTTTAAGTAAGTTCTTGGTGCAGGGCAATGATCATGGAACACTTCCAAAAGCTATCATGATCAGATCTTGCAAAGCGTCTTTGATTGTGGAATCAAGCCTAGATGGTTGTTAGTAAGCGAATTTGGAAAACGATGAACTTAATTTACACCGTTGTCTTGATTATTCAGGTACAGTTCTTTGTCATATCAAATTCTACTGTTGGTTGTGCCATTGTTGCGTCTTTTTCTAGAGTTGTCTTAATTTACATTGTTGTTAACTTCCTATTGTTAACAGATCTGAGCCTCATCCTTATTTTATCTCCATAAGTTTTTATATTGGTTTTCATAAAGAAATGGTTTAGCCTTTCTAAATTAATGTTAGAAAAAGTCCATCATGAAAATTAAGAAAATGTCAACCGTACCAATGTCTATTGAATCAAGCCTCTTGTGTATCATATCTTAACTCAAATATATGTTAATTGTCTTTATGCTTCCGTTGTTTGTTGGCTCGCAGCAACACTAATGTATCTATAAAATAACCTTATCACTGAGGTGTTGCCATCACGTAGAGTTTTTTTTAGAATTGATTTCACTGCCATGTGAAAAGCGATTAGTATAATTTACTTTCTTTTTTTGTTGATTTCAGAATTGTAACATTACTGTGATTGTTATGGTTTTGCAGTTATTCCATCTTGGCACCACTGCAGTTTGTCTTTTTTTTTTTTTTTTCAATATCGAACAACTGATTGGATAGTCGATTCTCCTCGATAATGATTATGTGGCGAATTTTGCAGTTAGTTTGCTGTTCAAAAATTTTTGGAAGTTGTTTTCATAAGACCCTTTGTGATTCCACGCGGTACCAAATATTTTCATTTACTTAGTTAAATTCAGAGTTGTTTTCACCCTTGTGATCCTGTTGATGGTTTAATTGATTAGCACTGACCATTAAGAATGTTTTTCATTGAATGCATGAACTTAAACAAATAGATCATGTAAGCTTATATTCCATGCAGATATACATACAGATAATGAGCTGATTTCAACCATGTGTTTGTGAGTCTGTACTCACTTCACATTCAAGTGCAGTTTCAGTATCCATTCCAGTTGCTGTTGGATCCAATGATGTATCCAATCTCAAGAACTTGTACAAGTCATGGAGGAGTTTGTGATATTATTAGATTACTTATGAATTACTGTATGAATTATGGTTTATGTTGATTTTTTTTTTTTTTTTTTGAAAGAAAATGGTTTATGTTGATGCATCCGTGCTTACTCTGCTTTCTTTTGATTTGAAAAAGAACATTTAGCCGCACCAATTGAGTTTTTTTTACTACAACTCTCTCACAAGCTTACAATTTAAATGTTCTTGATATTGATATTAAAGAATTATTATGATCTGTAGACTGTAAAGATATGTTATTACTTATTAGAGGATGTGTCGTGATAATCTATTTCAGAGAAGAGGGCAGCGACTCAAGGACGTCGCTGCCATAGCCCCCACGGTCTTGAAAGAAATGACAGATAAAAGTGGAGAAGAAAAATCGGTGACAAGACTTTGAAACAAACTACCTAAACACTCATTGAACCACACCTATGAACTTACACTTAACAATTGTAAACCAAAGCTAAAATCACGAACAAACCAACACCATTATATCAACTACATTGATCAACTAACTAGCCAACTAATTTAACTTGCAATTATTTAACAGACATGTAATTACAAATCACGATGAAAATAGAAAGTGCTGAATACACGTGCTACATTGGAGCGAAACCACCACTCAAACTACCTGCCATGAACCTATTTTTCAGTAGTTTTCCACACACCAGAACTCACTCTGAAGAGTTCAAACCACAAAACAAAAGCTCCGACAACCTTAAGCTGCCGGTTGATATAACAACCCTCACTTTTCCCTTCTGAATTTACCAAGTTGTCCTTAGGGTTTCAATGTCATATTCTGTGCATCATCATTAGGGTTGTTATCCATTTCGACAAATGAACTAAAAATTTATGCTTTCATTAAATGATCGTATGTATTGTTAAAACCCTAATATCGTTTAAAACCCTAAACCTAACCCTATGCATTAAATGCTAAACCCTAACACCATTTAATATTTGATACTAAACCCTAACCCTAAAATATAAACTATTTGTATTAATATGAAATGAGACATTTATATGAATTAAACTAATAAGAACTAAGTAAAATTAATAAAAGTTAGGGGTTAATAAATAAATAAAATGTATTTAAATAAAATGTAACCCTAATACTACTACTACTACTACTACTAATAATAATAATAATAATAAAATATATAAATTACATAAATAAATAAGAAAAACCGTAAAAAAAATAAATAAATAAATAAATCATATGTATAAATATAATCGGCTGTATGATATTTAACCAACATTAAACTTGATCACTAAGTCTTGATAATCCTAGTCTAATGCAAACTATTGATCTTGATCTCCAAGCAAGTTGAATGTAATTAGGAAACCTACAACACCTATAAAATCCCTCAAGTATTCCTCATGAAATCACCACAAAATAACCTTCAGATTAGTCGAGATATCCAGCTTGTTTCCCTCAAAAATTTTGTCGACTAAATAACCCTATCCAGCCTTCACTTGTCGACTAAAAATCACCCACCAACAGCCTGTTGATTATTCGATCAATAACCTTTCATCTGCAGCTCTCTGCAGTCGACAAACACCACCACAAACAACCTGTTTTGATCTCCTGTCCAGCTTCTGTTCTCTTGCTGTGCAGTCGACTCACAACCCTCACCAAAAGCCTGCTGCTAATCGCCTGCTATTCAACTCAATTCACCATTAAACCTGCAGCAAAACCCTCTTGTTTCCTGCTGTACCTGCTGCTGTGTGGCTGCTGTTTTCTGTCGATCAAAGAGGACCCAAAAGACATTGATTGGGTCGTTGTTTGCTGCTACTACTGGTCTGTCTGTTTCGCAATTCATCATCACCAATCCTTGAACTTTAAACCTTAAGGTATACCTAATAAACCCTAGTTCATTCCTACATTCAATCTCTTAAGTTTATTGTTAATAAGTATTATATTTAAGTATTACATTATGTATAATCATGGTGATTAAGGTTAAAAGATAATAAAGGTTATGATTATAAGATTGTGAAAATTAAAAGTGTTATGGTTACTAATAAGGTTAAAAGATAAAGAATGCATGATCATAATAATAAGAATATAAGGACATTGTTAATGAGGTTAAATCATGTCAAGTTAATAAGATCAAGTATTATGATTAATGAGATGGTTATGATTAGGGTTTAGATATAATTATTGAAATAGATAAAGATTGTGATTAAAAAGTTTAGGTTATGAATATGAATAAGAAGTTTATAATTTTATGTGTAAAGTTAATAAGCTAGTTAATAATAATAAGATGAAGATTATGATCATGAGTTAGATTATGAATTATGATTATGTATTGTATAAGTAAAGAGTTAGAAGATTTGGTTAGGTATGATTAAAAAGATTAGGGTTATAAGTTTGGATAATACATATGGATAATAAGGATTAGAGTTAATTAATATGATTAGTTATTATGTTAATTAAAAGTTATGATTTTATAATTAATAAGTAATAATGAAGATGATATACGTGCATGCATGCATGCATGCATACGTACGTATGTACATATATATAGGTAGGTATATGCTTGTGTATATATTTAGATATATATATACGTGTATATGTATGTGTATATATGTATGAATATGTACGTGTGAATGTATGAATGAATGTGTATTATGTAAGTTATATAAGTTAGTAAACATAATAAGAAAAATAATAAATGTATATATATATATATATATATATATATATATATATATATCATCTTACATTTATGTATATGTAACGCCTACATCTAATATATATATATATATATATATATATATATATATATATATATATATATATATATATATATATATATATATATATATATATATATATATATATATATATATATATATATATATCATATAGTTATGAACACATAGATGTATAATAAATAAAGAATATATATGTATGTATCATATAAGTATATTCACATGAAACATAATAGTTGATTATTAAAGTAAATAATAATACTATTATTAGTATAACTTATACACCTACCTATATAGTAACATTTAATTACAATAAATATATTATCACTTATCTATATATAATTAATAAGTATCTTAATAACTTGTTATGTGTACACACTTATAACGTGAAGGTTATAATTAAAGATAGCGTACAAAGACTACAAACATCACCGCTACTTGTGGCCTAGGGTGATCCTTGGTACCATTATGGGACGCTTGTGGATCTCGAATGCCATGACTTAAATTCTGGTCAAGAGATCCTGGGCCGCTCGGTAACAATAGATCATTCGAGTGACTTGCATGGTGGCAACGAAGTTTGGGCGAGATTGTACAACATCTTTGTTAAGAATTATAACCCGAACATTCTTAAATTAGAAGCTTACTATAAGTAGAAGCTTTCCATAAATAGTAGGTTTTCAAATATAGAAACTTTTGAGAAATAGTAACTTTTCTCGAAAAATGATCAATATTAATATAGTTTACTATATTAATAAACAAACTTTATGTCTATTAGACATTAACTAATTAAACATTATATCTCTAGGTTGAGATCTCCGATTACATACTCCGTTCTTACTACTTGCGTGAAGTATCTACTTGCTACTAAGGTGAACTTCATATCCCCTCTTTCTACTATTTCTTAACTGTTTTATAAACTTTGTGGTGAGACACATGCTTGCTTTTAAATGATTTACAATTTAGACACAAGTACTTAAACTATTTGATATGCAATTTCGTGAGACTTTTGTTAAACATGTATTTATTATTACATGCGAATCCCCGCCATAATATCGTTAATTGCCGGAATTGAAATTTGCAAGCTTAATTATTGTGAGTAGGCCTATTGAGAGTGACGTCTCTACCCATTGACGTAATCGTCAAGGGGGTACATAATAATGATTGCCGACACCCGTACAGTGTCAGGAGTTAATGTTTAGTTTGATATTATAACTCATGGCATATTGATATTTTGATATTTTGAATTAAATCTTGTGGTCTAAAACTTATTATAATTGTTAAACCTATTATGTTCACTCAACCTTTGTGTTGACACTTTTAAGCATGTTTGTCTCAGGTGAAGATTAGCTTGTGTGCTGCCCTATGATGCTTAGTTAGCTGTTGTATTGGAGTTCACATATTAGACTTATCATTTGAATTTCATTATGTAAAACATTATTATGTTTCCGCTGCAAATCAAATTTTGTTAAAACGTCTCATTTAGAGTCGTTCTCATTTATACATACTTGTGTTGTGATATTGTGAAATCATATTTCCCCGACAGTTGACCTACGAAGAACCATACATCTGAATATATCCATCAACCACCCAAGCAAACGAGAACACCACCACCATTGTCACATATCGTTTGAAAAAGAAAGTAATTCCAGCTAGATCCAGCCCGCCAGATGGATGAAAGTTTGCCGAAGACTTGGAAGGTTGAAAGTTTGTGTGAGGTAGAAATTATGCTCGTCAGCTACAAATTCTTTTTAAATTTATGTAATGTTAGTTTTAGTTTAATTAATAAAGGAAATTGTGAAAAGATATATTTTTTAATTAAATAATGATGAGTGTGTCACCGTCTTTATAAAGAAGTATGTCATGATTAATAGCAATGAGTCTTTTCAATCTTGTTTGAAAAAATGTTGATGTTTTGCTAATATAACAGTCTCTTTTTATGATAAATCATGCCATAGTTAGGCGGTGTCTATTACAAGTTGCAGTATATATTATCATTAATGTGAATTATTAATTATTAGTAACTAACAAAATAATAATAAAACCTCGAGTGCGTGGAAAAAGCTTCACTTGTCGCAAATAAACTTGGGTGCCTTCATTTCCTTTTTGTTCTCTTCTGTTGTGGTTGAGCGTTTTTGGTTTGTGTCAATCTCGTTTTGTCTCTATTTGTTTGTTGCATTAGTTAGTAAGATTGTGGTGTAGTTTGGTTTGCTTTCGGTTGTAGTTTTGTTGCTTTTTTTCGGTTTGTCTGATTAGCTTGACTCGTCTTTACAAAAACTTTTAGGCTAGTTAGGTTGTAGCTTTGTTTAATAGTTCATGCCGACTTGCCGTGAGGCGTTTATTCCATTTTGTATCTGAAGGTTATTTCATCTTTTATTAAATTAGTTTTCGTTTTTAAAAAAAAAAAACTTACGACTATATAATCAATATTTGTTTTTTTTTTTTTTTTAATGAGAAGAAAAGTGTTCAATACATTATACAACTCGTTGCATTCCGATGTTCCAACAATGACAAAAGCCCAAAACACCCTTACAATCTCACAACAATCAGAAATTGTCAAAGGTCAAAGTAGTAATTTTAAGTAAAAGAAGCAGAAGACACGGACTACCATAAAACCATATGTCCACACATCAAACTAGGGTTTAGGGCAAACCAAAAAACTCAGACAACACAAATCAATAAAAAAAGGGAGGCAGCAGAGGTTTGAGATGTTTATTTGAAGGGTTGTTACTCCCCTCTGTAGCCGATGATCTTTGATTTGCCCCCAATGTCTCAACAACCCTTTCTTTGTATCTGGAATAAAAGGCCAGAGTGATCGAGCTGATATAGTAGGCCTTTTTAGAAACTCTGAAAGAGTAAACTGAAAACATACTCTTTTTTTTTTTTTTTTTTTTTTTTTTTTTTTTTTTTGGCGAAAAAAGGATAGAAATAAAACTATAGATATATTTCACCACGTAGATGAAAACACAATGCTTATGATCTTTTTTCTTAACAGGAAATTCGTCAAAATGCCCATTTTATAATTAGAGGCGATGATGATGATGATGGTTGTTGTCTGAGTTAATCAGTCGAAGTTTGAGATTTACCGTATCTTGGCGGGGTAATTATTCGGATCTGTTTATGGTAAAATTCTGTAATTTTTACCATTTAAACAGCCGTGATTTTTGCAGCCATGGCGATTAGATCCTCTTTGTTCTGATTTTTAGTAGATCTGAGCCTCAATTTTTATATTATCTAAATTCAGTTTCTCCTGCTTGTTTATTTTGATTTTGTCATTCTCATTCACAAGGTTTCTATCTTTTATACTCTAGTAGTAGTGTTTTTTTTTTTTTTAAATCACATTTTCATACTTTTGAGTTTTTGAATTTGATGGTTTGAATAAATGAGTATGAACCCACTAGATATTAGGAAAAAAAATGTGATTTACTTATGGTTAAAAGGTAATAATGTTATACTGATTATATTTTTTCATATGATATTAAAGTTTTATAGCAAAATATCTTAGATAACTCATAAGATCACTAATATCGGTTGGGTCATTGACCCCGCCGTTGCATCTGGGTTCCAACCACACCAATACTAGCAAAATGTCTTTGATCCCGTCCTTGAATACCGTGATGCATATTTTTGTTGGATGACAAAATCCATCACGGAAGTACTTGTATTAATTTGTTGTAAATAATGCTTTTGAACTTGTACCTTGAATTAATTAATTAATTTAATGGGTGTGAGAAAGTGTGTGATGCGTACGTCATGGTTGTTAGCAGTTAGTGGTTGGTTAGTGATAGGAAGAATGTGCTGATGTGGCGCTGATGTGGCATTCCATAATACTATGACATTACGTCATGGTTAAGAGTGGTCTAAGAATGTATTCTGTTATATTGGGACTTAAAATGAAATATAGAGTACCATTTTAGAGTTGAAATATTCATCTATGGATTATGTACAAGCATGGTTGCAAAATTCGCTATTCGGGGATTAATCGGTCATGACTTTAAAAGGATTAATCGGTAATTCGGAGATTAATCGGATTATACTGTATACATCTAAATATTAAATTTTAAAAGTTATATGTGTACCTATAGAATAAAATCATAAATATAAAGATAATTTTTAATATAATTGTCTAAAATTATTCATTTTGCTTCAAAACTATAAAATTTTAGTTTAAATTCATGTTAAAATCGCCGTTAAAAAAAATGTTAATTATTTTTACTTTGACTGACTTTTATTACCAAATTCGATTTTAATCTATCAATTGACGTTGACCGTTTAATTAAACGGATTTTTGGAAATCGGAACGGATTGCTCCTAAAAATGATTAATCGGGGATTAATTGGCGAGTAATCGGGTTTTTTTACAACACTGTGTATAAGTAATGGTTTAATGTTGTGAAATCTATAAGACTATTCGTAACGGTGTGTGGTGTCACTTGCATTTTTGCACTTTTTTGATAAGTAGGACGTGTTTCTTTTTTGAATGGAGTAATGGTGGTGTTACTTTTTAGTACAGTTAGGAGTATTGTAATGATGTGTTAAAATATAATTGGGTTAAGTATTAAAAATGGGTAAAAATGTTATTTTTAAAATAATAAAAAAATAATAGAAAACAAGTGACATGGGTCACTTTTGGTGTCACAATGAACGAGTAAAGTGACATTGGCAAGAAACGGGTAAAGTGACATATGGATACTGTGACGATCCGAGAATTTCCTACTAAATTTAAACTTAATCTTTATATGAATTCGACACGATAAGCAAAGTCTGTAAAGTTGAGTCTCAAAGTTTTTGAACTGTTTTAATATATTCGTTTAACCTTTGACTATTCCCGACGATTCACGAACAACTTTGTATAAATAAAGATGTAAATATATATGTATATATATAAAAAAAATTATAAAAATATTTTAACTAAATAAAATAAATACATTTTAACTAATTAAGAATTAAAAATGTAAAATAAACAGAATAATTAAATATTATCAAAATAAATGAAAAGATATGTGATTCTTATTATTAATTATTATTTTATGGTAGTATATATAAAATGTATAAATAATAAATATTCAACATACATTATCACATAATATATTAATATTTAATTACAAGTTAAAAATATAATTATTATAATATTATTATTATTATTACTTTTATTATTGCTAATATCAATATCAGTATTATTAATTATATCATGGAAACCCATGTAACTCATTATAACTTCATTATTATTAGATATTATTATTACTAAAATGTATAATACTCATTATGATATAACATGTATTATATAATCGATAATATGTAATAACATAGTTGCTATAATGATATTGTTATTATTAATATCAATACTAGCGTTATTAATACTATATAAATATGAAATCTGTTATATAAAATATGATTACTACTAATAATAATATAATTAGTATTATTATTATACTTATTATTAAAAACATTAGTATTATTATCAATTTCACAAAAATTATCATTATTATGACTAATTATTATTATTACTCTTATTAATCTTATCATTATTATTAAAATTATTAATTATTAATATTATTATTATTAATAATTATATAAAAAGCATATGAACGATTTTGGGAATCAAATTCAGTGCCATATCCCCATCGTTCCTGTATCTAATTTGTTCCAGTACAAATCAATTCTAATAGGAACAAAATTTTTGTTAACTATCACAATCGAATTGCCTTTTAAGTTTTCTCTTATTTGCTTCAGTCTATTTCCTGTCTCTCATCTGTTATACGTCGAACTCATTGCTACAATACCATTGTGATCAATTACAGCAACTACACTATGTATTCAACCATATATATATGTCTTTACTATAATTCGTGTAATTAAAAAAAAACAGAAAAAAGCTGGAACCAGTCGACTGTCCCTGTTTCATCTTCATTCTTCAATTTAATCGATTTCTAAATAAATTTTAAAAAATTTTAATGCAGCATTGTTAGAAAGATTTTGTTTAAACTAACTGCAAAGTTGCAGGTTCCAATTTTTCATAACAAGTCCAAATTTTCGAAGTCAAAGTTCATATAAAAAAGTCAACATTTGTTCTTCAGGTAAATTCGAAGTTTCTATTGCAATTTGAGATAAATTGATAATTTTTATAGTTTCTAGAGATGTTTTGAAACATATTTGGTGTTATGATCTTTGGCTAAAACGTTCTTAAATCCAAGAATCAATATTGAGTTATAAGTTGTGTTCATCAGCGTGTTTATTTTATTTTTTTATTTTTTTTCTTTTATTTAAATTAATGTTAAAACTTTGTAATCGAGTCTGTATATGTTTTAAACCTTAAAACTAAATTAGTAATCTCGTTAATTGCTAATATCGAATTCCTGGTCGACTTCAGTGTATGGGGAAGAGGATGAACAAATAATAAAACGGGTTAAAGGAAAATAAAAATTGTTTATAATCAGAAAAAGAGCACTGGAAGAGTGGTTTTGGGGTGTGAGGATAACCGAGAGGTCTCGGGTTCAATTCCGGGTGCTGGATACATTTTTTTAGGCTTATTAACATTTAAGGTAGCTTTCTTTTCTTATTATTATTATTATTATTATTATTATTATTATTATTATTATTATTATTATTATTATTATTATTATTATTATTATTATTATTATTATTATTATTATTATTATTATTATTATTATTATTATTACTATTATTACTACTTTGTTATTGTATTGTTATTGTTATTGTATTGTTATTGTAGTTATTGTTATTGTTATTACTAGTATTATTGTACTATTAAATTATTATCATCAATATAGTTATATTATAAGGATTATTAGTATTAACATCATTATTATTAGTATTATATTATTATTGTATCATTATTATTGTTATTATTAATTATTATGATTTCGAACACATTAAGAACAACTATGAAGTTAGTGATAAAAGTTGTTATGGTAAAATTTGGAAACTGGTTATAAACTATATGAATACCTGTACAAATATGTATATGATTGTGAAATTAAGTTATAGAAACTGTAGTTATAAGTTTAGAAATTTAACACGAAGTTTATTATAAATATTATTATTATTAACAAGGTTATTATTATTATTATTATCATTTTTTATTAAAAAAGGTATCATAGTAATTAACAATTATCAAAGTTATTATACTTATCATTATTAAAATTTACACTATTATTATTAGCATTATTACTATTATTAATATTATCCTTCTTATCATTTTAGTAACATTACAAATAGATATTTTTTTTATGTAAAAATGCATTACGATAATATTAATATTACATATCACTCTATTTTGTTATTTAAAATAATAATAACTAAGCTATATATGAAGAATATCAATTAATATATAAAATATATTTTTATCATATATAAACCTTAATATAAAATTTTATTATTAATATGTTATAATGAATATTAGTTATATAAAATATACATAAATCTAATACATTAAATTTATCAATATAACACATAATATCACAAGTATGATTATAAATAATAAATATATATAATCTTATCCGATTACGATTATATGTATTAATGAATATACAAATGATATAGGTTCGTGAATCCGAGACCAACCCTATACTTGTTCAATGACGTCATATGTATTTTTACTACAAAATACAGTATGGTGAGTTTTCATTTGTCTTTTTACCCTTTATAGTTTTGGGCTGAGAATACAAGCACAGTTTTTATAAATATTTTACGAAATAGACACAAATAATCGAAACTACATTATATGCTTGAATGATCGAAGCCGAATATGCTCCTTTTTGCTTGATAACCTAAGAATTAGTAAACCGATCTACTAATTGACGCGAATCCTAAAGATAGATCTATTGGGCCTAACAAACCCCATCCATGGTTGCGGATGCTTTAGTACTTCGATGTTGTTTTATCATGTCCAATGGATGTCCCGGAATGATAGGGGATATTCTTATATGCATCTTGTTAATGTCGGTTACCAGGTGTTCTGTGACGACCTGGGAAATTTCGACCAAATTTAAACTTAATCTTTATATGATTTCGACACGATAAGCAAAGTCTATTTAATAGAATTTCAAAACGTTTGAACTACTTTTCATAAAAGCACTTGACCTTTGACTAATCCTGACGATTCACGAACAATTGCTTGTAAGTAAATATGTATGTATGTATATATATATATATATATATATATATATATATAGTCAAAAGTTCAAACGAGAACCACAAAAAGACGAGAACTGCGAGAACTTTTAATTTACAAAGATTTTCGCATGTGCATAGATTGAATCACTCATTATTGTTGAGGAAGAGTGCGAATGAACATAAAATAGTCCGAAAACACTTAAAATTGACTCATGCAATCAAGTATATAGTTTTCTGTTCACAAGTGCATATTTCTTTGTGTAACATGTGAACATTTCATATAATTAACAATTTAGCATGTAACTTGTGGTAACGAACATAAGTTTGTTAATAGTATGAGCATTAATTAACATATCTATGTCATTTGTTGCATTTAAATGCATAAAAACCATAAAATTACAAGGTTCTCCCAGTTCTCGCAGTTCTCGCCTTTTTTGTGGTTCTCGTTTTAACCTGTCCCTATATATATATATATACATACATATATATATATATATATACATATATATATATGTGTGTGTGTGTGTGTGTATATAAAATAATTTGAAATTATTAAATATAATTTAAACATTAGAATTAAATATGTAAAATAGTATACAAAATTAATAGGTGTAATTTAAAGTGAATCTATATATAAATATGAATGATTTTTTTTGGAATAATTATTATTTTATGTATATTATAATATATTAAAATGTATAAATAATAAATATTAAATATATGTTATTATATATATATATATATATATATATATATATATATATATATATATATATATATATATATATATATATATATATATATATATAATTAGTAAACATTACATATGTAATAAATTGAAATATGGAAATATTAAATGAAACTACAAGTTAAAAATATAATTGTTATGACAAATATTATAATTACTACTTTCAATAATATCAATAATATTAATATTAATAAATATTAAAAATATTAATAAATTTAATGATATGATTATCAAAATATAAATATTACTATAAGAATCATTAAAAATCATTATTTAGTTATAATTTAGATATTATTAGATAATATGATTAATACTATTAATATTATTAAAATTACTACTTTTATAATTATAATTACCATTATTATTGAATATGAAACATTAACAAAATTAACAATATTGTTATTATTATTCTTATTTTTATTATTAATAATATTTTGATATTATTATTATTATTATCATTATCATTATTAGTATTTGATTATTATATTTTTATTTATATTTATTAAAGATTAATATTAATATTATATATAAAATATGAATTTATTTAATATTATTGATTCGTTTAAGTTCACTATCACACTGTATTCCATTTTTGTTTTCTTATCTGGAATCAAACTTTTACCTACTCTAAGACAACCATGAATTCACAAAGTCTGTTAGACATACACCTCAACTTTATTCTTTTTCCTTGATCTCCTGTTTGACTTGTGATACACTTGACAACTTACACATATAAGTAAAATAAATAAAACCCAACATCCACAAAACATTCGTTGATTAATTTTATATCTAAGAACCATACCTCACCTTTCTTCTACTTGAATAGCTGAACCTTAAACCAACCCATCGAACCCTTATTGCTCGATGTCTATTGCTAAGATTGCCAAAACAGTCTCCATCGACCTAGTACATCACCCCACCCGGCCTGCACCACCATACGGATCACCACAGCTCAACCATTTTCCATCTCTTACCATCAAACGAACCACCATCTTCATGCAACAATCACCGGAGACCACCTTGATCAAACCCATCAAAAACCATGAAAAGCTGTTGAACTCCCGTTTGGAGTGTGACACCACACCGCCAACTTCACCATCACAAAACAACCACCAATTAACTACACCATGGAACTCCTACTACTATCCTGGATAACACTTCCCACCATCTCCATCCACCATTGAACACCCCACTTTGAACCATCATCACCAATTACACACTACAATCAACTGCTGCTACACGATATTGTTTTCTATATCATTTCAACTACCTGCACGTATTAAAAGAAATTATTACTGCTGTTTGCTGCTGTATTGACAGCCTAGAATAACCATATCACCTTAAACCATTATATGCACAAACTACCATCTTAAATTATCATTAGATCAACACATATACGATTACATACATACCTCACAGATTGAAAACGCTACTGTTCAATCAAAACATTACCAAACCTGCAACTACACCTTGTTATTGTTATTCACTACTGTTGACAAGCAAAACCATTCAAGAACACCTCTTAAATTTATTGATTTCCGTTATAATGCCAACAAGACCCTGAATTGAATCCGAAATAAATTTGAAATGCAACTTACCTTTATTTAATCACTGATCGAAGTACACCTTCAAGAATCCATCATCAAACTGTCGACATTATCTGGATGAAATAGCAGTAACCACCCAAATCCTCCAAATCTGTTAGTCAAACAGCAATTCATAAAAATCCAATTAGGGATTTTGACAAAAAGAATCACAAACTATCAAATTTAACCCTACCTACTGATACTAATTGTGTCGATCCAATTAAAACACAGAAGATTTATAGAGGGATGAATAGATTAAAGGAATAATAAGGAATCAATTACCTGCTATTGATAAAGATCGATAACCAGAAACCTCAAGATCA
Source organism: Rutidosis leptorrhynchoides (assembly GCF_046630445.1). Classification (NCBI taxonomy): domain Eukaryota; kingdom Viridiplantae; phylum Streptophyta; class Magnoliopsida; order Asterales; family Asteraceae; genus Rutidosis; species Rutidosis leptorrhynchoides. Next base: position 608,129,792 of record NC_092333.1, on the reverse strand, counting down.
AAATTATTTCGATGATGAAGACTAATGATGATGATTCGATGATAAAGACAGATGATGATGAGTGAAACGATGATGATGATGAACTGGAGACCGGATATATCTCGAATTGCTGTGAATTGATTTTTTTTTAGTAATGAATCGAAGATCCTATGTATCGTGGTTTCTGCTTTTGTGCTCTGCCATTTTGATCAGTTTGTGGACACAACAAAACCCACGATCCCCTTTATATTAGGTATATTAATTATAATAATTATTATTATTATTAATTTTATTATTACTACAAATTTTATGATAAAATTATTATTGTTATTATTAGTATTATTATTAGAAGTATTATTATTATTATTATTATATTATTATTACTATTATTATTATTATTATTATTATTATTATTATTATTATTATTATTATTATTATTATTATTATTATTATTATTATTATTATTATTATTATCATTAACACATTATTATCATTATTAAAATTGTTAATATTATTATTATTATTATTATTATTATTATTATTATTATGATTACAAACATAAAGAATATAGAAACAAATAATATCATGAAAATGATTAAGTTACAATGAATTATTATTATTATCATTATTTTAATATTCTCATAATTTTAACAAAACAAATGATATTTATAAAAATATATATATATATATATATATATATATATATATATATATATATATATATATATATATATATATATATATATATATATATATATATATATATATATATTTTTTTTACATGTATCATAACTATATTAATATTACATATTTTTTTTAAATGAAATATTATTATTATAAAATATTAATTAAATTATATATTAGGAATAAACAAATTTTAATATAATCATATATATAAATACTAATTATTTATCTAAAGAATATAAAATTGTTATAACTAATTTATTCATTAATATCACATACAAATTATTAAGTATATTAATATTAATATATATACCTGCTTAATTGTTATTATAGGTTTTAATATATATATAAATGATATAGGTTCGTGAATCCGAGGCCAACCCTACACTTGTTCATTGACGCCATATGTATTTTTACTACAAAATACAATATGGTGAGTTTCATTAATCCCTTTTTAAATGCTTTTGCAATATACATTTTTGGGACTGAGATTACATGCACTGTTTTTATAATTGTTTTACAAAATAGACACAAGTAATTGAAATTACATTCTATGGTTGAATTATCAAAATCGAATATGCCCCTTTTCATTAAGTCTGGTAATCTAAGAATTAGGGAACATACACCCTAATTGACGCGAATCCTAAAGATAGATCTATCGGGCCCAACAAGCCCCATCCAAAGTACCGGATGCTTTAGTACTTCGAAATTTATATCATGTCCGAAGGAGGATCCCTGAATGATGGGGATATTCTTATATGCATATTGTTAATGTCGGTTACCAGGTGTTCAATCCATATGAATGATATTTTGTCTCTATGCATGGGACGTATATTTATGAGAACTGAAAATGAAAATCTTGTGGTCTATTAAAATGATGGAAATGATTATTTATGTTAAACTAATGAACTCACCAACCTTTTGGTTAACACTTGAAAGCATGTTTATTCTCAGGTATGAAAGAAACATTCCGCTGTGCATTTGCTCATTTTAAAGACAGTATTTGGAGTCGATCATCGTAATGGAACCAGTTGTTGGTGACTTCGTCCAGATGGATTAGGACGGGTCCTTTCAGTTGGTATCAGAGCGGTGGTCTTAGCGAACCAGGTCTTGCATTAGTGTGTCTAACTGATAGTCGTTAGGATGCATTAGTGAGTCTGGACTTCGACCTGGTTTGCATGTCAAAAAAAAAAGTTTTGCTTATCATTTTGTGTTAAAAATTATCTGCTTATCATTCTTAGTCTAGACACGTCTTGCTGCATTGATTGTATGAATAGTGTATAGGCAAAATTCATATCTTAGCATATCTGTTACTGTAAACCTTACCTGACGTATCCCGTAAATTTCTCCGTAATCTATGAAACCTTTTGATCTCTCTATATATATATATATATATATATATATATATATATATATATATATATATATATATATATAATTAGTAAACATTACATATGTAATAAATTGAAATATGGAAATATTAAATGAAACTACAAGTTAAAAATATAATTGTTATGACAAATATTATAATTACTACTTTCAATAATATCAACAATAGTAATATTAATAAATATTAAAAATATTAATAAATTTAATGATATGATTATCAAAATATAAATATTACTATAAGAATCATTAAAAATCATTATTTAGTTATAATTTAGATATTATTAGATAATATGATTAATACTATTAATATTATTGATATTACTACTTTTATAATTATAATTACCATTATTATTGAATATGAAACATAAGCAAAATTAACAATATTGTTATTATTATTCTTATTTTTATTATTAATAATATTTTGATATTATTATTATTATTATTATCATTATTAGTATTTGATTATTATATTTTTATTTATATTTATTAAAGATTAATATTAATATTATATATAAAATATGAATTTATTTAATATTATTGATTCGTTTAAGTTCACTATCACACTGTATTCCATTTTTGTTTTCTTATCTGGAATCAAACTTTTACCTACTCTAAGACAACCATGAATTCACAAAGTCTGTTAGACATACACCTCAACTTTATTCTTTTTCCTTGATCTCCTGTTTGACTTGTGATACACTTGACAACTTACACATATAAGTAAAATAAATAAAACCCAACATCCACAAAACATTCGTTGATTAATTTTATATCTAAGAACCACACCTCACCTTTCTTCTACTTGAATAGCTGAACCTTAAACCAACCCATCGAACCCTTATTGCTCGATGTCTATTGCTAAGATTGCCAAAACAGTCTCCATCGACCTAGTACATCACCCCACCCGGTCTGCACCACCATACGGATCACCACAGCTCAACCATTTTCCATCTCTTACCATCAAACGAATGACCATCTTCATGCAACAATCACCGGAGACCACCTTGATCAAACCCATCAAAAACCATGAAAAGATGTTGAACTCCCGTTTGAAGTGTGACACCACACCGCCAACTTCACCATCACAAAACAACCACCAATTAACTACACCATGGAACTCCTGCTACTATCCTGGATAACACTTCCCACCATCTCCATCCACCATTGAACACCCCACTTTGAACCATCATCACCAATTTATCACTACAATCAACTGCTGCTACACGATATTGTTTTCTATATCATTTCAACTACCTGCATGTATTAAAAGAAATTATTACTGCTGTTTACTGCTGTATTAACAGCCTAGAATAACCATATCACCTTAAACCATTATATGCACAAACTACCATCTTAAATTATCATTAGATCAACATATATACGATTACATACATACCTCACAGATTGAAAACGCTACTGTTCAATCAAAACATTACCAAACCTGCAACTACACCTTGTTATTGTTATTCACTACTGTTGACAAGCAAAACCATTCAAGAACACCTCTTAAATCTATTGATTTCTGTTATAGTGCCAACAAGACCCTGAATTGAATCCGAAATAAATTTGAAATGCAACTTACCTTTACTTAATCACTGATCGAAGTACACCTTCAAGAATCCATCATCAAACTGTCGACATTATCTGGATGAAATAGCAGTAACCACCCAAATCCTCCAAATCTGTTAGTCAAACAGCAATTCATAAAAATCCAATTAGGGATTTTGACAAAAAGAATCACAAACTATCAAATTTAACCCTACCTACTGATACTAATTGTGTCGATCTAATTAAAACACAGAAGATTTATAGAGGGATGAATATATTAAAGGAATAATAAGGAATCAATTACCTGCTATTGATAAAGATCGATAACCGGAAACCTCAAGATCAAAATTATTTCGATGATGAAGACTAATGATGATGATTCGATGATAAAGACAGATGATGATGAGTGAAACGATGATGATGATGAACTGGAGACCGGATATATCTCGAATTGCTGTGAATTGATTTTTTTTGAGTAATGAATCGAAGATCCTATGTATCGTGGTTTCTGCTTTTGTGCTCTGCCATTTTGATCAGTTTGTGGACACAACAAAACCCACGATCCCCTTTATATTAGGTATATTAATTATAATTATTATTATTATTATTAATTTTATTATTATTACAAATTTTATGATAAAATTATTATTGTTATTATTAGTATTATTATTAGAAGTATTATTATTATTATTAATATTATTATTACTATTATTATTATTATTATTATTATTATTATTATTATTATTATTATTATTATTATTATTATTATTATTATTATTATTATTATTATTATCATTAACACATTATTATCATTATTAAAATTGTTAATGTTATTATTATTATTATTATTATTATTATTATTATTATTATTATTATTATTATTATTATTATTATTATTATTATTATTATTATTATTATGATTACAAACATAAAGAATATAGATACAAATAATATCATGAAAATGATTAAGTTACAATGAATTATTATTATTATCATTATTTTAATATTCTCATAATTTTAACAAAACAAATGATATTTATAAAATATATATATATATATATATATATATATATATATATATATATATATATATATATATATTTTTACATGTATCATAACTATATTAATATTACATATTTTTTTTAAATGAAATATTATTATTATAAAATATTAATTAAATTATATATTAGGAATAAACAAATTTTAATATAATCATATATATAAATACTAATTATTTATCTAAAGAATATAAAATTGTTATAACTAATTTATTCATTAATATCACATACAAATTATTAAGTATATTAATATTAATATATATACCTGCTTAATTGTTATTATAGGTTTTAATATATATATATATAAATGATATAGGTTCGTGAATCCGAGGCCAACCCTACACTTGTTCATTGACGCCATATGTATTTTTACTACAAAATACAATATGGTGAGTTTCATTAATCCCTTTTTAAATGCTTTTGCAATATACATTTTTGGGACTGAGATTACATGCACTGTTTTTATAATTGTTTTACGAAATAGACACAAGTAATTGAAACTACATTCTATGGTTGAATTATCGAAATCGAATATGCCCCTTTTAATTAAGTCTGGTAATCTAAGAATTAGGGAACAGACACCCTAATTGACGCGAATCCTAAAGATAGATCTATCGGGCCCAACAAGCCCCATCCAAAGTACCGGATGCTTTAGTACTTCAAAATTTATATCATGTCCGAAGGAGGATCCCGGAATGATGGGGATATTCTTATATGCATATTGTTAATGTCGGTTACCAGGTGTTCAATCCATATGAATGATATTTTGTCTCTATGCATGGGACGTATATTTATGAGAACTGAAAATGAAAATCTTGTGGTCTATTAAAATGATGGAAATGATTATTTATGTTAAACTAATGAACTCACCAACCTTTTGGTTGACACTTGAAAGCATGTTTATTCTCAGGTATGAAAGAAACATTCCGCTGTGCATTTGCTCATTTTAAAGACAGTATTTTAAGTCGATCATCGCAATGGAACCAGTTGTTGGTGACTTCATCCAGATGGATTAGGACGGGTCCTTTCAGTTGGTATCAGAGCAGTGGTCTTAGCGAACCAGGTCTTGCATTAGTGTGTCTAACTGATAGTTGTTAGGATGCATTAGTGAGTCTGGACTTCAACCTGGTTTGCATGTCAAAAAAAAAAAGTTTTGCTTATCATTTTGTGTTAAAAATTATCTGCTTATCATTCTTAGTCTAGACACGTTTTGCTGCATTGATTGCATGAATAGTTTATGAAATGTCCCGTTCTTATTGATTAAAAACGTTCCATATTAATTGATTTCGTTGCGAGGTTTTGACCTCTATATGAGACGTTTTTCAAAGACTGCATTCATTTTTAAAACAAACCATAACCTTTATTTCATAAATAAAGGTTTAAAAAGCTTTACGTAGATTATCAAATAATGATAATCTAAAATATCCTGTTTACACACGACCATTACATAATGGTTTACAATACAAATATGTTACATCGAAATCAGTTTCTTGAATGCAGTTTTTACACAATATCATACAAACATGGACTCCAAATCTTGTCCTTATTTTAGTATGCAACAACGGAAGCTCTTAATATTCACCTGAGAATAAACATGCTTTAAACGTCAACAAAAATGTTGGTGAGTTATAGGTTTAACCTATATATATCAAATCGTAACAATAGACCACAAGATTTCATATTTCAATACACATCCCATACATAGAGATAAAAATCATTCATATGGTGAACACCTGGTAACCGACAATAACAAGATGCATATATAAGAATATCCCCATCATTCCGGGACACCCTTCGGATATGATATAAATTTCGAAGTACTAAAGCATCCGGTACTTTGGATGGGGTTTGTTAGGCCCAATAGATCTATCTTTAGGATTCGCGTTAATTAGGGTGTCTGTTCCCTAATTCTTAGATTACCAGACTTAATAAAAAGGGGCATATTCGATTTCAATAATTCAACCATAGAATGTAGTTTCACGTACTTGTGTCTATTTTGTAAATCATTTATAAAACCTGCATGTATTCTCATCCCAAAAATATTAGATTTTAAAAGTGGGACTATAACTCACTTTCACAGATTTTTACTTCGTCGGGAAGTAAGACTTGGCCACTGGTTGATTCACGAACCTATAACAATATATACATATATATCAAAGTATGTTCAAAATATATTTACAACACTTTTAATATATTTTGATGTTTTAAGTTTATTAAGTCAGCTGTCCTCGTTAGTAACCTACAACTAGTTGTCCACAGTTAGATGTACAGAAATAAATCGATAAATATTATCTTGAATCAATCCACGACCCAGTGTATACATATCTCAGTATTGATCACAACTCAAACTATATATATTTTGGAATCAACCTCAACCCTGTATAGCTAACTCCAACATTCACATATAGAGTGTCTATGGTTGTTCCGAAATATATATAGATGTGTCGACATGATAGGTCGAAACATTGTATACGTGTCTATGGTATCTCAAGATTACATAATATATAATACAAGTTGATTAAGTTATGGTTGGAATAGATTTGTTACCAATTTTCACGTAGCTAAAATGAGAAAAATTATCCAATCTTGTTTTACCCATAACTTCTTCATTTTAAATCCGTTTTGAGTGAATCAAATTGCTATGGTTTCATATTGAACTCTATTTTATGAATCTAAACAGAAAAGTATAGGTTTATAGTCAGAAAAATAAGTTACAAGTCGTTTTTTGTAAAGGTAGTCATTTCAGTCGAAAGAACGACGTCTAGATGACCATTTTAGAAAACATACTTCCACTTTGAGTTTAACCATAATTTTTGGATATAGTTTCATGTTTATAATAAAAATCATTTTCTCAGAATAACAACTTTTAAATCAAAGTTTATCATAGTTTTTAATTAACTAACCCAAAACAGCCCGCGGTGTTACTACGACGGCGTAAATCCGGTTTTACGGTGTTTTTCGTGTTTCCAGGTTTTAAATCATTAAGTTAGCATATCATATAGATATAGAACATGTGTTTAGTTGATTTTAAAAGTCAAGTTAGAAGGATTAACTTTTGTTTGCGAACAAGTTTAGAATTAACTAAACTATGTTCTAGTGATTACAAGTTTAAACCTTCGAATAAGATAGCTTTATATGTATGAATCGAATGATGTTATGAACATCATTACTACCTTAAGTTCCTTGGATAAACCTACTGGAAAAGAGAAAAATGGATCTAGCTTCAATGGATCCTTGGATGGCTCGAAGTTCTTGAAGCAGAATCATGACACGAAAACAAGTTCAAGTAAGATCATCACTTGAAATAAGATTGTTATAGTTATAGAAATTGAACCAAAGTTTGAATATGATTATTACCTTGTATTATAATGATAACCTACTGTAAGAAACAAAGATTTCTTGAGGTTGGATGATCACCTTACAAGATTGGAAGTGAGCTAGCAAACTTGAAAGTATTCTTGATTTTATGTAACTAGAACTTGTAAAATATATGAAGAACACTTAGAACTTGAAGATAGAACTTGAGAGAGATCAATTAGATGAAGAAAATTGAAGAATGAAAGTGTTTGTAGGTGTTTTTGGTCGTTGGTGTATGGATTAGATATAAAGGATATGTAATTTTGTTTTCATGTAAATAAGTCATGAATGATTACTCATATTTTTGTAATTTTATGAGATATTTCATGCTAGTTGCCAAATGATGGTTCCCACATGTGTTAGGTGACTCACATGGGCTGCTAAGAGCTGATCATTGGAGTGTATATACCAATAGTACATACATCTAAAAGCTGTGTATTGTACGAGTACGAATACGGGTGCATACGAGTAGAATTGTTGATGAAACTGAACGAGGATGTAATTGTAAGCATTTTTGTTAAGTATAAGTATTTTGATAAGTGTCTTGAAGTCTTTCAAAAGTGTATGAATACATATTAAAACACTACATGTATATACATTTTAACTGAGTCGTTAAGTCATCGTTAGTCGTTACATGTAAATGTTGTTTTGAAACCTTTAGGTTAACGATCTTGTTGAATGTTGTTAACCCATTGTTTATTATAACAAATGAGATATTAAATTGTTATATTATCATGATATTATGATATATAATATATCTCAGTATGATGTATATACAGTTAAATGTCGTTACAACGATAATCGTTACATATATGTCTCGTTTCGAAATCATTAAGTTAGTAGTCTTATTTTTACATATGTATTTCATTGTTAATACACTTAATAATATATTTACTTATCATTTAACATAATTAACCAAGTGTATCAATATCTTAATATGATTCATATGTACCTAGTAAGACGTTGTTATAACGATAATCGTTATATATATCGTTTTCGAGTTTCTTAAATTAATAGTCTCATTTTTATGTATATAACTCATTGTTAAAATACCTAATGAGATACATACTTATAATAAAAACATGTTAACTATATATATAACCATATATATGTCATCGTATAGTTTTTACAAGTTTTAACGTTCTTGAATCACCGGTCAACTTGGGTGGCCAATTGTCTATATGAAACATATTTCAATTAATCAAGTCTTAACAAGTTTGATTGCTTAACATGTTGGAAACATTTAATCATGTAAATATCAATCTCAATTAATATATATAAACATGGAAAAGTTCGGGTCACTACAGTACCTACCCGTTAAATAAATTTCGTCCCGAAATTTTAAGCTGTTGAAGGTGTTGACGAATCTTCTGGAAATAGATGCGGGTATTTCTTCTTCATCTGATCTTCACGCTCCCAGGTGAACTCGGGTCCTCTACGAGCATTCCATCGAACCTTAACAATTGGTATCTTGTTTTGCTTAAGTCTTTTAACCTCACGATCCATTATTTCGACGGGTTCTTCGATGAATTGAAGTTTTTCGTTGATTTGGATTTCATCTAATGGAATAGTGAGATCTTCTTTAGCAAAACATTTCTTCAAATTCGAGACGTGGAAAGTGTTATGTACAGCCGCGAGTTGTTGAGGTAACTCAAGTCGGTAAGCTACTGGTCCGACACGATCAATAATCTTGAATGGTCCAATATACCTTGGATTTAATTTCCCTCGTTTACCAAATCGAACAACGCCTTTCCAAGGTGCAACTTTAAGCATGACCATCTCTCCAATTTCAAATTCTATATCTTTTCTTTTAATGTCAGCGTAGCTCTTTTGTCGACTTTGGGCGGTTTTCAACCGTTGTTGAATTTGGATGATCTTCTCGGTAGTTTCTTGTATAATCTCCGGACCTGTAATCTGTCTATCCCCCACTTCACTCCAACAAATCGGAGACCTGCACTTTCTACCATAAAGTGCTTCAAACGGCGCCATCTCAATGCTTGAATGGTAGCTGTTGTTGTAGGAAAATTCTGCTAACGGTAGATGTCGATCCCAACTGTTTCCGAAATCAATAACACATGCTCGTAGCATGTCTTCAAGCGTTTTTATCGTCCTTTCGCTCTGCCCATCAGTTTGTGGATGATAGGCAGTACTCATGTCTAGACGAGTTCCTAATGCTTGCTGTAATGTCTGCCAGAATCTTGAAATAAATCTGCCATCCCTATCAGAGATAATAGAGATTGGTATTCCATGTCTGGAGACGACTTCCTTCAAATACAGTCGTGCTAACTTCTCCATCTTGTCATCTTCTCTTATTGGTAGGAAGTGTGCTGATTTGGTGAGACGATCAACTATTACCCAAATAGTATCAAAACCACTTGCAGTCCTTGGCAATTTAGTGATGAAATCCATGGTAATGTTTTCCCATTTCCATTCCGGGATTTCGGGTTGTTGAGGTAGACCTGATGGTTTCTGATGCTCAGCTTTGACCTTAGAACACGTCAAACATTCTCCTACGTATTTAGCAACATCGACTTTCATACCCGGCCACCAAAAATGTTTCTTGAGATCCTTGTACATCTTTCCCGTTCCAGGATGTATTGAGTATCTGGTTTTATGAGCTTCTCTAAGTACCATTTCTCTCATATCTCCAAATTTTGGTACCCAAATCCTTTCAGCCCTATACCGGGTTCCGTCTTCCCGAATATTAAGATGCTTCTCCGATCCTTTGGGTATTTCATCCTTTAAATTTCCCTCTTTTAAAACTCCTTGTTGCGCCTCCTTTATTTGAGTAGTAATGTTATTATGAATCATTATATTCATAGATTTTACTCGAATGGGTTCTCTGTCCTTCCTGCTCAAGGCATCGGCTACCACATTTGCCTTCCCCGGGTGGTAACGAATCTCAAAGTCGTAATCATTCAATAATTCAATCCACCTACGCTGCCTCATATTCAGTTGTTTCTGATTAAATATGTGTTGAAGACTTTTGTGGTCGGTATATATAATACTTTTGACCCCATATAAGTAGTGCCTCTAAGTCTTTAATGCAAAAACAACCGCGCCTAATTCCAAATCATGCGTCGTATAATTTTGTTCGTGAATCTTCAATTGTCTAGACGCATAAGCAATCACCTTCGTTCGTTGTATTAATACACAACCGAGACCTTGCTTTGATGCATCACAATAAATCACAAAATCATCATTCCCTTCAGGCAATGACAATATAGGTGCCGTAGTTAGCTTTTTCTTCAATAACTGAAACGCTTTCTCTTGTTCATCATTCCATTCAAATTTCTTCCCTTTCTGCGTTAATGCAGTCAAGGGTTTTGCTATTCTGGAAAAGTCTTGGATGAACCTTCTGTAGTAACCAGCTAGTCCTAAAAACTGGCGTATGTGTTTCGGAGTTTTCGGGGTTTCCCACTTTTCAACAGTTTCTATCTTTGCCGGATCCACCTTAATACCTTCTTTGTTCACTATGTGACCGAGGAATTGAACTTCTTCCAACCAAAATGCACACTTTGAAAACTTAGCGTACAATTCTTCCTTCCTCAATACTTCTAACACCTTTCTCAAATGTTCACCGTGTTCTTGGTCATTCTTTGAGTAAATAAGTATGTCATCAATGAAAACAATGACAAACTTGTCAAGGTATGGTCCACACACTCGGTTCATAAGGTCCATGAACACAGCTGGTGCATTAGTTAAACCAAACGGCATGACCATAAACTCGTAATGACCATAACGTGTTCTGAAAGCAGTCTTTGGAATATCATCTTCTTTCACCCGCATTTGATGATACCCGGAACGTAAGTCAATCTTTGAATAAACAGACGAGCCTTGTAGTTGATCAAATAAGTCGTCGATTCTCGGTAGTGGGTAGCGGTTCTTGATGGTAAGTTTGTTCAACTCTCGGTAGTCGATACACAACCTGAATGTACCATCTTTCTTCTTGACAAACAAAACAGGAGCTCCCCACGGTGATGTGCTTGGTCGAATGAAACCACGCTCTAAAAGTTCTTGTAATTGGCTTTGCAGTTCTTTCATCTCGCTGGGTGCGAGTCTGTAAGGAGCACGAGCTATTGGTGCAGCTCCTGGTACAAGATCTATTTGAAATTCAACGGATCGATGTGGGGGTAATCCCGGTAATTCTTTCGGAAATACATCGGGAAATTCTTTTGCAATGGGAACATCATTGATGCTCTTTTCTTCAGTTTGTACTTTCTCGACGTGTGCTAGAACAGCATAGCAACCTTTTCTTATTAGTTTTTGTGCCTTCAAATTACTAATAAGATGTAGCTTCGTGTTGCCCTTTTCTCCGTACACCATTAAGGGTTTTCCTTTTTCTCGTATAATGCGAATTGCATTTTTGTAACAAACGATCTCCGCTTTCACTTCTTTCAACCAGTCCATACCGATTATCACATCAAAACTCCCTAACTCTACTGGTATCAAATCAATCTTAAATGTTTCGCTAACCAGTTTAATTTCTCGATTCCGACATATATTATCTGCTGAAATTAATTTACCATTTGCTAATTCGAGTAAAAATTTACTATCCAAAGGCGTTAATGGACAACTTAATTTAGCACAAAAATCTCTACTCATATAGCTTCTATCCGCACCCGAATCAAATAAAACGTAAGCAGATTTATTGTCAATAAGAAACGTACCCGTAACAAGCTCCGGGTCTTCCTGTGCCTCTACCGCATTAATATTGAAAACTCTTCCACGGCCTTGTCCATTCGTGTTCTCCTGGTTCGGGCAATTTCTAATAATGTGGCCTGGTTTTCCACATTTATAACAAACTACATTGGCATAACTTGCTCCGACACTACTTGCTCCGCCATTACTCGTTCCGACACCATTTGTTCCTTTCATTCTATTAACCCCTGGTACGTAGACCTCACACTTCGCCGCGCTATGACCATTTCTTTTACACTTGTTGCAAAATTTGGTGCAGAACCCCGAGTGATTCTTTTCACACCTTTGGCATAGCTGCTTCTGATTGTTGTTGTTGTTGCGGTTATTATTGTTGTTGGGATGATTGTTGTAGTTGCTGTTGTTGTTGTTGTTGTTGTTGTTGTTGGGCCGTTTGTTGTAGTTGCGATTGATGTTGCGATTGTTGGGATAATTGTTGCGATTATTGTTGTAATTGCTGTTGTTGTTGTATTGGTGATTCTTATCACCGTTTTCCTCCCACTTTCTTTTGACTTGCTTCACATTGGCCTCTTCAGCAGTCTGTTCTTTAATTCTTTCTTCAATCTGGTTCACTAGTTTGTGAGCCATTCTACATGCCTGTTGTATGGAGGCGGGCTCGTGTGAACTTATATCTTCTTGGATTCTTTCCGGTAATCCTTTCACAAACGCGTCGATCTTCTCTTCCTCATCTTCGAATGCTCCCGGACACAATAGGCACAATTCTGTGAATCGTCTTTCGTACGTGGTAATATCAAATCCTTGGGTTCGTAACCCTCTAAGTTCTGTCTTGAGCTTATTGACCTCGGTTCTGGGACGGTACTTCTCGTTCATCAAGTGCTTGAATGCTGACCACGGTAGTGCGTACGCATCATCTTGTCCCACTTGCTCTAGATAGGTATTCCACCATGTTAACGCAGAACCTGTGAAGGTATGCGTAGCGTACTTCACTTTGTCCTCTTCAGTACACTTACTTATGGCAAACACTGATTCAACCTTCTCGGTCCACCGTTTCAATCCGATCGGTCCTTCGGTTCCATCAAATTTCAAAGGTTTGCAGGCAGTGAATTCTTTGTAGGTGCATCCTACACGATTTCCTGTACTGCTAGATCCAAGGTTATTGTTGGTATGTAGCGCAGCCTGTACTGCGGCTATGTTTGAAGCTAGAAAAGTACGGAATTCCTCTTCATTCATATTCACGGTGTGTCGAGTAGTCGGTGCCATTTCCTTCAAAATAGTTAAATGGAACAAGTTAATCATACAGAATATTAAGAGTAGTTAATAGTATTTCGTAGCATAATATGAACTCATTTATAAAAGCTTTTTCTTCATATTAGCGTTTTATAAGTTTAAATTCGGGTAGTACCTACCCGTTAAGTTCATACTTAGTAGCTAATATACAATTCAACTACTACAATTCTATATGAAAAACTGATTGTAATAATATTTCGCGTTCAAACTTTTATACAATATTTTACAAACTTACGATACTGCTTATTTTACATAAAGCATGAAATATAGCACACAATAACTTTGATACAAGATAGTTGTGAAGACAATTCTAGCTAGTACACAAGTCGTTCGGCAAAGGCAATAAAGACACGTAATTCATACGTCCAGAAACAAGTCATGCATTCTGGTTTTACTAGGACCACTTCCCATCCTTGGTCTTGTGCAACATAACCGTTATGGCCGTTGATAAGACAGCGTGTTGTATCGTCATCAAAGGGACGAGGGTTACGTAATGTCCAACAGTCCCGTAATAATCTAAAAACCTCATTTCTTACCCCAATTACCGACTCCGTCACTTGTGGGAACGTTTTGTTTAATAGTTGTAGCCCGATGTTCTTGTTCTCACTTTGGTTAGAAGCGAACATTACTAATCCGTAAGCATAACATGCTTCTTTATGTTGCATGTTAGCCGCTTTTTCTAAATCACGAAGTCCAATATTTCTGATATATTGAGTCAAAATAATTTCTTAACCCGTTGCGTAAAATAGCATTTGGGTTCCCCGCAATATATGTGTCAAAGTAAACACATCGTAACTTATGGGTTTCCCAATGTGATATCCCCCATCTTTCAAACGAAAGTCTCTTATAAACCAAGACATTCTTGGAACGTTCTTCGAATGTCTTACAAACTGATCTCGCCTTAAATAGTTGTGCCGAGGAATTCTGACCGACTCTAGACAAGATTTCATCAATCATGTCTCCGGGTAGGTCTCTTAAAATATTGGGTTGTCTATCCATTTTGTGTTTTTAAACTGTAAAATAGACAAGAGTTAGATTCATAAAAAAAAATACTTATTAATATAAGCAATTTTTACACATCATAAAGCATAAGAACACTATATTACATATATTACACCACACGAATACAACTATCTTATTCCGACTCGCTCGTTTCTTCTTCTTCGGTTTTGGTTCGTTTTGCCAAGTTTCTAGGGATATATGATGTTCCCCTAATACGAGCCGTCGTTGTCCACATTGGTTTAGAAAAACCTGGTGGTTTAGAGGTTCCCGGGTCATTGTTACAACTTAAGGACTTCGGGGGTTGACGATACATATAAAGTTCATCGGGGTTGGAATTAGATTTCTCTATTTTTATGCCCTTTCCCTTATTATTTTCTTTTGCCTTTTTAAATTCAGTTGGGGTAATTTCTATAACATCATCGGAATTCTCGTCGGAATCCGATTCATCGGAGAATTGGTAATCCTCCCAATATTTTGCTTCCTTAGCGGAAACACCATTGACCATAATTAACTTTGGTCGGTTGGTTGAGGATTTTCTTTTACTTAACCGTTTTATTATTTCCCCCACCGGTTCTATTTCTTCATCCGGTTCCGATTCTTCTTCCGGTTCCGATTCTTCTTCCGGTTCCGACTCTTCTTCTGGTTCCTCTTCGGGAACTTGTGAATCAGTCCACAAATCATTCCAATTTACATTTGACTCTTCATTATTATTAGGTGAGTCAATGGGACTTGTTCTAGAGGTAGACATCTATCACATAATATCAAACACGTTAAGAGATTAATATATCACATAATATTCATATGTTAAAAATATATAGTTTCCAACAAAAATGTTAAGCAATCATTTTTAAAGAAAACACGGTCGAAGTCCAGACTCACTAATGCATCCTAACAAACTCGATAAGACACACTAATGCAAATTTTCTGGTTCTCTAAGACCAACGCTCTGATACCAACTGAAATGTCCCGTTCTTATTGATTAAAAACGTTCCATATTAATTGATTTCGTTGCGAGGTTTTGACCTCTATATGAGACGTTTTTCAAAGACTGCATTCATTTTTAAAACAAACCATAACCTTTATTTCATAAATAAAGGTTTAAAAAGCTTTACGTAGATTATCAAATAATGATAATCTAAAATATCCTGTTTACACACGACCATTACATAATGGTTTACAATACAAATATGTTACATCGAAATCAGTTTCTTGAATGCAGTTTTTACACAATATCATACAAACATGGACTCCAAATCTTGTCCTTATTTTAGTATGCAACAGCGGAAGCTCTTAATATTCACCTGAGAATAAACATGCTTTAAACGTCAACAAAAATGTTGGTGAGTTATAGGTTTAACCTATATATATCAAATCGTAACAATAGACCACAAGATTTCATATTTCAATACACATCCCATACATAGAGATAAAAATCATTCATATGGTGAACACCTGGTAACCGACAATAACAAGATGCATATATAAGAATATCCCCATCATTCCGGGACACCCTTCGGATATGATATAAATTTCGAAGTACTAAAGCATCCGGTACTTTGGATGGGGTTTGTTAGGCCCAATAGATCTATCTTTAGGATTCGCGTCAATTAGGGTGTCTGTTCCCTAATTCTTAGATTACCAGACTTAATAAAAAGGGGCATATTCGATTTCGATAATTCAACCATAGAATGTAGTTTCACGTACTTGTGTCTATTTTGTAAATCATTTATAAAACCTGCATGTATTCTCATCCCAAAAATATTAGATTTTAAAAGTGGGACTATAACTCACTTTCACATATTTTTACTTCGTCAGGAAGTAAGACTTGGCCACTGGTTGATTCACGAACCTATAACAATATATACATATATATCAAAGTATGTTCAAAATATATTTACAACACTTTTAATATATTTTGATGTTTTAAGTTTATTAAGTCAGCTGTCCTCGTTAGTAACCTACAACTAGTTGTCCACAGTTAGATGTACAGAAATAAATCGATAAATATTATCTTGAATCAATCCACGACCCAGTGTATACGTATCTCAGTATTGATCACAACTCAAACTATATATATTTTGGAATCAACCTCAACCCTGTATAGCTAACTCCAACATTCACATATAGAGTGTCTATGGTTGTTCCGAAATATATATAGATGTGTCGACATGATAGGTCGAAACATTGTATACGTGTCTATGGTATCTCAAGATTACATAATATATAATACAAGTTGATTAAGTTATGGTTGGAATAGATTTGTTACCAATTTTCACGTAGCTAAAATGAGAAAAATTATCCAATCTTGTTTTACCCATAACTTCTTCATTTTAAATCCGTTTTGAGTGAATCAAATTGCTATGGTTTCATATTGAACTCTATTTTATGAATCTAAACAGAAAAGTATAGGTTTATAGTCAGAAAAATAAGTTACAAGTCGTTTTTTGTAAAGGTAGTCATTTCAGTCGAAAGAACGACGTCTAGATGACCATTTTAGAAAACATACTTCCACTTTGAGTTTAACCATAATTTTTGGATATAGTTTCATGTTTATAATAAAAATCATTTTCTCAGAATAACAACTTTTAAATCAAAGTTTATCATAGTTTTTAATTAACTAACCCAAAACAGCCCGCGGTGTTACTACGACGGCGTAAATCCGGTTTTACGGTGTTTTTCGTGTTTCCAGGTTTTAAATCATTAAGTTAGCATATCATATAGATATAGAACATGTGTTTAGTTGATTTTAAAAGTCAAGTTAGAAGGATTAACTTTTGTTTGCGAACAAGTTTAGAATTAACTAAACTATGTTCTAGTGATTACAAGTTTAAACCTTCGAATAAGATAGCTTTATATGTATGAATCGAATGATGTTATGAACATCATTACTACCTTAAGTTCCTTGGATAAACCTACTGGAAAAGAGAAAAATGGATCTAGCTTCAATGGATCCTTGGATGGCTCGAAGTTCTTGAAGCAGAATCATGACACGAAAACAAGTTCAAGTAAGATCATCACTTGAAATAAGATTGTTATAGTTATAGAAATTGAACCAAAGTTTGAATATGATTATTACCTTGTATTAGAATGATAACCTACTGTAAGAAACAAAGATTTCTTGAGGTTGGATGATCACCTTACAAGATTGGAAGTGAGCTAGCAAACTTGAAAGTATTCTTGATTTTATGTAACTAGAACTTGTAAAATATATGAAGAACACTTAGAACTTGAAGATAGAACTTGAGAGAGATCAATTAGATGAAGAAAATTGAAGAATGAAAGTGTTTGTAGGTGTTTTTGGTCGTTGGTGTATGGATTAGATATAAAGGATATGAAATTTTGTTTTCATGTAAATAAGTCATGAATGATTACTCATATTTTTGTAATTTTATGAGATATTTCATGCTAGTTGCCAAATGATGGTTCCCACATGTGTTAGGTGACTCAAATGGGCTGCTAAGAGCTGATCATTGGAGTGTATATACCAATAGTACATACATCTAAAAGCTGTGTATTGTACGAGTACGAATACGGGTGCATACGAGTAGAATTGTTGATGAAACTGAACGAGGATGTAATTGTAAGCATTTTTGTTAAGTATAAGTATTTTGATAAGTGTCTTGAAGTCTTTCAAAAGTGTATGAATACATATTAAAACACTACATGTATATACATTTTAACTGAGTCGTTAAGTCATCGTTAGTCGTTACATGTAAATGTTGTTTTGAAACCTTTAGGTTAACGATCTTGTTGAATGTTGTTAACCCATTGTTTATTATAACAAATGAGATATTAAATTGTTATATTATCATGATATTATGATATATAATATATCTCAGTATGATGTATATACAGTTAAATGTCGTTACAACGATAATCGTTACATATATGTCTCGTTTCGAAATCATTAAGTTAGTAGTCTTATTTTTACATATGTATTTCATTGTTAATACACTTAATAATATATTTACTTATCATTTAACATAATTAACCAAGTGTATCAATATCTTAATATGTTTCATATGTACCTAGTAAGACGTTGTTATAACGATAATCGTTATATATATCGTTTTCGAGTTTCTTAAATTAATAGTCTCATTTTTATGTATATAACTCATTGTTAAAATACCTAATGAGATACATACTTATAATAAAAACATGTTAACTATATATATAACCATATATATGTCATCGTATAGTTTTTACAAGTTTTAACGTTCGTGAATCACCGGTCAACTTGGGTGGTCAATTGTCTATATGAAACATATTTCAATTAATCAAGTCTTAACAAGTTTGATTGCTTAACATGTTGGAAACATTTAATCATGTAAATATCAATCTCAATTAATATATATAAACATGGAAAAGTTCGGGTCACTACAGTACCTACCCGTTAAATAAATTTCGTCCAGAAATTTTAAGCTGTTGAAGGTGTTGACGAATCTTCTGGAAATAGATGCGGGTATTTCTTCTTCATCTGATCTTCACGCTCCCAGGTGAACTCGGGTCCTCTACGAGCATTCCATCGAACCTTAACAATTGGTATCTTGTTTTGCTTAAGTCTTTTAACCTCACGATCCATTATTTCGACGGGTTCTTCGATGAATTGAAGTTTTTCGTTGATTTGGATTTCATCTAATGGAATAGTGAGATCTTCTTTAGCAAAACATTTCTTCAAATTCGAGACGTGGAAAGTGTTATGTACAGCCGCGAGTTGTTGAGGTAACTCAAGTCGGTAAGCTACTGGTCCGACACGATCAATAATCTTGAATGGTCCAATATACCTTGGATTTAATTTCCCTCGTTTACCAAATCGAACAACGCCTTTCCAAGGTGCAACTTTAAGCATGACCATCTCTCCAATTTCAAATTCTATATCTTTTCTTTTAATGTCAGCGTAGCTCTTTTGTCGACTTTGGGCGGTTTTCAACCGTTGTTGAATTTGGATGATCTTCTCGGTAGTTTCTTGTATAATCTCCGGACCTGTAATCTGTCTATCCCCCACTTCACTCCAACAAATCGGAGACCTGCACTTTCTACCATAAAGTGCTTCAAACGGCGCCATCTCAATGCTTGAATGGTAGCTGTTGTTGTAGGAAAATTCTGCTAACGGTAGATGTCGATCCCAACTGTTTCCGAAATCAATAACACATGCTCGTAGCATGTCTTCAAGCGTTTTTATCGTCCTTTCGCTCTGCCCATCAGTTTGTGGATGATAGGCAGTACTCATGTCTAGACGAGTTCCTAATGCTTGCTGTAATGTCTGCCAGAATCTTGAAATAAATCTGCCATCCCTATCAGAGATAATAGAGATTGGTATTCCATGTCTGGAGACGACTTCCTTCAAATACAGTCGTGCTAACTTCTCCATCTTGTCATCTTCTCTTATTGGTAGGAAGTGTGCTAATTTGGTGAGACGATCAACTATTACCCAAATAGTATCAAAACCACTTGCAGTCCTTGGCAATTTAGTGATGAAATCCATGGTAATGTTTTCCCATTTCCATTCCGGGATTTCGGGTTGTTGAGGTAGACCTGATGGTTTCTGATGCTCAGCTTTGACCTTAGAACACGTCAAACATTCTCCTACGTATTTAGCAACATCGACTTTCATACCCGGCCACCAAAAATGTTTCTTGAGATCCTTGTACATCTTTCCCGTTCCAGGATGTATTGAGTATCTGGTTTTATGAGCTTCTCTAAGTACCATTTCTCTCATATCTCCAAATTTTGGTACCCAAATCCTTTCAGCCCTATACCGGGTTCCGTCTTCCCGAATATTAAGATGCTTCTCCGATCCTTTGGGTATTTCATCCTTTAAATTTCCCTCTTTTAAAACTCCTTGTTGCGCCTCCTTTATTTGAGTAGTAATGTTATTATGAATCATTATATTCATAGATTTTACTCGAATGGGTTCTCTGTCCTTCCTGCTCAAGGCATCGGCTACCACATTTGCCTTCCCCGGGTGGTAACGAATCTCAAAGTCGTAATCATTCAATAATTCAATCCACCTACGCTGCCTCATATTCAGTTGTTTCTGATTAAATATGTGTTGAAGACTTTTGTGGTCGGTATATATAATACTTTTGACCCCATATAAGTAGTGCCTCCAAGTCTTTAATGCAAAAACAACCGCGCCTAATTCCAAATCATGCGTCGTATAATTTTGTTCGTGAATCTTCAATTGTCTAGACGCATAAGCAATCACCTTCGTTCGTTGTATTAATACACAACCGAGACCTTGCTTTGATGCATCACAATAAATCACAAAATCATCATTCCCTTCAGGCAATGACAATATAGGTGCCGTAGTTAGCTTTTTCTTCAATAACTGAAACGCTTTCTCTTGTTCATCATTCCATTCAAATTTCTTCCCTTTCTGCGTTAATGCAGTCAAGGGTTTTGCTATTCTGGAAAAGTCTTGGATGAACCTTCTGTAGTAACCAGCTAGTCCTAAAAACTGGCGTATGTGTTTCGGAGTTTTCGGGGTTTCCCACTTTTCAACAGTTTCTATCTTTGCCGGATCCACCTTAATACCTTCTTTGTTCACTATGTGACCGAGGAATTGAACTTCTTCCAACCAAAATGCACACTTTGAAAACTTAGCGTACAATTCTTCCTTCCTCAATACTTCTAACACCTTTCTCAAATGTTCACCGTGTTCTTGGTCATTCTTTGAGTAAATAAGTATGTCATCAATGAAAACAATGACAAACTTGTCAAGGTATGGTCCACACACTCGGTTCATAAGGTCCATGAACACAGCTGGTGCATTAGTTAAACCAAACGGCATGACCATAAACTCGTAATGACCATAACGTGTTCTGAAAGCAGTCTTTGGAATATCATCTTCTTTCACCCGCATTTGATGATACCCGGAACGTAAGTCAATCTTTGAATAAACAGACGAGCCTTGTAGTTGATCAAATAAGTCGTCGATTCTCGGTAGTGGGTAGCGGTTCTTGATGGTAAGTTTGTTCAACTCTCGGTAGTCGATACACAACCTGAATGTACCATCTTTCTTCTTGACAAACAAAACAGGAGCTCCCCACGGTGATGTGCTTGGTCGAATGAAACCACGCTCTAAAAGTTCTTGTAATTGGCTTTGCAGTTCTTTCATCTCGCTGGGTGCGAGTCTGTAAGGAGCACGAGCTATTGGTGCAGCTCCTGGTACAAGATCTATTTGAAATTCAACGGATCGATGTGGGGGTAATCCCGGTAATTCTTTCGGAAATACATCGGGAAATTCTTTTGCAATGGGAACATCATTGATGCTCTTTTCTTCAGTTTGTACTTTCTCGACGTGTGCTAGAACAGCATAGCAACCTTTTCTTATTAGTTTTTGTGCCTTCAAATTACTAATAAGATGTAGCTTCGTGTTGCCCTTTTCTCCGTACACCATTAAGGGTTTTCCTTTTTCTCGTATAATGCGAATTGCATTTTTGTAACAAACGATCTCCGCTTTCACTTCTTTCAACCAGTCCATACCGATTATCACATCAAAACTCCCTAACTCTACTGGTATCAAATCAATCTTAAATGTTTCGCTAACCAGTTTAATTTCTCGATTCCGACATATATTATCTGCTGAAATTAATTTACCATTTACTAATTCGAGTAAAAATTTACTATCCAAAGGCGTTAATGGACAACTTAATTTAGCACAAAAATCTCTACTCATATAGCTTCTATCCGCACCCGAATCAAATAAAACGTAAGCAGATTTATTGTCAATAAGAAACGTACCCGTAACAAGCTCCGGGTCTTCCTGTGCCTCTACCGCATTAATATTGAAAACTCTTCCACGGCCTTGTCCATTCGTGTTCTCCTGGTTCGGGCAATTTCTAATAATGTGGCCTGGTTTTCCACATTTATAACAAACTACATTGGCATAACTTGCTCCGACACTACTTGCTCCGCCATTACTCGTTCCGACACCATTTGTTCCTTTCATTCTATTAACCCCTGGTCCGTAGACCTCACACTTCGCCGCGCTATGACCATTTCTTTTACACTTGTTGCAAAATTTGGTGCAGAACCCCGAGTGATTCTTTTCACACCTTTGGCATAGCTGCTTCTGATTGTTGTTGTTGTTGCGGTTATTATTGTTGTTGGGATGATTGTTGTAGTTGCTGTTGTTGTTGTTGTTGTTGTTGTTGTTGGGCCGTTTGTTGTAGTTGCGATTGATGTTGCGATTGTTGGGATAATTGTTGCGATTATTGTTGTAATTGCTGTTGTTGTTGTATTGGTGATTCTTATCACCGTTTTCCTCCCACTTTCTTTTGACTTGCTTCACATTGGCCTCTTCAGTAGTCTGTTCTTTAATTCTTTCTTCAATCTGGTTCACTAGTTTGTGAGCCATTCTACATGCCTGTTGTATGGAGGCGGGCTCGTGTGAACTTATATCTTCTTGGATTCTTTCCGGTAATCCTTTCACAAACGCGTCGATCTTCTCTTCCTCATCTTCGAATGCTCCCGGACACAATAGGCACAATTCTGTGAATCGTCTTTCGTACGTGGTAATATCAAATCCTTGGGTTCGTAACCCTCTAAGTTCTGTCTTGAGCTTATTGACCTCGATTCTGGGACGGTACTTCTCGTTCATCAAGTGCTTGAATGCTGACCACGGTAGTGCGTACGCATCATCTTGTCCCACTTGCTCTAGATAGGTATTCCACCATGTTAACGCAGAACCTGTGAAGGTATGCGTAGCGTACTTCACTTTGTCCTCTTCAGTACACTTACTTATGGCAAACACTGATTCAACCTTCTCGGTCCACCGTTTCAATCCGATCGGTCCTTCGGTTCCATCAAATTCCAAAGGTTTGCAGGCAGTGAATTCTTTGTAGGTGCATCCTACACGATTTCCTGTACTGCTAGATCCAAGGTTATTGTTGGTATGTAGCGCAGCCTGTACTGCGGCTATGTTTGAAGCTAGAAAAGTACGGAATTCCTCTTCATTCATATTCACGGTGTGTCGAGTAGTCGGTGCCATTTCCTTCAAAATAGTTAAATGGAACAAGTTAATCATACAGAATATTAAGAGTAGTTAATAGTATTTCGTAGCATAATATGAACTCATTTATAAAAGCTTTTTCTTCATATTAGCGTTTTATAAGTTTAAATTCGGGTAGTACCTACCCGTTAAGTTCATACTTAGTAGCTAATATACAATTCAACTACTACAATTCTATATGAAAAACTGATTGTAATAATATTTCGCGTTCAAACTTTTATACAATATTTTACAAACTTACGATACCGCTTATTTTACATAAAGCATGAAATATAGCACACAATAACTTTGATACAAGATAGTTGTGAAGACAATTCTAGCTAGTACACAAGTCGTTCGGCAAAGGCAATAAAGACACGTAATTCATACGTCCAGAAACAAGTCATGCATTCTGGTTTTACTAGGACCACTTCCCATCCTTGGTCTTGTGCAACATAACCGTTATGGCCGTTGATAAGACAGCGTGTTGTATCGTCATCAAAGGGACGAGGGTTACGTAATGTCCAACAGTCCCGTAATAATCTAAAAACCTCATTTCTTACCCCAATTACCGACTCCGTCACTTGTGGGAACGTTTTGTTTAATAGTTGTAGCCCGATGTTCTTGTTCTCACTTTGGTTAGAAGCGAACATTACTAATCCGTAAGCATAACATGCTTCTTTATGTTGCATGTTAGCCGCTTTTTCTAAATCACGAAGTCCAATATTTCTGATATATTGAGTCAAAATAATTTCTTAACCCGTTGCGTAAAATAGCATTTGGGTTCCCCGCAATATATGTGTCAAAGTAAACACATCGTAACTTATGGGTTTCCCAATGTGATATCCCCCATCTTTCAAACGAAAGTCTCTTATAAACCAAGACATTCTTGGAACGTTCTTCGAATGTCTTACAAACTGATCTCGCCTTAAATAGTTGTGCCGAGGAATTCTGACCGACTCTAGACAAGATTTCATCAATCATGTCTCCGGGTAGGTCTCTTAAAATATTGGGTTGTCTATCCATTTTGTGTTTTTAAACTGTAAAATAGACAAGAGTTAGATTCATAAAAAAAAATACTTATTAATATAAGCAATTTTTACACATCATAAAGCATAAGAACACTATATTACATATATTACACCACACGAATACAACTATCTTATTCCGACTCGCTCGTTTCTTCTTCTTCGGTTTTGGTTCGTTTTGCCAAGTTTCTAGGGATATATGATGTTCCCCTAATACGAGCCGTCGTTGTCCACATTGGTTTAGAAAAACCTGGTGGTTTAGAGGTTCCCGGGTCATTGTTACAACTTAAGGACTTCGGGGGTTGACGATACATATAAAGTTCATCGGGGTTGGAATTAGATTTCTCTATTTTTATGCCCTTTCCCTTATTATTTTCTTTTTCCTTTTTAAATTCAGTTGGGGTAATTTCTATAACATCATCGGAATTCTCGTCGGAATCCGATTCATCGGAGAATTGGTAATCCTCCCAATATTTTGCTTCCTTAGCGGAAACACCATTGACCATAATTAACTTTGGTCGGTTGGTTGAGGATTTTCTTTTACTTAACCGTTTTATTATTTCCCCCACCGGTTCTATTTCTTCATCCGGTTCCGATTCTTCTTCCGGTTCCGATTCTTCTTCCGGTTCCGACTCTTCTTCTGGTTCCTCTTCGGGAACTTGTGAATCAGTCCACAAATCATTCCAATTTACATTTGACTCTTCATTATTATTAGGTGAGTCAATGGGACTTGTTCTAGAGGTAGACATCTATCACATAATATCAAACACGTTAAGAGATTAATATATCACATAATATTCATATGTTAAAAATATATAGTTTCCAACAAAAATGTTAAGCAATCATTTTTAAAGAAAACACGGTCGAAGTCCAGACTCACTAATGCATCCTAACAAACTCGATAAGACACACTAATGCAAATTTTCTGGTTCTCTAAGACCAACGCTCTGATACCAACTGAAATGTCCCGTTCTTATTGATTAAAAACGTTCCATATTAATTGATTTCGTTGCGAGGTTTTGACCTCTATATGAGACGTTTTTCAAAGACTGCATTCATTTTTAAAACAAACCATAACCTTTATTTCATAAATAAAGGTTTAAAAAGCTTTACGTAGATTATCAAATAATGATAATCTAAAATATCCTGTTTACACACGACCATTACATAATGGTTTACAATACAAATATGTTACATCGAAATCAGTTTCTTGAATGCAGTTTTTACACAATATCATACAAACATGGACTCCAAATCTTGTCCTTATTTTAGTATGCAACAGCGGAAGCTCTTAATATTCACCTGAGAATAAACATGCTTTAAACGTCAACAAAAATGTTGGTGAGTTATAGGTTTAACCTATATATATCAAATCGTAACAATAGACCACAAGATTTCATATTTCAATACACATCCCATACATAGAGATAAAAATCATTCATATGGTGAACACCTGGTAACCGACAATAACAAGATGCATATATAAGAATATCCCCATCATTCCGGGACACCCTTCGGATATGATATAAATTTCGAAGTACTAAAGCATCCGGTACTTTGGATGGGGTTTGTTAGGCCCAATAGATCTATCTTTAGGATTCGCGTCAATTAGGGTATCTGTTCCCTAATTCTTAGATTACCAGACTTAATAAAAAGGGGCATATTCGATTTCGATAATTCAACCATAGAATGTAGTTTCACGTACTTGTGTCTATTTTGTAAATCATTTATAAAACCTGCATGTATTCTCATCCCAAAAATATTAGATTTTAAAAGTGGGACTATAACTCACTTTCACAGATTTTTACTTCGTCGGGAAGTAAGACTTGGCCACTGGTTGATTCACGAACCTATAACAATATATACATATATATCAAAGTATGTTCAAAATATATTTACAACACTTTTAATATATTTTGATGTTTTAAGTTTATTAAGTCAGCTGTCCTCGTTAGTAACCTACAACTAGTTGTCCACAGTTAGATGTACAGAAATAAATCGATAAATATTATCTTGAATCAATCCACGACCCAGTGTATACGTATCTCAGTATTGATCACAACTCAAACTATATATATTTTGGAATCAACCTCAACCCTGTATAGCTAACTCCAACATTCACATATAGAGTGTCTATGGTTGTTCCGAAATATATATAGATGTGTCGACATGATAGGTCGAAACATTGTATACGTGTCTATGGTATCTCAAGATTACATAATATATAATACAAGTTGATTAAGTTATGGTTGGAATAGATTTGTTACCAATTTTCACGTAGCTAAAATGAGAAAAATTATCCAATCTTGTTTTACCCATAACTTCTTCATTTTAAATCCGTTTTGAGTGAATCAAATTGCTATGGTTTCATATTGAACTCTATTTTATGAATCTAAACAGAAAAGTATAGGTTTATAGTCAGAAAAATAAGTTACAAGTCGTTTTTTGTAAAGGTAGTCATTTCAGTCGAAAGAACGACGTCTAGATGACCATTTTAGAAAACATACTTCCACTTTGAGTTTAACCATAATTTTTGGATATAGTTTCATGTTTATAATAAAAATCATTTTCTCAGAATAAAAACTTTTAAATCAAAGTTTATCATAGTTTTTAATTAACTAACCCAAAACAGCCCGCGGTGTTACTACGACGGCGTAAATCCGGTTTTACGGTGTTTTTCGTGTTTCCAGGTTTTAAATCATTAAGTTAGCATATCATATAGATATAGAACATGTGTTTAGTTGATTTTAAAAGTCAAGTTAGAAGGATTAACTTTTGTTTGCGAACAAGTTTAGAATTAACTAAACTATGTTCTAGTGATTACAAGTTTAAACCTTCGAATAAGATAGCTTTATATGTATGAATCGAATGATGTTATGAACATCATTACTACCTTAAGTTCCTTGGATAAACCTACTGGAAAAGAGAAAAATGGATCTAGCTTCAATGGATCCTTGGATGGCTCGAAGTTCTTGAAGCAGAATCATGACACGAAAACAAGTTCAAGTAAGATCATCACTTGAAATAAGATTGTTATAGTTATAGAAATTGAACCAAAGTTTGAATATGATTATTACCTTGTATTAGAATGATAACCTACTGTAAGAAACAAAGATTTCTTGAGGTTGGATGATCACCTTACAAGATTGGAAGTGAGCTAGCAAACTTGAAAGTATTCTTGATTTTATGTAACTAGAACTTGTAAAATATATGAAGAACACTTAGAACTTGAAGATAGAACTTGAGAGAGATCAATTAGATGAAGAAAATTGAAGAATGAAAGTGTTTGTAGGTGTTTTTGGTCGTTGGTGTATGGATTAGATATAAAGGATATGTAATTTTGTTTTCATGTAAATAAGTCATGAATGATTACTCATATTTTTGTAATTTTATGAGATATTTCATGCTAGTTGCCAAATGATGGTTCCCACATGTGTTAGGTGACTCACATGGGCTGCTAAGAGCTGATCATTGGAGTGTATATACCAATAGTACATACATCTAAAAGCTGTGTATTGTACGAGTACGAATACGGGTGCATACGAGTAGAATTGTTGATGAAACTGAACGAGGATGTAATTGTAAGCATTTTTGTTAAGTATAAGTATTTTGATAAGTGTCTTGAAGTCTTTCAAAAGTGTATGAATACATATTAAAACACTACATGTATATACATTTTAACTGAGTCGTTAAGTCATCGTTAGTCGTTACATGTAAATGTTGTTTTGAAACCTTTAGGTTAACGATCTTGTTGAATGTTGTTAACCCATTGTTTATTATAACAAATGAGATATTAAATTGTTATATTATCATTTTTATGTATATAACTCATTGTTAAAATACCTAATGAGATACATACTTATAATAAAAACATGTTAACTATATATATAACCATATATATGTCATCGTATAGTTTTTACAAGTTTTAACGTTCGTTAATCACCGGTAAACTTGGGTGGTCAATTGTCTATATGAAACATATTTCAATTAATCAAGTCTTAACAAGTTTGATTGCTTAACATGTTGGAAACATTTAATCATGTAAATATCAATCTCAATTAATATATATAAACATGGAAAAGTTCGGGTCACTACAGTTTAATGGCAAAATTCATATCTTAGCATATCTGTTACTGTAAACCTTACCTGACTTATCCCGTAAATTTCTCCGTAATCTACGAAACCTTTTGATCTATATATATGGATATTCTATGTAATTAGAATACCATCCGTTAGCCAGAAAATCATTTCATATCTAAAAATTCTTTATTCAATCGTACGAAATGGAATTCGTCATTAGTTCAAGTCACTCGGATTCCGAAATGGAATCCCACTCAAGCTCCGAAAGCAGTGTGATCGGAATGGATCAACCAATCAGTCATCATCTATTTTAGATGAATTAGGGATGAGTTCGTAGCCTCCTCAATCATTGGAGACAAGAAGAAGGTGATCCTTTCCATCCGCCACATTGCCCTATTGGCGAAGAACCTGAAGCACTTACCGGCGAACCTGTTCGAAACACCATCTTTTCCCTCATTTCCAGAGTATCTCGCCACGATTATATACTATACCAAATTCTAGATTATATTTAGCCGCTCGTCCGAACTGACATTCACCCCGGTGTAATAAAAGAAGTCAACGAGCTTCGCGCTCGGGTTGTAGCTTTGGAGAATATGGTGCAAAGGTTACAAACACCAGAAGCCGTACCAGCAGCATAAACAGTACCACCATCAACAACATCACAGTACCATCACCACTACCATCAACATCTGCATCCCACACCTCAACATCACAATATTTATCTCGAACATCAATATCATACGCACCATAGATACCTAGGAGTACCAACAACAATTAACAATGACGTATTGATCCATAACTTCATTTTTACTGTAGGAAAGTCATTTTTTTTATTGTACATCTTATAATATATATATATATATATATATATATATATATATATATACATACATACATACATATAATTGTTCATGAATCGTCGAGAGTAGTCAAAGGTAATTGAATATATGAAACAGTTCTAAAATTTTGAGACTCAATCTAACAGACTTTGTTTAACGTATCAAAATAATAAATCGTATAGAGAATTGGTTTAAATAAGTCGAAATTTTTCGGGTCATCACAGTACCTCCCCGTTAAAGAAAATTTCGTCTTGAAATTTTGAGTAGTACCTATTTTATGAGCGATATCAGTGAACAAATATGGATATTTTTGCATCATTTGATCCTCACGTTACCAAGTAAACTCGGGTCCTCGTCTAGCGTTCCAACGAACCCTAACTATCGGTATTTTGCTTTGTTTTAATTGTTTGACCTCACGGTCCATGATTTTAACAGGTTCTTCGATAAAATGGAGTTTATCATTGATTCGTATTTCGTCAAGAGGAATTACGACATCCTCTTCAGCTAAACATTTCTTTAAATTTGACACGTGAAATGTGTCATGAACACTACTAAGTTCTTGCGGTAGCTTTAATCGATAAGCAACTGCTCCAATTCTTTCGGTGATTTCAAAGGGTCCTACGTACCTAGGACTTAGCTTTCCTCGTTTACCGAATCGTACAACGCCTTTCTAGGGTGGTAACGGATTTTACAATCGTAATCTTTTAACAACTCTACCTAGCGACGTTGTCTCATATTGAGTTGTTTTTGATCAAAAATATGCTGAAGACTCTTATGGTCGGTGTACACTGTACACTTGGTGCCATATAGATAGTGTCTCCATATTTTGAGTGCAAAAACTACTGCTCCAAGTTCCAAATCGTGCGTCGTATAGTTCTTTTCATGAATTTTTAGTTGTCGTGAGGCATATGCGATAACTTTTATGCATTGCATTAATACACATCCTAAACCTTGGAGCGAAGCATCACAATAGATCACAAAATCATCATTTCCTTCTGGTAATAACAAAATGGGTGCAGACGTTAACTTCTTCTTTAATAACTGGAATGAGGATTCCTGTTCCGTGTACCAATCATACTTCTTTCCCTTTTAAGTCAATGCAGTTAAGGGTTTGGCGATTCTAGAGAAATCTTGAATGAATCTTCGGTAGTAACCAGCAAGACCTAAGAATTGGTGGATTTGTGTTGGAGTCTTCGGTGTTTCCCATTTACTAATGGATTCGATCTTGGTAGGGTTAACTTCAATTTCATGTTTACTGACAACATGGCCCAAAAACTGTACTTCTTGTAACCAGAAATCACACTTCGAAAATTTTGCGTACAGTTCTTCTTTCTTGAGTACCTCCAGTACCAGTCTTAAGTGTTGCTCATGTTCTTCCTTGTTCTTCGAGTAAATCAATATGTTGTCGATAAAAACAATGACAAATTTGTCTAAATACAGTCTACAGATGCGATTCATTAGATCCATGAATACTGCTGGAGCATTAGTTAATCCAAAAAGAATGACTAGAAACTTATAGTGACCGTAACGGGTTCTGAACGCGGTTTTAGGAACATCTTCTTCCTTCACTCTCAGCTGATGATATCCGGAGCGTAGATCAATCTTAGAATAAACACTTGATCCTTGCAATTGATCAAACAAATCATCAATCCTCAGTAATGGGTACCGATTCTTGATCGTTAATTTGTTTAATTCTCAGTAATCTATGCACATTCTCATAGATCCATCCTTCTTCTTGACGAAAAGAATAGGAGCACTCCAAGGTGAAAAGCTGGGACGAATAAATTCACGGTCCGATAATTCTTGCAACTGATTTTGTAATTCTTGCATTTCTGAAGGTGCAAGTCTATATGGGGATCGGGCTACAGGTGCGGCTCCTGGTACTAGACCAATCTGGAATTCTACACATCTGTGTGGAGATAGCTCCTGTAATTCTTCTGGAAATACTCCGGGATATTCTCTTACAACCGGCATGTCATTAATGCTTTTTTCTTCAGTATCGATCTTCTTTACGTGTGCCAGAATAGCATAACAACCTTTTCTTATAAGTTTTTGGGCCTTCATACAGCTGATAAGGTTCAGCTTCGAGTTGCTCTTCTCCCCATAAATCATTAATGACGTTTCATCCTTTCGAGGGATGCGGATCTCTTTCTCAACGCAAACAACTTCCGCTCTTGTTTTGGACATCTAGTCCATGCCAACGATTACGTCAAAACTTCCTAATTCTACGGGTATCAAATTGATTTTGAAGGTTTCACCAGCGAGATTTATTTCGCAACCATGGCAAATTTTATCGGCTTTTATCAGTTTACCATTAGCTAATTCAATAGTATATTTATCGTCTAGAGGCAATGATGCACATTTTAGTTTAAACTAAAGTCTTTACACATATAACTTCTATCAGCACCCGTATCAAACATAATTGAAGCTAGTTTATTATTAACGGTAAACGTACCCGTGACAAGATTAGGATCCTCACGTGCTTCACTGGCACTAACATTAAATGCCCTCCCACGTGTGGGTTCTTTGTTCTTCTCCTTATCAGGGCATTGATTTATAAAGTGACCAGGCTTCCTGCATCGAAAACATTTCTTGACATCGGTCGGTTTTTTCTTTACTTCAGAAACGGTGGCATAACAATCTTTCGCCACATGTCCTTTCTTGTTGCACTTATCACAGACCACTTGGCAATAACCTGCATGATGTGTGTAACATCTTTTGCAGAACGGATGGGGTCCCTTATAGTTTGGACTAGCAGTTGCCCCATCTTGTTTACCTTTAAAAGTTTCTTGCTTCTTCAGGTGAGTACTTTTGCCCTTATAGTCTTCCCATTTCCTCTTTCCTTCATTTGTCTTGACTTCGGTAATTGGTGCCTTAATCGAACTCTCTGTGATCTGGTCCATGAGTTGGTGTGCCATTGTCATGGCTTCCTGCATCGTATTCGGTTTGGACGATGTAACATTTCCTTTGATATTGATCGATAAACCGTCAATATACATTTCTATCTTTCGTTTCTCGTTTGGCACCAATTCGGGACACAACAAGGTTAGTTCCATGAAACGCTTTTCATAGTTATTGAGATTCGCGCCGATAACCTTCAGATTACGTAACTCAGATTCCATTTTTCTGATCTCGTTTCGAGAACAGTACTCCTCGATTAGCATCTTTTTCAGTTCTTCCAAAAGAGATATCATATGCCGTATCTATTGCTTCTGCTTTAGCATAATTGTTCCACCAAGTAAGTGCACCGTATTACAACGTGCACGAAGCATACTTTGACTTGTCTCCGTTTGCACAATTACTGATTTTGAAAATGGACTCCATCTTTTCAAACCATCGGGTTAGACCGACCGGTCTCTCGGTCCCACTAAACGTTTGTGGTTTGCATCCTTGAAAAGTTTTGTATGAGCATCTGTTTCGTGAGTTTGTGTTCACAGCTGCTGCTTTGGCTGCTGCTTTGGCTGCTGTTTTTGCTGCCTCAGCTGCATCAATTCTTTCATTTACACGTTTCTCGACTAGTTCCTCAAACTCAGCATCCGACATTTGAGACATGTTTCTTCAATAAACACAACAGAGATAATTTAATCATATAGAATATTATAGGTAAAATGAGTTGTCAATAGTTAATTGTAGCATATTAATAATATGAACCAATTATTATAAAAGCCTTTTCTTCTTATTAACATTTTATAATTATTTCTAGGGTATTACCTACCCGTTAAGTTCATACATAATAGCTAGTACAAGGAATTAACTACTAAAATCCTAATAATATTCCACTATGAAAAATTATAGCGAGTTACTATGTTATTATGTAATGATAATAATAAGAAGTAGTAATAATACAAATAATCATTCCATGCATTTATTATTAATAAACCAAAATAATACAATACCATACAATACCGATATTTTACATATGCTTATTCTACATAACAAGATAGAGTAGCACACATAAGCAATAGAATAGCGCATGGAAGATTTATGGTTGCGAGGTTGTTTATTCAGAACTATCAGAAACTTCTTCCCATTTGGTTCTCTCTGCAAATTGTTTGTGTGTGCATGGTTCGACAGACATTCTAGCAGTGTATTTAATTTTTGGTTGGGGTTTTGATGTAACGACACTAGATTTTCCAACGTTTATTAATAATATTTATTATTAATTCTTGTGTTTAATAAATGTATTTTTATGCATTTACTTGTTACCGTACATGACTTTGCATGGCCCGAATCGTCTTTGTGACACACGTGCATTACACGGATAATATTTTCAAATATTATTTACATTCATGATTAATTTTTATTAATCATTTTTAATTAACTAAGGTTACTAGTTAATTACTTGGGCTTATTTATTTATTTTGTTACATACTTACATACTTGGGCCTTTTATTAATGGATTCTTGTTAATGGACTTGGAAGCCCACTCTACCTTTCTTAATGGACTATTAGGAGCCCAACAATTTGACTAGTGACTTATTAAGCTTAATACAAGATTAATTAGAAAATGGGAATCTAGTTACTAGCACCTTTACATCTCTTTCCCATGTCAATTTACTTTATTTCCATTCTAAGCTATCACCACTCTCCCATGTTGAAAGAGCATTTGATCCCTTCCTCTTTTCTCTTCCAAAACCGTCGGCTAGGTGGGGTATGGAGGTGGTTTTTGTTTTCAAATCTTGGTTACTTAATCACTTATACTTCCTCACTTTTCACACACACAAACTTACTTCTCCTTTTTCTCTCATATCTCTCTCAATATGGTAAGTAACAAGACTTTGTTTCTTTCTTTTTTTCTCCACCAAAACCGAAATATATACATATACATCATCATCATTTGCTTGTTTTGATAACTTATTCTTTGTTGTTGATTACTTGTTGTTTATCTTTGTTAAAGATTAAGTTCTATAACTTGTATCTTCATCTAATCTTGGTTACTTTCATCTTTTGTTGTAAAGAACCAAGAACAAAGAATCTAAACTTTCTAGTTTATGGTTCTACACTTAATGTTTTAAATATTTAAAGTTCATGAGTTGTAAAACCATACTTGTATCCATGTTTGTAAACTTAAAGTTTACTTTCTTAAAGATCAAAGCCTTGGCTTGAATCTTTAAAGTATGAACAACCATGAACTTGTTACTTGTAGATTTAACTTATTTATTCATTTTATGTACTTTAAAGTTGAAATGTTGTTAATTTGGTCAAGTATTACTAGTTAATCTTGATCTCATATTTCTTGAAACTAAAAGTTAACTTTATAAGTTCAAGAACATGGAAGTATAACTTTCTAGTTATAACTTCATATACTTGTGTTGGATCTAAGTTTCTATAGCTTATGGTCTTCTAATTTTGTTGTAAATAAGAGCTTATAAGCTTACATACATTTTTCAAGTTGAAAATCTAAGTTTCATAACTTATGATTTCATTAAAGTGTAGATCCAAGTTTTGTAACTTAGGATCTAACTTAAGAACTTTAGATCTAGACTTTTGGGTCTAGGATCTTCAAGACCTAACTAAGAACTATGTTCTACAACTTAAGATCTTGATTAGTTAGTTTACTTTCAAGTTTGTAGCTTAATATTACTTTTGTAACTCATGTATGTGTCGGATCTAAGATCTTGATGTAACTTTGGTTCATCAAACTACATACAACTCTTAAGTGAGTTGTGCAACTTGTCTTAGAATTACACTTGTGTTATGATGGTCAAAACTTGGCTAAGATGATGCAAACCCATCAATGAGTTGTACACTTGGAGCTATACGCATCAAGGATGAGAACCGTGGTGAGCATCAAGCACCAAGAACCCACCGGAACACCTTTAGCTACTGTTTCTGGAACTTATCAGACTACCTGGGCTACTGTAAAGTTTATTTTCAGTTAGTTCGGTTTGATTAGATGATTTTCCGTTTAGACCTCGTCTTAATCCGAGTTACAGTTAAGGATCTATGGCCTCCCGAAAGTCACTACACCCTATTAACGTTGTGCTGAAATTTCTGACCTACTCGTACTTAAACCGTCACCACGGTCAAACGATGACGGCTTTAGTTCTGTAAATTGGTCAGTACCTAGGGGACTCATATACGGAGCCATGGCCACTGGTCTCACCTCATTTCAGTTTGTATAGAGATCGTGGAGACTGAACGAAGTCAGCCTTTGTTTTAAACCCTAGTCTTGACTTAAAACTTACTTTACACTTTTGTTTAATGATGAATGATGATGATACTTAAGACCTAATTTACTTATATTTAAACCTTTGGGAACGATTTACTGACTTAGTAACTTTTGACTTAGATTGAGGACCCTTCCGGACAAACATACTTGCTTACTTTTCCCCGTGTCAACTTTACTACTACTTTATCACTGTGAGTTATAGCATCCCTTTTTACTTTAACTATTTTGGGAACTGAGAATACATGCGCATTTTACATTTTACATACTAGGCACGAGTACTTAAACTTTATATATGTGTGGGTTATACAACAGCATAAACTTTCCCCTTAGCTCGGTAACGTTTAGTCATTGGTCTTTGAACCGGTGAAAGAGAATCTTAGATATGGATCCATAGGCTTTGACATCCCCAGTTGGGCTAGTAGTGCTAGCATTTAACGGGTGTTTAATACTTCGTAAACATACGCACTCGCCAAGTGTACTTTTAGGGGGTGATAAACGTTAAGTTAGTTACCAAGTGCCCACGGTTATACATATACTTTTCATACTGTTTTGAAACGCTGTTGAAGCACTGAAATCTCGTGGCCTACCTTACATTACTGTTATACTTAAACTATAGCTCACCAACATTCGTGTTGACGTTTTTAAGCATGTTTTTCTCAGGTGCTTAAGGTTGCTTGCTTCTGCTGTTGTACTAGTCATGCTTTGTAGACACCCACTGCGCTTGTTAGAGTTGTCACCGCATGAACTGTTTTATTTGCATTCAAACTATGTTACCTTTTGAAACAATGATTTGTAACGACCATTGGGTCACGTACTATTACTATTTGCTTCTGTTCATTGAAGCATACTTTTGATTGTAAGACATTTGATGTTGGTTAAGACATCACCTTTATTCATGAATGCAAACTTCTTTTGAAACCGCATATAGTATTTGACCTTGTAATGATCCTGTTGTTGATGATTCGTACACGATGGTTTTGTACGGGGCATCACATTTGGTATCAGAGCATTGGTTGTAGGGAATTAGGTAGCATTAGTGAGTCTGGACCGACCCGAGTAGGATTCACTAATAGGACTAATCTACAACTTGCTAGTTTACCTGTTTCTGCGAAACTTGCTGCATGCTGCTGCTTACTTTTACTGCTATATGCCGTATGCTACTACATGATTTCACTACTGCATGCTATTGTCTACTTTCAATTGCATGATACTTATCTTTATTGCCATGCTACTTACTGCTATAAATGATCTAGACTGTCGTAGTTACTTTGCCTAATACGTGCTTGCTTTATGACTTACTGACATGGAAAAGTTATTTTTCCTTATTCAGATGTCGGATATTCCACCTGTCATCATTTTGGACAGCGACACAGACTCATCAGCCACCTCACCTGCCATCGTTACTGATTCTCAGATCCCGTCGTCGACACCTTCCAACGACTCCGGCGCTTCATCCTCTGGAGCTAGTAGCCATGCATCCGGCCCAGTGATTACCTCAGACGGAGTCGAGGACCCACCGGAGATTCCAGCTCCACTTGCCTCACGACCTCCGGAGCCACAACACCATCCCGGTGGTGCTATGATTCCCGCGGAACTTGGGGAAGGTCCAGTCCGTAATGAGCATAACCATTGGTGCCGACGCCTTCCTGATGGACGTCTCGTGCCGATCGGACCCGCCAGATACCGACAGATGATGGCTGCCCGAGGAGATCCACCCGTGCAGCCACCCCCAGCCGATCTAGACGGCCCATCATCCACCAATTCTTCAACCGACGACACATCCTCTGACGACTCTAGTGACGAGGATTCATATGAGGACCCTGATGATGCACCTGTACAGCCACCCTTCACCCTGCCGAAGAAGCGGTACCGTTTCGATGGTACCGTCATTCCAGGGATTAATGGAGGTCGACCATTCGTTGATGCTCATGGTCGGCATCGTAGGGTTACCGCCCGAAAGCGGCTTGTGTCGTATCCTGCTGATCCCTTCATTCGTAAGCCTTACCGCTTCGCAGTCTCTACTTCTGGAGCTGGACCGTCTGCACCACCAGCTCCACCAGCACCACCCGTACCGACTGCACCGCCTGCCCCACCATCTCCCTCTGTCGAGGAACTGATGAGGGAGGTGGAGATCCTCCGTGCTCGGGTAACTGAGCTCGAGGACCAGATGTCCCACGTAATGGACATCCTACCCCCACCATTACCATAGGGCATTTGTATTTAGATTTCATTATGTAATCTCATTTGTAGTTTCATGTATTACTTATGTACTGTACGAACATATGCGGATGTATGCAACTTATTATTAATGAATGGAACTTTGCGTTATTTAATTCTTGCACGGTGTTCTATTTACATTACTGTGTGATGACTTTGTGGTATCTGAATCTATTTGCATTACTTAATTAGCATGTGTTGTGTTGACTCCATGCTGGTTACCATATATTGTATTATTACTATTTGAATGATGGATTTTGACTTGAGTCAAAATTTTTGTTTAGAACATCATGGCCAATGGAAGATCAGCACCCACCGCAGCCCAAATCGAGGAAATGATCAATGAACGAGTCACCGCAGCTTTAGCAGAAATGAACCCCCAAGCTCCACCACCACCGGTTATTCAGCCCATTCGTAATGGGTGCACATACAAAGAGTTTCAAAGCTGCAAGCCCCACAACTTTAGTGGAACTGAGGGACCAGTTGGTCTCACTAGGTGGTTTGAGAAATTAGAATCTGTGTTCCGAGTTAGTAACTGCTCAGAGGTGAACAAAACCAAGTTTGCTTCATGTACGCTGTCTGACACTAACATGGTGGAACACGTTGGCTCAAGCAAAGGGTATTGATGAGGCGTTTGCCACTCCGTGGGAAGAGTTTAAGGGGGCCATGATTGAAGAATATTGCCCTAGGACTGAGATCCAGAAAATGGAGATTGAGTTTATGCAGTTGAAGGTTGTGGGAAACGATCTCGATGGTTACAACCGTAGGTATCTAGAATTAGCCGGGATGTGTCCTACCATGGTTACCCCGGAGTTTAAACGTATGGAAAGGTATTTGTGGGGACTTCCTAAGTCCATTAAGAGAAACGTCACCTCGTCTAAGCCACCCAATGTCCCGGAAGCAATGCGCATGGTGCATACCTTAATGAACCAAATCATCATCGATGAACCGGAAAAGGAAAAATCCGAAGCGGGTAATAGTGAAAATCGCAAGTGGGACAACAACAACAAAGGGAGAACCTATGATCAAAACCCGACGAAGCGACATGAGGGTTTTAAGGGAAACAACAACGGTGGAAATCCCAATCCGAATACCAACTCGAACCCCAACTACAAGGGCAGTCTGCCACAGTGCAAGAGGTGCTACAAGCACCATACCGGGTACTGTAACATTGTTTGTGAGAAATGCAAAAAGACCGGGCATATTGGTAGGGACTGCAAGATCACCACCATGACTGGGAAGCCAAACCCCAATGGACTGAGAAAGTGTTATGAATGCGGACAGACGGGCCACTTCAGAAATGAGTGTCCCAACAAGCGAAAGGACGGCGGACCACCGCGTGGACGAGCTTTCAATGTAAATGCAAGGGATGCTCGTGAGAACCCCGACTTGGTGACATGTATATTCACTATCAACAATCTATTAGCTTCTGTCCTATTTGATACTGGTGCCGATAGAAGTTATGTATGTAGACACTTTTGCGATAAGATAAATTGGTCGTTAGTTCCTTTAAAGGAGAGCATGCTTGTAGAGGTAGCCAATGGGAAACTTGAGAAAGTTGACCAAATTAGTCGAGGAGCTATAATCAACATAGCTGGTGTAGATTTTTGAGATTGACTTGATACCCATTAAGTTGGGAAGCTTTGATGTTATTGTCGGAATGGACTGGTTGACCAGGATAAGGGCTGACATTATCTGTGGAGATAAAGCTCTTCGTATACCACACGGAGATGGTGAGCCACTGATTATTTACGGAGAGAGATGTAGCTCGAAACTAAATCTCATTAGTTGCATGAAAGCGCAAAAGATCATGAAGAAAGGACGTCTTGCTGTTCTAGCACATGTGAAAACATTAGAAATCGAGGTGAAGAGTGTGAATGACATACGAATTGTGAACGAGTTTTCCGATGTCTTTCCTGAATAATTGCCTGGATTACCGCCGCCGAGAGCAGTAGAGTTTCAGATCGATTTAGTGCCAGGAGTTGCACCTGTAGCTCGCGCACCTTATCGACTCGCACCTTCAGAAATGCAAGAGTTGCAGAGCCAACTACAAGAACTGCTAGACAGTGGATTTATCCAACCAAGTTTCTCGCCTTGGGGCGCACCTGTTTTATTTGTGAAGAAGAAGGACGGGTCATTCCGCATGTGTATCGACTACCGCGAACTCAACAAATTGACGATCAAAAATTGGTATCCTCTTCCCCGAATTGACGATCTTTTTGATCAACTACAAGGATCGAGCATTTACTCTAAGATCGATTTGCGATCCGGTTATCACCAGTTGAGGGTGAAAGAGAGCGATGTGATGAAGACTGCATTCAGAACTCGTTATGGTCATTATGAGTTTCTCGTGATGCCATTCGGTTTAACCAACGCACCTGTCGTGTTCATGGACCTCGTGAATCGTGTATGCAAGCCATACCTGGATAAGTTCGTTATCATCTTCATAGATGATATCCTAATCTACTCCAAGAGCGAAGAAGAGCATGAGCAACATCTTCGATTAGTGTTGGAACTCTTGAGACAAGAGCAACTTTATGCGAAATTCTCTAAGTGTGAGTTTTGGTTGAAGGAAGTCCAATTTCTGGGTCATGTTGTGAGCGACCAGAGTATCAAAGTTGATCCCGCAAAGATTGAAGCTATCAGCAAGTGGGAGACCCCCACTACTCCGACTCATATCTGCCAATTTTTAGGTCTCGCATGTTACTACCGAAGATTTATTGAAGGATTCTCTCTGATTGCGCGTCCTTTGACCTCGCTGACTCACAAAGGGAAGAAGTTCATTTGGAAACCCGAACATGAATCAGGATTTCAAACCTTGAAGAAGAAGTTAACCACTGCACCTATCTTATCACTTCCTGAAGGCAGTGACGATTTCGTCATTTATTGCGATGCTTCAAAGAGTGGTTTTGGTTGTGTACTGATGCAACGCACAAAGGTTATCGCTTACGCCTCCCGGCAATTGAAGATTCACGAGCGGAATTACACAACACACGATCTCGAGCTTGGAGCCGTTGTCTTCGCATTAAAACTGTGGAGACACTATCTTTATGGAACTAAGAGCACTATTTTCACCAATCATAAAAGCCTCCAACACATCTTCGATCAGAAGCAACTGAATATGAGACAGCGTCGATGGATCGAGACGCTGAACAACTATGACTGTGAACTTCGTTATCACCCTGGTAAGGCCAATGTTGTAGCTGACGCTTTGAGCCGAAAGGAGAGGATGGCACCTCTTCATGTTTGGGCTCTGAACATCACCATTCATTCGAACCTCAATAGCCAGATCCGAGCAGCCCAAGATGAGGCTCTCAAGGAGGAGAATTTATCTCATGAATACTTGAACATTCTCGTCTCTCGATTCGAAGTTAAGGAAACTGGACTCCGATGCGATGCCGGAAGGATCTGGGTACCTCGTTATGGAGATTTACGGAACCTTATATTAGATGAAGCCTACAAGTCGAGATATTCGATTCATCCCGGAGCGGCAAAAATGTACCACGATCTTAAGGAACAGTACTGGTGGCCGAATCTTAAGAAGGATGTTGCAACATATGTTAGGAAATGTTTGACTTGCTTGAAAGTAAAGGCTGAGCATCAGAGGCCCTCTGGATTACTTCAACAACTTGAAATCCCATAATGGAAGTGGGAAAGGATAACAATGGATTTCATTACTAAGCTACCAAAGACGGTGGGCGGATACGATACCATCTGGGTTATCGTTGACCGTCTTACCAAATCTGCACACTTCCTAGCTATGAAGAAAACGGATACGATGGAGAGACTCGCCCAACTATACATCAAAGAGGTTGTATCTGGTCATGGTGTACCTTTATCGATCATCTCAGATCACGATCCCGGCTTTGCTTTTAGATTTTGGCGTTCCTTGCAAGAAGCCTTGGGAACTCGTCTCGACATGAGCACTGTGTAGTGACGCGAACTTTTCCGAACCTTTCTATGATTATATGTTTAATGAAAACTATATTTACATGATTAAATGTTTCCAATATGTTAAGCAATCAAACTTGTTAAGACTTGATTAATTGAAACGGAAATTTTGTAAACGTCTGATTACCCAGTTTGACCAATGATTCACGAACGCTATAAGTTGTATATGACATGATGATACATAAATGAATAAATATATATGTTTAACATGATATAATGATCATAAAGTATCTCATTAAAAATAGTAACAATAAGTTATATACTTAAAAAGGAGACTATTGACGTATGAAACTCGAAACGATACATATAACGATTATCGTTATAACCACGTCTTACTAAATATATATGAAGCATATTAATACATTGTTATATTATATATAACATTATAATATGATAATTAAATATATCATTAAGTGTATTAACAATGAACTACATAAGTAAAAACAAGACTACTAACTTAAGGATTTCGAAACGAGACATATATGTAACGATTATCGTTGTAACGACATTTAAATGTATATATCATATTAAGATATATTAATATATCATAATATCATGATAATATAATAATTTAAAATCTCATTTGATATTATAAACATTGGGTTAACAACATTTAACAAGATCATTAACCTAAAGGTTTCAAAACAACACTTACATGTAACGACTAACGATGACTTAACGACTCAGTTAAAATGTATATACATGTAGTGTTTTAATATGTATTCATACACTTTTGAAAGACTTCAAGAGACTTATCAAAATACTTCTACTTAACAAAAATGCTTACAATTACATCCTCGTTCAGTTTCATCAACAATTCTACTCGTATGCACCCGTATTCGTACTCGTACAATACACAACTTTTAGATGTATGTACTATTGGTATATACACTCCAATGATCAGCTCTTAGCAGCCCTGAGTCACCTAACACATGTGGGAACCATCATTTGGCAACTAGCATGAAATATCTCATAAAATTACAAAAATATGAGTAATCATTCATGACTTATTTACATGAAAACAAAATTACATATCCTTTATATCTAATCCATACGCCAACGACCAAAAACACCTACAAACACTTTCATTCTTCAATTTTATTCATCTAATTGATCTCTCTCAAGTTCTATCTTCAAGTTCTAAGTGTTCTTCATAAATTCCAATAGTTCTAGTTTCATAAAATCAAGAATACTTCCAAGATTGCAAGTTTACTTCCAAGTTTTCTAAATCCATTCCAAGTAATCATCCAAGATCAAGAAACCTTTGTTACTTACAGTAGGTTATCTTTCTAATACAAGGTAATAATCATATTCAAACTTTAATTCAATTCCTATAACTATAACAATCTTATTTCGAGTGGAAATCTTACTTGAAATTGTTTTCGTGTCATGATTCCGCTTCAAGAACTTTTAAGCCATCCAAGGATCCTTTGAAGCTAGATCTATTTTTCACATTTCTAGTAGGTTTATCCAAGGAACTTGAGGTAGTAATGATATTCATAACATCATTCGATTCATACATATAAAGCTATCTTATTCGAAGGTTTAAACTTGTAATCACTAGAACATAGTTTAGTTAATTCTAAACTTGTTCGCAAATAAAAGTTAATCCTTCTAACTTGACTTTTAAAATCAACTAAACACATGTTCTATATCTATATGATATGCTAATTTAATGATTTAAAACCTGGAAACACGAAAAACACCGTAAAATCGGATTTACGCCGTCGTAGTAACACCGCGGGCTGTTTTGGGTTAGTTAATTAAAAACTATGATAAACTTTGATTTAAAAGTTGTTATTCTGGGAAAATAATTTTTATTATGAACATGAAACTATATCCAAAAATTATGGTTAAACTCAACGTGGAAGTATGTTTTCTAAAATGGTCATCTAGACGTCGTTCTTTCGACTGAAATGACTACCTTTATAAAAATGACTTGTAACTTATTTTTCCGACTATAAACCTTTACTTTTTCTATTTAGATTCATAAAATAGAGTTCAATATGAAACCATAGCAATTTGATTCACTCAAAACGGATTTAAAATGAAGAAGTTATGGGTAAAACAAGATTGGATAATTTTTCTCATTTTAGCTACGTGAAAATTGGTAACAAATCTATTCCAACCATAACTTAATCAACTTGTATTGTATATTATGTAATCTTGAGATACCATATACACATATACAATGTTTCGACCTATCATGTCGACACATCTATATATATTTCGGAACAACCATAGACACTCTATATGT
Organism: Rutidosis leptorrhynchoides; assembly: GCF_046630445.1. Lineage (NCBI taxonomy): Eukaryota > Viridiplantae > Streptophyta > Magnoliopsida > Asterales > Asteraceae > Rutidosis > Rutidosis leptorrhynchoides. The sequence continues at coordinate 608,085,290 of NC_092333.1, read as the reverse complement.
GAATGTTGGAGTTAGCTATACATGGTTGAGGTTGATTCCAAAATATATATAGTTTGAGTTGTGATCAATACTGAGATACGTATACACTGGGTCGTGGATTGATTCAAGATAATATTTATCGATTTATTTCTGTACATCTAACTGTGGACAACTAGTTGTAGGTTACTAACGAGGACAGCTGACTTAATAAACTTAAAACATCAAAATATATTAAAAGTGTTGTAAATATATTTTGAACATACTTTGATATATATGTATATATTGTTATAGTTTCGTGAATCAACCAGTGGCCAAGTCTTACTTCCCGAAGAAGTAAAAATCTGTGAAAGTGAGTTTCATTTACCTTTTTACCCTTTATATTTTTGGGACTGAGAATACATGCGCTTTTATAAATGTTTGACGAAATAGACACAAGTAATTGAAACTACATTCTATGGTTGAATTATCGAAATTGAATATGCCCCTTTTTATTAAAGTCTGGTAATCTAAGAATTAGGGAACAGACACCCTAATTGAAGTGAATCCTAAAGATAGATCTATTGGGCCTAACAAACCCCATCCAAAGTACCGGATACTTTAGTACTTCAAAATTTATATCATATCCGAAGGGTGTCCCGGAATGATGGGGATATTCTTATATATGCATCTTGTTAATGTCGGTTACCAGGTGTTCACCATATGAATGATTTTTATCTCTATGTATGGGATGTGTATTGAAATATGAAATCTTGTGGTCTATTGTTACGATTTGATATATATAGGTTAAACCTATAACTCACCAACATTTTTGTTGACGTTTAAAGCATGTTTATTCTCAGGTGAATACTAAGAGCTTCCGCTATTGCATACTAAAATAAGGACAAGATTTGGAGTCCATGTTTGTATGATATTGTGTAAAAACTGCATTCAAGAAACTGATTTCGATGTAACATATTTGTATTGTAAACCATTATGTAATGGTCGTGTGTAAACAGGATATTTTAGATTATCATTATTTGATAATCTACGTAAAGCTTTTTAAACCTTTATTTATGAAATAAAGGTTATGGTTTGTTTTAAAAATGAATGCAGTCTTTGAATAACGTCTCATATAGAGGTCAAAACCTCGCAACGAAAATCAATTAATATGGAACGTTTTTAATCAATAAGAACGGGACATTTCAGTTGGTATCAGAGCGTTGGTCTTAGAGAACCAGAAAATTTGCATTAGTGTGTCTTATCGAGTTTGTTAGGATGCATTAGTGAGTCTGGACTTCGACCGTGTTTTCTTTAAAAATGATTGCTTAACATTTTTGTTGGAAACTATATATTATTAACATGTATATATTATGTGATATATTAATCTCTTAACATGTTTGATATTGTGTGATAGATGTCTACCTCTAGCATAAATCCCATTGACTCACCTAATAATAACGAAGATTCGAATATATATTGGACTGATTCACAAGTTCCCGAAGAAGAACCGGAAGAAGAATCAGAACCGGAAGAGGAGGAACCGGAGGAGGAAATAGAACCGGTGGGGGAAATAATAAAACGGTTAAGTAAAAGAAAATCCTCAACCAACCGACCAAGGTTAATTATGGTCAATGGTTTTTCCGCCAAGGAAGCAAAATATTGGGAGGATTACCAATTCTCCGATGAATCGGATTCCGACGAGAATTCCGATGATGTTATAGAAATTACCCCAACTGAATTTAAAAAGGCAAAAGAAAATAATAAGGGAAAGGGCATAAAAATAGAGAAATCTAATTCCAACCCCGATGAACTTTATATGTATCGTCAACCCCCAAAGCCCTTAAGTTGTAACAATGACCCGGGAACCTCTAAACCACCAGGTTTTTCTAAACCGTTGTGGAAAACGATAGCTCGTATTAGGGGAACATCATATATCCCTAGAAACTTGGCAAAACGAACCAAAACCGAAGAAGAAGAAATGAGCGAGTTGGAATAAGATAGTTGTATTCGTGTGGTGTAATATATGTAATATAGTGTGCTTATGCTTTATGATATATGTAAAAATTGCTTGTATTAATAAGTATTTTTTTTTATGAATCTAACTCTTGTCTATTTTACAGTATAAAAACACAAAATGGATAGACAACCCAATATTTTAAGAGACCTACCCAGAGACATGATTGATGAAATCTTGTCTAGAGTCAGTCAGAATTCTTCGGCACAACTATTTACGGCGAAATCAGTTTGTAAGACATTCGAAGAACGTTCCAAGAATGTCTTGGTTTATAAGAGACTTTCGTTTGAAAGATGAGGAAATATCACATTGGGAAACCCATAAGTTACGATGTGTTTACTTTGACGCATATATTGCGGGGAACCCAAATGCTATTTTACGCAACAGGTTAAGAAATTATTTTGACTCAATGTATCCGAATATAGGACTTCATGATTTAGAAAAAGCGGCTAACATGCAACATAAAGAAGCATGCTATGCTTACGGGTTAGTAATGTTCGCTTCTCACCAAAGTGAGAAAAAGAACATCTGGCTACAACTATTAAACAAAACGTTCCCACAAGTGACGAAGTCGGTAATTGGGGTAAGAAATGAGGTTTTTAGGATATTACGATACTGTTGGTCATTACGTAACCCTCGTCCCTTTGACGACGTTACAACACGCTGTCTTATCAACGGCCATAACGGTTATGTTCCACAAGACCAAGGATGGAAAATAGTCCTAGTAAAACCAGAATGCATGACTTGTTTCTGGACGTATGAATTACGTGTCTTTATTGCCTTTGCTGAATGACTTGTGTACTAGCTAGAATTATCTTCACAACTATCTTGTATCAAAGTTATTGTGTGCTATATTTCATGCTTTATGTAAAATAAGCGGTATTGTAAGTTTGTAAAATATTGTATAAAAGTTTGAACGCGAAATATTATTATAATCAGTTTTTCATATAGAATTGTAGTAGTTGAATTGTATATTAGCTACTAAGTATGAACTTAACGGGTAGGTACTACCCGAATTTAAACTTATAAAACGCTAATATGAAGAAAAAGCTTTTATAAATGAGTTCATATTATGCTACAAAATACTATTAACTACTCTTAATATTCTGTATGATTAACTTGTTCCATTTGACTATTTTGAAGGAAATGGCACCGACTACTCGACACACCGTGAATATGAATGAAGAGGAATTCCGTACTTTTCTAGCTTCAAACATAGCCGCAGTACAGGCTGCGCTACATACCAACAATAACCTTGGATCTAGCAGTACAGGAAATCGTGTAGGATGCACCTATAAAGAATTCACTGCCTGCAAACCTTTGGAATTTGATGGAACTGAAGGACCGATCGGATTGAAATGGTGGACCGAGAAGGTCGAATCGGTGTTTGCCATAAGTAAGTGTACTGAAGAGGACAAAGTGAATTACGCTACGCATACCTTCACAGGTTCTGCGTTAACATGGTGGAATACCTATCTAGAGCAAGTGGGACAAGATGATGCGTACGCACTACCGTGGTCAGCATTCAAGCACTTGATGAACGAGAAGTACCGTCCCAGAACCGAGGTCAATAAGCTCAAGACAGAACTTAGAGGGTTACGAACCCAAGGATTTGATATTACCACGTACGAAAGACGATTCACAGAATTGTGCATATTGTGTCCGGGAGCGTTCGAAGATGAGGAAGAGAAGATCGACGCATTTGTGAAAGGATTACCGGAAAGAATCCAAGAAGATATAAGTTCACACGAGCCCGCCTCCATACAACAGGCATGTAGAATGGCTCACAAACTAGTGAACCAGATTGAGGAAAGAATTAAAGAACAGACGGCTGAAGAGGCCAATGTGAAGCAAGTCAAAAGAAAGTGGGAGGAAAACGGTGATAAGAATCACCAATACAACAACAACAGCAATTACAATAATAATCGCAACAATTATCCCAACAATCGCAACATCAATCGCAACTACAACAAACGGCCCAATAACAACAACAACAACAACAACAACAACAGCAACTACAACAATCATCCCAACAACAATAACAACTGCTACAACAACAACAACAATCAGAAGCAGCTATGCCAAAGTTGTGAAAAGTATCACTCGGGGTTCTGCACCAAATTTTGCAACAAATGTAAAAGAAATGGTCATAGCGCGGCGAAGTGTGAGGTCTACGGACCAGGGGTTAACAGAACGAAAGGAACAAATGGTGTCGGAACGAGTAATGGTGGAGCAAGTAGTGTCGGAGCAAGTTATGCCAATGTAGTTTGTTATAAATGTGGAAAACCGGGCCACATTATTAGAAATTGCCCGAACCAGGAGAACACGAATGGACAAGGTCGCGGAAGAGTTTTCAATATTAATGCGGCAGAGGCACAGGAAGACCCGGAGCTTGTTACGGGTACGTTTCTTATTGACAATAAATCTGCTTACGTTTTATTTGATTCGGGTGCGGATAGAAGCTATATGAGTAGAGATTTTTGTGCTAAATTAAGTTGTCCATTGACGCCGTTGGATAGTAAATTTTTACTCTAATTAGCAAACGGTAAATTAATTTCAGCAGATAATATATGCCGGAATCGAGAAATTAAACTGGGTAGCGAAATATTTAAGATTGATTTGATACCAGTAGAGTTAGGGAGTTTTGATGTAATAGTTGGCATGGACTGGCTGAAGAAGGTGAAAGCAGAGATCGTATGTTATAAAAATGCAATTCGCATTGTACGAGAAGAAGGAGAACCCTTAATGGTGTACGGAGAAAAGGGCAACATGAAGCTACATCTTATTAGTAATTTGAAGGCAAAAAAACTAATAAGAAAAGGTTGCTATGCTGTTCTAGCACACGTCGAGAAAGTACAAACTGAAGAAAAGAGCATCAATGATGTTCCCGTCGCAAAAGAATTTCCCGATGTATTTCCGAAAGAATTACCGGGACTACCTCCACATCGATCTGTTGAATTTCAAATAGATCTTGTACCAGGAGCTGCACCAATAGCTCGTGCCCCTTATAGACTCGCACCCAGCGAGATGAAAGAACTGCAAAGCCAACTGCAAGAACTATTAAAACGTGGTTTCATTCGACCAAGCACATCACCATGGGGAGCTCATGTTTTGTTTGTCAAGAAGAAGGATGGTACATTTAGGTTGTGTATTGACTACAGAGAGTTGAACAAACTTACCATCAAAAACCGTTATCCACTGCCGAGAATTGACGACTTATTTGATCAACTACAAGGCTCGTCGGTTTATTCGAAGATCGATTTACGTTCTGGATATCATCAAATGCGAGTAAAGGAGGATGATATTCCAAAAACTGCTTTTAGGACGCGTTATGGTCATTACGAGTTTATGGTTATGCCGTTTGGATTGACTAACGCACCAGCTGTGTTCATGGACCTTATGAACCGAGTGTGTGGGCCATATCTTGACAAGTTTGTCATTGTTTTCATCGATGACATACTTATTTACTCAAAGAATGATCAAGAGAACGAAGAACATTTGAGAAAAGTGCTAGAAGTATTGAGGAAAGAAAAACTGTACACTAAGTTTTTAAAGTGTGCATTTTGGTTGGAAGAAGTTCAATTCCTCGGTCACATAGTGAACAAAGAAGGTATCCAGATGGACCCGGTAAAGATCGAAATCGTTGAAAAGTGGGAAGCCCCAAAAACTCCGAAGCATATACGTCAATTTTTGGATTGGCTGGTTACTACAGAAGATTCATCCAAGATTTTTCCAAAATAGCAAAACCCTTGACTGCATTAACGCATAAAGGGAAGAAATTTGAATGGAAGGATGAACAAGAGAAGGCGTTTCAATTATTGAAGAAAAAGCTAACTACGGCACCTATATTGTCATTGCCTGAAGGGAATGATGATTTTGTGATTTATTGTGACGCATCAAAGCAAGATCTCGGTTGTGTATTAATGCAACGGACGAAGGTGATTGCTTATGCGTCTAGACAATTGAAGATTCACGAGCAAAATTATACGACACATGATTTGGAATTAGGCGCAGTTGTTTTTGCATTAAAGACTTGGAGGCATTACTTATATGGGGTGATAATGCTAAAAACGAACATATATTTCATAGCATTATTCCTCAAGAAAGACAAGCTTTTAGTTGCAATTGTTCTATTTACAAGTGATATTCGTTTAAATAATAAAAGGTGAAGACAAAAGACAGATTCGACGAATTGAAGACGCTAACGACCAAAAAGCTCAAAAGTACAAAAGACAATCAAAGAGGTTCCAATTATTGATAAGAAACGTCTCGAAATTACAAGAGTACAAGATTCAAAACGCAAAGTACAAGATATTAAATTGTATGCAAGGACGTTCGAAAATCCGGAACCGGGACCAGAGTCAACTCTCAACGCTCGACGCAACGGACTAAAAATTACAAGTCAACTATGCACATAAATATAATATAATATTTAAATAATTCTTATAATTATTTAATATATTATATTTATATTTAAACCGTCGGTAAACAAAGAGCCAAACTCCCCTGAGCTGTAAAAGTAAACTCCGCGACTCGCGGAGTTTGAAGGCCAAAAAGGCCGCGAGTCGCGGAGCCCCAAATTTAGAAACCCCTTATAAAGCTCGCGCATTCTGATCGTAAAATATCATCTTTTTTTTCTCCTCATTCATACGATATATTTATATTTATAATTTATATTTTAATTTTAATTTTAATTATAATTCTAATAATAAGGGTATGTTAGCAAATGTTGTAAGGGTGTAAGTCAAAATTCTGTCCGTGTAACGCTACGCTATTTTTAATCATTGTAAGTTATGTTCAACCTTTTTACATTAATGTCTCGTAGCTAAGTTATTATTATGCTTATTTAAAACGAAGTAATCATGATGTTGGGCTAATTACTAAAATTGGGTAATTGGGCTTTGTACCATAATTGGGGTTTGGACAAAAAGAACGACACTTGTGGAAATTAGACTATGGGCTATTAATGGGCTTTATATTTGTTTAACTAAATGATAGTTTGTTAATGTTAATATAAAGATTTACAATTGGGCGTCCCTATAATTTACCATATACACTCAATCGGACACGATGGGCGGGGTATTTATATGTACGAATAATCGTTCATTTAACCGGACACGGGAATGGATTAATAGCCACTAGAATAATTAAAACAGGGGTGAAATTATGTACAAGGACACTTGGTATAATTGATAACAAAATATTAAAATCTTGGGTTACACTCATTCGACATCCTGGTGTAATTATTAAACAAAGTATTAAAATCTTGTTACAGTTTAAATTCCCAATTAGTTGGAATATTTAACTTCGGGTATAAGGATAATTTGACGAGGACACTCGCACTTTATATTTATGACTGATGGACTGTTGTGGACAAAAACCAGACGGACATATTAAATAATCCAGGACAAAGGACAATTAACCCATGGGCATAAAGCAAAAATCAACACGTCAAACATCATGATTACGGAAGTTTAAATAAGCATAATTCTTTTATTTCATATTTAATTTCCTTTAATTTATATTTAATTGCACTTCTAAATATCGCATTTTTATTGTTATTGTATTTAATTACACTTTTAATTATCGTACTTTTTAATTATCGCAAGTTTATTTTATCGCACTTTTATTATTCGCAATTTCATTATCGTTATTTACTTTACGCTTTAATTTAAGTCTTAACATTTTACATTTGGTTTTAACTGCGACTAAAGTTTTAAAATCGACAAACCGGTCATTAAACGGTAAAAACTCCCCTTTATAATAATAATATTACTTATATATATATTTGTATTTTTATAAAAGTAAACTAATATAGCGTTGAGCTTTGTTTAAAAAAGATTCCCTGTGGAACGAACCGGACTTACTAAAAACTACACTACTGTACGATTAGGTACACTGCCTATAAGTGTTGTAGCAAGGGTTAAGTATATCCATTCTCTAAATAAATAAATATCTTGTGTAAAATTGTAGCATATTTAATAGTATTTTCTGCGAAAATTTAATAACTATTTTATATACACCCCGCTGCACATCAAGTATTTTTGGCGCCGCTGCCGGGGAACTTTCTAAACGCCGGAAGCGCAACGCTAATATAAAAAAAAAGAGATTTTTAGTTTACTTCTATTAAAAGTCGCTTTTGTAAAAATACGTTTTAAATATTCGAAAATATAAAAAGAAAAACAAAAATATAAGTATTTTTAAGATTTTGTTAAATATTTAAGTTTTATAAGTTTCTTTATTTTTATTTTAGTTTATAAAAATATAAGTTTTATTTAAATATCTTTTATTTATATAAAAACAGAAAACAAAAAAAAATAAATAAAGAAAAACGCGTCGAAGATTAAACATGTCATCTGAATTTCTGAACCCCGCGAGTCGCGGGGTTTGAAGCTTTGAATACCGCAAGTCGCGGAGGGGACCTGACACACGAACAGGAAGCCCTAATCCTGCATTTATTACGGATTATTATTAATTATTATTATTATTAACCCTAATTATTATTGTTATTATAATTAAGTTTATTTTTAATTTAAGTTTTATTTAATTTATATTTTAGTTAAATTAGTTTAATTAAATTGTAAAATTAGTAGTTTTATTAAATAAATAATATAAAAATAATATTTTTATAAAAATTGTAATTTTTACAACTTTTTGTATATTTTTATATTTTGTCCCTTTTCAATCGTTTTAACGTAATATTTGTATTTTTCGCTCATATTTAATTTTAAACTTAGTTTTTGCTATAGTTATTTTTACTTCTAGATTTTTAGGCTTTGCCGTAGAATTCCTTAAGTGCTTTTTCTTTAGACTAAGATTTAGGTGCTTTAGAATTTTGCGACGCCTTTTTAAGTTTTAGTTTCTTTTTAAGTTATTTCCATTTGGGATATAGTTTTTCCTGTAAGCTTTAATATTTTTAGACGACTTTTACCTATGTATCAATTATCATTCCAATTAGTAATATCAATTTGCGATTATAATTTTAAGTTAGTTGTAGTAATAAGGTTAGGTTAGTCAAGTATTTTTAAGTTTTTATAAGTTTCTTTTATTTTTCCGTCACCTTTTATTTTTCAACCAATTTTCTTTTTCGACCTTTTTCGACGAACTCTTTTTCTTTCTTATTTCTCGCTTTTCTAGTTTTAGGACATAGATTTTTATTCTACTTCTTATCTAAATTTCTTAAAATTACGAAAATTTATTTTAAGTGGTTAAATTAATAGACATCAAAATTTTCTGGTTCGTAGTAATAGTTGGATTTGTACGTGGACCGGGTTATTGGAGCCAAACAGTCCTCAATTATATTGAGACCAAACGAATCCTGCCCCTCTGCTGCATCTTTTGGCTATTCGAAACGTGGGCAAAATCAGAAAAGTCTATTGATTGGATAACTTATTATAATTTTTCTTTCCTTTTTAAAACTAATAGGATATTCAGTGAATGCACCGAGCAAGACGTTCACCACCTTTTGTACGTTCACCACCTGTAACTAGATCAAGACATTTAGCGAATATAACCACCGTTGATTTCTCTTTAGAATCGTCATCCAGTCAACCAAGTACTTCAGTTCAAATTTCCGATAATCCATTTTTTGAACCCAACCTCACAATTGAGAATCCGGAGAATATTCAGGAACGCTTCGTAGATCCTGAACCACTAACAATTCCTCCGGAACCACCAATCATTCAAACAGAGATTGTTGAGGAACGAACCATTAAATCAGAATCATCTAGTGATACCGATTCAACAAATTCAATTATGGAGAATCTGGAACCTTTAAGTATGGAAGACCGAATGAGAGCTAAACGCACTGGCCAAGGTCACGCAATTACTCATCCAGACATTAATGCGCCAGATTATGAAATCAAAGGACAAATTCTACACATGGTGACTAATCAATGCCAATTTAGTGGTGCGCCGAAGGAAGATCCAAATGAACATCTACGTACCTTTAATAGGATCTGCACACTATTTAAAATCCGAGAAGTGGAGGATGAACAGATATATCTCATGTTATTTCCCTGGACTTTAAAGGGAGAAGCCAAAGATTGGTTGGAATCGTTACCTGAAGGGGCGATTGATACATGGGACGTTTTAGTTGAAAAATTTCTTAAACAATTCTTTCCTGCATCTAAAGCCGTAAGACTTCAAGCAGAAATTGTTACGTTCACACAGAAGCCAAATGAAACTCTATATGAGGCGTGGACAAGATATGGAAAGTTATTAAGAGGATGTCCGCAACATGGTTTAGACACCTGTCAAATAGTACAAATATTCTACCAAGGATGCGACATCACTATAAGGAAAGACATAGATATAGCAGCTGGTGGTTCTATTATGAAGAAAACCGAAACCGATGCTTACAAAATTATTGATAATACTGCTTCCCACTCACATGAGTGGCACCAAGAAAAAGACATCGTTAGATCATCTAAAGCAGCTAGAGCCGATTCTAGCCATGACATAGATTCCATTTCAGCAAAGATAGATGCTGTGGAGAGACGAATGGAAAAGATGACTAAAGATATTCACTTAATACGAATTAGTTGTGAGCAGTGTGGAGGACCACATTTGACAAAAGATTGTCTCAGTATTGAATTAACAATGGAACAAAGAGAGAATATTTCATACATAAACCAAAGGCCTGGAAATAATTATCAGAATAATTATCAACCGCCAAGACCGATTTACAATCAAAACCAGAATTATAACCGAAATATTCCATACAACAACCAACAAGGTCCTAGCAATCAACAAGTATCCAATAATACTTATAATCAGCAAAGACCTAATTTTCAAAACAAACCACCACAACAAACCGATGATAAAAAGCCGAATTTAGAAGATATGATGATGAAGCTAGTTGAAACTCAAACGCAGTTTTTCACATCTCAGAAACAAACCAATGAACAAAATGCTCAAGCATTTAGAAATCAATAAGCTTCTATTCAAAATCTGGAACAAGAAGTGAGTAACCTAGCAAGGTTAATAGGTGAAAGAAAACCGGGAAGTCTACCTAGTGATACAAATGCTAACCCCCGGAATGAAACAGCTAAAGCCATTACCACAAGAAGTGGTACAACACTTAAACCACCTGAAATACCTGTAACTTCTGATGAAGCTATTCCTACTCCACAAGAACCACAACCTGATCAAGATATGGAAAAAGAACCGGTAGTTGAAAAGGTTAATGTAAATAACACAGTTAAGGATAAACCTTATGTTAAACCATACCAATCACCACTTCCTTACCCGAGTAAAATGAAGAAAGAGAAACTTGAAGCCGAGCAATCCAAATTCTTGGATATGTTTAAACAGATAAATGTAAATCTTCCTTTCATTGATGTGATTTCAGGAATGCCTAGATATGCTAAATTCTTGAAAGATCTAATTTCAAATAGGAAGAAAATGGAAGAACTCTCGGCTGTTACTATGAATGCTAATTGTTCAGCAGTGCTGTTGAATAAGATACCAGAAAAATTATCTGATCCAAGAAGTTTCACAATTCCATGTTTTCTGGGTAGTCTTAGTTCAATAGAAGCATTGGCAGACTTAGGTGCTAGTATAAATCTAATGCCGTATTCACTATACACTAAACTAGACCTTGGAGAATTGAAACCAACCAGAATAAGCATACAACTAGCCAATAGATCAATAAAATATCCTAGAGGGATAATGGAGAACATGCTAGTTAAAGTTGGTACTTTAGTATTTCCAGTAGATTTTGTTGTTTTGGACATGGAAGAAGATTCTCAAGTTCCTCTCATATTAGGAAGACCATTCTTAAACACGGCTAAAGCAATGATAGACGTGTTCGGTAAGAAATTGACCCTAAGTATAGAGGATGAGAGTGTTACCTTTTCAGTTGATAGAGCAATGCAACAACCACAATCTGCAGATGATACATGTTATTATATTCAAACTATAGATGCACATGCAGAATTATTAGAAGAATTTCCAGAATTACAAGGACCAGGAGAATGTTCTTTAGGAGAAGGTAATGAACCAATTGATGAAGCTGAAATGTTAGCTACACTTATAGCTAATGGATATGAACCAACAACAGAAGAAATTCAAATGCTAAAAGAAGAAGACAGATATCGATATAAATCATCGATAGAAGAACCTCCGAAATTAGAGTTAAAACCACTTCCAAACCATTTGGAATACGCTTATTTACATGGTGAATCTGAATTACCTGTAATAATATCATCTTCTCTTACTGAAAATGAGAAATCGCAACTCATTTCTGTGTTGAAAGCTCATAAACCAGCCATTGCATGGAAGATTCATGATATTAAAGGAATAAGTCCTTCGTATTGCACACATAAAATCCTTATGGAAGAAGGTCATAAAACGTATGTGCAACGCCAACGAAGACTAAATCCTAATATGCAAGATGTAGTTAAGAAAGAGATTATTAAACTGCTAGATGCAGGTTTGATATATCCAATTTCTGATAGTCCATGGGTAAGCCCAGTTCAATGCGTACCTAAGAAGGGTGGCATGACTGTCATTACAAATGAGAAAAATGAGCTTATTCCTACTAGGACTGTAACAGGATGGCGTGTGTGTATTGATTATAGAAAATTAAATGACGCCACCAGAAAAGATCACTTTCCCTTACCTTTCATAGATCAAATGTTGGAAAGATTAGCCGGAAATAGTTACTATTGTTTTCTAGATGGATTTTCCGGATATTTTCAAATTCCAATAGCACCCGAGGACCAAGAGAAAACCACATTCACGTGCCCTTATGGTACTTTTGCTTACAAACGCATGCCATTTGGACTTTGTAACGCCCCTGCAACCTTTCAAAGGTGTATGATGGCGATTTTTCACGACATGATAGAAGAATGCATGGAAGTTTTCATGGATGACTTTTCAGTCTTCGGTGATACATTTGAATCATGTTTAAAATCAAATCTAGTTCTTAATTGGGAGAAATGCCATTTCATGGTTAAAGAAGGCATCGTTCTTGGACATAAAATTTCAAAAGAAGGAATTGAAGTGGATAGAGCTAAAGTAGATGTAATTGCTAAACTTCCACATCCCACCAATGTTAGAGGAGTTAGGAGTTTTCTAGGGCATGCCGGTTTTTACTGACGTTTCATAAAAGATTTTTCTAAAATTGCCACTCCTATGAATAAACTCCTAGAAAAGGATGCTCCATTCATCTTTTCAGATGAGTGTATCAAATCTTTTAATATTCTTAAAGAGAAACTCACTAATGCACCGATCATGATAACACCAAATTGGAATCTACCATTTGAACTAATGTGCGATGCAAGTGATTTTGCAATGGGAGCCGTTTTAGGACAAAGGATTGAAAAACGATTTCAACCTATATATTATGCTAGTAAGACATTACAAGGAGCACAAACGAACTATACAACTACTGAAAAAGAACTCCTTGCTATTGTCTTTGCTTTTGACAAATTTCGATCATATCTCGTTCTAGCAAAAACGGTGGTCTATACCGATCATTCTGCTCTTAGATACCTATTTTCAAAACAAGATGCTAAACCAAGATTAATCCGTTGGATCTTACTCTTACAAGAGTTTGATATTGAAATCCGAGATAAAAGAGGAGCAGAAAATCTCGCCGCTGATCATCTTTCTCGTCTTGAAAATCCTGAGTTAGAAGTTCTAAATGAATCGGCCATACAAGACAACTTTCCTGATGAATATCTATTGAAGATAGATTATAATGAAATCCCATGGTTTGCAGACTATGCAAACTATTTAGTATGTGGATTCCTTGAAAAAGGATTATCGTACCAAAGACGAAAGAAATTCTTCAGTGATATAAAACACTATTTTTGGGAAGATCCACATCTTTTTAAAAGTTGTCCCGATGGAATAATACGCCGATGTGTATTTGGATATGAAGCTAGTAAAATATTAAACCATTGTCACACAGGACCAACAGGAGGGCATTATGGGCCTCAACTAATAGCAAGAAAAGTTTATGATGCTGGATTCTATTGGCCAACAATTTACAAAGACGCGCACCTTCTTTGCAAATCCTGTGATGCATGTCAAAGGGCCGGAAAAATAAGTCAACGTGATGAAATGCCACAAAATGTCATCCAAGTATGTGAAGTATTTGACATTTGGGGTATTGACTTTATGGGTCCATTTTCAAAATCTCATAATAATCTATATATACTCGTAGCCATTGATTATGTATCTAAATGGGCGGAAGCACAAGCTCTCCCAACTAACGATGCACGAGTTGTAGTCAACTTTTTAAAACGTCTTTTTGCAAGGTTTGGAACACCGAAAGCTTTAATAAGTGATCGGGGTACTCATTTCTGTAATAATCAACTTGAGAAAGTTCTTAAAAGATATGGAGTAACTCATAAAATCTCCACCGCATATCATCCACAAACAAGTGGACAAGTTGAAAATACCAACCGAGCTTTAAAACGTATTCTAGAGAAAACCGTAGGATCAAATCCGAAGGAATGGTCCATTAAATTGGAGGATGCACTCTGGGCTTTTAGAACAGCCTACAAAACTCCAATTGGAACCACACCTTTTAGACTTGTTTATGGAAAAGCATATCATCTTCCAGTAGAAATTGAACACAAAGCATTTTGGGCTTTGAAAACATGTAATCTTGATTTACATGAAGCCGGACGTCTACGATTAAGTCAACTAAACGAATTAGAAGAATTAAGACATGAAGCATACGAAAATTCGTTAATCTATAAAGAAAGAACGAAGAAATGGCATGATAAAAGAATCAGAAGTTCAAAAGAATTTAAAGAAGGAGACAGAGTTCTTCTTTTCAATTCACGATTCAAGCTATTTCCAGGAAAATTGAAATCAAGATGGTCTGGACCATTCATAGTCAAAAGAGTTTTCCCATATGGAACGATAGAATTGATAAATTCAAATGGGATTGAATTTAAAGTTAATGGTCACAGAGTTAAACATTACATACATGGTCCGATGGAAGTCGACAACGAAGTTAATCACAATTTCGACACCACAGCTAACTAAGTGTGGGGAGAATCAAGTCTTTAAAGGATAATATGTATTTCTGTTAGAGTTAGATTGTCTGTTTTCGTGTAGTTCTCGAAAATGGAACCCGAATGGTCTTTCCCTAGCAGACCCTAAAGAACTAGTCTTCTCCCCCCATTCTGAATTTTTATTTTTTTAGGTTTTTACAAAATGAAGACTGCCTGTGAACTAAACCATGGTCTAATGCTACACGCTTTGATCACTAAACGTAATAATGACATACTACCGAGTGAAATAGTATCAGTAATCAGAGAAAGAATGGACGGAGTTAGAAAAGAATCCAGATGCGAAGATAATAAGTTACAATTTGGTAAAGGAAAATCAAAATCCGCAGCGAAAAGAAGAGCACGACACTTAGAAAGATGTCACAAATGCGGAAAATGGTCACATGGAGGTAAATGTTCAAATAATCAAACCTATTCAAATACCGAATTTGTTACTTTATGCAGAGACGGACCGTTCATATGTTTAGAAGAAAAGACACTGAATGCTCGAGGTTACGCCTATGTAGCCATGGAAAACCAATTAAACCGACTATCTTATGAATGGGATAGATCATATAACTAAGAAATCTATCTCACAGGTATGTCTGTACAGTTTTTATTTTTATTTTTATTTTTAACCTTTTGATAATAAACGCTAATTTGTTCGCTAAAAAGTATTAAATTGGTATTGAATAAAATTAGGTTTGGCGACCGAAATTATTGATATCATTCAAAAATTTATTACATCACTGCGAAATTTAACGTTTATTCTTAAGGTATAAATATCTTTAAACAATCAACCCAAAATATTTCAAAAATTCGTCATGAGTTAAATTAGGTTTTGGAACCAAAATTACTTTACCGAAAAGAGGGGGGCATATTTTTGATAATATTTGATTGATTAAAGTGGGATAAAAAGACAAAAAAAAAAGGTTTTTAATTTTATTTTTACCATGTTTTTAAAATTAATATTTAAATCTTAAATTAATATTGTAAACTTTGTAAAAACAATATATTTAAAATTGTAAATATTTGAAAAATTAATATAAGTTTGGTGTGAATTTATAATATGAATTTTTAAATTAAGTTTGGTGTGAATTTTTAAAATATAAATTTTTAATTTTATGCATTTTAAATTTTAAGTTTAGTGTGAATTTTTAATATTAATTTTGAATTTCATATTTAAGTTGTGTGAATTTAAAAACAAAAATTTACTTTATCTCATTAAGTTAAAAATATGATTTTTAAAATTCGTCGTAAGTTGAAGACTAGGTCTTTGAACCGAAATTGCTTTACCCGAGGGAGGGACGAGAACTTTTATTATCATTATTTTTAATCTTATTGAATTAAAGTATGCCAAAAACATTAAAAAACCAAAAATCTTAGCTTTTAAAACAATCGCTACAAAAAGACAAATTTTAAAATTTTGTCGAGGGACGGACTAGGACATCGATCCGAAACGACCTCGTCCTAAATAACAAAGGAAACGAAATTTTAAAATTAAGTACTTAATTGTTTTTATAAGTTAATGATTATAAAAAAAAAAAATATATATATATATATATATATATATATATATATATATATATATATATATATATATATATATATATATATATATATATCAAACTCCGCGACTCGCGGAGTTTGAAGGGTATTTCACCGCGAGTCGCGGGAGGACCAATTTACAGAAAAAAAATAAAACGCAAGAACAGCTCAAACAACACACCACAACTCAAAAATACTGCGAAAACTGCACGAAAAAACCCGAGAAAAACCCCCAAAATCACAATTTTTAACCGTTAATCACCAAATTTTTTACTAAAATCATGTTGAGAAGGATGCTATCTAGGAATTACTCAAGAAAAACGGTAAATTTCTACACCTAAACACCATTTAATCAAAAATTTGGTGTTCTTGAGCAATTTTTTCCCCAATTTGATTTTGATGCTTTTTAGTGTAATTAGGCTTAAATTGTTTATGTATTATGCTTGTATAACCTAGATTGATGCTGTTTAACATGATTAGAAGCCTTAAACTTCAAATTTTGAGTAATCTAGGGTTTGTGTTCTTGAGCAAATTTAGGGCTTTTTGATATAAACAGGTTATGGCCGATTTTTGTCATGAATTGTTGCTAAATTAAGTAGTGTAACATGTTTAGGTAGTTAAATGATCCAAACTTTGAGCCTAAACATGATTTTGAGAATTAAAGTGGACTTTTTCAAGTCTAAAATTCATGAACTTGATTTTTGAAAGATAATGCCATTTGAAACTTGTTTAATTGCTAGTAATGATTATTTTGACATGTTATTTGAGTTGAATGCTTATGAACTTGGCGAACATTTTCTAATATGCTTATTTGAAAAAGTGTAGATTTGATGAAAATGTGAAAATGAGCTTAAGTTTGATATAAATTGATCATGTCATTGTGATTATTTTGATTGATGATTTTGCTGACACTAATGCATATTTGGATGCACAAAAATTGTGTTTGATGTGTTTTGCAGACTGAAAGGGGTGAATCTTCATCCCAAGCCCGCAATGCTCCTGCTGAGAATGCGGAACAACAGGAGGTGGATAACTACTACAAGCAGGATATACCTCATCCAGTCATGACCTTTTCTGATATGTACTTGGAAGAGTTGCACCCGAACCTGAGATTTGACAGACTTTGGATAGACTATCCAAAATATCAAAGGGGTTTGCATACTCTTCATTCCAAGGTTGTTGAGGTACCGAGGGTCATAGAATGGGGACCCTTAGAAGCTGTAGAATTGGCCGGGCCAATTAGGGAATTACTTGTACAGAGGTATGGTAATTCTTCTTTTAATGACTGGGTACGTTTATTCACCATGCGTAGACCTGTATATAAAGTATGGTGTGAAGAATTGTTATGTAGTATAGAGTTGAATGATCGGGTAGCTAGTTTAACCGATCGTTCTTTTATTAAATTTTTGTTAGGCGGTTCGATGCGCCACATGTCTTTACTGGACATGGCTCAGGCTTTACGTATATATACGCCTGAGGAGTTAGCATCTGCCGATTGTAGAGGGTTGATACTAAACGGTAGAAAGATAGATGAAAATTTTGATACACACGGTGTGTGGAGTCAAATGACAAGCCATCACCGTTTCAAAGGGGGAAATTACTCTTATTTGGATATAGATAGAGCCGAATTAAGAGTGATTCATAGGTTTTTAGCTAATTCGATTACACAAAGGGGTAAAAACAAGGAAAAAGTAAATGAACATGATTTGTTTTACCATATGTGTATTCGAGACCCACAAAGCGCTGTAAGTATACCATATTGTGTGGGTTATTATTTATCAGCTATGGTTCGGGGGATGAGACCGCATAGCATAATAGGAGGTGGTATTTTCATTACTTTGATTGGTGAATATCTCGGTGTGGATATAAGTCGGGGGGGATTATTAGTAGAAGAACCGGAACCCCGCGATACTATAGGTTTAAATGTATACCATGGTGCGAAAGTTTTGAAGAGGCGAAATAACGCCGCAGTACAATACCATGGTAGACATCCACAGGTGGAGAGAAACCAACAGCAAGGTAATGTAGGAGGGGGGAATGAGATGCAAGAAATGCAAAGGTTTATAGCTTCTCAGGAATACGAAAATGCTAGACAGAGAGCATTTGAAGATTGGCAAGTTCATCAGAACCAAATCATAGCTCATTGCCAACATATAGGTAGAAACTATATTCCTACACCGAAACCCATCTTCCCCCTGGTCTATAGAGATGCAGCCACCGTATCCTACGTATAACCCTGCCGAAGCATTCTATAGCACCTATGGTTATGCCTGGAACCCCTATTGGTACCAGTATCATCCCTAGTATACTTAGTTTTATTTATTTTGTAATTTGTAATTATTGATACATTTAATACTTTTGTTAATATTGTAATCATTTTTATAATTATCTAACTTTTATTCTTAGATTTTAATAATTTTTGAATGTGGGGTAATATACCAAACTTCAAAAATATGTATATATGTTTGCAGTTTATCTTATGTACACAACAGGGTAAAACAACGCATTTTCAAAGACTGGCATTAAGTTCAGCAAAAGCAACTAATTTTGACGACAAGATGCAAAATATATGTGAAATAACAACAAGAAGGAATGAACAAATGATGTGCACCATTTATCATTCAGCAAACAAACGCCAATATATTTGGAAACTTTGGTAAAATTTAATCATTTTCACACAAATCACCCTCAATAATTTAAATTGTTACTGATTTCTTGCAAATGAGGGCATTGCAAGATCTTAAGTGTGGGAAGGGGTTAAATTCTTTCGGATTTTAAAAATTTTTACTTTATACACTTGGTTACCATTAAAAATACTAGTAAAGCAGTAGTTGTATTAGAATCTAGTGCTCTCTGATAATAAAGAACAGCCCTGGTCTTATATACTGACTACCCAATTCTAGTAAAATTTTTCAAAATTTTCAATTAAATGAACAAAAAATCATGTTTATACATATTTATGAACGATAAAACTAGGTTTTAACACCGAAATTATTGTTACCTCAAAAAGGACATAAATTGAGAAACAAACCAAAATGTTAAAATTCATTTAAAATGGAATAGAGGACGATAAAAAGAAAAATAAAAGCCAAGTGTGGGAAAATTTACCAAGTTATCTTAAACATATGTCACATATATCTGTAACAAATAACTGAAAATACTTTTGCTTTGGACTAAACTAAACTGTTTTACCCGATGAAAGAAAAGAAAAGATGGATCTACACGATGAATCAATTCCATCATTAAAAGGAAGTAAAGTCTTCCGAAAAAGACACGCGCTTCTTGATTTAGGTCATGAAGTTGTCGTCCAGACCAGCTGTAGGTTGACGAAAAATCTAGAAAAGTCATCACTAAAATCAGCAGGAAATCCACAGACCTCAGCATTAAACAGGGTCGCCAAGTGGTCAGATTTATCCTAACCATGAGAAGGATTTATCTCGTACAATGGGGGGTACCGTGCAAATTAGCTGGATAACACTAATGAATCAGATCCCCAGAAAGGATAACCTCCTTAAAGATTAAAAATCAGCTTTTAAGACTGATATTACTCAATCCTTGAGATTGACCTTAAAGATTGAGAATTCAAACTCATGGAATTCAATGATATCTAAACTCGAGCTTTAACGAGAAAATATTTTGATCAAAATTACAAACCGATTTGTTTTCTGAAAACCCATTTTTAATGCGTTCATTACCATTGAACGTAAAATCCTAGGAATTCACCTGGAATTCATTAGGTCACCTGAACCAAATCGGGTGTCAACCGTAAGAACGGTGGTTGCATAGCATGGTCGGAGACAGGACCTTGTGCCAGACCGAAAAAATTATAGGATGATCTTTACTATTGCTCCTACCAAGGATAGTACTAGCATCCGACACATTAAAAAAGACCATAAACATCTGCATGTCATTGGACATTGCCTTAACAGTTTCTTGTTCATCGCTTTCCTTTACAACCGGACGGTAGTTTACCGAAAAGGTAATATACGGGACAAGTAAACTGGACGTGTTGCTTTCCAAATACAAGGTTAGCAAGTGGGTGACACAAAACCATAAATTTTGAGCTAAAATTTTCAAATCTGAAACCCACCAAACCCACAAAAATATTTTGCAAACACCGGTAAAGGGTTATCCCGGAAAACTTATCTAGGGTAAAAACTAGATTTAATTTTCAAAAGATCAAATGTTTTCATAAAGATCCAATTTCCTTAATGGATCTAAATTTTTATAGTCATGTGGGACTGTAAACCATATCGTTACTACCATTGTTCATACCACCGTATAGAAATCACTGATGTACAAAGTATGAAGAATAAAGAAGTGATTCTAGTATTTCAAGACGATATTGCTTGAGGACAAGCAACGCTCAAGTGAGGGAATATTTGATAATGCTAAAAACGAACATATATTTCATAGCATTATTCCTCAAGAAAGACAAGCTTTTAGTTGCAATTGTTCTATTTACAAGTGATATTCGTTTAAATAATAAAAGGTGAAGACAAAAGACAGATTCGATGAATTGAAGACGCAAACAACCAAAAAGCTCAAAAGTACAAAAGACAATCAAAGAGGTTCCAATTATTGATAAGAAACGTCTCGAAATTACAAGAGTACAAGATTCAAAACGCAAAGTACAAGATATTAAATTGTACGCAAGGACGTTCGAAAATCTGGAACCGGGACCAGAGTCAACTCTCAACGCTCGACGCAACGGACTAAAAATTACAAGTCAACTATGCACATAAATATAATATAATATTTAAATAATTCTTATAATTATTTAATATATTATATTTATATTTAAACCGTCGGTCAACAAAGAGCCAAACTCCTCTGAGCTGTAAAAGTAAACTCCGCGACTCGCGGAGTTTGAAGGCCAAAAAGGCCGCGAGTCGCGGAGCCCCAAATTCAGAAACCCCCTATAAAGCTCGCGCATTCTGATCGTAAAATATCATCTTTTTTTTCTCCTCATTCATACGATATATTTATATTTATAATTTATATTTTAATTTTAATTTTAATTATAATTCTAATAATAAGGGTATATTAGCAAATGTTGTAAGGGTGTAAGTCGAAATTCTGTCCGTGTAACGCTACGCTATTTTTAATCATTGTAAGTTATGTTCAACCTTTTTACATTAATGTCTCGTAGCTAAGTTATTATTATGCTTATTTAAAACGAAGTAATCATGATGTTGGGCTAATTACTAAAATTGGGTAATTGGGCTTTGTACCATAATTGGGGTTTGGACAAAAAGAACGACACTTGTGGAAATTAGACTATGGGCTATTAATGGGCTTTATATTTGTTTAACTAAATGATAGTTTGTTAATGTTAATATAAAGATTTACAATTGGGCGTCCCTATAATTTACCATATACACTCAATCGGACACGATGGGCGGGGTATTTATATGTACGAATAATCGTTCATTTAACCGGACACGGGAATGGATTAATAGCCACTAGAATAATTAAAACAGGGGTGAAATTATGTACAAGGACACTTGGTATAATTTATAACAAAATATTAAAATCTTGGGTTACACTCATTCGACATCCTGGTGTAATTATTAAACAAAGTATTAAAATCTTGTTACAGTTTAAATCCCCAATTAGTTGGAATATTTAACTTCGGGTATAAGGATAATTTGACGAGGACACTCGCACTTTATATTTATGACTGATGGACTGTTATGGACAAAAACCAGACAGACATATTAAATAATCCAGGACAAAGGACAATTAACCCATGGGCATAAAGCAAAAATCAACACGTCAAACATCATGATTACGGAAGTTTAAATAAGCATAATTCTTTTATTTCATATTTAATTTCCTTTATTTTATATTTAATTGCACTTCTAAATATCGCATTTTTATTGTTATTGTATTTAATTGCACTTTTAATTATCGTACTTTTTAATTATCGCAAGTTTATTTTATCGCACTTTTATTATTCGCAATTTCATTATCGTTATTTACTTTACGCTTTAATTTAAGTCTTAATATTTTACATTTGGTTTTAACTGCGACTAAAGTTTTAAAATCGACAAACCGGTCATTAAACGGTAAAAACCCCCCTTTATAATAATAATATTACTTATATATATATATTTGTATTTTTATAAAAGTAAACTAATATAGCGTTGAGCTTTGTTTAAAAAAGATTCCCTGTGGAACGAACCGGACTTACTAAAAACTACACTACTGTACGATTAGGTACACTGCCTATAAGTGTTGTAGCAAGGGTTAAGTATATCCATTCTCTAAATAAATAAATATCTTGTGTAAAATTGTAGCATATTTAATAGTATTTTCTGCGAAAATTTAATAACTATTTTATATAGACCCCGCTGCACATCATGGGGTCAAAAGTATTATATATACCGACCACAAAAGTCTTTAACACATATTTAATCAGAAACAACTGAATATGAGGCAGCGTAGGTGGATTGAATTGTTGAATGATTACGACTTTGAGATTCGTTACCACCCGGGGAAGGCAAATGTGGTAGCCGACGCCTTGAGCAGAAAGGACAGAGAACCCATTCGAGTAAAATCTATGAATATAATGATTCACACTAACCTTACTACTCAAATAAAGGAGGCGCAACAAGGAGTTTTAAAAGAGGAAAATTTAAAGGATGAAATACCCAAAGGATCGGAGAAGCATCTTAATATTCGGGAAGACGGAATCCGGTATAGGGCTGAAAGAATTTGGGTACCAAAATTTGGAGATATGAGAGAAATGGTACTTAGAGAAGATCATAAAACCAGATACTCAATACATCCTGGAACGGGGAAGATGTACAAGGATCTTAATAAACATTTTTGGTGGCCAGGTATGAAAGCCGATGTTGCTAAATACGTAGGAGAATGTTTGACGTGTTCTAAGGTCAAAGCTGAGCATCAGAAACCATCAGGTCTACTTCAACAACCCGAAATCTCGGAATGGAAATGGGAAAACATTACCATGGATTTTATCACTAAATTGCCAAGGACTGCAAGTGGTTTTGATACTATTTGGGTAATAGTTGATCGTCTCACCAAATCAGCACACTTCCTGCCAATAAGAGAAGATGACAAGATGGAGAAGTTAGCACGACTGTATTTGAAGGAAGTCGTCTCCAGACTTGGAATACCAATCTCTATTATCTCTGATAGGGATGGAAGATTTATTTCAAGATTCTGGCAGACATTACAGCAAGCATTAGGAACTCGTCTAGACATGAGTACCGCCTATCATCCACAAACTGATGGGCAGAGCAAAAGGACGATACAAACGCTTGAAGACATGCTACGAGCATGTGTTATTGATTTCGAAAACAGTTGGGATCGACATCTATCGTTAGCAGAATTTTTCTACAACAACAGCTACCATTCAAGCATTGAGATGGCGCCATTTGAAGCACTTTATGGTAGAAAGTGCAGGTCTCCAATTTGTTGGAGTGAAGTGGGGGATAGACAGATTACGGGTCCGGAGATAATACAAGAAACTACTGAGAAGATCATCCAAATTCAACAACGGTTGAAAACCGCCCAAAGTTGACAAAAGAGCTACGCTGACATTAAAAGAAAAGATATAGAATTTGAAATTGGAGAGATGGTCATGCTTAAGGTTGCACCTTGGAAAGGTGTTGTTCGATTTGGTAAACGAGGGAAATTAAATTCAAGGTATATTGGACCATTCAAGATTATTGATCGTGCCGGACCAGTAGCTTACCGACTTGAGTTGCCTCAACAACTCGCGGCTGTACATAACACTTTCCACGTCTCAAATTTGAAGAAATGTTTTGCTAAAGAAGATCTCACTATTCCGTTGGACGAAATCCAAATAAATGAAAAACTTCAATTCATTGAAGAACCCGTTGAAATAATGGATCGTGAGGTTAAGAGACTTAAACAAAACAAGATACCGATTGTTAAGGTTCGATGGAATGCTCGTAGAGGACCTGAGTTCACCTGGGAACGAGAAGATCAGATGAAGAAGAAGTACCCGCACTTATTTCCAGAAGATCATTTGATATTATAAACATTGGGTTAACAACATTTAACAAGATCGTTAACCTAAAGGTTTCAAAACAACACTTACATGTAACGACTAACGATGACTTAACGACTCAGTTAAAATGTATATACATGTAGTGTTTTAATATGTATTCATACACTTTTGAAAGACTTCAATAGACTTATCAAAATACTTCTACTTAACAAAAATGCTTACAATTACATCCTCGTTCAGTTTCATCAACAATTCTACTCGTATGCACCCGTATTCGTACTCGTACAATACACAACTTTTAGATGTATGTACTATTGGTATATACACTCCAATGATCAGCTCTTAGCAGCCCATTTGAGTCACCTAACACATGTGGGAACCATCATTTGGCAACTAGCATGAAATATCTCATAAAATTACAAAAATATGAGTAATCATTCATGACTTATTTACATGAAAACAAAATTACATATCCTTTATATCTAATCCATACGCCAACGACCAAAAACACCTACAAACACTTTCATTCTTCAATTTTATTCATCTAATTGATCTCTCTCAAGTTCTATCTTCAAGTTCTAAGTGTTCTTCATAAATTCCAATAGTTCTAGTTTCATAAAATCAAGAATACTTCCAAGATTGCAAGTTTACTTCCAAGTTTTCTAAATTCATTCCAAGTAATCATCCAAGATCAAGAAACCTTTGTTACTTACAGTAGGTTATCTTTCTAATACAAGGTAATAATCATATTTAAACTTTAATTCAATTTCTATAACTATAACAATCTTATTTCGAGTGGAAATCTTACTTGAAATTGTTTTCGTGTCATGATTCTGCTTCAAGAACTTTCAAGCCATCCAAGGATCTTTTGAAGCTAGATCTATTTTTCTCATTTCTAGTAGGTTTATCCAAGGAACTTGAGGTAGTAATGATGTTCATAACATCATTCGATTCATACATATAAAGCTATCTTATTCGAAGGTTTAAACTTGTAATCACTAGAACATAGTTTAGTTAATTCTAAACTTGTTCGCAAATAAAAGTTAATCCTTCTAACTTGACTTTTAAAATCAACTAAACACATGTTCTATATCTATATGATATGCTAATTTAATGATTTAAACCCTGGAAACACGAAAAACACCGTAAAATCGGATTTATGCCGTCGTAGTAACACCGCGGGCTGTTTTGGGTTAGTTAATTAAAAACTATGATAAACTTTAATTTAAAAGTTGTTATTCTGGGAAAATGATTTTTATTATGAACATGAAATTATATCCAAAAATTATGGTTAAACTCAAAGTGGAAGTATGTTTTCTAAAATGGTCATCTAGACGTCGTTCTTTCGACTGAAATGACTACCTTTAAAAAATGACTTGTAACTTATTTTTATGACTATAAACCTATACATTTTCTATTTAGATTCATAAAATAGAGTTCAATATGAAACCATAGCAATTTGATTCACTCAAAACGGATTTAAAATGAAGAAGTTATGGGTAAAACAAGATTGGATAATTTTTCTCATTTTAGCTACGTGAAAATTGGTAACAAATCTATTCCAACCATAACTTAATCAACTTGTATTGTATATTATGTAATCTTGAGATACCATAGACACGTATACAATGTTTCGACCTATCATGTCGACACATCTATATATATTTCGGAACAACCATAGACACTCTATATGTGAATGTTGGAGTTAGCTATACATGGTTGAGGTTGATTCCAAAATATATATAGTTTGAGTTGTGATCAATACTGAGATACGTATACACTGGGTCATGGATTGATTCAAGATAATATTTATCGATTTAGTTCTGTACATCTAACTGTGGACAACTAGTTGTAGGTTACTAACGAGGACAACTGACTTAATAAACTTAAAACATCAAAATATATTAAAAGTGTTGTAAATATATTTTGAACATACTTTGATATATATGTATATATTGTTATAGGTTCGTGAATCAACCAGTGGCCAAGTCTTACTTCCCGACGAAGTAAAAATCTGTGAAAGTGAGTTCCATTTGCCTTTTTACCCTTTATATTTTTGGGACTGAGAATACATGCGCTTTTATAAATGTTTGACGAAATAGACACAAGTAATTGAAACTACATTCTATGGTTGAATTATCGAAATCGAATATGCCCCTTTTTATTAAAGTCTGGTAATCTAAGAATTAGGGAACAGACACCCTAATTGACGCGAATCCTAAAGATAGATCTATTGGGCCTAACAAACCCCATCCAAAGTACCGGATGCTTTAGTACTTCGAAATTTATATCATATCCGAAGGGTGTCCCGGAATGATGGGGATATTCTTATATATGCATCTTGTTAATGTCGGTTACCAGGTGTTCACCATATGAATAATTTTTATCTCTATGTATGGGATGTGTATTGAAATATGAAATCTTGTGGTCTATTGTTACGATTTGATATATATAGGTTAAACCTATAACTCACCAACATTTTTGTTGACGTTTAAAGCATGTTTATTCTCAGGTGAATACTAAGAGCTTCCGCTGTTGCATACTAAAATAAGGATAAGATTTGGAGTCCATGTTTGTATGATATTGTGTAAAAACTGCATTCAAGAAACTAATTTCGATGTAACATATTTGTATTGTAAACCATTATGTAATGGTCGTGTATAAACAGGATATTTTAGATTATCATTATTTGATAATCTACGTAAAGCTTTTTAAAACTTTATTTATGAAATAAAGGTTATGGTTTGTTTTAAAAACGACTGCAGTCTTTGAAAAACGTCTCATATAGAGGTCAAAACCTCGCAACGAAAATCAATTAATATGGAACGTTTTTAATTAATAAGAACGGGACATTTCACACTGCGTATCACCCACAGACCGACGGACAAAGCGAACGCACGATTCAGACTTTGGAGGACATGTTGCGTGCATGTGTTATTGATTTTGGAAAGGCCTGGGAAAGGCATTTGCCGCTAGCCGAATTCTCTTACAACAACAGTTATCATTCGAGTATTAATGCCGCACCTTTTGAAGCGTTGTATGGCCGCAAGTGCCGATCTCCTATTTGTTGGGCCGAAGTAGGCGAAACGCAAATCACCGGACCCGAGATAGTCCATGAAACAACTGAGAAGATTGTTCAAATTCAAGCGAGGCTTAAGACGGCCCGTGATTGCCAAAAGAGTTATGCAGACCTTAAACGTAAAGACTTTGAATTCAACGTGGGTGACCGTGTAATGTTGAAGGTCGCATCTTGGAAAGGTGTGATCCGTTTTGGAAAACGGGGAAAGTTAAACCCGCGATACATTGGTCCTTTCGAAATCTTGGAGCGTATTGGACCCGTTGCTTACCGTTTAGATCTTCCAACTCAATTGAGCTCAGTTCATCCTACTTTTCATGTATCGAATTTGAAGAAGTGTCTTGCTGAACTGGAACATGTCATACCTTTGGAGGAACTTACAATTGATGACAAACTCCACTTCGTGGAGGAACATGTTGAAATTATGGACCGTGAGGTCAAAACTTTGAAACACAACAAGATTCCGATCGTCCGAGTTCGATGGAATGCCAAACGAGGACCTGAGTTTACTTGGGAACGAGGGGATCAAATGATGCAGAAGTATCCTCACCTTTTCCCGACTCCTCCATCTACCTCAGCTTAAAATTTCGGGACGAAATTTTCTTTAACAGGTGGGTAATGTAACGACCCTGGATTTTCCAACGTTTATTAATAATATTTATTATTAATTCTTGTGTTTAATAAATGTATTTTTATGCATTTACTTGTTACCGTACATGACTTTGCATGGCCCGAATCGTCTTTGTGACACACGTGCATTACACGAATAATATTTTCAAATATTATTTACATTCATGATTAATTTTTATTAATCATTTTTAATTAACTAAGGTTACTAGTTAATTACTTGAAACAACCCCAACCCGTATTCCATACGATATTTTTTTTTTTTATAATACACATTTATGCGCTAATTAAATATGTAAACTATTCCACAAGTTCCATTTAAACGTACATCAATTTAAATGTTTACAAAAAACACGAAAGCCATTAATTAAGTTTAATACAAGTTTGACCCACTACAAGGATAAGTTATAATCCAAACGACCTCGAGCATGGTTTGGGGCTAAACTACCCAAAACGTTAGGCCAACTTCAAAAGCTAACACCAAAAGCACCCCTGACAACATAAGCGGGAGACCACTAGTCCAAACGTATGCGCTTACCCTTGTCCAAGCCGGAACCTATAAAATGGTAAACAACGAGAGGGTAAGCAAGGCTTAGTGAGTGCAACAATTATACATACATATATATAACCTACTTACTTGCAAACACTTACCAAATCCGCATACATACTAGTTACCTAATTAGCATACCCTTCACATGTATAACGCTAAGTATCACGATAACAAGGCTAGTATAACAATAGCTTAACACAACAATACAATATGCTAAAACACAAGTATAACGATGATGTTCACAACATCCGTAGTACTCAAGATCTCAAGGCTAGCCCAACGAATGGTATCGTCAACATCGAACTTAAATCCCATTCGCCTATATTAATGTGGTATCGTCAACACCGAACTTTAAACCCACATATGAGGTATCGTCAACAACGAACTTTAAACCCTCATCAACGTCACTACAATAATCGTATGGCATCGTCAACATCGAACTTTAATTCCATATGTGTGAGGCATCGTCAACAACGAACTTTAAACCCTCATCAATAACACAAATATACACTAGGGTATGGTATCGTCAACATCGAACTTTAACCCATACCCCACAAGCAAATAAATCATATACATGCATATATAATTATTCCACTCACCTTGTCACAAGGATGATGATTTAGCACTTCCGAGCTTCAACACAATGTACCTAAATCATTAAGTGCACATTCAATTTCACAACTAGTGGGATTAACCACAATACTCCCACTTGAGCATTTAATGACCCAATTTGCATTAAATGATTCAACTACACACAACCGCCCATAAATGGCCAAGACTCGACTTTAATCACTAAGACTAGTGAATTAAAGTCTATTAACTTCAATTAACACAAAACTTAGGGCAATCCATACCCATTTCATCTAATTAGGTCAACTAGTACATTTTGACCCATTTTATATTTCTTAGATTCACAATCAAGTCAAACTTACCCAATTACACTTCTTTCATAAATCTTAAAGTGCATTAGTGACTAACAACACCATTTGGCACTTACAACTCCAAATCACAAGGCCAAAACCCTAAATTGTGGCTATTAGGGTTTCATTACAACAACATAACCCAAACTCGCCTATTTTACTCTCAAATGGGTCATACAAATCTCTAGTAACCCAAACCCTAGCCATTACCCAATCAAAACTTAAAACATAAAGTTAGAACTTACCAAGACTATCTTCTTGTAGCTAGTAACAAGGAGAACAACTTTAAATCTCGCTCCTAGGTTTGATTCACAAATCTCCAACTCCAAATCTCAAGATTAAACTAAGTAGGTTTTGTGTTTTGGGAGAGAAATAGGAAAGAAAAAGGAAAAGGAAATGAAATAAATGGATGTGTGGTGGAGAGTTAATGCCTCCCATCAAATTTACATGTCAAATTACCATTTTGTCCCTTAAAGTCATTTAATTTAAGCTAAAACCGGAATCAGAACATCAGAATTGCCGCGGCGCGACGCTAAATGTCGCGGCGCGACGTTACAAAGGAAAAACCACCACTCTTAACTCAACTTCTGATCCTGGTTTGCTTGCTTTGCCGTGGCGCGGACCCATTTGTCGCGGCGCGGCCTAAGGCACGATCTGGTCAGCTCGACCATCTTAAACACAAAAATCGTTTTACACAACATTAATTCGTTCAAGCCTCCAATACACGTCTAACTCTCATATCTAAGTCTCACAAGACTTAACACTAACCGAAGCTCCTTTAAGACTTATTTACGCACACATTAACAAGTACATATATATATATATATATATATATATATATATATATATATATATATATATATATATATATATATATACACACACAATTACGCATAAACAACGAGTTACATACGTACAAATGATTAAGTATATACCTTTCGATATGTACGGGAAAAATGGGATGTTACAACTCTCCCCCACTTGAATCGGAGCGCGTCCTCGCGATCCAAGCCGCATGACAAGAAGGAAGATAAACCAACACAAACTCTTCGGGCTCCCAAGTAAACTCAGAACCCTTACTACGACGCCATTGAACTTTAAAAGTCCTAACCTCTTTATGTCTCAACCTTTTGACCTTCTCATCAAGTATGGCAATCGGTTCCTCGATATACTCTAACTTATTATTTAGCTTAATCTCGTCTAATGGCACCCAAGATGAATCATCCGCAAGACACTTACGGAGGTGGGAAACATGAAATGTATTATGGATCCCCGCAAGCTCTTTGGGTAATTCCACACGATATGCGACTTCACCAACACGAGCTAAAACCTTAAATGGTCCAATAAACCGAGGAGCTAACTTTCCTCGTTTTCGAAACCGAATAATACCCTTCCATGGCGAAACTTTGAGCATCACCATGTCACCTTCTTGAAATTCGATTGTTCGTCTACGTTTATCGGCATAAGATTTTTGCCTATCTTGAGCCTTTTTCAAATGCTCTCGAATCACATCAATCTTGCTATTCGTCTCTAAAACCAAATCGGTACTCCCGATTTCCTTTTGTCCCACTTCACCCCAACAAATCGGGGTTCGACACCTACGCCCATAAAGCATCTCATAAGGTGGCATCCCAATACTAGTATGATAACTGTTATTGTACGAGAATTCCACCAAAGGTAAGTGCTCGTCCCAACTACCACCAAAATCGATAATGCACGCACGTAACATATCTTCCAAAGTTTGATTCGTACGTTCGGTTTGACCGTCCGTTTGAGGATGATATGCCGTGCTCAATTTCAATTGTGTACCCATATCCTCATGAAACTTTTCCCAAAATCGAGATGTAAAACGAGTATCTCGATCCGAAACAATCGATATAGGAATGCCGTGTCGAGAGATGACTTCCTTGATAAACAACTTAGCCAAAGTCTCCGACGATATCGCTTCCTTAATGGGAAGAAACAAAGCACTCTTCGTCAATCGATCTACTATAACCCAAATCGAATC
The DNA here is from genome assembly GCF_046630445.1 of Rutidosis leptorrhynchoides. Taxonomy (NCBI): domain Eukaryota; kingdom Viridiplantae; phylum Streptophyta; class Magnoliopsida; order Asterales; family Asteraceae; genus Rutidosis; species Rutidosis leptorrhynchoides. The sequence continues at coordinate 608,053,571 of NC_092333.1, read as the reverse complement.
AAATTGGGTTCTCGCCGTTTTAGGCAACTTCGTGATGAAATCCATGGTAATGTGCTCCCATTTCCATTTCGGGATTTCTAACGGTTATAACTTACCATACGGCTAACTTGCAAACACGTGACGCATTGCTCAACATACTTCACAACATCACGTTTCATGCCCGGCCACCAATAATCTTTCCTTAAATCAAGATACATTTTCGTCGCGCCCGGATGAATGGAATACTTTGACTTATGTGCTTCATCAAGTAGCACTTATCGGTAATCACCCATCTTAGGCACCCACACTCTTCCTAGTAAAGACAACAAACCACGCGAGCCCATAGTAATGAACTCCGATTGTCCCACAATTCGCTCCGCATGCTTGTTGTGAACGTAAGCCTCTATTTGAATCACACCGAGTTTTTCAAGAAAATCGTTAGTAATAATCATACGTAACAATCCCAATCATAACGCCGGGTGATGACTCTTTTGACTTAACGCATCCGCAACCACATTCGCCTTGCCCGGATGATAAAGTATCTCACAATCATAGTCTTTTACCACATCCATCCACCTACGTTGACGATAATTCAAATCTCGTTGATTAAAGAGGTGTTTCAAACTCTTATGATCCGAATAAATCGTACACTTGACACCATACAAGTAATGGCGCCAAATTTTCAACGCATGCACAACCGCCGCCAACTCAAGATCATGAGTCGGATATCTCGTCTCGTGTTCCTTTAATTGCCAAGAGGCATAAGCGATGACTTTACCTCTTTGCATTAGAACACACCCGAGTCCATTTAACGAAGCATCACAATAAACCGTCATGTCTTCCACCCCTTTCGGCAACACTACCACCGGAGCTTGACATAACTTCTCCTTTAACAATTGAAAGGCAACTTCTTGCTCGTTCTCCCAAACAAACCTCGCGTTCTTCCTCGTCAATTTCGTCAATGAAGAAGCGATCTTAGAAAAGTCTTGGATAAACCGACGATAATAACCGGCCAATCCGAGAAAACTTCGGACCTCCGTAGGCGTAGTCGGTTATCTCCAACTCTTCACCGTCTCTATCTTCCCCGGATCCACTTGAATACCCTCCTTGTTCACAATATGACCAAAGAATTGAACTTCCCTTAGCCAAAATTCACATTTGGAGAACTTAGCATACAACTTCTCCTTTCGTAATGTCTTCAATACTTCACGCAAATGACGTTCATGTTATTTCATACTCTTTGAATAAACAAGTATGTCGTCAATGAACACAATTACCGACTTGTCCAACATAGGTTGGCACACTCAGTTCATAAGATCCATGAATGCCGCCGGTGCATTCGTAAGACCAAAAGGCATAACTACGAACTCAAAATGCCCATAACGTGTTCGAAAAGCCGTTTTCTCAATATCTTCCTCACGGACCCGCATTTGGTGATAGCCGGACCGTAGGTCGATCTTAGAGAAATACGTCGCACCTTGGAGTTGGTCAAACAAATTGTCGATCCTAGGCAGTGGATAACGATTTTTGATTGTCACTTTATTCAACTCCCAGTAATCGATGCACATCCGCATACTACCATCCTTCTTTTTCACGAATAAAATCGGAGCGCCCCACGGCGAAGCACTCGGTCGAATAAAACCCTTCTCGAACAATTCTTGGGTTTGATTTAAAAACTCTTGCATTTCCGTTGGTGCTAAACGATAAGGAGTTTTAGCAATGGGAGTAGCTCCCGGAACCAACTCAATGCGAAATTCAACTTGTCTTTCCGCCGGAACACCCGGTAACTCGTTCGGAAAAACGTCTTTGAATTCACTAGCCACCGAAATTTCACGAATGGGTGGTGGCTCATCACGAGTATCAATAACATGGGCAAGAAAACCACTAACAAGAAAATGACGTGCCCGTGCAAAAGAACATATCGGCACAAGTCTTCTTCGTCTATCGCCATGAATAATCAACTCTCCCCCACTTGGGGTCTTCACACGTATAAACTTTTCATGGCATGCAATATCGGCTCTATTTCGATCGAGCCAATCCATACCAACAACGATATCAAAATCGCCCAAAGTCATAGGGATGAGATCAATTTTAAAGTTTTCGGCACCAAAGACGACATCACAATTCTTACACACATCAACCACTAGCACCGTCTTGCCGTCCGCTATTTCGACTTCTACCGGACGGCTTAACTTAGCTAACGGTCTATCAAGTTTAGGCACAAATTTTGGAGACACAAATGACAAATTTGCACCGCTATCAAAAAGAATCCTTGCCGGATTAGAATTAACCATGAAAGTACCTGAGACAACTTCGTTCGATTGCTTGGCTTCATCATTGGTCATCAAATAGTTTCGACCTCGAGCCGTACCCGCCGCCTTCTCTAGCCTTTTAACATTATCGTTGTTCAAATCGGGACACTCTGACTTTCGGTGTCCTTCTTTGTTGCAATTAAAACAAGTGAGCTTGTTTGTTGAATTTGGCTTCGGGCAATCTCGAGCCATATGTCCACGTACCCCACAATTGTAGCAAGTAGGGACAAAGTTCCCAAAACCACCGGTAGCGCCCTTCTTCACACTATTGACACTTTCGGAACCCCTTTTGTTCTTGTTCTTTTTATTTGAAAAATTCGAATAACTCGAACCTTCAAACTTTCTTTTTGAAAAAGTGAAATCACTCTTCCTCGGAACCTCCGGTTCAAAACCCCGAGCCAACTCGAATAGCTCTTCAAAAGTCTTAGACATTCCCCGACTAATCTTACCCTTTAACTCATCGTTCAAGGTACGGTAGAAATCTTTCATTAGCTTGTGATCGTCACCAACATATTCCGGGCAAAAGCGAGTCTTTACCAAAAAGGTAGACTTGAGAGTAACCAAGTCCATCGAACCTTGTTGCAAATGATGCAACTCGTCCCGGATTCTATCAAGGTCGGAAGAAGTTCGGTATTCTTGGAAGAATTCCTTCTTAAACTCCTCCCATGTCAAGCTCATGCATTGCTCTTCACCATACAAATTGATTTTATCGTCCCACCACAACTTGCCTTCTCCACGTAACATGCTAGACCCATATCTCATCTTCTTCTCGGGAGGACATTTCGCGGTACGGAAAGCTCCCTCGATATCAGAAATCCAACAAATGCTTTTCAATGGATCCCTCACCCCATTAAACATCGGAGGTTGAGTATCCTTGAAATTCTTGTAGTGGAAGTCCCGCCTTCCACCCCCACCATTACCTTCACCCCCTTCGCCTCGAGGATAAATGTTTCTAGCCTCTAAAGCCTCTTCTATTGCGGCTTTCATTCGATCGTTGATCATTTCGGTCACTTGTCCATCGACCGACTCTTAGAAGACCTTTCGGAAATCGTCAAGAAAATCCTTCTTTAACTTTTTAAAGATGGCCTCAACCTTGGCCGTGAGTTCAACATCCTCACTCGTACCACTGTTATCATTATCTTGTCCGTTTCTCGTCTTCATTCTATAAAACGGAAAGGATTAAACAAAGAACGAAAAGACATAACATGTAAGTATATACATATGCACCACACTACTCCATCTTGCTCGACAATCGTCGTACATTACTTGTTTGACACGATTTGCACCCGTAACAATGGTAGCTAATAGTTGTTACGCGAGCACGTCGCATTAACTCGCTAGTACAACGTCCGTCTTGCTTGATGATTGCTAAACACAATACAAAACAATTAGCACAAGGTTAGTTCACATAAACCAAAGCACTAACAATTCTCGATTAGACCCAAAGTCCTACAAGTCCTGCATAAAGCGCTCACACAATAAAGTCCAAGTCTAGGCACCTATCTCAAGTCGCCTAAATCCCTTAGACCATGCTCTGATACCACTTGAAACAACCCCAACCCGTATTCCATACGATAATTTTTTTTTTATAATACACATTTATGCGCCAATTAAATATGTAAACCATTCCACAAGTTCCATTTAAACGTACATCAATTTAAATGTTTACAAAAGGCACGAAAGCCATTAATTAAGTTTAATACAAGTTTGACCCACTACAAGGATAATTTATAATCCAAACGACCTCGAGCATGGTTTGGGGCTAAACTACCCAAAACGTTAGGCCAACTTCAAAAGCTAACACCAAAAGCACCCCTGACAACATAAGCGGGAGACCACTAATCCAAACGTATGCCCTTACCCTTGTCCAAGCCGGAACCTATAAAATGGTAAACAACGAGAGGGTAAGCAAGGCTTAGTGAGTGCAACAATTATACATACATATATATAACCTACTTACTTGCAAACACTTACCAAATCCGCATACATACTAGTTACCTAATTAGCATACCCTTCACATGTATAACGCTAAGTATCACGATAACAAGGCTAGTATAACAATAGCTTAACACAATAATACAATATGCTAAAACACAAGTATAACGATGATGTTCACAACATCCGTAGTACTCAAGATCTCAAGGCTAGCCCAATGAATGGTATCGTCAACATCGAACTTAAATCCCATTCGCCTATATTAATGTGGTATCGTCAACACCGAACTTTAAACCCACATATGAGGTATCGTCAACAACGAACTTTAAACCCTCATCAACGTCACTACAATAATCGTATGGCATCGTCAACATTGAACTTTAATTCCATACGTGTGAGGTATCGTCAACAATGAACTTTAAACCCTCATCAACAACACAAATATACACTAGGGTGTGGTATCGTCAACATCGAACTTTAACCCATACCCCACAAGCAAATAAATCATATACATGCATATATAATTATTCCACTCACCTTGTCAAAAGGATGATGATTTATCAATTCCGAGCTTCAACGCAATGTACCTAAATCATTAAGTGCACATTTAATTTCACAACTAGTGGGATTAACCACAATACTCCCACTTGAGCATTTAATGACCCAATTTGCATTAAATGACTCAACTACACACAACCGCCCATAAATGGCCAAGACTCGACTTTAATCACTAAGACTAGTGAATTAAAGTCTATTAACTTCAATTAACACAAAACTTAGGGCAATCCATACCCATTTCATCTAATTAGGTCAACTAGTACATTTTGACCCATTTTATATTTCTTAGATTCACAATCAAGTCAAACTTACCCAATTACACTTCTTTCATAAATCTTAAAGTGCATTAGTGACTAACAACACCATTTGGCACTTACAACTCCAAATCACAAGGCCAAAACCCTAAATTGTGGCTATTAGGGTTTCATTACAACAACATAACCCAAACTCGCCCATTTTACTCTCAAATGGGTCATACAAATCTCTAGTAACCCAAACCCTAGCCATTACCCAATCAAAGCTTAAAACATAAAGTTAGAACTTACCAAGACTATCTTCTTGTAGCTAGTAACAAGGAGAACAACTTTAAATCTCGCTCCTAGGTTTGATTCACAAATCTCCAACTCCAAATCTCAAGATTAAACTAAGTAGGTTTTGTGTTTTGGGAGAGAAATAGGAAAGGAAAAGGAAAAGGAAATGAAATAAATGGATGTGTGGTGGAGAGTTAATGCCCCCATCAGATTTACATGTCAAATTACCATTTTTTCCCTTAAAGTCATTTAATTTAAGCTAAAACCGGAATCAGAACTGCAAAATTTCCGCGGCGCGGCGCTAAATGTCACGGCGCGACGTTACAAAGGAAAAACCACCACTCTTAACTCAACTTCTGATCCTGGTTTGCTTGCTTTGCCGCGGCGCGGACCCATTTGTCGCGGCGCGGCCTAAGGCACGATCTGGTCAGCTCGACCATCTTAAACACAAAAATCGTTTTACACAACATTAATTCGTTCAAGCCTCCAATACACGTCTAACTCTCATATCTAAGTCTCACAAGACTTAACACTAACCGAAGCTCCTTTAAGACTTATTTACGCACACATTAACAAGTATATATATATATATATATATATATATATATATATATATATATATATACACACACAATTACGCATAAACAATGAGTTACATACGTACAAATGATTAAGTATGTACCTTTCGATATGTACGAGAAAAATGGGATGTTACATTACTTGGGCTTATTTATTTATTTTGTTACATACTTACATACTTGGGCCTTTTATTAATGGATTCTTGTTAATGGACTTGGGAAGCCCACTCTACCTTTCTTAATGGACTATTAGGAGCCCAACAATTTGCTAGTGACTTATTAAGCTTAATACAAGATTAATTAGAAAATGGGAATCTAGTTACTAGCACCTTTACATCTTTTTCGCATGTCAATTTACCTTATTTCCATTCTAAGCTATCACCACTCTCCCATGTTGAAAGACTATTTGATCCCTTCCTCTTTTCTCTTCCAAAACCGTCAGCTAGGTGGGGTGTGGAGGTGGTTTTTGTTTTCAAATCTTGGTTACTTAATCACTTATGTGCAGGCAACAAGCACATCACAGCGGAAGCAGTCTAAGGACCTGAGAAAAAAATATGCTAAAAAGTCAACACGAATGTTGGTGAGTTATAGGTTTAATTGCTCGAGTCATAAATATATATAAAGATAGACCACAAGATTTCATCAAAAGTTTATCAATAGATTCTACGTAACAGAGCACCCTGGTAACTAAACTTTAACGTTATAATGATAATTACCCCATTCGTTTTAATACACGCAAACCAACGTGTCATAAACTAAATAACATACGTCCGTTAAAAGGCTAGCGCTCTAGCTCGGACGGGGATGTCAAGCCCTATGGATCCATATACAATTATTCGCGCCCACCAGTCCATATCCTATGTACTGGCAGCTACTAGTTACCAAAGCTAAGAGATTTTCGGTTTAACTCAGTGTAGAATTTAGTATGTACTTGTGTCTTATTATGTTTAAAATAAATTGCATGTATTCTCAGCCCAAAAATATTTAAAGTATTTAAAAAGGGAGACTATAAACTCACTTTTCAATATTGAGGTTCAATATTGTAGGCAAATTACGTAGACGTAAAGATAGTGGATGACCGTATGGTTGGTCTTGGATTCACAAACAATACCCCGAACAATACCCAATATTTCCTTAGCTTAAAACGGTTTGAAACCCGAATTAAAATACCCTCGAATATACTTTATTATTATTAAACTTAAAATTAAAATTAAAATTTAAAATTATAAATATAAATATGAATTACAGAAGAAGAGTGTGAAGATGAGTCGAGCAGAATCTGGCGTATTTATAATACTTTTTCATTTACTGTAGCCCATGCGATCGCATGAGTTTTCAGTGTTTTTACCATGCGATCGCATGGCCGCCTGATCCGATTTTGTTTGCTAGTTCGTCGACATCAAATAGTGGTACTGTAGCAAATAGTGGTATTGTAGCAATAGTGTTCACTGTAGCAAATAGTATTTTACTGTAGCAATGTCGTTTTCACTGTAGCACTGTAGTAAATAGTGTTTTCACTGTAGCACTGTAGCAAAGTCGGTTTCACTGTGGCAAATAGTGTTTTACTGTAGCAAAGTCGGTTTCACTGTAGCAAATAGTGTTTTACTGTAGAAAAGTCGTTTTTACTGTAGGAAAGTCGTTTTTTTACTTGTACATCTTATAATATATATATATATATATATATATATACATACATACATACATATAATTGTTCATGAATCGTCGAGAGTAGTCAAAGGTAATTGAATATATGAAACAGTTCTAAAATTTTGAGACTCAATCTAACAGACTTTGTTTAACGTGTCAAAATAATAAATCGTATAGAGAATTGGTTTAAATAAGTCGGAATTTTTGGGTTCATCACACGTTATTACCGAAAATAATTTTTACAATTCCTCTCCAAATTAGCCAATTTTGTCACAGCTCCAGCAAATCAACTTCAACTTTTCGTTCGAAACAACCTTATTATAACCTTGATATATACGTTGTCTTTTTGCCTTCGTTACCAGAGAACCGTTTATATTCCACCACATTAGCAGTAAACTTACCAGCAACTTCATTACTCATCGGCTTAAGTCTCTCGTACGCTTCACATGACTGAAACGTTTTATCTATATTAATCAATAATGATAAAACTCTATTTATCAACACACATTCGTCATGAAAACATTTTTATCGTTAGCCATGACGACCTCGATCAAATTTCGGGATGAAATTTCTTTAACGGATAGGTACTGTGACGACCCGAGAATTTCTGACTAAATTTAAACTTAATCTTTATATGAATTCGACACGACAAACAAACTCTGTAAAGTTGAGTCTCAAAGTTTTTGAACTGTTTTAATATATTCGTTTAACCTTTGACTATTCCTGACGATTCACGAACAACTTTGTATAAATAAAGATGTAAATATATATGTATATATATAAAAAAATATAAAAATATTTTAAATAAATAAAATAGATACACTTTAACTAATTAAGAATTAAAAATGTAAAATAAACAGAATAATTAAATATTATCAAAATAAATGAAAAGATATGTGATTCTTATTATTAATTATGATTTTATGGTAGTATATATAAAATGTATAAATAATAAATATTCAACATACATTATCACATAATATTAATATTTAATTACAAGTTAAAAATATAATTATTATAATATTATTATTATTATTACTTTTATTATTGTTAATATCAATATCAGTATTATTAATTATATCATGGAAACCCATGCAACTCATTATAAATTCATTATTATTAGATATTATTATTACTAAAATGTATAATAATCATTATGATATAACATGTATTATATAATCGATAATATGTAATAACATAGTTGCTATAATGATATTGTTATTATTAATATCAATACTAGCGTTATTAATACTATATAAATATGAAATCTGTTATATAAAATATGATTACTACTAATAATAATATAATTAGTATTATTATTATACTTATTATTAAAAACATTAGTATTATTATCAATTTCACAAAAATTATCATTATTATGACTAATTATTATTATTACTCTTATTAATCTTATCATTATTATTAAAATTATTAATTATTAATATTATTATTATTATTATTAATAATTATATAAAAAGCATATGAACGATTTTGGGAATCAGATTCAGTGCCATATCCCCATCGTTCCTGTATCTAATTTGTTCCAGTACAAATCAATTCTAATAGGAATAAATTTTTTGTTAACTATCACAATCGAATTGCCTTTTAAGTTTTCTCTTATTTGCTTCGGTCTATTTCCTGTCTCTCATCTGTTATACGTTGAACTCATTGCTACAATACCATTGTGATCAATTACACCAACTACACTATGTATTCAACCATATATATATGTCCTTACTATAATTCGTGTAACAAAAAAAAAACAGAAAAAAGCTGGAACCAGTTGACTGTCCCTGTTTCATCTTCATTCTTCAATTTAATCGATTTCTAAATAATTTTTAAAAAATTTTAATGCAGCATTGTTAGAAAGATTTTGTTTATACTAACTGCAAAGTTGCAGGTTCCAATTTTTCATAACAAGTCCAAATTTTTGAAGTCAAAGTTCATATAAAAAAAAGTCAACATTTGTTCTTCAGGTAAATTCGAAGTTTCTGTTGCAATTTGAGATAAGTTGATAATTTTTATAGTTTCTAGAGATGTTTTGAAACATATTTGGTGTTATGATCTTTGGCTAAAACGTTCTTAAATTCAAGAATCAATATTGAGTTATAAGTTGTGTTCATCAGCGTGTTTATTTTTTTTTTTTTTTATTTTATTTGTCTTTTATTTAAATTAATGTTAAAACTTTGTAATCAAGTCTGTATATGTTTTAAACCTTAAAACTAAATTAGTAATCTCGTTAATTGCTAATTTCGAATTTCTGGTCGACTTCAGTGTATGGGGAAGAGGATGAACAAATAATAAAACGGGTTAAAGGAAAATAAAAATTGTTTATAATCAGAAAAAGAGCACTGGAAGAGTGGTTTTGGGGTGTGAGGATAACCGAGAGGTCTCGGGTTCAATTCCGGGCGCTGGATACATTTTTTAGGCTTATTAACATTTAAGGTAGCTTTCTTTTCTTATTATTATTATTATTATTATTATTATTATTATTATTATTATTATTATTATTATTATTATTATTATTATTATTATTATTATTATTATTATTATTATTATTATTACTTTGTTATTGTATTGTTATTGATACTGTATTGTTATTGTAGTTATTGTTATTGTTATTGTTATTACTAGTATTATTGTACAATTAAATTATTATCATCAATATAGTTATATTATAAGGATTATTAGTATTAACATTATTATTATTAGTATTATATTATTATTGTATCATTATTATTGTTATTATTAATTATTATGATTACGAACACATTAAGAACAACTATGAAGTTAGTGATAAAAGTTGTTATGGTAAAATTTGGAAACTGGTTATAAACTATATGAATACCTGTACAAATATGTATATGATTGTGAAATTAAGTTATAGAAACTGTAGTTATAAGTTTAGAAATTTAACACGAAGTTTATTATAAATACTATTATTATTAACAAGGTTATTATTATTATTATCATTTTTTATTAAAATAAAGTATCACAGTAATTAACAATTATCAAAGTTATTATACTTATCATTACTAAAATTTACACTATTATTATTAGCATTATTACTATTATTAATATTATCCTTCTTATCATTTTAGTAACATTACAAATAGATATTTTTTTTATATAAAAATGCATTACGATAGTATTAATATTACATATCACTCTATTTTGTTATTTAAAATAATAATAACTAGGCTATATATGAAGAATATCAATTAATATATAAAAATATATTTTTATCATATATAAACCTTAATATAAAATTTTATTATTAATATGTTATAATGAATATTAGTTATATAAAATATACATAAATCTAATACATTAAATTTATCTATATAACACATAATATCATAAGTATGATTATAAATAATAAATATATATAATCTTATCCGATTACGATTATATGTATTAATGAATATACAAATGATATAGGTTCGTGAATCCGAGACCAACCCTACACTTGTTCAATGACGTCATATGTATTTTTACTACAAAATACAGTATGGTGAGTTTCATTTGTCTTTTTACCCTTTATATTTTTGGGCTGAGAATACAAGCGCAATTTTTATAAATGTTTTACGAAATAGACACAAATAATCGAAACTACATTATATGGTTGAATGATCGAAGCCGAATATGCCCATTTTTGCTTGGTAACCTAAGAATTAGTAAACCGATCTACTAATTGACGCGAATCCTAAAGATAGATCTATTGGGCCTAACAAACCCCATCCATGGTTGCGGATGCTTTAGTACTTCGATGTTGTTTTATCATGTCCGATGGATGTCCCGGAATGATAGGGGATATTCTTATATGCATCTTGTTACTGTCGGTTATCAGGTGTTCAATCCATATGAATGATTTTTGTCTCTATGCATGGGACGTATGTTTATGAGAAATGGAAATATGAAATCTTGTGGTCTATTAAAATTATGAAATGATTATTTATGATAAACTAATGAACTCACCAACCTTTTTGGTTGACACTTGAAAGCATGTTTATTCTCAGGTACGAAAGAAATCTTCCGCTGTGCATTTGCTCATCTTAGAGATATTACTTGGAGTCATTCATGACATATTTCAAAAGACGTTGCATTCGAGTCATTGAGTTCAACAAGATTATTATTAAGTCATTTATAATTTGATATATTATGAAATGGTATGCATGCCTGTCAACTTTCGATGTAATGAAAGTTTGTCTTTTAAAAACGAATGCAATGTTTGTAAAATGTATCATATAGAGGTCAGAACCTCGCGATGTAATCAACTATTGTGAATCGTTTATAATCGATATGAACGGGTCCTTTCAGATACGAGTGGATGTGGAGTCACTTGGTGTCCACATAGGCAAGTGACGGGGTCACTTACCCCCGATGCAAATAGTCTAAAAGAAAAAAAGTGTCTAATAATTCAGTGTATTACTCTCCTTTTTAGGTGCAATGTTTATCTTGCAAAATGTATCTTGTATCATGTTTATCTTGTTGCCATAATATGTTTATGGGCTGGCATAAAAACTAATGTACCTATTAGAAATTTGATTAAAGAGGCGTGGGCCTTTAGTACAGATGAAAACAGAAGTTGGAACTTGAGGGTAATGTTTAATTTGCTATTTGATGAGAAAATAGATAATTACATAGGATGCACATTGCTGGTTGTAGTCTTACTTTGTTTATGAACAATGCATGTCGTTGGAATTAAACCTTTATGAGTGTTTGATTCATCAATTTACTGACAAAGTCGTAGATGAAATAGTAATTATATTCGGGAATGTACATAACAAATCAAAAGCATTGTTATACATATATTTAGATTATATGCCATGTGAAAACCAATTTGCATGATTTCGTTCACGTGATTTGTGTCTATTTAGTATGAGTAGCATCTTTCTAGTTTGGTAGTTCGAGCATTCCCAATGGTTAGTTAATTCAATGCCAATTTATTGTTAATCCATTGATAATCCATTAACACCATTAGGAATGCTTAGCCAATCCATTGCCAATCCATTTATGTCTTCCATTTAGTGAATCTTAAGCATTTTGCATCAAATATGAAATTGTTATAAATACTTGTACAATTTGCTCTTAGATTTGTACCATAATTTAAATAATTAATTTTTAGTGGTTGAAGAAGGATGTGATGGTTGAGAGTGATATGTGATGAGTTAGTGATAGGAAATATATGAGAAAGAAGCGATAATGTGACGCTGATGTCGCAGTGTATTAATATGAAGAAGTGTGTCATGAATGTGAATGCTTTTATGAAGTTGTTACATTTGGCTACCACAGAACTTCGTGAGTTGTGTTCACTTACAACATATTTAACGGTAGCGTTATAGAGCCCGTTTGGACTCATACGTCACCATGCCACCACAATGTGGCGTGATGGGCACGGGTAGATAAAATTAGGCGTGACCAAGTATCAACCAATTAGAATTTATAATTTAGAATTTAATGTATTTATAATTTAATTAATTAAATAAAAAAATTAAATAATCAAAAAATAATAGACCTACTCTCCATTACATCCCATCACTGTTACAAAACTATCATATTATCACAATTGCCACATCAACATTATACAACACAAAAACACCGTATCACGCCATCACTACTAACGTGAACATCATAGAATTTACTAAACGTGAGCATCATAAAATTTACAATAATCTTTTATCATTTTTTTGACAGTCTAATGGATTATTTGGTAAATATCACACCAAATAATATCATTCTTCTCTAACATGACCCTTGTTCTTACGATAGGTGCTAGAAATGCTATTTTTGAAGTCTTTTTTTTTTTTCAAAAAATAAAAAATAAAATAGTTGTTACCTTTTTGATACTGTGTAATCCGTTAGTACTAACTAAATAACTATTCCGGTTCCAGTATTAGATTAAACTATGTAAAGCTTTCACGTTTCGGTTTATGGGTTTGTCAAATAGAAAATTAACTAGTTTTCGAACCCTCGCTTCGCGTCGGGGGTTCGGTTTTTAATGTATTTTATTGTGTTTAATTACGGAGCCTGTGAGTGAAAAATCAACGTATATGATAAGTACCCTAAATATTTAGCGTTTTTTAAAAAGTGTCCGTTTTGCGTATAGTTAGTGACATTGTGATCATAAAATTATTTCGAGTTTAACGATGGTGTCGGAAAAATTTAACTCGTTGCGAGCGAGAAGATATGACCCGTTGAAATATTTGAGTGGAGTTTACTTAAGATATTTTATGAAAATTTTGATTTGACACTTTAGCCCCATGTTTTGGGGGCTAATTTTAATTTTTGAACAAAGCGTGGGGGCGTTTGTGGGGTTAGTTAAAAGAAAGGAAAAAAAAGATGAAAATACGAAAACGCCACTGGTACTATTCATCATTTTTGTCTAATAGATAGTATAGTAATAACTAGTAATAGGGAGGTGCGCGTTGCGGCGCCATCGTGTAGACATTTTTGGGCAATGTCATGGAGTTTTAAAGAGTTGTTTGCGGTTATTGGCGAAAGTTTTGAAAAAATTGTAGGGAAAAAGAAGGGTAAAAATAACAAAATAAGAATTAAACGTAACGTTATTTTGAGGAAAATTAGTTTTAAAAAAATCGGGCCAACGGTTTTGTATACTCTTGTAGTAAAATTTGTAGGGGAGAATGAGAGGAAGAGTTTAAAAAAAATGTTGTAGCTAAGTACTATGCCCTTTGGGTACAACAGTTTAAGGTCAACGTACAAGTCAATGCTGCACCAAATGGGTCGCTATTGATGAATAGTAAATGAATAGTTGCCCATTATGACACTTAGTATATAGAGTAAGTCGCTATCGATGAATAGTATATAGAGTAAGTCGCTATTGATGAATAGTAAGTGAATAGTATATAGAGTAGGAGAGTGATATGTATACAATCCATTTTTGTTATATACACAACCATTATGTTTTACAGTATTGCAGTACAACACTGTAAAGAATGATGGTTGTGTACATAACAAAAATGAGTTGTGTACATATCATCACCCTATAGAGTAATGCCTACTATTTGGGCTTGGAGTAATTCTGGCTTTTTAAAGTAGCAAACATTTTCTTGCAAGTTTAACTGTTTACCTGTGACTTAATGAAATTAATAGGATGAAAAAATTATTCGGTAAGTAAATTTGAGTGTTTACTTGCACCTTATTTATTAATCTCATCTTGCTTGGAGGGATTATGGGTCATTCAGAAAAGCCTTCTAGTCCACATACAACCGTATTATTTCCTTTAACTACCCCTCACACTCTGACACACTCTTTTCTTTTTTTCTTTTTTCATTCTTAAAAATCAAACACCGATTATTATACCACCAAGCAATGATGATTACGGCGCCTTCTTTCTTTCTCAAAAATCAAACACCGGTAATTACACCACCAAGCACCGATGATTATGACGCTGATGACTACGAAGCCGATTATTTCAACTAGATCGGAAAACGATGTATTATTGTTGATTCAAAAAAGGAGAAAAAAGATTGGATCGAATCGATTGTTCAGCATTCGAGGTCCGATACTGATAAGGAAATCGTTGTTTTTTAGTTGTTCGGCATTCAAAGCTGATGATTACACCACCAAAAACCGATTATTTCACTGGTTTGATGATTATAACTTTTAATGATTTCAGTATTATTTTTAGATGTTAAATGTAAAATTAGTTTTGGTGCTTTCTGTGATACGACAGTGGGTGTTCGTCATCAATTTGTAATATTTCTTAGCTGTAAAGTTTGGTTCCATACTCCTTTGTGTTTTATGATCTTTGTTGTGTTTGCTGATAATGATAATTACAAAATAGTTTGTTAGGGGTACAACTGTAATTTGATTCATTAAGATATTTCATTTGGTTAAAAAAGTAAACACCATTTTGTTAGGATCAGATTATTTGATATAGACATGTATATCTATACATCCATCTATATGGATAACATGACTTAATGGAAAAAACAGTAAACAAGCCCTAAATATGATACTCCGTAACTACGAGTCTACGACGTACTACTTATCTTCCTCCAATTTGTTGCTAGATTTGTTATGTGGTCATTTTTATTTCTTAACATAAAGCATGGAGTTTTTCTTTTTTCTTTTTTGAACAGCAGTACGGATCAACCAGGGAAATTAACCACCCACGCGTTCACCCTCCTCCGCCCCGCGACGCGATGTGCCGAAGGCACCCTTTGGATAGAATTCAAGGGTAAAGCGGCAACCTTGTGTGCAATGTTGTACCCCACGGAAGTCGAAAACCCATCCGTTAAGGAGCCGTTGAGCTTTTTCTTTTTTTTTTTTTTTTTTTTTTTAATTTTAAATGGCCAAATTTCACAATTACTCCGTCCACATATATGATTAAAACGTACGAGAAGGAAAACGGTAAGCTGGGTGGATGGTTGGGCGGGACCCTGGGCACTCCACTGCCATCGGCACCCAGAAGGACGCTAGGCTGGGCAGCCCCAGGACCCAACAGTTGGGACCTCCCTAATGGATATAATTTTCTATAATATTGCCACAACATCAGTTTCATATACTTGTACAGTTATTAGACATTTACGAGTATCTATTGATGAATTCATTCTACTATTTTCTTTATGGTGTATAGATCAATTGTAATGTTGTATTTGTGGGATACTTTCTTTTACATCTCCTGAAATCTCATTTCAAAATATATTTTCATATGAAGAAACAGAGTTGTTAAAAATGCCATAAACATGTGCTGATTATAATTTATTATCTAAAATATTGCCACATCAGTTTCATATACTTCTACAGTTATTAGGAATATCTATTAATGAATTAATGAATCAAATTGATAAAAAAGTCATAATCCCCTTTTAGTACATCAACAACAATTGATCAAAAGAATCAGAAACCTAGCAACAATTAAGTCACCATAACTAAAAATGCATGTTGTTTGTGACCAAAAACTACACTCTTCTTCTACAATTATGCCATTCTAATTCTAATTGTCGTTATCCATTGCAGGCAATTCATTCAGATCAAACTCATGAACCATCCTATCCTCACATTCTTCAATTTTCGGAATTTCGTCAGCCAGCATCAATAAACCATTAACCGCGTCTATTATATTACTCGATACAATAATACCTCGGGGCTTCGGCTTGCGATGGGGGTTGCGATCTTGAGACATAAGTATTAAAGTTTCTGCAGCATGTCGTACATCTTCGTCAACCTCCACTCGATCAACGTCATCAACTAGTAACCCTGAACGACTTCTCTTACGACGCTTAACTTCCCCCTTAAATAAACACTTACTCAATAAATAATCATTAGCGTTACGCCCTTGAACGAATGCTTTCCATCTGTCTTCCTTATGAGTCTCGACATGAAAATAAAACTCTTTCACCGACCCAAAACAACTTCGACATATACGACATACTGTTTTACCTTGTCCGTTTTTAAAACCCGCACCGAAATCTTCTACAACATGTTGATTCACTAGTCCTATCTCCGTGTCTCGTGGCCGTTTCTTGAAATTCTCTGCCAATGCAATGAATTTACTAAGTACCCCTTTTTCGATATCTTTGTGGAAGTTGTACGGATTAATTATGGGTTTGATGGTTGTCGAGTTGACAACATTATGATCATCATGAGTTGTCGTTTTATTCATTACTAGTTCACTACAGGTTGCGAAATCCAATAATTGATAAATTTCCAATCAAGTTCATCTGGGTTTACGCTCACCGGGTTCATCACTCTCTTATTCATCTCTATAAGTTGCGCAATCGAATATTTAATAACTTTGCGATCAAGTGCGTCTTGTTTTTCGTTCACGGGTTGAATCAGATTCGTGAACTCTAAACAGACTCTTTTAACACCACGTTTAGGATCAGAATTTTGAAAATTCATTGTCGTTTGTGAATTGGATAAAGAAATTGGAGAAACTAGGCGGAAAGAAATTGAGGAGGTATTTTTTTTGTTGGTATGAAGAAGTTAAATATGGTATGTAATATATAATGAGTTGCTAAAGGAATTTGTATTGTGTTACAATAACGAAATTAACGCTAGCTGGTAATCTAGATTGAGAATTATATATGGAAATAGGGGTGGTAAAAAGGGAAACAATTAGTTTTTTAGATTTCAAAAATATTTTATTGATACTTCTCAGCTTTTGTTTCGTTGGGTGAAATTTTATACTGTAACTCGCAAGTTTGCTTTCTTTTTTTTAAATTTAGTTTTTGTTATAAAAGTCAATTGTGGATGCTAATTTTATTATTATTATAGATATTGTATAGTAGTTTTTTTGAGTATATATATGTGTTATATGCACACTTCTAATGAGATATAAAAAACACATACTTCTAATGAGATATAAAAAACACATACTTCTCTCATATTTCCTCTATATACTTATTAGTAGTCTACAGTCAAGAACCAGGCTACTAAAGGTAGTTATAAGCCTACTGAATTATAACACGTTATCAGCACGAAGTGCTCCGTATAATCAAGGTTTATCTAAGCAAGCACACGTCACTAATCAAGGTAAGAAATTGTTTAACTTTTATTAACTTCACTAACATTTATATTTATGTTATTTAAGTTATATATGGTCGGTTATACCGCCTGAATTATATTTCTGTAATCTAACTTTTATTAACTTCACTAACATTTATATTTATGTTATTTAAGTTATATATGGCCGGTTATACCGCCTGAATTATATTTATGTAATCTAACTCTTATTAACTTCACTAACATTTATATTTATGTTATTTAAGTTATATATGATCGGTTATACCGCCTGAATTATATTTCTGTAATCTAACCCTTATTAACTTCACTAACATTTATATTTATGTTATCTAACATTTATGATTACTTATGCAATTAATCATTATTTATTTCATGCATACTAATATTTATTCTTAAAATTATTATTTATGCATAATATGTTTATTCTCTTAATCTTCATATTTATACTAAACGTATTTATACTAAATATATTTATAGTAATCGAATTTGTACTAATAAAATTCTTTTATTAAAAATTATTATTAATACAACGAGTACATAACAGTCGTTAACGTCAACTAACGACGTTACAACGGTCATATATACATAACGGTTGTTAACGTCAACTGACGACGTTACAACGACTATATTTTTCAAATATAAAATAAACATCTCCGTTTTCACATTTTTACAAATCAATCTTCATTTTCTCAGATTACCACCATCAAAATTTTTTTTTTTTTTGTAAAGATGATTCACACAAGGATGATTTTTCCTATTGTATTGGTCATACTAACTATCATCATTGTTACTAATATACCACCGGGTGAACCTATATTCTATCCTGCTCTTGTGGTTTTATCATCTGTAATCATGTCATTATTCTGTTGTTTGCTACTTATGAATTTAAAATAATTCTAATTTCATTTTATTATTTGTCTATGATCAGAAATTGATTATGATTATAATTTATGTTGTTCATCTTTCTGAAAATAGAAAATGTCAAACTTATCAAAGCTTGAGTTTGATGCCCTAGACGTATCGGGAACAAACTACACATCATGGGTCATGGATGTAGAAATAAATCTTAGATCATTGGGTATTCTAGAAACTTTAAAAGAAAACAATACTTGTTCTGATCAAGATAAATTAAAATCAATTGCTTTTATTCGCAAACATATTGATATCACCTTAAAATATATGTATCTCACTATCAAAGATCCACATGTTTTATGAGAAAGTATCAAGAGTAGATTAGATAATCAAAAGGAAATATTACTCCCAGCTGTGAGGGAAGAATGGAGAAATCTAAGGTTCCAAGACTTTAAAAAGGTAAATGAATACAGCTCGGCCATGTTCAAGATCCGTTCAAAGCTTCAATTCTGTGGTCAAGAAATAAGTGATGCTGATATGATGGAAAAAACTTTCTCCACAATGCATTCTGCAAACATTACTATACAAGAAAATTTAAGATTGCAGAATTACAAAACTTTTTCCAAACTTCAAACTTATCTCTTAGTTGCAGAAGTGAATAAAGAATTACTGATGAATAATCAAGAATCTCGTCCTACGGGTGCGCTAGCATTCCCTGAAGCTAATGCTATTAACAATAATAATAAAAAAAGAAATGCACCTGGACGAGGACGTGGGCGAGGTCATGGTCATATTGGCCAAAACCATCATCATGGAAATTACCATAACAATAATAAAAATCATAACTATGTTCGAAATCACCCTTATGGTAATGATCGTGGTGGTAGTGGTGGTCGTAATGGTTACGGTGGTCGTGGTCGTGGACAAAGAAATAATAATCCACAAAATTATAAACTTCAACCACCATACAATCCCACAAATTATAATGTTGAAGGAAGCTCTTCAAAGAATATTGAAGATTCTTGTTATTGATGTGGTAAAATTGGACATTGGTCTAAAAACTGTCGAACAAATCAATATTCTGTTAATCAATATCAGGAATCCCTAAAAGAAAAAGGAAAAGAGGCAAACCTTGTGGATGACCTTGATACAAAAATCACTGAGCCAACAAGTGACTACTTTAATGAATAAATTTCCTATTATATGTCCATATCAAATAAATGGATATAGATTTACGATCTATACCATATCTACTTTACTATATGTTTTTTTATTATGTATTTTCGTTTGTAACATATTTTTTGAATGTAATATATTGATGAATTATGTACTCATTATTTGTTTCTCATATTTTGAAGTTCATGATGTGCACTACTGGAGTGCAAAATCAGTCAAATGGTGGGGATCTTTGTATTGCAGACAGTGGTACCACACACACTATACTCAAATCTAAAAAATATTTCACTGGTTTTAAAGCAACAGAAGGAACGGTACATACTATATCAGTTCCTGCGGATTTAATAAAAGGAATGAGAAAGGCAAAATTCATGTTACCAAATGATACAAATTTTCTGATAAAAAATGCCTTATTTTCTCCCATGTCAAAGAGAAATTTGTTAAGCTTCTCTGACATATATCAAAATGGATATGATTATCAGTCAGTGACTACAGAAAATGATAAATATTTAAGTATCACTGACAAGAAGCATGTGATTGAAAAACTACCAAGACTTAGTTCTGGTTTACATTATACATATATAAATGTACCAGAAGCACACATGGTAGTTAATGAAAAGGCATGTGATCCTGTAATGATAAATCTGTGGCATGAAAGATTAGGCCACCCGGGATCAACAATGATGAAAAGAATAATTCAAAATACACATGAACATCCATTGACGGATCAAAAGATCCCTCATGATGCAATTATCTCATGTACATCATGCTCACTTGGAAAATTGATAATAAGACCATCACCTCTTAAGGTTGAAAAAGAATCACCAATGTTTCTTGAAAGAATTCAAGGTGATATATGTGGATCAATTCATCCACCATGTGGACCATTTAGATATTTCATGGTCCTAATCGACGCATCTAGTAGATGGTCTCATGTTTGTCTATTATCAAGTCGAAACATGACATTTGCAAAATTTCTTGCTCAAATTATTAAATTGAGAGTACATTTCCCTGATTATACTATTAAAAGGGTGAGATTGGATAATGCTGGTGAGTTTACATCTCAAGCATTTAATGATTTTTGCATGTCTATTGGGATTGTTGTTGAACATCCTGTTGCTCATGTACATACACAAAATGGTTTAGCCGAATCACTAATTAAACGATTGCAATTAATAGCTAGACCATTGATAATGAGAACAAAACTCCCAGTATATGTATGGGGTCATGCAATTTTACATGCTGCATCATTAATTCGCATTAGACCAAGTGCAAGTCATACATATTCTCCTTTGCAACTTGCTTTTGGCCATCAACCAAATATTTTCCATCTTAGAACATTTGGTTGTGCGGTTTATGTTCTTATCGCACCACCACAGCGCACTAAAATGGGTCCTCAAAGAAGGATGGGAATATATGTTGGATATGAAACATCTTCAATCATAAGATATATTGAACCCATGACGGGTGATGTTTTTACAGCATGTTTTGCTGATTGTCACTTTAATGAAACATTGTTCCCTAGATTAGGGGGAGAAATAAAAAATAAAGAAAATGATGTTTCATGGTGTGAACCTCAATTAATGTATCTTGATCCTCGCACAAAAGAATGCGAGACCGAAGTTCAAAAAATAATGCATATGCAAGAACTTGCGAATAAATTGCCAGATGCATTTACAGATACAAAAAGAGTGACTAAATCATATATACCAGTAGTAAATGCTCCAGCTCGAATTGAAATTCTAAAAGCTGGCAATAATGTCACTCTTGAATCTTTGCCACGCCAGAAACGTGGGAGACCAATTGGTTCTAAAGATAAAAATCCTCGAAAAAGAAAATCAGCTGATAATGAGGTAAAAGAAAATGTTCAAGAAGAACCACAAATCAATACTCCTTCTGCAGAGGAGATTGATGATGTCAATACGGAATTTTCAATCAATTATGCACATTCAAAAATATTATGGAATCGAAATGAAATGAAAAATCTTGATGAAATATTTTCATATAATGTTGCATATGACATCATGAATGATGATGTGATGACCCGGAAAATTTCGACTTATTTAAACCAATTCTCTATACGATTTATTATTTTGACACGTTAAACAAAGTCTGTTAGATTGAGTCTCAAAATTTTGGAACTGTTTCATATATTCAATTACCTTTGACTACTCTCGATGATTCATGAACAATTATATGTATGTATATATGTATATGTACAAGTAAAAACGACTTTCCTACAGTAAAACACTATTTGCTACAGTGAAATCGTACTTTGCTACAGTGCTACAGTAAAATTGACTTTGCTACAGTGCTACAGTAAAATTGACTTTGCTACAGTGAATTGCTACAGTAAAATTGCCTGTAGCAAAGTGAATTGCTACAGTAGCACTATTTGATGTCGACGAACTAGAAACAAAACGCCATGCGATCGCATGGCAAAAACACTGAAAACTCATGCGATCGCATGAGCTACAGTAAATGAAAAAGTATTATAAATACGCCAGTTTGTTCGACGAGTTACTCACCCCAATTTATTTTCTTCCTTCTGTAAATGATAAGATATTTATAATTTTAATATTATAATTTAAGTTTAATAATAATAAGGTATTTACGAGGGTATTTTAATTCGGGTTTCAAACCGTTTCAAGCTAAGGTAATATTGGGTATTGTTCGGGGTATTGTTCTAGAATCCAAGGCCAACCATACAGTCGTCTACCATCATTACGTCTACGCTATTTCCATACAATATTGAATCACAATATTGAACTGTGAGTTATAGTCTCCCTTTTTAAATACTTTAAATATTTTTGGGCTGAGAATACATGCAATTTATTTTAAACGCAATAAGACACAAGTACATACTAAATTCTACACTGAGTTAAACCGAAAATCCCTTAGCTTTGGTAACTAGTAGCTGCCAGTACATAGGATATGGACTGGTGGGCGCGAATAATTGTATATGGATCCATAGGGCTTGACATCCCCGTCCGAGCTAGAGCGCTAGCCTTTTAACGGACGTATGTTATTTGAGTTTAAGACACGTTGGTTTGCGTGTATTAAAACGAATGGGGTAATTATCACTATAGCGTTAAGTTTTGTTACCAGGGTGCTCTGTTACGTAGAATCTATTGATAAACTTTTGATGAAATCTTGTGGTCTATCTTTATATATGTTTATGACTCGAGCAATTAAACCTATAACTCACCAACATTCGTGTTGACTTTTTAGCATGTTTTATTCTCAGGTCCTTAGAATGCTTCCGCTGTGATGTGCTTGTTGCCTGCATGGAGTCTCTCATGCTTTGTACAAAGTTTATTGCATTTAAAATAAAACTGCGTTGTGTAATAAATAACTGGACTGTGATGTCAACCTGTAAATTAAAGACTTATGTATTTCGGGGTTTTGCTTATACCTAAGCACTCGCCCACATGTTTATAACTTTCTATATTTAGAAAGTCACTTATTTTAATGAATGCAATATTTTATCAAAACGTATCATATAGAGGTCAAAACCTCACTGTGGAATCAATGATTAACGTGCCGCGTCAATAGCGATTTTGACGGGTCGTTACAGTTGGTATCCGAGCTTGAGGTCATAGGGAACCAGAAATTACATTAGTGTGTTTAACTGGTAATTGTTAGGATACATTAGTGAGTCTGGACTATGACCATATTTGTTTTTACTGATTTTTGCTTATCATTTGGTCAAAAACATTATATGTAATATATTTATATGCTAACGTAATTATTGTTTCAATTATGTGATAGATGACTTCTTCTAATCCTATCATTTTGTACGACTCGGAATCGGACACTGAATCTATTCTATCCACAACTGAAAAGGGCGTTCCAATACCTATTAAAGAAGAAATTGTGTTAGCCGGGGAATCTCAACTCCCGGTAAACCCAGAGGAGGTTCCAGCTCCACCCAGCTTTAGTTTTCCGGAGCCACAATATCGTTGGCATGGACCCATGATCCCTGGAGTAAACGAGGATCATCCATTTCTAAACAAATATGGACATTGGTCCAGATATACCGCCGACAGGCGGGTTGTGCCGATTACGCCTGGCAGATTTCGGTTCATGACCACCGGTACATATTCTTGCAGTTCGTCATCATATTCTCCTACACATGACTCAGACAGTTCGTCATCAGACGAGATCAGTAAGGAGGAGGATTTCGCTAATGAATAAAAGAGATCACTAAGGAGAAATTCCAACTTGCTATAGATAATAAAAACAACCACAATAATAAAATGTCCTTAATTATTAAAAAAGAACAGGACCATTCGATCCGTAACCACCCTTATTGTATTAAACCCACTGAGGCAACGGGTACCTCAAAACCCCAACTAAAAATAAAATACACTGCCAGAATGTCTGTCGGACCATGTGCACACAAACAATTGGCAGAGAGAACCAAATGGGAAGAAGTTTCTGATAGTTCTGAATAAACGACCTCGCAACCATAAATCTTCCATGCGCTATTTTATTGCTTATGTGTGCTACTCTATCTTGTTATGTAAAATATGCCTATGTAAAATATCGGTATTGTATGGTATTGTATTATTTTGGTTTATTAATAATAAATGCATGGAATGATTATTTGTATTATTACTATTTCTTATTATTATTATTACATAATAATGTAATAACTCGCTATAATTTTTCATAGTGGAATATTATTAGGATTTTAGTAGTTAATTCCTTGTACTAGCTATTATGTATGAACTTAACGGGTAGGTAATACCCTAGAAATAATTATAAAATGCTAATAAGAAGAAAATGCTTTTATAATAATCGGTTCATATTATTAATATGCTACGATTAACTATTGACAACTCATTTTACCTATAATATTCTATATGATTAAATTATATCTGTTGTGTTTATTGAAGAAAAATGTCTCAAATGTCGGATGCTGAGTTTGAGCAACTAGTCGAGAAACGTGTGAATGAAAGAATTGCTGCAGCCGAGGCAGCAAAAGCAACAGCCGAAGCAGCAGCCAAAGCAGCAGCCGTAAACACAAACTCACGAAACGGATGCTCATACAAAACTTTTCAAGGATGCAAACCACAGACGTTTAGTGGAACCGAGGGACCAGTCGGTCTAACCCGATGGTTTGAAAAGATGGAGTCCGTTTTCAAAATCAGTAATTGTGCGAACGGAGACAAGTCAAGGTATGCTTCGTGCACATTGCAAGATGGTGCACTTACTTGGTGGAACAATTATGCTAAAGCAGAAGGAATAGATACGGCATATGATATCTCTTGGGAAGAACTGAAAAAGATGCTAATCGAGGAGTACTGTCCTCGAAACGAGATCAGAAAAATGGAATCTGAGTTACGTAATCTGAAGGTTATCGGCGCGAATCTCAATAACTATGAAAAGCGTTTCATGGAACTAGCCTTGTTGTGTCCCGAATTGGTGCCAAATGAGAAACGAAAGATAGAAATGTATATTGACGGTTTATCGATCAATATCAAAGGAAATGTTACATCGTCCAAACCGAATACAATGCAGGAAGCCATGACAATGGCACACCAACTCATGGACCAGATCACAGAGAGTTCGATTAAGGCACCAATTACCGAAGTCAAGACAACTGAAGGAAAGAGGAAATGGGAAGACTATAAGGGCAAAAGTACTCACCTGAAGAAACAAGAAACTTTTAAAGGTAAACAAGATGGGACAACTGCAAGTCCAAACTATAAGGGACCCCATCCGTTCTGCAAAAGATGTTACACACATCATGCAGGTTATTGCCAAGTGGTCTGTGATAAGTGCAACAAGAAAGGACATGTGGCGAAAGATTGTTATGCCACCGTTTCTGAAGTAAAGACAAAACTGACCGATGTCAAGAAATGTTTTGGATGCGGGAAGTCTGGTCACTTTATAAATCAATGCCCTGATAAGGAGAAGAACAAAGAACCCGCACGTGGAAGGGCATTTAATGTTAGTACCAGAGAAGCACGTGAGGATCCTAATCTTGTCACGGGTACGTTTACCGTTAATAATCAACTAGCTTCTATTATGTTTGATACGGGTACTGATAGAAGTTATATGTGTAAAGACTTTAGTTCTAAACTAAAATGTGCATCATTACCTCTAGACGATAAATATACTATTGAATTAGCTAATGGTAAACTGATAAAAGCCGATAAAATTTGCCATGGTTGCGAAATGAATCTCGCTGGTGAAACCTTCAAAATCGATTTGATACCCGTAGAATTAGGAAGTTTTGACGTAATCGTTGGCATGGACTGGATGTCCAAAACAAGAGCGGAAGTTGTTTGCGCTGAGAAAGCAATCCGCATCCCTCGTAAGGATGAAACGGCATTAATGATTTATGGGGAGAAGAGCAACTCAAAGCTGAACTTTATCAGCTGTATGAAGGCCCAGAAACTTATAAGAAAAGGTTGTTATGCTATTCTGGCACACATAAAGAAGATCGATACTGAAGAAAGAAGCATTAATGACATGCCGGTTGTAAGAGAATATCCCGGAGTATTTCCAGAAGAATTACCGGGGCTACCTCCACATAGATGTGTAGAATTCCAGATTGATCTCATACCAGGAGCTGCACCTGTAGCCCGATCTCCATATAGACTTGCACCTTCAGAAATGCAAGAATTACAAGACCAGTTGCAAGAATTATCGGACCGTGGATTTATTCGTCCTAGTTTTTCACCTTGGGGTGCTCCTATTCTGTTCGTCAAGAAGAAGGATGGATCTATGAGAATGTGCATAGATTACCGAGAATTAAACAAATTAACGATCAAGAATCGGTACCCATTACCGAGGATTGATGATTTGTTTGATCAATTGCAAGGATCAAGTGTTTATTCTAAGATTGATCTACGCTCCGGATATCATCAACTGAGAGTGAAGGAAGAAGATGTTCCTAAAACCGCGTTCAGAACCCGTTACGGTCACTATGAGTTCCTAGTCATGCCTTTTGGATTAACTAATGCTCCAGCAGTATTCATGGATCTAATGAATCGCATCTGTAGACCGTATTTAGACAAATTTGTTATTGTTTTTATCGACGACATATTGATTTACTCAAAGAACAAGGAAGAACATGAGCAACACTTAAGACTGGTACTAGAGATACTCAAGAAAGAAGAATTGTACGCAAAATTTTCGAAGTGTGATTTCTGGTTACAAGAAGTACAATTTTTGGGCCATGTTGTCAGTAAACATGGAATTAAAGTTGACCCCGCCAAGATCGAAGCCATTAGTAAATGGGAAATCCCGAAGACTCCAACACAAATTCGCCAATTCTTAGGTCTTGCTGGTTACTACCGAAGATTCATTCAAGATTTCTCTAGAATCGCCAAACCCTTAACTGCATTGACTCAAAAGGGAAAGAAGTATGATTGGTCCACAGAACAGGAATCCTCATTCCAGTTATTAAAGAAGAAGTTAACGTCTGCACCCATTTTGTCATTACCGGAAGGAAATGATGATTTCGTGATCTATTGTGATGCTTCACGCCAAGGTTTAGGATGTGTATTAATGCAACGCACAAAAGTCATCGCATATGCCTCACGACAACTAAAAATTCATGAAAAGAACTATACGACGCATGATTTAGAACTTGGAGCAGTAGTTTTTGCACTCAAAATATGGAGACACTATCTATATGGCACCAAGTGTACAGTGTACACTGACCATAAGAGTCTTCAGCATATTTTTGATCAAAAACAACTCAATATGAGGCAACGTCGCTGGGTAGAGTTGTTAAACGATTACGATTGTGAAATCCGTTACCACCCCGGAAAGGCTAATGTTGTAGTTGATGCCTTAAGTCGAAAAGAAAGAGTAAAACCTCTTAGGGTTCGAGCTTTGAATATTACAATTCGTACTGATCTCACAAAGCAAATTCAAGCAGCACAGTTAGAAGCTTTAAAAGAAGAACACGAAAAAGGCGAAATGAGCAAAGGGTTAGAAAAACAACTTAAAGTAAAAGCCGATGGAACCCTGTATTTTGCTGGTAGGATATGGGTACCAAAACATGGTAACCTAAGGCAACTAGTACTGGATGAAGCACACAAAACGAGGTACTCAATTCACCCAGGAAACGGGAAAATGTACCACGATCTCAAGAAGTTTTATTGGTGGCCTAATATGAAGACAGAAATTGCTACTTATGTAAGCAAATGTTTGACGTGTGCAAAGGTCAAAGCTGAGCACCAAAAGCCGTCAGGATTACTGCAACAACCAAAAATTCCGCAGTGGAAATGGGAAAGAATAACCATGGATTTCATTACGAAATTGCCAAGGACTACAAGTAGTCATGATACTATTTGGGTGATAGTTGATCGTCTAACTAAATCAGCTCACTTTCTACCAATAAAGGAGACAGACAGTATGGAGAAATTAGCACGCCTATATTTGAAGGAAGTAGTTTCCAGGCATGGTGTACCCATCTCTATCATATCTGATCGCGACACCCGATTCACATCACGTTTCTGGCAGTCATTACAAAAAGCATTGGGAACTCGATTAGATATGAGCACCGCTTATCACCCACAGACAGATGGTCAAAGTGAAAGAACAATACAAACATTGGAAGACATGTTACGGGCATGCGTGATTGACTTTGGAACCAGTTGGGATCTACACTTACCGTTGGCAGAATTTTCATACAATAACAGCTATCATACGAGCATCAACGCAGCGCCATTTGAAGCACTTTACGGTAGAAAGTGCAGATCTCCTATCTGTTGGAGTGAAGTAAGAGAAAGACAACTTACTGGACCAGAAATTATTCATGAAACCACCGAAAAGATCATTCAAATACAACAGCGATTGAAAACGGCCATGAGTCGCCAAAAGGGTTATGCTGATGTAAGAAGAAAACCGCTAGAATTTCAAGTGGGCGACAAAGTCATGTTGAAGGTGTCACCCTGGAAAGGCGTTGTACGATTCGGTAAACGAGGAAAGCTAAGTCCTAGGTACGTAGGACCCTTTGAAATCACCGAAAGAATTGGAGCAGTTGCTTATCGATTAAAGCTACCACAAGAACTTAGTAGTGTTCACGACACATTTCACGTGTCAAATTTGAAGAAATGTTTAGCTGAAGAGGATGTCGTAATTCCTCTTGATGAAATACGAATCAATGATAAACTCCATTTTGTCGAAGAACCTGTTGAAATCATGGACCGTGAGGTCAAAAAATTAAAACAAAGCAAAATACCGATAGTTAGAGTTCGTTGGAACGCTAGACGAGGACCCGAGTTTACTTGGGAACGTGAGGATCAAATGAAGCAAAAGTATCCACATTTGTTCACTGATATCGCTCATAAAACAGGTACTACTCAAAATTTCGGGACGAAATTTTCTTTAACGGGGAGGTTATGTGATGACCCGGAAAATTTCGACTTATTTAAACCAATTCTCTATACGATTTATTATTTTGACACGTTAAACAAAGTCTGTTAGATTGAGTCTCAAAATTTTGGAACTGTTTCATATATTCAATTACCTTTGACTACTCTCGACGATTCATGAACAATTATATGTATGTATATATGTATATGTACAAGTAAAAACGACTTTCCTACAGTAAAACACTATTTGCTACAGTGAAATCGTACTTTGCTACAGTGCTACAGTAAAATTGACTTTGCTACAGTGCTACAGTAAAATTGACTTTGCTACAGTGAATTGCTACAGTAAAATTGCCTGTAGCAAAGTGAATTGCTACAGTAGCACTATTTGATGTCGACGAAC
This sequence comes from Rutidosis leptorrhynchoides, assembly GCF_046630445.1. NCBI lineage: Eukaryota > Viridiplantae > Streptophyta > Magnoliopsida > Asterales > Asteraceae > Rutidosis > Rutidosis leptorrhynchoides. The sequence goes on along the minus strand of NC_092333.1, from coordinate 608,023,766 downwards.
TAGAAACAAAACGCCATGCGATCGCATGGCAAAAACACTGAAAACTCATGCGATCGCATGAGCTACAGTAAATGAAAAAGTATTATAAATACGCCAGTTTGTTCGACGAGTTACTCACCCCAATTTATTTTCTTCCTTCTGTAAACGATAAGATATTTATAATTTTAATATTATAATTTAAGTTTAATAATAATAAGGTATTTACGAGGGTATTTTAATTCGGGTTTCAAACCGTTTCAAGCTAAGGTAATATTGGGTATTGTTCGGGGTATTGTTCTAGAATCCAAGGCCAACCATACAGTCGTCTACCATCATTACGTCTACACTATTTCCCTACAATATTGAATCACAATATTGAACTGTGAGTTATAGTCTCCCTTTTTAATTACTTTAAATATTTTTGGGCTGAGAATACATGCAATTTATTTTAAACGCAATAAGACACAAGTACATACTAAATTCTACACTGAGTTAAACCGAAAATCCCTTAGCTTTGGTAACTAGTAGCTGCCAGTACATAGGATATGGACTGGTGGGCGCGAATAATTGTATATGGATCCATAGGGCTTGACATCCCCGTCCGAGCTAGAGCGCTAGCCTTTTAACGGACGTATGTTATTTGAGTTTAAGACACGTTGGTTTGCGTGTATTAAAACGAATGGGGTAATTATCACTATAGCGTTAAGTTTTGTTACCAGGTGCTCTGTTACGTAGAATCTATTGATAAACTTTTGATGAAATCTTGTGGTCTATCTTTATATATGTTTATGACTCGAGCAATTAAACCTATAACTCACCAACATTCGTGTTGACTTTTTAGCATGTTTTATTCTCAGGTCCTTAGAATGCTTCCGCTGTGATGTGCTTGTTGCCTGCATGGAGTCTCTCATGCTTTGTACAAAGTTTATTGCATTTAAAATAAAACTGCGTTGTGTAATAAATAACTGGACTGTGATGTCAACCTGTAAATTAAAGACTTATGTATTTCGGGGTTTTGCTTATACCTAAGCACTCGCCCACATGTTTATAACTTTCTATATTTAGAAAGTCACTTATTTTAATGAATGCAATATTTTATCAAAACGTATCATATAGAGGTCAAAACCTCACTGTGGAATCAATGATTAACGTGCCGCGTCAATAGCGATTTTGACGGGTCGTTACAGATGATGATGATCCAGAACCAAAATCTGTCATGGAATGTCAAAATAGACATGATTGGGATCATTGGAAAGGAGCAATACGAGCTGAATTTGAATCGCTCAATAAAAAAAAAGTTTTCGAATCTATCATTCTCACACCTAAAGATGTGAAACCTGTGGGATATAGATGGATTTTTGTGCGAAAAAGAAATGAGAAAAATGAAGTTACAAGGTATAAAGCTAGACTTGTAGCTCAAGGTTTTTCTCAAAGACCAGGAGTTGATTATGAGGAAACTTATTCTCCTGTTATGGATGCAATTACTTTTAGATACTTAATCAGTCTGGCAGTTTTTAAAAATTTAGAAATGCATCTCATGGATGTTGTGACTGCTTATCTATATGGATCACTTGATAGTGATATATATATGAAGATACCTGAAGGATTTAAGGTATCAGAAGCAACCAATGCAAAACCCAAAGAAATGTACTCAATCAAGTTACAAAGGTCTTTATATGGGTTGAAACAATCTGGTCGCATGTAGTATAAACGATTAAGTGATTACTTGATAAGCAAAGGGTATACCAATAATCTTATTTGCCCATGTGTTTTCATTAAGAAAACAACATCCGGATATGTGATCATAGCTGTTTATGTTGATGATCTTAACATCATAGGTACAAATAAAGAGATCCATGAAGCCATTCAACTTCTAAAGAAAGAATTTGAAATGAAAGATCTCGGAAAAACCAAGTATTGCCTTGGTTTACAAATTGAGCATATGCCTAATGGTTTACTTGTACATCAAACAACATATACTGAAAAGATTTTAAAACGTTTCAATATGGACAAGGCAAAACCGTTAAGTACTCCTATGGTTGTTAGATCACTTAATGTTGACACTGATCCATTTCATCCCTGTGAAGATCATGAAGATATCCTGGGACCAGAAGTACCATATCTTAGTGCAATTGGAGCTCTTATGTATCTTACAAATTGTACAAGACCTGACATTTCTTTTGCAGTTAATTTGTTGGCAAGGTTCAGCTCAGCTCCTACCAAAAGACACTGGAATGGGATCAAACACATATTTCGATACCTTCGAGGAACTACTGATTTAGGATTATTTTATTCTAACGAATCGAAACAAGATTTGGTTGGTTATGCAGATGCAGGTTATTTATCCGATCCACATAAAGCTAAATCTCAAAATGGATATGTATTCCTAAATGGAGATACCTCAATATCATGGCGTTTTCAAAAACAAACACTTGTTGCAACATCATCAAATCATGCCGAAGTGATTGCATTACATGAAGCTACTCGGGAATGTTTTTGGTTGAGATCAATGACACAACTCATTACTGATTCTTGTGGACTAGAACGCGATAAAAGTTCAACAACTATCTATGAAGATAATGTAGCTTGCATAGCACAGATGAAAGAAGGGTATATCAAAAGTGACCGAACAAAACACATACCTCCTAGATTTTTCTCATACACTCAAAATCTCATTAAGGACACCAGATTGAAATGAGATATGTTCAGTCCAACAAAAACTCTGCTGACCTTTTTACCAAAGCACTTCCAACTGCTATTTTCAGAACACACGTTCATAATATTGGCATGAGGCATGTTCAGAAGATGTAACAATTCAGGCGTTGCCTACTTGAGGGGGAGTCAACTCTATGCTGCACTCTTTTTCCCTTAGCTAAAGTTTTATCCCAATGGATTTTCTTTAGCAAGGTTTTTAACGAGACAGTACTAGTTATTCTCTAATAAAATTGTCATCCAAGGGGGAGTGTTATAAAAGTCAATTGTAGATGCTAATTTTATTATTATTATAGATATTGTATAGTAGATTTTTTTGAGTATATATATGTGTTATGTGCACACTTCTAATGAGATATAAAAAACACATACTTCTCTCATATTCCCTTTATATACTTATTAGTAGTCTACAGTCAAGAACCAGACCACTAAAGATAGTTATAAGCCTACTGAATTATAACAGTTTTCAATTATTATTAGACAAAATTGCCTACTTTTTTCCCGTTTTATCCATGTGTTTTATTTTTTGTATTTTTCATGCTTAAAAGCATTTTAAAGTTTTAATTTCATCCCTCACCTAACGAAGATTAACTGAGTTCGCTAAAACTATTCACATGGACTATCCGCGTAATCTTTAACTAATTAAATTACAAAAATAATAATAATAATAATAATAATTTCTAGTTCCACTCAAACTTTTCACACAATTTATCTCACGCACTTGCTTGTCACTAAAGTTAATGTTTAATTGACTTAATAAGTTGCTATATTCAAATGTCATCGTTTAGTCGGTTGAACTTGTATAGTATATATATAAATATATAATTCGAAATAAAATAAGGTAAATTCATTCAACTTGAAACGAAAAGTATATGAACTGTGTCAACTATACGATATTGTTTATTTTATTGTGCGCGCATGTACGTAAATTTTTCTGATATATATTTAAATGACAAAATTGCCTTCTTCATATAATCTCATTCGATATCAACAGCTCTTATTTCGAATTATATATTTATATACCATATAAGTTCAACCGATTAGATTAAACGATGACATTTGAATATAGCAACTTATTAAGTCAATTAAACATCAACTTTAGTGACAAGTAAGTGCATGAGATAAATTTTGTAAAATGTTTGAGTGGGACTAAAATTTCTCTTTTTGTAATTTAATTAGTTAAAGATTACGTGGATAGTCCATGTGAATAGTTTTAACGAACTCAATTAACCTCCGTTAGGGTGAGGGATGAAATTGAGACTTTGAAATGCTTTTAAGGATGAAAAATGCAGAATATAAAATACAGGGATGAAATGGGCAAAAGGTGGAAAACACAAGGACGAAATGAGCAATTTTGTCTTATTATTATATTAGTTTATAACTCGCGTATTTACGGGTATTTTATCATACATGATTATAAAAATATATACTAAATAAGTTATTTATGTTAATAATATAACTAAGAGTAGCGCAATATATGTGAATGATAAATACATATAACAATTGAAATTCAAACATGACGTATCAGATGATAGTAATTTACATGCATACAAAAGATCAACAAAAATCCAACAAAAATTCTTGAAGATATTTCAAATTCCTCCGCAACACAAATCGGGTGACTTCCATATTCCAACAACTTATATGCTTGTTATAATAGAGCCTAAGCGATAACAACTACACCAGTTGTTCTATCGACAATCTCCGAGTCTTGACAGTTCAACCATAAGTTTTTCAATTATATTGTAAACATCCATTCGCTCCAATAATGTTTGAATATTAAGGTAATAATATTTATTCACCCATTCAAGTGATTCAAATTGCATAAAGTTTGAATATGTGTACAAGAAACTAGCTGAATTACCAATCTGATGCATATGAATTAAATATACAAATGTAGAGAGTTTGAATAGGTGTCAATATGGGTGACTGTATGTGTATGTGTAATCAAATATCAAAGCTTTGTAGTGCTCTGCATATGTGTTGAACTTATAAGAAATCAAATGAGATAATTCTATAAGAAAAACACCAATCTAAATCATATACATCAAAAAATAAAAGCATCAAAACTACCTACACCAATCTATAGAATATATAACAAAAGTTCCAAGCATCAAGACTACCAAGATGAACCATAAAAAGTGCACCTTTTTATACAAATGGATTCTGATGCGTTCAGCCAAGTCTGAAATAATAATCATCTTGTACAACATCAAATCATTTTAAACAATAACGACCAGCTGAATCATCCATCATTTGTTCCCCAATTTGTTAAATGCTGCCACCAGAAAGACATGCAACTTTGTAAATAAAGTCAGCCCACAAACTCATATGCCATTGATTAGTTCACATTGGATTTAAACAACCTAGGAGTTTCTCTTAACACTAAATCTGCAGTTGAACTAAAGGGATCCTCGTGATTTAGTTCCTACACAAGAAACTAGCTAGTTTTATCAAGAACATAAAAATATACTGTATCATATTTGGTGCATTGTGTGTATTCGTAAGTGTTTAAGAAAGGTTTGGATTATTGAAACATAAAAACTCAATGATTAACTATCAAAGTAAAGATGTAGAGTATCGTACAAACTGCATCAAAACTAATTGTCAAATTAGTAGAGCATAAAATTCCCTTTTTTTTATTTAAATGAGTACAGAGACATACTTTTAGATTCAAATGAGTTTTCGAGCAGCTTCATTAAAAAAAGTAACAAACAATTACCCATGTTATAGAAGAACATCGCCATTAGCAGATAAAGCAAGTGAATAGCTGCTGACCTTGCATATGTCATTATTATTATGACTTGAAATTCTTCAAGACTTGGAATCTTAAAATCTTCCAAATGTAACGAAACTCTATTTTCTTTACATCTTCACCTTGAACATGGCTCTTCTTTAACCAAATTATCGTAAGATTCTACGACATATAATTACTTTACAACGAAAAAAGATTATTGACCTTAAAAAGAGCAACTACTTGTTTTACTTTAACATCATGAAAAGCAGAACCAAGATGAAACGTACAAAACATAAGCGATGATGATATGTTAGTTGCATAAAATCGATATAAGTTAAATATAAACCTGAGCCGGTCCAAGAGCAAATGTAGAAATCGAAACCTTTCCTCCACTAGCAACATCTATTTACCTGAAACAGTAAAAACTGTATATATTAACACAGTTGATAAACGATGGTGTTTTTGAACATGATAGAATGTTGGTGAAACTATCACCTAAAGCCGTGAGAAATCTTCACGATACATTACTTCAACTGTACACCAAAAGTTATATAACTAAATATCAATGAAAAACTACAAATTATAGTTCCTAAATATTCTCTGCAAGTTGTATAATTTTAACGATTAAATTCTTTTTGTGTGTTAAAATTAACACAAGTGCAGAGTACAGTCTCCAATTGCAATGAAGAAACATATTGTCTCTAATTTATACTACTGTACTGATGCTTATCTGTTGCAGTCCAGCAACCAAACAGTACATGCGATTTTGACACTCATTTAAAACTTATATAGGCACGACAAACCCGAACATATCATATACCATTGTAAAGCTTGTCGTAAATACTTTCTATCCCAATTTTTATTTATCATCCAAAATTATCCACTTTCAACTAACGGGTCCACAAAGTAGGCCCGAGAGAGGCATAACAATTTTACCCAAAATGACACCAAAATACTTAACCAACCAAACTCTTAACCAATGTACCCGAGTGATCTAAAATCACTATCTATCATCCAAAATTATCCATTTTCAACTCGCGGGTCCACAAAGTAGGCCCGAGAGGCATAACAATTTTACCCAAAATGACACCAAAATTACTTAACCAACCAAACTCTTAACCAATGTACCTGAGTGATCTAAAATCACTCCACAAGTATATAATGACATTCTAAAGATGTTGGAAACTTCATATTTCTAGAAAGTAAAGGTCATGCTTACATCAAATAGCTACCACGAGTTGAAAGTCACCAAAAGTCTGATTATGTTCCACAATAGATATACAAATCATGTGATTTAAGCACCTGCACTATTGCAACCACAATAGCGTCCAAACTATGATGAACAAAACACTATGTTCTCTATATCAATTCAGCATCACACAAAAGGGTAGCATGACCTTTACTTTCTAGCAACACACTATGAGATGATTTTAAATGATAATTTGATAAAGTGACTTACCAACATGAAACAATTAACAAAGGTCGCTCAATGCACTTCGTAGGTGTTATGTTATTATTACTTTGAAGAAGAATCTACTGATTAGTTGCGTGTCGCAATAATAATGATTATAACATTTTACGATTCAAACCCTAATTTTGGAATTACTTCCTCCTCATTGACTCTTCAAACCCTAAGTTGATCACAAACGTCTAGCTTTTCTTCATGTGATTTTAAAGCAGGTATATCCATCTCCATTAAAAGTGAAGCAACGGAGATTTAAACAGAGCAATAAGCATAGATAGAAACAAACATACATACCCTATGAGCTTTAAGTAACCCCGAATACAATATCAATCACATAACCAAAACCTGACCGCTTGGTGGCATGACGCAACCCACCAGCCCAATTAATCGCAATACCAACAACCTGTCAGTTCAAATTAACCGCCACATCAATCGACCCAACAGCCAAGGCTTGACAAAAACCAAAATATCACATCAAAAACAGGATAATCTTCATTAACATTATCATTATTTTATTTTAATTTTCAGAAGACGTGTATGTGTACGGTCTTTTACGGAGTCTTGTTGAACAGAAGCTATCAATTATCTTTTGTGTTTGACTACTAACAACTTGTTTGGCAATTCTTCACTGCATATGTGTTGCCAATATCAAATAAAATAAAACTTTATATTAAACCACACACAAAAGAGCCACTTTGCTATAACCTACTTGATAAATACCTTCCATCAATGGAAACAAACTAATAGGGTTTATATGAATACCTTTTAATGTAAGATTGCGATAAGAACGAAGATCGAATGACTAACATAAGCACTAAGCAACAAAATTAGCAATCAATCAATCAACCATAACAAAATAAAATAAAATCCTAAAACTGAAAATATAAACAAATTAAGGTTAGTGTGAGTACCTGTAAACATATCATGACAGGGAGAACATGCACTCTACAAACAGAGTCTGCTGCAAACCGAACAAATTAGAAAGAGTCTGATACAAACCACTTTACAAAGCGCACAACCTGACCCACAAAAAAAAAAAAAAAAACAAAAGAATACATAGCCATAAGGAAGAAAAAACAATACCATAAACAAATCAACTAAAACTTGACCCGCCTAAATAAAATCCACTCCAAATAGAACAACCACTTTATAAAGACACACAGTTAGACCCCACATTTAACCTTTATTGTTTACGCATAATCAGTGACGAATCTTGGATTCGAAATCATATGTGTCCAATAAAAGAAAAACATAAACGTTCCAAATCATTTGAACTTACTTATGGTCTTCTAAGATTCCTTTCGGTTATTGTAAATTCTCTGTTTTTTCCTGTTGTATTTTTTGGCCGAAGTCGTTTTTTAAGTGTTTTATTTCTATATGAGTGTTCACAATGATGATTTCAGGATTGTAACTTAGTGGAGTCTCGAAATTTTTTTAAGTACCAATTATATTAGATTGTTATTTTAATAATAGTTTACCTTCAAAAAATTAGAAATTCAAAAAATTTATGGAATTCTAGTAGTATAATTTAATGATGTTCTATACAATTCAAAAGAAACATTTTAGATTTAAAAAAATATATGAGATTATACATTTAAAGTTAGTGTTGTCATATAAAATTTACAAATGTATTTTCTACTAAAATATTTTAAATTGACGTGTCCCGCAATATACTTAGAATCGCGCTTATCATTATTTTATTTTTTGTAAAGAAAAGAAAAATGCCAGAAAGAAAAAAAGAAATAAAAGAAAAGGTGCGGCTGTGCGGACAATTTAAGGAGCGAATTAGGGGCAAAATTAGGGTTACGTTTACACAAACAACTTGGATCGGAGAATGAGGCCCGGCGAGAAGAATAAAAAGGTTTCTGAGGGTGGTTGCCCTTCTTCCGGCCGATGATTTCATATACTTGCTCTAAATCAACAACCCTCGTTCATTCATACAATGTATCTGTATGTATGTATATGTATATATATATATAGAGAGAGATAGAGAGAGATTAAATTACTTGTGGATATATATATATATTTTTTGAACGGCAATTACTTTATGAAGTGAATTACTCGTGGATATGAACAGAATGGATTAGAAAAAGATGTGTTTTGTTATATTTAATGGAGGTGATCTATGTACACCACTTATGATCTATGTACACATATTCGTATTCTTCTTCTACTTCCCTTTTATTAACCCCTCTCGTTCCCAATTTAATCATATATATAAGAGGCAGTGATAATATTTATCTATTTTGTGATCCAAGTTGTTGATGGGGCAAGTTCAAGAGATGGTCTGTAGCTTGGCTGGGCAATTTCAGAGGATGGTGACGTATTTCGCAACCTTTTGTTATTGCAGCCATGGCGGATTAATCCTCTTGTCCTGTTCGTAAACAGATCTGAGCCTCCTTTATAACTTATATTTTAATTTTAATAAAAAAATTTAGTATTTCTGTATGTTCAAATTATGTGATTGTTACTTGGCTAAAAAGTTTTGGATTTTTAGTTGAAAATTGCTATAGACTGATTACAGGCTAGTTGTATTTTAAATTATAAAAGTCTAGATCTTGTTGTTACTAATTATTACTCTTAATTTCATAAGGCATTGTTGTTTTTTTGAATTTTAACTATGCATTGTTCTTAAAGCATTGTTGTTTCTTAATAAGTTAGGTTCTTATATAAAAATCGTCTTAATTTGGTGCTTAAAGGAATTTGTGTAGATGCTTTTAGTCATATGAGGACATTGGTGGCTGATATCGAACCATTATTGCATCCGAGGTACCCTCTTTGAGGATGCACCTCAATGATATGGGTTGTAATATCTCTTTCTCTGATCCACCCATTGTATAATATTTCAGTCAACGCCACTGCTGCTTTGCATTTTGAAGTTTGTACATTTGAAAACTTGCTTGTGTTTCATGGGCTTAATCTGTTATCTATGTACAGGGAATTGAACAAGATATGTTATAGCTTAAGGGCTAAATGTGATACATGTGAACTTAATTCAGGCTATGGAAGATTTTGATATGCTTGTTGATGAGTAATGGTTATTAGAAGCTTTATGGCTCGTTTTTTCTTAAGTTTATTTAAAATAATGATGCTTTTGAATGATGAGACGCAGTTGATCCTTTCGCAATTAGGTTTAAAATGGTCATACCAATAGAAATCTTTTATATATATGATATGCAAGGTACTGCATAGTAAACTCATGGTTGTTCAACTTAAGACTCATCGTGGTGTGGATTTTTCTGTGTCTAATGTTCATGTGTCATTGTGTCAACCCAATTGAAATTGTGAATCACATCTATCCTATTGGGTGTTGCGAAGAATCGTTTGAAGTCTTGTATGTGGTCTTCCAACCTATCTATCTTGTGTGTTTTTGGCAACCTCTTGTAGATTAACCGTAATGAAGTGGTTAAACCTGTAATTCGTAGTGGACGTCACATTGAACTCTAGTTTAAATGTCATTGGTTCAACTGGTGTCCATCCCCTTTAGAGAGTTTATGTTGTAAATGGCGTTGTGGGTTGGCAGTTTTCTCTTTATTGTTCTGTTTGTATGTTTCAATTTTGACCTTGTTTGTTTTCTTGAGGCTTGTGTTTGTATTATTTACTCTGGTCATGCTTTTACAGACGTCTTTGTTTTGTGTTTTGTGGGTCTTGTCACTGGTGTGTCCATTAAAGGTTTTTAGCAGTTGTGTAGCAAGTCTATACTTCATGTTCATTTTTTCAATTGTTCGTAAATTACTAAATTACATGCTCTTATTAAAGCGATGATGACTTGTCATTTGTCAAAATCGTTAAGTACCAAAAATGGGTACATTATATTACAAATAAGAGGCGTGGACTTGTTAGTAAACTAAAAACATTGATTTTTCTTAATTTAAAAGTCATTATAATCAACCTTTATAATCAACCTTGACCTTTTTGATCTTGTTTATTAGTTTTTGATCTTCCAATTCCAAAACAGAAACTAATCATCTTAGTATAGGAAAAACTGTTTATTTTATTTATGGATGGATATATTATATAAGGAATTGATTTTAAGAAATCCATTAGACCACTATTAACTCTCACTCTGACGTCAAAGGCAGATGTGGTGATGTGTCAATATCAAGAAATGAAGTTTTTTAATGGGGAGTGTTAAATTTGAGTGTCAAATTTGTGATGGGTGATGTGGTAAATTATTATTGAAAGTTGGATATAAAATATATAATTTAATACAGTAATATATAAAAATTAACGGTGAAATCTGATTGGTCCACAAAATTCTGACGCTTACCATCTTTTCCGTCGGATTGGTGACTGACGCCCCGAAGGCGTCAGAGGTGACGCCCCGTTACGGGCATCAGGGGCGGTAGAGAGGTGCCAAGTGAGATGCCACCTAGATTTTTTTTGGGCGTTAGAGATGTGGGGTCTGCACCATTAATTATAGTCTTATATTTTTACATCATTTTCTAAATGCCCTTTTAAGTATAGAATAACTAGGTGGAGGTGAGAGAATATATAAATTGTATTTTTAGAAATTTTTATAAAAAAAAATAGTGAATCTATCAATATTGAGTGTAGAAATGTTATCTTCGGTTCATATATGGATGTATACATAAGAATTTGTAGCACGGGTAGACGCGTAGGATAGTAACTACTCTTTTCTGGATACTGCATGAGACGAACAGTTCAATCCATGGGAGCAGTTGAGGGAGCTAGCCAAGTTGTTAATAGGGCGAGTTCAAGAGATGGTCTGTAGCTTGGCTGGGCAATTTTAGAGGATGGTTAAGTATTTCGCAACCTTTTGGTATTGCAGCCATGGCGGATTAATCCTCTTGCCTTGTTCGTAAACAGATCTGAGCCTCCTTTATAAACTTATATTTTAATTTTTATAAAACTTTTTAGTATTTCTTTATGTTCAAATTGTGTTATTGTTACTTGGCTAAAAAGTTTTGGATTTTTAGTTGAAACATGCTACAGACTGATTACAGGCTAGTTGTATTTTAAATTATAAAAGTCTAGATCTTGTTGTTACTGATTACTCCGTATTACTCTTAACTTTAACTTCATAAGGCATTGTTGTTTTTTTGAATTTTAACTATGCATTGTTCTTACAGCATTGTTGTTTCTTACAGTAATAAGTTAGGCTCTTATATATAAAAATCCTTTTAATTTGTGCTTAAAGGAATTTGTTTAGATGCTTTGTCAAATGAGGACACTGGTGGCTGCAATTAAACCAGTATTGCATCTGAGGTGTACCCTATGTCAGTGAGGATGCACCTCAATGATATGGGTTGTATTATCTCTTTTTCTGATCCACCCATTGTAAAATATTTCTGTAAAATTATTATAGCTAACAATTTTTAAATATAAAAATATTTTGACATTTTTATATCAGATTAAACAAAGTTTGCTGCTTCACTACTTCAGTCAACACCACTGCTGCTTTGCATTTTGAAGTTTGTACATTTGAAAACTTACTTGTGTTTCATCGGCTTAATCTGTTATTTATGTACAGGGAATTGAACAAGATATGTTATAGCTTTAAGGGCTAAATGTTACACATGTGAACTTAATTCAGGTTATGGAGGATTTTGATATGCTTGTTGATGTGTAATGGTTATTAGAAGCGTTATGGCTCGTTTTTTGTTAAGTTTATTTAAAATAATGATGTTTTTGAATGATGAGATGCAGTTGATCCTTCCGCAATTAGGAGGAAAATGTTCATACCAAAAAAATCTTTTATCGTTCAACTTAAGACTCATCGTGGTGTGGATTTTATCGTGTCTAATGTTCATGTGTCATCGTGTCAACCCAATTGAAATTGTGAATCACATCTATCCTATTGGGTGTTGTGAAGAAGCGTTTGAAGTCTTGTATGTGGTCTTCCAACCTATCTATCTTATGTGTTTATGGCAACTTGTTGATTAACCGTAATGAAGTGGACGTCATGGACGTCACATTGAACTTTAGTTTAAATGTCACTGGCTCAACTGGTGTCCATCTCCTTAGAGAGTTTATGTTAGTAAATGGTGTTGTGGGTTGGCAGTTTTCTCTTTATTGTTCCGTTTGTATGTTTCGATTTTGACCTTGTGTTTGTTTTCTTGAGGCTTTTGTTTGTATTATTTACTCTAGTCATGCTTTTACAGAAGTCTTTGTTTTGTGTTTTGTGGGTCTTGTCATCCATTAAAGTTTTTTAGCAGGCGTGTAGCAAGTGTAATACTTCATGTTCCCCATTTTTTCAATTGTTCTCATTGAAGCGATTATGGCGTTGGTAAATTACATGCTCTTATAGAAGCGATGATGGATTGTCAAAATCGTTGAAATACCAAAACTGGACAAATTATATTATATTACAAACAAGAGGCGTGGACTTGTAAGTAAACTAAAAACATTGATTTCTCTTAATTTAAAAGTCATTATAATCAACCGAACTTTTTGATCTTGTTTATTAGTTTTTGATCTTCCAATTCCAAAACAGAAACTAATCAACTTAGTATAGAAAAAAACTGTGTATTTTATTTATGGATGGATATATATATTATATAAGGAAGTGATGATATATCCACATTTGATTTTAAGAAATCCTTTAGACCACTATTAACTCTCACTTTGACGTCAAAGGCAGATGTGATGATGTGGCAATGTCAAGAAGTGAAGTTTTTTGATGACAAGTGTTAAATTTATGATGAGTTATGTGGTAAAATATTATTGAAAGTTAGGTATAAAATATATAATTTAATAATATATAAAAAATAATGGTGAAATCTGATTGGTTCACAAGATTCTGACGTCTACCTTTTTTTCTTATCACATCCTGAAAGCGTCATAGGTGACACTCCGTTATGGGCGTCAGGGGTAGCAGAGAGGTGCCAAGTGAGATGCCACAAAGATTTTTTAGGCGTGAGAGATGTGGGTGTTGCCCCATTAATAATGGTTTTAGATTTTTACATCATTTTCTAAATGCCCTTTTAAGTATAGAATAACTAGGTGGAGGTGAGAGAATATATAAATTGTATTTTGAGAAATTTTTATAAAAAATAGTGAATCATGTATCAATATTGAGTGTAGAAATGCCATCTCCGATTCATATATGGATGTATACGTGATTTGAATAATTGTCAATTTCCTAGGACCGAACATGTGTATACTCTCATTCCCATGTATCTAACCTCTCAAAGTTCATCCAACAAATTACTAGAAATTTGCATCATGTTTTAAGGCAATGTTTCATATATCTGTGTTCAAAAACATGATTAAAGAATCTTTGTTGCTTTGGCTATGGGTTGTAGAAGTTTGTGCGTGACGTGTCAACTTTAGCACTGCTAAGTCAACAAACCATGATCATTGCTACGCTACGTCACCCGTTGCGTACCGTTAGTGGCGTTGTTGACTGGGTCCACTAAGCTGACTGCTCGTCCGATAAATTAGGAGAACGTGGAGTAAGTAGTTGTAACGACCCAACCCGTATTTAAACCGGCCCGTAATTTTTTTTTCTTTAATACATTAATATTTAGGTCCCAATTATGTTTTCGAAACATCTTTAACACAAATAATAAGTTCAATAAACTTTTAAAACATTTAATACATAGTTTAAATATCCGAAAGGGCGAACACGACCCGACTATTTCAATTTCCAACAAAACTGAGCATGGCGATTGGGACTATGCTACCCAATCCTAATCGAGTCCAAGAACAAGATCTTCTAGAGCAACCTAGCCAAGATCTCTAATCCCCATGCTTACCTGAGCCGTCAATCATGCGAACCTATAAAAATAGCAACAACGAGGGGGTAAGCTAATGCTTAGTGAATGTAAAGATACTATACACATACATATGCATAAAATGGCTACGCATCACCAAGCATCAAGATAAACACATACCGGCTCCGCATGGTAAACAAACTACAAAAGAGCACATACACAAAGTAACTACACGCTACGTAATCACCAAGCTAACGCCACAAGATGCTACAACACAACGATAAGTATATACGTGTATACAATAAATATAACCAACAACAACAAATAAGGTTAACCCCTTAACCCAAACCACATGAAGGTTGGCCGAACTACCCGGACCTTAGTGAATTCGCACTACCCGAGATTCACCTCCTTCACCACTTCAACAACCGAGGTTGGCCGAACTACCCGAGCCTTAGTGAATTCGCACAACCCGAAATTCACCACCTCATCACCAAGATGACCGAACTACTCGAGTCATCATGAATCCATGCTAACCGAGATTCATTTCCTCAACAACAAATGCTAGCAACCCATCGCCAAAAGGGTTATCCAAAACGCTAGCCAAATCACCACACCAAGGGTAAAACCCAAAACGCATAAGCGTATCACATGGACCCGAAGCACAAGAGGAGTCCATTCACCCACACCAACATAGAGTAAACCCAAGCAATGGTCACTCTACACACACGCACCCATTTTACACATACACATGTGCATAGTAAATTTACACTCACCTTATAGCCTTGATGGATGCAACCGAACAATCCGCAATCGCCAATGGAATGTACCTATTCCATTATCACATAACAAATAACACAATTAGGGTGGATTACAAACCAACCCATATTGACAACTAATGCAAATTCGACCCAAAAGCACTTCCAAGCACAAACCGCGCCCAAACTAACCAATAATCTCTAACACAAGTGAGAATGGTCCTAATATGCCAATTAAACCCAATCATAAGTGTTAAACACCAATCTTGCCCAAATTGACACCTAAACTCTAATTTTGACCCATTTCAAAATTAGTCAACTAAATACACCCAAAATGGTTCCAACACCTCCATAATCACTAACACTAGTGAAAATGGTTCCAACAACGCCAACATAACTAAACCACAAGTTTTAAACGCTTGTCTTCACCAAAATCAACTTACAATTCTTATTTTGACCCAATTCAAAATCAAGTTTCCAACAACACCCATTTGGGTTCTTTCAACAATATAATCACTAATCATAGTGATTACACTCAAATTAAAGCCCTAATCATGGCTAAATCATCAACCAACCCAAAACCTACCAACAATAATTTTAAACCCGATTACTAGCATCAATAAACTCACTTCAAAAGTTTAAATGGGTTTCTTGATAATTTAAGTTCAAACCCTAACATTGAATCTCAAATCAAACAATGAAATTCTTAGTTAGAACTTACCAATACAACCACAACGTAGCCACGAACGAGATGAACAACTTTAACACTTGAGACTTGACCCGAATCAACTTTCTTCTTCCCCGATTCAAGCTTTCTCTCTCTAAACCTTTTACTCTCTCTCTCTAGGTTTTAGTGTGTGAGTGGGAGGGAAAGAAAATGAAGAAAATGAAGAAAATGAGATGAGGATAAGATTTTGGCCAGATATATGGCCCTCAAACCGTCCATAAGAAAAAAGACAACTTTACCCTTCATTAAACTCATTAAAAGGCTGAAAAGCATCAAATCGTGCCTATTGTCGCGCCGCGGAGTAAACCCTCCGCGTCGTGGCCTAAAGGGTGATTTTAGTTCACATTTTTAAGTTTTCTGACCCTCAAAATAGGCAATTGTCACGCCGTGGGCATTTTGGTCGCGTCGCGGAGTTTGCCTGTTTCATCCGAACTTCAGCAACTTCTTTTGGCCATAACTTTTTAACCGTAACTCCGTTTTCGATGAATTAAATAGCGTTGGAAACGTAATAAGATTTCCTTTATAATGGTAAGGTTTTGAAACATCAACTCAAACTTTATTTGGGGTCGAAAAGGTACGTACACACCTTGTAACTCAGACAACGTCCTGTTTTCTTCGTCATTCGAACAAGCAACACGTACACGCTTGGTACACTTCATACACTAGTCGTACATACACAATACACCTATATATATGTATATATATATATATATATATATATATATATGGGGAAAACGGGGTGTTACAGCTATCCCCCACTTAGATTCGATCACGTCCTCGTGATCCTAGTCACTTAACCAATCCGAACCTACACGCTATGGTTCTCAACTAAACGTTTCAATCCGACTTCCAACACATTTCCCATTAACCCGAAGATTAATCCATTAACTAAATACACACTTGCACGCATTCTGAGCCGCGCAATACACGCAACATCCGAAGTCTATAACGATCACTTAGAATATGCGGAATTGCCACGTATTCTTCCAACTCCTCTAGGCAATTCTTCTCAAAGAGTCAACTTTAACTACTAAATCGTCACTCGCGATTCATTAATATCCACAAATCCAAGCACTAAAACTTGCTCGATCCCTCACATCGGGAAAACTCAACCAATCTCGTACCGTGATATCAACTCCTAGCGTACCATACCAAGTATCTCGCTAGTAACAACCACATACCACAATAAAGTCAACACCCAAACCGATGAAGACCGAAATTAAAACGAATCCTAACGGATAACACTTACCACTTAACGCCCCTTGTAGTGCGCAACACGACAAATACGCAACTACCGCAAACACGTGAGTAAAATACGACTATTGTATCACAATTCACACCAACATGGCCGGAACAACCCGAGCCTAAACACATATGGAGGATGGTCGAAGCAACCCGAACCTTAGTGAATTCGCAACAACCTGAAATTCACCAACCCAATCCATATTTCACACAACGAAATGACCGCACAACCCGAGTCATTGTGAATACGCGCAAACCGATATTCACTATCTCCACCACATAGTATAACCGAGGATGGCCGCACAACCCGAGCCTTAGTGAATCCGAACTACCCGACATTCACTACCTCAAACTATGAGTCCAACCAACAGGGACAATCGTACTACCCGAAATATTGTGAATACGAACAACCCGATATTCACGTCCCACAACACAACACATGAATGGTACTCCCATTCCGATAACGTTATACCATGCCGGTACAACACTACTCCCAAGGTGAAGTTAGTGGACCGAGTCAACGGCCATAACCCACCAATCACATACGCTCTTTTGGCCTCAATCAACGAGTAATGTAACATCGCGCACTGCTACACCATAGTGAATCCTAACGGAATACACTAACCATCCACCACAAACAAAAGTATATACGCATACTTAGAATCATTCCACACCGCCTGGAATTTCCGCACACAAATCATACGCACACGCGAACATCGCTATCACAATCGAGCAAGAACCACCTATATCGCACATTGGTACAACACAATAATTCTTCAGAAGAGAGTCCGACACGCACATCCCTAAATTTAGGGATTTCGCCTTGCTCGTCAAATACGCCCGTTATCTCTCAACGAGATTCACCACATTACCACCTCGGTGGTAATTCAAATTCGAAACCATAAGTACAATTAAACCGAAATTGTACTCTACCACAGATCGACCAAATCTAGGTCTCGACACTAATTCCGGATCTACTATGAGCATTATCTGACATCTCACACTAAAACCTCCACGTGCGGGAGTGTAACTTCCCCACTTGGAACTACGTTCCATAACCGCATCGCCGTGGCAACATCAACCGCGATAATTACCACTCTCCGACATACGTGACCAATCTCTCCATCGGTCATAACACTCGAATTCTCATGAATTCATTTCGCACACTAGAAATTGACGCACACCATCACCCGTTGGCTTTATTTAAACAACGACACAAAACCAACACAACACGCACCTTGTACAACCGTACAATGCTACCGAAAGGTAGACCTTTCTACAATTGGATTCACACGACCCATCACCACATCTTGCTCCAATCTTGAGCACACAAAGGATTTTAACCAATCCTTAAACACTTCGATCGAAAATTGTACCACAATTACACGAACTCTACTCTCGCAATCATCTAATTGCTATAGTTTGTCAAATTTCCCACCTAATCACTCATGTACCGAAGGGTTTCTCCCCGGTACCCTAAGCACAATGTAACCGCAACACCATCGGAGTCGAACACCACGCTCGTAGGTATGAAAGGGGCACCTATCTTTGCGTTCCATAGACTCCATTACCACATTCATCGAGATCCAAAACACTCGATCTCAAGGGTTCTATCCACCCGACGAACCTCACGGTTCATCAACTTCAACACGAGAGCGAACACGCTCTGACATCCGAACACCAAAGCCCATTCCCATGGCTTGGTAGAAACATTTTCCAAACACTAAGGAATGCTTGGTTGCACCAAGTCTTACGCCCTTCATCCGACAATCAAACGTCATCATAGGGTAATTCCATTAGGAACGTCACCTATAACAATAATATGCACAACACAATGCATCCAACAAACCCGAACGCATCGGCACATAAATAAATATTCAAAGGACATATTTATTAAAACGAAACGTATTCGCCGCCGCCAACTCGGGACAGTCCGGCTTGCGATGTCCCTCCTTATGACAATAGTAGCACATCCCGTCATCAATTCTCGGCATTGTGCACTCCCATAACTTGTGGCCCCTAACACCACAATTGAAACATCTAGGTGCACGAGAATCCATCGTGCCTTTACCCACATTACCCGTACTCGCACTTGCACCCTTATTTTTCTTACTTGGGGCGCCGTACGAATCAACCCTTCTCTTACTTGAAGGCTCACACATCTTTGATCGCGAATACCATTCGAAACCCCTAGCCACCTCGAATAACTCAGTAAATGACTTCGCTTGACCCCTGCTAATTTTATTCTTCAGGTCATCATTCAGGGTTCGATAGAAATCTTCCATCAACATACTATCATTCCCCATATACTCCAGGCAAAAAGGAGCCTTCGCCATAAAGGTCGTCTTAAGAGTATTCAAGTCCATAGATCCTTGTCACAAATTTCGTAACTCATCGCGCAATTCCATCAAGTCGGCTCCAGTCCGGAACTCCTCGAAGAATTCCTCCTTAAATTCATCCCACGATAACGCCATAAACGGATCACCACCGATAATATCATTCTTACCATCCAACCAATCCTTCGCCCTACCCCGCAACAAGCTAGTAGCGAGTCTTGTCATCTTCTCGGGAAGGCAATCAATAGTACGAAAACACCCTTCGACATCCGAGATCCATGTTGTACTTACCAAAGGATCCGGTTCCCGTCATACATCGGGGGTTTAGTCCTAATGAAGCTCTTATGACAACGCTCCATTTCACCCCTACTTTGAATTTCGGAATACTTCCTATCCATTTCTTCTCGAAACGCCCCCATTTTCTCTACAACGACGGCCGCAACCTTAGCGTTAAACTCATCGACATTCGTCTCGATCTTGTTTCGCGTCTTCATTCTAAAGAATGCAAACGATTAGTCCACGAATGTATAAACCATACACACAACACCGCCTCATCTTGCTAAACACTAGTCGTACATCACCTGTTGGACACGATTTGCAACGGTAATAAGGTTTGCAAGTCCTTATTATGCACGCACGCCGTATCAACTTGTTAGTACAACGACCGCCCCGCTTGATGATATAAACTAACACAGCAAAAATTCTACACGATATAAACACACGCAAGAAAATAACATCACAACACGAGCCACAATCCTAGTTAGCTCACCTACACGCTAAGGCACTAACCAAGTCCCCGTCCGACCCGTTCACCTACAAGTCCCGCAACAAATAAGCACACACAAAAGTCTAAGTCTAGGCACCTATCTCAAGTCGCCTAAATTGTAGTGACCTGAACTTTTCCATGATTATATATTAAATGAAAACTATATTTGCATGATTAAATGTTTCCAACATGTTAAGCAATCAAACTTGTTAAGACTTGATTAATTGAAATGAGTTTCATGTAGACAATTGACCACCCAAGTTGACCGGCGATTCACGAACGTTAAAAACTTGTAAAAACTACATGATGATATATATATATATATGTATATATATATATATATATATATATATATATATATATATATATATATATATATATATATATATATATATATATATATATATATATGGTTAACATGAGATTATGATAAGTAAGTATCTTACTAAGTGTATTAACAATGAGTGGTATACATAAAAATGAGATTGTTGAATTAAGAAACTTGAAACGATATATATGACGATTATCGTTATAACAACATCTTACTAAATACATATGAATCATATTAAGATATAGATACACTATGTTTAACATGATAAAATGATAACTAAGTATATCATTAAGTGTGTTAACAATCAACTACATATGTAAAAACAAGACTACTAACTTAAGGATTTTGAAACGAGACATATATGTAACGATTATCGTTGTAACGACATTTTAATGTATATATATCATATTAAGATATATTCATACATCATAATATCATTATAATGTAATAATTTAACATCTCATTAGATATAATAAACAATGGGTTAACAACATTAAATGAGATCGTTAACTTAAAGGTTTTAAAACAACACTTACATGTAACGACTAACGATGACTTAACGACTCAGTTAAAATGTATATACATGTAGTGTATTAAGATGTATTTGTACACTTTTGAAAGACTTCAAGACACATATCAAAGTACTTCTACTTAACAAAAATGCTTACAATTACATCCTCATTCATTTTCATCAACAATTCTACTCGTATGCACCCGTATTCGTACTCGTACAATACACAGCTTCTAGATGTATATACTATTGGTATATACACTTCAACGATCAGCTCCTTAGCAGCCCATGTGAGTCATTAAACATGTGGGAACCATCATTTGGTAACTAGCATGAAATATCTCACAAAATTATAAAAAATATTATAAATCATTCATGAATTATTTACATGAAAACAAACTTACACATCCTTTATATCTAATCCATATACCAACGACCAAAAACACCTACAAACACTTTAATTCTTCAATTTTCTTCATCTAATTGATCTCTCTCAAGTTCTATCTTCAAGTTCTAAGTGTTCTTCATAAATTCTTTAAGTTCTAGTTTCATAAAATCAAGAATACTCTCAAGTTTACAAGTCTACTTCCAAGCTTTCTAATCCATTTTAAGTGATCATCCAATCTCAAGAAATATTTCTTATTTACAGTAAGATATATTTCTAATTCAAGGTAATATTCATATTCAAACTTTGGTTCAATTTCTATAACTATAACAATCTTATTTCGAGTGATAATCTTACTTGAACTTGTTTTCATGTCATGATTCTACTTCAACAACTTTCAAGCCATCCAAGAATCCTTTGAAGCTAGATCAATTTTTGTCACTTCCAGTAGGTTTACCTACTAAACTTGAGGTAGTAATGATGTTCATAACATCATTTGATTCTTATATATAAAACTATCTTATTCGAGGATTTGAACATGTAATCACTAGAACATAGTTTAGTTCATTCTAAACTTGTTCGCAAATAAAGTTAATCCTTCTAACTTGACTTTTAAAATCAACTAAACACATGTTCTATATCTATATGATATGCTAACTTAATGATTTAAAACCTGGAAACACGAAAAAATGCCGTAAAACC
The DNA here is from genome assembly GCF_046630445.1 of Rutidosis leptorrhynchoides. Lineage (NCBI taxonomy): Eukaryota > Viridiplantae > Streptophyta > Magnoliopsida > Asterales > Asteraceae > Rutidosis > Rutidosis leptorrhynchoides. The sequence goes on along the minus strand of NC_092333.1, from coordinate 608,001,436 downwards.
GAACATACGCCGTTGTAGTAACACCGCGGGCTGTTTTGGGTTTGATAATTAAAGACTATGATAAACTTTGATTTAAAAGTTGTTCTTATGGGAAAATGATTTTTCTTATGAACATGAAACTATATCCAAAAATCATGGTTAAACTCAAAGTGGAAGTATGTTTTTCAAAATGGTCATCAAGATGTCGTTCTTTCGACGGAAATGACTACCTCTTTAAAAAATGACTTGTAACCTGTATTTCTGACTATAAACTTATACTTTTTCTGTTTAGTTTCATAAATTTCAGTTCATTATGAAACCATAGCAACTTGAATCACTCAAAACTGATTTGAAACGAAGAAATGACGGATAAAACAAAATTGGATAAATTTGCTAGTTTTAGCTATGAAAATTTTGTAATAAATCTAGACTAAACATATCCTAACTAATTTATATTGTATTATACATATTATGTAATCTTGGGATACCATAGACACGTATACAATGTTTTGACATATCATATCGACCAATCTATATATATATTTCGGAACAACCATAGACACTCTATATGCAGTAATGTTTGAGTTAGCTATACAAGGTTGAGGTTGATTCTAAAATAATATATATACTTTGAGTTGTGATCTATCCTGAGACTTGTATACACTGGGTCGTGGATTGATTCGAGGTAATATATATTGATTTATTTCAATACATCTAACTGTGGACAACTAGTTGTAGGTTACTAAGAAGGACTGCTAACTTAACAAACTTAAATCATAAAAACGTAATAAAAAATGTTGTGAAAATATTTAAATCATACTTTGATATATATGTACATATTTGTTATAGGTTCGTGAATTGACCAGTGGCCAAGTCTTATTTCCAATGAAGGAAAAATCTGTGAAAGTGAGTTATAGTCCCACTTTTAAAATCTAATATTTTTGGGATGAGAATACATGCAGCTTTATAAATGTTTTACAAAATAGACACAAGTATGCCAAACTACATTCTATGGTTGGATTATTAAACCGAATATTGCCCCTTCAAGTCTGGTAGCCTAACAATTAGGGAAATGACCCCTAATTGACGCGAATCCTAAAGATAGATCTATGGACCTAACAAACCCCATTCTGGAATTTGGAATGCTTTAATACTTCGATTTATATGGTGATTGCGATTGCCAATTTATGACATACTTGCGAGTATGCGGGGAATATTCTATATGCATTATGTTAATGTCAGTTACCAGGTGTTCATCATAGAATGATTTTTATACACTTGCGAGTGTAAGATTATTGAATAAATGAAATCTTGTGGTCTATTATAATAATTTGATAATATATAGGTTAAACCTATAACTCACCAACATTTTTTGTTGACGTTTTAAGCATGTTTATTCTCAGGTGATTATTAAGAGCTTCCGCTGTTGCATACTAAAATAAGGACAAGATTTGGAGTCCATGATTGTATGATATTGTGTAAAAACTGCATTCAAGAAACTTATTTCGATGTAATATATTTTTATTGTAAACCATTATGTAATGGTCATGTGTAAACGGTATATTTTAGATTATCATTATTTGATAATCTACGTAATGTTTTTTTTAAACCTTTATCGATAAAATAAAGGTTATGATTGTTTTAAAAATAAATGCCGTCTTTGAAAAACGTCACATATAGAGATCAAAACCTCGCGACGAAATCAATTAATATGGAATGTTTATAATCAATATGAACGGGACATTTCATAAATCCCTTAGACCATGCTCTTATACCACTTGTAACGACCCAACCCGTATTTAAACCGGCCCGTAATTTTTTTTCCGTTAATACATTAATATTTAGGTCCCAATTATGTTTCCGAAACATCTTTAACGCAAATAATAAGTTCAATAAACTTTTAAAACATTTAATACATAGTTTAAATATCCGAAAGGGCGAACAAGACCCGACTATTTTAATTTCCAACAAAACCGAGCATGGCGATTGGTACTATGCTATCCAATCCTAATTGAGTCCAAGAACAAGATCGTCTAGAGCAACCTAGCCAAGATCTCTAATCCTGATAAAGAATCAAAGGATCCGTTGGAAGAAAAACGCTCTTCGCAACCAATAATTAAAATCACACACGTGATTTGTTGGACAATTACTCGCGCACGAGTTTACGTAGAATCAAACTAAACGATTTTATTAATTAAAAGGTAGATAGATGGTGTGTTGATAATATGGTGGATAGTAGGGTTGTGGTTGATAGTATACGGAGTGTTGGTGGTATTGTGGGAGTTCATATTGATAGTATTATTGTGATTCAACTCAAGCATCATAAGTAGCTCTTCGATTTTCTTCTTCAATCCATCGTTGTTTTGCATGCTCGTTGGATTTGTTAACTATATCTAGCGTGTTCTTGAGTCTTTTGAGGGCGATAGCGAGATCGCTGTAGTGACCCGAACTTTTCCATGTTTATATATATTAAATAAAATTGATATTTATATGACTAAATATTTCCAACGTGTTAAGCAATCAAACTTGTTAAGACTTGATTAATTAAAATAGGTTTTATATAGACAATTGACCACCCAAGTTGACCGGTGATTCACGAACGTTAAAACTTATAAAAACTATATGATGTCATATATATGTATATATATATAGTTAACATGGTATTATGATAAGTAAACATATCATTAAGTATATTAATAATGAACTACATATGTAAAAACAAGACTACTAACTTAAGGATTTCGAAACGAGGCGTATATGTAACGATTATCGTTGTAACAACATTTAACTGTATATATATCATACTAAGATATATTAATATATCATAATATCATGATAATGTAATAATTTAACATCTCTTTAGATATAATAAACAATGGGTTAACAACATTTAACAAGATCGTTAACCTAAAGGTTTCAAAACAACATTTACATGTAACGACTAACGATGACTTAACGACTCAGTTAAAATGTATATACATGTAGTGTTTTAATATGTATTCATACACTTTTGAAAGACTTCAAGACACTTATCAAAATACTTCTACTTTGTGACGACCCGTCCTTATCCCCCTGGACGAAATCAACAACATCTGGTTCCATTGCGATGATCGACTCCAAGTAATGTTCTTTAACACGAGCAAATGCACAGCGGGAGACTTAATTCGTACCTGAGAATAACATGCTTTATAATGTCAACATAAAGTTGGTGAGATATATAGGTTTGATGCTAGCAGCGTTATAACTATGGACCACAAGATTTCATGTTTATACATAATACACTCCTCGTGTATGAAAAGTCGTTGAGCACTTGGTAACCATACTTAACATTTAAATCACAGCAGCATATTCTTAAATAAACCCTACATCGTACCAAGTGTAGTAACGAAACGAAGTACTGTGCAACCGTTTAAAACTGGTTGTCCAGCCCGGTTGGGGTTGTCAGGCCCGATAGATCTATCAACAGGATTCGCGTTTACGCTCCTCACGTAAATATTAGCTACCAAGTATAAAGAGATATGCCATGGTACAACTCAACGTAGAATTTATTTTTGATCACTTGTGTCCATAACGTAAATCATTTATAAAAACAGCGCATGTATTCCCAGCCCAAAAATATTTAAAGTTTAAAAGGGACTATATACTCACCTAATGTATTTTGTAGTAAAAATACATATAACATCATTGAACAAGTGTAGGGTTGGCCTCGGATTCACGAACCTATATTATTCATATATATATTAACACATATATTCATAATCGAACAAATTCATATATATATATATATTAGTGTTAACATTTTTATATTAATAACTTATAGGTTGCATTATTTAATTAAATATGTTCATTTTAAATATTTTAAATAAATAAAAATAGTAATATAATTAAGTTATATATATTTTATATAAAGATTATTTATTTATTAAATTAATAATTGTAATAATACTAGACTAAGGATAATAATAATAATAATAATAATAATAATAATAGTAATAATAGTGATATTAATATAAATATGTTAACTTTAAGAATGAAAATTTTAATAAAGATAATAATACTAATATTTTTGTTAATAATTTTAATGATAATAATACTACTAATAATGATACTAATACTTATACTTATAATTTTAACAATATTAATAAAACTTTCATTTTCATAGTCATGGTTTATTTTAATAATATTAATATTGTTAATTATAATAATAATATTGATAGTTTTTTTTTTAAATGTGATATTTAATAATAACAATACTAATAATAATTCTAATAATAAAATTAAAAGTAATAATAATAAGTAAATAGCTACCTCATATAAACAGGCCTTTTTAAAAAAATACCCAGGCCGGGGCTCGAACCCCCGACCTCACGTTTAGCAGACTAACACCCAACCAATCCCTCTACCATACTTTTCTGGAATTATAGCTGTCTATTATTTATTTATACTGTAACTGTCTGTTATCATTAACCTTCTTCTTCTTCCAACAGAATCGAATAGATCAATCTTAATCCCAAACAACTAACATCCATTTAACTTAGGTCCTAAGATGAAACCGAACTCTCGTAACTATGTTTGAATCAAACACTGAAGGTATTATTATAAAAAAAAAAAAAAAAAAACTTACAGCGTTTTATTTAATAACGTGAACTCAAACCTCAATCTTGATTTTGGGAACGTTTTAGACTACGAATTCAACATGAAATATGTTGTAAATCCACCATAAAATCTTTCTGAATCGTCAATTGACCAAGAAACATTAAAACAAATTTCAAATTTTCTGATGAACACACCTTTTGACTTTTTAAAATTCAATCTTTAACTTCAAAATTCGAACAAGATAAAAAGAATTGATGTTTGAAGTTTTGCAGATAGTTTTAACGTATTAATCCTATCACATCTATATTAATAGTTTTTGCAAATTCATTAGAAATCAAGGTTTTTGTAAAATAGGTAAAGAACAGATCATCGAGTCCTTGCTAGTGTCAGTTTAAGATGAAATTGATAAAAAAACGATTTTACTGATAATTGATAAGGATAAAGAGTGATCCGAGAGTGTTTACTGATACACAGAATAATTCGCCTGTTTTATAAAACCATTGATCGACACTTGCAGAGAAAAAAAAAATAAAAGGATTTGAGACAGGATGATATTCGCCCAACACATAAAATAAAAGTGGGATTGTGATTTTCAACAGAATGGTACCAATGATCTAGATATAAAGATGGATTTAAGGACACAAACAAATTCCAACACAGTTTGATAGCTACGTAAATTGATTCCATTCATTTAACTGATTCTCTCCATTATAAAAAAAATCAGTATTAACAAATAGGTAAATATATTAATAATAGTTATATAAATAATAATAGTAATAATGATTAATAATAATATTAACAACTATTATAATAATAATAATCAATATAAAAAAAATGATATTGTAAATGATAAAAATGTAATAATACTTAATGATAATGATATTTATAAAAATAATAATATTATTAATGATAATAATTGTATTATTATTTCTTTTTAATAATGATAATAGTAATAGTAATATCATTAATACAACAAATTATATATATTAAATTTTTGTATCTAACAAAATAATATTACAATAGATTTTGATAAAAATATTAATACTTATTTTAATTAAAGTAATAATAACGTTATTAGCATAATAATTATATTTTAACTTATAAACCAACTTATTATATTAATATTACATGTTATCTGTTACGTAATATATAATAACATATACTGATTATTTAATCTTCATACCTTACAATATAATAATAATTATATATTGAACTCATATATATATATATATATATATATATATATATATTTATTTTAAAATACAACTTATTTATTCTATATATTATTTTTACATATTTAATTCCAATGATTAAATTGTATTTTATTATTTCATAACATTATTTATACACATACATTTATATTTAGATATATACATATACATATATACATATCTGTTTATATAATGGTGCGTGAATCGTCAGGCTTGGTCAAAGGGTAACTGGTTACATAAATATAGTTTCAAACTTTCTAGACTCAACATTAAAGATTTTGCTTATCGTATCGGAAACATATAAAGAATAAGGTTTAAATTTGGTCGGAAATTTCCGGGTCGTTACAGTACCCACCCGTTAAAGAAATTTCGTCCTCGAAATTTGGTAGAGGTTTTCATAATAACAATAGGAATGTTTTCATGACGAATATAAGGTAATAATAGAGTTTTATCATTATTGGAAGATATGGATAAAACGATTCGATCATGTGAAGCGCACGAGTGAAGCTATCTCAAAAGAATGAAATGAGTGAATATGGAATTGTTTTAACCGATGACGTGATTAGGATTGATTTCCAAAATTTAAGGGATTTAAAGAAAATCTTATGTAATAAGATTTGGTTCTTCGACGATTTAGGAAACAGGATCTCCTTTGATTTAATGCGGTAATCTGTTTCGATTTCTTTGTCGGATATTTCACTATAAATCCACCTCCTTCTCTTCCTTACTTCCCACATCTTTTATCCTTTCTCCTTAATTCCTACTTTTAAACATTCGTCAATATGCTCCATCCCATTCTTATTCTTGATATACTCTTAACTTTCACATCTGTCATCCTTCTCTTTTATCTACCACCGGAAGAATCTATTTACTTCTACTATACTCTTGGATTTATAGTGTTTCTAGTCCTCCCGTGTCTCTACGTTGCAATATGTATTGATATACACGGTTTGTAGTTTCGGGGTGGTTGTTGGGTTTTATATCTTCCCTTATACCTCGATGTCCTTGCTTCTTTCTTACATAATCATTGTCATCCACAGTTAATATCTCCTCCTATTTGCTGCGATTTTTACTCCAATTTCTATTTCGAGGTCTTGTCCCTTTGTTTCTTCTTCCCGTCCTCGAGTCAAGCGAACAATGATCCGGAATTCGTAGGTATGAATTTTGGAATGAACATAGTTAATGTTCTAAGAAAGAAATGGTAATGGCACGATTTTTGACTTGTAAAATTACTAGAATATCCTGGAAAAGACCGAATCACCAAGAAAAATATTTGTCTTGATATGTTTAGGTATTTGATAGAATGTAAGAGCCGTGTAACATGGCACATGATGATGGTACTGTGAATCATCACATTCCATTAGAAACTCAACATGACTTACTGTAATATAATGAAGTTGATCAAGTTTCATTATATTATACTAATTCACGCATCAGTTCCCAACACTGCTTCAAAACATTCATATTTTAAACTTGAAGATTTTAGAATTTAGAAACTAACACAGTTTCTTTTATGTTGTAACGCAGATATTACGGGGAGATAGATGATTGCAGATAGGAATAGTTGTGAAAATATCTTTAGAAATATGGAGAATATGTATAGCGGAAAATATGAAGATATCTTATAATATCTAAGATAAGATGATGATGAATAATATCATCTGAAAAAGTTTAGAATAAGGAGTAGGGTTCATACTGACGGTTTCAACAGACACTGAATCATTTGCATTATTTGAAGGCAGGTTCATTCCTTGTATTTGTTCTTTGTTTCCTTCACGGTTAGCTCAATCCATTTTTCAGCACTAAATTTCCTATCGAGCGTTCCTAACATTCCCTTCTTTATCATCAAACTTTTGGCCATTTAGGCCATCTAAAATTTTACTGTTTCCTCTGCATTTAATGCAGTCATATCTGAATCGTCGATTATCAATCCGAGGTGTTTTTGGGCGAATTGTGTTTTTAGATGATTAAATGCTGTTGATAACATGGCGGAGTATGAAAGGTTCCCCGGTAACGATGAGGAAAACCAATCGTATATATCAAAGTTATAATAAGACTTATTCGAATGAAAGGTCGAAGTTGTTCTGCTGAAGCTGTGACAAAATTGGCTACTTTGAAAAGGAATCGTAAGGTTGTTTTTGCTAATAAATGCTAAAGAATTCGTCGCGGTACGTGTTAAACTATGACTTTGGGTTCAAGAGTTTTTCATGTGTATAGATCTTTTCTTCTGTAGATGAAGTGCGGTCGGTTCAACTTCTCGATTGAGGTATTTTCAAGAATCCTGATAGGTTTGTACGCGGATTGTAAACGTCGAGATACAAATGAGGTTTAGGATGAAATCAAGTGGCAAACTTGAAGAATTGTTTAGTTTCATATGTTATAATCAATATTTTAATTCATTTTAATTGTCCAAAGTTAGCAGTCCAATAGACCAGTTGTCCACTAGTCCAATATATTCATATATAATTTAATATATAATATTCGAATTGATTAATACGTATCGTGACCCGTGTACCGGTCTCAGTATTGATCACAACTCAAACCATATATATATTTTGAAATCAACCTCAACCCTGTATAGCCAACTCCAACATTCACATATAGAGTGTCTATGGTTGTTCTGAAATATATATATAGATGGGTCGATATGATAGGTCGAAACCTTGTATACGTGTCCCGTTATTTAAAGTGCGTAAAATAAATAACAGAACTTAAATGACAATAAATTAAATTGCGATAAAATGTAATACGGAATTAACAGTTAGCTGGGAACAGTTAACTAGGAACAGTTAGCGTGGATTCCTAACAGAATTTCTCATAATTAATTTGTTTGTTTCTAACACTTTTTATTTTGTCCAATGTTTTCTTCATTATGCCACTTGTTGGATTCTGATAGATAAAAATCCAAATATGAAATTTGAATAAAAATGGTTATTCGGTGGTGAACAGATACGAATATCGGTGGTTGTAAGTAGAATAGCAAATGACCGTTGAATCAGATTCGAAGAATATACACTGTAACTTATTAATGTGAGATCTAAATATTCCTCGGGTACTACCTACCCGTTAAAATATTTTCATCATTAACAGCTTGTAAGAAAGAATTTTTAATTACAATCTTTATGAAAATATACTTGTATATATATTTTCTTCAGATGTAATCATGGATCTAATGAGTCAATAAGATATTAAATTTTTTGATTTATCGTTAATACTTGATTACATGATCTCTAAAACATTAAAGATTACATAATTACCATGTCGAACGAAGATAAATGAGATAGAACGATAAGTAAAGCGAAGATAATCGATATAGAATGATATGTAAAACGAAGATCATACTCGAAGTACAGATAGTGATATTGAGGCGTGTAATGTTGATATTCGAGGTACAGGTTGTGATGTTGAGAGTTACGGCGCGGTTATGGTTTAGGGATAATAAGGGTACTGTCGACGTCGATAATGGTGGTACTGATTATGCTGCTGGTGCTGCTGCTGGTGTTCGTAACCTTCACACCAGGTTCTCCAAAGTCGTCACACGAGCGCGTAGTTTGTTAACTTCTTCTAGTACTACGGAATGATTGACGGTTGAGACGAGCGGTTGAGTAAGATTCGAAATATAGGATAATATATAATCGTGACGGAATACTCTAGAAATGAGAGGGTAAATGGTTTCTCGAACAGGTTCGCCGGTAAGTGCTTTCAGGTTCATCGCCAAGAGGGCAATTTGAGAAGAATCTTTGACGTGAAATGATTTTCGAATATAGAATGATATTCTAACTTCATAGAATATCTATAATAATAAAGATTTCGTAGCCTACAGAGAATCTTACGGCATATGACAAGCAAGTCTACAGATGCGCTAAGATATGAATTTTTTTGTCTATACACTATGGATGCACTAAATGCAGTAAGACGTGTCTAGACTAAAGAATGATAAGCAGACATTTCCCTAAGGATGATAAGCAGATGGTTTCCGACTAGAAATGATAAGCAAAACTTTTTGGCAGGTAGACACGGTCAAAGTCCAGACTCACAAATGTATCCTAACAACTACCAGTTAGACATACTAATGCAAGGCCTGGTTCGCTAAGACCAACGCTCTGATACCAACTGTGACGACCCGTCCTTATCCCCCTGGACGAAATCAACAACATCTGGTTCCATTGCGATGATCGACTCCAAGTAATGTTCTTTAACACGAGCAAATGCACAGCGGGAGACTTAATTCGTACCTGAGAATAACATGCTTTATAATGTCAACATAAAGTTGGTGAGATATATAGGTTTGATGCTAGCAGCGTTATAACTATGGACCACAAGATTTCATGTTTATACATAATACACTCCTCGTGTATGAAAAGTCGTTGAGCACTTGGTAACCATACTTAACATTTAAATCACAGCAGCATATTCTTAAATAAACCCTACATCGTACCAAGTGTAGTAACGAAACGAAGTACTGTGCAACCGTTTAAAACTGGTCGTCCAGCCCGGTTGGGGTTGTCAGGCCCGATAGATCTATCAACAGGATTCGCGTTTACGCTCCTCACGTAAATATTAGCTACCAAGTATAAAGAGATATGCCATGGTACAACTCAACGTAGAATTTATTTTTGATCACTTGTGTCCATAACGTAAATCATTTATAAAAACAGCGCATGTATTCCCAGCCCAAAAATATTTAAAGTTTAAAAGGGACTATATACTCACCTAATGTATTTTGTAGTAAAAATACATATAACATCATTGAACAAGTGTAGGGTTGGCCTCGGATTCACGAACCTATATTATTCATATATATATTAACACATATATTCATAATCGAACAAATTCATATATATATATATATATATATATATATATATATATATATATATATATATATATATATTAGTGTTAACATTTTTATATTAATAACTTATAGGTTGCATTATTTAATTAAATATGTTCATTTTAAATATTTTAAATAAATAAAAATAGTAATATAATTAAGTTATATATATTTTATATAAAGATTATTTATTTATTAAATTAATAATTGTAATAATACTAGACTAAGGATAATAATAATAATAATAATAATAATAATAATAATAATAATAATAATAATAATAATAATAATAATAATAATAATAATAATAATAATAATAATAGTAATAATAGTGATATTAATATAAATATGTTAACTTTAAGAATGAAAATTTTAATAAAGATAATAATACTAATATTTTTGTTAATAATTTTAATGATAATAATACTACTAATAATGATACTAATACTTATACTTATAATTTTAACAATATTAATAAAACTTTCATTTTCATAGTCATGGTTTATTTTAATAATATTAATATTGTTAATTATAATAATAATATTGATAGTTTTTTTTTTTTTAAATGTGATATTTAATAATAACAATACTAATAATAATTCTAATAATAAAATTAAAAGTAATAATAATAAGTAAATAGCTACCTCATATAAACAGGCCTTTTTAAAAAAATACCCAGGCCGGGGCTCGAACCCCCGACCTCACGTTTAGCAGACTAACACCCAACCAATCCCTCTACCATACTTTTCTGGAATTATAGCTGTCTATTATTTATTTATACTGTAACTGTCTGTTATCATTAACCTTCTTCTTCTTCCAACAGAATCGAATAGATCAATCTTAATCCCAAACAACTAACATCCATTTAACTTAGGTCCTAAGATGAAACCGAACTCTCGTAACTATGTTTGAATCAAACACTGAAGGTATTATTATAAAAAAAAAAAAAAAAAAACTTACAGCGTTTTATTTAATAACGTGAACTCAAACCTCAATCTTGATTTTGGGAACGTTTTAGACTACGAATTCAACATGAAATATGTTGTAAATCCACCATAAAATCTTTCTGAATCGTCAATTGACCAAGAAACATTAAAACAAATTTCAAATTTTCTGATGAACACACCTTTTGACTTTTTAAAATTCAATCTTTAACTTCAAAATTCGAACAAGATAAAAAGAATTGATGTTTGAAGTTTTGCAGATAGTTTTAACGTATTAATCCTATCACATCTATATTAATAGTTTTTGCAAATTCATTAGAAATCAAGGTTTTTGTAAAATAGGTAAATAACAGATCATCGAGTCCTTGCTAGTGTCTGTTTAAGATGAAATTGATAAAAAAACGATTTTACTGATAATTGATAAGGATAAAGAGTGATCCGAGAGTGTTTACTGATACACAGAATAATTCGCCTGTTTTATAAAACCATTGATCGACACTTGCAGATAAAAAAAAATAAAAGGATTTGAGACAAGATGATATTCGCCCAACACATAAAATAAAAGTGGGATTGTGATTTTCAACAGAATGGTACCAATGATCTAGATATAAAGATGGATTTAAGGACACAAACAAATTCCAACACAGTTTGATAGCTACGTAAATTGATTCCATTCATTTAACTGATTCTCTCCATTATAAAAAAAATCAGTATTAACAAATAGGTAAATATATTAATAATAGTTATATAAATAATAATAGTAATAATGATTAATAATAATATTAACAACTATTATAATAATAATAATCAATATAAAAAAAATGATATTGTAAATGATAAAAATGTAATAATACTTAATGATAATGATATTTATAAAAATAATAATATTATTAATGATAATAATTGTATTATTATTTCTTTTTAATAATGATAATAGTAATATCATTAATACAACAAATTATATATATTAAATTTTTGTATCTAACAAAATAATATTACAATAGATTTTGATAAAAATATTAATACTTATTTTAATTAAAGTAATAATAACGTTATTAGCATAATAATTATATTTTAACTTATAAACCAACTTATTATATTAATATTACATGTTATCTGTTACGTAATATATAATAACATATACTGATTATTTAATCTTCATACCTTACAATATAATAATAATTATATATTGAACTCATATATATATATATATATATTTATTTTAAAATACAACTTATTTATTCTATATATTATTTTTACATATTTAATTCCAATGATTAAATTGTATTTTATTATTTCATAACATTATTTATACACATACATTTATATTTAGATATATACATATACATATATACATATCTGTTTATATAATGGTGCGTGAATCGTCAGGCTTGGTCAAAGGGTAACTGGTTACATAAATATAGTTTCAAACTTTCTAGACTCAACATTAAAGATTTTGCTTATCGTGTCGGAAACATATAAAGAATAAGGTTTAAATTTGGTCGGAAATTTCCGGGTCGTTACATACTTAACAAAAATGCTTACAATTACATCCTCGTTCAGTTTCATCAACAATTCTACTCGTATGCACCCGTATTCGTACTCGTACAATACACAGCTTTTAGATGTATGTACTATTGGTATATACACTTCAATGATTAGCTCTTAGCAGTCCATGTGAGTCACCTAACACATGTGGGAACCATCATTTGGCAACTAGCATGAAATATCTCATAAAATTACAAAAATATGAGTAATCATTCATGACTTATTTACATGTAAACAAAATTACACATCCTTTATATCTAATCCATATACCAACGACCAAAAACACCTACAAACACTTTCATTCTTCAATTTTCTTCATCTAATTGATCTCTCTCAAGTTCTATCTTCAAGTTCTAAGTGTTCTTCATAAATTCCATAAGTATAGTTTCATAAAAATCAAGAATACTTCCAAGTTTGCAAGTCTACTTCCAAGCTTTCTAATCCATTCCAAGTAATCATCTAAGATCAAGGAACCTTTGTTATTTATAGTAGGTTATCTTTCTAATTTAAGGTAATATTCATATTCAAAATTTGATTCAATTTCTACAACTATAACAATCTTATTTCGAGTGAAAATCTTACTTGAACTGTTTTCGTGTCATGATTCTGTTTCAAGAACTTTCAAGCCATCCAAGGATCCTTTGAAGCTAGATCCATTTTTCTCATTTCCAGTAGTTTTATCCAGAAAACTTGAGGTAGTAATGATGTTCATAACATCATTCGATTCATATATATAAAGCTATCTTATTCGAAGGTTTAAACTTGTAATCACTAGAACATAGTTTAGTTAATTCTAAACTTGTTCACAAACAAAAGTTAATCCTTCTAACTTGACTTTTAAAATCAACTAAACACATGTTCTATATCTATATGATATGCTAACTTAATGATTTAAAACCTGGAAACACGATGAACACCATAAAATCGGATATACGTCGTCGTAGTGAAACCAGGGGCTGTTTTGGTTTGGATAATTAAAAACTATGATAAACTTTGATTTAAAAGTTGTTATTATGGGAAAATGATTTTTCATATGAACATGAAACTATATCCAAAAATCTTGGTTAAACTCAAAGTGAAAGTATGTTTTTCAAAATGGTTATCAAGATGTCATTTTTTCGACGAAAATGACTACCTCTTTAGTAATTGACATGTAACTTAAATTTCCGACTATAAACCTATACATTTTCTGTTTGGATTCTTAAATTAGAGTTCAATATGAAACTATAGCAATTTGATTCACTCAAAACGGATTTAAAATGAAAAAGTTATGGGTAAAACAAGATTGGATATTTTTGATCTTTTTAGTTACGGGAAATGTTTAACAAATCTATACAAATCATATCCTAGCTAACTTATATTGTATTATACATGTATTCTAATATATTATGTAATATTGGGATACCATAGACACGTATGCAAATGTTTTGACATATCATATCGACCCATGTATATATATTATTTGTATCAACCATAGACACTCTATATGCAGTAATGTTGGAGTTAGCTATACAGGGTTGAGGTTGATTCCAAAAATATATATACTTTGATTTGTGATCTAGCCTGAGACGTGTATACACTGGGTCGTGGATTGATTCAAGATAATATATATTGATTTATTTCTGTACATCTAACTATGGACAACTAGTTGTAGGTTACTAACGAGGACAGCTGACTTAATAAACTTAAAACATCAAAATGTATTAAAAGTGTTGTAAATATGTTTTAAACTTACTTTGATATATAGGTACATATTTGTTATAGGTTCGTGAATCGACCAGTGGCCAAGTCTTACTTCCCGACGAAGTAAAAATCTGTGAAAGTGAGTTATAGTCCCACTTTTAAAAATCTAATATTTTGGGATGAGAATACATGCAGTTTTATAAATGTTTTATGAAATAGACACAAGTAATTGAAACTACATTATATGGGTGAATGATCGAAGCTGAATATGCCCCTTTTGCTTGGTAACCTAAGAATTAGTAAACTGATCTACTAATTTACGCGAATCCTAAAGATAGATCTATTGGGCCTAACGAACCCCATCCAAAGTACCGGATGCTTTAGTACTTCGAATTCGTTTTTATCATGTCTGAAGGATTTCCCGGAATGATAGGGGATATTTTTATATGCATCTTGTTAATGTCGGTTACCAGGTGTTCACCATATGAATGATTTTTTTATCTCTATGTATGGGATGTATATTGAAATATGAAATCTTGTGGTCTATTATTTTGATTGATAAATATATAGGTTAAACCTATAACTCACCAACATTTTTGTTGACGTTTAAAGCATGTTTATTCTCAGGTGATTATTAAGAGCTTCCGCTGTTGCATACTAAAATAAGGACAAGATTTGGAGTCCATGCTTGTATGATATTATGTAAAAACTGCATTCAAGAAATTTATTTTTGATGTAATATATTCTTATTGTAAACCATTATGTAATGGTCGTGTGTAATCGGTATATTTTAGATTATCATTATTTGATAATGTACGTAATGCTTTTTAAACCTTTATCGATAAAATAAAGGTTATGGTTGTTTTAAAAATGAATGCAGTCTTTGAAAAACGTCTCATATGGAGGTCAAAACCTCGCGACGAAATCAATTAATATGGAACGTTTATAATCAATATGAACGGGAAATTTCAATCGCGACTTTGATTACCCTTATCGTCGGCCATTAAAACAAGAAAAAAAATCGTGTTTTTTTCAGATGAACAGTAACCCGGCGATGAACAGTGATTTCTGACGGATGAACAGTGATTTTTGACGGATGAACAGTATCTTCGGATGAACAGTGACAATGAACAGTATATTTTTTTTTTAAGATAGATATCAAAATCCAAACGTGGGAGAGACCCAACTAATCAGAATTAAGATATGGTGGATAGATTATCAAAAATCCAAACGTGGGAGAGACCCAACTAATCGGAATGATGATAGGGTGGATCGATTGCTCTGAATACCAATTGATAAAAGGATCAAAGAATCTGTTGGAAGACAAACGATCTTCACAACAATAATTAAAACACAAACGTGATTTAACCCGTAAAAATACTCTCGTAAAGAGCCTTTACGTAAACATGAAAGAGTTTCAAACTCAATATGGTTTATTGATTAAAAGATAGATAGCTAGATGATCACCAATTTACATGCGGGGTATATATATTAATAAATAAGAAAAACTACCGACCTAAGAAACGTATCTAGCTAGAATTTAAGTCCTAACCCAATTATAATTTAAGTAACAAATATTTTAAACTTAATAAATAATCCTAGTAAATAAACTATGGGAGCTTCTCCCAATCCTAGTAAATTTAAGTACAATGATCACCAAGATTGGGAGCTTCTCCCAATCACTTTCCCTCCTGTAATGTCAATTGATTCTATTAATGAGCCCATTATCATCAAGTGTCGCATCCCCGATTGCGGAATCCAGGTTAAGCGCATGCATGTTGACACTGGCAGCGGTGTCGATATTATGTATGAGCATTGTTATCGTTTCCTTCCGGCAGAAGTCAAAGCGCAGTTACGCCAGCCTGATATTACGCTATCAGGGTTTTCCGGAGAAAACTCGTGGCCGCTAGGCCGAATAGAATTAATAGTAGAGCTTGCGGATGACAGGAACCCGCAGATGATCAGGCATGAATTGGTCGATTTTTATGTGGTTCGTTCAACTTCACGATATAACGCACTGCTAGGGAGAAACTTCATACGGCGTTTCAACATCATACCATCGGTAGTGCATGGTTTGATCAAGTTTCCCACAGTAGGAGGCGTTGCCACGGTTGCGTCACATCAAACAACCGAGTTGTGTGGCTCAGTTGCGCCTATAAGCACTCCTAGCGTGGGAGAGCAACTGGCAAATTGTGCAGTCATAGCAAATCGCTTGCATCTGGATAAGCGAATTAAAATCGGCGCAGGCTTGTCAGCCGAAACAAAGGCCAAATTGCATGGAATTTTGTCCGCAAACGCAGATGTTTTCGCGTGGCGTGAGTCAGACTTGACTGGGGTTCCGCGTGATATTACGGAACATAAGTTAAATGTTAATCCATCATTGACACCCGTTAGGCAAAAGAAGCGGCATATGGCTCTAGACCGCAGTGATTGGTTGTGCGCAGAGGTGGACAACCTTGTCAAAGCAAGCATTCTACGGAAAGTGCGTTATCAGACATGGGTTGCAAATCCTGTATTGGTAAAAAAGGCTGACGGTAACTGGAGGATGTGCGTTGATTTCAAAGATATTAATAAGGCATGTCCCAAGGACAATTACCCTCTCCCGGAGATAGACTGGAAGGTAGAATCACTATCGGGATTTAGGTACAAGTGTTTTCTGGACGCATACAAGGGTTATCACCAAATCTTAATGGCTGCGGAAGATGAGGACAAGACTGCTTTTCATAAGCCGCAGGGTATTTATTGTTACACGAAGATGCCTTTCGGTTTAAAGAATGCTGGCGCGACCTATCAGCGTGTAATTGACGCAGCATTCAAGCACCAAATCGGTAGAAATCTTGAAGCGTACGTCGACGACTTGGTAATTAAAAGTAACACCGAAGAAGACATGCTCACGGACATCCTAGAAACGTTTGCATCTCTGCGCAGGATCAACATGAAGCTTAACCCGCTTAAATGTAGTTTTGGGGAAGAGGAAGGCAAGTTTTTAGGTCATGTGGTGACAGCGCGGGGTATCAAGGCCAATCCCAAAAATATTGAAGCCATTGATAATTTGCCATCTCCGAAGACAAAGAAAGATGTGCAGAGTCTAACGGGGAAGCTTGCAGCTATCACACGGTTTCTGTCGAAAGCCGCAGAACGACAGTTACCATTCTTCAATACTTTGAAAAATTGTTTGAAGAAAAAAGACTTCGTATGGACTCAGGAAGCAGAATCAGCCTTTCAGGAGATGAAAAAGGTGCTTGCAGAATTACCAACACTTACTGCGCCAGTATCAGGAGAAACGCTAACACTGTACCTCGCGGCATCGAAGGAAGCTGTCAGCTCAGTCCTCATCGCGGATCGCGGAAAGGTAATCCTTTAATTTACATGCTTTATTTATATCGCAGAAACTTAACGACTGAGGTTTTTCACAGACGCAAATGCCGGTCTACTTCGTAAGCAAGACGCTGACATCAAGCGAAGTAAACTACTCACCGATAGAAAAGCTTGTATATGCGCTGGTCCATACGGCGCGGCGTTTGCGCCGATATTTTCAAGCACATCCAATCGTGGTTCTAACTGATCAACCAATCAAACAGGTTGGTAAACGCCTACTTTGCGGCAATGACCGGGGTTACCGCATTGACTAACGCAATCATTTTTCTTTCAGGTGTTATACAAGCCTGAGATTTCTGGCCGAATGGCTAAGTGGGCAGTTGAATTAGGTGAACATGAAATAAATTTCTCTTCGCGCAGTGCGGTTAAGGGTCAAATACTTGCTGATTACCTAGCAGAATTACCTGCGGATGCCGAGGCGACAGCAGAACATCAGGATCCACCTGCACCAACATTGTCACCATGGGAATTGTACACCGATGGTGCGTGCAGCGCATCTGGTGCAGGTGCGGGTATAATTTTAACAGGCGCAGATGGCGAAGAGCATACATACGCACTGCAGTTTAATTTTGCTGTTACGAACAACGAAGCAGAGTATGAGGCTCTGTTAGCAGGTATGCGCATTGCGCATAGGTTAAATGTTAAAATTTTGCACGCATATGTGGATTCAAAGCTAGTATGCAGTCAGGTCAGCGGAGATTTCGAAGCGCATGACATAGCCATGTAGTAATATCTATCGCTTGTTCACAACCTCGCTGACCAATTTGAAGCTTTTCAAATCTCCCACGTAATGCGTGGGTAAAATAAGAAGGCGGATGCGCTAAGCAAACTGGCTGCCTTGGCTTTTGATCATATGGGAAAGAAAGTTCTAATAGAAGAACTCAATGCGAAATCCATTGTTATGATGCCTTTAGTGGCACCAGTTGAGGAATCAAACTCAACATGGATGACGCCCATTGTGGCTTTTCTGCGGGATGGCACATCTCCTGCGGATTCCGCTGATGCAAAGAAAGTTCGCGTTAATGCACCGCTGTATGCCCTTGAGGGTGACGTCCTATATCGAAAGAATTATTTGGGACCACACTTAAGGTGCATTGGCCCGAAAGAGGCAGAGGAAGTTGTACGCGAGGTGCATGAAGGTGAATGCGCACTCCATTCGGGGCACAGGTCCATTGTGTCAAAAATAATGCAGCTAGGATATTATTGGCCCACCATGTACGCGAATACTGCGCGCATAGTTAAGCAATGTGAATCATGCCAAATACATGCACCTATTAGCAGAGCACCTGCGCATCCAATGATACCAGTCTCCTCACCGTGGCCATTCTGCAAATGGGCAATCGACATAGTCAGACCATTCCCAAAAGGCCGAGGAAACATCAAATTCTTGATTGTTGCAATCGACTATTTCACAAAGTGGGTCGAAGCGAGACCGCTGGCAGCAATCTCAGGAAAAAGGGTGCGAAATTTTGTATGGGAAGACATCGTCTGTCGATTTGGTATACCAAACGAAATTGTTAGCGATAACGGTACGCAGTTTGCGGGTGACCCTTTTCGCAGCTGGTGCGAGGAGCTTAATATTAAGCAAACTTTTACATCTGTTGCGCATCCGCAGGCGAATGGCCAGTGCGAAGTCACCAACCGGGATATAGTAGCTGGAATCAAAGCTAGGTTGGGTCATGGTCGCGTTGTTTGGGTGGATGAACTACCGAAGGTTTTATGGGCGCATAGAACAACACCCAAAGCAAGCACTGGTGAGACCCCGTTCAGTTTGGTCTATGGATCAGAAGCTGTTGTACGCGCAGAAATTGGGGTACCAACGTTCCGCATACAAAATTTTGATGAGCAAAATAACTCTGAAGCTTTGCGGGAAAATCTTAATTTGCTGGAAGAGCGCAGACTCTCTGCGGCTGTCAACGAAGCAAATAACAAGCAAAAAATTTCAAAGTACTATAATCAGTGTGTGCGTTCGCGCTCTTACAAGTGCGGTGACTTGGTTTGGTGTCAGAACGACGCAAGTCATGCGGAGGATATTGGGAAACTGGGCCCCCGTTGGGAAGGTCCATACAGGGTAGCGAAGGCAAACAATACCGGGGCGTACCATCTCGAGACATTAGATGGAAAACCTGTGAAACGCACTTGGCATGCGACGTTATTGAAAAAATGTTATATGTAGCTAGGTGGACCTGATCACTCCAGTTTATTGTAGCACATTATTTTTTCTATGTATTTTTCGTCCGTTTGGATGTGTCGCGGTTGTAATTGTGATTAATGCCAATTAAATATTTACCCGCGCATACTTTTGTTGTTTAAATCTTTTTTGTATGCGGTTTCTGCCTACTTAAGGGGTGTCCTCTAGCCCCCGTGCGGCAGAAGCCTGTTTGGTTACAAGGCTAGATGCTAACGGCAGGCAAAGGGAATTGGTTTTCCCCTAGCCAAGCGCCACGCAGACTAGATGGCTGCAAAGTCGACTTAAAAAATTACAAGCATTGGTTTGCTTGTGCGTAATTACTCTCGCATTGGTTTGCTTGAGGAACTCAAAGCATAAAAACATTGGCTTGTTTTTAGTTGCGTTGCTTACCATACAGCTATAGTGCACCTCTAGTACATGACAAAGCGATAACGCAGTAGCTTTCGAGTCTAAATTATTAAAGGGTAAAATTGTTAAAGTATTGGTTTATTTTACGCAGTAATACCCGCATACGCATGAGTTTTGGTTAACTATGCGCATGGGCATGCGGTTCACCTTTTGTTTTGATTCGCGATATATAAACAAACAAACTACGCATGCATAACAGTAAGATACATATACATTGAATTAAGTTATTACATAAGTGGTAATTGTTTCAAATGCCTGCCCGACACGGGACTTAGGGCTCAAAAATACATTTACAATTGCCTGCCTAAGCATAGGACTTACGGCGCAAACCATCACAAACACAAACTAAAAATCCTCCTTGAGAAACCCATCAATCGGCATGTTTGGGTCCGCCGCAAACGCATTGATTAGAGGGATAGGAATGGTGGTGGTAGCATTCTCCGCTTCCAGCAATGCCGCAGCCGTACCCTCCTTCAATTTCTTCTGCACAGCGTCAGGGTACGGTGGTGTGAGGCTGCAGGCTTGAATCACCTCTAAGACTGCCTTGTTGACTTCGTGGTCTTTCACCGCGTCAACATAGGCATTGAACTTATCGGTAACTAGCCCAGATTCCATCACCTTTTGTGCAATGGTGGTGAGTGCAGTGCGCAGCTTCGCCAGATCCGCCTCTGCCAGCTCGCGGTTGGTTACCGCGTCATCCCTTTCCCTCGTCACCTTTTCCAGCTCCACCCGCAGACGCTCCGCCTCCCCCTTGGACTGGTCAACCACCCCAATCAGCTCGCGATTTTTCTTTCTCTCTTCAATCAGTGCAGTTTTGGTTTCCGCCGCGGTTAACTCCACCGCCTTGCGCACTTCTTCTGCGGCATCCCTGTCTTTCTTCACCTGATCAACCCCCACTTGCAGCAGCCCTAGCTCTGTTTCTTTCCGTAAGGCCACTTGATATAAGTTAGTGGAACGGCGGGCTTGATCCGCAACCATGCCAAAAAAGTAGAGGCTGTTTTGGACGAAGGCGTTGAGCGCCTGATTAAAAGGCAGTGTGGATAGTTGGTTGCGGAACTCAGCCGGAAAGATTTGTTGGAGGAAGGCGGACTGCTCTGCGGCGTTTTCCGCCGATGACTGGGTGAGCTGCGCCAGGTTTGCCAATCGGAAGCTACCGTGTGGCGGGGTTGGTGTGGACTCGGAGTCCAGGTGTATCGTCTTATCCTTTGACTCGGCAGTAGCTTCGAGGTCCGGATTGACCCGCGGTGGGGTGTGATGAGTTTCTTCCGCATGCCCTGCGTATTAATAAGTGGTTAAATAAGTGCAAACTTAAATGTGCGGTATGCGCGCAAGCAGAACTCTTACCAGATGATGGGGGAGGTAGATCCGCAGAACGGGGTTCGATGGGAACGAAGTTATCATTCCGCTTGTCCTCCCTCTGTTTGGGAGTGAGTTTCTTCTTCTTCTGTTGGGATTGGGAGGCTTCGGCGGCCTTGCGCTTATTGTTGGAGGTGGCAGGTGCATTCTCGCCAGTCTTCTCCTGCTCTAACGGCTGGTTCACATTCTGTTTTCGGAAGGCGATGCCCGCAATCTCCTCCGCAGTCAGTACTCTCTTCATCTTCATCTCTGCAAACATGCACGCGTGCATTAGAACACATAAATAGCAAACTGTTGTTAGTACGTGATTATACTATTCCTACCCTTTCCATCCGGTCCGACTATGGCTGGACGCACATCCTCCCATGGCCAGTGTGCGGATATCTTCCCTAGCCGTAACATCACATTCCCGTATGACCGGTGCACCAGCTGTGCGTTAGCGCACTCCGCTAACAGCTTTGTTTCCTCGACATCAAGGACCGGGGTTTTGTTCACATCCTTTTTGTAGTGACCCGAACTTTTCCATGTTTATATATATTAATTGAGATTGATATTTACATGATTAAATGTTTCCAACATGTTAAGCAATCAAACTTGTTAAGACTTGATTAATTGAAATATGTTTCATATAGACAATTGACCACCCAAGTTGACCGGTGATTCACGAACGTTAAAACTTGTAAAAACTATATGATGACATATATATGGATATATATATATATATATATAGTTAACATGATACTATGATAAGTAAACATATCATTAAGTATATTAACAATGAACTACATATGTAAAAACAAGACTACTAACTTAATGACTTTTAAACGAGACATATATGTAACGATTATCGTTGTAAAGACATTTAATGTATATATATTATATTAAGAGATATTCATACATGATAATATCATGATAATATAATAATTTAAAATCTCATTTGATATTATAAACATTGGGTTAACAACATTTAACAAGATCGTTAACCTAAAGGTTTCAAAACAACACTTACATGTAACGACTAACGATGACTTAACGACTCAGTTAAAATGTATATACATGTAGTGTTTTAATATGTATTTATACACTTTTGAAAGACTTCAATACACTTATCAAAATACTTCTACTTAACAAAAATGCTTACAATTACATCCTCGTTCAGTTTCATCAACAATTCTACTCGTATGCACCCGTATTCGTACTCGTACAATACACAGCTTTTAGATGTATGTACTATTGGTATATACACTCCAATGATCAGCTCTTAGCAGCCCATGTGAGTCACCTAACACATGTGGGAACCATCATTTGGCAACTAGCATGAAATATCTCATAAAATTACAAAAATATGAGTAATCATTCATGACTTATTTACATGAAAACAAAATTACATATCCTTTATATCTAATCCATACACCAACGACCAAAAACACCTACAAACACTTTCATTCTTCAATTTTCTTCATCTAATTGATCTCTCTCAAGTTCTATCTTCAAGTTCTAAGTGTTCTTCATATATTCTACAAGTTCTAGTTACATAAAATCAAGAATACTTTCAAGTTTGCTAGCTCACTTCCAATCTTGTAAGGTGATCATCCAACCTCAAGAAATCTTTGTTTCTTACAGTAGGTTATCATTCTAATACAAGGTAATAATCATATTCAAACTTTGGTTCAATTTCTATAACTATAACAATCTTATTTCAAGTGATGATCTTACTTGAACTTGTTTTCGTGTCATGATTCTGCTTCAAGAACTTCGAGCCATCCAAGGATCCGTTGAAGCTAGATCCATTTTTCACTTTTCCAGTAGGTTTATCCAAGGAACTTAAGGTAGTAATGATGTTCATAACATCATTCAATTCATACATATAAAGCTATCTTATTCGAAGGTTTAAACTTGTAATCACTAGAACATAGTTTAGTTAATTCTAAACTTGTTTGCAAACAAAAGTTAATCCTTCTAACTTGACTTTTAAAATCAACTAAACACATGTTCTATATCTATATGATATGCTAACTTAATGATTTAAAACCTGGATACACGAAAAACATCGTAAAACCGGATTTACGCCGTCGTAGTAACACCGCGGGCTGTTTTGGGTTAGTTAATTAAAAACTATGATAAACTTTGATTTAAAAGTTTTTATTCTGTGAAAATGATTTTTATTATGAACATGAAACTATATCCAAAAATTATGGTTAAACTCAAAGTGGAAGTATGTTTTCTAAAATGGTCATCTAGACGTCGTTCTTTCGACTGAAATGACTACCTTTACAAAAATGACTTGTAACTTATTTTTCCGACTATAAACCTATACTTTTTCTATTTAGATTCATAAAATAGAGTTCAATATGAAACCATAGCAATTTGATTCACTCAAAACGGATTTAAAATGAAGAAGTTATGGGTAAAACAAGATTGGATAATTTTTCTCATTTTAGCTACGTGAAAATTTGTAACAAATCTATTCCAACCATAACTTAATCAACTTGTATTGTATATTATGTAATCTTGAGATATCATAGACACGTATACAATGTTTCGACCTATCATGTCGACACATCTATATATATTTCGGAACAACCATAGACACTCTATATGTGAATGTTGGAGTTAGCTATACAGGGTTGAGGTTGATTCCAAAATATATATAGTTTGAGTTGTGATCAATACTGAGATACGTATACACTGGGTCGTGGATTGATTTAAGATAATATTTATCGATTTATTTCTGTACATCTAACTGTGGACAACTAGTTGTAGGTTACTAACGAGGACAGCTGACTTAATAAACTTAAAACATCAAAATATATTAAAAGTGTTGTAAATATATTTTGAACATACTTTGATATATATGTATATATTGTTATAGGTTCGTGAATCAACCAGTGGCCAAGTCTTACTTCCCGACGAAGTAAAAATCTGTGAAAGTGAGTTATAGTCCCACTTTTAAAATCTAATATTTTTGGGATGAGAATACATGCAGGTTTTATAAATGATTTACAAAATAGACACAAGTACGTGAAACTACATTCTATGGTTGAATTATCGAAATTGAATATGCCCCTTTTTATTAAGTCTGGTAATCTAAGAATTAGGGAACATACACCCTAATTGACGCGAATCCTAAAGATAGATCTATTGGGCCTAACAAACCCCATCCAAAGTACCGGATGCTTTAGTACTTCGAAATTTATATCATATCCGAAGGGTGTCCCGGAATGATGGGGATATTCTTATATATGCATCTTGTTATTGTCGGTTACCAGGTGTTCACCATATGAATGATTTTTATCTCTATGTATGGGATGTGTATTGAAATATGAAATCTTGTGGTCTATTATTATGATTTGATATATATAGGTTAAACCTATAACTCACCAACATTTTTGTTGACGTTTTAAGCATGTTTATTCTCAGGTGATTATTAAGAGCTTCCGCTGTCGCATACTTAAATAAGGACGAGATTTGGAGTCCATGCTTGTATGATATTGTGTAAAAACTGCATTCAAGAAACTTATTTTGTTGTAACATATTTGTATTGTAAACCATTATGTAATGGTCGTGTGTAAACAGGATATTTTAGATTATCATTATTTGATAATCTACGTAAAGCTTTTTAAACCTTTATTGATGAAATAAAGGTTATGGTTTGTTTTAAAAATGAATGCAGTCTTTGAAAAACGTCTCATATAGAGGTCAAAACCTCGCAACGAAATCAATTAATATGGAACGTTTTTAATCAATAAGAACGGGACATTTCAGTTGGTATCCGAGCGTTGGTCTTAGAGAACCAGAATTTTGCATTAGTGTGTCTTATCGAGTTTGTTAGGATGCATTAGTGAGTCTGGACTTCGACCGTGTTTACTTGAAAAATGATTGCTTAACAAATTTTGTTGGAAACTATATATTTTTAACATGTGAATATTATGTGATATATTAATCTCTTAACGCGTTTGATATTATGTGATAGATGTCTACCTCTAGAACAAGTCCCATTGACTCACCTAATAATAATGAAGAGTCAAATGTAAATTGGAATGATTCGTGGACTGATTCACAAGTTCCCGAAGAGGAACCGGAAGAAGAGTCGGAACCGAAAGAAGAATCGGAACCGGAAGAAGAATCGGAACCGGATGAAGAAATAGAACCGGTGGGGGAAATAATAAAATGGTTAAGTAAAAGAAAATCCTCAACCAACCGACCAAGGTTAATTATGGTCAATGGTGTTTCCGCCAAGGAAGCAAAATATTGGGAGGATTACCAATTCTCCGACGAATCGGATTCCGACGAGAATTCCGATGATGTTATAGAAATTTCCCCAACTGAATTTAAAAAGGCAAAAGAAAATAATAAGGGAAAGGGCATAAAAATAGAGAAATCTAATTCCAACCCCGATGAACTTTATATGTATCGTCAACCCCCGAAGTCCTTAAGTTGTAACAAAGACCCGGGAACCTCTAAACCACCAGGTTTTTCTAAACCAATGTGGATAACGACGACTCGTATTAGGGGAACATCATATATCCCTAGAAACTTGGCAAAACGAACCAAAACCGAAGAAGAAGAAACGAGCGAGTCGGAATAAGCTAGTTGTATTCTTGTGGTGTAATATATGTAATATAGTGTTCTTATGCTTTATGATATATGTAAAAATTGCTTGTATTAATAAGTATTTTTTAATGAATCTAACTCTTGTCTATTTTACAGTTTAAAAACACAAAATGGATAGATAACCCAATATTTTAAGAGACCTACCCGGAGACATGATTGATGAAATCTTGTCTAGAGTCGGCCAGAATTCCTCGGCACAACTATTTAAGGCGAGATCAGTTTGTAAGACATTCGAAGAACGTTCCAAGAATGTCTTGGTTTATAAGAGACTTTCGTTTGAAAGATGGGGGATATCACATTGGGAAACCCATAAGTTACGATGTGTTTACTTTGACGCATATATTGCGGGGAACCCAAATGCTATTTTACGCAACGGGTTAAGAAATTATTTTGACTCAATATATCCGAATATTGGACTTCGTGATTTAGAAAAAGCGGCTAACATGCAACATAAAGAAGCATGTTATGCTTACGGATTAGTAATGTTCGCTTCTCACCAAAGTGAGAACAAGAACATCGGGCTACAACTATTAAACAAAACGTTTCCACAAGTGACGGAGTCGGTAATTGGGGTAAGAAATGAGGTTTTTAGATTATTACAGGACTGTTAGACATTACGTAACCCTCGTCCCTTTGACGACATTACAACACGCTGTCTTATCAACGGCCATAACGGTTATGTTCCACAAGACCAAGGATGGGAAGTAGTCCTAGTAAAACCAGAATGCATGACTTGTTTCTGGACGTATGAATTACGTGTCTTTATTGCCTTTGCTGAACGACTTGTGTACTAGCTAGAATTATCTTCACAACTATCTTGTATCAAAGTTATTGTGTGCTATATTTCATGCTTTATGTAAAATAAGCGGTATTGTAAGTTTGTAATATATTGTATAAAAGTTTGAACGCGAAATATTATTATAATCAGTTTTTCATATAGAATTGTAGTAGTTGAATTGTATATTAGCTACTAAGTATGAACTTAACGGGTAGGTGCTACCCGAATTTAAACTTATAAAACGCTAATATGAAGAAAAAGCTTTTATAAATGAGTTCATATTATGCTACGAAATACTATTAACTACTCTTAATATTCTGTATGATTAACTTGTTCCATTTGACTATTTTGAAGGAAATGGCACCGACTACTCGACACACCGTGAATATGAATGAAGAGGAATTCCGTACTTTTCTAGCTTCAAACATAGCCGCAGTACAGGCTGCGCTACATACCAACAATAACCTTGGATCTAGCAGTACAGGAAATCGTGTAGGATGCACCTACAAAGAATTCACTGCCTGCAAACCTTTGGAATTTGATGGAACCGAAGGACCGATCGGATTGAAACGGTGGACCGAGAAGGTCGAATCGGTGTTTGCCATAAGTAAGTGTACTGAAGAGGACAAAGTGAAGTACGCTACGCATACCTTCACAGGTTCTGCGTTAACATGGTGGAATACCTATCTAGAGCAAGTGGGACAAGACGATGCGTACGCACTACCGTGGTCAGCATTCAAGCACTTGATGAACGAGAAGTACCGTCCCAGAACCGAGGTCAATAAGCTCAAGACAGAACTTAGAGGGTTACGAACCCATGGATTTGATATTACCACGTACGAAAGACGATTCACAGAATTGTGCCTATTGTGTCCGGGAGCATTCGAAGATGAGGAAGAGAAGATCGACGCGTTTGTGAAAGGATTACCGGAAAGAATCCAAGAAGATATAAGTTCACACGAGCCCGCCTCCATACAACACGCATGTAGAATGGCTCACAAACTAGTGAACCAGATTGAAGAAAGAATTAAAGAACAGACTGCTGAAGAGGCCAATGTGAAGCAAGTCAAAAGAAAGTGGGAGGAAAACGGTGATAAGAATCACCAATACAACAACAACAGCAATTACAACAATAATCGCAACAATTATCCCAACAATCGCAACATCAATCGCAACTACAACAAACGGCCCAACAACAACAACAACAACAACAACAACAACAACAGCAACTACAACAATCATCCCAACAACAATAATAACCGCAACAACAACAACAATCAGAAGCAGCTATGCCAAAGGTGTGAAAAGTATCACTCGGGGTTCTGCACCAAATTTTGCAACAAGTGTAAAAGAAATGGTCATAGCGCGGCGAAGTGTGAGGTCTATGGACCAGGGGTTAATAGAACGAAAGGAACAAATGGTGTCGGAACGAGTAATGGCGGAGCAAGTAGTGTCGGAGCAAGTTATGCTAATGTAGTTTGTTATAAATGTGGAAAACCGGGCCACATTATTAGAAATTGCCCGAACCAGGAGAACACGAATGGACAAGGCCGCGGAAGAGTTTTCAATATTAATGCGGCAGAGGCACAGGAAGACCCGGAGCTTGTTACGGGTACGTTTCTTATTGACAATAAATCTGCTTACGTTTTATTTGATTCGGGTGCGGATAGAAGCTATATGAGTAGAGATTTTTGTGCTAAATTAAGTTGTCCATTGACGCCTTTGGATAGTAAATTTTTACTCGAATTAGCAAATGGTAAATTAATTTCAGCAGATAATATATGTCGGAATCGAGAAATTAAACTGGTTAGCGAAACATTTAAGATTGATTTGATACCAGTAGAGTTAGGGAGTTTTGATGTGATAATCGGTATGGACTGGTTGAAAGAAGTGAAAGCAGAGATCGTTTGTTACAAAAATGCAATTCGCATTATACGAGAAAAAGGAAAACCCTTAATGGTGTACGGAGAAAAGGGCAACACGAAGCTACATCTTATTAGTAATTTGAAGGCACAAAAACTAATAAGAAAAGGTTGCTATGCTGTTCTAGCACACGTCGAGAAAGTACAAACTGAAGAAAAGAGCATCAATGATGTTCCCATTGCAAAAGAATTTCCCGATGTATTTCCGAAAGAATTACCGGGATTACCCCCACATCGATCCGTTGAATTTCAAATAGATCTTGTACCAGGAGCTGCACCAATAGCTCGTGCTCCTTACAGACTCGTACCCAGCGAGATGAAAGAACTGCAAAGCCAATTACAAGAACTTTTAGAGCGTGGTTTCATTCGACCAAGCACATCACCGTGGGGAGCTCCTGTTTTGTTTGTCAAGAAGAAAGATGGTACATTCAGGTTGTGTATTGACTACCGAGAGTTGAACAAACTTACCATCAAGAACCGCTACCCACTACCGAGAATCGACGACTTATTTGATCAACTACAAGGCTCGTCTGTTTATTCAAAGATTGACTTACGTTCCGGGTATCATCAAATGCGGGTGAAAGAAGATGATATTCCAAAGACTGCTTTCAGAACACGTTACGGTCATTACGAGTTTATGGTCATGCCGTTTGGTTTAACTAATGCACCAGCTGTGTTCATGGACCTTATGAACCGAGTGTGTGGACCATACCTTGACAAGTTTGTCATTGTTTTCATTGATGACATACTTATTTACTCAAAGAATGACCAAGAACACGGTGAACATTTGAGAAAGGTGTTAGAAGTATTGAGGAAGGAAGAATTGTACGCTAAGTTTTCAAAGTGTGCATTTTGGTTGGAAGAAGTTCAATTCCTCGGTCACATAGTGAACAAAGAAGGTATTAAGGTGGATCCGGCAAAGATAGAAACTGTTGAAAAGTGGGAAACCCCGAAAACTCCGAAACACATACGCCAGTTTTTAGGACTAGCTGGTTACTACAGAAGGTTCATCCAAGACTTTTCCAGAATAGCAAAACCCTTGACTGCATTAACGCATAAAGGGAAGAAATTTGAATGGAATGATGAACAAGAGAAAGCGTTTCAGTTATTGAAGAAAAAGCTAACTACGGCACCTATATTATCATTGCCTGAAGGGAATGATGATTTTGTGATTTATTGTGATGCATCAAAGCAAGGTCTCAGTTGTGTATTAATGCAACGAATGAAGGTGATTGCTTATGCGTCTAGACAATTGAAGATTCACGAACAAAATTATACGACGCATGATTTGGAATTAGGCGCGGTTGTTTTTGCATTAAAGACTTGGAGGCACTACTTATATGGGGTCAAAAGTATTATATATACCGACCACAAAAGTCTTCAACACATATTTAATCAGAAACAACTGAATATGAGGCAGCGTAGGTGGATTGAATTGTTGAATGATTACGACTTTGAGATTCGTTACCACCCGGGGAAGGCAAATGTGGTAGCCGATGCCTTGAGCAGGAAGGACAGAGAACCCATTCGAGTAAAATATATGAATATAATGATTCATAATAACCTTACTACTCAAATAAAGGAGGCGCAACAAGGAGTTTTAAAAGAGGGAAATTTAAAGGATGAAATACCCAAGGGATCGGAGAAGCATCTTAATATTCGGGAAGACGGAACCCGGTATAGGGCTGAAAGGATTTGGGTACCAAAATTTGGAGATATGAGAGAAATGGTACTTAGAGAAGCTCATAAAACCAGATACTCAATACATCCTGGAACGGGGAAGATGTACAAGGATCTCAAGAAACATTTTTGGTGGCCAGGTATGAAAGCCGATGTTGCTAAATATGTAGGAGAATGTTTGACGTGTTCTAAGGTCAAAGCTGAGCATCAGAAACCATCAGGTCTACTTCAACAACCCGAAATCCCAGAATGGAAATGGGAAAACATTACCATGGATTTCATCACTAAATTGCCAAGGACTGCAAGTGGTTTTGATACTATTTGGGTAATAGTTGATCGTCTCACCAAATCAGCACACTTCCTGCCAATAAGAGAAGATGACAAGATGGAGAAGTTAGCACGACTGTATTTGAAGGATGTCGTCTCCAGACATGGAATACCAATCTCTATTATCTCTGATAGGGATGGCAGATTTATTTCAAGATTCTGGCAGACATTACAGCAAGCATTAGGAACTCGTCTAGACATGAGTACTGCCTATCATCCACAAACTGATGGGCAGAGCGAAAGGACGATACAAACGCTTGAAGACATGCTACGAGCATGTGTTATTGATTTCGGAAACAGTTGGGATCGACATCTACCGTTAGCAGAATTTTCCTACAACAACAGCTACCATTCAAGCATTGAGATGGCGCCGTTTGAAGCACTTTATGGTAGAAAGTGCAGGTCTCCGATTTGTTGGAGTGAAGTGGGGGATAGACAGATTACGGGTCCGGAGATTATACAAGAAACTACCGAGAAGATCATCCAAATTCAACAACGGTTGAAAACCGCCCAAAGTCGACAAAAGAGCTACGCTGACATTAAAAGAAAAGATATAGAATTTGAAATTAGAGAGATGGTCATGCTTAAAGTTGCACCTTGGAAAGGCGTTGTTCGATTTGGTAAACGAGGGAAATTAAATCCAAGGTATATTGGACCATTCAAGATTATTGATCGTGTCGGACCTGTAGCTTACCGACTTGAGTTACCTCAAAAACTCGCGGCTGTACATAACACTTTCCACGTCTCGAATTTGAAGAAATGTTTTGCTAAAGAAGATCTCACTATTCCGTTAGATGAAATCCAAATCAACGAAAAACTTCAATTCATCGAAGAACCCGTCGAAATAATGGATCGTGAGGTTAAAAGACTTAAGCAAAACAAGATGCCAATTGTTAAGGTTCGATGGAATGCTCGTAGAGGACCCGAGTTCACCTGGGAGCGTGAAGATCAGATGAATAAGAAATACCCGCATCTATTTCCAGAAGATTTGTCAACACCTTCAACAGCTTAAAATTTCGGGACGAAATTTATTTAACGGGTAGGTACTGTAGTGACCCGAACTTTTCCATGTTTATATATATTAATTGAGATTGATATTTACATGATTAAATGTTTCCAACATGTTAAGCAATCAAACTTGTTAAGACTTGATTAATTGAAATATGTTTCATATAGACAATTGACCACCCAAGTTGACCGGTGATTCACGAACGTTAAAACTTGTAAAAACTATATGATGACATATATATGGATATATATATATATATATATAGTTAACATGATACTATGATAAGTAAACATATCATTAAGTATATTAACAATGAACTACATATGTAAAAACAAGACTACTAACTTAATGACTTTTAAACGAGACATATATGTAACGATTATCGTTGTAAAGACATTTAATGTATATATATTATATTAAGAGATATTCATACATGATAATATCATGATAATATAATAATTTAAAATCTCATTTGATATTATAAACATTGGGTTAACAACATTTAACAAGATCGTTAACCTAAAGGTTTCAAAACAACACTTACATGTAACGACTAACGATGACTTAACGACTCAGTTAAAATGTATATACATGTAGTGTTTTAATATGTATTTATACACTTTTGAAAGACTTCAATACACTTATCAAAATACTTCTACTTAACAAAAATTCTTACAATTACATCCTCGTTCAGTTTCATCAACAATTCTACTCGTATGCACCCGTATTCGTAGTCGTACAATACACAGCTTTTAGATGTATGTACTATTGGTATATACACTCCAATGATCAGCTCTTAGCAGCCCATGTGAGTCACCTAACACATGTGGGAACCATCATTTGGCAACTAGCATGAAATATCTCATAAAATTACAAAAATATGAGTAATCATTCATGACTTATTTACATGAAAACAAAATTACATATCCTTTATATCTAATCCATACACCAACGACCAAAAACACCTACAAACACTTTCATTCTTCAATTTTATTCATCTAATTGATCTCTCTCAAGTTCTATCTTCAAGTTCTAAGTGTTCTTCATATATTCTACAAGTTCTAGTTACATAAAATCAAGAATACTTTCAAGTTTGCTAGCTCACTTCCAATCTTGTAAGGTGATCATCCAACCTCAAGAAATCTTTGTTTCTTACAGTAGGTTATCATTCTAATACAAGGTAATAATCATATTCAAACTTTGGTTCAATTTCTATAACTATAACAATCTTATTTCAAGTGATGATCTTACTTGAACTTGTTTTCGTGTCATGATTCTGCTTCAAGAACTTCGAGCCATCCAAGGATCCGTTGAAGCTAGATCCATTTTTCACTTTTCCAGTAGGTTTATCCAAGGAACTTAAGGTAGTAATGATGTTCATAACATCATTCAATTCATACATATAAAGCTATCTTATTCGAAGGTTTAAACTTGTAATCACTAGAACATAGTTTAGTTAATTCTAAACTTGTTCGCAAACAAAAGTTAATCCTTCTAACTTGACTTTTAAAATCAACTAAACACATGTTATATATCTATATGATATGCTAACTTAATGATTTAAAACCTGGATACACGAAAAACATCGTAAAACCGGATTTACGCCGTCGTAGTAACACCGCGGGCTGTTTTGGGTTAGTTAATTAAAAACTATGATAAACTTTGATTTAAAAGTTTTTATTCTGTGAAAATGATTTTTATTATGAACACGAAACTATATCCAAAAATTATGGTTAAACTCAAAGTGAAAGTATGTTTTCTAAAATGGTCATCTAGACGTCGTTCTTTCGACTGAAATGACTACCTTTACAAAAATGACTTGTAACTTATTTTTCCGACTATAAACCTATACTTTTTCTGTTTAGATTCATAAAATAGAGTTCAATATGAAACCATAGCAATTTGATTCACTCAAAACGGATTTAAAATGAAGAAGTTATGGGTAAAACAAGATTGGATAATTTTTCTCATTTTAGCTACGTGAAAATTTGTAACAAATCTATTCCAACCATAACTTAATCAACTTGTATTGTATATTATGTAATCTTGAGATATCATAGACATGTATACAATGTTTCGACCTATCATGTCGACACATCTATATATATTTCGGAACAACCATAGACACTATATGTGAATGTTGGAGTTAGCTATACAGGGTTGAGGTTGATTCCAAAATATATATAGTTTGAGTTGTGATCAATACTGAGATACGTATACACTGGGTCGTGGATTGATTCAAGATAATATTTATCGATTTATTTCTGTACATCTAACTGTGGACAACTAGTTGTAGGTTACTAACGAGGACAGCTGACTTAATAAACTTAAAACATCAAAATATATTAAAAGTGTTGTAAATATATTTTGAACATACTTTGATATATATGTATATATTGTTATAGGTTCGTGAATCAACCAGTGGCCAAGTCTTACTTCCCGATGAAGTAAAAATCTGTGAAAGTGAGTTATAGTCCCACTTTTAAAATCTAATATTTTTGGGATGAGAATACATGCAGGTTTTATAAATGATTTACAAAATAGACACAAGTACGTGAAACTACATTCTATGGTTGAATTATCGAAATCGAATATGCCCCTTTTTATTAAGTCTGGTAATCTAAGAATTAGGGAACAGACACCCTAATTGACGCGAATCCTAAAGATAGATCTATTGGGCCTAACAAACCCCATCCAAAGTACCGGATGCTTTAGTACTTCGAAATTTATATCATATCCGAAGGGTGTCCCGGAATGATGGGGATATTCTTATATATGCATCTTGTTATTGTCGGTTACCAGGTGTTCACCATATGAATGATTTTTATCTCTATGTATGGGATGTGTATTGAAATATGAAATCTTGTGGTCTATTATTATGATTTGATATATATAGGTTAAACCTATAACTCACCAACATTTTTGTTGACGTTTTAAGCATGTTTATTCTCAGGTGATTATTAAGAGCTTCCGCTGTCGCATACTTAAATAAGGACGAGATTTGGAGTCCATGCTTGTATGATATTGTGTAAAAACTGCATTCAAGAAACTTATTTTGTTGTAACATATTTGTATTGTAAACCATTATGTAATGGTCGTGTGTAAACAGGATATTTTAGATTATCATTATTTCATAATCTACGTAAAGCTTTTTAAACCTTTATTGATGAAATAAAGGTTATGGTTTGTTTTAAAAATGAATGCAGTCTTTGAAAAACGTCTCATATAGAGGTCAAAACCTCGCAACGAAATCAATTAATATGGAACGTTTTTAATCAATAAGAATGGGACATTTCACTTTTCCACCTTCTCGCACCATATAAGCATTTGCGGAAAAGCGGTACCAACTACAGTTTGGTCAATGAAAAAGAAAGTTTCTTTCCAGTTACCCGCATTCGACTTTGGGGTTTTGGTGAAATTTTGTCAGGCGAAGAAGGTGAACCAGGATTTGTGGTGATTGGCTAGGCGGTATAGATGACAGAAAACTTTAACCAACGGTACCCTGTCGATTGCGGCGCACCACATTTCAAGCAGAACTATTTTGCCTATGGCATACGGGTGTAGTTGCCCTAATCCCACTCTGAAGTGATCTAATATGCCTAAGAAGAAGTCAGAGGGAGGAACCCTAAAGTTACCATGCTTGAACGCATGTTCATAGATGGCCACTTTCTTCTCCGGTGGCTCGTGAGCACGCTGATGGGGTAGGGATGGCACCGGATTGTACTTGGCTAAGGGAGGATACTGTTTCACTAAGTAATCTATGTGCTTCTGCTCTATAACAGACTCTACGCTATCCACATACGTCTCGTTAGCTTTAGTCATTTTCTAGGAGTAATCGGATGAATACTAACCTTTAAATGGTGGCCGGAATGTTTGATTTTTGATCGGAATTCAAATTGGCAGCGTAACGAGGAAGCTTGAAGCAGGAAAGTGGAAATGAGCTGCAAAACGGGGTATTTATAGGGAAGATTGGGAGTCATGGGATGGAGTGGTGTGATCGTGGCTGTACACATGTTATGCAATCGACGGCCAGCACTTTATTTATGCGCGTGGATGCCAGTTGGGTATGATTACATGTACGCACGTGGTTGGCATGTGCCTGACACACTGCCACTTTATGTCATGTCCGCCGAATGGGCTTCTGCGATTGTGACAGGCATTTAATGGCATCGAGGCGCACGCGGAATATTAAATGCTAGCCGTTTTCTTGTTTTTTCCGCTTAATAGTTTGATGTCATGTGTCTTGCGTCATATAACATCAAACTGGGGGGACATAATGATACCACAACCCGCATGCGTACCTCATATGCATGCGGGCACTTAATAGTGTGCGTATGCGTGTGCTTGTGTGCGGTATGCGGTATGCGGATTGTATCTAATTCCTTTGTTCCCGGTACGGCGGTTGCTTAGCTGTCAAGTAAATATCTTTTCCATAATTATATCCGTGATTCGGGGGTGTCAGTTATGGATGAGATTAACGTGATCTGAGATGGTTCTAGAATTAGGGTTTGCCTATAAATACAACCCTAATCATCATTTACCAGACACGGCATATTACGTAACTATCGCACACGAGATACATTACGCAAAACAGCATCATTCAGCATCTCTTCAAGGTTAACAGGTTAGTCTTTCGTAAGCTAGTACCTACGACCTTATTTGGGGCCTCTTGATCGACGACCGTTATCAGAGGTGGACTTAATAACTTGGCCACCCCGCCGACATCATCATGTCGGCCAGGGTTATTCACGGTAGCCGGACCGGAGAGCCACGTTCTAAGATCCTTAAACCCCTCCTTATGTATTGAGCAGGCATATTAAACCCCGCGGTTAAAATATGCATGATCATTTGCTTTGTCAGCTAAGTTTTCGCCAACTTCAAAATCAATCCAATTATCCAATTAACCGTGCCGGTTAGTCTGGTTCCACATCAAATCCCCATGCTTACTCGAGCCGTCAATCATGCGAACCTATAAAAATAGCAACAACGAGAGGGTAAGCTAATGCTTAGTGAATGTAAAGATACTATACACATACATATGCATAAAATGGCTACGCATCACTAAGCATCAAGATAAACACATACCGGCTCTGCATGGTAAACAAACTACAAAAGAGCACATACACAAAGTAGCTACACGCTACGTAATCACCAAGCTAACGCCATAAGATGCTACAACACAACGATAAGTATATACGCGTATACAATAAATATAACAACAACAACAAATAAGGTTAACCGCTTAACCCAAACCACATGAAGGTTGGCCGAACTACCCAGACCTTAGTGAATTCGCACTACCCTAGATTCACCTCCTTCACCACTTCAACAACCGAGGTTGGCCGAACTGCCCGAGCCTTAGTGAATTCGCACAACCCGAAATTCACCACCTCATCACCAAGATGACCGAACTACCCGAGTCATCATGAATCCATGCTAACCGAGATTCATTTCCTCAACAACAAATGCTAGCAACCCATTGCCAAAAGGGTTATCCAAAACGCTAGCCAAATCACCACACCAAGGGTAAAACTCAAAACGCATAAGCGTATCACATGGACCTGAAGCACAAGAGGAGTCCATTCACCCACACCAACATAGAGTAAACCCAAGCAAGGGTCACTCTACACACACGCACCCATTTTACACATACACATGTGCATAGTAAATTTACACACACCTTAAAGCCTTAATGGATGCAACCGAACAATCCGCAATCGCCAATGGAATGTACCTATTCCATTATCACATAACAAATAACACAATTAGGGTGGATTACAAACCAACCCATATTGACAACTAATGAAAATTCGACCCAAAAGCACTTACAAGCACAAACCGCGCCCAAACTAACCAATAATCTCTAACACAAGTGAGAATGGTCCTAATACGCCAATTAAACCCAATCATAAGTGTTAAACACCAATCTTGCCCAAATTGACACATAAACCCTAATTTTGACCCATTTCAAAATTAGTCAACCAAATACACCCAAAATGGTTCCAACACCTCCATAATCACTAACACTAGTGAAAATGGTTCCAACAACGCCAACAAAACTAAACCACAAGTTTTAAACGCTTGTCTTCACCAAAATCAACTTACAATTTTTATTTTGACCCAATTCAAAAGGGATTATCACCAAAAAGCCCATTTTTTGACCTTTCTGGCGTGAGAGCCCAAAAAAAAAAATTGTCAATTTGCCCTCGCAAGGAGCAAGGTGCATTGCTCCCTTGCGCCTTGCGACCTTGCGACCTTGGTTTCACATGGGAGCAAGGAGCAAGGCACCTTGCTCCTTGCTCCCAGGTGAAAGCAAGGGCGCAAGGTGCATCTTGCTCCCTTGCTTCCACCTGGGAGCAAGGACGCAAGGTGCCTCTTGCTCCCTTGCTTCCACCTGGGAGCAAGGACGCAAGGTGCCTCTTGCTCTCAGGTGGAAGCAAGGGAGCAAGATGCACCTTGCTCTCAGGTGGAAGCAAAGGGAGCAAGAAGCACCTTGCGTCCTTGCTCCCAGGTGGAAGCAAGGGAGCAAGAGGCACCTTGCTCCTTGCTCCCATGTGAAACCAAGGTCGCAAGGACGCAAGGCGCAAGGGAGCAAGGCACCTTGCTCCTTGCGAGGGTAAATTGGCAATTTTTTAATTTTTTGGGCTCTCACGCAAGAAAGGTAAAAAAAATGGGCTTTTTGGTGATAATCCCAATTCAAAATCAAGTTTCCAATAACACCCATTTGGGTTCTTTCAACAATATAATCACTAATCATAGTGATTACACTCAAATTATAGCCCTAATCATGGCTAAATCATCAACCAACTCAAAACCCACTAACAATAATTTTAAACCCGATTACTAGCATCAATAAACTCACTTCAAGAGTTTAAATGGGTTTCTTGATAATTTAAGTTCAAACCCTAACATTGAATCTCAAATCAAACAATGAAATTCGGAGTTAGAACTTACCAATATAACCACAATGTAGCCACGAACGAGATGAACAACTTTAACACTTGAGACTTGACCCGAATCAACCTTCTTCTTCCCCGATTCAAGCTTTCTCTCTCTAAACCTTTTACTCTCTCTCTAGGTTTTAGTGTGCGAGTGGGAGGGAAAGAAAATGAAGAAAATGAGATGAGGATAAGATTTTGGCCAGATATATGGCCCTCAAACCGTCCATAAGCAAAAAGAAAACTTTACCCTTCATTAAACTCATTAAAAGGCTGAAAAGTATCAAATCGTGCCTATTGTCGCGCCGCGGAGTAAACCCTCCGCGTTGTGGCCTAAAGGGTGATTTTAGTTCACATTTTTAAGTTTTCTGACCCTCAAAATAGGCAATTGTCGTGCCGTAGCCATTCTGGTCGCGCCGCGGAGTTTGTATGTTTCATCCGAACTTCAGCAACTTGTTTTGGCCATAACTTTTTAACCGTAACTCCGTTTTCGATGAATCAAATAGCGTTGGAAACTGAATAAGATTTCCTTTATAATGGTAAGGTTTTGAAACATCAACTCAAACTTTATTTGGGGTCGAAAAGGTACGTACACACCTTGTAACTCAGACAACGTCCAGTTTTCTTCGACATTCGAACAAGCAACACGTACACGCTTGGTCCGCTTCATACACTAGTCGTACATACACAATACACCTATATATATATATATATATATATATATATATATATATATATATATATATATATATATATATATATATATATATATATATATATATATATATATATATATATATATATACATATATACGGGGAAAAAATGGGGTGTTACAGTAGTGGGCATGATTAGAGGATTCCAAGAATGGTAATCATGGGTTAGTAGGTTGATGGCAGTTACCCATGATAACCGCCAATCTCATTCCTATAAATACTAACCATAATCAAACATTTGAGGGTAATCAATAAACACACTTACCATCACTGATCACTCTTTTAAGTTTACCTTGGAGGCTCGGCAAAAGTCAACCACCACAACACCCCTCATATCCATCATGTCTACCGGAGGAACACCTTCCGAAGGTTAGTCATTTCACATCACTGCACTCAAGTCAATTTTGGCTTGATCAGTAAGTTAGTGGGGAGAAAAAATAGGAGTTGTTAATAAATATAATTAACATGATTATTCCATTACTTTGTATCATTACCCTCAATTTAGTGGGGAATGATGCATTACTTAATAGTGGGTAATGATAATATTACCTTATTACAACCAAGCATCATTAATCATTATTATTTTCATTCCACACCTCCTAATACTCCCAACCAAACACACCCCAAGTGTCGAAAAGTGATGGTCCATGATAACGCCAAAATTATACATGTTTATTGCCGTTATTTCGATCCAAAGTTGTTCCATTTGTATGTAATTTTTGTACGTATGTATTGTAATTCATGTATATTTGTAAAAGTCCATTTTGAATGAATAAATGAAGACTAACAGCAAAAACAGAGTTAAAACGAAGATTGAACACGCAAAACAGCCCGAAACCACTGAAACAGGTCCAAATGCGGCGCATCTCTCTTAGATGCGGCGCATCTGTGCACCAAATAACTCCCGACAGTTTCAGATGCGGAGCATGCAGACTTCTGGACCAAAACAGCCTCAGATGCGGCGCATCTGAGATGGATGCGGCGCATCTGACCC
Organism: Rutidosis leptorrhynchoides; assembly: GCF_046630445.1. Classification (NCBI taxonomy): domain Eukaryota; kingdom Viridiplantae; phylum Streptophyta; class Magnoliopsida; order Asterales; family Asteraceae; genus Rutidosis; species Rutidosis leptorrhynchoides. Next base: position 607,960,332 of record NC_092333.1, on the reverse strand, counting down.
CCTGCCGACAGTCCTGAGTGCAGAATCGAGCTAGAATCTACTGAACGTAAAGAGATGCGGCGCATCCCAAAGAGATGCGGCGCATCTGGTCACTTTCTGGCCAAAATACCTAACTTTTGAGGCTATTTAATGGAGCCTTTGGTGTAGTGACCCGAAAAATTTCGACTAGTTTTGAACCAAACTCTCGATACGATTTAATATCTTTGACACAATAAGCAAAATCTGTAATGCGGAGTCTCAAAAATTTTGAACTGTCTCATATGTTCAATTGACCTTCGACCATTCCCAACGATTCACGAACAATCATTTGTAAATAATTACATATATAAGTAAATGTATATATAAATAATAATTTGAAATATTATTTGAAATATTATATGATTTAATGGTAGGAAATAAATATGTAATCACAAGTTAATGTATAAAGGTTATATCAATATTATGAGTATTACTTTCATAATTATTACTAATAACAGCATTAATAATTGTATTATTAATAACATTATGACCAACATAAAAATAGATATCTATATATATGAAATTAATATAAGTTGTCATATTATCAAAAATTATTAATATTATTATTATCATTAATAATATTATAAGTAGTATTATTATTAGTATTAATAAAATATATTATTGATATTGATATTATGATTGTTATTATTAAACATATTAAACTTACCAATTTTATGATTTTTGATATCACCACTATTTATTATTATTATTAATAATAATAGATTTTTTTAATTAAATTTATTATAAAACTATAACAGAATCAAACAATTCGTACAAGTTGTTACATGTATCGATCAACTTTATTAAAATTCTGTTTCTATCTGCAATTGATTCCAATTAAATTCAAATCAAATCTATTCCAAGTCACGATCCAGAATATGTTATTTTATTTTTCTTCTCCAAATTTTATTCTTGTATATTATTGATCACAGAATCGTACGATTCCATCCCTACCTTCTTTATTTTTTTGTTTCCATCTCTTTGGCTCGAATCTATTGTCGACTACTTTCAATTTACATAACGAATCGATTAGCCTGTGTTTATAAGGAATTCATTCCACTTTACTATCTTTGGGCTACTGTGTTTGTTTTCTGTTTCAATCAAAACCATCGACCATCACCTTTGAATCTTCACCACCCATTTGCTCATCACCTTTCTTTTACATCTTTATCATATCATTACCTTCGACATTAGATTACATGAAGACCACAACTGTTTCGACACAAGAAAAGAATAATCACCACCATCATACCAAACCGATGACCACCATAATCATTTCCATCACCACCCCTTTAACTATTTGTAATGTATCCGTTTTTTTTTCTGTTTTGAAACTGCAACCCATTTAACTATCATTTAACCATCGATCAAAACATCACCACCTTTGTACAATCGTCAGCATGAACAACCCAACCAAAACAACCACTCTTTTTCGACTACTATTGTACCTATTTTCTGCCGAATAATCGAAAACACTGCACCTCTCCATCACCATTTAAAACCCGTTCAGCTAGTCACATAAGCTGTTGCAATTACAGCCTTATGCCTTCATCGAAAACCATACAAAACCAACCCAACATCATCACCATGAGCTGCTACGGATGTTGCAATGTGCTTCTAATACAAATCGCTGATTCTCTCCTGTTTTAATCTATTCAAATTCAAATGACATGAAGCATGCGAGTAAGTTGCTATTAATAAACATTTTTGTATTTGGTCGACAACCTTTCATCAATAACTACTCCACTTACAATAATTATTCGATAGTGGATTATAAAAGAGAAAGTGATTTACAAGAGTATGGTGGAGACAACAATCATATCCGTATACTTTTATTTGAGGGGCCATGAAATAGATTAAACAAATGAAAGTCTTCTTTTGATTTTATGTCGGATATTATTGGATCCAACGTACCATGGTGGGTCGATAAAGTATTTTTTTTTAGAAACACCAACATACCTCTTCTTACATGCAACTAGCGGATGTATTTTTTCTTATTTAAGTCGATTTCCTGCAAAACCCAACAGGCCACGAGTTCTAAATAGGTTTGTCGAATATTTCTAGCGGACTTCTAATTATTAGTGGGCCGTAATTATTTTTGCTGATTGGCCACATTCGGGTTGCTGTGTTGAGCAGTGATCCAGTTCACGTGTTCTTATCTGGTGGTTTGAACGAATGACAATAAACGATATAGGTATAATAATGATGTGTTACGAGATCCCATGAGATGAAGATGATGGATGATGTAGCATGGCGAAAATTATGATCATGAGATTATGATTTTATGAAGACAATTGAGTATGACTATAGCTTAAAATTATGATCATGACTATGATTAGGATTATGAATATGATTATAGACGTTGATAGGATGATTAGATGATTTATTATGGTAGTTAGGATAAATGATGAAGAGGTTATTTGGGATTTGTATTAGGAAAAAGAGGAATATAGATAGTTGAGTTAAGACAATTAATTTAAGTATTAGAACAGAAAAGGAGGAGCAGAGGAATGGTTTGGGTGTTTGAGTTTAAACAAATGGTCTGGTGTTTGATCCTGGCTTGCTGCAATCTTTTTGTTATTCATTTATTAAACAGCAATAACAGATCATTGGGCCAAATTAATAATTCCTGGGCCAATTGACTTGTTGTTGGGCCAAAGGACTTGAGCTGGGTTTTAGAAGAGGAAGATGAAAATAGATAGATAATAGATATATAGATATTGAATCCATATTATATCAGAAAATCACAAATGGAGTAATGGTTAAAGATGTTATCGGGTTAGCGGATTGTCGCAGGTTCGAGCCGGGCATGGGCATTATTTTTAGGCCAAATTCTCTGAGGTAGTTATTTTTATTATTATTATTATTTCATTATTATTATTATTATTATTATTATTATAAAAATATTACAATTTCCTATTATTAATATCATCTTACCAAGTAAAGTATTATTGATATAGAAACACATTTTAATATAATCATATATATTAATATAATTTCTAATACATTTAATTAAGTTATTAATGAAACACATAATCTTTTAAGATAACATTTTTTTTTTTTAGTATATAAATATGTTAGATTACAATTAGAGGTGTTAATATATACACTTGATATAGGTTCGTGAATCCGAGGCCAACCTTACACTTGTTCAATGATGTTATGTGTATTTTTACTACGAAATACAGTATGGTGAATTTCATTTGCTCCCTTTTTACTCATTACATTTTTGGGCTGAGAATACATGCAAATGCTTTATTAACTGTTATACAATATTTATATGCGTGAGTTTCATTTGCCTTTTTACCCTTTATATTTTTGGGCTGAGAATACATGCGTTGCTTTTATAACTGTTTTATGAAATAGACACGAGTAAATGAAACTATATTCTATGGATGGATTATTAAACCGAATATGCCCCTTTTTATTAAGTCTGGTAATCTAAGAATTAGGAAACAGACACCCTAATTGACGCGAACTCTAAAGATAGATCTATCGGGCCCAACAAGCCCCATCCAAAGTACCGGATGCTTTAGTACTTCGAAATTTATATCATATCCGAAGGAGGATCCCGGAATGATGGGGATATTCTTATATGCATATTGTTAATGTCGGTTACCAGGTGTTCAATCCATATGAATGATATTTTTGTCTCTATGCATGGGACGTATGTTTATGAGAAGTGGAAATATGAAATCTTGTGGTCTATTAAAATTATGAAATGATTATTTATGTTAAACTAATGAACTCACCAACCTTTTGGTTGACACTTGAAAGCATGTTTATTCTCAGGTATGAAAGAAGTCTTCCGCTGTGCAATTGCTCATTTTAAAGATATTACTTGGAGTCATTCATGACATATTTCAAAAGACGTTGCATTCGAGTCGTTGAGTTCATCAAGATTATTATTAAGTCAATTATAGTTAGATATATTATAAAATGGTATGCACGCCGTCAACTTTCGATGTAATGAAAGATTGTCTTTTCAAAAACGAATGCAATGTTTGTAAAATGTATCATATAGAGGTCAAGTACCTCGCGATGTAACCAACTATTGTGATTCGTTTATAATCGATGTGGACTTCGTCCGGATGGATTAGGACGGGTCATCACAGTTGGTATCAGAGCTGTGGTCTTAGTGAACCAGGTCTTGCATTAGCGTGTCTAACTGATAGTCGTTAGGATGCATCAGTAAGTCTGGACTTCGACCGTGTCTGCATGTCAAAAGTTTTGCTTATCATTTTTGTCGGAAATCATCTGCTTATCATTCTTAAGGAATCACTTGCTTATCATTCTTAGTCTAGACACGTCTTACTGCCTCTATTGCATAGACTGTGTATAGATAAATTCATATCTTAGCGTATCTGTTATTGTTACCATTGCCTGGCAGCTTCCGTAGATTCCTCCATAACTTATGAGATTTTAGTATTATATATGCATATGTAAACTATGTATTGCAGGGTACTAATCTACATCCTATAATCTATTTCTTATCGAAAATCCTTCATCTGATCGTACAAGATGAATCCCTCAATCAGATCGAGTCCCTCGGATTCCGATAGCTATTCCGATAGTTATTCCAACAACTATTCCGATATGAATATTCACCTGAGCTCCGAAAGTAGTGTAACCGGAATGGATTAGCCAATTAGTCATCATCTATCCTGGATGAATTGGGATGAGTTCATAGTCGACTTAATCAATGGAGACGCGAAGAAGGCGATCCTTTCCATCCACCACATTCTCTTCTTGACGATGAACCTGAAGCACTTACCGGCGAACCTGTTCGAGACACCATTTTCTCTCTCATTTCGAAAGTATCTCATCACAATTATATTCTATCCAAAATTCTAAACCTTATTCATCCACTTCTTTCGACCGACAATCATCCCGGAGTAATACAAGAAGTCAACGAACTTCATGCTCGAGTAATAATTTTGGAAAATATGGTGCAAAACTTACCAGCATCAGCAACATCACCGACATCAACAGGACCACCAGCAACAACACCCATACCATCAACAACACACGTCTCAACATCCCATTCTATACCTCGAGTATAAACATCATTCTACATATCGTTCTGCATCATTTATCTTCGTTCGACATGGCGATTATGTAATCTCTAATGTTTTAGAGATTACATATTCTTGTTCTAACGGTAAATCTGATGAGTTTAATATCACATTGACTCATTAAATCCATAATTACGTCTGAAGAAAATAAATATGTATATATGTTTTCATAAAGATTGTAATTAAAATTTTTATTGTACAAACTGTTAATGGTGAAAATATTTTAACGGGTAAGTAATACCCGAGAAATATTTAGATTTCGCATTAATAAGTTACACTGTACATTCTTCGAATCTGATTCAACAGTCATTTACTATCCTACTTGCAACCACAGCTATACGAATCCGTTCATCACAGAATAACCATTTTCATTCAATTTCATATTTGGATTTTGACCTATCAGAATCCAACAAGTGGCATAATGAAGAAAACGTTGGACAAAATAAAATTTGTTAGAAACAAACAAATTAACTATGAGAAATTTTGTTAAGAATGTGGTGACCCGAACTTTTCCATGTTTATATATATTAATTGAGATTGATTTTTACATGATTAAATGTTTCCAACATGTTAAGCAATCAAACTTGTTAAGACTTGATTAATTGAAATATGTTTCATATAGACAATTGACCACCCAAGTTGACCGGTGATTCACGAACGTTAAAACTTGTAAAAACTATATGATGACATATATATGGATATATATATATATATATATATATATATATATATATATATATATATATATATATATATATATATATATATATATATATATATATATAGTTAACATGATACTATGATAAGTAAATATATCATTAAGTATATTAACAATGAACTACATATGTAAAAACAAGACTACTAACTTAATGGTTTTTTAAACGAGACATATATGTAACGATTATCGTTGTAAAGACATTTAATGTATATATATCATATTAAGAGATATTCATACATGATAATATCATGATAATATAATAATTTAAAATCTCATTTGATATTATAAACATTGGGTTAACAACATTTAACAAGATCGTTAACCTAAAGGTTTCAAAACAACACTTACATGTAACGACTAACGATGACTTAACGACTCAGTTAAAATGTATATACATGTAGTGTTTTAATATGTATTTATACACTTTTGAAAGACTTCAATACACTTATCAAAATACTTCTACTTAACAAAAATGCTTACAATTACATCCTCGTTCAGTTCATCAACAATTCTACTCGTATGCACCCGTATTCGTACTCGTACAATACACAGCTTTTAGATGTATGTACTATTGGTATATACACTCCAATGATCAGCTCTTAGCAGCCCATGTGATTCACCTAACACATGTGGGAACCATCATTTGGCAACTATCATGAAATATCTCATAAAATTACAAAAATATGAGTAATCATTCATGACTTATTTACATGAAAACAAAATTACATATCCTTTATATCTAATCCATACACCAACGACTAAAAACACCTAAAAACACTTTCATTCTTCAATTTTCTTCATCTAATTGATCTCTCTCAAGTTCTATCTTCAAGTTCTAAGTGTTCTTCATAAATTCTACAAGTTCTAGTTACATAAAATCAAGAATACTTTCAAGTTTGCTAGCTCACTTCCAATATTGTAAGGTGATCATCCAACCTCAAGAAATATTTGTTTCTTACAGTAGGTTATCATTCTAATACAAGGTAATAATCATATTCAAACTTTTGTTCAATTTCTATAACTATAACAATCTTATTTCAAGTGATGATCTTACTTGAACTTGTTTTCGTGTCATGATTCTGCTTCAAGAACTTCGAGCCATCCAAGGATCCGTTGAAGCTAGATCCATTTTTCTCTTTTCCAGTAGGTTTATCCAAGGAACTTAAGGTAGTAATGATGTTCATAACATCATTCGATTCATACATATAAAGCTATCTTATTCGAAGGTTTAAACTTGTAATCACTAGAACATAGTTTAGTTAATTCTAAACTTGTTCGCAAACAAAAGTTAATCCTTATAACTTGACTTATAAAATCAACTAAACACATATTCTATATCTATATGATATGCTAACTTAATGATTTAAAACCTGGAAACACAAAAAACACCGTAAAACCGGATTTACGCCGTCGTAGTAACACCGCGGGCTGTTTTGGGTTAGTTAATTAAAAACTATGATAAACTTTGATTTGAAAGTTGTTATTCTGAGAAAATGATTTTTATTATGAACATGAAACTATATCCAAAAATTATTGTTAAACTCAAAGTGGAAGTATGTTTTCTAAAATGGTCATCTAGACGTCGTTCTTTCGACTGAAATGACTACCTTTACAAAATAGACTTGTAACTTATTTTTCCGACTATAAACCTATACTTTTTCTGTTTATATTCATAAAATAGAGTTCATTATGAAACCATAGCAATTTGATTCACTCAAAACGGATTTAAAATGAAGAAGTTATGGGTAAAACAAGATTGGATAATTTTTCTCATTTTAGCTACGTGAAAATTGGTAACAAATCTATTCCAACCATAACTTAATCAACTTGTATTGTATATTATGTAATCTTGAGATACCATAGACACGTATACAATGTTTCGACCTATCATGTCGACCCATCTATATGTAAGACCCTAATATTTATTATACGGAAGTGTAATTATGCTACATAAAGTGCAGGAAGCATTGTGTAATTAAACAAAGCTCAGATTCTGCCCAGACATGGGTGCGCGCCACGCACACCCATGGGTGCGCGCCGCTCACGAGCCCAGCGACAGAATTCTGTTTTTTCTATTTTGGGTTTAATGAGGGGCTTTTTGGTCTTTTCACTTGAGGCCGGATGTGAAGCCATATCAGCTGGTTAGATTCAATTTTGGATCACATTTCACATCCATTAACACTCTCAAATCATTCTAGAGAGAGGGGGAGATTTCTAGAGAGAGATTTGGGGTTTTGGAGAAGAAGGAGCTTGAATTGATCAAAGTCTCGGGTTTTAAAGTTGTTCACCTCATTCCTAGCTACGTTTTGGTGGTTGTGGTAAGTTCTAACTCCGAATTTCATTGTTTGATTTTGATAATCAAGTTAGGGTTTGAACTTAAATTGATGAGAAACCCATTTAAACTCTTGGAGTGAGTTTAGTGATGCTAGTAATCGGGTTTGTTGTTATTGTTGGTGGATTTTGGGTTGGTGAACTAATTGGCCATGATTAGGACTTGAAATTGGGTTTAATCACTTAAGTTAGTGATTATGGAAGTATTGAAACCCATTTAGGGTTATTTGGTTGACTAGTTTTGACTTTGGGTCAAAATTAGGGTTTAGTGATGATTATGACCCAATTGGCGATTTAATGAGGTTTATAAACTTAAAATGGATTAAGTTGAAGTATAAAACCGAGTTAAAGGTGTTTTGGTGTCAAAACTTGTAAATGGTGAGATTTTGACCTTATGGGTCAAGATTAGGGTTTATGGGCAATTTGGAGATTTGTAAGTGTTTAACACTTGTGTTCGGGTTTAATTGGCGTGTTAGGACCATTCTCACTTGTGTTAGTGATTATTGGTTAATTTTGGGCGCGGTTTGTACTTGGAAGTGCATTTGGGTCAAATTTGCACTAAGTGTCAAATTGGGTTGGTTTGTAAATCCAATCTAAGTGTGTTGTTGAATTTGTGATAATGGAATAGGTACTTTCCATTGGCGAGTTGCGGTTTACTTGGAAGCATTCATCAAGGCGACAAAGTGAGTGTTAATATCCTATGTGCATATGTATGTGTAGGATGGGTGCGGGTCGGGTGAAGTGATTCTCGGCTATAGAGCTCACTTCACATATAGATGGATTTGATGGGCTTTTGTATGAGTCCAATTGGCACGGTTGTGCGTTTTGGTTGACCATCTTTGGCGAAGTACGCATTCGCGTGTACACTATCACACGTGGTTGTGATGTGGATGATATAACCCCAATGGCGAAGGGTTTTGAGTTGGAGAAGTGAATCGCGTGTAGTTCGGATTCACGATGACGCGTGTAGTTCGGTCATCTTATCAAAATGAATCTCGTGTAGTTCGGATTCATGGTGACTCGTGTAGTTCGGTCATCTTATTGAGGTAGTAATCTCGTGTGGTTTCGGATTACTAAGGCTCGTGTAGTTCGGCTAACCTCGATGTTGTGAAGATAGTAATCTCGTGTGGTTTCGGATTACTAAGGCTCGTGTAGTTCGGCCAATCTTCATTGTGGTACTTGGTTCTCAGTATTGGGTTAAGGGGTTAACCTTGTGCGTTATATATATATTGTTATATATTAATGTATTGTTGTGGTGTAGCTAACCCTCCGGGTGTAGCTTCTTGGCTTTGTTCACATCGTCGTTGGTGAACTTATAATTGTTGTTGTATCTTTAGCTCGTTGCTTAGAGATCGTACGGTATGCTTAATGTAGTGCCTTATATATGGATGCTTCGGTATGCGGTATTTGTTATTTCGTGGCGTGTCCATTTTATGCATATATATGTATGTAGTATATTTTCACTCACTAAGCGTTAGCTTACCCTCTCGTTGTTTACATTTTTATAGATTTGCATGGATGCGGTTGCTCGGGTAAGCGTGGGACTAGTGGACTCGCGTAGTTGCTTTAGAAGATCTTGCTTTTGGATTGATTAGGATTGGGTAGCGTATCCCCAATCGCCATGCTCGGTCTTTATTTTGTGTTAAAAATCATGTGGTCGAAACTTGTATTTTGTACGAAAGTCGTAAAACGGCCGATGTGGGCCCGGTCTCGTAAAACTCATTTTATTATTGGAACGTGTTAGTTTTAACTAATATAAATTGTTGTGAAAAGCGTTTGGTCTAAAAGTGTTGGGAAGTCGAAGATCTTTTCGCAAAAAACGGACATTTTGATCAGAACTGTCTCAGGCCTTGTGCGCGCCGCGCACAGGCAGTGGTGCGCGCCGCGCACCCTCCTGTCCAGTTAAAAAAAAAATTTTATTCCGCCTTTTTGGTTGGTTAACGGGTTGGGTTGTTACAAGTGGTATCAGAGCATGGTCTAAGGGATTTAGGTGACTTGAGATAGGTGCCTAGACTTAGACTTTTGTGTGTGCTATTTTGTTGCGGGACTTGTAGGATTACGGGTCGGAATGAGTTATAGTTAGTGCCTTGATTGTAGGTGGACTAACGTTTATATTAGTAATGCGGATATTATTAATATATTATTTGTGTTGTGGTGTAATTCTCGCGTGTGTTTATATCGCGTAGAATTCTGTTTGTGTTTGTTTATATCATCGAACGAGGCGGTTGTTGTACTAACGAGTTGATGCGGCGTGTGTGCGTAATAAGGACTTGCAAACCTTATTACGGGTGCAAATCGTGTCTAACAAGTGATGTACGACGAGTGTTTAGCAAGATGGGCCGGTGTTGTATGTGTGGTTTTATACGTTCGTGATCTAATCGCTTTGCATTCCTTAGAATGGCGACGGGAAGTGGGATCGAGATGAACGATTTGGAGTTTAACGCTAGAGTTGCGGCCGCCGTTGCGGAGCAAATGAGTGCGTTTCGAGAAGAAATGGATAGGAAGTATTCCGAACTTCAAAGTAGTAGCGAAATGGAGCGTTGTCTTAAGAGCTTCATGAGGACTAAACCCCCGATGTACGACGGAAAGCCAGATCCTTTGATAAGCACAACTTGGATTTCGGACGTCGAAGGGTGTTTCCGTACTATTGATTGCCCTCCTGAGAGAAAGACGAGACTCGCTACGAGTTTGTTGCGGGGTAGGGCAAGGGATTGGTTGGATGGTAAGATTGATCTTGTCGGTGGCGAGACGTTTATGGCTTTATCTGTGACGACCCGTCCTAATCCACCTGGACGAAATCATCAACATTTGGTCCCATTGCGATGATCGACTCCAAATAATGTCCTTAAAATAAGCAAATGCACAGCGGAAGACTTAATTCGTACCTGAGAATAAACATGCTTTAAAGTGTCAACCAAAAGGTTGGTGAGTTCATAGGTTTATCATAACAATCATTTCAATATTTTAATAGACCACAAGATTTCATAATCATAAACATAATACACTCGCAAGTGTATGTAAAGCATTCTAAGTGGTTGAGCACTTGATAACCATACTTAACATTTAATCAACGTCGCATATTCCCTTTATTATGAAATCTCACTACACCGTACCAAGTGTAGTCACCAAAACGAAGTACTGTGCAACCGTTGAATACTGGTCGTCCAGTCCGGTTGGGGTTGTCAGGCCCGATAGATCTATCAACAGGATTCGCGTTTACAATACCCATGTAAATAGTAGTTACCAAGCTACAGGGAAATATGCCAGTGGTACAACTCAACGTAGAATATATTTTTAAGTACTTGTGTCTATTTCGTAAACATTTATAAAAGCAGCGCATGCATTCTCAGCCCAAAATATATATTGCAAAAGCAATTAAAAAGGGAGCAAATGAAACTCACCATACTGTATTTTGTAGTAAAAATACATAGAACGACATTGAACAGTATAGGGTTGGCCTCGGATTCACGAACCTATAACATTTGTATTTTTATTAATATACATAGTTGTAATCAGACATTTATATATATATAACTTTATTAATTATATATATATTTATATATTTTTTTTTCTTTAATAATTTATATGTTCTAGGTATTCATTTTTTTTTTATATTTTAGCTAAATAAAATATAAATTTTTGTTATATTATATATTAAATGTAATTATATATATATATTTATATATATTTATATATATTATTTGTTTGTTTAAAATAGTATTTAGATAATATTTGTAATGACAAAAAAATTTATTAATAATGATAATACTCATATTAGTAAAAATAATAATAACAGTAGTTTTTAATAAAATGCATAATCTAAAAATGATAGTAATGAAAGTATTGCTTTTTGATAATAATACTTAATTCTTAATGATAATATGGATATTACTGATAATTTTAATGATAACATTTTATAACATTGATAATGATAATAATAGGTTTTATGACACTAATGATAATAATAATAATAATAATAATAATAATAATAATAATAATAATAATAATAATAATAATAGTGATATTGCTAATACTAACAATAATGATAATAACAATAATCATATTAGTGATAATAACATTTATATCTTTAATATTAGTAAATTTAATTTTTATCATATCAACAACAACAACAACAACAATAATAATAATAATAATAATAATAATAATAATAATAATAATAATAATAAACAATAATAATAATAATAATAATAAACAATAATAATTAATAATAATAATAATAATAATAATAATAATAATAATAATAATAATAATAATAATAATAATACCTATTACAAAAGAGTACGCGGTTTATTAGGGTTCCTCAAACAAAATAACAGATCGAGATGCAGAGCAAGCTCAGAGAACGAATTTCGCCATCTCGATCCTAAACTTCATCATGTATCATCTGTGATTTTCAATATCAATTTCGTCTCTGATCATATGTTCTTCACGAGATCATCTCCCAAGTCAATCGAAACCTTCTCTGGTTCGATTCATCAATTTGCAGGTTAATCCATTTATAATTTCATATTCTTGAATGTTTGTTTCATCGATTTGAAGCTTTGAGTAGATTCATAACATCAAATAATTCATAAATTTTCGGATCTAGGGTTTATGACCGAAAGATGTAATCTTTAGTTGAATTGCTGCAAGTGTTTTCAGGTTCCAACAATGATCAACGAAGGTTATACCAGGGATTTGTAACATGTTATATGAAGAATTCGAGGTCTAAAAACACTTAGAAATTAAGTTTTAAATTTCTAAGTTCCTAAATTGAAGACTGTCCCTGTTCATCTTAATTTCGATAAATCTGTTGTTGTTTGATTGATGATTCTTCTCAACCAGGTTAGTCATTACATTTATATGGTTATGAAATCGTTTTGGAGTTCAATTTCATTAAATTCAAATTTATGAATATTTGGTGCTCGATGTTCTTGATTTGGTTCACAGTTATACCTCACATTTGATTATTGATTTGATTTGAAATGTTTATAGTGTTGTAGTTTGTTGGTAAAGTGATTTGCAGCTGCAGTTGCAGATGAAATCTTCGATGGTTTAGATGGTAGTTTCTGGACAGAAAGGAACAGGTTAGGTGCAGCTATAATGGTTAAATGTTGCGGTTTCATGAAGGTGGTTCTTGAACTGAGTTGGAATAGAAAACAACCTGTAGCAGTCGTGATGAGTTGATGAAAGTGTTTGCAGGTTCCCTCATGTTTTGTTTTGGTTTCAATTTGTAGAGTGGTAGCAAGGTGGTGATAGTTGTAGGGTGTTGATGGCGATTAAGGTGATGAGGGTGGTGGTGTCGAATAGAAACAAACACTGTTAAGCATTTCGAGCAGCTTGTTAATGGATCATGAAAGAAAATACGACGGTGGTGTTGTAGGGTAGTGTTGATTGAAGGAGGTTTACTCAAAGAAGAAGGATATGGTGTGGACTGTGGGGGTGTTGAGTGGTTTTGGTGGTGAGGCCTTCGGTTTAAAGATAAAGAGAGGATTGGTTGGGTTGTTTAAACAAAGAAAGAAAGAGAAGAATTCAAGTGGTGGTATGAGGAAGAAAAAGGAGAGTGGTGCTCATTTTAAACTTGTGGATTGTATGTGATATATTTTCCTCGTTGATCAATTAAGTAGTGTAATGTATAACTATAGATAAAGTAAAGAGTTGGTAGTTAAAGTTATAATATGATAGTTCAGTTTAATTGCAAAAGCCTAACACAACAAATATAGTAACTCAATAATTGATATTAATTGTTAATCTTCAACAGTAATTTAATCAACAACTAATTAGAATAGGGAAACATCTGTGGGTTTGAATTGTGTATTGTGTATTGTATTAATACAAAAGAAATATGTGTGGTTCTTCATGCGTGTTTGTATGTAGGCTATATATATAAATTTTATAGGCTTAGTTGGATTACACTTGATAAAAAGGAAAACTCAATTGTGAGGTAAGTCAAGAAAATGTACCTAGAAAGTTAATAAATTTCGGTAGCAAACAAAGAGATAAATTAAATATTCAATAATTTAAATTTCATAATATTAAATATGTAATTATATGTTTATATATATATATATATATATATATATATATATATATATATATATATATATATATATATATATATATATATATATATATATATATATATATATATATATATATATATATATATATATATATATATGTTATCTACACACAACAGTCGTGAATCGTCGGGAATAGTCAAAGGGTAACTGAATATATAAAACATAGTTCCAAAATTTTTAAGACTCTACATTATAGACTTTGCTTATCATGTCGGGATCATATAAAGATTAAGTTTAAATTTGGTCGGAAATTTCCGGGTTGTCACATTATCGTGGGACGACTTTAAGGAGGAATTCTTCGAGGAGTTCCGGACTTCGGCCGATTTGTGGGAATTGCGTAATGAGTTGCGAAATTTGCGACAAGGATCTATGGATTTGAGTACTCTCAAGACGACCTTTATGACGAAGGCTCGTTTTTGTCCGGAGTTTTTGGGGAATGATCGTTTGTTGATGGGGGATTTCTATCGGACCTTGAATGATGACTTGAAAAGTAAAATTAGTCGGGGTCAAGCGAAATCGTTTTCGGAATTATTCGACTTGGCTAGAGGTTTCGAGTCGTATTCACGATCGAAAAAGGGTGAACCTTCAAGTGAGCGAAGGGTCGTTTCTTATGGTGCTCCGAGAAAGAGGGCTAAGGGTCCGAGTGTGAGCACGGGTGGTACGCGAACGGGTATGTCGGATTCTAGTGCGGCTAGATGTTACAATTGTGGCGTGAGGGGTCACAAGTCTTGGGAATGTTCGGTACCAAAGGGTGATGGTATGGTGTGCTTCAATTGCCAAAAAGAAGGACATCGTAAGTCGGAATGTCCCAAGTTATCGGGGACGGGTGCGGCAAGGAGACGTTAAGGTACGTTTCAATTTAATAAATATGTCTTTTGATTATTTATTAAGTGCCGTTTGAGTTTGTGTAGTATGCCTTTTGTTGTGCATGTTATTGTTGTGGGTGACGTTCCTAAAGGAAGTACCATATGTTGATGTTTGATTGACGGGCAAAGGGCGTAAGACTTGGTGCAACCAAGCATTCCTTAGTATTTGGTAAATGTTTCTACCAAACCATGGAAGTGGGTTTGGTGTTCGATTGTCAAGCGCGTGTTCGCTTTCGTGTTGAAGTTGATGAACCATGAGGTTCGTTGGGTGGATTGGAACCCGAAAAAGATCGAGTGTTGGATCTCGATGTATGTTGGTAAAGGAGTCTACGTGACGTGACATTAGGTGCCTCTTTTATACCTACTAGCGTGGTGTTCGACTCCGATTGTGTTGCGGTACACTTTTCGTTCAAAGTGTTTAAGGATTGGTTAAAATCCTTCGTGTGCTCAAGGTTGGAGCAAGATGTAGTGATGGGTCGTGTGAGCCCAAATTGTTGGTAAAGTCTACCTGTGGTAGCATTGTGCGGTTGTAAGAGTTGTGATATTGGGACGTGGTTCCAAGTGGGGGAGTTACACTCCCGCACGAGGAAGATTTAGTGTGATATTTCGGATGATGTTTTTGGTAGATCTGGAAATTTGGTCGAGACCTAGTTTGGATCGATTTGTAGTAGAGTGCAATTTCGGTTAACTTGTACTTATGATATTGGATTTGTAAATTATCACCGAGGTGGTAAGTTGGTGAATCTCGTTGGGAGATAATGGACGTGTTTGGCGAGCAAGGTGAAATCCTTCGGTTAAGGGAGGTGTGTGTCGGGTTCTCTTTTGGAGAATTATTGTTCGATACCTATGTTTTATATAGGTGGTTCTTGCTCGATTATGGATGGTTAGTGATCCGCTAGGGTTCACTGTAGTGTAGCAGAGCGCGATGTTGCACGACTCGGTGATTGAGGCCGAAAGTGCGTATGTGATAGATGAAGCATGACCTTCGGGGTCCGCTGACTTCATCGTGGGATTGTTGATTGATGAAGCATGACTTTCGGAGTCCGCTGACTTCATCATGGGATTGTGATTAATGAAGCATGACTTTCGGGGTCCGCTGACTTCATTATGGTATGGTTGATTGATGAAGCATGATTTTAGGGTCCGCTGACTTCATCATGGGAGTACGTGATTGGTGGAGCATGACTTTCGGGGTCCGCTGACTTCATCATGAGCGTGGTGTTATATCGGTGAAGCATGATCTTCGGGTCCGCTGACTTCATCCGGTGTTGAGATTGGTGAAGCATGATCTTCGGGTCCACTGACTTCATCATGGTTGTGGATCGCGTGTGTTTTCGGATTCACGATGACGCGTGTAGTTCGGTCATCTTATCGGAATGAATCTCGTGTAGTTCGGATTCATGGTGACTCGTGTAGTTCGGTCATCTTATCGGAATGAATCTCGTGTAGTTCGGATTCATGGTGACTCGTGTAGTTCGGTCATCTTATTGAGGTAGTAATCTCGTGTGGTTTCGTATTACTAAGGCTCGTGTAGTTCGGCCAAGCTCGATGTTGTGGAAGTGAATCTCGTGTAGTTCGGATTCACAAATGACTCGTGTGGTTTCGGTCATTGTGTGGAGGAGTGAGTCTCGTGTAGTTCGGATTCACAAATGACTCGTGTAGTTCGGTCATTCCTCTGGGATAGTGACTCTCATGTAGTTCGGATTCACTATGGCGCGTGTAGTTCGGCCATTCCCGTTTGTTGTTGTAGTGAAGGTAGTGAGTCGCGTGTAGTTCGGATTCACTAAGGCACGTGTGTTTTCGGCCAGCCTTCGTGCGTTGCATGATCCGTCGGTTGTTTTATACACCGATGGTGGGGTCGTAAGGACCGGGATGTTTGATCTATTGGTTGTTTTATACACCAATGGTGGGGTCGTAAGGACCATGTTGTTTGATCTATCGGTTGTTTGATACACTGATGGTGGGGTCGTGAGGACCATGTTGTATGTTTAGTGATGCGTTAGCCGTGTTTCGCTCACATGTTTGTTACGGGTGTGACGATGGTTGATTTCGTACACCTTGGGTTTTGCGTTTCCATAGTCGTTTTGGGCGCTATCGGTTTTAGCCGTTGGATTATGATGTTACCGTAGTTGCGTATTGGTCGTATGGCGCACTACAAGGGATGTTTAGTGATTGGTGTAATCCGTAAGGGTTCGTTTGGTTCGGTCTTCTTCGTTCGGGTTGTTGACCGTAGGTTGAGACTTGGTTGCTTTTAGTGTTGTACTCGGTAAGGGTACGCTAAGGGATTGATATCTCGGTACGAGATTGGTTGATTTTTTCCGATGTTAGGGAATGAGCATGGTTTTAGTGCTCGGATTGGTGGATTTGATAAATCGCGGGTGACGATTTAGTTTTTAAAGGCGATTCATTGGGAAGAATTGCCTAGGAAGGTCGGTTGGGACTTATGTTTGAGGACCGTGGAGTGTGGTCCGTTTGGTTAAGTAACGAGGATCACGAGTACGTGATCGATTCTAAGTGGGGGAGAGTTGTAAGACCCTAATATTTATTATACGGAAGTGTAATTATGCTACATAAAGTGCAGGAAGCATTGTGTAATTAAACAAAGCTCAGATTCTGCCCAGACATGGGTGCGCGCCGCTCACGAGCCCAGCGACAGAATTCTGTTTTTTCTATTTTGGGTTTAATGAGGGGCTTTTTGGTCTTTTCACTTGAGGCCGGATGTGAAGCCATATCAGCTGGTTAGATTCAATTTTGGATCACATTTCACATCCATTAACACTCTCAAATCATTCTAGAGAGAGAGGGAGATTTCTAGAGAGAGATTTGGGGTTTTGGAGAAGAAGGAGCTTGAATTGATCAAAGTCTCGGGTTTTAAAGTTGTTCACCTCGTTCCTAGCTACGTTTTGGTGGTTGTGGTAAGTTCTAACTCCGAATTTCATTGTTTGATTTTGATAATCAAGTTAGGGTTTGAACTTAAATTGATGAGAAACCCATTTAAACTCTTGGAGTGAGTTTAGTGATGCTAGTAATCGGGTTTGTTGTTATTGTTGGTGGATTTTGGGTTGGTGAACTAATTGGCCATGATTAGGACTTGAAATTGGGTTTAATCACTTAAGTTAGTGATTATGGAAGTATTGAAACCCATTTAGGGTTATTTGGTTGACTAGTTTTGACTTTGGGTCAAAATTAGGGTTTAGTGATGATTATGACCCAATTGGCGATTTAATGAGGTTTATAAACTTAAAATGGATTAAGTTGAAGTATAAAACCGAGTTAAAGGTGTTTTGGTGTCAAAACTTGTAAATGGTGAGATTTTGACCTTATGGGTCAAGATTAGGGTTTATGGGCAATTTGGAGATTTGTAAGTGTTTAACACTTGTGTTCGGGTTTAATTGGCGTGTTAGGACCATTCTCACTTGTGTTAGTGATTATTGGTTAATTTTGGGCGCGGTTTGTACTTGGAAGTGCATTTGGGTCGAATTTGCACTAAGTGTCAAATTGGGTTGGTTTGTAAATCCAATCTAAGTGTGTTGTTGAATTTGTGATAATGGAATAGGTACTTTCCATTGGCGAGTTGCGGTTTACTTGGAAGCATTCATCAAGGCGACAAGGTGAGTGTTAATATCCTATGTGCATATGTATGTGTAGGATGGGTGCGGGTCGGGTGAAGTGATTCTCGGCTATAGAGCTCACTTCACATATAGATGGATTTGATGGGCTTTTGTATGAGTCCAATTGGCACGGTTGTGCGTTTTGGTTGACCATCTTTGGCGAAGTACGCGTTCGCGTGTACACTATCACACGTGGTTGTGATGTGGATGATATAACCCCAATGGCGAAGGGTTTTGAGTTGGAGAAGTGAATCGCGTGTAGTTCGAATTCACGATGACGCGTGTAGTTCGGTCATCTTATCAAAATGAATCTCGTGTAGTTCGGATTCATGGTGACTCGTGTAGTTCGGTCATCTTATTGAGGTAGTAATCTCGTGTGGTTTCGGATTACCAAGGCTCGTGTAGTTCGGCCAACCTCGATGTTGTGAAGATAGTAATCTCGTGTGGTTTCGGATTACTAAGGCTCGTGTAGTTCGGCCAATCTTCATTGTGGTACTTGGTTCTCAGTATTGGGTTAAGGGGTTAACCTTGTGCGTTATATATATATTGTTATATATTAATGTATTGTTGTGGTGTAGCTAACCCTCCGGGTGTAGCTTCTTGGCTTTGTTCACATCGTCGTTGGTGAACTTATAATTGTTGTTGTATCTTTAGCTCGTTGCTTAGAGATCGTACGGTATGCTTAATGTAGTGCCTTATATATGGATGCTTCGGTATGCGGTATTTGTTATTTCGTGGCGTGTCCATTTTATGCATATATATGTATGTAGTATATTTTCACTCACTAAGCGTTAGCTTACCCTCTCGTTGTTTACATTTTTATAGATTTGCATGGATGCGGTTGCTCGGGTAAGCGTGGGACTAGTGGACTCGCGTAGTTGCTTTAGAAGATCTTGCTTTTGAATTGATTAGGATTGGGTAGCGTATCCCCAATCGCCATGCTCGGTCTTTATTTTGTGTTAAAAATCATGTGGTCGAAACTTGTATTTTGTACGAAAGTCATAAAACGGCCGATGTGGGCCCGGTCTCGTAAATCTCATTTTATTATTGGAACGTGTTAGTTTTAACTAATATAAATTGTTGTGAAAAGCGTTTGGTCTAAAAGTGTCGGGAAGTCGAAGATCTTTTCGCGAAAAACGGACATTTTGATCAGAACTGTCTCAGGCCTTGTGCGCGCCGCGCACAGGCAGTGGTGCGCGCCGCGCACCCTCCTGTCCAGTTTAAAAAAAAAAATTATTCCGCCTTTTTGGTTGGTTAACGGGTTGGGTTGTTACCCTATATATATTTCGGAACAACCATAGACACTCTATATGTGAATGTTGGAGTTAGCTATACAGGGTTGAGGTTGATTCCAAAATATATATAGTTTGAGTTGTGATCAATACTGAGATACGTATACACTGGGTCGTGGATTGATTCAAGATAATATTTATCGATTTATTTCTGTACAGCTAACTGTGGACAACTAGTTGTAGGTTACTAACGAGGACAGCTGACTTAATAAACTTAAAACATCAAAATATATTAAAAGTGTTGTAAATATATTTTGAACATACTTTGATATATATGTATATATTGTTATAGGTTCGTGAATCAACCAGTGGCCAAGTCTTACTTCCCGACGAAGTAAAAATCTGTGAAAGTGAGTTATAGTCCCACTTTTAAAATCTAATATTTTTGGGATGAGAATACATGCAGGTTTTATAAATGATTTACAAAATAGACACAAGTACGTGAAACTACATTCTATGGTTGAATTATCGAAATCGAATATGCCCCTTTTTATTAAGTCTGGTAATCTAAGAATTAGGGAACAGACACCCTAATTGACGCGAATCCTAAAGATAGATCTATTGGGCCTAACAAACCCCATCCAAAGTACCGGATGCTTTAGAACTTCGAAATTTATATCATATCCGAAGGGTGTCCCGGAATGATGGGGATATTCTTATATATGCATCTTGTTAATGTTGGTTACCAGGTGTTTACCATATGAATGATTTTTATCTCTATGTATGGGATGTGTATTGAAATATGAAATCTTGTGGTCTATTATTATGATTTGATATATATAGGTTAAACCTATAACTCACCAACATTTTTGTTGACGTTTTAAGCATGTTTATTCTCAGGTGATTATTAAGAGCTTCCGCTGTCGCATACTTAAATAAGGACGAGATTCGGAGTCCATGCTTGTATGATATTGTGTAAAAACTGCATTCAAGAAACTTATTTTGTTGTAACATATTTGTATTGTAAACCATTATGTAATGGTCGTGTGTAAACAGGATATTTTAGATTATCATTATTTGATAATCTACGTAAAGCTTTTTAAACCTTTATTGATGAAATAAAGGTTATGGTTTGTTTTAAAATGAATGCAGTCTTTGAAAAACGTCTCATATAGAGGTCAAAACCTCGCAACGAAATCAATTAATATGGAACGTTTTTAATCAATAAGAACGGGACATTTCAAAGAATCCACGCTAACAAAATCCTAGCTAATTGTTCCTAGCTAACTGATTACATTTTGTTTATCGCAATTTATTTTATCGCAATTTACATTCTCACAATTTTATTTATCCTCATTAAATTTCTGTTATTTACTTTACGCACTTTATTTATCGTTATTTAATTTTCTGTTATTTATTTTACGCACTTTAAATATCGTGACACGTATACAAGGTTTTGACATATCATATCGACGCATCTATATATATTATTTGGAATCACCATAGACACTCTATATGCAGTAATGATCGAGTTCTCTATACAGGGTTGAGGTTGATTCTACAATAATATATATAGTTTGAGTTGTGATCGAGTCTGAGACGTATACAGGTCACGACACGTATTAATTAATTCGAATATTATATATTAAACTATATATGAATTATTGGACTGTCAACTGTGGACTATCGACTGTGGACTAACAACATTGGACAATTAAAATGAATTAAAATATTGATTATAACATATGAAACTAAACAATTCTTCAAGTTGCCACTTGATTTCATCTTAAACCTCATTTGTATCTTGACGATTACAATCTGCGTTCAAACCTTTCATGATTCTTGAAAACATCTCAAACAAGAGGATGAACCAACCGTACTTCATCTACGGGAGAAAAGATGGATGCATTTAGTTATGCATCTGAAAAACTCTCGGAAACTGAGTAAACGTTTAAACACGTAGTTGTGCTAATTCCTTTAGTGTTATTATTGCCCAAAATAACTTGGTAATTCCTTTTAAAGTAGCAAATTTTGTCACAGCTTCAACAAATCAACTTCGACCTTTCGTTCGAAACAACCTTATTATCACCTTGATGTATATGTATGCTCTTTTATTGCACCGGGGAACCTTTTATATTCCACCATATTACCGTCAGTGTTTAATCATCTAAAAACACAATTCTTTTAAAATCATCTCGGATCGATAATCAATGATTCAGATATGGTAGCAGTAAATGTAGAGGAATCGGCAATCAGTACTTTGAAAACTCACAGCATATCTACACCAACAGTTATATGTATAACATTTATCTCCTAGAATAATGACTTTCCATTCTGAAATTTTGAAAAGCACCCAGTCTATAAATCAATACTCTGAATATTGAAAAAGTTGAATGAAGCAGCAGAGACCGTAGACAACCGTAAACGATCTTAACAGCCAGAAGTTTGATAATAAAGAATAGTATGTTGGAAAAGCTCAGAAAAGTTGGAACTAGAAAACGGATTGAGCTAACCATGAAGGAGACCAAGGACAAATACAAGGACCAAACCCTGTATTCAAAGAATCCAGGTAATTCTGGATCCGATGAAATCTTTAGAGAATATCCTACTCCGAAGTCATGTTAAAATCTTGCGGAAAATCTTTCTTCATCAACCATCGAACTTAGAAATTCCAAAATATCATCATCAATATCTTCGATATTTCTGAGGATATTTTCATAAATATTCTCGTCCGAAATTATATACCTCTTCGTGCTTCCTGTGTATCATTATATTGGAAACATTCAAGAGAAAATTTAGTACCGAAAAGCAGATTATGCGAAACTATGAAGAAAGCCGTGGACAAATCACAAAGAATAAGTTTGACTTCAAAGAATCCAGATGATTCAATGTCTGCTAAAGTCTTTAGTGAATATCTTGCTCCTTACTCTAAACCCTTGCATACAATAGTTTCTATCATCCTCTGATCTTAGATATTCCGAGATATTATCGTAACTTTCATTATAAATATCCTCCATATTTCTGGAGATATTTTTATAACTATTCTTATCTGAAATCATTAATCTCTTCGTGCTATCAGTATTACATCATATAGAAACTGTTAGTTTCTATATTCTGTAAACTTTCGAGCTTAAAATATGAATGTTATTGAAGTAATGTTGGGAATTGATGCATGAGTTAGTATAATATAATGACACTTGATCAACGTGATTATATTACAGTAAGTCATGCTGAGTTCTAATGGAATGTGATGATTCACAGTACCATCATCATGTGCCATTTACACGACTCTTACATTCTACCAAATCTCCAAACATATTAAGAATATATATTCTTGATAGTTCTATCTTTTTGGATATTCTGGTAATTTGACAAATCAAGATCGTGCCATTACGATTTCCTTCTTAGAACATTAACTATGTTCATTCCGAATTTCATATCTACAAATTCTGGACCATTATTCGCTTGACTTAGAGTCGAGAAGAGAATAAAAAGGCAAAGAGCTCTGAGATATAAGGGAAGATATAAAGCCCAATGACAACACCGAAATTACAAACCGTATATATCGATGCATATAGCAATATAAAGACACGGGGGAACTAAGAACACTATAAAACTCGGAGTATAGTAGAAGTGAATAGATTCCTCCGGTGGTAGATGAAAAAGAAGAACGATAGATATGAAAGTTAGGAGTATATCAAGAATCAGAACTGGATGAAGCATGTTGGCGAATGCTAAAAAGTATGAATTTAGGGAGAAAGAATAAAAGGTGTGAGTTGTAAGGAAGCGAAGGGGGTGAAATTTATAGTAAAATATCTGACAGATCAATCGAAACCAATTATTGCATTTAATCAAAGAAGATCCTGATCTCCTAAATCGCCGAAGAACCAAATCTTATTACAAAGATTTTCTCCAAATCCCTTGAACTCCGGAAATCAACCATATCTACGTCAAAGGATATGATGAAACATTATTTACTCATTTCACTCTCTTGCGATAGCTTCACTTATACCCTTCGCGTAATCAAATCGTTTTATCTATATTACTCAACAATGATAAAACTCTAATTATCAATTCATACTCGTCATAAAAACATTTTTATTGTTAGCCATGACGACCTCACTCAAATTTCGGGACGAAATTTCTTTAACGGGTAGGTACTGTAGTGACCCGAAAAATTTCGACTAATTTTGAACCAAACTCTCGATACGATTTAATATCTTTGACACAATAAGCAAAGTCTGTAATGCGGAGTCTCAAAAATTTTGAACTGTTTCATATGTTCAATTGACCTTCGACCATTCCCAACGATTCACGAACAATCATTTGTAAATAATTACATATATAAGTAAATGTATATATAAATAATAATTTGAAATATTATTTGAAATATTATATGATTTAATGGTAGGAAATAAATATGTAATCACAAGTTAATGTATAAAGGTTATATCAATATTATGAGTATTACTTTCATAATTATTACTAATAACAGCATTAATAATTGTATTATTAATAACATTATGACCAACATAAAAATAGATATCTATATATATG
This sequence comes from Rutidosis leptorrhynchoides, assembly GCF_046630445.1. Taxonomy (NCBI): domain Eukaryota; kingdom Viridiplantae; phylum Streptophyta; class Magnoliopsida; order Asterales; family Asteraceae; genus Rutidosis; species Rutidosis leptorrhynchoides. The sequence goes on along the minus strand of NC_092333.1, from coordinate 607,935,841 downwards.
AAATTGATATAAGTTGTCATATTATCAAAAATTATTAATATTATTATTATCATTAATAATATTATAAGTAGTATTATTATTAGTATTAATAAAATATATTATTGATATTGATATTATGATTGTTATTATTAAACATATTAAACTTATCAATTTTATGATTTTTGATATCACCACTATTTATTATTATTATTATTAATAATAGATTTTTTTTAATTTAAATTTATTATAAAACTATAACAGAATCAAACAATTCGTACAAGTTGTTACATGTATCGATCAACTTTATTAAAATTCTGTTTCTATCTGCAATTGATTCCAATTAAATTCAAATCAAATCTATTCCAAGTCACGATCCAGAATATGTTATTTTATTTTTCTTCTCCAAATTTTATTCTTGTATATTATTGATCACAGAATCGTACGATTCCATCCCTACCTTCTTTATTTTTTTGTTTCCATCTCCTTGGCTCGAATCTATTGTCGACTACTTTCAATTTACATAACGAATCGATTAGCCTGTGTTTATAAGGAATTCATTCCACTTTACTATCTTTGGGCTACTGTGTTTGTTTTCTGTTTCAATCAAAACCATCGACCATCACCTTTGAATCTTCACCACCCATTTGCTCATCACCTTTCTTTTACATCTTTATCATATCATTACCTTCGACATTAGATTACATGAAGACCACAACTGTTTCGACACAAGAAAAGAATAATCACCACCATCATACCAAACCGATGACCACCATAATCATTTCCATCACCACCCCTTTAACTATTTATAATGTATCCGTTTTTTTTTCTGTTTTGAAACTGCAACCCATTTAACTATCATTTAACCATCGATCAAAACATCACCACCTTTATACAATCGTCAGCATGAACAACCCAACCAAAACAACCACTCTTTTTCGACTACTATTGTACCTGTTTTCTGCCGAATAATCAAAAACACTGCACCTCTCCATCACCATTTAAAACCCATTCAGCTAGTCACATAAGATGTTGCAATTACAGCCTTATGCCTTCATCGAAAACCATACAAAACCAACCCAACATCATCACCATGAGCTGCTACGGATGCTGCAATGTGCTTCTACTACAAATCGTTGATTCTCTCCTGTTTTAATCTATTCAAATTCAAATGACGTGAAGCATGCGAGTAAGTTGCTATTAATAAACATTTTTGTATTTGGTCGACAACCTTTCATCAATAACTACCCCACTTACAATAATTATTCGATAGTGGATTATAAAAGAGAAAGTGATTTACAAGAGTATGGTGGAGACAACAATCATATCCGTATACTTTTATTTGAGGGGCCATGAAATAGATTAAACAAATGAAAGTCTTCTTTTGATTTTATGTCGGATATTATTGGATCCAACGTACCATGGTGGGTCGATAAAGTATTTTTTTAGAAACACCAACATACCTCTTCTTACATGCAACTAGCGGATGTATTTTTTCTTATTTAAGTCGATTTCCTGCAAAACCCAACAGGCCACGAGTTCTAAATGGGTTTGTCGAATATTTCTAGTGGACTTCTAATTATTAGTGGGTCGTAATTATTTTTGCTGATTGGCCACGTTCGGGTTGCTGTGTTGAGCAGTGATCCAGTTCACGTGTTCTTATCTGGTGGTTTGAACCAATGACAATAAACGATATAGGTATAATAATGATGTGTTACGAGATCCCATGAGATGAAGATGATGGATGATGTAGCATGGCGAAAATTATGATCATGAGATTATGATTTTATGAAGAAAATTGAGTATGACTATAGCTTAAAATTATGATCATGACTATGATTAGGATTATGAATATGATTATAGACGTTGATAGGATGATTAGATGATTTATTATGGTAGTTAGGATAAATGATGAAGAGGTTATTTGGGATTTGTATTAGGAAAAAGAGGAATATAGATAGTTGAGTTAAGACAATTAATTTAAGTATTAGAACAGAAAAGGAGGAGCAGAGGAATGGTTTGGGTGTTTGAGTTTAAACAAATGGTCTGGTGTTCGATCCTGGCTTGCTGCAATCTTTTTGTTATTCATTTATTAAACAGCAATAACAGATCATTGGGCCAAATTAATACTTCCTGGGCCAATTGACTTGCTGTTGGGCCAAAGGACTTGAGCTGGGTTTTAGAAGAGGAAGATGAAAATAGATAGATAATAGATATATATATATATATATATATATATATTGAATCCATATTATATCAAAAAATCACAAATGGAGTAATGGTTAAAGATGTTATCGGGTTAGCGGATTGTCGCAGGTTCGAGCCGGGCATGGGCATTATTTTTAGGCCAAATTCTCTGAGGTAGTTATCTTTATTATTATTATTTCATTATTATTATTATTATTATTATAAAAATATTACAATTTCCTATTATTAATATCATCTTACCAAGTAAAGTATTATTGATATAAAAACACATTTTAATATAATCATATATATTAATATAATTTCTAATACATTTAATTAAGTTATTAATGAAACACATAATCTTTTAAGATAACATTTTTTTTTAGTATATAAATATGTTAGATTACAATTAGAGGTGTTAATATATACACTTGATATAGGTTCGTGAATCCGAGGCCAACCTTACATTTGTTCAATGATGTTATATGTATTTTTACTACGAAATACAGTATGGTGAGTTTCATTTGCTCCCTTTTTACTCATTACATTTTTGGACTGAGAATACATGCAAATGCTTTATTAACTGTTATACAATATTTATATGCGTGAGTTTCATTTGCCTTTTTACCCTTTATATTTTTGGGCTGAGAATACATGCGCTGCTTTTATAACTGTTTTATGAAATAGACACGAGTAAATGAAACTATATTCTATGGATGGATTATTAAACCGAATATGCCCCTTTTTATTAAGTCTGGTAATCTAAGAATTAGGTAACAGACACCCTAATTGACGCGAACTCTAAAGATATATCTATCGGGCCCAACAAGCCCCATCCAAAGTACCGGATGCTTTAGTACTTCGAAATTTATATCATGTCCGAAGGAGAATCCCGGAATGATGGGGATATTCTTATATGCATATTGTTAATGTCGGTTACCAGGTGTTCAATCCATATTAATGATATTTTTGTCTCTATGCATGGGACGTATGTTTATGAGAAGTGAAAATATGAAATTTTGTGGTCTATTAATATTATGAAATGATTATTTATGTTAAACTAATGAACTCACCAACCTTTTGGTTGACACTTGAAAGCATGTTTATTCTCAGGTATGAAAGAAGTCTTCCGCTGTGCAATTGCTCATTTTAAAGATATTACTTGGAGTCATTCATGACATATTTCAAAAGACGTTGCATTCGAGTCGTTGAGTTCATCAAGATTATTATTAAGTCAATTATAGTTAGATATATTATAAAATGGTATGCACGCCGTCAACTTTCGATGTAATGAAAGATTGTCTTTTCAAAAACGAATGCAATGTTTGTAAAATGTATCATATAGAGGTCAAGTACCTCGCGATGTAACCAACTATTGTGATTCATTTATAATCGATGTGGACTTCGTCCGGATGGATTAGGACGGGTCATCACATTTGGTCACTTACTTCATATACCCTTTACTACTACGTTCTCCCTCAGTTCTAAGATGATTTTCAAGGTTCAAGGAAGGCTGCAAGTCAATCTCCACTCTTTCGACATCAAGATTAAGCTAGGATCGTTTATCGCATTTGGTACTATTGTTCTATATCTTTTTGACATGAATTCAACTTGTATTTACTGTTTCATTAGTTCTACTATGATTATGTTAGGCTAAAAGCCTTGTGTGTTTACTTCAATGTAAGATTTATGGCTTGGGATTGTTATATACTTTGATGTTATGCTAGATATACATATATTTGATTGATTAAATTATCTAGTTCAACCGTAAGAACCATTATTATGCTTGTTTAGATCTTCACTTCAATTATATAGATTGAAAACCTATTAATGTGAGTTAACTAGAAAAACAATCTATAATTCAATACACCTAGTAATCTAGACGATTAGATACATACACTTAAGTGATTTTGTTATGTGTTTAATTCGGTAATTGAATAAGTTCTAAAGCAACATAGTTATGAAATTACCTCAAGTGATTGTTGTAATTTACGTTTTACGTGAGTTTAACCGGGTTGGATCTAGTTAGTTAATCGATCTAAATCACCATGTTCTTTCAAAAGATCCATTGTTGTAATCATCCTTGTATTTTAGTTCAATTATGTAAGTTATGACTTGGTTTATGTGAGTTTATCAAAGACTATAGCTTATACTTCAACACCTAGTGATCTAACCACCTATATGTGAATTGATGTTATGCGAGGTGTATATAAAATAGCTTATATTTTACAAGAAAATACTATTAAATACGATACAATTTTACACAAGATATTTATTTATTTATAGAATGGATATACTTAAACCTTGCTACAACACTTATAGGCAGTGTACCTAATCGTACAGTAGTGTAGTTTTTAGTAAGTCCGGTTCGTTCCATAGGGAATCTTTTAACAAAGCTTAACGCTATATTAGTTTTATTTTATAAAAATACAAATATATATATAAGTAATATTATTATTATAAACGGGGGTTTTTACAGTTTAATGACCGGTTTGTCGATTTTAAAAACTTTAGTCGCAGTTAAAACCTAATGTAAAATATTAAAAATAAATACAAGACTTAATTTAAAGCGTAAAGTAAATAACGATAAGGAAATTGCGATAAATAAAAGTGCGATAAAATTGCGATAATTAAAAAGTACGATAATTAAAAGTGCAATTAAATACAATAACAATAAATAAAAGTGCGATAATTAGAAGTGCAATTAAATATAAAATAAAGGAAATTAAATATGAAATAAAATAATTATGCTTATTTAAACTTCCGTAATCATGATGTTTGACGTGTTGATTTTAATTTTATGCCCATGGGTTAATTGTCCTTTGTCCTGGATTATTTAATATGTCCGTCTGGTTTTTGTCCATAACAGTCCATCAGTCATAAATATAAAGTGCGAGTGTCCTCGTCAAATTATCCTTATACCCGAAGTTAAATATTCTAACTAATTGGGGACTTAAACTGTAACAAGATTTTAATACTTTGTTTAATAATTACACCAGATTATGGACTGCGTGTAACCCAAGGTTTTAATACTTTGTTAACAATTATGCCAAGTGTCCTTGTACATAATTTCACCCCTGTTTTAATAATTCTAGTGACTATTAATCCATTCCCGTGTCCGGTTAAATGAACGATTATTCGTACATATAAATACCCCGCCCATCGTATCCGATCGAGTGTATATGGTTATTTATAGGGACGTCCAATTGTAAATCTTTATATTAAAATTAACAAACTATCATTTAGTTAAACAAATATAAAGTCCATTAATAGCCCATAGTCTAATTTCCACAAGTGTCGTTCTTTTGTCCAAACCCCAATTATGGTACAAAGCCCAATTACCCAATTTTAGTAATTAGCCCAACATCATGATTACTTCGGATTAAATAAGCATAATAATAACTTAGCTACGAGACATTAAATTAAAAAGGTTGAACATAACTTACAATGATTAAAAATAGCGTAGCGTTACACGGACAGAATTTCGACTTACACCCTTACAACATTCGCTAACATACCCTTATTATTAGAAATTAAAATTAAAATTAAAATTAAAATATAATATATATATATATATATATATATATATATATATATATATATATATATATATATATATATATATATATATATATATATATATATATATATATATATATATATATATATATATATATTACGTATATATTGAGAGAGAGATTGATTTATATTTTTTTTCGTCGAACTGCGTTGCCTTTTATAGGAATTTTCATCCAGGTAATCTCCGCGACTCGCGGTTCTTTTGGTCTTCGAACTCCGCAAGTCGCGGAGTTCGTTTTTACAGCTCACCCAACCTTGGCTCTTTGTTTGCCGACAGATTTAAATATAAATATAATATATAAATAATTTTTAAGAATTATTTAAATATTATATTATATTTATGTGCATAGTTGACTTGTAATTTTTAGTCCGTTGCGTCGAGCGTTGAGAGTTGACTCTGGTCCCGGTTCTGGATTTTCGAACGTCCTTGCGTACAATTTAATATCTTGTACTTTGCGTTTTATAACTTGTACTCTTGTCATTTTGAGACGTTTCTCATCAATAAATTGGAACCTCTTTGATTGTCTTTTGTACTTTTGAGCTTTTTGGTCGTTTGTGTCTTCAATTCGTCGAATCTGCCTTTTGTCTTCACCTTTTATTATTTAAACGAATATCACTTGTAAATAGGACAATTGCAACTAAAAGCTTGTCTTTCTTGAGGAATAATGCTATGAAATATATGTTCGTTTTTAGCATTATTATGAATATAGGATGTTAATTGAACGATATTTAGGATATACAATCATGTAGTTTACCTAGAGTGATCGTAGTAAACTAGGTTTTATGTGAATTCAACCATGAAAGAATCTTGTTGATTAAACATAGCTCTTAAGTTTATAGAAATTGTGAAATCGATATAAACTGTTCTATTGTAACTATCTCATAACGGTTTTAATTATAGAAGAACAATCCCTGTCATTTATCAAGCATAGAAGTAAACACCGCATTCTCATTCTTGTTAATTACTATATTTATTCACTATTTCGTTAAACGAAAATACAACTTCAAACACAAAACCCCCCTTTTAGAATAATTAATCGTGGTAAAATCTTAAAAACAAACTTCTCCCTGTGGATCGAACTGGTCAATTTACTTGCTAGTTACTGCATGATCGGGTTTTAGTTGCCTGTATTATGTGTTAATTATTAAGCATATTGTCTTCATTTTAAAGGTTACGTTTTGACACATCAACTTTTTGGCGCCGCTGCCGGGGAGCGGTTTTGTTAAAAGATTTTAATAAACTTTGAATTATTCGATCCTTTTGTAGGAATTCAATTCCTAGAAAAGTTATTTTTTATTGTAAGCTTGTGTTTTTGCAATTGGTTTGTTTGTGGTGTTGTGATTGCAGGATAGGTATTAATGCATGAATCTACGTTCTTCCAGCTCTAATTTAATTCCTTCATATCTTGAGCCTGAAAGAGAACTTCACGAACGCTTAAGAGCTTAAGAAGTAGAATCTCTTGCTCAGGGTTTAGAATCACTTTCATTAGATTCTAACTCTGAACCAATTATTCAACCAATCATCGAGCCAGTCATTAAAGAAGAGGAAGAGATGACTGCTACAAATCAAATGATAGATGCTTTGATGAAGGCAACAAGGACAGGACAAGGCCATGCAATTGTTCAACCTACGATGACTGATGGTTTTGAAATAAAGGGGCAATTTCTCCACATGGTGACTAATACATGCCAATTCGGTGGAGCCCCAAATGAAGATGCCAACGAGCATCTTCGTAAGTTTGTAAGCACCTTGGGGTCAGATGAGCTTTTGGGGGGCTACAGTAATTACAAGCTTAGCTAGCGCCATACCTGTAGTATTTGCAAGCTTTTCAAAATCAAAGATATCTTCGATGAAGTTGCATGTCTAAAAATCTTTCCATGGTCCCTAAAGGATGATGCAAGAGATTGGCTGGACTCATTACCGGAAGGTTATATTGAAGATTGGAATGACATGATGGATAAATTTTTGTCAGAATTCTTCCCTGCTTCGAAAGCAGCAAAATTGCAAAGTGATATATATCACTTCAAGCAAAAGTCTAACGAGACTCTTTATGAAGCTTGGACCCAATTTAATAAAATGCTTAGGGTATGTCCTCAACACGGGTTGAATACATTCTAAAAAGTCCAAATTTTCTATAAAGGAGTCAATGTGGCTACCCGGAAGGATATAGATGTTGCAGCAGGAGGATCAATAATGAAAAAAACGCCCGAAGACGCTCACACGATAATTGCTGATATAGCAGCCCATTCTCATAATTGTCATCAGGAGATGGAGTTCTCTAGATCGTCAACAGTTGCTAATGTCGAAAGCAACGATGAAATCGATGCATTAAAAGTTCAATTGGCAAATCAAGCAAGGCAAATCGAGAAAGTAACCAAAGAAATGCACGCTATCAGGGTAGGGTGCTAGTTGTGCCAAGGTCCCCATCTCACGCGAGATTGCGACCAAACGACGATGGAAGAGCAAGCAAATTTCTTAGGTTACTTGCGCAAAGGTGAAATGAATTTTGACGACTTTCCTGCGGTTGAAGCAATGAACCGGAAATATCCTCCTGTCAACAGTTATCAAATAGGGGGACCTTCAAGTTCAAACAACAATTACCACGGAGGAAATGCAGGTTACCAAAATAACCGGAATTTCCAAAATCAAAATCAAAGAAATGCACCACCGGGGTACAATCATCTAAACAATCGTAATCAACCTCCACGAAATTACCAAAATAATTTCCAACACAATCAACCACAACCACAACCACAAACACATATACAACCACAACCTGAGAAGAAATCCGGTTTAGAAGATCTTTTGAGAGATTTTATGGTTAAACACGAGCAAAATGCGGAACTTCAAACTCAGCAAATTCGAAATCAACAAGCTACGATTCAGAATTTAGAAAGGGATGTTGGAAGGATTTCACAGTTACTAGCCGAGAGACCACCTGGTGCTCTCCCCTCAAATACTCAAGTGAATCCTAGTAACAATCAAACAAGGAATGAGCATATAAATGCTATAACTACTAGAAGTGGTTTAACCACTAACCCATAGACCCTTAAGTCCCCGGAAGTTCCTTTATCTCCTTCTGTTTTGCAGGTACCTGTTGATGTAGATGAGCATGTTGAAAAAGAACAAGAGAAAGATGATCCACCGGAGGTCATATCGAAGAAAAGTGAAGAACCACCAGTGAAGGTGTACAAGGCACCTATTCCATACCCAAAAGCATTGAAGAAAGACAGACTCGCGAGTCAATATCAGAAATTTGCGGATATGATCAAGCAAATCAGCATTAACATGCCACTCGCGGAGGTTTTTAAGGGTATGCCCCATTATGGGAAGTTTTTGAAAGATCTCATATCCTCGAAGGGTAAATACCATGATGTTTCTGCCACATTCCTCCATGAGGAGTGTTCGGCAATCTTGAAAAAACAAACTGTACCTCCAAAATTGGGAGATCCGGGTAGTTTTATCATACCATGTATGATGGGTGATTCGGTAGTGTACGATGCACTAGCCGACCTAGGTGCAAGTGTTAACCTAATGCCTTACTCGTTATATTTAAAACTTGACTTAGGAGACTTGAAACCAACCCGGATGGGTATTCGATTAGCAATTCAATCATTTGATACTCCCATAGGTATAGCCGAGGATATTCTTATAAAAGTTGGCTCACTTATCTTTCCCGTAGACTTTGTTATTCTAGAAATGCAAGAGGACACAAAAGTTCCTATCATTTTAGGACGTCCTTTCCTTAACACCGCAGATGCTATCATTAATGTCCAAAAAGAACAATTAAGTCTAGGTGTGGGAAACGAGAGAATAATTTGTCATATTGACAAAGCCATGAAAAGACCTACTTCCACCGATGACTCTTGTTTTCAAATTGATGTCATAAATCTTTGTGTTGAGGATGAATTGCAGGAGCTACTTGAAATCGATACCTCGGGGTTTGCCCCGGTAAGTGAAAGTGAATATTTCAATATCGATGAGGCTTTTGATGAGCTGATGAAAGTGGTCACGGATGATGAGACCATGGAAGAAGAAATTCCTAAGGAAGAGGAATCATTTGAAGATATCGGAAATAAAGATAGATTCCAAATAAAGAATTCCTTGGAAGAACCACCCGTACTAGAGCTTAAGGAGCTACCCAAACACTTGGAGTATGCTTACCTCGAAGGTACATCTCAATTACCAGTAATTATTGCTTCACATCTTTCCGGTAACGAGAAGGAAAGGTTAATCTCCGTTTTGAAAACCCATAAAAAAGCTATAGCCTGGAAAACGACCGACATTCCAGGGATAAACCCGTCTTATTGTACACATAAAATTCTCCTTGAGAATGACTTCAAACCAGTAGTACAAAGACAACGCAGGCTAAATCCCAACATGAAAGAGGTTGTTAAAAAGGAGGTAGTCAAGCTTCTTGACGCCGGGCTAATCTACCCCATCTCCGATAGTCCTTGGGTTAGTCCAGTACAAGTAGTACCCAAAAAGGGGGGTACAACCTTTATTGTAAATGAAAAGAACGAACTCGTTCTAACTAGAACGGTTACCGGCTGAAGAGTCTGTATTGATTACAGGCGTCTCAATGATGCCACTAGAAAGGATCATTTTCCGTTACCTTTTATTGATCAAATGATTGAATGATTAGCGGGGAAAGAATACTATTGTTTTCTAGATGGTTTCTCCGGTTACTTCTGAATTCCAATTGATCCCAACGACCAAGAAAAGACCACATTCACTTGTCCTTTTGGGACCTTTGCCTATCGCCGCATGCCTTTTGGTTTATGTAATGCACCCGAAACCTTTCAAAGGTGCATGATGGCAATTTTTGATGATATGGTAGAGGATTGTATGGAAGTCTTCATGGATGACTTTTTCGTGTTTGGAGACTCCTTTGAATCGTGTCTTTTTAACCTTGAACGTATGCTTATCCGATGTGAAAAAGCAAATTTGGTCCCGAATTGGGAAAAATGCCACTTCATGGTGAAGGAGGGCATTGTACTTGGTCACAAGATATCTCTTGCGGGAATAGAGGTAGATAAAGCTAAAATTGAAGTTATCTCTAAACTACCTATACCGACGAATGTCAAGGCAATTAGAAGCTTTCTTGGTCACGCGGGATTTTATAGGCGATTTATCAAAGATTTCTCTAAAATCGCCCGTCCAATGACCAAACTTCTTGAAAAGGATGCTCCATTTGACTTCGATTCCAATTGTGAGAATGCATTCTCCATTCTAAAGTCAAAACTCACACAAGCTCCCATTATCGTGTCTCCGGATTGGAGTATGCCTTTTGAGTTAATGTGTGATGCGAGCGACTATGCCTTAGGTGCTGTCTTAGGACAACGACCCGATAATCATTTTCGTCCAATTTATTATGAGAGCAAAACGCTAACGGGAGCTCAAATTAATTATACCACCACGGAAAAAGAGCTCTTAGCGGTTGTTTATGCGTTTGATAAATTTCGGTCATATTTGGTGTTGTCTAAGACCATTGTTTACACGGATCATTCGGCTCTTAGGTACTTATTCTCGAAACTAGATGCAAAACATCGTCTCATACGTTGGGTTCTTTTACTTCAAGGGTTTGACATTGAGATACGTGATAAGAAAGGAGCCGAGAATCTAGCCGCAGACCATTTATCCCAACTTGAAAACCCCGAATTAGAAAAACTCGATGATACAATTATAAAGGACACATTTCCTAATGAATCTCTAATGAGGGTCGACAAGGAATCTGAAATCCCATGGTTTGCCCATTTTGCAAACTATCTTGCTTCAGGCATTCTTCAGAAAAGACTTTCTTATCAACAAAAGAAGAAATTCTTTGCGGATTTGAAGTCCTATTTCTGGGAACATCCCGACCTATTTCGTATTGGTGCGGATCAAATGATTCACCGTTGTGTGTACGGAAAAGAGGCTCAATAAATTCTTGAGCATTGTCATCAAGGGCCCACCGGCGGTCATTTCGGACCAAACCACACCGCAAGAAAAATCCTTGACTCGGGCTTTTATTGGTCCACGGTCTTTAAAGATGCCCAAAATTTTGTTCGAACTTGTAACGCATGCCAACGAATGGGTAACATCACGAAAAAGGATGAGATGCCTCAAACCGGCATCCAAGTTTGTGAAATCTTTGATATTTGGGGAATCGATTTCATGGGGCCATTTCCAAGTTCCCATAAATGCAAGTACATCCTAGTAGCCGTTGACTATGTATCTAAGTGGGCTGAAGCAAAAGTTTTACCTACGAATGATGCTAGGGTGGTGGTGAACTTCTTAAAAAATCTCTTCTCGCGCTTTGGAATCTCAAAGGCGCTCATATCCGATCGAGGAACACATTTTGCCAACAACCTTCTTGAAAAGGTGTTGAAGAAGTATGGCGTAACTCATCATTTCTCTACTCCGTACCACCCGCAAACGAGTGGTCAAGTGGAGAACACAAATCGTGCCTTAAAACGCATACTTGAGAAGACGGTTGATAACAACCCTAAGATTTGGCAACGCAAGTTAGATGATGTGTTGTGGGCCTTTAGGACTGCTTTTAAAACACCAATCGGTACCACACCATTCAGACTTGTATATGGTAAAGCATTCCATCTTCCGGTTGAAGTGGAACATAGAGCGTACTGGGCATTGAAGCTTTATAATTTAGACATGGAAAAGGCTGGTGAAAACTGATTCATGCAAATGCATGAATTGGAAGAGTTGAGGTTAGAAGCGTACGAGAATTCGAGCTCGTATAAGGAGAAAACGAAAAGGTGGCATGATGCCCGATTGAAAGAAATGAAAGAGTTTAAAACCGGTGATAAGGTTTTGGTTTTTAACTCGCGGTTTAAATTTTCTCCCGGAAAGTTGAAGTCCCGATGGACGGGACCTTATTTGGTGAAACAAGCATTTCCATCGGGATATGTTGAGTTGTTTGGAAACGGAAATACTTTTAAAGTGAATGGTCATCGATTAAAACTCTATTTTGATGGAGTTGATACCACGGTTCAAGATGACATCACTTTCTCCCCCAACGCTAATTAACTTGGGAAGGAGTCGCGTGAACGTCTCACTAATAAACCTCACAACATGAACATAGTCTCATTCGTAAGTCTCGTTTCTTAGGATTGATTGCTTTGAGTGTTTTGAGTGATTTTTCAAGTTTTACTACGAACCAAGTTGTTTAGGGACCTTCTGAAATGTTTAATACGCGAAAAAAGGCCGACAGTTTTTGATGCGCCGAGAAAAGGTCATGCGCCGCTTTTGGACCACCAGATGCGCCGCATCTGCTTCAGATGCGCCGCATCTGAGCCAGATGCTCCGCATCTGTCACAGATGCGCCGCATCTATGTCTGAATGTTTGAGTCTGCCCAATTTTTTTGCACAAATACGGGAGTTTATCATTTTTATTCATTTTTTCACCTACAACTCCGAACTTCATTTCATTTTCTCTCAAGTATTCCACCTCTAAACACCAAATCAACCGATTAAACCCATCTTTGAGCATCTAATCCGTCTATCAACATGAGAAAGGTAAGATTAATCTTCATTTCTTCATGGTTCTTGTGTTCTTCATTCTCAAATTCGGATTTAGCTTGTTCTAAGTGTGGGGATGTTTAAATCTTCATGTTTTGGTCATTATATGCTTACATTGTTGTTACTAATCCTTATTCATGCTCGAATTTCATGCTTAATTGCTCAGAAATTTACTTTAGAAATTAGGGTTCTTCATGAATTTGGGGATTTCGAAAAAATGACCATTACTTGTTTAAATTGGGATGTTTTAGAGTACAATTACTAGTATACATTAACAAATCCGCATGAACCTTAGTCGAATTATACGAGTACACAAATTATTGAATTTTAGGGTTCTTAAATTGGGGATTTTGACTTTTGTTGACTAGTAAGTGTTCTAGGTGGAATTAAAGCAACGCATTGATTATGCTAAACTCATATATGCCTTAACTTAGTGTTTGTTGGAATTGAAAAGTTTTACTTGTGAAAGTTAAGGATTGTATGCTTAGGCTTTTTGATGAAATTGTTGACTTGAGTCAAATTAAGTGTCTAAATGTATGATAACCATTGATTGCATATTGTTTGACATGCTTATTGATGAATGCTAATGGTTTCATACACTCGTTTTGGTGAAACTAATTATTCTAGATATGATTGAATTTATAAAGTGATAAAGATTATGAGTCATACTAGTACATGTTTGTTGAAAATGAGATAAGTACATCCATGATAGAACTATGTTTGACATGAGAGTTTGTGTAATGCGTACAATATAACATATTCTACATGGTTTTGGATGTGCAATATGAAAGATGTTTTAAATTTCTTTAACGCTAATCAACTTGGTTTGTTGTTTTGTTTGTTTGGTTTTGTTGTGTTTTTGTAGACTAGAGCATCATCATCAAACCCAAAATCAAAGAAGCAAAAAGCCCCGGCAGTTGTAGATGAGGAAACAAGTGAAGAAGAACATGCTGTTGAAGAGGAAGAAATGGATATTGACAACCGGCAGTTAAATGTCCGTGGATTAACCACTCTGGATCCATGGATCAATGCAGTTTTGAGGCATCCGGAATATCATGAACGGATGAAGGCACTTCTACACAAAGAAGTATATCCGGGGAAATATATCGATTGGACACCATTAGAAGAAGCCGGCGAATATCAACATTTTCGCAGCCTTTTTCGAGTAACGTATCAAGGCCATAGAATATATGCATGGGAAAACCTGTTCAGAATGCAAGAAAGAGTTTACCCACTTTTAGTCAAAGAATTTGTTGGTTCACTTAGGGTTGATTACACGTCACCAGCATCCGGTACCTTTATGAGATTTCGTCTTGGAGGACAAGACCGAACATTAACACTACTACAATTTGTGAAGGCGTTGGATATCTATGAAGGGTTGCCACATCAATTGATGCAAAATTACTTTAATCAATGTATATACTATGTTTCTTCTTTTAATCATTCAGAAGCATGAGTGGACATGAGCAATAGCGCATATAGTGCAAGCAAGCAGACATGTAGCAAGCTACGTTCCTACGAGCATCGATGCGTCCAAAGATTCATTTCAAGTACCATAAACTGTTGAAAAGACAGTAGCGAAAAAGTTACCAACTTGGATATCTGGTATATTCACGTGATAATGGATCACTCCCATGTTCATATTCCACGAATGATTCTCACTTTCCTTCTCGAAGAAAGGAAAAAGATTACACCAATCATGGGTGGCCATTTTGTAACCAGGATCGCCCAACATTTTCGTATCAATACAAGTGGGTTATAGGATAAACATATGATTGCCTTTGACAGAGTAAGTTATACAAGGGCAAACATTTTGACTAGGGGGTCGAACGGCCTTCTAACTAGGTATGAGGATCTCGTGAACAGGCAACCAGAACAACCCCAACCGCAGCAAGATCCACAACCGAATGTTGGAAGTAGTTCCGGTCCGGGAAATGATTGGGAGGCTTACATGGTGCGCCAGTTTTCATATATGCGACTCCATAGTGATCGAAACACCCAAAAGGTAATTGATCACTACGATACAGGTAACAGGGAGATGCAACATTACATTGATGTAGGGAATGATCGAACATGGTACACTCAACCGGGGCAGCAAAATCAGCTTAATTGGATACATGAACAGACAGTGTCATACGCTGTAGATCCCGCTAACTATACCCCCTCTCCTTGGCCTGCATACGAACCATGGGTTCGATTGGGTGATCCATATCCTGCGCCTTATCCTCCTCCTCCTAACCCGCCTACTGAAGACACTGCTGTCGTCCCTGCTCAAGGAACTTATCAGGGGTACAACCCCTCCATATTTCAGGACGACGACACGGAAAACCAAACTGAAGGCGGAGCTGGCCCAAGTAACTCTTTTTGGGGATTCTTCTAAAGTTGGCATGATTAATGGTGAAGTATGTGAACGGTTTGATTGATGTTGGTTTGTTTCAAAAACAATTTATCTTTATGTTTGGTGTGTAATAACTTGAAATTATTTTGGATGATTGTAATTTGAATAATTTAGATAATTATAAGTGGGATTTTTAGTACATGGAGTACATCCCCATTTATTTGTGTGAATCGTATGGTTCCTTTGTTTGAATTGATACAGGTGAACATTGTGCTATATGCTGCATTTTTACAAAGACCGGCAGTAAGTTCAGCACATTCTTGATTGGTGATTGTTTTGTGGTTGCAAGAAGCGGATGATGTTCTTATGCTGGCATTCAGTTCAGCACCATCATCCCGTGAACTTCGGTTTTAGACCTAGAAAGTAATAAACTCTCTTACACTCTTTAACCCTCTTGTATTTAAATTTTTCTGATTTCATGTAACGAGGGCAATACATGAACTCAAGTGTGGGGAGGAAGTTATAAATTCTTTCGGTTTCTTTAGGGTTTTTGATTCTGGTTAAAAAGGCTTAAAATGGTGAAAATTTTTACCCTTTTATCTTCATAAATTCAAATTTTGTTTAAAATTTGTAGATTTTAAAAATAGGTGTATACACCGAAATTATTATCACGAAACAAATTAAGAAACAACCAGATGATTGAGTTTATTTTGTTAAAAATCATAAAACTAGTAGTCATATAAAAGATATAACCATCATACTCTACCACATTCTGAATGAAAAAGAATCATCAAGTAATTTGTTATTCTAACAATCTAATCCAATGCTCATCTATGTAATGATTGTGAAGGAAGTCAAGTCTTCCAATTTGACACACTTGCTAACTTATGTTAGAAGATGTAGTCCAGAACAGCTGTAGGTTGACGAAAAATCTTGAAAAGTCATCTCTATCATCGGCTGGAAATCCACCTCACCTCAGTATCAAACAGGGTTTTTGGTGGTCAGACTTATCCTAACCATGAGATGGATTTGTCTCGTACAATGGGGGGCACGTTGCAAATTAGCTTTTAAGACTAATGAATCTAATCCCCAGATGGATGATCTCCGTAAAGATCAACTGCATCTATGTTGACCGCGGTCAACATACATATGCCATAACAAATTGAGGTGTGTAAACTCATGGTTCACCGATGATATTTGGACACGATATAGTTTATTCTAAAACTTATGCTATTTTATGAACTATACTATGTAAAACCATTTTTAGGACATCCGGTTTCAAGTTCCATGATACTTCAATCATGGGGGTGAGTAGCTTGCTAAACGCCGACTGAGGCTTCGGTTTTCAGTTACCCTCAACCGGACTTTGAGGTTAAAACCGAAAAACTTGTTAGTGTAAAAACTAACATGTCTAATTTTCAAAATATAAAAGGTTTTTCGCAAAGGTCCCAATTTCCCTAAGGATCCAAATTTTTAAGAAATGTGGACTTTAAGACCCACCTTTCGACTTTGGTGTGATTTCATTTTGTGTGTGTACTCTTAGTGTGCGTATTACATTGTGAAATAAATAAAAGCGTGTGTACTCCAAAGCTATGTGTATACTCAAAAGTGTGAGTGTGTATATATTGTGACCCGAGTGTGTGTTCCATATAGCGTGAGTTATTGTGTTCCAAAATAACTTGTGTGTCTTATGTATTATTTCGAGTGAGTGTGAGTCCCATTTTTGTGTTCTCAATTAAATAAGTGTGTGTACTATAGTAAATTTCAAATTCTTGTAAGTCTTGCTTGAGGACAAGCAAGGTTTAAGTGTGGGGATTTTGATAACGCCAAAATTATACATGTTTATTGCCGTTATTTCGATCCAAAGTTGTTCCATTTGTATGTAATTTTTGTACGTATGTATTGTAATTCATGTATATTTGTAAAAGTCCATTTTGAATGAATAAATGAAGACCAACAGCAAAAACAGAGTTAAAACGAAGATTGAACGCGCAAAACAGCCCAAAACCACTGAAACAGGTCAAATGCGGCGCATCTCTCTTAGATGCGGCGCATCTGTGCTCCAAATAACTCCCGACAGTTTCAGATGCGGAGCATGCAGACTTCTGGACCAAAACAGCCTCAGATGCGGCGCATCTGAGATGGATGCGGCGCATCCAAGCCAGATGCGGCGCATCTGTCCCAGATGCGGCTCATCTGACCCCCTGCCGACAGTCTGAGTGCAGAATCGAGCTGGAATCTACTGAACGTAAAGAGATGCGGCGCATCCCAAAGAGATGCGGCGCATCTGGTCACTTTCTGGCCAAAATACCTAACTTTTGAGGCTATTTAATGGAGCCTTTGGTCACTTACTTCATATACCCTTTACTACTACGTTCTCCCTCAGTTCTAAGACGATTTTCAAGGTTCAAGGAAGGCTGCAAGTCAATCTCCACTCTTTCGACATCAAGATTAAGCTAGGATCGTTTATCGCAATTGGTACTATTGTTCTATATCTTTTTAACATGAATTCAACTTGTATTTACTGTTTCATTAGTTCTACTATGATTATGTTAGGCTAAAAGCCTTGTGTGTTTACTTCAATGTAAGATTTATGGCTTGGTATTGTTATACACTTTGATGTTATGCCAGTTATACATATGTTTGATTGATTAAATTATCTAGTTCAACCGTAAGAACCATTGTTATGGTTGTTTAGATCTTCACTTCAATTATATAGATTGAAAACCTATTAATGTGAGTTAACTAGGAAAACAATCTATACTTCAATACACCTAGTAATCTAGACGATTAGATACATACACTTAAGTGATTTTGTTATGTGTTTAATTCGGTAATTGAATAAGTTCTAAAGCAACATAGTTATGAAATTACCTCAAGTGATTGTTGTAATTTAGGTTTTACGTGAGTTTAACCGGGATGGATCTAGTTAGTTAATCGATCTAAATCACCATGTTCTTTCAAAAGATCCATTGTTGTAATCATCCTTGTATTTTAGTTCAATT
This sequence comes from Rutidosis leptorrhynchoides, assembly GCF_046630445.1. Classification (NCBI taxonomy): domain Eukaryota; kingdom Viridiplantae; phylum Streptophyta; class Magnoliopsida; order Asterales; family Asteraceae; genus Rutidosis; species Rutidosis leptorrhynchoides. Next base: position 607,917,234 of record NC_092333.1, on the reverse strand, counting down.
ATGTAAGTTATGACTTGGTTTATGTGAGTTTATCAAAGACTATAGCTTATACTTCAACACCTAGTGATCTAGCCACCTATATGTGAATATAGGATGTTAATTGAACGATATTTAGGATATACAATCATGTAGTTTACCTAGAGTGATCGTAGTAAACTAGGTTTTATGTGAATTCAACCATGAAAGAATCTTGTTGATTAAACATAGCTCTTAAGTTTATAGAAATTGTGAAATCGATATAAACTGTTCTATTGTAACTATCTCATAACGGTTTTAATTATAGAAGAATAATCCCTGTCATTTATCAAGCATAGAAGTAAACACCGCATTCTCATTCTTGTTAATTACTATATTTATTCACTGTTTCGTTAAACGAAAATACAACTTCAAACACAAAACCCCCCTTTTAGAATAATTAATCGTGGTAAAATCTTAAAAACAAACTTCTCCCTGTGGATCGAACTGGTCAATTTACTTGCTAGTTACTGCATGATCGGGTTTTAGTTGCCTGTATTATGTGTTAATTATTAAGCATATTGTCTTCATTTTAAAGGTTACGTTTTGACACATCAGTCCAGGTGTCCTATTTATAGGCATACGAGCTCCTGGATATTCAGAGACACGTGTCACATTTGTTTGATAGTCTAACAACATTATGATTGACTAATTTATGCGAAAAACGTGTAACCGACTTTGAGCTTTACGCTGATGTGGCATGCATGTTGTCCACGCACTTTATGTATAAATATTTAGGGCTTACGCTTCGTTTAGCAGCCTTCAGGCTTACGCTCCTGGATATTTAGGACAGTTGTTGGAAAAATAATGCGGTTAGGGTATTTTTGGCTGTCAATGTACCGTAATACTAAAGAAATCATCAAAGCTTGTGTTTCGTGCCAACATCACGCTCCATTAATTCACATGCCGGCGCATGAGCTAATCCCCGTCACGTCTGCTTGACCTTTCTACAAATGGGCAATTGATTTGGTAGGACCCTTCCCGGACGGAAAGCACTTGGTTGTTGCAATTGACTTCTTCACCAAGTGGGTTGAAGCCAAACCTTTGAAAAGCATAACGGGTAAACAGATTGTGAACTTTGTTTGGGAGGAAATTGTGTGCCGTTTCGGAGTACCGCATGAAATTGTAAGTGACAACGGTAAACAGTTCACTCACGATCCGTTTCGGTCATGATGTGACGGGTTAAATATTAAACAGACCTTTAGTTCCGTCGCTCACCCACAGGCAAATGGGCAAGTTGAAGTTACCAACGGGGACATTGTTGCTGGGATACGAGGAAGGTTGGACAAGGATAGGAAGGGTTGGGCGGATGAGCTTCCGCAAGTCTTATGGGCGTTCCGAACTACGCTCAAAGGAAGTAACAGAGAGACGCCGTTCAGCCTCGTTTACGGCTCTGAAGCGGTAATACCGGCTGAAATTGCCGTTCCTACCCAACGCGTGATGGAGTTCAATGATGAGTCCAACGTCATTAACTTGAAAGAAAATTTGAACTTGTGGGAGGAAAGGCGTGAAATCGCCGCCATCAGAGAGGCGTCTAACAAACAGAAAATTGCCAAGTATTATAATCAACGTGTAAGGGAACGTACTTTACGTCCCGGTGATTTTGTGTGGCGTAACAACAATGCTAGCCGGGTCGAAGATACTGGCAAGTTGGGACCCAAATGGAAAGGTCCTTATGTGGTTGCAGAAGCTCTGGAAAACGGAGCGTACAATTTAAAGACACATGATGGCAAATTCGTGCCGCGTACCTGGCACGCAACCAACTTAAAGAAGTTCTACGTTTGAGTATTTTGAAATTCTTCGTGTTTAAGAAACTTTTTTCATTTTACCGTTTGTGATTGATCACCACAAATGTAATCGCGTCGCGCATCAAACTTCTTTATTTCAGTTGTTTCAATTTAATGCATTCTACGTTTTTTGTTTTTAATGTATTGTGTAACTGTCTATGGCCGCACTTCGGTGCTTCGTAAGAATGTAATAATGTAAGTCCATTTACATTACTTATGCCATGAACAAAGACATCATCTAATCTTTGGACGGCATTGGCGACGCCAGGCGTATTGGAGGTACGCCTTGGCTCGGAACGGGATGCCTCCGAATTTTGTATCCGTCGCATTAATCCCAGCATTAAGTAGATGAATGCAATGTCGACAATTATCAAGTGTCACCTTGAAAAACGCAACGCTATCGTGACGACGGAGCGTACATGCACACGTTTTAATACATACAAGTTGTGACGGATGTCATTATAAAAAGTAAACGAGATACAAGTATCATAAAGAACCAATATTTCATTAACATTGCAAGTCTTACATATGAAATAACATTACAATATTACAAAAATCCCTACAACTACGGGATCATCTTCTTCACTTTTGTAAAATCGAGGTCCGGCGTTGACCCAATCTGTTCAATAAATGGCACCTTAATCGCCGCGCATGCATTAACCGCCGCGTCATGGAGGTCATAGGCGTCCTCATCCGCCATCTCTCGGATCACCTCCGGAATTGGTTCAGCTATGTCAACATGTTCTGTCAATATGGTGTACGCGTCAAAATGCTCCATCTTTTTTGTAGCGTCCACCAGATTCTGGAACGGTTCCTTCACCTCTAGCGCCTGAAGAGCCTTGGAAAAAATGGAGGGTATGAGGGTGCAAAGCTCTTGAAAATCGTCCGTTGCCTTTCGATTGGCAGCGGACAGCTCTTGGTTCTCGGCGGTAAGGAGATCCTTGCTGGCTTTCTCCTCCGCCAGCTCCTTATGCGCCGCCTCCAGGTCCTTCAGCGCAGTTTGCTCTTTTTCGGCGCGTACGGCCATCTCTTTGATAGCCTTTTACGCCTCCCTTAGGGCCTGATGCTTTTGCCCCTCTGCCTCAGTGACGGTCTGCTTAACCCTCTCGAGCTCCTCCCTGACCTTGACGATCTCGACGGTCAGCTCCTTACCATTGGTTTCGGCGCGGCGGGCACGTTGATCCAAATCAATGGTACGCTGCACCTCGTCACGGGTCAGCGCCAAACCCTCATAAATATGCTGTACCCTGGCGTGGCGAGCGGCGCTATCGGGCATCCGCCTGATGGCATCGTAGAGCATCGGATGGCAAATTCGTTGCAGATACTCGAATTGCGACAGCGCGTCGCTGTGAGGAATGTTCCACATGGTCTCCACATGACTGAAAGTAGGCTGCTTCCCAAAGCCAGGAGAATAGGGTTCCTCTAAGGAAGTGGAATGTTGACTGGACGCGCCACCGGAACCAGAGAGCGTAAGTCTGTCTTTCTCCGACGCCTTTTCCTGGGCGTCGGAGGAATCTTGAAGATGGACTAGAGGGACTCCCATGCGTAACCCTGAGAAATAACAAACTTGATTAGTTTCTCCCATTGAGATTCTGGTGACGTAGCGGGGTTATTATCAGGGTTTTCAAAATACCCACCTTTGCTGGGAATCTCCTCAAAATTTTTTAAGTTGCTTTCTGCAACTTCTAGCGGCGTTTTCTTCTTTTTGTGACCGCCAGTCGGGACGGTCACTTTTGGGGGAGAACGAAGGCGTTTCTGCTGTTGTTGTTGCTGTTCCGGTTGAATTATGGGGACAGCAACGAAAATTGAATCCGGATTAGTGACGAGAGTTGAGCCGGTTGTAGGTTGAGTTGTCGCCACGTCACTGGCGGCATTGGTAGACGAACCAACAGCAACCTCTCCATCTTTCAAAGGATGGCCTTCTGGAAGATTAGCCTTTGGAAACCTCTTGAAGGATACGCCATCCAGATTGGGGCGGCGGAGAACTCTGTTGAATTCCATCTCTGCAAAAGATTACATGGAGTTAGAAAAATTATATGAAGAGAACTTACAAAATTAGAGACGTTACGGCACGGAGAGCATACCCCTTCCATCACATAGGATCAATGGCACCCTATCTGTCCACGGCCAATAATGCTGAACGTTACAAAGTTTCAGCATCACCTCGCCGTAAGGACGCATTTCCAGCGTGGCGTCCTTGCATAAATTGAACAGCTCCTGTTCTCCTTGGTCTAGGTCCGGAGTCTTGGAGACGTCAGATGAACGCGTAGAATGACATTGTGTGAGGTGGGCACGCTCTTCGCCCAGTAAGTCGGTATGCGCAAAGAAAAACATGCCCCTCCAATCGTGGAGGGACGGAGACTTCTTGGTGGTGAAGTTGCACTTTTTCTCGAAAGTGTACCACCCCTTCCCCGACGCAGTAAGTTTGAACGTTGCTCGGAACACGTTCAAACTCGCTGGTCTATTCTGTCCTCTAAAGAACATCTCAAAAATGGTAACACGCTGCCATGCGTGTGGATGTAATTGTGAAACGCCGATATGATAGTGTTCTAATACAGACACTATAAACGGGCTTAATGGGAAGCGTAAGTTGCCTAACGCAACCGCCTTCTAGTATAATGTAAAATAATGTTGTGGCGGCTCATCGGCACGCTGCCCAGGAATCGTAACCATCGTCGGTATGTCACGCAGTACCGGATACTCATCTATAAATTTCTCCACCTGCTCCGCTGTAACGGTTGTATTTTCTGAAGCGACGTTAGCCTTAGACATTTTTATATTTTACCTTAGAAAATAAGCGGCACGCATATCACGAAAGCAAAGAAAAAATTATTTAAATACTCAAGAGGCGGAGAGAAAGGTGTGAAAATGAAGAGGTAAAAACGCTGTATTTATAGAGCAAATTTACCGTGGGCCCGATTATTGGGCTTTGATCCTGATCGAACACGTGTCATGGGAAGGCCGATCCACAGCCGTTGGATTCGCGGTGTTTCATTGTTACAGCTGTAAAAATAATGATTGCTGACATCATCCCCTAGTAGGACCTATGGGGGAACATGATTTGGCGATTTTCGGCATGTCAGTAATGATGATCATTAATAATTTTTTACTTTTCCTACTTTGGTTACAATCAAAAGGCATTTTGATTCCAACCAAACTGGGGGAACTTAATGATGTACGTCCCGCGATGGACGTCACGCATGACGCATGGCGTATCTCCTAGCTGGGCACTTGCTTTTCTAGCTCAACTTTAGCACTGCTAAGTCAACAAACCATGATCATTGCTACGCTACGTCACCCGTTGCGTACCGTTAGTGGCGTTGTTGACTGGGTCCACTAAGCTGACTGCTCGCCCGATAAATTAGGAGAACGTGGAGTAAGTAGTGGGCATGATTAGAGGATTCCAAGAATGGTAATCATGGGTTAGTAGGTTGATGGCGGTTACCCTTGGTAACCGCCAATCTCATTCCTATAAATACTAACCATAATCAAACATTTGAGGGTAATCAATAAACACACCATCGCTGATCACTCTTTTAAGTTCACCTTGGAGGCTCGGCAAAAGTCAACCACCACAACACCCCTCATATCCATCACATCTACCGGAGGAACACCTTCCGAAGGTTAGTCATTTCACATCACTGCACTCAAGTCAATTTTGATCATTGATCAGTAAGTTAGTGGGGAGAAAAAATAGTTGTTAATAAATATAATTAACATGATTATTCCATTACTTGGTTCATTACCCTCAATTTAGTGGGGAATGATGCATTACTTACTAGTGGGTAATGATAATATTACCTTATTACAACCAAGCATCATTAATCATTATTATTTTCATTCCACACCTACTAATACTCCCAACCAAACAAACCCCAAGTGTCTAAAAGTGATGGTCCAGGTGTCCTATTTATAGGCATACGAGCTCCTGGATATTCAGAGACACGTGTCACATTTGTTTGATAGTCTAACAACATTATGATTGACTGATTTATGCGAAAAACGTATAACCGACTTTGAGCTTTACGCTGATGTGGCATGCACATGTTATCCACGCACTTTATGTATAGATATTTAGGGCTTACGCTCCGTTTAGCAGCCTTCAGGCTTACGCAAAATGCTGATCGCCTGACCTGACGTGTAATTTTTTTTATGACCTTAGCGGAAAATGTTGAACGGCTTACCATCTTCACGAATGAAATACAAAGATGGGACATGGGCTAAAGTAGTTTGATACGCCTGCCAAAACAACAATCAGGTTGGTGCTTATCTAAAAGATGAAAACTCTGCCAATCTCTTTACCGACCAGAAAAATAACAAATAGTCTATATGCGCATGTGTTGAACTTCATGCCCGTATTACTCCAATCATTTCAATGCAATCAAGATTATTGCTACATTTCATAAGTTTATCGTTTGTTAATGCATTCTATAATTGATTAAACAAAGTTTAGAAACAGACAAAAAAAGGTCAAGGAGACGGGAATATAGCATGCTACAAATCTACATTCCTCAAAGATGACATTTTTTTGGAAAATACAAAAGGTAAGAAGTCTAATATAGGAACTAGTATGAGCTTACCTAGTGGTTCTGGTATTAAACAACGATTTATCGGCTTTTTGGTAAATACCCATTGAGCTGGCTTAGAACACATAATATGTGCTTGAGTAGCATTCTTCGTCCGGTTTGCTTTCAAGTTTCACCCAATCAGGTTCCTACGAAGTGAGACTTGTAAACACGGTATGTACACATTATCTGAAGTTAGACTTGATCAACCCACAGTTTCTCATCGTTGATGGGTTACTTCAGTATCGTACAAAAGGCTCTTTGAGACTAAGTTGTCTTTCCAATGCAGAAAAATGTTTCATCATTATACAAACACCAATACCTTAGTGTCTACATAATTTGAAGATCGATAGGTCTAATAAATAAACCATACAAACACCAATACCTTAGTGTCTACATAATTTAAAGATCGATAGGTCTAATAAATAAACCAAAACAACTTAATGGAAATACAGAAACATAAATAATCTAAAAAGAGAATACATTAGGTGGCTGGCTAGCTCATGCATAACCACACATCATTTGCATGACCAGATTGAAACATTCAGCTAACAAAGACACATGAAAAAGGGTTCATTATATTAAAAATCAAAACATTCGTAGATGAGTAAGTTATTATGGTAGATCCTTATAACATGTATATAATCTGTGCACGGTAATGTTTTATTATGATAATCTGTGCATGGTAATGTTTTGTATTATTATAACATGTTTATGAAGCTGAGCATATATACCTTGTAAAAAAAAAACAAAGTATTCTTTATAGATCGCTGAGTCACCCCAATTCTGAGCTAATGGGTCTAAAGCGGGAACTGCAGTAAATAGACATGTGCATAATAAAAAAACATTAACAAAAGTTTGTGATCTCATTTTACTAATAAGTACAGAAAGATATGAACATCAACTTCTGGTCTGAAGTTAGATAAAAATATACAAGTACCTGCGTCTTTGTCTCCATGTGCATTTACATATTTATTTTGATGGGCTTGATGTAGCTACTCAAGATGGGCTTGATGTAGCTGCTCAAGTATGGGATACATCAAGTTATGTTACATGTTTTGGTCACAAATTAGGTGAAGTAGACTCCAAAGATGATTCTAAATTAGAGGCATGGAAATGAATAGATTAAACCATACTGTAGCATATTGTTCCAAAGTGTGTATTGACAGCAGCAAACATATGTTCTTTGAATTCCAATTCCAATTAGTATACGTAACATATACTAACTTCAGAGGATGTAGTCATTTAAATGCACGTGTTCATATTAGTCGCTTAACTTTAATATTATAAACCCGTAACTTAAAATGTCAACAACTATTTACAACTGTCAGCGAATTGTTAAACTTGTGTATGTTCATGTTCGTTTGGATCAGAATTAGTCAGATACTGGCTAATTAATGAAGCCTAATTACTCAGATGACATGCTAAAAGAAATCTGATTGGGACACACAGAATACAAATGTTTGATAAATAATAAGAAAGAGAATGACTACCTGAATTATGTGAAGCCAAGTTTATTATTGTTGCAGCTGCTCGATGCATTTGAATATAAAATCGACATAACATGGCCAAATATTTCCACCTCTGTTTACAAGCTTAAAAAACTCTAATATAGTGATTAGTATGTGCAAACCTAGTGGTTCTAGTATTAAACAAAGATTAATCAGCTTTTTGTTTTGCCACCAGAATTGTTCCTAAAAAGCTGGCTTAAAAGTTAAAACACATTTATGTGCTGAGTCAATTAACCAGAAACACTTTTGTGTCTTTATATTCTTTGTAATTAGCAGAGTCAATTAAGGAGGAAGTAGGATGTTAAGTTGAGTTAAAAGGACCGAAAAAATAACGCGTCTATTTTCAAATCATACTTACCCACAAGCTTTTATCCGCACCATGGCTTGGGTCTAGTTTAAGCTGTCAAACAAATGGACAAGAAGAAAAATGCCTGTGAGTTAGAAATATGCACTTTCTTAATCAATATTAACCATTCTAGAAAACTAATAATAGTTTGATTGCCATTATATTTTTAGTAATTTTCATAATTCGTCCAAGATCGTCCGCATCAGGTGAATTCAATTATAGGAGTTACAGTGCTGATAAAGGTCTTGTAAATTTAAAATGTTAAAGCTACAAGTTTCTGATCAGATGATAATTCTAGCCATTAGTAAATTGATAAGACATAGAGAAAAACTAAAAGTTAATCTATAAACAGCTTACAGTTACAGCAACTCCTTTGACTTTGCTATCCAAGCGATGATTCTCACATGTGTGTGCCTCATCTTCAACATAAAAGTAAGAAAGCAAAGAGAAAAGGCGCGTGCAATGGAAGAAAGAACTCAATAAGAGACGCAACGGAAGAAAGAACTCAATAAGAGACACAACTTTAGCCGTACCCAATGGAGAATAAGAAGCATATGATGAAATTTATGTACCTTATAATACCATGCTGAGCATGCCACTAAGTGTAGCCGAACCTCATGGAAAATTAAAAGGATAACATGGAGATCAGGTACCTTATAAGGTGATCAAGAAAATTAAAATTAAGCCATCTTAATAAATCCCAACCATTAATTGATCTACTAAGAGTGCTCCCAACCATGACAAGCTCCGTGAAATCAACTTAGAGCCTTTTCTTTGCCTACAATAACAGACAAATAATATATAAAGCCCAAATATGATAACCTGAATGTCTCGCATGAACAACTGCTTCAGATGGCACCTGGTCACACACTGTTGGGGGTGGTAGCGTATATAACTCACACGTGTTGTCCAAAAATAGGCAATATAATGTGGCAAAAAGGGCAGGTAGAATATCAGGTTAAAACATTGAAAGATTAGTAAGTCAAATATTGACTCAAATGCTTTGGGAGAGAATTTGTCATTTCATTTTACTCCTTATTGGTAGACACGGGGAGTCCAACAACGTACATTGCATGTACTAATTGTTTTGAGCACTGCGGGAAACATGAAAATCCTAGGTTTGACCCAAGTGTTTCATGGACATATGAATCGACGTCATGCCTAGATTATCGTAAATCCTGCATTTGTGATGAAAAGAACAATTGATGGCATACTATTACATATGCAGATCACAGTAGTTATACCGCTACAATTGGTCGGGACCGATTTTCTTTTGGATCGTTTGAAGCAAGCTTGATGTTCGGGTGTGTTACCAAAGAAACTGGTAACATACTTGCACAATATGTTGATGTCATATTTTGGTTGGGAGCTCATGGATGTTTTAGCATATTTAGAAAACTGGTAGCTAATAGAATCATTACTGAAAAATTCAGTTTATGTCATGGGCCTTTATTGGATTTTGATGATGTTGTTGGAGGACTTATGGTCCTCGGTGATATTGAAAACTTCAATGATACTGGAACTGTCTATACCAATATAACTAAGCCAACGAAAGAAGCGTAATTTTCTGTTTTCTTTATCTCTTTATTTTACATTTACATTGTGGTGTCCTAACCTAAATTTATTATTTCTTTTTTATAGTCCACATTACAACATAAAATTAGTAGAGATACGTTTCAGTGACAAGACTATTCTCCTCAATTCTAAGACAATTGTGAATAGTGAAGCTACTCTTTGGCTGCTACCTAAGTCTTTATATCATCCATAATGTAGCAATAAAAGAGTAGTTCCACTGTCCACAACTGTCCTGGAATTGACTGGAATAGTCTTGTCACCGACACGTATCTCTACTAATTTTATGTTGTAATGTGGACTATAAAAAAATAATAATAAATTTAGGTTGTGACACTATAATGTACATGTAAAATAAAGAGATAAAGAAAACAGAAAATTACGCTTCTTTCGTTGGCTTAGTTATATTGGTATAGACAGTTCCAGTATCATTGAAGTTTTCAATATCACCGTCCTCCACCAACATCATCAAAATCCATTAATGGCCCATGATATAAACTGAATTTTTCAGTAATGATTCTATTAGCTACCAGTTGTCTAAATATGCTAAAAGATCCATGAGCTCCTAACCTAAACATGTCATCAACGTATTGTTCAAGTATGTTACCAGTTTCTTTGGTAAGACACCCGAACATCAAGCTTGCTTCAAACGATCCAAAAAAAATCGGTCCCGACCAATTGTAGCGGTATAACTACTGTGATCTGCATATGTAGTAGTATGCCAGCAATTGTTCTTTTCTTCACAAATTCAGGATTTACGATAATCTAGGCATGACGTCGATTCATATGTCCATGAATCTCTTGGGTCAAACCTAGGATTTTCATGTTTCCCGCAGTGCTCAACACAATTAGTACAGGGGATGTACGTTGTTGAACTCCCTGCGTCTACCAATAAGGAGTAAAATGAAATGACAAATTCACCCCCAAAGTATTTGAGTCAATATTCGACTTACTAATCTTTCAATGCCCTTTTTGCCACATTATATTGCCCATTTTTGTACAACATGTGTGAGTTATACACGTTACCACCCCCAACAGTGTGTGATCGGGTGCCAGTTGAAGTAACCATCTGAAGCAGTTGTTCATGCGAGACATTCAGGTTATCATATTTGGGTTATATATATTATTTGTCTGTTATTTTAGGCAAAGAAAAAGCTCTAAGTTGATTTCACGGAGTTTGTCATGGTTGGGAGCACTCTTAGTAGATCAATTATTGGTTGAGATTTATTAAGATGACTTAATTTAAGTTTTCTTGATCACCTTATAAGGTGTACCTGATCTTCATGTTATCCTTTTAATTTTCCATGAGGTTCGGCTACACTTAGTGACATGCTCAGCATGGTATTATAAGGTACATAAATTTCATCATATGCTTCTTATTCTCCATTGGGTATGGCTAAAGTTGCGTCTCTTATTGTTCTTTCTTCCATTGCACGCGCCTTTTCTCTTTGCTAAGTAGTCTCTTATTGAATTTGTACGTTGTTCGAATCATTTACGTTTAAAATAAACTAAGTAGTTATACTCTTTAAACTAACATTTGGGTGACGTTAGACCCTTACTGCCTTTTTAAGCAGACTTCTTTAACTTTTTGTAAAACTAGTCTCAAGTAAAATTAAGCGCAAACAAGAATGTATGCCCCGATGTATATGTCACCCTATTTTTTAACACATTAACCGACCCACCCATAATGCCACCTCTATCAAACACCTATCGTTTCATCTCTGGTAAAATTAAGCTTATAGCTTAGAAACATACCAGGCATCCACCAGGGACAACTTTGTAAATTCCTTCCAAGATAGGACAAGAGCATTCTGTACACAAAGCAATGAGGGTTTTATAGTCAGACAAATAAACAATTACAAGAATCACCATTAAAAATTGACAAGCCAATAGCACAACCACAGAGGCTCATCATTATCCATAAGGTATGCACGAACCACAAACTGTAACTTACACTTGTAACTTATGACTGGACCAAAAATCATGACTATAAACTCACTAACTCGATGCTACTTTATTGAAAATTCCACAACCACCTCAAGATATAAAAACAAATAAACTTACTATGACGACCTGAATGTCTCGCATGAAAAAATGCATCAGCTGGCAAGGTCTGTTGGGGGTTGAAACTTGCATTTAAAGGGTGATTACCTCAACAAATGAGAACCACACCAGTCCATAGCTGCAGATAGAAGGGTAAAAGTAATATTATAATAGAATCAGTTAGATTAGATCACCAAATAATATGAATTTAAGAAAACCTTTGTGAATACCATAAATTTAACAAACCTTTTTGGATACCTAGAAATCTACATTTATAAACACGTGAAGCCTCAAAAGGTTCAGACTGGTAAAAGCTCGTCATACAAAAAATCTTTCATTTCTGAAAATGGGAGCGACATAAAAAAAAAGGCAAGCGTGTGTATATTATATTTGGCAAGAGAGGAATTTGAGGTTATTTCAGGGCAAGTCCAGACCATTGGTAAATTTGATTAATATTATCAAAAAGAACATAACCCTGAAATTGAATGGTTTGACTATTAAAAAGTCAAGGCAAGCAAAATTGGCTTTTGAACTTTGGAATTTAAATGGTGATGGGTGCAAAGGGAAGACAGTTACTAATGATTTGACATAAGTTCATGGTTTGTACAAGGAGAAGAAGGTGCATGGTTTTTTGTTATAGTTTGACTTTTTTTGGTCAAGCTTTGACTGGGTATGATTTCTGCTATGCTGGTTGGTCTTTGCTGATCTGGTGTGATTATAGTATTGGAACAAATATTGCTTGGTAGTTTGTTAGGTGGTTGTGTGTGTTGGCTAATCCTATACTAGGTAGGGTTAATGTAAGTGTGCAAAAAATGAAAAAAGAGGTTCGAAAGTGTCATGTTTGTTTTGGTAGTGGTTTTTTGTGATACAGGTACTTTATTTCAAGAGAAGATGGTGTTAATGTTTTGAAGTATGAAAGCAATGAAGGAATGCAATTTTGGACTTTTAGAGTCAATGCTGATCAACTAATCAAAGTCAAAGCTGGTCAAGATATAGTTGATTTGCAGTTCAAAGATTATGAAGATAAAAGATTTAGAGTTTTGAAGGCTGTTATGATGAATGGTTTGAAGATTGATTGCTTTGAAGAGCTAAAGAACAAAAGTCAAAAGAGGTCAAAGCTGAGGAATATTTCGAAGATTTTTGGGACCTGTTTCTGCTTGCTGACTTCAGGTTTGTATTTGAATTATATTATGAATATGATTTGTGATTTATGTGCAGGTAAATCTGTATGAGTGCTGTAAAAATACCAATAAACTTCAACTTACCTGATAGGTAAAAGATCTCAGTGCTTCTCAAATCCCTGGACAACATCCGTAGAGTTGTCAATTAGCAAAAGACAATTAAACACGAATAATCACATAAAATTTACTGGTGTTATATGAAGTATACATTTTAAGTCCCTCATTCTTGTTCAATTTTCATCTTAACCCTCCAAAACTGAAAGATACAATAGTAATATTGAAATATATTGTAACTAATAAAACGGTACAGTTATATTTCTAAGTAATAAAAATGACATATGCAAAGTTAAACTAATAATATAAAATACATAAAAAAAGTTTATATACATGTATAAAATATGATGATTTTTGTAGTTTAATTAGTTGAAGATTATGTGAATAGTCCCTGTAAATAGTTTTAACAGACTCAGTTAACTTTTGTTAGGGTGAGGGATGAAATTGGGACTTTAAAATGCTTTTAAGAATGAAAAATGCAGAAAATAAAACAAATGGATGAAACGGACAAAAAGTGAAAACCACAATACGAAATGAACAATTTTGTCTAGAAAAAGCCTAAAATAAATAAAACTGATACCAATATAAGAATATGATTCATAGAAAATCGAATCTAGGTTCCCAACCATAAATAGAAAAAAATAGGAAGGGGTGGTGTAAGGTCGTTCATAGTGGCGAAGATTTTGAAGGTCATACGGGAGGTTGTAACTCGCTAGAGTTTTAGAGGCCATATCGTCGAGTGACGGTAGATTGGAAGCAAGGAAATTTACCTAAGTGAACATATAAAGATTAAACGTGATGTGTTTTGACCGTGAAGTTAGTTTATGAGCAATACGAGGCTTCAAATGCATAAAATTCAATTTCGAGAAGTTGTGGCGATTTAATTGACATTATCAGATTAATAATGTGAAGACACCTTAACAAGAGATTTTCACCGGAAAATATAAAATCAACAATATGACATCAACTTTATCTCCCAATTTTACATATTATACTTCAATGTCGTCTCTGCTAAGATATCATGAAGAGTACAATCCCTGTATACTATGTACTAGAGGCGGCAATATGGATGGGTTTGATCCGGAAATGTTTAGTATACCTAATTCTATATTATACCTTAACATTTAACCGATTCCCTTTTTTATTATTTTACCCGTTAGAAATACAACATGACCTGATTGGCCCATCCATAAGTAAATGGGTCGAAATTCCTATAATTATTAATACATTTATGAAAAATAACAAAGTAAAATCACCATTAGGATGAAGCCAGCCCTAAGAAATAAGTTAAACAATGTGATGAGATATTAGTATATTACCGTTTTTATATCTGAGTTGCAAAAGTTGGACCATCAATAGCTCTAGCCAATCTTAGCTGATTTTGGTAGCCATTGGGTTGGTTTAAAACAAATGATCCATGATGTTGGTGTCATGACTCTTTAAAAGGTAATAAAAATAGATCTCTTTTTGTCAGTTAAAAAACTTTATTGATTAAAAAAACTACCTGTCTTGTTAACTTATTTCTCTTATTCTGTTCCAGGTATTACTTGGGCTTTCTGGCATAGTACTTGTCATGTTCTCTGTTATTAGATCAGTTAGTGATTACATGTTGTCATGTTTTCTGTTATTGCCTATTTTTATGTATTATTCTCATTGCATGGTTTGTGATTACAGGCAGTGTTGTAAAAAAAACCCGATTACTCGCCGATTGATCTCCGATTAATCATTTTTAAAAGCAATCCGTTCCGATTTTCAAAAATCCGTTTAACTAAACGGTCAACGTCAATTGATGGGTTAAAATCGAATTTGGTAACCAGAGTCGGTCAAAGTAAAAAATTGTTACCATTTTAACATGAATTTAAACTAAAACTTTATAGTTTTGGAGGAAAATGTACAATTTTAGACAATTATGTTAAAGTTTATATTTATATAAATGATTTTTTCTACAATTACACATATAATTTTTAAAATTTAATATTTCAATGTATACAGTACAATCCAATTAATCCCCGATTAATCTCCGAATTACCGATTAATCTTTCTAAAGTCCCGACCGATTAATCCCCGAATAGCGAATTTGCAACCTTGATTACAGGTATCACTATGAGCTGGTAGGTTTGGGTCATAAAAGGTTGATTGGGTTGGGCTGACCTGATACCTTTTTATATTTATTTTACACAAGTAAATTAATTTATGTATTAATCAAATATGGTCACACGAACTATGTGCATACAATCTGGTATTAATGGGTTGAAATTGCCATCTCTAAGTAAAGGCTTCCATCTTTAATGATACCGCAACCCGCATGCACACCTCATATGTATGCGGGCGCTTACTAGTGTGCGTATGCGTGTGCTTGTGTGCGTTATGCGGTATGCGGATTCGTATCTGATGCCTTTGTTCTCGGTACAGCGATTACTTGGCTAACAAGTAAATATCTTTTCCATAATCACATCCGTGATTCGGGGGAGTTTGTTATGGAAAGGATTGCCAATATCTCGGATGGTTCTAGAATTAGGGTTTGCCTATATATACAAACCCTAACTATCATTCTAAGCATCATCACATTACGTAACTACCATCTGCCACACGTCTTACGTAATTAAGCATCATTCTCCGTCTCTTCAAGGTTAACAGGTTAGTTCTTCATTAAGCTAGCACCTACAACCTTATTTGGGGCCTTCTGATCAGCGACCGCTATCGAAGGTGGACTTAATCACTTGGTCACCCCGCCGACATCGTCATGTCAGCCAGGGTTATTCACGGTAGCCGGACCAGAGAGCCTTGTTCTAAGATCCTTAAACCCCACCAACGTATTGAGCAGGCATGTTAAACCCTATGGTGAAAACATGCATGATCAAGTGGTGCTTTCATTGAGAGCCGAATTAGTTCAAGACCGTTTAATTGCTTTTTCTTTTAAAAGGTTTTGAATTATAAGGCTTATTATTCACGAAATTTATTTTTGAATTTTTTCTTTTAACAGTATCATGACTTCCGGGGACTCGTCGGAACGTACTCAAACGGATAATCAAAACACACCATCTGGCAGTCAGCATACGCAGGCTATGACTACAGGGGCGGGATACGCGCCTTATCATCCACCTGTATCCGGCGAGCCTTTTCAGAGGTATAAGCCGATATATCCAGACCGCCAAGGGCAAACTCGCCAGTTACCACCACGCGGTTGGATTTTTCCGCAGTGGATCCAAGGGTCATCTTGGTAGGCACTAGCGGTGAAACATTAGACCCGCACGTAGTATGCTGCGGCCAGGTACCTATTTATAGTACCACGGTTTCAATCCCTCTGCAGACACAGAGTGTGCAGCAGAATTCATCGTTTACACCGCTGCAACCTTGGCAACCACCACGTCCAATTTCGCAGTTTTTGACTCCTGCGGATGCGCAGGCATTACTTAATAGTTGGGGGTTCGGTGTCATTCCGGATGCCAATTCTCATTGGACGCCGATAACCGCAGAACAGCAAAGCACTGCGCATACGGTTGGGCTTATAGCGGCATATCCTCAGGTCTCGCAGGCATCTGCGCCACAGGTTTCGGCACCTTTTCAGATACCTGTATACTCTGCGCCTGCAAGCCTGCCTTCTTTTCCAAATCAGCCTTGGCTGTATCCGCAGACGCCAGGGCAGCCATGGCAAAATATTCAGGGGCAGGCGAATCTCGCAGGCCAATTTATGCAGGCGGCACCTCCCGACATGGTTCACCTGTTTTCACAACCTGATTTTGTTCAGGATATGATGAGGCGTTTCTTCGCAGGGCTCAAAGGTGACCCGGTTAAACCACCTTTTGAGCTACCAACAACTTTTGATAAGTTTCCTCCGCATATAGCTACATATCTGTTTCCATCTGCGCCAAAGATACCTCATACGTTAGGTACTTACAATGGCTTCACTGATCCAGATGACTTCTTACATCGTTTTGAAGGCGCAATGCGCACTCAAGGTTGGGTGGATCCGGTTGCGTGTGAGATATTTCCAATGAATGGTTTAATAAACTTCCGGCGGGTAGTATAGCCGGGTTTATGGATCTGCGGACGAAATTCTTGCTGCAATATCAGAATCAGAGGCCACGCAAACGCACTCATATTGAATGTCATGATATTGTGCATAAATCCAAGGAATCTTTGGGTGAATTTCTCACAAGATATACTAATGAGTTTCTGCGCATACCAGACCTCAAGCCAGAGCAACAGATTTCCGGACTCATACATGGTATAAACTCAGAACGTCATCCAACGCTGGTAAGGCGTCTGCGCCATACGGTCCCAACAACTTATGCTGAAGCGCTTAATGAATGCCACGACTATATGCGGAGTGGCGAAGATGATGACATCCCAACAGCTAGCTCACGCAACGAGAGGAAGGACGACGATGATCGTTCGCGCGATCAAAATCGTGGTAACAACTCTCGCGGAAGGTATCCTAGCGGTGGTCCTATCAGGAATGATAAAGGGAAATCAAGTGGCAATTATCGAAACAATAATCAGCGCGGCATCAATAATCAGAACTATGCGCTGCTTAAAAGTTTGTCTAAAACGCCAAAAGAAATTTTGGCAACCGAACCGGTATGCGCAACCTTTGCGGTTCCAACTCCGCTTACAGAATTTGGTAAGCGGGATAAAACAAAGTATTGCGAATTCCATGACGATTACGGGCATGACACTAATCGATGCAAAAACTTGATGGAACGAGTGCTCGAGGCACTACGCGCAGGTAAATTGGATCACCTAAAACCACCTAAGAAGGACAAGGGAAAATCCGCAGAGGAAGGTTCGAAGGCCAAAACTTTCGCATGGCAAAAAGTTGATAAAGCAAAAAACGTGGACTTAACCATTAATATGGTTGACGCAGAGAAAGTTAGCCAGAGGAGAAAATACAATGATCATCATGACTGGGAACTTCTCCCAATCACGTTTCCTCCTGTAATGTCAATCGACACAGTTAACGAGCCCATTATCATCAAGTGTCGTATCCCTACTTGCGGAGTACAAATTAAACGCATGCATGTTGACACCGGGAGTGGCGTCGACATTATGTACGAACATTGCTATCATTTCCTTCCTGCAGAAGTTAGGATGCAGCTACGCCAGTCTGATGTTACGTTATCTGGGTTCTCCGGAGAAAGCTCATGGCCGATAGGGCGGATAGAGCTGATGGTAGAGCTTGCGGATGACAGGAATCCGCAGATGGTCAGACATGAGTTGGTTGATTTTTATGTGGTCCGATCGACTTCGCGTTATAATGCGCTGCTAGAAAGAAACTTCATACGACGTTTTAACATTATACCATCAGTGGTGCATGGCTTGATTAAGTTTCCTACAGTGTGAGGCGTTGCCACGATTGTGTCACATCAAACAACTGAGTTGTGTGGCTCAGTTGTGCCTATAAGCACTCCCAGCATGGGGGAACAACTCGCAAACTGTGCGGTCATAACGAATCGTTTACATCCGGATAAGCGAATTAAAATCGGCGCAGGTTTGTCAGCTGAAACCAAGGCTAAGCTACATGGAATATTATCCGCAAACGCATTTGTTTTCGCGTGGCGCGAATCAGACATGACTGGGGTTCCGCGAGATATTGCGGAACATAAATTGAATGTTAATCCATCACTCACGCCTGTTAGGCAAAAGAAGCGGCATATGGCTCTTGAACGCAGTGATTGGTTGTGCGCAGAAGTAGATAACCTAGTCAAAGCAAACATCTTGCGGGAAGTGCGCTATCAGACATGGGTTGCTAATCCTGTGTTGGTGAAAAAGGCTGACGGTAACTGGCGGATGTGTGTTGATTTTAAGGATATTAATAAAGCATGTCCCAAGGACAACTATCCTCTCCCAGAGATAGATTGGAAGGTGGAATCACTGTCAGGTTTTCGGTACAAGTGTTTTCTAGATGCATACAAGGGTTATCACCAAATCTTAATGGCTGCGGAAGATGAGGACAAAACTGCTTTTCATACGCCGCAAGGTATCTACTGTTATAAGAAGATGCCCTTCGGATTAAAAAACGCAGGCGCAACCTATCAGCGCGTAATTGATGCGGCATTCAAACACCAAATTGGCAGGAATCTTGAAGCGTACGTTGACGACTTGGTAATTAAGAGCAACACTGAAGAAGAAATGCTCGCGGACATCCTAGAAACGTTTGCGTCTCTACGCAGAATAAACATGAAGCTTAACCCGCTCAAGTGTAGTTTTGGGAAAGAGGAAGGCAAGTTTCTAGGTCATGTGGTGACAGCGCGGGGAATCAAGGCAAATCCCAAAAAGATTGAAGCCATTGATAGTTTGCCATCTCCGAAAACAAAGAAAGACGTGCAGAGTCTAACCGGGAAGCTTGCGGCGATCACGCGGTTTTTGTCGAAGGCCGCGGAATGACAATTGCCATTCTTCAATACTTTAAAGAATTGCTTAAAGAAAAAAGACTTTGTATGGACTCAGGAGGCGGAATCAGCCTTTCAAGAGATGAAGAAGGTGCTCGCTGAATTACCAACACTCACCGCGCCAGTAACAGGAGAAACGCTTACGCTGTACCTTGCGGCATCAAAAGAAGCAATCAGCTCGGTTCTTATCGCAGATCGCGGAAAGGTAATCCATTCCCTTTTACTAGTGAATTATTTATTTCGTATACAATTAATGCTGAGGTTTTCTCAGACGCAAATGCCGGTCTACTTTGTAAGCAAGACGCAGACAGCAAGCGAAGTAAACTATGCACCAATAGAAAAGCTAGTGTATGCGCTAGTCCACACGGCGCGGCGTTTGCGCCGATATTTTCAAGCACACCCAGTTGTGGTTCTAACTGATCAGCCAATCAAGCAGGTTGGTAAAAGCCTAATTTGCGGCAATGACCGGGAATACCGCATTGACTAACGCAATCATATTATGTTTCAGGTACTTTATAAACCCGAAATCTCTGGCCGAATGGCTAAATGGGCTGTTGAGTTAGGGGAGCATGAAATAAATTTTTCTTCGCGAAGCGCGGTTAAGGGTCAAATACTTGCGGATTACCTCGCAGAGTTACCTGCGGATGTTGAGGCATCAGCAGAACATCAAGATACGCATGCACCAACTCTGTCACCATGGGAGTTATATACCGATGGTGCCTGCAGCGCAGCTGGCGCGGGTGCGGGTGTAATTTTAACTGGTCCGGAAGGCGAAGAGCATACATATGCGCTAAGGTTTAATTTCGCCGTTACAAACAACGAAGCAGAATATGAGGCTCTGTTAGCGGGTATGCGCATTGCGCATAATTTGAATGTTAAAATCCTGCACGCTTATGTGGATTCAAAGCTGGTATGTAGTCAAGTCAGCGGGGACTTTGAAGCGCATGACATTGCCATGCAGCAATATTTATCGCTTGTTCATAACCTCGCTGACCAATTCGAAGCTTTTCAAATCTCCCACGTGATGCGGGGGCAAAATAAGAAAGCGGATGCACTTAGCAAATTGGCTGCTTTGGCTTTTGATCATCTGGGGAAGAAAGTTCTCATAGAAGAACTGCATGCGAAATCCATTGTTATGATGCCTTTGGTAGCACCTGTTGAGGAATCCAGCTCAACATGGATGACACCTGTTATTGCTTTCCTGCGGGACGGCACATCACCTGCGGATTCCGTTGATGCTAAGAAGGTCCGCATCAAGGCACCACTGTATGCTCTTGAGGGTGATGTCGTATATCGAAAAAATTATTTAGGGCCGCACTTGAGGGTGCATGTGCTCTTCATTCGGGGCACAGGTCTATTGTGTCAAAAATTATGCGGCTAGGTTATTATTGGCCCACAATGTACGCAGATACTGCGCGAATAGTTAAGCAATGCGAATCCTACCAAATACATGCACCTATCAGCAGGGCACCTGCGCATCCAATGATACCAGTCTCCTCACCATGGCCATTCTGCAAATGGGCAATTGACATAGTCGGACCATTTCCAAAAGGCCGAGGTAATATTATCATTTATTTTATACCATATGCTATTTACATCAGTATCTTACGCATACTCTGCACACGCAGGAAACATCAAATTCTTGATTGTTGCAATCGATTATTTCACGAAGTGGGTTGAAGCGCGACCGCTGGCAACAATTTCGGGAAAAAGGGTGCGAAACTTTGTATGGGAAGACATTGTTTGTCGATTCGGCATACCAAACGAAATCGTTAGTGATAACGGTACACAGTTTGCGGGGGATCCTTTTCGTAGTTGGTGCGCAGAGCTTAATATTAAGCAAACTTTTACTTCCGTTGCGCATCCGCAGGCGAATGGCCAGTGCGAAGTCACCAACCGGGATATAGTGGCCGGAATCAAAACTAGATTGGGCCATGGCAGAGTTGGGTGGATGAACTACCAAAAGTTTTGTGGGCACATAGAACAACGCCGAAAGCAAGCACTGGCAAAACTCCGTTCAGTTTGGTTTACGGGTCAGAAGCTGTTGTGCCCGCAGAGATTGGGGTACCAACGTTCCGCATACAGAATTTTAACGAACAAAATAACTCAGAAGCTTTGCGGGAAAATCTTAATCTGCTTGAAGAACGCAGACTCTCTGCGGCGGTAAACGAAGCCAATAACAAGCAGAAAATTGCAAAGTACTACAATCAGCGTGTGCGTTCGCGCTCTTATAAGTGCGGGGACTTATTTTGGCGTCAGAATGACGCAAGTCATGCGGAGGATACTGGGAAATTGGGCCCCCGCTGGGAAGGTCCGTATAGGGTAGCAAAAGCAAGCAACACCGGGGCATACCATCTCGAGACATTAGATGGAAAACCGGTGAAACGCACTTGGCACGCGACATTATTGAAAAAATGTTATATGTAGCTGGATGGACTTGATCACTCCAATTTATTTTAGCGCATTATTTTTTCTATG
The DNA here is from genome assembly GCF_046630445.1 of Rutidosis leptorrhynchoides. Classification (NCBI taxonomy): domain Eukaryota; kingdom Viridiplantae; phylum Streptophyta; class Magnoliopsida; order Asterales; family Asteraceae; genus Rutidosis; species Rutidosis leptorrhynchoides. The sequence goes on along the minus strand of NC_092333.1, from coordinate 607,895,290 downwards.
TATTTTCCGTCCGTTTGGATGTGTCGCGGTTGTAATCATGATTAATGCCAATTGAATATTTACTCGCGCACACTTTTATTGTTTATTTCTTTTTGTATGCGGTTCCTGCCTACTTAAGGGATGTCCTCTAGCCCCCGTGCGGCAGAAGCCTGTTTGGTTACAAGGCTAGACATTAACGGCAGGCGAAGGGAATTGGTTTTCCCCTAGCCAAGCGCCACGCAGACTAGATGGCTGCCAAGTCGACTTAAAAATACAAGCATTGGTTTGCTTGTGCGTAATTACTCTCGCATTGGTTTGCGTGTGGAACTCTTAAGCATAAAAGCATTGGTTTGTTTTTAGTTGCGTTGCTTACCATACAGCTAAAGTGCACCCCTAGTACATGACAAAGCAATAACGCAGTAGCTTTTGAGTCTAAGTTGTTCAAGGTAAATTGCTAAAGTATTGGTTTATTTTACGCAGTACCTGCGTATACGCATAAGTTTTGGTTAACTATGCGCATGGGTATGCGGTTACTTCTTTGTTTTGATTCGCGATATATAAACAAATTAATAAGCCACGCATGCATAACACGATAATATATACATGAAGTTATTACAAATGGTAATTGTTTTAAACGCCTGCCCATCACGGGACTTATGGCTCAAAAATTGTATTTACAATTGCCTGCCTAAGCATAGGACTTACGGCGCAAACTATTACAACAAACTAAAACTCCTCCTTGAGGAACCCATCAATCGACATATTTGGGTCCGCAGCAAACGCATTAATTAGGGGGATCGGGATGGCAGTGATGGCTTCTTCCGCTTCCATGAGCACCGCAGCCGTACCCTCCTTCAATTTTTTCTGCACGACGTCGGGGTACGGCGGTGTGAGCCCGCAGGCTTGGATCACCTCTAGCACTGCCTTGTTGATTTCGTGGTCTTTAACTGCGTCAACATAGGCGTTGAACTTGTCGGACACAGGCCCGGAATCCATTACCTTATGCGCAATGGTAGGAAGAGCGGTGCGGAGTTTTGTCAAGTCCGCCTCCGCTAGCTCGCGACCTGTAACTGCGTCATCCTTTTCCCTCGTCACCCTTTCCAGCTCCATCTGCAGGCGCTCCGCCTCCCCCTTGGACTGGTCAACCGCCCCAACCAGCTCGCGATTTTTCTTTCTCTCTTCAATCAGTGCAGTTTTGGTTTCCGCCGCAGTTAACTCTACCGCCTTGCGCGCTTCTTCCGCGGCGTCCCTGTCTTTCTTCACCTGATCAACCCCCGCTTGCAGCAGCCCTAGTTCTGTTTCTTTCCACACGGCCACTTGGTACAAGTTAGTGGAACGGCGGGCTTGATCCGCAACCATGCCAAAAAAGACGAGTCCGTTTTGGACGAAGGCGTTGAGCGCCTGATTAAAAGGCAATGTGGCTAGTTGGTTGCGGAACTCAGCCGGGAAGATTTGTTGGAGGAAGGCGGATTGCTCTGCGGCGTTTTCCGCCGATGACTAGGTGAGCTGCGCCAGGTTCGCCAATCGGAAGCTACCGTGTGGCGGGGTTGGTGTAGACTCGGAGTCCAGGTGTATCGTCTTGTCCTTTGACTCGGCGGTAGCTTCGAGGTCCGGATTGACCCGCGGTGGGGTGTGATGAGTCTCTTCAGCATGCCCTGCGTATTCATAAATGGTTAAATAAATGCAAACTTAAATATGTGGTATGCGCTAAAGCAGAACTCTTACCAGAAGATGGGGGAGGTAGATCCGCAGAGCGGGGTTCGATGGGAACGAAGTTGTCGTTCCGCTTGTCCTCCCTCTGTTTGGGAGTGAGTTTCTTCTTCTTCTGTTGGGATTGGGAGGCTTCGGCGGCCTTGCGCTTATTGCCGGAGGTGGCAGGTGCATTCTCGCCAGTCTTCTCCTGCTCTAACTGCTGGTTCACATTCTGATTGCGGAAGGCGATGCCCGCAATCTCCTCCGCAGTCAGTACTTTCTTCATCTTCATCTCTGCAAACATGCGCGCATGCGTTAGAACACATAAATAGCAAACTGTTGTTAGTACGTGATTATACTATTCCTACCCTTTCCATCCGGTCCGACTATGGCTGGACGCACATCCTCCCATGGCCAGTGTGCGGATATCTTCCCTAGCCGCAACATCACATTCCCGTATGACCGGTGCACCAGCTGTGCGTTAGCGCACTCCGCTAACAGCTTTGTTTCCTCGTCATCAAGGACCGGGGTTTTGTTCACATCCTTTTCCACCTTCTCGCACCATATAAGCGTTTGCGGAAAAGTGGTACCAACTACAGTTTGGTCAATGAAAAAGAAAGTTTCTTTCCAGTTACCCGCATTCGACTTTGGAGTTTTGGTGAAATTTTGTCAGGCAAAGAAGGTGAACCAGGATTTGTGGTGATTGGCTAAGCGGTATAGATGACAGAAAACTTTAACCAACGGTACCCTATCGAGTGCGGCGCACCACATTTCAAACAGAACTATTTTGCCTATGGCATAAGGGTGTAGTTGCCCTAATCCCACTCTGAAGTGATCTAATACGCCTAGGAAGAAGTCGAATGGGGGAACCCTAAAGTTACCATGCTTGAACGCATGTTCGTAGATGGCCACCTTCTTCTCCGGTGGCTCGTGAGCCCGTTGATTGGGCAAGGGTGGCACCGGATTGTACTTTGCTAACGGCGGGTATTGTTTAACTAAGTGATCAATGTGTTTCTGCTCTATAATAGATCTGACACTATCTACATAGGTTTCGTTAGCCTTAGTCATTTTCTATAGAGTGGTTGGAGAATTACTAACCTTTAGACGGTGGCCGGAGTATTTAGGATTTGATCGGAATTGAATGAAGCAGCGTATTGGGGAAGCTTGGAGCAGAAAAATGGAAATGTGTGTGAATTGGGGCTATTTATAGTGACGATTTGGAGCCATGGGTTGGAATGGGTTTATCGTGGCTGTACACGTGTTCAGCGATCAACGGGTAGCATTTTGAGTGCGCGTGTGGATGTCAGTTGGGTATGGTTACCTATGAGCGCGTGGCTGACACGCGCCTGCCAACTGCCACTTTACGTCTGGTCAGCCGAATGGTATTCTGCGACAGTGACGGGCATTAAATGACCTCGAAACGCACGCGGAACATTGAATGCTAGCTGTTTTCTTGTTTTTTTCCGCTTAATAGTTTGATGTCATATGTCTTGCGTCATATAACATCAAACTGGGGGGACATAATGATACCGCAACCCGCATGCGCACCTCATATGTATGCGGGCGCTTACTAGTGTGCGTATGCGTGTGCTTGTGTGCGTTATGCGGTATGCGGATTCGTATCTGATGCCTTTGTTCTCGGTACAGCGATTACTTGGCTAACAAGTAAATATCTTTTCCATAATCACATCCGTGATTCGGGGGAGTTTGTTATGGAAAGGATTGCCAATATCTCGGATGGTTCTAGAATTAGGGTTTGCTTATATATACAAACCCTAACTATCATTCTAAGCATCATCACATTACGTAACTACCATCTGCCACACGTCTTACGTAATTAAGCATCATTCTCCGTCTCTTCAAGGTTAACAGGTTAGTTCTTCATTAAGCTAGCACCTACAACCTTATTTGGGGCCTTCTGATCAGCGACCGCTATCGAAGGTGGACTTAATCACTTGGCCACCCCGCCGACATCGTCATGTCAGCCAGGGTTATTCACGGTAGCCGGACCGGAGAGCCTTGTTCTAAGATCCTTAAACCCCACCAACGTATTGAGCAGGCATGTTAAACCCTATGGTGAAAACATGCATGATCAATCTTGATGACCATACACTTTACTTTTCTCTACATGCTTATTGAATGGTGTTATTCTCGTATCCTCCTTACGTATATATCACAAAATTCTGAACTAACATGCAATGTGGATATTATTTAAACAAGAGCCAAGTAATTTCTATTATCCTCTTTGATAATCATATATTTTTCTGGTTGATTTTGTCAACTCAATAAAGGGTGAACAAGAATTTAGCTAATATATCATGAAGAGTACAATCCTTTTAAAACACATTGTAGTTTCATTAGCAGTTGTCTACTTATTGGAGTCTGTTTCTTGGGTGAGGGATAATCCACAAAAGCGAGCAATATGAGAACTAAATCATCAATCAATGTGACTTTCTTCACATGCAGGTACATATATTATTATATTATTACATACTAATCAATCATAATACCATAAGTTTCTCACAATTGTCCATTCTCATTGATTTTGTTGTTTTTAGATGTTCGAGAATATCCTTCAAATCACAAATGTGGTTCAACTTTCACATGTGCAAGGATACCTGGCGTGGCATCAACTTTCAGGTTATACGGAAAAGAGGATGCTAAAAATTATGTTCTAGTTTTCGCTCTGCATTAGTCGTTTTTTCTTATTCTTAGTTTAGTCTTAATCCGGTTTAAAAGAGACAAGGCCCGAGAAGATATGAAGATTTTTAATTTTCTTGACCGACATGCGTGAATCCTCTTGGCGAGTTTTGTACACCAAAATGTTCTTTAGGTAATTATTATTATTATTTTTTTTTTTTAAAAAGCAGCTAAATATTTTTATAGTTGTTTAATACTTGATATCAAAATTATTACTGGTAGTGGCTTGATTTGTACTATCTACTTGGTTATGATCAAGGGTCCATAAGCATATAATCTTTTATAGGTGAAATAGCATAGGCAAGAAAATGTAATGTTACTCACATTTAATTGCTTAGATCTAGCTTTCTTTGATAAAGTACGTATACATGTACATACTTTCCTAGTGTCTTTCTTCACAACATCTGATGGGAAAAAGATCAACACCACTCAATCCCACAATTTTAGATACCTGCAACAAAGAAAAACGAAGTACTTAGAGTAGTTAACCACGACAAAAAAAATACAGGCGTGAAGTTGTGATAGGTGTGTTAAGTAACTTAACTGATGAGATGTAACTCAAGCAAGAGCGAGCGAAATGATGATGAAAAAAACTTTATAGCTTCAATAGCAGAAACAAGTAGTCTATTTAAAAACTTTATTCCCTCCAGCAAATTTTGTAAAATGTTCATAGCACATCATTACCACATAAAAGTCCAGATTCTGTCACATCAAGTACTGTAAGGATCTCCAAATGGGAGTAATCATCAAGTATAACACTTAAGAACGGAAATGAAATACTTGCATTATATCCACAGCAAAACAAGCACAGTCGTGATAGGTGTTTTACTCGAATTGAGTGAATGGGTGATGAAGAAAAAGTTTACCACTTTATTAGCAGAAACAAGAGGCTGCTGCACACAGTCTATTTAAACATCATGAAATGGGGGAAAAGGGACTACATACATACATGATCATATAATATAAAATGTAAAGATACCAATAAACCTGTCTAACATCCCAGTTAAGTTCACAGAATAATATTCAATCAGAACAGTAAACAAGTAGTCAAGTAGTAATGCAAACAAACTAATTACGTAGAGTACATTAATAGCAAAAAAGCGCAGTCGTGGGAACTATTTATGTATAGCTTTTTAAGGTGAGCAATAGTGACTTGCAATACAGCAAGAGTGCACGACAAATGAACTCAAAATCTAATCAAGCGAATCTTTAATAGAAGGCACAATGAGAAATTAGACTGACCCTACTAAACTTCGCTAACAAGTACTCTTCACTAAATATACATGATGCATATATAACAATCAGATATGAGATATAACACAAGCAATGCAGACAGACAGCATTTAAAATAACAAAAAAGTTTGCCTCTTTATTAGCAGAAGAAAGCACTGCACGGTGTCTATTTAAAGATCGTGAAATGAGAAAAAAATGGACCACATACATGACCATCTATCTATCTATAACCTATAATAATTCTTATAGACATGCCACGTGTTTATCTCTAACCTATTCCCTACCCCCTATTCCACTGAATGCTCACAGCATGACATCTGTCAACATTTTATTGGCCACACTGTTAAATAATTAAAAAAAAAATTGTTCAAACGTTACTTGCTTCTTCCCCATTCATTCTTTGCTTCCAGATTTTCGATCCGTAAAAATCAATTAGGGTTTTCATATAATAACCACTAAATCGTCGACCCAAATTACACCATCTGCCACCAAACAATCACCGATTTACTTACTGGATGCTGAATTAGGTTTTCTCGCACACGACCTCAATCAAATACTTATTTGAATCCGTCCAAAATCGAAAATCAAATGACTAACGAGTTGAAGATCTGTGTAATATGTGTGGTCCTAATCATTTACTTATCGCAATAATCCATGATCGTTCGTGCAGTCGATTTCCACATCCATTCCATGTCCCTATATCCATCTTAATTACAGAATAATCGTTCATCGTCTCCCGATTTCAATTTCAGTTTAACCCTTTTTACGGGTTTCAACCGCCGCACACAATTCTGTTGCATCATCTTTCATCGTGTCTTGATTTCTTCTAAACTTTAACCGCCATTCAAAACCCAACTGTAAGATTTGGAACATAACCCTCTGACGTTTGATTAGGGTTTAGCGAACCCGCTAATCAACTACTCGGAGTGAAAACTGTATTGCAAAATTTATGTTTCGAGGTATTATTTTGAACTATGTACTGAGATTATTAGGCCTTTAATTTCTCAAATGTTGATCGAATTCATTTTTTCTTTCTTCTTTGTTTTCTATTTTTGAGGTAAACAAGATACGATAATTCAAATGTCGTGTCATTTAGGTGACTGGATCAGTCTACACACTCGATCCAAGTGTGTGATAAAAAATTTGTTTACTTATTTATTGTTATATAAGGATATAAAGATATAATTCAAGAACGTCGCTGGTATGATACTGTAATCCTTTTGGGCTTGATAATTTTAATTATTTTATGTGTTTTGTATGAAGTGCTCAACAAGGTGTTTGACAAAATACCTTAGTGAGTATTTAAGTTTATGTGAGTGTCGTATTTAATTGTTCTGATGATAAATGTATTGATATAGGCTCATTAGTAAAGAAATTATACATATTTCTTTTTATAATTTCTTTTCTAAATATATGATTTCTGCTACTTGTAGACGATACAAAAAGGGTTTATCATAATACAGTAATAGATATGGAATTGAAGATGCAATTTGTTCATCAACTGAAGCTATCATGATACCAGGTATATAAAACGGAACTACATATTCAAAGTGGAATGATTTCAAAAGCTCCTTAGCTTACTGAATGCTTCATGTATACATTTTTTTTACATCAAGCCATTTTCTAATCTTTTTAAACGGGATTAAAGTCTTCACTTACGTAAGAGGGCATGGAATGCGGACGTTAAGGACATCTTGCAGCGCTCTTCAAGGATATAAAAAGCTTTATACCAGATTTTCTAAAAGATGCAGATTGAAAAGGTATATCTTCTATATGTGAATTTGACTACATCTTTGTTTGTCAAGTTGATGACAATATACCTGCTTTCGTGAAGCTTATAGAAACATAAATACCATATTCCTAACTGTTAATTAAAAGTCGTAAGTCTCTATGTTATGGGAATTAATGTAACTTAAACATTTCCTATGTATGTTTCCCAGTTATATACAAAAGTCGTAAGTCTCTGTTGTTCATGCTTGGTGTTTGAGTCAAGAATTGTTCTATATGTGTTACTGTTATGTTATTGTTTTGATTGTTAGTTGTCATAATTTCAACAAGGTTATAAATCTGATACAATCGCCATGAGTTTGTTCAATATTATGTGAAACAAGTAAGTTTGAAGATTTTTTTAGTTTTATATATGCTTATGTCTTGGGCTTATTGGAAACTTTTGATTAAGTTGAGATACGTAACTTTTGTTTTGTAGAGATGAATAAATTGATAGTTGAGGTTTATGGAGTTAAGAGTTTTGAGATGCAAGAGTAATGGTGTTGGATCAAGAAAAGGAATACAACTCCGAAAGTTGAATCCCGAGTGTTATGTGTTATCGGACTATATGAAAGAAAGACTGTTCAAACATGAAACTATTGCAACCAATTGCACCCTGAGGTATGATTTCCGTCCAGATTTATATTTGAGAATTTAAACATGTTTTAAATGTAGTTGTAGTTGTAGTTGCTAGACGATAAATGGAATACAACTCGGTTATATATTTAACACAAATATGTAATACAGAGGGTTCTACACATGGATGATGAAATACAAATTGGAATTTTCATTGCCATATAAGTTGCTGTCTTTCTGAGTCTGAATGAGATTTTTAAATTTGAAAGATAGGACATGGGACGATTATTGAAGCAATGCCATTTTTGGCTTTGGTGGACCAAAAAAAAATAAGCTACCACAAACTCTATCTCCTCCCCATTTTTTTAAAGTAAAAATAAGTCATTTCTATGATTTATATGTATCAAAACTATTGTGATTGCCTCAAATTACAAATATGTGTTACCATTATGCATTTCTTTCAAGTTGTTTAAATTTGATGCAATTGGATGGGCCAATTCCTGATGCAATGGTCTGTTGTGTTCAAATTTTGATTGTAATGAGTATATTTTTATGAATCCATGCTTCATTTTGGTTCAATTTGGTTTACTGTTTATATGATTCGTTTTCTGATTTATATCAAATATATAAATGTTGATATATTTATAATTTTGGATATATTTTGAATTCATGTATTTGATTAGGGTTTGACACTTATATCCACATTGTGACACTTTTATTCATTTGTGTTAAGTCCAGTTGACAAAATATATGGGTCAACACTATACTAAGATATTAGTTTTCATCTTTGAATTAGGAGTGGTTGTATAACCATCGGTAGGGTAGAGCTCTGAAAATAATCAAGCATAGAGGAGCTTCAAAATCTCACACACAAGGTTTGTTTCATTTTTATGTATCTCTCAGCTACGCAATTCTATATGTGTATGAATACATATGTTAACCATTTTGGACAATGATATATCATAGACTCTCAGATAAGCATTATTAGTAATTAAGCTATGGTGGTTCTATTTTTGCTTTTGTATATGTGAATTGTGAATGATTGAGTAATTGGTGTAACATTGTTTTTGAAAATAATTGTTGCAGATCAAGGGGTGGATGTGTAAATTATTGGTTTTGAAATATGAATCGGTCTAAAATATGTTTGACTTTAAAAGTCAACTAGCAAGATCAAACTTGGTGAGCTTTGTTGGTCAAAAGTGGATAATGGATTATGCTGGTGAAAAGTGGATTATGGATTATAGTTAAACAAAGGACTATCTTAGGATTGTTCCTGGGAAAATTTAATATTTTGGTTTGTGTTGTATTAGAATTTATAATAATCGAGTTGTAGTTTACATGAGGCTGACTTCTGGATTATGTTTCAAAAGAAGATGGATTGATGAGATTATCAAATAAAAGTAATTTAAAATGATTGTTGTGGTAATGAGTCAGGTTTGAATGAATAATCAGTCTTAATACTAACGTTTTTAAATGCTACGAAGTATTTTTTTTTTAAGCTGTCGTGCAACGCACGAGCTTATAAATCTATGTTGCAAATATAACAAAAGACGTTCAATGGCATATTTAATGTATAACACATACAATATGTACCAACATTAACGTATTAATATAGTAATTTTTTAAGCCAACGTGCAACGCACGGGCTATTAAAGCTAGTATATAATATAGTAAAGATGCCTATAAACCGGTCCAATATCCCAGTTAAGTTCATGACTGAATGGCGTTACACATCAAGAAAAGAAAGTTTGTGAAAAATCATGCAAATAATCAAATTAGTAAAAGAGAACATGTTAAGAAATATTTGACGAATGTGAATCAACCTACGTCCTATCAGTTGTTTGTCTTACATTTAATGGATTTAGAAATAAGATGACAAATGGGTGGTTTTCACTTCTTGCTTCTTTCATATCAAAGTATCAAAGAGTGTATATGGAAAAAAAGGTGTTTGAAAGATCATACAAGACAAACCTGAGAGCCCGTCATGTGCCCAACTTGAGGGCCAACAATCACTGGAAAATCAAACCGTCCTAAATGATATAATAGAAGTTAAGAAAAACGAGAATAAAAGTCATTATAAAATACACAAAGAACCCTAGAGCACAACAGGCAACATGTGAAGCAATAGAAAGAAATATGAGAGTAATCTCTGACAGAATAAAAAGAGATATGGAAGCTAATAAAATGCTAAAAGTAAATACGAACAAACCTTGGGAGAGGGAAGCGATATTTCTTAAGTAAATATCATGAAAGTAATTCTTTCTTTCAATAGAGTTTCCATTTTCCAGAACCTATCTACCCTGAGATAATAATACCGACCCCATTTAGTGAAGCTTATTATATTAAAAAATGTTAAATATATACATAACTCACCCAACAATTACAAGCATCACCTTGTGAAGGATATAAAGATAAGAAGAAAAAAAAAAAAAAAAAAATTTGCATCGCCCTCTTGAATCTACAGTTATAGTGTACCCATGGTTGGAGGTGACGGGTTAAATTTATCCTTATTATTGACAGAAAATCAAACAAAGTGCTTCACAAAATCGACAGAAATGGGAGCAATCATCAAGTTATTCGCCTATGAACGGAAATGAAGAACATACATGCTTACTAAAGAATCCGAACTTCTATACAGAGCAGAATAAGAGAAAATGGCAAGCTAACTATATGTTAAATAACCATAGTAAACAGAATACTTATATTATATCCAAATCAGCAATCGTGATAGGTGAAGAAAAAGTTTACCACTCTATTTGAACATCATGAAATAAGGGAAAATAGACCACATACATGATACATGATCATATATATAAATGAAAAGATGCCACCAATAAACCTGTCTAACATCCCAGTTAAGTTCACATTAAAAAGAAACGTACAACCTTCCTGAAAAAGTACTTATCAATAAACTCAACCACTTAACCAATTCAATCTTCACACATACCAATCCCAATGAAGATATTTTTTTTTTTTTTTGAAAGGCAAATTCACAACACTCATTAACACGAATATTTACAATCACGTATATGTCCCAGGTGGGACTTGAACCCTCAACCTCTTGGTTAGAGGGCAACCACGATACCGCTGGACCAAAGCCATTCAAGCAAAATATACACAGACTTTCAACTTGTTTCTTTTCTTTTTCAGACCACTAAATACCAAATTATGTAAAACAGCACAGAATAAGCCTTTCTCGTGTTTCTAATTTACTTCAATATACATTGTTTAGTTATTAAATGACCTTACATCTAACTATTTGTATATGATGCATTCAAATTACTTTTTTTACATACCAGTACAACAATATACCAATATTTTATATTCACGTCAAGTACAAACTCAACATCTATCTATATGTCTCCATCCATATCACTTGCTGCAGACAATGTAGTAAGCATTTCATTCAAACATGTACCTACTTTGACTAAAGTCAGAATCAAACATTCAAGAAAGTACAAATCAAACATTCAATAACGTCATAATCAAATATTCACGAAAGTACAAATCATACATTCAATAACGTCATAGTCGAATATTCACGAAAGTCAGACTCAAACATTCAAGATCATCGAAATCAAACATTCAAGAAATTCGGATTTTAAAACATTCAAGCAAGAGAGATCAAACATTCAAGAAAGCCATAATAAAATGCTGCAAAAATAAAAATATATAATAAACAAATATTAGTACCAGCAGAAGTGGAACCTAATAGCTGGACTCAATGGTGGAAAGCAGTGGACTTAAAGAAGAGCGTCTTGCGGGAAATATTTGCCCTAATGGTGGAAAACAGAGACTTAAAGGAGAACGTTGCAGGGGAAATGTTTGTCCTAATATTATGATGGAAAGCAGTGGCTTAAATAAAGGACTGAATGGTGGTTTAGAACAATTTTGATGGCTATGTCAGGAGTAGAACCACCTGATATCGTGGACTATGGTGGCAGGGGATAAGTGACCTATAGAGACCATCACCAGTTTTGATCGGATGTTTTTGGGGTGTTTTTATAATAGTTTTCACAGCGTCATCTAACAATTCTTTCTTTCAATAGGGTTTCTCACTTTCCAGAACCTATCTACCATGAGAAAATAATACTGACCCAGTCACGGAAATTTACTAAAGCAACTAATGTTAAAACAATAACTCGAACAACAATGAACAGAAATATAATATAGAACAGGTATCACCTGGTGAAGAATACATAGATATGCAACAAGACCTTTTTGTTGAATTTATCTCCCTAAATAAACAAACAATCAAACAAAGTGCTTCAGAATTTCAATAGAAATGTTCGGCCATTGAAATTAAGGCCCCGTTTGGCTCACGGAATCCAATGGGATTCCAGGGAAATGAAATTGAATTTAGACACGCGTCGTGTCTAATTCAATTCCAATTCCGCCGAATTGGATTATGTGAGTCAAACGGGTATAAGGATGTTTCCAAACATTCTGGATGCACCCCTCCTTGCTCGCAGCTGGAACAGGGATAAGTAAAGCAACTTGGAAAAGACATTATAGCCTCATAAGAAATTAAGGATATTTCCAGATGTTAAAAAGTATATCGTAATTATAGCCACTAGTGTAGCGTGGTAGTGAACTAAGCCTCATAAATAATGCTACATGTGTCTCACAACTAATATCATAGCAAAAGCCTGTCCAGGTCACATCATATTAAAACTTCCTAAAACGGTTTCATAAAGAGAAAAAAATGTACGAAAGATCAGCTAAGACAAACCTGAGAGCCATCATTGGCCCAAATACAGAGGCAAAGGTGAATCACACCACTCAAGGATACCCCAAACGAGATCTTTCAAGTTCGGAGAAACGAGAATAAAAGTCAATGCCAAATTCCGCAAAGAACCCTAAAGCAGGGAAGAAAAACAAATATTGAAGCCTATAAAAAGCTAGCAGTAGGTACGAACAAACCTTGGGATAGGGGAAGCACAATTTCTTAACCATGAAGCATAACTTCAAACATTCTGGATGACATGTAGCCAGAGGCGAGTCTAAAAAATCCAAGAATTCCATTTTATTTCAAGTTCATCAATCAGATATCAAGACAAACCGGGCACTAAGATGAGACGTGAAAACAACCGTCCCATTTCGACCTCGATATGCGGAATCATCTTGCACCATATGTATGCACCCTCCTTGCCCGCAGCCTGAATGGGGATAAATAAAGCAACTTGGACAATACATCGTTAGTCATAAGAAGTTAAGCATAAATAAAGCAACTTGGCATATCGCAATTATAGGCACTAGTGTAGCAATGAACTAAGCCTCATAGGTCACATCATTTTAAAATTCCCATTACGCATCAGAGGGTGTGCAAGAGAAAAAAAAAAAGTGCACGAAAGATCATGGAAGCCAAACCCCCAAATGGTAAATCATACGGCTCAAGGATACCTCTAATGGTATTTTTTAAAGTTCGGGGAACTGGGAATATAAATCTATGTCAAACAAACCATACAAGGCAACACGTGAAGAAACAGACAGAAATCAAAACAAATCTTTGGATAGGGAAGGGCATCATAGATAAGCACCCGTAGTAGGAAGTGACTGCTTGAAATACTCCTCGTAGATAGACAAACAATCAAACAAAAGCCATCAGGAAAACGATAAAAAAATGTTCTGCCATTCAATAATCCAAACAATGTGGATGCGAAAAACCATCATTGATCATAAACAATTAAATATATTGCAATTATATCCACCAGTGTAGTAGTGTACTAAGCCTCTTACAAAATGCTAAACGTGTCTCAAAAATTGATGTGATCCTCTTAAGCAAACTTCCAAATTGTCCATAGCACATCATTGCGAGATAGAAGTTCAGATTCTATCTGCGATAAAAAAAAAAATCAAGAAATGTAAGGATGTTCGAGTGGGAGTAAATATCAAGTAGAGCAACATGAAAAGAAACGAGTAACATACATACTAAGAAACCAAACTTCCATACAAAGCAGCATAATAGAATATGGCAAGCTAACGTGAAGTCGTGATGACAACTAAGGAAATTGTCTGCGGGAAACTTCAAAAATGTATATAGCACATCATTGCCCCATTAAAGTTGATGCTTTCAGTCAGTGACAAAAACAAGAACTCAAAATCGGATTAATCTTCAAGTAAAACACCTCTAAATCTCAAAAAGGGAAATGAACAAACAGAAATGCATACTACAGAAAGCAAACTTTCATTCAAGGCAGCTTAATGGCAACCAAAATATCCATTTTGTAGTTTATATCCAAAGCAAAAAGTGCAGTCGTGAGAACTTTAAGGGTGTAGTTATAAGGTGAGTAATAGTGAATTGCAATGCAATAAGACAAATGAACTCAAAATCTAATCATGTGAATCTTTAATAGAACAATGAGAAATCAGACTGACCTAATAAATTTTGAGAAAGTCAGACAACACATTTCTGAACAAAAATATGTAAACTGACATCTAAACCCTCAAGGTGAGTGTATTACTAACTACAGCACAAGGCATATCAAAGCTATCAAAATTTAACAGATAGCCAAACCAACATCGAATATATCAAAGCTGTCAATATTTAACAGATAGGCAAAGCAGTGTTAAAATCGAAACCACAGGAAACTTTTTACAAGCCAAGAAAATATCAAAACCCACAATTTAAAACAAATTTAGGTGAAAGCTAATCGAAACCGTCAATCATAAACAAAAATTAACAAACCAACATTGAAACCTACAAGGAACTTTTTTAAAAATCTGTCAATCTAAAGATTTGTGCAACAAAGGATCCAACCAACAAAAAAAAGTTTTTTAACAAACCATGGGATGAACCCACATCAAAACGATAAACTAACAAACTTCAAGCCAAGAAAACATCAACCAATACGGCAACAGTCAAACTTAAACAAATTTTGGCTAAACAACAGACTAAAACACAAAGAGTGACCAACAAATTATATTTACGTAGATGAACAAAATAAAGACGATCAGCATAGCCAAAAAAACACCCATATAAATGGACTCAAAATCGATTGAAACACCCACATGAATGTTTGAATCAAAAAAACACCCACATAATTAATATTCGCCCAATAGAAATTAGGGCTCAAAATTGGGGCAGAACACACAGGTTACAAAAGCCACAAAATTTAATCCATATTTACTTAAGGGTTGGATGTTTTGCCAAAAGTAATCTTTAAAGAAAACAGATTTGATTCAAATATGTACCTACTTTGACTAAAGTCATAATCAAATATTCAAGACAGACAGACTCAAACATTCAAGAACGTCATAATCAAATATTCAAGAAAGTCAGAGTCAAACATTCAAGAAAGTCAATCAAACATTCAGGAAGATCGAAATCAAACATTCAAGAAATTCGGATATAATACATTCAAGCAAGACAGATCAAACATTCAAGAAAGCCATAATAAAATTTGTAGCAAAAATAAAGATATATAATAAACATATAAATATATATTGGAAATTAGTACCAGCAGTAGCGGAACCTAATAGCTGGACTCAATGGTGGAAAGCAGTGACTTGAAGAAGAGCGTCTCCAAGGATATATTTTCCCTAATATTATGGTGGAAGGCAGTGGCTTGAAGGAGACCGATGCAGGGGAAATGTTTGCCCTAACGGCTTAAAGGACTCGATCGATGGTGATTTAGCACAATATTTTTTTTTTTTTTGAAAGGCAAGCTCGCATCAGTCCGGACCGAAGCCTAGTCATCATTTGCACACACACGCGCTTTGGGGCAGGAAACCCGAACCACACTCTGAGGATCCGACCCTTTAACCATCCCGAGGGGCAGGCGGGAGCACAATATTGATGATGGCTATGGAGGAGTAGAACCTGCGTGGACTGTGGTGGAGACTAGTGGCTTTATCGGAGACCATCGCCAGTTTTGGATCGAGGGTTTTGGGTGTGGCGGTTTATACAATTTGTGTTAAAGGTAGGTTTTGGTTTTGGGGATGTTTTTATAGTTTTCACAGCGTCTTCTTAGACCACTCCCTACAGCTAGTTATCCGTTAGTTACCCGCTCATTACCCGTCATTATCCGTAACTAACCATAGGCACGAGCTAGTTACCCGCTTTAGTTATCCGCTTTCACCATGGATTTAATGGAAGTATGAGGTTTAGTTATAGATTTGTGGGTCCCAATGGCTTTTTATTGTTTGGACTTAATGCTTTATTGCCTGTACGTTGTATATTAAGATGGTTATTGTTTTAGCTATGATAGGGAGTGTTTAGTTATGGTTTAGTTATAGAATATTGGTGTTGATGTGGCGATGATATGAAAGGTTAAAAGGATGAATAGTTTAGTTACGATAGGGAGTAGCCTTACCGTGTATTAAATTATTACTGTTAAAATGTTTGCCCTAATTTTTATATTGTTTATCTCCTTGGCAATTACGCAAATATAATATTGTCGTTAAATAATTCAAATTTAATATTAATATATATATATATATATATATATATATATATATATATATATATATATAATCAAGAGAGAAGCACTTTTTTAGGGGAAAGTGGGGGGAAGTAATTTATTTTCATTTTTTAAAAAAACTTTGTTCACCAACATTATAGATTAGATGAAAATATGAACATTTAAAAAAGACACTTTGTGATGAATGTCATTATTTTGGCGGTAAAACGCTCGAAGAAAAAAATAAAAACATTCAATGCATTGAATGTTTTGCTGCTGAGTTTTTCTTAAGGGGTTAGAAATTAGGAGGTTATAAATTAGGGTTTAGCTATTAGGGTTTAGAAATTAGGGTTTTGGGTTTAGAAATTAGGGTTTAGATTGAATATTTTAACACGAACGGTTTAGAGTTTAGAGTTTAGGGTTTAGGATTTTGGGTTGAGGGTTTACGGAGTAAACCCGAAAATCCAAAACCCTAAACCCTAAACTCTAAATCGGGCTAAATTCGAAAAAAACACTTCACACAAGATGAAAACAAAACGATGCAAATAAACTCAGCAGCAAAACATTCAATCCATTGAATGTTTTTTATTTTTTTTCTTCGAGCGTTTTCCCGCCAAAATAATGACATTCATCACAAAGTGTCTTTTTTAAAGGTTCATATATTCATCTAATCTATAATGTTCGTGAACAAAGTTTTTTCAAAAAATGAAAAAACAAAAAAAAATAATTTGCTTCCCTCTTCCCCAAAAAAGTGCTTCCCTCTTGATTATGACCCTATATATATATATATACATATATATATATATATATATATATATATAAGAAAGTGCTAATATTATGAGACAATCATCTTTCACAGATGATTTAGATTGTGGTTATACTAATTTGATTGAATATGAGAAAGTGCAATTTGTTGATTCAGGTGATGAGCCAAATGTTGGTAATTTCTATGTGTGACGACCCGAAAATTTTCGACCAAATTTAAACTTGATCTTTATATGAAATTCGACACGATAAGCAAAGTCTGTACTGTTGAGTCTCAAAACTTGTGAACTATTTTCATGGATTCATTTGACCTTTGACCATTCTCGACGATTCACGAACAACCATTTGTATATAGACATGTATATATAGATATGTATGCTTATATAATAATAAAAAAATGCATTAATAAAGTATTGTGCGATTCAGTTCTTAGAGTTAAGAACATAAGATAGTTTATGATATATAATAAAAACTTGTTATGTATTAATTATATATATATTATTTTAAAATATATAAAATTATATATTTTAAAAACTTTGAATATATTATTTAGAAATACTTGTGTTATTTTCTTAACAAAGTTAATAACAAATATTTATATATTAATAATGATAGGTTGATATATGTAATATATGCATATATAAAATTCCTATACATAATTATTTATACAAATATTGCAATAAATAATTTATAAACATAATATATATAAAATTATAACATTTCATTTTATGTAAATAATTTCGTTCTAATATTAATTTGTTATATTAATATTATTATTATTAATATTCTTATTAATTATTATTATTAATAATTATTATTAATAATTGTTATTATCATTATTATTGTTACTAATTTTATTATGATAAATTAATATTATTAATACTAACAAATATTATATTATTATTATTATTATTATTATTATTATTATTATTATTATTATTATTATTATTATTATTATTATTATTAGAATATTTATATTTATTTATAATTATTATTAATAAGATATAAGGACATATTTTTTTTACGCGTTGATATCCCTATCTTCTTTATTTTTTTTTCTGTTTCTTTCTTCTTGTTCGATTCTTCAACCTCCCCGTGATTTCATGCCAATCAATTCACTACAATACAAACTGTTTCGATCAAATCATATTACTGCATAATATCGATCCATTAAACAACATATATCCATCACTGCTATTCGTGACATCCAACAGAAATCAAAAGAACCAAACCTAAAACTCTCTCCGCAACATGTTTTAATCGATAACCCAATTTCGAATTAAACCCCAAAAATCTAATTATGCCGAGTTATTATGAATCATCTAATGAAGCTCTTTGTAAATTTTCAAGCTCTGATTTATCAAATTGATTGTTAATTTGATAGTCAAAGCTTTTTGGGCAAAAAGTCAAAATCGAAGTTCTTTGTTCAAATTAGGATTCTTGAAGTGATTACAGGTTTTAATTTGTGGTGTCGAGCAATTGAGAAGTTATTTATAACAACTTGTATGTTGGGATTATAACTTGAAACGATCGAACTAGCTGAATCGAATTTGAAGGTATATATGTTCGTCCCTGTTCTGTACAGATACATATACATTTTTTTGTTCTTTCTTTCTTCCTTCTTGACAACCAACACACTTTCATAAATGATGACTGATGATAATGATGAACCCTTATAATCCCTGTTCAAATAACCATTTAAATCGCCACAATCACAAACATAAACCATCATACACCTCACCTAAACTATTGCATCTCTGTTTGGTTGTTAAAACCGTGACCCAAACCAGAAAGACTATTTCCATATATCTGTTTCATAGCCTGACTGCTGCTGCTATTTCCTTTTTCTATTTTATAAATGAAATGTGAAGAAAGCAATGATGAACAGACCAGATTGTTACAGCTCTATTTTTTTTTCTACTGCTGCTCAACTCAGATTATGTTACAGAAACAAAAATCATGATGGTATGTCAATGATAATGATATTTTAGTAATATGATGATGATAGATTATAATATAAATGATGATAAATATAGATGATGGTGATAATGATATGAGATGATACATGTTATACGAGTATTATGATAGGATTATGATCATGTTATGATTATGTTATGATTATGGTTATGATCATGTTATGATTGTGATTATGATAGGATTATGATCATGTTATGATTATGTTATGATTATGATTACAATCGTGTTATGATTATGATTATGATTATGATATGATTATGATTATGTTATGATTATGATTATATTATGATTATGAATAAGTAGATGATGATGATATTATGGTATGATGGAGATAATAATGATAAGATTCAATGACGATGATGATGGAGACAGGCTGAAGCATGGTGCTCTGCAAAGTATAACCGAACCCTCTTAATTATTTTGTAAGACCCGAATATTCGTAGTGTACATATGTGTATATGAGTTACTCAAGTTTGGGGTTTTTGTTGCACATAATTAAAAAGACAAAAGATGCTGAACTGGGAGGGTCGCGCGCCGCGCGGCTAGGTGGCGCGCCGCGCCATCTGTCTGTGACAGATTCTCTCTTTCTTTTAAATTAGATATTTTGAGGGTATTTTGGTAAAATCACTTGGAGGCCGAATTTATTACCCTAGATCAGTTTTGGGGAGCTCATTTACTACTCCCACAACAACCCCATCTTCTCCAATTAAACTCTAGAGAGAGAGTGCAATCCTTGAGAGAGAAAGCTCCATCAAAGGGTGAAAGAGGTTGAATCGGGTCTTAGTGCGAGTTCTAAAGTCGTTCATCTAGTCGCTAGCTACGTAGTGATTGTGTTGGTAAGTCCTAAAACCTAGATTCTTACTTTAATTGCATTAAGGATTAGGGTTTGGGTTAGTGATGCACACAAAACCCACTTGCTAGTAATTTGGGGGTTTTGGGTGAATTTGGGTCATGTAGACTCAAAGGTAACTAATTAGGGTTTTCAAAGTGTTAATTTATGTTTATGAACCTAATTAGTTAGTTAAAGCACTAGAACACTTCAATGATATGTAAATGGGTGTTAATTGGGCATGGATGACCCAAATGGGTGTGTTGACCTTGAAATGGGTCAAATGGGTCTTTAATGACCTAAGTGGCCTAGTAATTATGAAAACGAGTTAGCCTTGTGACCTAAATGTGTTTTAAACCCATCTTGACGAATGATTAGGGTTTTGGTGTGTGTTGACCCAATGTAGGGTTAAGGGTGCAAATGGGTTGAAATTGCACTTTGGGTCAAAATGACTTAGGAAGGGTGAAAGAATTGGTTGACCGACTTGAGTTGCGTTTGATAATATGTATAATGTGATAGGTACGTTACTTTGAGGTTTCGCAAGCTCGGGTATCTTTTCACAAGACTTTGAGGTGAGTGGAATGATTATATGCGTATGTATATAATGTATCTATTTGTTGTAGCGTGAAAGGTGTAGTGTCGAGGTGTTAAGACACCACGTTTCACGTGAAGAGTGTAGCATCGAGGTGTTAAGATGCCACTCGGGTGTAGCATCGAGGTGTTAAGATGCCACCTAGGAGTGTAGTGTCGAGGTGTTAAGACACCACTCCGTAAAATAATGAGTGAAGCATCGAGGTGTTAAGATGCCACTCGGGGTGAAGTGCCGAGGTGTTAAGGTGCCACCCTAGGGGTTAGTGGTGCGAGGTGTTAAGTGCCCTAACGGATGTTATGAACACCGATGGCGTTTTCGCGAGCGCCGTTCCCTTGTACTATTGGTTAACCATGGTTATTTGTGTTGTAAGCATATTATATTATTCGAGTTATATTTATATGCGGTTGTTATTCTAGCTTGTGGTATGGGAGAATTATAGCTTGATATTGCGACGATAAGCTAATGTTGTTTGCTAGCATGTTTGCGGTTGTGTAAGTGTATGCAAGTAGGTATAATTATATATGTATTCGTATAATTATTGCATTCACTAAGCTTTGCTTACCCTCTCGTTGTTTACCATTTTATAGGTTCGGTTTTGGACAAGGGTAAGGGCATCGTTTTGGACTAAAGATCCCGCTTGATGCTAGGGGACGCTTTTGGGCTTTAGTAGCTCTTGGAGTTTGACCGATAGTTGGGTAGTTTAATCCCAAACGCCATGCTCATTGTGTAGTTTGGAACTTAAACTTTTTGGTGGTCGAAACTCGTAAATTGTATTAAACTCGTAAAACGGCCGATGTGGGCCCCGCTTGTAAAACTTTAATTTTATGTTTGAAACATGTTAGTTTTACATATTTGGTTGTATGGTAAAAAGCGTTTTGTCTAAAAGTGCCGGGAACTAGTCAATCTTTTCGCGGTTAAAAGTCCCGGGGACAGCCAGATATGGCGCGGCGCGCGGGCCATATGGCGCGGCGCGCCGATGGTCTGCAACAGAAAATTTTTTTTATTTCGTATTTTCACAAGGTTTTGTCGGGTGTTGGTTTGGGTTGTTACAAGTGGTATCAGAGCATGGTCTAAGGGATTTAGGTGACTTGAGATAGGCGCCTAGACTTAGACTTTTTGTGTGCGCGTTTATGCGGGACTTGTAGGACTTTGGGTCGGATCGGGATTGGTTTGTGCATAGGTTTATGTAAACTAATCATGTGCTATTTGTTATGTATGTTTAGCGAGCATCGAGCGAGATGGACGTTGTACTAGCAAGTTAATGCGACGTGCTCGCGTAACAATGATTAGCTACCATTGTTACGGGCGCAAATCGTGTCGAACGAGCAATGTACGATGATTGTTGAGCAAGATGGGGTAGTGTGGTGTATATGTATATACATCCGTGTTATGTCTTTTTGTTTCGCCGCTTAACCTACTTCGTTTTATAGAATGAAGACGAGAAACGGACCCGATCATGATAACGGAAGTACAAGTGAGGACGCCGAGTTTTCGGCCAAGGTTGAGGCCGTCTTTAAAAAGTTAAAAGCGGATTTTCTTACGGACGTCCGAAAGGTCTTCCAAGATTCGGTCGATGGGCAAGTGACCGATTTGATAAATGAACGAATGAAGGCCACTATCGAAGAGGCCCTTGATGCTAGAAACATTTATCCTCGTGGTGAAGGAGGTGAAGGAAGGCGGGACTTCCACTACAAGAATTTCAAGGACGCTCAACCCCCGATGTTTAATGGGGTACGAGATCCTTTAAAAAGTACATGTTGGATCTCCGACATCGAGGGAGCTTTCCGTACCTCAGAATGTCCTCCCGAGAAGAAGGCGAGGTATGGCTCTAGCATGCTACGAGAAGAGGCTAAGTTATGGTGGGATGATAAAATCAACTTGTATGGTGAGGAACAATGTATGGGCTTGATGTGGGAAGAGTTTAAGAAGGAGTTTTTCAAGGAATACCGAACTTCTTCCGATCTCGATAGAATCCGGGACGAGTTGCACCATTTGCAACAAGGCTCAATGGACTTAGTTACTCTTAAGTCTACATTCTTGGCAAAGACTCGTTTTTGCCCAGAATATGTTGGTGATGATCATAAGCTCATGAAGGATTTCTACCGTACTTTGAATGATGAGTACAAGGGGAAGATTAGTCGGGGTATGGCTAAGTCTTTTGAGGAATTGTTCGATTTGGCTCGGGGTTTTGAGCCGGAGGTTCCAAGAAAGAGTGATTTCATGTTTTCCAAAAGAAAATTTGAGGGTTTTAGTTACTCTAACGCCTCAAGCAAGAAGAGCAAGAGCAAGAGGGGGGCCGAAAGTGTCAATAGTGCAAAGAAGGGCACTATCGGCGAGTTTTCTTATACGTGCTACAATTGTGGGCAATCGGGTCATATGGCTCGTGAGTGTCCGAAACCACGTTCCGGAAACAAAGTCACTTGTTTTAATTGCGGCAAAGAGGGGCATAAGAAGCCGGAGTGTCCCGATTTGCGAATTGATAATGTGAAGCGGTTAGAGAAGGCGGCGGGTACGGCTAGGGGTCGCAACTATTTGATGACCAATGATGAAGCCAAACAATCGCACGAAGTTGTCTCAGGTACTTACATGGTTAATTCTAATCCGGCAAGGATTCTTTTCGATAGCGGTGCAAATTTGTCGTTTGTGTCTCCTAAATTTGTACCTAAACTTAATAGACCGTTAGCTAAGTTAAGTCGTCCGATAGAAGTCGAAATAGCGGACGGCAAGACGGTGCTAGTGGTTGATGTGTGTGAAAATTGTGATGTTGTTTTTGGTTCCGAAACCTTTAAAATTAATCTCATTCCAATGACCTTGGGCGATTTTGATATTGTCGTTGGTATGGATTGGCTCGATCATTACAGAGCCGATATTGCATGCCATGACAAGTTTATTCGTGTGAAGGCCCCAAGTGGGGGAGAGTTAATTATTCATGGTGATAAGCGAAGGAGACCGGTGCCGATATGCACTTTTGCATGGGCACATCGTTCCGTTGTTACCGGTGGTATGGCTTTCCTTGCTCATGTTGTTGATACTCGTAATGAGTCACCACCTATTCGTGAAATTCCGGTAGTTAATGAGTTTGAAGACGTTTTTCCGGATGAGTTACCGGGTGTTCCGGCGGAAAGACAAGTCGAGTTTCGCATTGAGTTGGTTCCGGGGGCTACTCCCATTGCTAAAACTCCTTATCGTTTAGCACCAACAGAAATGCAAGAGTTGTTAAATCAAACCCAAGAGTTGCTCGAGAAGGGTTTTATTCGACCGAGTGCTTCGCCATGGGGCGCTCCGGTGTTATTTGTGAAGAAGAAAGATGGTAGTATGCGTATGTGCATTGATTAACGTGAGTTGAATAAAGTGACGATCAAGAATCGTTATCCATTACCTAGGATTGACGATTTATTTGATCAACTTCAAGGTGCAACGTATTTCTCTAAGATCGACCTACGGTCCGGCTATCACCAAATGCGGGTCCGTGAGGAAGACATAGAGAAGACGGCTTTTCGAATGCGTTACGGGCATTATGAGTTTGTAGTTATGCCCTTTGGTCTTACGAATGCACCGGCGGCATTCATGGATCTTATGAACCGAGTGTGCCAACCTATGTTGGACAAGTCGGTAATAGTGTTCATTGACGACATACTAGTCTACTCGAAAAGTATGAACGAGCATGAACGTCATTTGCGTGAAGTATTGAAGACGCTACGAAAGGAGAAGTTGTATGCAAAGTTCTCCAAATGTGAATTTTGGCTAAGGGAAGTTCAATTCCTTTGTCATATCGTGAACGAAAACGGTATTCAAGTAGATCCGGGGAAGATAGAAACGGTGAAGAGTTGGGGACGACCGACTACGCCTACGGAAATCCGAAGTTTTCTCGGATTGGCCGGTTATTATCGTCGGTTTATCCAAGACTTTTCTAAGATTGCTTCTCCATTGACGAAGTTGACAAGAAAGAATGCTAGGTTCAATTGGGAGAACGAGCAAGAAATTGCTTTTCAATTGTTAAAAGAGAAGTTGTGTCAAGCTCCGGTGTTAGTGTTGCCGGAAGGTGTTGAAGACATGGTGGTTTATTGTGATGCTTCCTTAAATGGTCTCGGGTGTGTTCTAATGCAAAGAGGTAAGGTTATCGCTTATGCCTCTCGACAATTAAAGGAACATGAAACGACGTATCCGACTCATGATCTTGAGTTGGCGGCGGTTGTGCATGCGTTGAAAATTTGGCGCCATTACTTGTATGGTGTCAAGTGTACGATTTATTCGGATCATAAGAGTTTGAAACATATCTTTAATCAACGAGATTTGAATTATCGCCAACGTAGGTGGATGGATGTGGTGAAAGACTACGATTGTGAAATACTTTATCATCCGGGTAAGGCGAATGTGGTCGCGGATGCGTTGAGTCGAAAGAGTCAACATCCGGCGATAAAAGTGGGGTCGTTACGTTTGATTATTACCAACGATTTTCTTGAAAAGCTTGGTGAGATTCAAATAGAGGCTTATGTTCACAACAAGCATACGGAGCGAATCGTGGGCCAATCGGAGTTTATTACTATGGGTCCGCGTGGGTTGTTGTCCTTTCAAGGAAGGGTGTGGGTGCCTAAGATGGGAGATTACCGACGAGTGCTACTTGATGAAGCACATAAGACAAAATACTCCATTCATCCGGGCGCGACGAAAATGTACCTTGACTTGAAGAATGATTATTGGTGGCCGGGCATGAAACATGATGTTGTGAAGTATGTTGAGCAATGTGTCACGTGTTTACAAGTAAAATCCGAACACCAAAAGCCGTATGGTAAGTTGCAACCATTAGAAATCCCGAAATGGAAATGGGAGCACATTACCATGGATTTCATTACAAAGTTACCTAAAACGGCGAGAACCCAATTCGATTCGATTTGGGTTATAGTTGACCGATTGACAAAAAGCGCTTTGTTTCTTCCCATTAAAGAAGCGATATCGTTGGAGACCTTGGCTAAGTTGTTTATCAAGGAAGTGGTCTCGCGACATGGGGTTCCTATATCTATTATTTCGGATCGAGATACCCGTTTTACATCTCGGTTTTGGGAAAAGTTTCATGAAGATATGGGTACGCAATTGAAGTTGAGCGCGGCATATCATCCTCAAACGGACGGTCAAACCGAACGTACGAATCAAACTTTGGAAGATATGCTACGAGCGTGCATCATTGACTTCGGTGGTAGTTGGGATGAGCATTTGCCTTTGGTGGAATTCTCGTACAATAATAGTTATCATACTAGTATCGGGATGCCACCTTACGAAATGCTTTATGGGCGTAGGTGTCGAACTCCCGTTTGTTGGGGAGAAGTGGGTCAAAGAGAGATCGGGAGTACCGATTTGGTTTTAGAGACCAATAGCAAGATCGATTTGATTCGGGAACATTTGAAGAAGGCTCAAGATAGGCAAAAGTCGTATGCCGATAGACGTAGGCGATTGATTGAGTTCCAAGAAGGCGATATGGTGATGCTTAAGGTTTCGCCATGGAAGGGTATTATTCGATTTCGAAAACGGGGAAAGTTAGCTCCTCGGTTTATTGGGCCATTCAAGGTTTCAGCTCGTGTTGGTGAAGTTGCATATCGATTGGAATTACCCGAAGAGCTTGCGGGGATCCATAATACATTTCATGTTTCCCACCTCCGTAAGTGTCTTGCGGATGATTCCTCATGGATGCCCTTAGACGAGATCGAGCTAAACAACAAGTTATAATATGTCGAGGAACCGATTGCTATCCTTGACGAGAAGGTGAAAAAGTTGAGAAATAAAGAGGTGAGAACTTTCAAGGTTCAATGGCGACGAGGTAAAGGTTCCGAGTTCACTTGGGAACCCGAAGAGTTCGTGTTGGTTTATCTTCCCTCGTGTCATGCGGCTTGGATTGCGAGGACGCAATCCGAATAAGTGGGGGAGAGTTGTAAGATTCGTAGTGTACATATGTGTATATGAGTTACTCAAGTTTGGGGTTTTTGTTACACATAATTAAAAAGACAAAAGATGCTGAACTGGGAGGGTCGCGCGCCGCACGGCTAGGTGGCGCGCCGCGCCATCTGTCTGTGACAGATTCTCTCTTTCTTTTAAATTAGATATTTTGAGGGTATTTTGGTAAAATCACTTGGAGGCCGAATTTATTACCCTAGATCAGTTTTGGGGAGCTCATTTACTACTCCCACAACAACCCCATCTTCTCCAATTAAACTCTAGAGAGAGAGTGCAATCCTTGAGAGAGAAAGCTCCATCAAAGGGTGAAAGAGGTTGAATCGGGTCTTAGTGCGAGTTCTAAAGTCGTTCATCTAGTCGCTAGCTACGTAGTGATTGTGTTGGTAAGTCCTAAAACCTAGATTCTTACTTTAATTGCATTAAGGATTAGGGTTTGGGTTAGTGATGCACACAAAACCCACTTGCTAGTAATTTGGGGGTTTTGGGTGAATTTGGGTCATGTAGACTCAAAGGTAACTAATTAGGGTTTTCAAAGTGTTAATTTATGTTTATGAACCTAATTAGTTAGTTAAAGCACTAGAACACTTCAATGATATGTAAATGGGTGTTAATTGGGCATGGATGACCCAAATGGGTGTGTTGACCTTGAAATGGGTCTTTAATGACCTAAGTGGCCTAGTAATTATGAAAACGAGTTAGCCTTGTGACCTAAATGTGTTTTAAACCCATCTTGACGAATGATTAGGGTTTTGGTGTGTGTTGACCCAATGTAGGGTTAAGGGTGCAAATGGGTTGAAATTGCACTTTGGGTCAAAATGACTTAGGAAGGGTGAAAGAATTGGTTGACCGACTTGAGTTGCGTTTGATAATATGTATAATGTGATAGGTACGTTACTTTGAGGTTTCGCAAGCTCGGGTATCTTTTCACAAGACTTTGAGGTGAGTGGAATGAATATATGCGTATGTATATAATGTATCTATTTGTTGTAGCGTGAAAGGTGTAGTGTCGAGGTGTTAAGACACCACGTTTCACGTGAAGAGTGTAGCATCGAGGTGTTAAGATGCCACTCGGGTGTAGCATCGAGGTGTTAAGATGCCACCTAGGAGTGTAGTGTCGAGGTGTTAAGACACCACTCCGTAAAATAATGAGTGAAGCATCGAGGTGTTAAGATGCCACTCGGGGTGAAGTGCCGAGGTGTTAAGGTGCCACCCTAGGGGTTAGTGGTGCGAGGTGTTAAGTGCCCTAACGGATGTTATGAACACCGATGGCGTTTTCGCGAGCGCCGTTCCCTTGTACTATTGGTTAACCATGGTTATTTGTGTTGTAAGCATATTATATTATTCGAGTTATATTTATATGCGGTTGTTATGCTAGCTTGTGGTATGGGAGAATTATAGCTTGATATTGCGACGATAAGCTAATGTTGTTTGCTAGCATGTTTGCGGTTGTGTAAGTGTATGCAAGTAGGTATAATTATATATGTATTCGTATAATTATTGCATTCACTAAGCTTTGCTTACCCTCTCGTTGTTTACCATTTTATAGGTTCGGTTTTGGACAAGGGTAAGGGCATCGTTTTGGACTAAAGATCCCGCTTGATGCTAGGGGACGCTTTTGGGCTTTAGTAGCTCTTGGAGTTTGACCGATAGTTGGGTAGTTTAATCCCAAACGCCATGCTCATTGTGTAGTTTGGAACTTAAACTTTTTGGTGGTCGAAACTCGTAAATTGTATTAAACTCGTAAAACGGCTGATGTGGGCCCCGCTTGTAAAACTTTAATTTTATGTTTGAAACATGTTAGTTTTACATATTTGGTTGTATGGTAAAAAGCGTTTTGTCTAAAAGTGCCGGGAACTAGTCAATCTTTTCGCGGTTAAAAGTCCCGGAGAATAGGGTTCCTCTAAGGAAGTGGAATGTTGACCGGACGCGCCACCGGAACCAGAGAGCGTAAGTCTGTCTTTCTCCGACGCCTTTTCCTGGGCGTCGGAGGAATCTTGAAGATGGACTAGAGGGACTCCCATGCGTAACCCTGAGAAATAACAAACTTGATTAGTTTCTCCCATTGAGATTCTGGTGACGTAGCGGGGTTATTATCAGGGTTTTCAAAATACCCACCTTTGCTGGGAATCTCCTCAAAATTTTTTAAGTTGCTTTCTGCAACTTCTAGCGGCGTTTTCTTCTTTTTGTGACCGCCAGTCGGGACGGTCACTTTTGGGGGAGAACGAGGGCGTTTCTGCTGTTGTTGTTGCTGTTCCGGTTGAATTATGGGGACAGCAATGGAAATTGAATCCGGATTAGTGACGAGAGTTGAGCCGGTTGTAGGTTGAGTTGTCGCCACGTCACTGGCGGCATTGGTAGACGAACCAACAGCAACCTCTCCATCTTTCAAAGGATGGCCTTCCGGAAGATTAGCCTTTGGAAACCTCTTGAAGGATACGCCATCCAGATTGGGGCGGCGGAGAACTCTGTTGAATTCCATCTCTGCAAAAGATTACATGGAGTTAGAAAAATTATATGAAGAGAACTTACAAAATTAGAGACGTTACTGCACGGAGAGCATACCCCTTCCATCACATAGGATCAATGGCACCCTATCTGTCCACGGCCAATAATGCTGAACGTTACAAAGTTTCAGCATCACCTCGCCGTAAGGACGCATTTCCAGCGTGGCGTCCTTGCATAAATTGAACAGCTCCTGTTCTCCTTGGTCTAGGTCCGGAGTCTTGGAGACGTCAGATGAACGCGTAGAATGACATTGTGTGAGGTGGGCATGCTCTTCGCCCAGTAAGTCGGTATGCGCAAAGAAAAACATGCCCCTCCAATCGTGGAGGGACGGAGACTTCTTGGTGGTGAAGTTGCACTTTTTCTCGAAAGTGTACCACCCCTTCCCCGACGCAGTAAGTTTGAACGTTGCTCGGAACACGTTCAAACTTGCTGGTCTATTCTGTCCTCTAAAGAACATCTCAAAAATGGTAACACGCTGCCATGCGTGTGGATGTAATTGTGAAACGCCGATATGATAGTGTTCTAATACAGACACTATAAACGGGCTTAATGGGAAGCGTAAGTTGCCTAACGCAACCGCCTTCCAGTATAATGTAAAATAATGTTGTGGCGGCTCATCGGCACGCTGCCCAGGAATCGTAACCATCGTCGGTATGTCACGCAGTACCGGATACTCATCTATAAATTTCTCCACCTGCTCCGCTGTAACGGTTGTATTTTCTGAAGCGACGTTAGCCTTAGACATTTTTATATTTTACCTTAGAAAATAAGCGGCACGCATATCACGAAAGCAAAGAAAAAATTATTTAAATACTCAGGAGGCGGAGAGAAAGGTGTGAAAATGAAGAGGTAAAAACGCTGTATTTATAGAGCAAATTTACCGTGGGCCCGATTATTGGGCTTTGATCCTGATCGAACACGTGTCATGGGAAGGCCGATCCACAGTCGTTGGATTCGCGGTGTTTCATTGTTACAGCTGTAAAAATAATGATTGCTGACATCATCCCCTAGTAGGACCTATGGGGGAACATGATTTGGCGATTTTCGGCATGTCAGTAATGATGATCATTAATAATTTTTTACTTTTCCTACTTTGGTTACAATCAAAAGGCATTTTGATTCCAACCAAACTGGGGGAACTTAATGATGTACGTCCCGCGATGGACGTCACGCATGACGCATGGCGTATCTCCTAGCTGGGCACTTGCTTTTCTAGCTCAACTTTAGCACTGCTAAGTCAACAAACCATGATCATTGCTACGCTACGTCACCCGTTGCGTACCGTTAGTGGCGTTGTTGACTGGGTCCACTAAGCTGACTGCTCGCCCGATAAATTAGGAGAACGTGGAGTAAGTAGTGGGCATGATTAGAGGATTCCAAGAATGGTAATCGTGGGTTAGTAGGTTGATGGCGGTTACCCTTGGTAACCGCCAATCTCATTCCTATAAATACTAACCATAATCAAACATTTGAGGGTAATCAATAAACACACCATCGCTGATCACTCTTTTAAGTTCACCTTGGAGGCTCGGCAAAAGTCAACCACCACAACACCCCTCATATCCATCACATCTACCGGAGGAACACCTTCCGAAGGTTAGTCATTTCACATCACTGCACTCAAGTCAATTTTGATCATTGATCAGTAAGTTAGTGGGGAGAAAAAATAGTTGTTGTTAATAAATATAATTAACATGATTATTCCATTACTTGGTTCATTACCCTCAATTTAGTGGGGAATGATGCATTACTTACTAGTGGGTAATGATAATATTACCTTATTACAACCAAGCATCATTAATCATTATTATTTTCATTCCACACCTACTAATACTCCCAACCAAACAAACCCCAAGTGTCTAAAAGTGATGGTCCAGGTGTCCTATTTATAGGCATACGAGCTCCTGGATATTCAGAGACACGTGTCACATTTGTTTGATAGTCTAACAACATTATGATTGACTGATTTATGCGAAAAACGTATAACCGACTTTGAGCTTTACGCTGATGTGGCATGCACATGTTATCCACGCACTTTATGTATAGATATTTAGGGCTTACACTCCGTTTAGCAGCCTTCAAGCTTACGCAAAATTTTGATCGCCTGACCTGACGTGTAATTTTTTTTATGACCTTAGCGGAAAATGTTGAACGGCTTACCATCTTCACGAATGAAATACAAAGATGGGACATGGGCTAAAGTAGTTTGATACGCCTGCCAAAACAACAATCAGGTTGGTGCTTATCTAAAAGATGAAAACTCTGCCAATCTCTTTACCGACCAGAAAAATAACAAATAGTCTATATGCGCATGTGTTGAACTTCATGCCCGTATTACTCCAATCATTTCAATGCAATCAAGATTATTGCTACATTTCATAAGTTTATCGTTTGTTAATGCATTCTATAATTGATTAAACAAAGTTTAGAAACAGACAAAAAAAGGTCAAGGAGACGGGAATATAGCATGCTACAAATCTACATTCCTCAAAGATGACATTTTTTTGGAAAATACAAAAGGTAAGAAGTCTAATATAGGAACTAGTATGAGCTTACCTAGTGGTTCTGGTATTAAACAACGATTTATCGGCTTTTTGGTAAATACCCATTGAGCTGGCTTAGAACACATAATATGTGCTTGAGTAGCATTCTTCGTCCGGTTTGCTTTCAAGTTTCACCCAATCAGGTTCCTACGAAGTGAGACTTGTAAACACGGTATGTACACATTATCTGAAGTTAGACTTGATCAACCCACAGTTTCTCATCGTTGATGGGTTACTTCAGTATCGTACAAAAGGCTCTTTGAGACTAAGTTGTCTTTCCAATGCAGTCTTTCCAATGCAGAAAAATGTTTCATCATTATACAAACACCAATACCTTAGTGTCTACATAATTTGAAGATCGATAGGTCTAATAAATAAACCATACAAACACCAATACCTTAGTGTCTACATAATTTAAAGATCGATAGGTCTAATAAATAAACCAAAACAACTTAATGGAAATACAGAAACATAAATAATCTAAAAAGAGAATACATTAGGTGGCTGGCTAGCTCATGCATAACCACACATCATTTGCATGACCAGATTGAAACATTCAGCTAACAAAGACACATGAAAAAGGGTTCATTATATTAAAAATCAAAACATTCGTAGATGAGTAAGTTATTATGGTAGATCCTTATAACATGTATATAATCTGTGCACGGTAATGTTTTATTATGATAATCTGTGCATGGTAATGTTTTGTATTATTATAACATGTTTATGAAGCTGAGCATATATACCTTGTAAAAAAAAAACAAAGTATTCTTTATAGATCGCTGAGTCACCCCAATTCTGAGCTAATGGGTCTAAAGCGGGAACTGCAGTAAATAGACATGTGCATAATAAAAAAACATTAACAAAAGTTTGTGATCTCATTTTACTAATAAGTACAGAAAGATATGAACATCAACTTCTGGTCTGAAGTTAGATAAAAATATACAAGTACCTGCGTCTTTGTCTCCATGTGCATTTACATCTTTATTTTGATGGGCTTGATGTAGCTACTCAAGATGGGCTTGATGTAGCTGCTCAAGTATGGGATACATCAAGTTATGTTACATGTTTTGGTCACAAATTAGGTGAAGTAGACTCCAAAGATGATTCTAAATTAGAGGCATGGAAATGAATAGATTAAATCATACTGTAGCATATTGTTCCAAAGTGTGTATTGACAGCAGCAAACATATGTTCTTTGAATTCCAATTCCAATTAGTATACGTAACATATACTAACTTCAGAGGATGTAGTCATTTAAATGCACGTGTTCATATTAGTCGCTTAACTTTAATATTATAAACCCGTAACTTAAAATGTCAACAACTATTTACAACTGTCAGCGAATTGTTAAACTTGTGTATGTTCATGTTCGTTTGGATCAGAATTAGTCAGATACTGACTAATTAATGGAGCCTAATTACTCAGATGACATGCTAAAAGAAATCTGATTGGGACACACAGAATACAAATGTTTGATAAATAATAAGAAAGAGAATGACTACCTGAATTATGTGAAGCCAAGTTTATTATTGTTGCAGCTGCTCGATGCATTTGAATATAAAATCGACATAACATGGCCAAATATTTCCACCTCTGTTTACAAGCTTAAAAAACTCTAATATAGAGATTAGTATGTGCAAACCTAGTGGTTCTAGTATTAAACAAAGATTAATCAGCTTTTTGTTTTGCCACCAGAATTGTTCCTAAAAAGCTGGCTTAAAAGTTAAAACACATTTATGTGCTGAGTCAATTAACCAGAAACACTTTTGTGTCTTTATATTCTTTGTAATTAGCAGAGTCAATTAAGGAGGAAGTAGGATGTTAAGTTGAGTTAAAAGGACCGAAAAAATAACGCGTCTATTTTCAAATCATACTTACCCACAAGCTTTTATCCGCACCATGGCTTGGGTCTAGTTTAAGCTGTCAAACAAATGGACAAGAAGAAAAATGCCTGTGAGTTAGAAATATGCACTTTCTTAATCAATATTAACCATTCTAGAAAACTAATAATAGTTTGATTGCCATTATATTTTTAGTAATTTTCATAATTCGTCCAAGATCGTCCGCATCAGGTGAATTCAATTATAGGAGTTACAGTGCTGATAAAGGTCTTGTAAATTTAAAATGTTAAAGCTACAAGTTTCTGATCAGATGATAATTCTAGCCATTAGTAAATTGATAAGACATAGAGAAAAACTAAAAGTTAATCTATAAACAGCTTACAGTTACAGCAACTCCTTTGACTTTGCTATCCAAGCGATGATTCTCACATGTGTGTGCCTCATCTTCAACATAAAAGTAAGAAAGCAAAGAGAAAAGGCGCGTGCAATGGAAGAAAGAACTCAATAAGAGACGCAACGGAAGAAAGAACTCAATAAGAGACACAACTTTAGCCGTACCCAATGGAGAATAAGAAGCATATGATGAAATTTATGTACCTTATAATACCATGCTGAGCATGCCACTAAGTGTAGCCGAACCTCATGGAAAATTAAAAGGATAACATAGAGATCAGGTACCTTATAAGGTGATCAAGAAAATTAAAATTAAGCCATCTTAATAAATCCCAACCATTAATTGATCTACTAAGAGTGCTCCCAACCATGACAAGCTCCGTGAAATCAACTTAGAGCCTTTTCTTTGCCTACAATAACAGACAAATAATATATAAAGCCCAAATATGATAACCTGAATGTCTCGCATGAACAACTGCTTCAGATGGCACCTGGTCACACACTGTTGGGGGTGGTAGCGTATATAACTCACACGTGTTGTCCAAAAATAGGCAATATAATGTGGCAAAAAGGGCAGGTAGAATATCAGGTTAAAACATTGAAAGATTAGTAAGTCAAATATTGACTCAAATGCTTTGGGAGAGAATTTGTCATTTCATTTTACTCCTTATTGGTAGACACGGGGAGTCCGACAACGTACATTGCATGTACTAATTGTTTTGAGCACTGCGGGAAACATGAAAATCCTAGGTTTGACCCAAGTGTTTCATGGACATATGAATCGACGTCATGCCTAGATTATCGTAAATCCTGCATTTGTGATGAAAAGAACAATTGATGGCATACTATTACATATGCAGATCACAGTAGTTATACCGCTACAATTGGTCGGGACCGATTTTCTTTTGGATCGTTTGAAGCAAGCTTGATGTTCGGGTGTGTTACCAAAGAAACTGGTAACATACTTGCACAATATGTTGATGTCATATTTTGGTTGGGAGCTCATGGATGTTTTAGCATATTTAGAAAACTGGTAGCTAATAGAATCATTACTGAAAAATTCAGTTTATGTCATGGGCCATTATTGGATTTTGATGATGTTGGTGGAGGACTTATGGTCCTCGGTGATATTGAAAACTTCAATGATACTGGAACTGTCTATACCAATATAACTAAGCCAACGAAAGAAGCGTAATTTTCTGTTTTCTTTATCTCTTTATTTTACATTTACATTGTGGTGTCCTAACCTAAATTTATTATTTCTTTTTTATAGTCCACATTACAACATAAAATTAATAGAGATACGTTTCAGTGACAAGACTATTCTCCTCAATTCTAAGACAATTGTGAATAGTGAAACTACTCTTTGGCTGCTACCTAAGTCTTTATATCATCCATAATGTAGCAATAAAAGAGTAGTTCCACTGTCCACAACTGTCCTGGAATTGACTGGAATAGTCTTGTCACCGACACGTATCTCTACTAATTTTATGTTGTAATGTGGACTATAAAAAAATAATAATAAATTAGGTTGTGACACTATAATGTACATGTAAAATAAAGAGATAAAGAAAACAGAAAATTACGCTTCTTTCGTTGGCTTAGTTATATTGGTATAGACAGTTCCAGTATCATTGAAGTTTTCAATATCACCGTCCTCCACCAACATCATCAAAATCCATTAATGGCCCATGATATAAACTGAATTTTTCAGTAATGATTCTATTAGCTACCAGTTGTCTAAATATGCTAAAAGATCCATGAGCTCCCAACCCAAACATGTCATCAACGTATTGTTCAAGTATGTTACCAGTTTCTTTGGTAAGACACCCGAACATCAAGCTTGCTTCAAACGATCCAAAAAAAATCGGTCCCGACCAATTGTAGCGGTATAACTACTGTGATCTGCATATGTAGTAGTATGCCAGCAATTGTTCTTTTCTTCACAAATTCAGGATTTACGATAATCTAGGCATGACGTCGATTCATATGTCCATGAATCTCTTGGGTCAAACCTAGGATTTTCATGTTTCCCGCAGTGCTCAACACAATTAGTACAGGGGATGTACGTTGTTGAACTCCCTGCGTCTACCAATAAGGAGTAAAATGAAATGACAAATTCACCCCCAAAGCATTTGAGTCAATATTCGACTTACTAATCTTTCAATGCCCTTTTTGCCACATTATATTGCCCATTTTTGTACAACATGTGTGAGTTATACACGTTACCACCCCCAACAGTGTGTGATCGGGTGCCAGTTGAAGTAACCATCTGAAGCAGTTGTTCATGCGAGACATTCAGGTTATCATATTTGGGTTATATATATTATTTGTCTGTTATTTTAGGCAAAGAAAAAGCTCTAAGTTGATTTCACGGAGTTTGTCATGGTTGGGAGCACTCTTAGTAGATCAATTATTGGTTGAGATTTATTAAGATGACTTAATTTAAGTTTTCTTGATCACCTTATAAGGTGTACCTGATCTTCATGTTATCCTTTTAATTTTCCATGAGGTTCGGCTACACTTAGTGACATGCTCAGCATGGTATTATAAGGTACATAAATTTCATCATATGCTTCTTATTCTCCATTGGGTATGGCTAAAGTTGCGTCTCTTATTGTTCTTTCTTCCATTGCACGCGCCTTTTCTCTTTGCTAAGTAGTCTCTTATTGAATTTGTACGTTGTTCGAATCATTTACGTTTAAAATAAACTAAGTAGTTATACTCTTTAAACTAACATTTGGGTGACGTTAGACCCTTACTGCCTTTTTAAGCCGACTTCTTTAACTTTTTGTAAAACTAGTCTCAAGTAAAATTAAGCGCAAACAAGAATGTATGCCCCGATGTATATGTCACCCTATTTTTTAACACATTAACCGACCCACCCATGATGCCACCTCTATCAAACACCTATCGTTTCATCTCTGGTAAAATTAAGCTTATAGCTTAGAAACATACCAGGCATCCACCAGGGACAACTTTGTAAATTCCTTCCAAGATAGGACAAGAGCATTCTGTACACAAAGCAATGAGGGTTTTATAGTCAGACAAATAAACAATTACAAGAATCACCATTAAAAATTGACAAGCCAATAGCACAACCACAGAGGCTCATCATTATCCATAAGGTATGCACGAACCACAAACTGTAACTTACACTTGTAACTTATGACTGGACCAAAAATCATGACTATAAACTCACTAACTCGATGCTACTTTATTGAAAATTCCACAACCACCTCAAGATATAAAAACAAATAAACTTACTATGACGACCTGAATGTCTCGCATGAAAAAATGCATCAGCTGGCAAGGTCTGTTGGGGGTTGAAACTTGCATTTAAAGGGTGATTACCTCAACAAATGAGAACCACACCAGTCCATAGCTGCAGATAGAAGGGTAAAAGTAATATTATAATAGAATCAGTTAGATTAGATCACCAAATAATATGAATTTAAGAAAACCTTTGTGAATACCATAAATTTAACAAACCTTTTTGGATACCTAGAAATCTACATTTATAAACACGTGAAGCCTCAAAAGGTTCAGACTGGTAAAAGCTCGTCATACAAAAAATCTTTCATTTCTGAAAATGGGAGCGACATAAAAAAAAAGGCAAGCGTGTGTATATTATATTTGGCAAGAGAGGAATTTGAGGTTATTTCAGGGCAAGTCCAGACCATTGGTAAATTTGGTTAATATTATCAAAAAGAACATAACCCTGAAATTGAATGGTTTGACTATTAAAAAGTCAAGGCAAGCAAAATTGGCTTTTGAACTTTGGAATTTAAATGGTGATGGGTGCAAAGGGAAGACAGTTACTAATGATTTGACATAAGTTCATGGTTTGTACAAGGAGAAGAAGGTGCATGGTTTTTTGTTATAGTTTGACTTTTTTTGGTCAAGCTTTGACTGGGTATGATTTCTGCTATGCTGGTTGGTCTTTGCTGATCTGGTGTGATTATAGTATTGGAACAAATATTGCTTGGTAGTTTGTTAGGTGGTTGTGTGTGTTGGCTAATCCTATACTAGGTAGGGTTAATGTAAGTGTGCAAAAAATGAAAAAAGAGGTTCGAAAGTGTCATGTTTGTTTTGGTAGTGGTTTTTTGTGATACAGGTACTTTATTTCAAGAGAAGATGGTGTTAATGTTTTGAAGTATGAAAGCAATGAAGGAATGCAATTTTGGACTTTTAGAGTCAATGCTGATCAACTAATCAAAGTCAAAGCTGGTCAAGATATAGTTGATTTGCAGTTCAAAGATTATGAAGATAAAAGATTTAGAGTTTTGAAGGCTGCTATGATGAATGGTTTGAAGATTGATTGCTTTGAAGAGCTAAAGAACAAAAGTCAAAAGAGGTCAAAGCTGAGGAATATTTCGAAGATTTTTGGGACCTGTTTCTGCTTGCTGACTTCAGGTTTGTATTTGAATTATATTATGAATATGATTTGTGATTTATGTGCAGGTAAATCTGTATGAGTGCTGTAAAAATACCAATAAACTTCAACTTACCTGATAGGTAAAAGATCTCAGTGCTTCTCAAATCCCTGGACAACATCCGTAGAGTTGTCAATTAGCAAAAGACAATTAAACACGAATAATCACATAAAATTTACTGGTGTTATATGAAGTATACATTTTAAGTCCCTCATTCTTGTTCAATTTTCATCTTAACCCTCCAAAACTGAAAGATACAATAGTAATATTGAAATATATTGTAACTAATAAAACGGTACAGTTATATTTCTAAGTAATAAAAATGACATATGCAAAGTTAAACTAATAATATAAAATACATAAAAAAAGTTTATATACATGTATAAAATATGATGATTTTTGTAGTTTAATTAGTTGAAGATTATGTGAATAGTCCCTGTAAATAGTTTTAACAGACTCAGTTAACTTTTGTTAGGGTGAGGGATGAAATTGGGACTTTAAAATGCTTTTAAGAATGAAAAATGCAGAAAATAAAACAAATGGATGAAACGGACAAAAAGTGAAAACCACAATACGAAATGAACAATTTTGTCTAGAAAAAGCCTAAAATAAATAAAACTGATACCAATATAAGAATATGATTCATAGAAAATCGAATCTAGGTTCCCAACCATAAATAGAAAAAAATAGGAAGGGGTGGTGTAAGGTCGTTCATAGTGGCGAAGATTTTGAAGGTCATACGGGAGGTTGTAACTCGCTAGAGTTTTAGAGGCCATATCGTCGAGTGACGGTAGATTGGAAGCAAGGAAATTTACCTAAGTGAACATATAAAGATTAAACGTGATGTGTTTTGACCGTGAAGTTAGTTTATGAGCAATACGAGGCTTCAAATGCATAAAATTCAATTTCGAGAAGTTGTGGCGATTTAATTGACATTATCAGATTAATAATGTGAAGACACCTTAACAAGAGATTTTCACCGGAAAATATAAAATCAACAATATGACATCAACTTTATCTCCCAATTTTACATATTATACTTCAATGTCGTCTCTGCTAAGATATCATGAAGAGTACAATCCCTGTATACTATGTACTAGAGGCGGCAATATGGATGGGTTTGATCCGGAAATGTTTAGTATACCTAATTCTATATTATACCTTAACATTTAACCGATTCCCTTTTTTATTATTTTACCCGTTAGAAATACAACATGACCTGATTGGCCCATCCATAAGTAAATGGGTCGAAATTCCTATAATTATTAATACATTTATGAAAAATAACAAAGTAAAATCACCAATAGGATGAAGCCAGCCCTAAGAAATAAGTTAAACAATGTGATGAGATATTAGTATATTACCGTTTTTATATCTGAGTTGCAAAAGTTGGACCATCAATAGCTCTAGCCAATCTTAGCTGATTTTGGTAGCCATTGGGTTGGTTTAAAACAAATGATCCATG
The DNA here is from genome assembly GCF_046630445.1 of Rutidosis leptorrhynchoides. Taxonomy (NCBI): domain Eukaryota; kingdom Viridiplantae; phylum Streptophyta; class Magnoliopsida; order Asterales; family Asteraceae; genus Rutidosis; species Rutidosis leptorrhynchoides. Next base: position 607,855,646 of record NC_092333.1, on the reverse strand, counting down.
ATGTTGGTGTCATGACTCTTTAAAAGGTAATAAAAATAGATCTCTTTTTGTCAGTTAAAAAACTTTATTGATTAAAAAAACTACCTGTCTTGTTAACTTATTTCTCTTATTCTGTTCCAGGTATTACTTGGGCTTTCTGGCATAGTACTTGTCATGTTCTCTGTTATTAGATCAGTTAGTGATTACATGTTGTCATGTTTTCTGTTATTGCCTATTTTTATGTATTATTCTCATTGCATGGTTTGTGATTACAGGCAGTGTTGTAAAAAAAAACCCGATTACTCGCCGATTAATCTCCGATTAATCATTTTTAAAAGCAATCCGTTCCGATTTCCAAAAATCCGTTTAACTAGACGGTCAACGTCAATTGATGGGTTAAAATCGAATTTGGTAACCAGAGTCGGTCAAAGTAAAAAATTGTTACCATTTTAACATGAATTTAAACTAAAACTTTATAGTTTTGGAGGAAAATGTACAATTTTAGACAATTATGTTAAAGTTTATATTTATATAAATGATTTTTTCTACAATTACACATATAATTTTTAAAATTTAATATTTCAATATATACAGTACAATCCAATTAATCCCCGATTAATCTCCGAATTACCGATTAATCTTTCTAAAGTCCCGACCGATTAATCCCCGAATAGCGAATTTGCAACCTTGATTACAGGTATCACTATGAGCTGGTAGGTTTGGGTCATAAAAGGTTGATTGGGTTGGGCTGACCTGATACCTTTTTATATTTATTTTACACAAGTAAATTAATTTATGTATTAATCAAATATGGTCACACGAACTATGTGCATACAATCTGGTATTAATGGGTTGAAATTGCCATCTCTAAGTAAAGGCTTCCATCTTTAATGATACCGCAACCCGCATGCACACCTCATATGTATGCGGGCGCTTACTAGTGTGCGTATGCGTGTGCTTGTGTGCGTTATGCGGTATGCGGATTCGTATCTGATGCCTTTGTTCTCGGTACAGCGATTACTTGGCTAACAAGTAAATATCTTTTCCATAATCACATCCGTGATTCGGGGGAGTTTGTTATGGAAAGGATTGCCAATATCTCGGATGGTTCTAGAATTAGGGTTTGCCTATATATACAAACCCTAACTATCATTCTAAGCATCATCACATTACGTAACTACCATCTGCCACACGTCTTACGTAATTAAGCATCATTCTCCGTCTCTTCAAGGTTAACAGGTTAGTTCTTCATTAAGCTAGCACCTACAACCTTATTTGGGGCCTTCTGATCAGCGACCGCTATCGAAGGTGGACTTAATCACTTGGTCACCCCGCCGACATCGTCATGTCAGCCAGGGTTATTCACGGTAGCCGGACCAGAGAGCCTTGTTCTAAGATCCTTAAACCCCACCAACGTATTGAGCAGGCATGTTAAACCCTATGGTGAAAACATGCATGATCAAGTGGTGCTTTCATTGAGAGCCGAATTAGTTCAAGACCGTTTAATTGCTTTTTCTTTTAAAAGGTTTTGAATTATAAGGCTTATTATTCACGAAATTTATTTTTGAATTTTTTCTTTTAACAGTATCATGACTTCCGGGGACTCGTCGGAACGTACTCAAACGGATAATCAAAACACACCATCTGGCAGTCAGCATACGCAGGCTATGACTACAGGGGCGGGATACGCGCCTTATCATCCACCTGTATCCGGCGAGCCTTTTCAGAGGTATAAGCCGATATATCCAGACCGCCAAGGGCAAACTCGCCAGTTACCACCACGCGGTTGGATTTTTCCGCAGTGGATCCAAGGGTCATCTTGGTAGGCACTAGCGGTGAAACATTAGACCCGCACGTAGTATGCTGCGGCCAGGTACCTATTTATAGTACCACGGTTTCAATCCCTCTGCAGACACAGAGTGTGCAGCAGAATTCATCGTTTACACCGCTGCAACCTTGGCAACCACCACGTCCAATTTCGCAGTTTTTGACTCCTGCGGATGCGCAGGCATTACTTAATAGTTGGGGGTTCGGTGTCATTCCGGATGCCAATTCTCATTGGACGCCGATAACCGCAGAACAGCAAAGCACTGCGCATACGGTTGGGCTTATAGCGGCATATCCTCAGGTCTCGCAGGCATCTGCGCCACAGGTTTCGGCACCTTTTCAGATACCTGTATACTCTGCGCCTGCAAGCCTGCCTTCTTTTCCAAATCAGCCTTGGCTGTATCCGCAGACGCCAGGGCAGCCATGGCAAAATATTCAGGGGCAGGCGAATCTCGCAGGCCAATTTATGCAGGCGGCACCTCCCGACATGGTTCACCTGTTTTCACAACCTGATTTTGTTCAGGATATGATGAGGCGTTTCTTCGCAGGGCTCAAAGGTGACCCGGTTAAACCACCTTTTGAGCTACCAACAACTTTTGATAAGTTTCCTCCGCATATAGCTACATATCTGTTTCCATCTGCGCCAAAGATACCTCATACGTTAGGTACTTACAATGGCTTCACTGATCCAGATGACTTCTTACATCGTTTTGAAGGCGCAATGCGCACTCAAGGTTGGGTGGATCCGGTTGCGTGTGAGATATTTCCAATGAATGGTTTAATAAACTTCCGGCGGGTAGTATAGCCGGGTTTATGGATCTGCGGACGAAATTCTTGCTGCAATATCAGAATCAGAGGCCACGCAAACGCACTCATATTGAATGTCATGATATTGTGCAGAAATCCAAGGAATCTTTGGGTGAATTTCTCACAAGATATACTAATGAGTTTCTGCGCATACCAGACCTCAAGCCAGAGCAACAGATTTCCGGACTCATACATGGTATAAACTCAGAACGTCATCCAACGCTGGTAAGGCGTCTGCGCCATACGGTCCCAACAACTTATGCTGAAGCGCTTAATGAATGCCACGACTATATGCGGAGTGGCGAAGATGATGACATCCCAACAGCTAGCTCACGCAACGAGAGGAAGGACGACGATGATCGTTCGCGCGATCAAAATCGTGGTAACAACTCTCGCGGAAGGTATCCTAGCGGTGGTCCTATCAGGAATAATAAAGGGAAATCAAGTGGCAATTATCGAAACAATAATCAGCGCGGCATCAATAATCAGAACTATGCGCTGCTTAAAAGTTTGTCTAAAACGCCAAAAGAAATTTTGGCAACCGAACCGGTATGCGCAACCTTTGCGGTTCCAACTCCGCTTACAGAATTTGGTAAGCGGGATAAAACAAAGTATTGCGAATTCCATGACGATTACGGGCATGACACTAATCGATGCAAAAACTTGATGGAACGAGTGCTCGAGGCACTACGCGCAGGTAAATTGGATCACCTAAAACCACCTAAGAAGGACAAGGGAAAATCCGCAGAGGAAGGTTCGAAGGCCAAAACTTTCGCATGGCAAAAAGTTGATAAAGCAAAAAACGTGGACTTAACCATTAATATGGTTGACGCAGAGAAAGTTAGCCAGAGGAGAAAATACAATGATCATCATGACTGGGAACTTCTCCCAATCACGTTTCCTCCTGTAATGTCAATCGACACAGTTAACGAGCCCATTATCATCAAGTGTCGTATCCCTACTTGCGGAGTACAAATTAAACGCATGCATGTTGACACCGGGAGTGGCGTCGACATTATGTACGAACATTGCTATCATTTCCTTCCTGCAGAAGTTAGGATGCAGCTACGCCAGTCTGATGTTACGTTATCTGGGTTCTCCGGAGAAAGCTCATGGCCGATAGGGCGGATAGAGCTGATGGTAGAGCTTGCGGATGACAGGAATCCGCAGATGGTCAGACATGAGTTGGTTGATTTTTATGTGGTCTGATCGACTTCGCGTTATAATGCGCTGCTAGAAAGAAACTTCATACGGCGTTTTAACATTATACCATCAGTAGTGCATGGCTTGATTAAGTTTCCTACAGTGTGAGGCGTTGCCACGATTGTGTCACATCAAACAACTGAGTTGTGTGGCTCAGTTGTGCCTATAAGCACTCCCAGCATGGGGGAACAACTCGCAAACTGTGCGGTCATAACGAATCGTTTACATCCGGATAAGCGAATTAAAATCGGCGCAGGTTTGTCAGCTGAAACCAAGGCTAAGCTACATGGAATATTATCCGCAAACGCATTTGTTTTCGCGTGGCGCGAATCAGACATGACTGGGGTTCCGCGAGATATTGCGGAACATAAATTGAATGTTAATCCATCACTCACGCCTGTTAGGCAAAAGAAGCGGCATATGGCTCTTGAACGCAGTGATTGGTTGTGCGCAGAAGTAGATAACCTAGTCAAAGCAAACATCTTGCGGGAAGTGCGCTATCAGACATGGGTTGCTAATCCTGTGTTGGTGAAAAAGGCTGACGGTAACTGGCGGATGTGTGTTGATTTTAAGGATATTAATAAAGCATGTCCCAAGGACAACTATCCTCTCCCGGAGATAGATTGGAAGGTGGAATCACTGTCAGGTTTTCGGTACAAGTGTTTTCTAGATGCATACAAGGGTTATCACCAAATCTTAATGGCTGCGGAAGATGAGGACAAAACTGCTTTTCATACGCCGCAAGGTATCTACTGTTATAAGAAGATGCCCTTCGGATTAAAAAACGCAGGCGCAACCTATCAGCGCGTAATTGATGCGGCATTCAAACACCAAATTGGCAGGAATCTTGAAGCGTACGTTGACGACTTGGTAATTAAGAGCAACACTGAAGAAGAAATGCTCGCGGACATCCTAGAAACGTTTGCGTCTCTACGCAGAATAAACATGAAGCTTAACCCGCTCAAGTGTAGTTTTGGGGAAGAGGAAGGCAAGTTTCTAGGTCATGTGGTGACAGCGCGGGGAATCAAGGCAAATCCCAAAAAGATTGAAGCCATTGATAGTTTGCCATCTCCGAAAACAAAGAAAGACGTGCAGAGTCTAACCGGGAAGCTTGCGGCGATCACGCGGTTTTTGTCGAAGGCCGCGGAATGACAATTGCCATTCTTCAATACTTTAAAGAATTGCTTAAAGAAAAAAGACTTTGTATGGACTCAGGAGGCGGAATCAGCCTTTCAAGAGATGAAGAAGGTGCTCGCTGAATTACCAACACTCACCGCGCCAGTAACAGGAGAAACGCTTACGCTGTACCTTGCGACATCAAAAGAAGCAATCAGCTCGGTTCTTATCGCAGATCGCGGAAAGGTAATCCATTCCCTTTTACTAGTGAATTATTTATTTCGTATACAATTAATGCTGAGGTTTTCTCAGACGCAAATGCCGGTCTACTTTGTAAGCAAGACGTAGACAGCAAGCGAAGTAAACTATGCACCAATAGAAAAGCTAGTGTATGCGCTAGTCCACATGGCGCGGCGTTTGCACCGATATTTTCAAGCACACCCAGTTGTGGTTCTAACTGATCAGCCAATCAAGCAGGTTGGTAAAAGCCTAATTTGCGGCAATGACCGGGAATACCGCATTGACTAACGCAATCATATTATGTTTCAGGTACTTTATAAACCCGAAATCTCTGGCCGAATGGCTAAATGGGTTGTTGAGTTAGGGGAGCATGAAATAAATTTTTCTTCGCGAAGCGCGGTTAAGGGTCAAATACTTGCGGATTACCTCGCAGAGTTACCTGCGGATGTTGAGGCATCAGCAGAACATCAAGATACGCATGCACCAACTCTGTCACCATGGGAGTTATATACCGATGGTGCCTGCAGCGCAGCTGGCGCGGGTGCGGGTGTAATTTTAACTGGTACGGAAGGCGAAGAGCATACATATGCGCTAAGGTTTAATTTCGCCGTTACAAACAACGAAGCAGAATATGAGGCTCTGTTAGCGGGTATGCGCATTGCGCATAATTTGAATGTTAAAATCCTGCACGCTTATGTGGATTCAAAGCTGGTATGTAGTCAAGTCAGCGGGGACTTTGAAGCGCATGACATTGCCATGCAGCAATATTTATCGCTTGTTCATAACCTCGCTGACCAATTCGAAGCTTTTCAAATCTCCCACGTGATGCGGGGGCAAAATAAGAAAGCGGATGCACTTAGCAAATTGGCTGCTTTGGCTTTTGATCATCTGGGGAAGAAAGTTCTCATAGAAGAACTGCATGCGAAATCCATTGTTATGATGCCTTTGGTAGCACCTGTTGAGGAATCCAGCTCAACATGGATGACACCTGTTATTGCTTTCCTGCGGGACGGCACATCACCTGCGGATTCCGTTGATGCGAAGAAGGTCCGCATCAAGGCACCACTGTATGCTCTTGAGGGTGATGTCGTATATCGAAAAAATTATTTAGGGCCGCACTTAAGATGTATTGGTTCGAAAGAGGCAGAGGAGGTTATACGCGAGGTGCATGAGGGTGCATGTGCTCTTCATTCGGGGCACAGGTCTATTGTGTCAAAAATTATGCGGCTAGGTTATTATTGGCCCACAATGTACGCAGATACTGCGCGAATAGTTAAGCAATGCGAATCCTACCAAATACATGCACCTATCAGCAGGGCACCTGCGCATCCAATGATACCAGTCTCCTCACCATGGCCATTCTGCAAATGGGCAATTGACATAGTCGGACCATTTCCAAAAGGCCGAGGTAATATTATCATTTATTTTATACCATATGCTATTTACATCAGTATCTTACGCATACTCTGCACACGCAGGAAACATCAAATTCTTGATTGTTGCAATCGATTATTTCACGAAGTGGGTTGAAGCGCGACCGCTGGCAACAATTTCGAGAAAAAGGGTGCGAAACTTTGTATGGGAAGACATTGTTTGTCGATTCGGCATACCAAACGAAATCGTTAGTGATAACGGTACACAGTTTGCGGGGGATCCTTTTCGTAGTTGGTGCGCAGAGCTTAATATTAAGCAAACTTTTACTTCCGTTGCGCATCCGCAGGCGAATGGCCAGTGCGAAGTCACCAACCGGGATATAGTGGCCGGAATCAAAACTAGATTGGGCCATGGCAGAGTTGGGTGGATGAACTACCAAAAGTTTTGTGGGCACATAGAACAACGCCGAAAGCAAGCACTGGTAAAACTCCGTTCAGTTTGGTTTACGGGTCAGAAGCTGTTGTGCCCGCAGAGATTGGGGTACCAACGTTCCGCATACAGAATTTTAACGAACAAAATAACTCAGAAGCTTTGCGGGAAAATCTTAATCTGCTTGAAGAACGCAGACTCTCTGCGGCGGTAAACGAAGCCAATAACAAGCAGAAAATTGCAAAGTACTACAATCAGCGTGTGCGTTCGCGCTCTTATAAGTGCGGGGACTTAGTTTGGCGTCAGAATGACGCAAGTCATGCGGAGGATACTGGGAAATTGGGCCCCTGCTGGGAAGGTCCGTATAGGGTAGCAAAAGCAAGCAACACCGGGGCATACCATCTCGAGACATTAGATGGAAAACCGGTGAAACGCACTTGGCACGCGACATTATTGAAAAAATGTTATATGTAGCTGGATGGACTTGATCACTCCAATTTATTTTAGCGCATTATTTTTTCTATGTATTTTCCGTCCGTTTGGATGTGTCGCGGTTGTAATCATGATTAATGCCAATTGAATATTTACTCGCGCACACTTTTATTGTTTATTTCTTTTTGTATGCGGTTCCTGCCTACTTAAGGGATGTCCTCTAGCCCCCGTGCGGCAGAAGCCTGTTTGGTTACAAGGCTAGACATTAACGGCAGGCGAAGGGAATTGGTTTTCCCCTAGCCAAGCGCCACGCAGACTAGATGGCTGCCAAGTCGACTTAAAAATACAAGCATTGGTTTGCTTGTGCGTAATTACTCTCGCATTGGTTTGCGTGTGGAACTCTTAAGCATAAAAGCATTGGTTTGTTTTTAGTTGCGTTGCTTACCATACAGCTAAAGTGCACCCCTAGTACATGACAAAGCAATAACGCAGTAGCTTTTGAGTCTAAGTTGTTCAAGGTAAATTGCTAAAGTATTGGTTTATTTTACGCAGTACCTGCGTATACGCATAAGTTTTGGTTAACTATGCGCATGGGTATGCGGTTACTTCTTTGTTTTGATTCGCGATATATAAACAAATTAATAAGCCACGCATGCATAACACGATAATATATACATGAAGTTATTACAAATGGTAATTGTTTTAAACGCCTGCCCATCACGGGACTTATGGCTCAAAAATTGTATTTACAATTGCCTGCCTAAGCATAGGACTTACGGCGCAAACTATTACAACAAACTAAAACTCCTCCTTGAGGAACCCATCAATCGACATATTTGGGTCCGCAGCAAACGCATTAATTAGGGGGATCGGGATGGCAGTGATGGCTTCTTCCGCTTCCATGAGCACCGCAGCCGTACCCTCCTTCAATTTTTTCTGCACGACGTCGGGGTACGGCGGTGTGAGCCCGCAGGCTTGGATCACCTCTAGCACTGCCTTGTTGATTTCGTGGTCTTTAACCGCGTCAACATAGGCGTTGAACTTGTCGGACACAGGCCCGGAATCCATTACCTTATGCGCAATGGTAGGAAGAGCGGTGCGGAGTTTTGTCAAGTCCGCCTCCGCTAGCTCGCGACCTGTAACTGCGTCATCCTTTTCCCTCGTCACCCTTTCCAGCTCCATCTGCAGGCGCTCCGCCTCCCCCTTGGACTGGTCAACCGCCCCAACCAGCTCGCGATTTTTCTTTCTCTCTTCAATCAGTGCAGTTTTGGTTTCCGCCGCAGTTAACTCTACCGCCTTGCGCGCTTCTTCCGCGGCGTCCCTGTCTTTCTTCACCTGATCAACCCCCGCTTGCAGCAGCCCTAGTTCTGTTTCTTTCCACACGGCCACTTGGTACAAGTTAGTGGAACGGCGGGCTTGATCCGCAACCATGCCAAAAAAGACGAGTCCGTTTTGGACGAAGGCGTTGAGCGCCTGATTAAAAGGCAATGCGGCTAGTTGGTTGCGGAACTCAGCCGGGAAGATTTGTTGGAGGAAGGCGGATTGCTCTGCGGCGTTTTCCGCCGATGACTAGGTGAGCTGCGCCAGGTTCGCCAATCGGAAGCTACCGTGTGGCGGGGTTGGTGTAGACTCGGAGTCCAGGTGTATCGTCTTGTCCTTTGACTCGGCGGTAGCTTCGAGGTCCGGATTGACCCGCGGTGGGGTGTGATGAGTCTCTTCAGCATGCCCTGCGTATTCATAAATGGTTAAATAAATGCAAACTTAAATGTGCGGTATGCGCTAAAGCAGAACTCTTACCAGAAGATGGGGGAGGTAGATCCGCAGAGCGGGGTTCGATGGGAACGAAGTTGTCGTTCCGCTTGTCCTCCCTCTGTTTGGGAGTGAGTTTCTTCTTCTTCTGTTGGGATTGGGAGGCTTCGGCGGCCTTGCGCTTATTGCCGGAGGTGGCAGGTGCATTCTCGCCAGTCTTCTCCTGCTCTAACTGCTGGTTCACATTCTGATTGCGGAAGGCGATGCCCGCAATCTCCTCCGCAGTCAGTACTTTCTTCATCTTCATCTCTGCAAACATGCGCGCATGCGTTAGAACACATAAATAGCAAACTGTTGTTAGTACGTGATTATACTAATCCTACCCTTTCCATCCGGTCCGACTATGGCTGGACGCACATCCTCCCATGGCCAGTGTGCGGATATCTTCCCTAGCCGCAACATCACATTCCCGTATGACCGGTGCACCAGCTGTGCGTTAGCGCACTCCGCTAACAGCTTTGTTTCCTCGTCATCAAGGACCGGGGTTTTGTTCACATCCTTTTCCACCTTCTCGCACCATATAAGCGTTTGCGGAAAAGTGGTACCAACTACAGTTTGGTCAATGAAAAAGAAAGTTTCTTTCCAGTTACCCGCATTCGACTTTGGAGTTTTGGTGAAATTTTGTCGGGCAAAGAAGGTGAACCAGGATTTGTGGTGATTGGCTAAGCGGTATAGATGACAGAAAACTTTAACCAACGGTACCCTATCGAGTGCGGCGCACCACATTTCAAACAGAACTATTTTGCCTATGGCATAAGGGTGTAGTTGCCCTAATCCCACTCTGAAGTGATCTAATACGCCTAGGAAGAAGTCGAATGGGGGAACCCTAAAGTTACCATGCTTGAACGCATGTTCGTAGATGGCCACCTTCTTCTCCGGTGGCTCGTGAGCACGCTGATTGGGCAAGGGTGGCACCGGATTGTACTTTGCTAACGGCGGGTATTGTTTAACTAAGTGATCAATGTGTTTCTGCTCTATAATAGATCTGACACTATCTACATAGGTTTCGTTAGCCTTAGTCATTTTCTATAGAGTGGTTGGAGAATTACTAACCTTTAGACGGTGGCCGGAGTATTTAGGATTTGATCGGAATTGAATGAAGCAGCGTATTGGGGAAGCTTGGAGCAGAAAAATGGAAATGTGTGTGAATTGGGGCTATTTATAGTGACGATTTGGAGCCATGGGTTGGAATGGGTTTATCGTGGCTGTACACGTGTTCAGCGATCAACGGGTAGCATTTTGAGTGCGCGTGTGGATGTCAGCTGGGTATGGTTACCTATGAGCGCGTGGCTGACACGCGCCTGCCAACTGCCACTTTACGTCTGGTCAGCCGAATGGTATTCTGCGACAGTGACGGGCATTAAATGACCTCGAAACGCACGCGGAACATTGAATGCTAGCTGTTTTCTTGTTTTTTTCCGCTTAATAGTTTGATGTCATATGTCTTGCGTCATATAACATCAAACTGGGGGGACATAATGATACCGCAACCCGCATGCGCACCTCATATGTATGCAGGCGCTTACTAGTGTGCGTATGCGTGTGCTTGTGTGCGTTATGCGGTATGCGAATTCGTATCTGATGCCTTTGTTCTCGGTACAGCGATTACTTGGCTAACAAGTAAATATCTTTTCCATAATCACATCCGTGATTCGGGGGAGTTTGTTATGGAAAGGATTGCCAATATCTCGGATGGTTCTAGAATTAGGGTTTGCCTATATATACAAACCCTAACTATCATTCTAAGCATCATCACATTACGTAACTACCATCTGCCACACGTCTTACGTAATTAAGCATCATTCTCCGTCTCTTCAAGGTTAACAGGTTAGTTCTTCATTAAGCTAGCACCTACAACCTTATTTGGGGCCTTCTGATCAGCGACCGCTATCGAAGGTGGACTTAATCACTTGGCCACCCCGCCGACATCGTCATGTCAGCCAGGGTTATTCACGGTAGCCGGACCGGAGAGCCTTGTTCTAAGATCCTTAAACCCCACCAACGTATTGAGCAGGCATGTTAAACCCTATGGTGAAAACATGCATGATCAATCTTCTTGACCATACACTTTACTTTTCTCTACATGCTTATTGAATGGTGTTATTCTCGTATCCTCCTTACGTATATATCACAAAATTCTGAACTAACATGCAATGTGGATATTATTTAAACAAGAGCCAAGTAATTTCTATTATCCTCTTTGATAATCATATATTTTTCTGGTTGATTTTGTCAACTCAATAAAGGGTGAACAAGAATTTAGCTAATATATCATGAAGAGTACAATCCTTTTAAAACACATTGTAGTTTCATTAGCAGTTGTCTACTTATTGGAGTCTGTTTCTTGGGTGAGGGATAATCCACAAAAGCGAGCAATATGAGAACTAAATCATCAATCAATGTGACTTTCTTCACATGCAGGTACATATATTATTATATTATTACATACTAATCAATCATAATACCATAAGTTTCTCACAATTGTCCATTCACATTGATTTTGTTGTTTTTAGATGTTCGAGAATATCCTTCAAATCACAAATGTGGTTCAACTTTCACATGTGCAAGGATACCTGGCGTGGCATCAACTTTCAGGTTATACGGAAAAGAGGATGCTAAAAATTATGTTCTAGTTTTCGCTCTGCATTAGTCGTTTTTTCTTATTCTTAGTTTAGTCTTAATCCGGTTTAAAAGAGACAAGGCCCGAGAAGATATGAAGATTTTTAATTTTCTTGACCGACATGCGTGAATCCTCTTGGCGAGTTTTGTACACCAAAATGTTCTTTAGGTAATTATTATTATTATTTTTTTTTTTTTTAAAAGCAGCTAAATATTTTTATAGTTGTTTAATACTTGATATCAAAATTGTTACTGGTAGTGGCTTGATTTGTACTATCTACTTGGTTATGATCAAGGGTCCATAAGCATATAATCTTTTATAGGTGAAATAGCATAGGCAAGAAAATGTAATGTTACTCACATTTAATTGCTTAGATCTAGCTTTCTTTGATAAAGTACGTATACATGTACATACTTTCCTAGTGTCTTTCTTCACAACATCTGATGGGAAAAAGATCAACACCACTCAATCCCACAATTTTAGATACCTGCAACAAAGAAAAACGAAGTACTTAGAGTAGTTAACCACGACAAAAAAAATACAGGCGTGAAGTTGTGATAGGTGTGTTAAGTAACTTAACTGATGAGATGTAACTCAAGCAAGAGCGAGCGAAATGATGATGAAAAAAACTTTATAGCTTCAATAGCAGAAACAAGTAGTCTATTTAAAAACTTTATTCCCTCCAGCAAATTTTGTAAAATGTTCATAGCACATCATTACCACATAAAAGTCCAGATTCTGTCACATCAAGTACTGTAAGGATCTCCAAATGGGAGTAATCATCAAGTATAACACTTAAGAACGGAAATGAAATACTTGCATTATATCCACAGCAAAACAAGCACAGTCGTGATAGGTGTTTTACTCGAATTGAGTGAATGGGTGATGAAGAAAAAGTTTACCACTTTATTAGCAGAAACAAGAGGCTGCTGCACACAGTCTATTTAAACATCATGAAATGGGGGAAAAGGGACTACATACATACATGATCATATAATATAAAATGTAAAGATACCAATAAACCTGTCTAACATCCCAGTTAAGTTCACAGAATAATATTCAATCAGAACAGTAAACAAGTAGTCAAGTAGTAATGCAAACAAACTAATTACGTAGAGTACATTAATATCAAAAAAGCGCAGTCGTGGGAACTATTTATGTATAGCTTTTTAAGGTGAGCAATAGTGACTTGCAATACAGCAAGAGTGCACGACAAATGAACTCAAAATCTAATCAAGCGAATCTTTAATAGAAGGCACAATGAGAAATTAGACTGACCCTACTAAACTTCGCTAACAAGTACTCTTCACTAAATATACATGATGCATATATAACAATCAGATATGAGATATAACACAAGCAATGCAGACAGACAGAATTTAAAATAACAAAAAAGTTTGCCTCTTTATTAGCAGAAGAAAGCAGCTGCACGGTGTCTATTTAAAGATCGTGAAATGAGAAAAAAATGGACCACATACATGACCATCTATCTATCTATAACCTATAATAATTCTTATAGACATGCCACGTGTTTATCTCTAACCTATTCCCTACCCCCTATTCCACTGAATGCTCACAGCATGACATCTGTCAACATTTTATTGGCCACACTGTTAAATAATTAAAAAAAAAATTGTTCAAACGTTACTTACTTCTTCCCCATTCATTCTTTGCTTCCAGATTTTCGATCCGTAAAAATCAATTAGGGTTTTCATATAATAACCACTAAATCGTCGACCCAAATTACACCATCTGCCACCAAGCAATCACCGATTTACTTACTGGATGCTGAATTAGGTTTTCTCGCACACGACCTCAATCAAATACTTATTTGAATCCGTCCAAAATCGAAAATCAAATGACTAACGAGTTGAAGATCTGTGTAATATGTGTGGTCCTAATCATTTACTTATCGCAATAATCCATGATCGTTCGTGCAGTCGATTTCCACATCCATTCCATGTCCCTATATCCATCTTAATTACAGAATAATCGTTCATCGTCTCCCGATTTCAATTTCAGTTTAACCCTTTTTACGGGTTTCAACCGCCGCACACAATTCTGTTGCATCATCTTTCATCGTGTCTTGATTTCTTCTAAACTTTAACCGCCATTCAAAACCCAACTGTAAGATTTGGAACATAACCCTCTGACGTTTGATTAGGGTTTAGCGAACCCGCTAATCAACTACTCGGAGTGAAAACTGTATTGCAAAATTTATGTTTCGAGGTATTATTTTGAACTATGTACTGAGATTATTAGGCCTTTAATTTCTCAAATGTTGATCGAATTCATTTTTTCTTTCTTCTTTGTTTTCTATTTTTGAGGTAAACAAGATACGATAATTCAAATGTCGTGTCATTTAGGTGACTGGATCAGTCTACACACTCGATCCAAGTGTGTGATAAAAAATTTGTTTACTTATTTATTGTTATATAAGGATATAAAGATATAATTCAAGAACTTCGCTGGTATGATACTGTAATCCTTTTGGGCTTGATAATTTTAATTATTTTATGTGTTTTGTATGAAGTGCTCAACAAGGTGTTTGACAAAATACCTTAGTGAGTATTTAAGTTTATGTGAGTGTCGTATTTAATTGTTCTGATGATAAATGTATTGATATAGGCTCATTAGTAAAGAAATTATACATATTTCTTTTTATAATTTCTTTTCTAAATATATGATTTCTGCTACTTGCAGACGATACAAAAAGGGTTTATCATAATACAGTAATAGATATGGAATTGAAGATGTAATTTGTTCATCAACTGAAGCTATCATGATACCAGGTATATAAAACGGAACTACATATTCAAAGTGGAATGATTTCAAAAGCTCCTTAGCTTACTGAATGCTTCATGTATACATTTTTTTTACATCAAGCCATTTTCTAATCTTTTTAAACGGGATTAAAGTCTTCACTTACGTAAGAGGGCATGGAATGCGGACGTTAAGGACATCTTGCAGCGCTCTTCAAGGATATAAAAAGCTTTATACCAGATTTTCTAAAAGATGCAGATTGAAAAGGTATATCTTCTATATGTGAATTTGACTACGTCTTTGTTTGTCAAGTTGATGACAATATACCTGCTTTCGTGAAGCTTATAGAAACATAAATACCATATTCCTAACTGTTAATTAAAAGTCGTAAGTCTCTATGTTATGGGAATTAATGTAACTTAAACATTTCCTATGTATGTTTCCCAGTTATATACAAAAGTCGTAAGTCTCTGTTGTTCATGCTTGGTGTTTGAGTCAAGAATTGTTCTATATGTGTTACTGTTATGTTATTGTTTTGATTGTTAGTTGTCATAATTTCAACAAGGTTATAAATCTGATACAATCGCCATGAGTTTGTTCAATATTATGTGAAACAAGTAAGTTTGAAGATTTTTTTAGTTTTATATATGCTTATGTCTTGGGCTTATTGGAAACTTTTGATTAAGTTGAGATACGTAACTTTTGTTTTGTAGAGATGAATAAATTGATAGTTGAGGTTTATGGAGTTAAGAGTTTTGAGATGCAAGAGTAATGGTGTTGGATCAAGAAAAGGAATACAACTCCGAAAGTTGAATCCCGAGTGTTATGTGTTATCGGACTATATGAAAGAAAGACTGTTCAAACATGAAACTATTGCAACCAATTGCACCCTGAGGTATGATTTCCGTCCAGATTTATATTTGAGAATTTAAACATGTTTTAAATGTAGTTGTAGTTGTAGTTGCTAGACGATAAATGGAATACAACTCGGTTATATATTTAACACAAATATGTAATACAGAGGGTTCTACACATGGATGATGAAATACAAATTGGAATTTTCATTGCCATATAAGCTGCTGTCTTTCTGAGTCTGAATGAGATTTTTAAATTTGAAAGATAGGACATGGGACGATTATTGAAGCAATGCCATTTTTGGCTTTGGTGGACCAAAAAAAGTAAGCTACCACAAACTCTATCTCCTCCCCATTTTTTTAAAGTAAAAATAAGTCATTTCTATGATTTATATGTATCAAAACTATTGTGATTGCCTCAAATTACAAATATGTGTTACCATTATGCATTTCTTTCAAGTTGTTTAAATTTGATGCAATTGGATGGGCCAATTCCTGATGCAATGGTCTGTTGTGTTCAAATTTTGATTGTAATGAGTATATTTTTATGAATCCATGCTTCATTTTGGTTCAATTTGGTTTACTGTTTATATGATTCGTTTTCTGATTTATATCAAATATATAAATGTTGATATATTTATAATTTTGGATATATTTTGAATTCATGTATTTGATTAGGGTTTGACACTTATATCCACATTGTGACACTTTTATTCATTTGTGTTAAGTCCAGTTGACAAAATATATGGGTCAACACTATACTAAGATATTAGTTTTCATCTTTGAATTAGGAGTGGTTGTATAACCATCGGTAGGGTAGAGCTCTGAAAATAATCAAGCATAGAGGAGCTTCAAAATCTCACACACAAGGTTTGTTTCATTTTTATGTATCTCTCAGCTACGCAATTCTATATGTGTATGAATACATATGTTAACCATTTTGGACAATGATATATCATAGACTCTCAGGTAAGCATTATTAGTAATTAAGCTATGGTGGTTCTATTTTTGCTTTTGTATATGTGAATTGTGAATGATTGAGTAATTGGTGTAACATTGTTTTTGAAAATAATTGTTGCAGATCAAGGGGTGGATGTGTAAATTATTGGTTTTGAAATATGAATCGGTGTAAAATATGTTTGACTTTAAAAGTCAACTAGCAAGATCAAACTTGGTGAGCTTTGTTGGTCAAAAGTGGATAATGGATTATGCTGGTGAAAAGTGGATTATGGATTATAGTTAAACAAAGGACTATCTTAGGATTGTTCCTGGGAAAATTTAATATTTTGGTTTGTGTTGTATTAGAATTTATAATAATCGAGTTGTAGTTTACATGAGGCTGACTTCTGGGTTATGTTTCAAAAGAAGATGGATTGATGAGATTATCAAATAAAAGTAATTTAAAATGATTGTTGTGGTAATGAGTCAGGTTTGAATGAATAATCAGTCTTAATACTAACGTTTTTAAATGCTACGAAGTATTTTTTTTTAAGCTGTCGTGCAACGCACGAGCTTATAAATCTATGTTGCAAATATAACAAAAGACGTTCAATGGCATATTTAATGTATAACACATACAATATGTACCAACATTAACGTATTAATATAGTAATTTTTTAAGCCAACGTGCAACGCACGGGCTATTAAAGCTAGTATATAATATAGTAAAGATGCCTATAAACCGGTCCAATATCCCAGTTAAGTTCATGACTGAATGGCGTTACACATCAAGAAAAGAAAGTTTGTGAAAAATCATGCAAATAATCAAATTAGTAAAAGAGAACATGTTAAGAAATATTTGACGAATGTGAATCAACCTACGTCCTATCAGTTGTTTGTCTTACATTTAATGGATTTAGAAATAAGATGACAAATGGGTGGTTTTCACTTCTTGCTTCTTTCATATCAAAGTATCAAAGAGTGTATATGGAAAAAAAAGTGTTTGAAAGATCATACAAGACAAACCTGAGAGCCCGTCATGTGCCCAACTTGAGGGCCAACAATCACTGGAAAATCAAACCGTCCTAAATGATATAATAGAAGTTAAGAAAAACGAGAATAAAAGTCATTATAAAATACACAAAGAACCCTAGAGCACAACAGGCAACATGTGAAGCAATAGAAAGAAATATGAGAGTAATCTCTGACAGAATAAAAAGAGATATGGAAGCTAATAAAATGCTAAAAGTAAATACGAACAAACCTTGGGAGAGGGAAGCGATATTTCTTAAGTAAATATCATGAAAGTAATTCTTTCTTTCAATAGAGTTTCCATTTTCCAGAACCTATCTACCCTGAGATAATAATACCGACCCCATTTAGTGAAGCTTATTATATTAAAAAATGTTAAATATATACATAACTCACCCAACAATTACAAGCATCACCTTGTGAAGGATATAAAGATAAGAAGAAGAAAAAAAAAAAAAAAATTTGCATCGCCCTCTTGAATCTACAGTTATAGTGTACCCATGGTTGGAGGTGACGGGTTAAATTTATCCTTATTATTGACAGAAAATCAAACAAAGTGCTTCACAAAATCGACAGAAATGGGAGCAATCATCAAGTTATTCGCCTATGAACGGAAATGAAGAACATACATGCTTACTAAAGAATCCGAACTTCTATACAGAGCAGAATAAGAGAAAATGGCAAGCTAACTATATGTTAAATAACCATAGTAAACAGAATACTTATATTATATCCAAATCAGCAATCGTGATAGGTGAAGAAAAAGTTTACCACTCTATTTGAACATCATGAAATAAGGGAAAATAGACCACATACATGATACATGATCATATATATAAATGAAAAGATGCCACCAATAAACCTGTCTAACATCCCAGTTAAGTTCACATTAAAAAGAAACGTACAACCTTCCTGAAAAAGTACTTATCAATAAACTCAACCACTTAACCAATTCAATCTTCACACATACCAATCCCAATGAAGATATTTTTTTTTTTTTTTGAAAGGCAAATTCACAACACTCATTAACACGAATATTTACAATCACGTATATGTCCCAGGTGGGACTTGAACCCTCAACCTCTTGGTTAGAGGGCAACCACGATACCGCTGGACCAAAGCCATTCAAGCAAAATATACACAGACTTTCAACTTGTTTCTTTTCTTTTTCAGACCACTAAATACCAAATTATGTAAAACAGCACAGAATAAGCCTTTCTCGTGTTTCTAATTTACTTCAATATACATTGTTTAGTTATTAAATGACCTTACATCTAACTATTTGTATATGATGCATTCAAATTACTTTTTTTACATACCAGTACAACAATATACCAATATTTTATATTCACGTCAAGTACAAACTCAACATCTATCTATATGTCTCCATCCATATCACTTGCTGCAGACAATGTAGTAAGCATTTCATTCAAACATGTACCTACTTTGACTAAAGTCAGAATCAAACATTCAAGAAAGTACAAATCAAACATTCAATAACGTCATAATCAAATATTCACGAAAGTACAAATCATACATTCAATAACGTCATAGTCGAATATTCACGAAAGTCAGACTCAAACATTCAAGATCATCGAAATCAAACATTCAAGAAATTCGGATTTTAAAACATTCAAGCAAGAGAGATCAAACATTCAAGAAAGCCATAATAAAATGCTGCAAAAATAAAAATATATAATAAACAAATATTAGTACCAGCAGAAGTGGAACCTAATAGCTGGACTCAATGGTGGAAAGCAGTGGACTTAAAGAAGAGCGTCTTGCGGGAAATATTTGCCCTAATGGTGGAAAACAGAGACTTAAAGGAGAACGTTGCAGGGGAAATGTTTGTCCTAATATTATGATGGAAAGCAGTGGCTTAAATAAAGGACTGAATGGTGGTTTAGAACAATTTTGATGGCTATGTCAGGAGTAGAACCACCTGATATCGTGGACTATGGTGGCAGGGGATAAGTGACCTATAGAGACCATCACCAGTTTTGATCGGATGTTTTTGGGGTGTTTTTATAATAGTTTTCACAGCGTCATCTAACAATTCTTTCTTTCAATAGGGTTTCTCACTTTCCAGAACCTATCTACCATGAGAAAATAATACTGACCCAGTCACGGAAATTTACTAAAGCAACTAATGTTAAAACAATAACTCGAACAACAATGAACAGAAATATAATATAGAACAGGTATCACCTGGTGAAGAATACATAGATATGCAACAAGACCTTTTTGTTGAATTTATCTCCCTAAATAAACAAACAATCAAACAAAGTGCTTCAGAATTTCAATAGAAATGTTCGGCCATTGAAATTAAGGCCCCGTTTGGCTCACGGAATCCAATGGGATTCCAGGGAAATGAAATTGAATTTAGACACGCGTCGTGTCTAATTCAATTCCAATTCCGCCGAATTGGATTATGTGAGTCAAACGGGTATAAGGATGTTTCCAAACATTCTGGATGCACCCCTCCTTGCTCGCAGCTGGAACAGGGATAAGTAAAGCAACTTGGAAAAGACATTATAGCCTCATAAGAAATTAAGGATATTTCCAGATGTTAAAAAGTATATCGTAATTATAGCCACTAGTGTAGCGTGGTAGTGAACTAAGCCTCATAAATAATGCTACATGTGTCTCACAACTAATATCATAGCAAAAGCCTGTCCAGGTCACATCATATTAAAACTTCCTAAAACGGTTTCATAAAGAGAAAAAAATGTACGAAAGATCAGCTAAGACAAACCTGAGAGCCATCATTGGCCCAAATACAGAGGCAAAGGTGAATCACACCACTCAAGGATACCCCAAACGAGATCTTTCAAGTTCGGAGAAACGAGAATAAAAGTCAATGCCAAATTCCGCAAAGAACCCTAAAGCAGGGAAGAAAAACAAATATTGAAGCCTATAAAAAGCTAGCAGTAGGTACGAACAAACCTTGGGATAGGGGAAGCACAATTTCTTAACCATGAAGCATAACTTCAAACATTCTGGATGACATGTAGCCAGAGGCGAGTCTAAAAAATCCAAGAATTCCATTTTATTTCAAGTTCATCAATCAGATATCAAGACAAACCGGGCACTAAGATGAGACGTGAAAACAACCGTCCCATTTCGACCTCGATATGCGGAATCATCTTGCACCATATGTATGCACCCTCCTTGCCCGCAGCCTGAATGGGGATAAATAAAGCAACTTGGACAATACATCGTTAGTCATAAGAAGTTAAGCATAAATAAAGCAACTTGGCATATCGCAATTATAGGCACTAGTGTAGCAATGAACTAAGCCTCATAGGTCACATCATTTTAAAATTCCCATTACGCATCAGAGGGTGTGCAAGAGAAAAAAAAAAGTGCACGAAAGATCATGGAAGCCAAACCCCCAAATGGTAAATCATACGGCTCAAGGATACCTCTAATGGTATTTTTTAAAGTTCGGGGAACCGGGAATATAAATCTATGTCAAACAAACCATACAAGGCAACACGTGAAGAAACAGACAGAAATCAAAACAAATCTTTGGATAGGGAAGGGCATCATAGATAAGCACCCGTAGTAGGAAGTGACTGCTTGAAATACTCCTCGTAGATAGACAAACAATCAAACAAAAGCCATCAGGAAAACGATAAAAAAATGTTCTGCCATTCAATAATCCAAACAATGTGGATGCGAAAAACCATCATTGATCATAAACAATTAAATATATTGCAATTATATCCACCAGTGTAGTAGTGTACTAAGCCTCTTACAAAATGCTAAACGTGTCTCAAAAATTGATGTGATCCTCTTAAGCAAACTTCCAAATTGTCCATAGCACATCATTGCGAGATAGAAGTTCAGATTCTATCTGCGATAAAAAAAAAATCAAGAAATGTAAGGATGTTCGAGTGGGAGTAAATATCAAGTAGAGCAACATGAAAAGAAACGAGTAACATACATACTAAGAAACCAAACTTCCATACAAAGCAGCATAATAGAATATGGCAAGCTAACGTGAAGTCGTGATGACAACTAAGGAAATTGTCTGCGGGAAACTTCAAAAATGTATATAGCACATCATTGCCCCATTAAAGTTGATGCTTTCAGTCAGTGACAAAAACAAGAACTCAAAATCGGATTAATCTTCAAGTAAAACACCTCTAAATCTCAAAAAGGGAAATGAACAAACAGAAATGCATACTACAGAAAGCAAACTTTCATTCAAGGCAGCTTAATGGCAACCAAAATATCCATTTTGTAGTTTATATCCAAAGCAAAAAGTGCAGTCGTGAGAACTTTAAGGGTGTAGTTATAAGGTGAGTAATAGTGAATTGCAATGCAATAAGACAAATGAACTCAAAATCTAATCATGTGAATCTTTAATAGAACAATGAGAAATCAGACTGACCTAATAAATTTTGAGAAAGTCAGACAACACATTTCTGAACAAAAATATGTAAACTGACATCTAAACCCTCAAGGTGAGTGTATTACTAACTACAGCACAAGGCATATCAAAGCTATCAAAATTTAACAGATAGCCAAACCAACATCGAATATATCAAAGCTGTCAATATTTAACAGATAGGCAAAGCAGTGTTAAAATCGAAACCACAGGAAACTTTTTACAAGCCAAGAAAATATCAAAACCCACAATTTAAAACAAATTTAGGTGAAAGCTAATCGAAACCGTCAATCATAAACAAAAATTAACAAACCAACATTGAAACCTACAAGGAACTTTTTTAAAAATCTGTCAATCTAAAGATTTGTGCAACAAAGGATCCAACCAACAAAAAAAAGTTTTTTAACAAACCATGGGATGAACCCACATCAAAACGATAAACTAACAAACTTCAAGCCAAGAAAACATCAACCAATACGGCAACAGTCAAACTTAAACAAATTTTGGCTAAACAACAGACTAAAACACAAAGAGTGACCAACAAATTATATTTACGTAGATGAACAAAATAAAGACGATCAGCATAGCCAAAAAAACACCCATATAAATGGACTCAAAATCGATTGAAACACCCACATGAATGTTTGAATCAAAAAAACACCCACATAATTAATATTCGCCCAATAGAAATTAGGGCTCAAAATTGGGGCAGAACACACAGGTTACAAAAGCCACAAAATTTAATCCATATTTACTTAAGGGTTGGATGTTTTGCCAAAAGTAATCTTTAAAGAAAACAGATTTGATTCAAATATGTACCTACTTTGACTAAAGTCATAATCAAATATTCAAGACAGACAGACTCAAACATTCAAGAACGTCATAATCAAATATTCAAGAAAGTCAGAGTCAAACATTCAAGAAAGTCAATCAAACATTCAGGAAGATCGAAATCAAACATTCAAGAAATTCGGATATAATACATTCAAGCAAGACAGATCAAACATTCAAGAAAGCCATAATAAAATTTGTAGCAAAAATAAAGATATATAATAAACATATAAATATATATTGGAAATTAGTACCAGCAGTAGCGGAACCTAATAGCTGGACTCAATGGTGGAAAGCAGTGACTTGAAGAAGAGCGTCTCCAGGGATATATTTTCCCTAATATTATGGTGGAAGGCAGTGGCTTGAAGGAGACCGATGCAGGGGAAATGTTTGCCCTAACGGCTTAAAGGACTCGATCGATGGTGATTTAGCACAATATTTTTTTTTTTTGAAAGGCAAGCTCGCATCAGTCCGGACCGAAGCCTAGTCATCATTTGCACACACACGCGCTTTGGGGCAGGAAACCCGAACCACACTCTGAGGATCCGACCCTTTAACCATCCCGAGGGGCAGGCGGGAGCACAATATTGATGATGGCTATGGAGGAGTAGAACCTGCGTGGACTGTGGTGGAGACTAGTGGCTTTATCGGAGACCATCGCCAGTTTTGGATCGAGGGTTTTGGGTGTGGCGGTTTATACAATTTGTGTTAAAGGTAGGTTTTGGTTTTGGGGATGTTTTTATAGTTTTCACAGCGTCTTCTTAGACCACTCCCTACAGCTAGTTATCCGTTAGTTACCCGCTCATTACCCGTCATTATCCGTAACTAACCATAGGCACGAGCTAGTTACCCGCTTTAGTTATCCGCTTTCACCATGGATTTAATGGAAGTATGAGGTTTAGTTATAGATTTGTGGGTCCCAATGGCTTTTTATTGTTTGGACTTAATGCTTTATTGCCTGTACGTTGTATATTAAGATGGTTATTGTTTTAGCTATGATAGGGAGTGTTTAGTTATGGTTTAGTTATAGAATATTGGTGTTGATGTGGCGATGATGTGAAAGGTTAAAAGGATGAATAGTTTAGTTACGATAGGGAGTAGCCTTACCGTGTATTAAATTATTACCGTTAAAATGTTTGCCCTAATTTTTATATTGTTTATCTCCTTGGCAATTACGCAAATATAATATTGTCGTTAAATAATTCAAATTTAATATTAATATATATATATATATATATATATATATATATATATAATCAAGAGAGAAGCACTTTTTTAGGGGAAAGTGGGGGGAAGTAATTTATTTTCGTTTTTTAAAAAAACTTTGTTCACCAACATTATAGATTAGATAAAAATATGAACATTTAAAAAATACACTTTGTGATGAATGTCATTATTTTGGCGGGAAAACGCTCGAAGAAAAAAATAAAAACATTCAATGCATTGAATGTTTTGCTGCTGAGTTTTTCTTAAGGGGTTAGAAATTAGGGGGTTATAAATTAGGGTTTAGCTATTAGGGTTTAGAAATTAGGGTTTTGGGTTTAGAAATTAGGGTTTAGATTGAATATTTTAACACGAACGGTTTAGAGTTTAGGGTTTAGGATTTTGGGTTGAGGGTTTACGGAGTAAACCCGAAAATCCAAAACCCTAAACCCTAAACTCTAAATCGGGCTAAATTCGAAAAAAACACTTCACACAAGATGAAAACAAAACGATGCAAATAAACTCAGCAGCAAAACATTCAATGCATTGAATGTTTTTTATTTTTTTTCTTCGAGCGTTTTCCCGCCAAAATAATGACATTCATCACAAAGTGTCTTTTTTAAAGGTTCATATATTCATCTAATCTATAATGTTCGTGAACAAAGTTTTTTCAAAAAATGAAAAAACAAAAAAAAATAATTTGCTTCCCTCTTCCCCAAAAAAGTGCTTCCCTCTTGATTATGACCCTATATATATATATATATATATATATATATATATATATGTATATGTATATAAGAAAGTGCTAATATTATGAGACAATCATCTTTCACAGATGATTTAGATTGTGGTTATACTAATTTGATTGAATATGAGAAAGTGCAATTTGTTGATTCAGGTGATGAGCCAAATGTTGGTAATTTCTATGTGTGACGACCCGAAAATTTTCGACCAAATTTAAACTTGATCTTTATATGAAATTCGACACGATAAGCAAAGTCTGTACTGTTGAGTCTCAAAACTTGTGAACTATTTTCATGGATTCATTTGACCTTTGACCATTCTCGACGATTCACGAACAACCATTTGTATATAGACATGTATATATAGATATGTATGCTTATATAATAATAAAAAAATGCATTAATAAAGTATTGTGCGATTCAGTTCTTAGAGTTAAGAACATAAGATAGTTTATGATATATAATAAAAACTTGTTATGTATTAATTATATATATATTATTTTAAAATATATAAAATTATATATTTTAAAAACTTTGAATATATTATTTAGAAATACTTGTGTTATTTTCTTAACAAAGTTAATAACAAATATTTATATATTAATAATGATAGGTTGATACATGTAATATATGCATATATAAAATTCCTATACATAATTATTTATACAAATATTGCAATAAATAATTTATAAACATAATATATATAAAATTATAACATTTCATTTTATGTAAATAATTTCGTTCTAATATTAATTTGTTATATTAATATTATTATTATTAATATTCTTATTAATTATTATTATTAACAATTATTATTAATAATTGTTATTATCATTATTATTGTTACTAATTTTATTATGATAAATTAATATTATTAATACTAACAAATATTATATTATTATTATTATTATTATTATTATTATTATTATTATTATTATTATTATTATTATTAGAATATTTATATTTATTTATAATTATTATTAATAAGATATAAGGACATATTTTTTTTACGCGTTGATATCCCTATCTTCTTTATTTTTTTTCTGTTTCTTTCTTCTTGTTCGATTCTTCAACCTCCCCGTGATTTCATGCCAATCAATTCACTACAATACAAACTGTTTCGATCAAATCATATTACTGCATAATATCGATCCATTAAACAACATATATCCATCACTGCTATTCGTGACATCCAACAGAAATCAAAAGAACCAAACCTAAAACTCTCTCCGCAACATGTTTTAATCGATAACCCAATTTCGAATTAAACCCCAAAAATCTAATTATGCCGAGTTATTATGAATCATCTAATGAAGCTCTTTGTAAATTTTCAAGCTCTGATTTATCAAATTGATTGTTAATTTGATAGTCAAAGCTTTTTGGGCAAAAAGTCAAAATCGAAGTTCTTTGTTCAAATTAGGATTCTTGAAGTGATTACAGGTTTTAATTTGTGGTGTCGAGCAATTGAGAAGTTATTTATAACAACTTGTATGTTGGGATTATAACTTGAAACGATCGAACTAGCTGAATCGAATTTGAAGGTATATATGTTCGTCCATGTTCTGTACAGATACATATACATTTTTTTGTTCTTTCTTTCTTCCTTCTTGACAACCAACACACTTTCATAAATGATGACTGATGATAATGATGAACCCTTATAATCCCTGTTCAAATAACCATTTAAATCGCCACAATCACAAACATAAACCATCATACACCTCACCTAAACTATTGCATCTCTGTTTGGTTGTTAAAACCGTGACCCAAACCAGAAAGACTATTTCCATATATCTGTTTCATAGCCTGACTGCTGCTGCTATTTCCTTTTTCTATTTTATAAATGAAATGTGAAGAAAGCAATGATGAACAGACCAGATTGTTACAGCTCTATTTTTTTTTCTACTGCTGCTCACCTCAGATTATGTTACAGAAACAAAAATCATGATGGTATGTCAATGATAATGATATTTTAGTAATATGATGATGATAGATTATAATATAAATGATGATAAATATAGATGATGGTGATAATGATATGAGATGATACATGTTATACGAGTATTATGATAGGATTATGATCATGTTATGATTATGTTATGATTATGGTTATGATCATGTTATGATTGTGATTATGATAGGATTATGATCATGTTATGATTATGTTATGATTATGATTACAATCGTGTTATGATTATGATTATGATTATGATATGATTATGATTATGTTATGATTATGATTATATTATGATTATGAATAAGTAGATGATGATGATATTATGGTATGATGGAGATAATAATGATAAGATTCAATGACGATGATGATGGAGACAGGCTGAAGCATGGTGCTCTGCAAAGTATAACCGAACCCTCTTAATTATTTTGTAAGACCCGAATATTCGTAGTGTACATATGTGTATATGAGTTACTCAAGTTTGGGGGTTTTGTTGCACATAATTAAAAAGACAAAAGATGCTGAACTGGGAGGGTCGCGCGCCGCGCGGCTAGGTGGCGCGCCGCGCCATCTGTCTGTGACAGATTCTCTCTTTCTTTTAAATTAGATATTTTGAGGGTATTTTGGTAAAATCACTTGGAGGCCGAATTTATTACCCTAGATCAGTTTTGGGGAGCTCATTTACTACTCCCACAACAACCCCATCTTCTCCAATTAAACTCTAGAGAGAGAGTGCAATCCTTGAGAGAGAAAGCTCCATCAAAGGGTGAAAGAGGTTGAATCGGGTCTTAGTGCGAGTTCTAAAGTCGTTCATCTAGTCGCTAGCTACGTAGTGATTGTGTTGGTAAGTCCTAAAACCTAGATTCTTACTTTAATTGCATTAAGGATTAGGGTTTGGGTTAGTGATGCACACAAAACCCACTTGCTAGTAATTTGGGGGTTTTGGGTGAATTTGGGTCATGTAGACTCAAAGGTAACTAATTAGGGTTTTCAAAGTGTTAATTTATGTTTATGAACCTAATTAGTTAGTTAAAGCACTAGAACACTTCAATGATATGTAAATGGGTGTTAATTGGGCATGGATGACCCAAATGGGTGTGTTGACCTTGAAATGGGTCAAATGGGTCTTTAATGACCTAAGTGGCCTAGTAATTATGAAAACGAGTTAGCCTTGTGACCTAAATGTGTTTTAAACCCATCTTGACGAATGATTAGGGTTTTGGTGTGTGTTGACCCAATGTAGGGTTAAGGGTGCAAATGGGTTGAAATTGCACTTTGGGTCAAAATGACTTAGGAAGGGTGAAAGAATTGGTTGACCGACTTGAGTTGCGTTTGATAATATGTATAATGTGATAGGTACGTTACTTTGAGGTTTCGCAAGCTCGGGTATCTTTTCACAAGACTTTGAGGTGAGTGGAATGATTATATGCGTATGTATATAATGTATCTATTTGTTGTAGCGTGAAAGGTGTAGTGTCGAGGTGTTAAGACACCACGTTTCACGTGAAGAGTGTAGCATCGAGGTGTTAAGATGCCACTCGGGTGTAGCATCGAGGTGTTAAGATGCCACCTAGGAGTGTAGTGTCGAGGTGTTAAGACACCACTCCGTAAAATAATGAGTGAAGCATCGAGGTGTTAAGATGCCACTCGGGGTGAAGTGCCGAGGTGTTAAGGTGCCACCCTAGGGGTTAGTGGTGCGAGGTGTTAAGTGCCCTAACGGATGTTATGAACACCGATGGCGTTTTCGCGAGCGCTGTTCCCTTGTACTATTGGTTAACCATGGTTATTTGTGTTGTAAGCATATTATATTATTCGAGTTATATTTATATGCGGTTGTTATGCTAGCTTGTGGTATGGGAGAATTATAGCTTGATATTGCGACGATAAGCTAATGTTGTTTGCTAGCATGTTTGCGGTTGTGTAAGTGTATGCAAGTAGGTATAATTATATATGTATTCGTATAATTATTGCATTCACTAAGCTTTGCTTACCCTCTCGTTGTTTACCATTTTATAGGTTCGGTTTTGGACAAGGGTAAGGGCATCGTTTTGGACTAAAGATCCCGCTTGATGCTAGGGAACGCTTTTGGGCTTTAGTAGCTCTTGGAGTTTGACCGATAGTTGGGTAGTTTAATCCCAAACGCCATGCTCATTGTGTAGTTTGGAACTTAAACTTTTTGGTGGTCGAAACTCGTAAATTGTATTAAACTCGTAAAACGGCCTATGTGGGCCCCGCTTGTAAAACTTTAATTTTATGTTTGAAACATGTTAGTTTTACATATTTGGTTGTATGGTAAAAAGCGTTTTGTCTAAAAGTGCCGGGAACTAGTCAATCTTTTCGCGGTTAAAAGTCCCGGGGACAGCCAGATATGGCGCGGCGCGCGGGCCATATGGCGCGGCGCGCCGATGGTCTGCAACAGAAAATTTTTTTTATTTCGTATTTTCACAAGGTTTTGTCGGGTGTTGGTTTGGGTTGCTACAAGTGGTATCAGAGCATGGTCTAAGGGATTTAGGTGACTTGAGATAGGCGCCTAGACTTAGACTTTTTGTGTGCGCGTTTATGCGGGACTTGTAGGACTTTGGGTCGGATCGGGATTGGTTTGTGCATAGGTTTATGTAAACTAATCATGTGCTATTTGTTATGTATGTTTAGCGAGCATCGAGCGAGATGGACGTTGTACTAGCAAGTTAATGCGACGTGCTCGCGTAACAATGATTAGCTACCATTGTTACGGGCGCAAATCGTGTCGAACGAGCAATGTACGATGATTGTTGAGCAAGATGGGGTAGTGTGGTGTATATGTATATACATCCGTGTTATGTCTTTTTGTTTCGCCGCTTAACCTACTTCGTTTTATAGAATGAAGACGAGAAACGGACCCGATCATGATAACGGAAGTACAAGTGAGGACGCCGAGTTTTCGGCCAAGGTTGAGGCCGTCTTTAAAAAGTTAAAAGCGGATTTTCTTACGGACGTCCGAAAGGTCTTCCAAGATTCGGTCGATGGGCAAGTGACCGATTTGATAAATGAACGAATGAAGGCCACTATCGAAGAGGCCCTTGATGCTAGAAACATTTATCCTCGTGGTGAAGGAGGTGAAGGAAGGCGGGACTTCCACTACAAGAATTTCAAGGACGCTCAACCCCCGATGTTTAATGGGGTACGAGATCCTTTAAAAAGTACATGTTGGATCTCCGACATCGAGGGAGCTTTCCGTACCTCGGAATGTCCTCCCGAGAAGAAGGCGAGGTATGGCTCTAGCATGCTACGAGAAGAGGCTAAGTTATGGTGGGATGATAAAATCAACTTGTATGGTGAGGAACAATGTATGGGCTTGATGTGGGAAGAGTTTAAGAAGGAGTTTTTCAAGGAATACCGAACTTCTTCCGATCTCGATAGAATCCGGGACGAGTTGCACCATTTGCAACAAGGCTCAATGGACTTAGTTACTCTTAAGTCTACATTCTTGGCAAAGACTCGTTTTTGCCCGGAATATGTTGGTGATGATCATAATCTCATGAAGGATTTCTACCGTACTTTGAATGATGAGTACAAGGGGAAGATTAGTCGGGGTATGGCTAAGTCTTTTGAGGAATTGTTCGAGTTGGCTCAGGGTTTTGAGCCGGAGGTTCCAAGAAAGAGTGATTTCATGTTTTCCAAAAGAAAATTTGAGGGTTTTAGTTACTCTAACGCCTCAAGCAAGAAGAGCAAGAGCAAGAGGGGGGCCGAAAGTGTCAATAGTGCAAAGAAGGGCACTATCGGCGAGTTTTCTTATACGTGCTACAATTGTGGGCAATCGGGTCATATGGCTCGTGAGTGTCCGAAACCACGTTCCGGAAACAAAGTCACTTGTTTTAATTGCGGCAAAGAGGGGCATAAGAAGCCGGAGTGTCCCGATTTGCGAATTGATAATGTGAAGCGGTTAGAGAAGGCGGCGGGTATGGCTAGGGGTCGCAACTATTTGATGACCAATGATGAAGCCAAACAATCGCACGAAGTTGTCTCAGGTACTTACATGGTTAATTCTAATCCGGCAAGGATTCTTTTCGATAGCGGTGCAAATTTGTCGTTTGTGTCTCCTAAATTTGTACCTAAACTTAATAGACCGTTAGCTAAGTTAAGTCGTCCGATAGAAGTCGAAATAGCGGACGGCAAGACGGTGCTAGTGGTTGATGTGTGTGAAAATTGTGATGTTGTTTTTGGTTCCGAAACCTTTAAAATTAATCTCATTCCAATGACCTTGGGCGATTTTGATATTGTCGTTGGTATGGATTGGCTCGATCATTACAGAGCCGATATTGCATGCCATGACAAGTTTATTCGTGTGAAGGCCCCAAGTGGGGGAGAGTTAATTATTCATGGTGATAAGCGAAGGAGACCGGTGCCGATATGCACTTTTGCACGGGCACGTCGTTCCGTTGTTACCGGTGGCATGGCTTTCCTTGCTCATGTTGTTGATACTCGTAATGAGTCACCACCTATTCGTGAAATTCCGGTAGTTAATGAGTTTGAAGACGTTTTTCCGGATGAGTTATCGGGTGTTCCGGCGGAAAGACAATTCGAGTTTCGCATTGAGTTGGTTCCGGGGGCTACTCCCATTGCTAAAACTCCTTATCGTTTAGCACCAACAGAAATGCAAGAGTTGTTAAATCAAACCCAAGAGTTGCTCGAGAAGGGTTTTATTCGACCGAGTGCTTCGCCATGGGGCACTCCGGTGTTATTTGTGAAGAAGAAAGATGGTAGTATGCGTATGTGCATTGATTACCGTGAGTTGAATAAAGTGACGATCAAGAATCGTTATCCATTACCTAGGATTGACGATTTATTTGATCAACTTCAAGGTGCAACGTATTTCTCTAAGATCGACCTACGGTCCGGCTATCACCAAATGCGGGTCCGTGAGGAAGACATAGAGAAGACGGCTTTTCGAACGCGTTACGGGCATTATGAGTTTGTAGTTATGCCCTTTGGTCTTACGAATGCACCGGCGGCATTCATGGATCTTATGAACTGAGTGTGCCAACCTATGTTGGACAAGTCGGTAATAGTGTTCATTGACGACATACTAGTCTACTCGAAAAGTATGAACGAGCATGAACGTCATTTGCGTGAAGTATTGAAGACGCTACGAAAGGAGAAGTTGTATGCAAAGTTCTCCAAATGTGAATTTTGGCTAAGGGAAGTTCAATTCCTTTGTCATATCGTGAACGAAAACGGTATTCAAGTAGATCCGGGGAAGATAGAAACGGTGAAGAGTTGGGGACGACCGACTACGCCTACGGAAATCCGAAGTTTTCTCGGATTGGCCGGTTATTATCGTCGGTTTATCCAAGACTTTTCTAAGATTGCTTCTCCATTGACGAAGTTGACAAGAAAGAATGCTAGGTTCAATTGGGAGAACGAGCAAGAAATTGCTTTTCAATTGTTAAAAGAGAAGTTGTGTCAAGCTCCGGTGTTAGTGTTGCCGGAAGGTGTTGAAGACATGGTGGTTTATTGTGATGCTTCCTTAAATGGTCTCGGGTGTGTTCTAATGCAAAGAGGTAAGGTTATCGCTTATGCCTCTCGACAATTAAAGGAACATGAAACGAGGTATCTGACTCATGATCTTGAGTTGGCGGCGGTAGTGCATGCGTTGAAAATTTGGCGCCATTACTTGTATGGTGTC
Source organism: Rutidosis leptorrhynchoides (assembly GCF_046630445.1). NCBI lineage: Eukaryota > Viridiplantae > Streptophyta > Magnoliopsida > Asterales > Asteraceae > Rutidosis > Rutidosis leptorrhynchoides. The sequence goes on along the minus strand of NC_092333.1, from coordinate 607,823,430 downwards.
AAGTGTACGATTTATTCGGATCATAAGAGTTTGAAACATCTCTTTAATCAACGAGATTTGAATTATCGCCAACGTAGGTGGATGGATGTAGTGAAAGACTACGATTGTGAAATACTTTATCATCCGGGTAAGGCGAATGTGGTCGCGGATGCGTTGAGTCGAAAGAGTCAACATCCGGCGATAAAAGTGGGGTCGTTACGTTTGATTATTACCAACGATTTTCTTGAAAAGCTTGGTGAGATTCAAATAGAGGCTTATGTTCACAACAAGCATACAGAGCGAATCGTGGGCCAATCGGAGTTTATTACTATGGGTCCGCGTGGGTTGTTGTCCTTTCAAGGAAGGGTGTGGGTGCCTAAGATGGGTGATTACCGACGAGTGCTACTTGATGAAGCACATAAGACAAAATACTCCATTCATCCGGGCGCGACGAAAATGTACCTTGACTTGAAGAATGATTATTGGTGGCCGGGCATGAAACATGATGTTGTGAAGTATGTTGAGCAATGTGTCACGTGTTTACAAGTAAAAGCCGAACACCAAAAGCCGTATGGTAAGTTGCAACCATTAGAAATCCCGAAATGGAAATGGGAGCACATTACCATGGATTTCATTACAAAGTTACCTAAAACGGCGAGAACCCAATTCGATTCGATTTGGGTTATAGTTGACCGATTGACAAAAGCGCTTTGTTTCTTCCCATTAAAGAAGCGATATCGTCGGAGACCTTGGCTAAGTTGTTTATCAAGGAAGTGGTCTCGAGACATGGGGTTCCTATATCTATTATTTCGGATCGAGATACCCGTTTTACATCTCGGTTTTGGGAAAAGTTTCATGAAGATATGGGTACGCAATTGAAGTTGAGCACGGCATATCATCCTCAAACGGACGGTCAAACCGAACGTACGAATCAAACTTTGGAAGATATGCTACGAGCGTGCATCATTGACTTCGGTGGTAGTTGGGATGAGCATTTGCCTTTGGTGGAATTCTCGTACAATAATAGTTATCATACTAGTATCGGGATGCCACCTTACGAAATGCTTTATAGGCGTAGGTGTCGAACTCCCGTTTGTTGGGGAGAAGTGGGTCAAAGAGAGATCGGGAGTACCGATTTGGTTTTAGAGACCAATAGCAAGATCGATTTGATTCGGGAACATTTGAAGAAGGCTCAAGATAGGCAAAAGTCGTATGCCGATAGACGTAGGCGATTGATTGAGTTCCAAGAAGGCGATATGGTGATGCTTAAGGTTTCGCCATGGAAGGGTATTATTCGATTTCGAAAACGGGGAAAGTTAGCTCCTCGGTTTATTGGGCCATTCAAGGTTTCAGCTCGTGTTGGTGAAGTTGCATATCGATTGGAATTACCCGAAGAGCTTGCGGGGATCCATAATACATTTCATGTTTCCCACCTCCGTAAGTGTCTTGCGGATGATTCCTCATGGATGCCCTTAGACGAGATCGAGCTAAACAACAAGTTAGATTATGTCGAGGAACCGATTGCTATCCTTGACGAGAAGGTGAAAAAGTTGAGAAATAAAGAGGTGAGAACTTTCAAGGTTCAATGGCGACGAGGTAAAGGTTCCGAGTTCACTTGGGAACCCGAAGAGTTCGTGTTGGTTTATCTTCCCTCGTGTCATGCGGCTTGGATTGCGAGGACGCAATCCGAATAAGTGGGGGAGAGTTGTAAGACCCGAATATTCGTAGTGTACATATGTGTATATGAGTTACTCAAGTTTGGGGTTTTTGTTGCACATAATTAAAAAGACAAAAGATGCTGAACTGGGAGGGTCGCGCGCCGCGCGGCTAGGTGGCGCGCCGCGCCATCTGTCTGTGACAGATTCTCTCTTTCTTTTAAATTAGATATTTTGAGGGTATTTTGGTAAAATCACTTGGAGGCCGAATTTATTACCCTAGATCAGTTTTGGGGAGCTCATTTACGACTCCCACAACAACCCCATCTTCTCCAATTAAACTCTAGAGAGAGAGTGCAATCCTTGAGAGAGAAAGCTCCATCAAAGGGTGAAAGAGGTTGAATCGGGTCTTAGTGCGAGTTCTAAAGTCGTTCATCTAGTCGCTAGCTACGTAGTGATTGTGTTGGTAAGTCCTAAAACCTAGATTCTTACTTTAATTGCATTAAGGATTAGGGTTTGGGTTAGTGATGCACACAAAACCCACTTGCTAGTAATTTGGGGGTTTTGGGTGAATTTGGGTCATGTAGACTCAAAGGTAACTAATTAGGGTTTTCAAAGTGTTAATTTATGTTTATGAACCTAATTAGTTAGTTAAAGCACTAGAACACTTCAATGATATGTAAATGGGTGTTAATTGGGCATGGATGACCCAAATGGGTGTGTTGACCTTGAAATGGGTCAAATGGGTCTTTAATGACCTAAGTGGCCTAGTAATTATGAAAACGAGTTAGCCTTGTGACCTAAATGTGTTTTAAACCCATCTTGACGAATGATTAGGGTTTTGGTGTGTGTTGACCCAATGTAGGGTTAAGGGTGCAAATGGGTTGAAATTGCACTTTGGGTCAAAATGACTTAGGAAGGGTGAAAGAATTGGTTGACCGACTTGAGTTGCGTTTGATAATATGTATAATGTGATAGGTACGTTACTTTGAGGTTTCGCAAGCTCGGGTATCTTTTCACAAGACTTTGAGGTGAGTGGAATGATTATATGCGTATGTATATAATGTATCTATTTGTTGTAGCGTGAAAGGTGTAGTGTCGAGGTGTTAAGACACCACGTTTCACGTGAAGAGTGTAGCATTGAGGTGTTAAGATGCCACTCGGGTGTAGCATCGAGGTGTTAAGATGCCACCTAGGAGTGTAGTGTCGAGGTGTTAAGACACCACTCCGTAAAATAATGAGTGAAGCATCGAGGTGTTAAGATGCCACTCGGGGTGAAGTGCCGAGGTGTTAAGGTGCCACCCTAGGGGTTAGTGGTGCGAGGTGTTAAGTGCCCTAACGGATGTTATGAACACCGATGGCGTTTTCGCGAGCGCCGTTCCCTTGTACTATTGGTTAACCATGGTTATTTGTGTTGTAAGCATATTATATTATTCGAGTTATATTTATATGCGGTTGTTATGCTAGCTTGTGGTATGGGAGAATTATAGCTTGATATTGCGACGATAAGCTAATGTTGTTTGCTAGCATGTTTGCGGTTGTGTAAGTGTATGCAAGTAGGTATAATTATATATGTATTCGTATAATTATTGCATTCACTAAGCTTTGCTTACCCTCTCGTTGTTTACCATTTTATAGGTTCGGTTTTGGACAAGGGTAAGGGCATCGTTTTGGACTAAAGATCCCGCTTGATGCTAGGGGACGCTTTTGGGCTTTAGTAGCTCTTGGAGTTTGACCGATAGTTGGGTAGTTTAATCCCAAACGCCATGCTCATTGTGTAGTTTGGAACTTAAACTTTTTGGTGGTCGAAACTCGTAAATTGTATTAAACTCGTAAAACGGCTGATGTGGGCCCCGCTTGTAAAACTTTAATTTTATGTTTGAAACATGTTAGTTTTACATATTTGGTTGTATGGTAAAAAGCGTTTTGTCTAAAAGTGCCGGGAACTAGTCAATCTTTTCGCGGTTAAAAGTCCCGGAGAATAGGGTTCCTCTAAGGAAGTGGAATGTTGACCGGACGCGCCACCGGAACCAGAGAGCATAAGTCTGTCTTTCTCCGACGCCTTTTCCTGGGCGTCAGAGGAATCTTGAAGATGGACTAGAGGGACTCCCATGCGTAACCCTGAGAAATAACAAACTTGATTAGTTTCTCCCATTGAGATTCTGGTGACGTAGCGGGGTTATTATCAGGGTTTTCAAAATACCCACCTTTGCTGGGAATCTCCTCAAAATTTTTTAAGTTGCTTTCTGCAACTTCTAGCGGCGTTTTCTTCTTTTTGTGACCGCCAGTCGGGACGGTCACTTTTGGGGGAGAACGAGGGCGTTTCTGCTGTTGTTGTTGCTGTTCCGGTTGAATTATGGGGACAGCAACGGAAATTGAATCCGGATTAGTGACGAGAGTTGAGCCGGTTGTAGGTTGAGTTGTCGCCACGTCACTGGCGGCATTGGTAGACGAACCAACAGCAACCTCTCCATCTTTCAAAGGATGGCCTTCCGGAAGATTAGCCTTTGGAAACCTCTTGAAGGATACGCCATCCAGATTGGGGCGGCGGAGAACTCTGTTGAATTCCATCTCTGCAAAAGATTACATGGAGTTAGAAAAATTATATGAAGAGAACTTACAAAATTAGAGACGTTACGGCACGGAGAGCATACCCCTTCCATCACATAGGATCAATGGCACCCTATCTGTCCACGGCCAATAATGCTGAACGTTACAAAGTTTCAGCATCACCTCGCCGTAAGGACGCATTTCCAGCGTGGCGTCCTTGCATAAATTGAACAGCTCCTGTTCTCCTTGGTCTAGGTCCGGAGTCTTGGAGACGTCAGATGAACGCGTAGAATGACATTGTGTGAGGTGGGCACGCTCTTCGCCCAGTAAGTCGGTATGCGCAAAGAAAAACATGCCCCTCCAATCGTGGAGGGACGGAGACTTCTTGGTGGTGAAGTTGCACTTTTTCTCGAAAGTGTACCACCCCTTCCCCGACGCAGTAAGTTTGAACGTTGCTCGGAACACGTTCAAACTCGCTGGTCTATTCTGTCCTCTAAAGAACATCTCAAAAATGGTAACACGCTGCCATGCGTGTGGATGTAATTGTGAAACGCCGATATGATAGTGTTCTAATACAGACACTATAAACGGGCTGAATGGGAAGCGTAAGTTGCCTAACGCAACCGCCTTCCAGTATAATGTAAAATAATGTTGTGGCGGCTCATCGGCACGCTGCCCAGGAATCGTAACCATCTTCGGTATGTCACGCAGTACCGGATACTCATCTATAAATTTCTCCACCTGCTCCGCTGTAACGGTTGTATTTTCTGAAGCGACGTTAGCCTTAGACATTTTTATATTTTACCTTAGAAAATAAGCGGCACGCATATCACGAAAGCAAAGAAAAAATTATTTAAATACTCAGGAGGCGGAGAGAAAGGTGTGAAAATGAAGAGGTAAAAACGCTGTATTTATAGAGCAAATTTACCGTGGGCCCGATTATTGGGCTTTGATCCTGATCGAACACGTGTCATGGGAAGGCCGATCCACAGCCGTTGGATTCGCGGTGTTTCATTGTTACAGCTGTAAAAATAATGATTGCTGACATCATCCTCTAGTAGGACCTATGGGGGAACATGATTTGGCGATTTTCGGCATGTCAGTAATGATGATCATTAATAATTTTTTATTTTTCCTACTTTGGTTACAATCAAAAGGCATTTTGATTCCAACCAAACTGGGGGAACTTAATGATGTACGTCCCGCGATGGACGTCACGCATGACGCATGGCGTATCTCCTAGCTGGGCACTTGCTTTTCTAGCTCAACTTTAGCACTGCTAAGTCAACAAACCATGATCATTGCTACGCTACGTCACCCGTTGCGTACCGTTAGTGGCGTTGTTGACTGGGTCCACTAAGCTGACTGCTCGCCCGATAAATTAGGAGAACGTGGAGTAAGTAGTGGGCATGATTAGAGGATTCCAAGAATGGTAATCGTGGATTAGTAGGTTGATGGCGGTTACCCTTGGTAACCGCCAATCTCATTCCTATAAATACTAACCATAATCAAACATTTGAGGGTAATCAATAAACACACCATCGCTGATCACTCTTTTAAGTTCACCTTGGAGGCTCGGCAAAAGTCAACCACCACAACACCCCTCATATCCATCACATCTACCGGAGGAACACCTTCCGAAGGTTAGTCATTTCACATCACTGCACTCAAGTCAATTTTGATCATTGATCAGTAAGTTAGTGGGGAGAAAAAATAGTTGTTGTTAATAAATATAATTAACATGATTATTCCATTACTTGGTTCATTACCCTCAATTTAGTGGAGAATGATGCATACTTACTAGTGGGTAATGATAATATTACCTTATTACAACCAAGCATCATTAATCATTATTATTTTCATTCCACACCTACTAATACTCCCAACCAAACAAACCCCAAGTGTCTAAAAGTGATGGTCCAGGTGTCCTATTTATAGGCATACGAGCTCCTGGATATTCAGAGACACGTGTCACATTTGTTTGATAGTCTAACAACATTATGATTGACTGATTTATGCGAAAAACGTATAACCGACTTTGAGCTTTACGCTGATGTGGCATGCACATGTTATCCACGCACTTTATGTATAGATATTTAGGGCTTACGCTCCGTTTAGCAGCCTTCAGGCTTACGCAAAATGCTGATCGCCTGACCTGACGTGTAATTTTTTTTATGACCTTAGCGGAAAATGTTGAACGGCTTACCATCTTCACGAATGAAATACAAAGATGGGACATGGGCTAAAGTAGTTTGATACGCCTGCCAAAACAACAATCAGGTTGGTGCTTATCTAAAAGATGAAAACTCTGCCAATCTCTTTACCGACCAGAAAAATAACAAATAGTCTATATGCGCATGTGTTGAACTTCATGCCCGTATTACTCCAATCATTTCAATGCAATCAAGATTATTGCTACATTTCATAAGTTTATCGTTTGTTAATGCATTCTATAATTGATTAAACAAAGTTTAGAAACAGACAAAAAAAGGTCAAGGAGACGGGAATATAGCATGCTACAAATCTACATTCCTCAAAGATGACATTTTTTTGGAAAATACAAAAGGTAAGAAGTCTAATATAGGAACTAGTATGAGCTTACCTAGTGGTTCTGGTATTAAACAACGATTTATCGGCTTTTTGGTAAATACCCATTGAGCTGGCTTAGAACACATAATATGTGCTTGAGTAGCATTCTTCGTCCGGTTTGCTTTCAAGTTTCACCCAATCAGGTTCCTACGAAGTGAGACTTGTAAACACGGTATGTACACATTATCTGAAGTTAGACTTGATCAACCCACAGTTTCTCATCGTTGATGGGTTACTTCAGTATCGTACAAAAGGCTCTTTGAGACTAAGTTGTCTTTCCAATGCAGAAAAATGTTTCATCATTATACAAACACCAATACCTTAGTGTCTACATAATTTGAAGATCGATAGGTCTAATAAATAAACCATACAAACACCAATACCTTAGTGTCTACATAATTTAAAGATCGATAGGTCTAATAAATAAACCAAAACAACTTAATGGAAATACAGAAACATAAATAATCTAAAAAGAGAATACATTAGGTGGCTGGCTAGCTCATGCATAACCACACATCATTTGCATGACCAGATTGAAACATTCAGCTAACAAAGACACATGAAAAAGGGTTCATTATATTAAAAATCAAAACATTCGTAGATGAGTAAGTTATTATGGTAGATCCTTATAACATGTATATAATCTGTGCACGGTAATGTTTTATTATGATAATCTGTGCATGGTAATGTTTTGTATTATTATAACATGTTTATGAAGCTGAGCATATATACCTTGTAAAAAAAAAAACAAAGTATTCTTTATAGATCGCTGAGTCACCCCAATTCTGAGCTAATGGGTCTAAAGCGGGAACTGCAGTAAATAGACATGTGCATAATAAAAAAACATTAACAAAAGTTTGTGATCTCATTTTACTAATAAGTACAGAAAGATATGAACATCAACTTCTGGTCTGAAGTTAGATAAAAATATACAAGTACCTGCGTCTTTGTCTCCATGTGCATTTACATATTTATTTTGATGGGCTTGATGTAGCTACTCAAGATGGGCTTGATGTAGCTGCTCAAGTATGGGATACATCAAGTTATGTTACATGTTTTGGTCACAAATTAGGTGAAGTAGACTCCAAAGATGATTCTAAATTAGAGGCATGGAAATGAATAGATTAAACCATACTGTAGCATATTGTTCCAAAGTGTGTATTGACAGCAGCAAACATATGTTCTTTGAATTCCAATTCCAATTAGTATACGTAACATATACTAACTTCAGAGGATGTAGTCATTTAAATGCACGTGTTCATATTAGTCGCTTAACTTTAATATTATAAACCCGTAACTTAAAATGTCAACAACTATTTACAACTGTCAGCGAATTGTTAAACTTGTGTATGTTCATGTTCGTTTGGATCAGAATTAGTCAGATACTGGCTAATTAATGGAGCCTAATTACTCAGATGACATGCTAAAAGAAATCTGATTGGGACACACAGAATACAAATGTTTGATAAATAATAAGAAAGAGAATGACTACCTGAATTATGTGAAGCCAAGTTTATTATTGTTGCAGCTGCTCGATGCATTTGAATATAAAATCGACATAACATGGCCAAATATTTCCACCTCTGTTTACAAGCTTAAAAAACTCTAATATAGAGATTAGTATGTGCAAACCTAGTGGTTCTAGTATTAAACAAAGATTAATCAGCTTTTTGTTTTGCCACCAGAATTGTTCCTAAAAAGCTGGCTTAAAAGTTAAAACACATTTATGTGCTGAGTCAATTAACCAGAAACACTTTTGTGTCTTTATATTCTTTGTAATTAGCAGAGTCAATTAAGGAGGAAGTAGGATGTTAAGTTGAGTTAAAAGGACCGAAAAAATAACGCGTCTATTTTCAAATCATACTTACCCACAAGCTTTTATCCGCACCATGGCTTGGGTCTAGTTTAAGCTGTCAAACAAATGGACAAGAAGAAAAATGCCTGTGAGTTAGAAATATGCACTTTCTTAATCAATATTAACCATTCTAGAAAACTAATAATAGTTTGATTGCCATTATATTTTTAGTAATTTTCATAATTCGTCCAAGATCGTCCGCATCAGGTGAATTCAATTATAGGAGTTACAGTGCTGATAAAGGTCTTGTAAATTTAAAATGTTAAAGCTACAAGTTTCTGATCAGATGATAATTCTAGCCATTAGTAAATTGATAAGACATAGAGAAAAACTAAAAGTTAATCTATAAACAGCTTACAGTTACAGCAACTCCTTTGACTTTGCTATCCAAGCGATGATTCTCACATGTGTGTGCCTCATCTTCAACATAAAAGTAAGAAAGCAAAGAGAAAAGGCGCGTGCAATGGAAGAAAGAACTCAATAAGAGACGCAACGGAAGAAAGAACTCAATAAGAGACACAACTTTAGCCGTACCCAATGGAGAATAAGAAGCATATGATGAAATTTATGTACCTTATAATACCATGCTGAGCATGCCACTAAGTGTAGCCGAACCTCATGGAAAATTAAAAGGATAACATGGAGATCAGGTACCTTATAAGGTGATCAAGAAAATTAAAATTAAGCCATCTTAATAAATCCCAACCATTAATTGATCTACTAAGAGTGCTCCCAACCATGACAAGCTCCGTGAAATCAACTTAGAGCCTTTTCTTTGCCTACAATAACAGACAAATAATATATAAAGCCCAAATATGATAACCTGAATGTCTCGCATGAACAACTGCTTCAGATGGCACCTGGTCACACACTGTTGGGGGTGGTAGCGTATATAACTCACACGTGTTGTCCAAAAATAGGCAATATAATGTGGCAAAAAGGGCAGGTAGAATATCAGGTTAAAACATTGAAAGATTAGTAAGTCAAATATTGACTCAAATGCTTTGGGAGAGAATTTGTCATTTCATTTTACTCCTTATTGGTAGACACGGGGAGTCCAACAACGTACATTGCATGTACTAATTGTTTTGAGCACTGCGGGAAACATGAAAATTCTAGGTTTGACCCAAGTGTTTCATGGACATATGAATCGACGTCATGCCTAGATTATCGTAAATCCTGCATTTGTGATGAAAAGAACAATTGATGGCATACTATTACATATGCAGATCACAGTAGTTATACCGCTACAATTGGTCGGGACCGATTTTCTTTTGGATCGTTTGAAGCAAGCTTGATGTTCGGGTGTGTTACCAAAGAAACTGGTAACATACTTGCACAATATGTTGATGTCATATTTTGGTTGGGAGCTCATGGATGTTTTAGCATATTTAGAAAACTGGTAGCTAATAGAATCATTACTGAAAAATTCAGTTTATGTCATGGGCCATTATTGGATTTTGATGATGTTGGTGGAGGACTTATGGTCCTCGGTGATATTGAAAACTTCAATGATACTGGAGCTGTCTATACCAATATAACTAAGCCAACGAAAGAAGCGTAATTTTCTGTTTTCTTTATCTCTTTATTTTACATTTACATTGTGGTGTCCTAACCTAAATTTATTATTTCTTTTTTATAGTCCACATTACAACATAAAATTAGTAGAGATACGTTTCAGTGACAAGACTATTCTCCTCAATTCTAAGACAATTGTGAATAGTGAAACTACTCTTTGGCTGCTACCTAAGTCTTTATATCATCCATAATGTAGCAATAAAAGAGTAGTTCCACTGTCCACAACTGTCCTGGAATTGACTGGAATAGTCTTGTCACCGACACGTATCTCTACTAATTTTATGTTGTAATGTGGACTATAAAAAAATAATAATAAATTTAGGTTGTGACACTATAATGTACATGTAAAATAAAGAGATAAAGAAAACAGAAAATTACGCTTCTTTAGTTGGCTTAGTTATATTGGTATAGACAGTTCCAGTATCATTGAAGTTTTCAATATCACCGTCCTCCACCAACATCATCAAAATCCATTAATGGCCCATGATATAAACTGAATTTTTCAGTAATGATTCTATTAGCTACCAGTTGTCTAAATATGCTAAAAGATCCATGAGCTCCCAACCCAAACATGTCATCAATATATTGTTCAAGTATGTTACCAGTTTCTTTGGTAAGACACCCGAACATCAAGCTTGCTTCAAACGATCCAAAAAAAATCGGTCCCGACCAATTGTAGCGGTATAACTACTGTGATCTGCATATGTAGTAGTATGCCAGCAATTGTTCTTTTCTTCACAAATTCAGGATTTACGATAATCTAGGCATGACGTCGATTCATATGTCCATGAATCTCTTGGGTCAAACCTAGGATTTTCATGTTTCCCGCAGTGCTCAACACAATTAGTACAGGGGATGTACGTTGTTGAACTCCCTGCGTCTACCAATAAGGAGTAAAATGAAATGACAAATTTACCCCCAAAGCATTTGAGTCAATATTCGACTTACTAATCTTTCAATGCCCTTTTTGCCACATTATATTGCCCATTTTTGTACAACATGTGTGAGTTATACACGTTACCACCCCCAACAGTGTGTGATCGGGTGCCAGTTGAAGTAACCATCTGAAGCAGTTGTTCATGCGAGACATTCAGGTTATCATATTTGGGTTATATATATTATTTGTCTGTTATTTTAGGCAAAGAAAAAGCTCTAAGTTGATTTCACGGAGTTTGTCATGGTTGGGAGCACTCTTAGTAGATCAATTATTGGTTGAGATTTATTAAGATGACTTAATTTAAGTTTTCTTGATCACCTTATAAGGTGTACCTGATCTTCATGTTATCCTTTTAATTTTCCATGAGGTTCGGCTACACTTAGTGACATGCTCAGCATGGTATTATAAGGTACATAAATTTCATCATATGCTTCTTATTCTCCATTGGGTATGGCTAAAGTTGCGTCTCTTATTGTTCTTTCTTCCATTGCACGCGCCTTTTCTCTTTGCTAAGTAGTCTCTTATTGAATTTGTACGTTGTTCGAATCATTTACGTTTAAAATAAACTAAGTAGTTATACTCTTTAAACTAACATTTGGGTGACGTTAGACCCTTACTGCCTTTTTAAGCCGACTTCTTTAACTTTTTGTAAAACTAGTCTCAAGTAAAATTAAGCGCAAACAAGAATGTATGCCCCGATGTATATGTCACCCTATTTTTTAACACATTAACCGACCCACCCATAATGCCACCTCTATCAAACACCTATCGTTTCATCTCTGGTAAAATTAAGCTTATAGCTTAGAAACATACCAGGCATCCACCAGGGACAACTTTGTAAATTCCTTCCAAGATAGGACAAGAGCATTCTGTACACAAAGCAATGAGGGTTTTATAGTCAGACAAATAAACAATTACAAGAATCACCATTAAAAATTGACAAGCCAATAGCACAACCACAGAGGCTCATCATTATCCATAAGGTATGCACGAACCACAAACTGTAACTTACACTTGTAACTTATGACTGGACCAAAAATCATGACTATAAACTCACTAACTCGATGCTACTTTATTGAAAATTCCACAACCACCTCAAGATATAAAAACAAATAAACTTACTATGACGACCTGAATGTCTCGCATGAAAAAATGCATCAGCTGGCAAGGTCTGTTGGGGGTTGAAACTTGCATTTAAAGGGTGATTACCTCAACAAATGAGAACCACACCAGTCCATAGCTGCAGATAGAAGGGTAAAAGTAATATTATAATAGAATCAGTTAGATTAGATCACCAAATAATATGAATTTAAGAAAACCTTTGTGAATACCATAAATTTAACAAACCTTTTTGGATACCTAGAAATCTACATTTATAAACACGTGAAGCCTCAAAAGGTTCAGACTGGTAAAAGCTCGTCATACAAAAAATCTTTCATTTCTGAAAATGGGAGCGACATAAAAAAAAAGGCAAGCGTGTGTATATTATATTTGGCAAGAGAGGAATTTGAGGTTATTTCAGGGCAAGTCCAGACCATTGGTAAATTTGGTTAATATTATCAAAAAGAACATAACCCTGAAATTGAATGGTTTGACTATTAAAAAGTCAAGGCAAGCAAAATTGGCTTTTGAACTTTGGAATTTAAATGGTGATGGGTGCAAAGGGAAGACAGTTACTAATGATTTGACATAAGTTCATGGTTTGTACAAGGAGAAGAAGGTGCATGGTTTTTTGTTATAGTTTGACTTTTTTTGGTCAAGCTTTGACTGGGTATGATTTCTGCTATGCTGGTTGGTCTTTGCTGATCTGGTGTGATTATAGTATTGGAACAAATATTGCTTGGTAGTTTGTTAGGTGGTTGTGTGTGTTGGCTAATCCTATACTAGGTAGGGTTAATGTAAGTGTGCAAAAAATGAAAAAAGAGGTTCGAAAGTGTCATGTTTGTTTTGGTAGTGGTTTTTTGTGATACAGGTACTTTATTTCAAGAGAAGATGGTGTTAATGTTTTGAAGTATGAAAGCAATGAAGGAATGCAATTTTGGACTTTTAGAGTCAATGCTGATCAACTAATCAAAGTCAAAGCTGGTCAAGATATAGTTGATTTGCAGTTCAAAGATTATGAAGATAAAAGATTTAGAGTTTTGAAGGCTGTTATGATGAATGGTTTGAAGATTGATTGCTTTGAAGAGCTAAAGAACAAAAGTCAAAAGAGGTCAAAGCTGAGGAATATTTCGAAGATTTTTGGGACCTGTTTCTGCTTGCTGACTTCAGGTTTGTATTTGAATTATATTATGAATATGATTTGTGATTTATGTGCAGGTAAATCTGTATGAGTGCTGTAAAAATACCAATAAACTTCAACTTACCTGATAGGTAAAAGATCTCAGTGCTTCTCAAATCCCTGGACAACATCCGTAGAGTTGTCAATTAGCAAAAGACAATTAAACACGAATAATCACATAAAATTTACTGGTGTTATATGAAGTATACATTTTAAGTCCCTCATTCTTGTTCAATTTTCATCTTAACCCTCCAAAACTGAAAGATACAATAGTAATATTGAAATATATTGTAACTAATAAAACGGTACAGTTATATTTCTAAGTAATAAAAATGACATATGCAAAGTTAAACTAATAATATAAAATACATAAAAAAAGTTTATATACATGTATAAAATATGATGATTTTTGTAGTTTAATTAGTTGAAGATTATGTGAATAGTCCCTGTAAATAGTTTTAACAGACTCAGTTAACTTTTGTTAGGGTGAGGGATGAAATTGGGACTTTAAAATGCTTTTAAGAATGAAAAATGCAGAAAATAAAACAAATGGATGAAACGGACAAAAAGTGAAAACCACAATACGAAATGAACAATTTTGTCTAGAAAAAGCCTAAAATAAATAAAACTGATACCAATATAAGAATATGATTCATAGAAAATCGAATCTAGGTTCCCAACCATAAATAGAAAAAAATAGGAAGGGGTGGTGTAAGGTCGTTCATAGTGGCGAAGATTTTGAAGGTCATACGGGAGGTTGTAACTCGCTAGAGTTTTAGAGGCCATATCGTCGAGTGACGGTAGATTGGAAGCAAGGAAATTTACCTAAGTGAACATATAAAGATTAAACGTGATGTGTTTTGACCGTGAAGTTAGTTTATGAGCAATACGAGGCTTCAAATGCATAAAATTCAATTTCGAGAAGTTGTGGCGATTTAATTGACATTATCAGATTAATAATGTGAAGACACCTTAACAAGAGATTTTCACCGGAAAATATAAAATCAACAATATGACATCAACTTTATCTCCCAATTTTACATATTATACTTCAATGTCGTCTCTGCTAAGATATCATGAAGAGTACAATCCCTGTATACTATGTACTAGAGGCGGCAATATGGATGGGTTTGATCCGGAAATGTTTAGTATACCTAATTCTATATTATACCTTAACATTTAACCGATTCCCTTTTTTATTATTTTACCCGTTAGAAATACAACATGACCTGATTGGCCCATCCATAAGTAAATGGGTCGAAATTCCTATAATTATTAATACATTTATGAAAAATAACAAAGTAAAATCACCATTAGGATGAAGCCAGCCCTAAGAAATAAGTTAAACAATGTGATGAGATATTAGTATATTACCGTTTTTATATCTGAGTTGCAAAAGTTGGACCATCAATAGCTCTAGCCAATCTTAGCTGATTTTGGTAGCCATTGGGTTGGTTTAAAACAAATGATCCATGATGTTGGTGTCATGACTCTTTAAAAGGTAATAAAAATAGATCTCTTTTTGTCAGTTAAAAAACTTTATTGATTAAAAAAACTACCTGTCTTGTTAACTTATTTCTCTTATTCTGTTCCAGGTATTACTTGGGCTTTCTGGCATAGTACTTGTCATGTTCTCTGTTATTAGATCAGTTAGTGATTACATGTTGTCATGTTTTCTGTTATTGCCTATTTTTATGTATTATTCTCATTGCATGGTTTGTGATTACAGGCAGTGTTGTAAAAAAAACCCGATTACTCGCCGATTAATCTCCGATTAATCATTTTTAAAAGCAATCCGTTCCGATTTCCAAAAATCCGTTTAACTAAACGGTCAACGTCAATTGATGGGTTAAAATCGAATTTGGTAACCAGAGTCGGTCAAAGTAAAAAATTGTTACCATTTTAACATGAATTTAAACTAAAACTTTATAGTTTTGGAGGAAAATGTACAATTTTAGACAATTATGTTAAAGTTTATATTTATATAAATGATTTTTTCTACAATTACACATATAATTTTTAAAATTTAATATTTCAATGTATACAGTACAATCCAATTAATCCCCGATTAATCTCCGAATTACCGATTAATCTTTCTAAAGTCCCGACCGATTAATCCCCGAATAGCGAATTTGCAACCTTGATTACAGGTATCACTATGAGCTGGTAGGTTTGGGTCATAAAAGGTTGATTGGGTTGGGCTGACCTGATACCTTTTTATATTTATTTTACACAAGTAAATTAATTTATGTATTAATCAAATATGGTCACACGAACTATGTGCATACAATCTGGTATTAATGGGTTGAAATTGCCATCTCTAAGTAAAGGCTTCCATCTTTAATGATACCGCAACCCGCATGCACACCTCATATGTATGCGGGCGCTTACTAGTGTGCGTATGCGTGTGCTTGTGTGCGTTATGCGGTATGCGGATTCGTATCTGATGCCTTTGTTCTCGGTACAGCGATTACTTGGCTAACAAGTAAATATCTTTTCCATAATCACATCCGTGATTCGGGGGAGTTTGTTATGGAAAGGATTGCCAATATCTCGGATGGTTCTAGAATTAGGGTTTGCCTATATATACAAACCCTAACTATCATTCTAAGCATCATCACATTACGTAACTACCATCTGCCACACGTCTTACGTAATTAAGCATCATTCTCCGTCTCTTCAAGGTTAACAGGTTAGTTCTTCATTAAGCTAGCACCTACAACCTTATTTGGGGCCTTCTGATCAGCGACCGCTATCGAAGGTGGACTTAATCACTTGGTCACCCCGCCGACATCGTCATGTCAGCCAGGGTTATTCATGGTAGCCGGACCAGAGAGCCTTGTTCTAAGATCCTTAAACCCCACCAACGTATTGAGCAGGCATGTTAAACCCTATGGTGAAAACATGCATGATCAAGTGGTGCTTTCATTGAGAGCCGAATTAGTTCAAGACCGTTTAATTGCTTTTTCTTTTAAAAGGTTTTGAATTATAAGGCTTATTATTCACGAAATTTATTTTTGAATTTTTTCTTTTAACAGTATCATGACTTCCGGGGACTCGTCGGAACGTACTCAAACGGATAATCAAAACACACCATCTGGCAGTCAGCATACGCAGGCTATGACTACAGGGGCGGGATACGCGCCTTATCATCCACCTGTATCCGGCGAGCCTTTTCAGAGGTATAAGCCGATATATCCAGACCGCCAAGGGCAAACTCGCCAGTTACCACCACGCGGTTGGATTTTTCCGCAGTGGATCCAAGGGTCATCTTGGTAGGCACTAGCGGTGAAACATTAGACCCGCACGTAGTATGCTGCGGCCAGGTACCTATTTATAGTACCACGGTTTCAATCCCTCTGCAGACACAGAGTGTGCAGCAGAATTCATCGTTTACACCGCTGCAACCTTGGCAACCACCACGTCCAATTTCGCAGTTTTTGACTCCTGCGGATGCGCAGGCATTACTTAATAGTTGGGGGTTCGGTGTCATTCCGGATGCCAATTCTCATTGGACGCCGATAACCGCAGAACAGCAAAGCACTGCGCATACGGTTGGGCTTATAGCGGCATATCCTCAGGTCTCGCAGGCATCTGCGCCACAGGTTTCGGCACCTTTTCAGATACCTGTATACTCTGCGCCTGCAAGCCTGCCTTCTTTTCCAAATCAGCCTTGGCTGTATCCGCAGACGCCAGGGCAGCCATGGCAAAATATTCAGGGGCAGGCGAATCTCGCAGGCCAATTTATGCAGGCGGCACCTCCCGACATGGTTCACCTGTTTTCACAACCTGATTTTGTTCAGGATATGATGAGGCGTTTCTTCGCAGGGCTCAAAGGTGACCCGGTTAAACCACCTTTTGAGCTACCAACAACTTTTGATAAGTTTCCTCCGCATATAGCTACATATCTGTTTCCATCTGCGCCAAAGATACCTCATACGTTAGGTACTTACAATGGCTTCACTGATCCAGATGACTTCTTACATCGTTTTGAAGGCGCAATGCGCACTCAAGGTTGGGTGGATCCGGTTGCGTGTGAGATATTTCCAATGAATGGTTTAATAAACTTCCGGCGGGTAGTATAGCCGGGTTTATGGATCTGCGGACGAAATTCTTGCTGCAATATCAGAATCAGAGGCCACGCAAACGCACTCATATTGAATGTCATGATATTGTGCAGAAATCCAAGGAATCTTTGGGTGAATTTCTCACAAGATATACTAATGAGTTTCTGCGCATACCAGACCTCAAGCCAGAGCAACAGATTTCCGGACTCATACATGGTATAAACTCAGAACGTCATCCAACGCTGGTAAGGCGTCTGCGCCATACGGTCCCAAAAACTTATGCTGAAGCGCTTAATGAATGCCACGACTATATGCGGAGTGGCGAAGATGATGACATCCCAACAGCTAGCTCACGCAACGAGAGGAAGGACGACGATGATCGTTCGCGCGATCAAAATCGTGGTAACAACTCTCGCGGAAGGTATCCTAGCGGTGGTCCTATCAGGAATGATAAAGGGAAATCAAGTGGAAATTATCGAAACAATAATCAGCGCGGCATCAATAATCAGAACTATGCGCTGCTTAAAAGTTTGTCTAAAACGCCAAAAGAAATTTTGGCAACCGAACCGGTATGCGCAACCTTTGCGGTTCCAACTCCGCTTACAGAATTTGGTAAGCGGGATAAAACAAAGTATTGCGAATTCCATGACGATTACGGGCATGACACTAATCGATGCAAAAACTTGATGGAACGAGTGCTCGAGGCACTACGCGCAGGTAAATTGGATCACCTAAAACCACCTAAGAAGGACAAGGGAAAATCCGCAGAGGAAGGTTCGAAGGCCAAAACTTTCGCATGGCAAAAAGTTGATAAAGCAAAAAACGTGGACTTAACCATTAATATGGTTGACGCAGAGAAAGTTAGCCAGAGGAGAAAATACAATGATCATCATGACTGGGAACTTCTCCCAATCACGTTTCCTCCTGTAATGTCAATCGACACAGTTAACGAGCCCATTATCATCAAGTGTCGTATCCCTACTTGCGGAGTACAAATTAAACGCATGCATGTTGACACCGGGAGTGGCATCGACATTATGTACGAACATTGCTATCATTTCCTTCCTGCAGAAGTTAGGATGCAGCTACGCCAGTCTGATGTTACGTTATCTGGGTTCTCCGGAGAAAGCTCATGGCCGATAGGGCGGATAGAGCTGATGGTAGAGCTTGCGGATGACAGGAATCCGCAGATGGTCAGACATGAGTTGGTTGATTTTTATGTGGTCCGATCGACTTCGCGTTATAATGCGCTGCTAGAAAGAAACTTCATACGGCGTTTTAACATTATACCATCAGTGGTGCATGGCTTGATTAAGTTTCCTACAGTGTGAGGCGTTGCCACGATTGTGTCACATCAAACAACTGAGTTGTGTGGCTCAGTTGTGCCTATAAGCACTCCCAGCATGGGGGAACAACTCGCAAACTGTGCGGTCATAACGAATCGTTTACATCCGGATAAGCGAATTAAAATCGGCGCAGGTTTGTCAGCTGAAACCAAGGCTAAGCTACATGGAATATTATCCGCAAACGCATTTGTTTTCGCGTGGCGCGAATCAGACATGACTGGGGTTCCGCGAGATATTGCGGAACATAAATTGAATGTTAATCCATCACTCACGCCTGTTAGGCAAAAGAAGCGGCATATGGCTCTTGAACGCAGTGATTGGTTGTGCGCAGAAGTAGATAACCTAGTCAAAGCAAACATCTTGCGGGAAGTGCGCTATCAGACATGGGTTGCTAATCCTGTGTTGGTGAAAAAGGCTGACGGTAACTGGCGGATGTGTGTTGATTTTAAGGATATTAATAAAGCATGTCCCAAGGACAACTATCCTCTCCCGGAGATAGATTGGAAGGTGGAATCACTGTCAGGTTTTCGGTACAAGTGTTTTCTAGATGCATACAAGGGTTATCACCAAATCTTAATGGCTGCGGAAGATGAGGACAAAACTGCTTTTCATACGCTGCAAGGTATCTACTGTTATAAGAAGATGCCCTTCGGATTAAAAAACGCAGGCGCAACCTATCAGCGCGTAATTGATGCGGCATTTAAACACCAAATTGGCAGGAATCTTGAAGCGTACGTTGACGACTTGGTAATTAAGAGCAACACTGAAGAAGAAATGCTCGCGGACATCCTAGAAACGTTTGCGTCTCTACGCAGAATAAACATGAAGCTTAACCCGCTCAAGTGTAGTTTTGGGGAAGAGGAAGGCAAGTTTCTAGGTCATGTGGTGACAGCGCGGGGAATCAAGGCAAATCCCAAAAAGATTGAAGCCATTGATAGTTTGCCATCTCCGAAAACAAAGAAAGACGTGCAGAGTCTAACCGGGAAGCTTGCGGCGATCACGCGGTTTTTGTCGAAGGTCGCGGAATGACAATTGCCATTCTTCAATACTTTAAAGAATTGCTTAAAGAAAAAAGACTTTGTATGGACTCAGGAGGCGGAATCAGCCTTTCAAGAGATGAAGAAGGTGCTCGCTGAATTACCAACACTCACCGCGCCAGTAATGGGAGAAACGCTTACGCTGTACCTTGCGGCATCAAAAGAAGCAATCAGCTCGGTTCTTATCGCAGATCGCGGAAAGGTAATCCATTCCCTTTTACTAGTGAATTATTTATTTCGTATACAATTAATGCTGAGGTTTTCTCAGACGCAAATGCCGGTCTACTTTGTAAGCAAGACGCAGACAGCAAGCAAAGTAAACTATGCACCAATAGAAAAGCTAGTGTATGCGCTAGTCCACACGGCGCGGCGTTTGCGCCGATATTTTCAAGCACACCCAGTTGTGGTTCTAACTGATCAGCCAATCAAGCAGGTTGGTAAAAGCCTAATTTGCGGCAATGACCGGGAATACCGCATTGACTAACGCAATCATATTATGTTTCAGGTACTTTATAAACCCGAAATCTCTGGCCGAATGGCTAAATGGGCTGTTGAGTTAGGGGAGCATGAAATAAATTTTTCTTCGCGAAGCGCGGTTAAGGGTCAAATACTTGCGGATTACCTCGCAGAGTTACCTGCGGATGTTGAGGCATCAGCAGAACATCAAGATACGCAGGCACCAACTCTGTCACCATGGGAGTTATATACCGATGGTGCCTGCAGCGCAGCTGGCGCGGGTGCTGGTGTAATTTTAACTGGTCCGGAAGGCGAAGAGCATACATATGCGCTAAGGTTTAATTTCGCCGTTACAAACAACGAAGCAGAATATGAGGCTCTGTTAGCGGGTATGCGCATTGCGCATAATTTGAATGTTAAAATCCTGCACGCTTATGTGGATTCAAAGCTGGTATGTAGTCAAGTCAGCGGGGACTTTGAAGCGCATGACATTGCCATGCAGCAATATTTATCGCTTGTTCATAACCTCGCTGACCAATTCGAAGCTTTTCAAATCTCCCACGTGATGCGGGGGCAAAATAAGAAAGCGGATGCACTTAGCAAATTGGCTGCTTTGGCTTTTGATCATCTGGGGAAGAAAGTTCTCATAGAAGAACTGCATGCGAAATCCATTGTTATGATGCCTTTGGTAGCACCTGTTGAGGAATCCAGCTCAACATGGATGACACCTGTTATTGCTTTCCTGCGGGACGGCACATCACCTGCGGATTCCGTTGATGCGAAGAAGGTCCGCATCAAGGCACCACTGTATGCTCTTGAGGGTGATGTCGTATATCGAAAAAATTATTTAGGGCCGCACTTAAGATGTATTGGTTCGAAAGAGGCAGAGGAGGTTATACGCGAGGTGCATGAGGGTGCATGTGCTCTTCATTCGGGGCACAGGTCTATTGTGTCAAAAATTATGCGGCTAGGTTATTATTGGCCCACAATGTACGCAGATACTGCGCGAATAGTTAAGCAATGCGAATCCTATCAAATACATGCACCTATCAGCAGGGCACCTGCGCATCCAATGATACCAGTCTCCTCACCATGGCCATTCTGCAAATGGGCAATTGACATAGTCGGACCATTTCCAAAAGGCCGAGGTAATATTATCATTTATTTTATACCATATGCTATTTACATCAGTATCTTACGCATACTCTGCACACGCAGGAAACATCAAATTCTTGATTGTTGCAATCGATTATTTCACGAAGTGGGTTGAAGCGCGACCGCTGGCAACAATTTCGGGAAAAAGGGTGCGAAACTTTGTATGGGAAGACATTGTTTGTCGATTCGGCATACCAAACGAAATCGTTAGTGATAACGGTACACAGTTTGCGGGGGATCCTTTTCGTAGTTGGTGCGCAGAACTTAATATTAAGCAAACTTTTACTTCCGTTGCGCATCCGCAGGCGAATGGCCAGTGCGAAGTCACCAACCGGGATATAGTGGCCGGAATCAAAACTAGATTGGGCCATGGCAGAGTTGGGTGGATGAACTACCAAAAGTTTTGTGGGCACATAGAACAACGCCGAAAGCAAGCACTGGCAAAACTCCGTTCAGTTTGGTTTACGGGTCAGAAGCTGTTGTGCCCGCAGAGATTGGGGTACCAACGTTCCGCATACAGAATTTTAACGAACAAAATAACTCAGAAGCTTTGCGGGAAAATCTTAATCTGCTTGAAGAACGCAGACTCTCTGCGGCGGTAAACGAAGCCAATAACAAGCAGAAAATTGCAAAGTACTACAATCAGCGTGTGCGTTCGCGCTCTTATAAGTGCGGGGACTTAGTTTGGCGTCAGAATGACGCAAGTCATGCGGACGATACTGGGAAATTGGGCCCCCGCTGGGAAGGTCCGTATAGGGTAGCAAAAGCAAGCAACACCGGGGCATACCATCTCGAGACATTAGATGGAAAACCGGTGAAACGCACTTGGCACGCGACATTATTGAAAAAATGTTATATGTAGCTGGATGGACTTGATCACTCCAATTTATTTTAGCGCATTATTTTTTCTATGTATTTTCCGTCCGTTTGGATGTGTCGCGGTTGTAATCATGATTAATGCCAATTGAATATTTACTCGCGCACACTTTTATTGTTTATTTCTTTTTGTATGCGGTTCCTGCCTACTTAAGGGATGTCCTCTAGCCCCCGTGCGGCAGAAGCCTGTTTGGTTACAAGGCTAGACATTAACGGCAGGCGAAGGGAATTGTTTTTCCCCTAGCCAAGCGCCACGCAGACTAGATGGCTGCCAAGTCGACTTAAAAATAAAAGCATTGGTTTGCTTGTGCGTAATTACTCTCGCATTGGTTTGCGTGTGGAACTCTTAAGCATAAAAGCATTGGTTTGTTTTTAGTTGCGTTGCTTACCATACAGCTAAAGTGCACCCCTAGTACATGACAAAGCAATAACGCAGTAGCTTTTGAGTCTAAGTTGTTCAAGGTAAATTGCTAAAGTATTGGTTTATTTTACGCAGTACCTGCGTATACGCATAAGTTTTGGTTAACTATGCGCATGGGTATGCGGTTACTTCTTTGTTTTGATTCGCGATATATAAACAAATTAATAAGCCACGCATGCATAACACGATAATATATACATGAAGTTATTACAAATGGTAATTGTTTTAAACGCCTGCCCATCACGGGACTTATGGCTCAAAAATTGTATTTACAATTGCCTGCCTAAGCATATGACTTACGGCGCAAACTATTACAACAAACTAAAACTCCTCCTTGAGGAACCCATCAATCGACATATTTGGGTCCGCAGCAAACGCATTAATTAGGGGGATCGGGATGGCAGTGATGGCTTCTTCCGCTTCCATGAGCACCGCAGCCGTACCCTCCTTCAATTTTTTCTGCACGACGTCGGGGTACGGCGGTGTGAGCCCGCAGGCTTGGATCACCTCTAGCACTGCCTTGTTGATTTCGTGGTCTTTAACCGCGTCAACATAGGCGTTGAACTTGTCGGACACAGGCCCGGAATCCATTACCTTATGCGCAATGGTAGGAAGAGCGGTGCGGAGTTTTGTCAAGTCCGCCTCCGCTAGCTCGCGACCTGTAACTGCGTCATCCTTTTCCCTCGTCACCCTTTCCAGCTCCATCTGCAGGCGCTCCGCCTCCCCCTTGGACTGGTCAACCGCCCCAACCAGCTCGCGATTTTTCTTTCTCTCTTCAATCAGTGCAGTTTTGGTTTCCGCCGCAGTTAACTCTACCGCCTTGCGCGCTTCTTCCGCGGCGTCCCTGTCTTTCTTCACCTGATCAACCCCCGCTTGCAGCAGCCCTAGTTCTGTTTCTTTCCACACGGCCACTTGGTACAAGTTAGTGGAACGGCGGGCTTGATCCGCAACCATGCCAAAAAAGACGAGTCCGTTTTGGACGAAGGCGTTGAGCGCCTGATTAAAAGGAAATGCGGCTAGTTGGTTGCGGAACTCAGCCGGGAAGATTTGTTGGAGGAAGGCGGATTGCTCTGCGGCGTTTTCCGCCGATGACTAGGTGAGCTGCGCCAGGTTCGCCAATCGGAAGCTACCGTGTGGCGGGGTTGGTGTAGACTCGGAGTCCAGGTGTATCGTCTTGTCCTTTGACTCGGCGGTAGCTTCGAGGTCCGGATTGACCCGCGGTGGGGTGTGATGAGTCTCTTCAGCATGCCCTGCGTATTCATAAATGGTTAAATAAATGCAAACTTAAATGTGCGGTATGCGCTAAAGCAGAACTCTTACCAGAAGATGGGGGAGGTAGATCCGCAGAGCGGGGTTCGATGGGAACGAAGTTGTCGTTCCGCTTGTCCTCCCTCTGTTTGGGAGTGAGTTTCTTCTTCTTCTGTTGGGATTGGGAGGCTTCGGCGGCCTTGCGCTTATTGCCGGAGGTGGCAGGTGCATTCTCGCCAGTCTTCTCCTGCTCTAACTGCTGGTTCACATTCTGATTGCGGAAGGCGATGCCCGCAATCTCCTCCGCAGTCAGTACTTTCTTCATCTTCATCTCTGCAAACATGCGCGCATGCGTTAGAACACATAAATAGCAAACTGTTGTTAGTACGTGATTATACTATTCCTACCCTTTCCATCCGGTCCGACTATGGCTGGACGCACATCCTCCCATGGCCAGTGTGCGGATATCTTCCCTAGCCGCAACATCACATTCCCGTATGACCGGTGCACCAGCTGTGCGTTAGCGCACTCCGCTAACAGCTTTGTTTCCTCGTCATCAAGGACCGGGGTTTTGTTCACATCCTTTTCCACCTTCTCGCACCATATAAGCGTTTGCGGAAAAGTGGTACCAACTACAGTTTGGTCAATGAAAAAGAAAGTTTCTTTCCAGTTACCCGCATTCGACTTTGGAGTTTTGGTGAAATTTTGTCGGGCAAAGAAGGTGAACCAGGATTTGTGGTGATTGGCTAAGCGGTATAGATGACAGAAAACTTTAACCAACGGTACCCTATCGAGTGCGGCGCACCACATTTCAAACAGAACTATTTTGCCTATGGCATAAGGGTGTAGTTGCCCTAATCCCACTCTGAAGTGATCTAATACGCCTAGGAAGAAGTCGAATGGGGGAACCCTAAAGTTACCATGCTTGAATGCATGTTCGTAGATGGCCACCTTCTTCTCCGGTGGCTCGTGAGCACGCTGATTGGGCAAGGGTGGCACCGGATTGTACTTTGCTAACGGCGGGTATTGTTTAACTAAGTGATCAATGTGTTTCTGCTCTATAATAGATCTGACACTATCTACATAGGTTTCGTTAGCCTTAGTCATTTTCTATAGAGTGGTTGGAGAATTACTAACCTTTAGACGGTGGCCGGAGTATTTAGGATTTGATCGGAATTGAATGAAGCAGCGTATTGGGGAAGCTTGGAGCAGAAAAATGGAAATGTGTGTGAATTGGGGCTATTTATAGTGACGATTTGGAGCCATGGGTTGGAATGGGTTTATCGTGGCTGTACACGTGTTCAGCGATCAACGGGTAGCATTTTGAGTGCGCGTGTGGATGTCAGTTGGGTATGGTTACCTATGAGCGCGTGGCTGACACGCGCCTGCCAACTGCCACTTTACGTCTGGTCAGCCGAATGGTATTCTGCGACAGTGACGGGCATTAAATGACCTCGAAACGCACGCGGAACATTGAATGCTAGCTGTTTTCTTGTTTTTTTCCGCTTAATAGTTTGATGTCATATGTCTTGCGTCATATAACATCAAACTGGGGGGACATAATGATACCGCAACCCGCATGCGCACCTCATATGTATGCGGGCGCTTACTAGTGTGCGTATGCGTGTGCTTGTGTGCGTTATGCGGTATGCGGATTCGTATCTGATGCCTTTGTTCTCGGTACAGCGATTACTTGGCTAACAAGTAAATATCTTTTCCATAATCACATCCGTGATTCGGGGGAGTTTGTTATGGAAAGGATTGCCAATATCTCGGATGGTTCTAGAATTAGGGTTTGCCTATATATACAAACCCTAACTATCATTCTAAGCATCATCACATTACGTAACTACCATCTGCCACACGTCTTACGTAATTAAGCATCATTCTCCGTCTCTTCAAGGTTAACAGGTTAGTTCTTCATTAAGCTAGCACCTACAACCTTATTTGGGGCCTTCTGATCAGCGACCGCTATCGAAGGTGGACTTAATCACTTGGCCACCCCGCCGACATCGTCATGTCAGCCAGGGTTATTCACGGTAGCCGGACCGGAGAGCCTTGTTCTAAGATCCTTAAACCCCACCAACGTATTGAGCAGGCATGTTAAACCCTATGGTGAAAACATGCATGATCAATCTTGATGACCATACACTTTACTTTTCTCTACATGCTTATTGAATGGTGTTATTCTCGTATCCTCCTTACGTATATATCACAAAATTCTGAACTAACATGCAATGTGGATATTATTTAAACAAGAGCCAAGTAATTTCTATTATCCTCTTTGATAATCATATATTTTTCTGGTTGATTTTGTCAACTCAATAAAGGGTGAACAAGAATTTAGCTAATATATCATGAAGAGTACAATCCTTTTAAAACACATTGTAGTTTCATTAGCAGTTGTCTACTTATTGGAGTCTGTTTCTTGGGTGAGGGATAATCCACAAAAGCGAGCAATATGAGAACTAAATCATCAATCAATGTGACTTTCTTCACATGCAGGTACATATATTATTATATTATTACATACTAATCAATCATAATACCATAAGTTTCTCACAATTGTCCATTCTCATTGATTTTGTTGTTTTTAGATGTTCGAGAATATCCTTCAAATCACAAATGTGGTTCAACTTTCACATGTGCAAGGATACCTGGCGTGGCATCAACTTTCAGGTTATACGGAAAAGAGGATGCTAAAAATTATGTTCTAGTTTTCGCTCTGCATTAGTCGTTTTTTCTTATTCTTAGTTTAGTCTTAATCCGGTTTAAAAGAGACAAGGCCCGAGAAGATATGAAGATTTTTAATTTTCTTGACCGACATGCGTGAATCCTCTTGGCGAGTTTTGTACACCAAAATGTTCTTTAGGTAATTATTATTATTATTTTTTTTTTTTAAAAAGCAGCTAAATATTTTTATAGTTGTTTAATACTTGATATCAAAATTATTACTGGTAGTGGCTTGATTTGTACTATCTACTTGGTTATGATCAAGGGTCCATAAGCATATAATCTTTTATAGGTGAAATAGCATAGGCAAGAAAATGTAATGTTACTCACATTTAATTGCTTAGATCTAGCTTTCTTTGATAAAGTACGTATACATGTACATACTTTCCTAGTGTCTTTCTTCACAACATCTGATGGGAAAAAGATCAACACCACTCAATCCCACAATTTTAGATACCTGCAACAAAGAAAAACGAAGTACTTAGAGTAGTTAACCACGACAAAAAAAATACAGGCGTGAAGTTGTGATAGGTGTGTTAAGTAACTTAACTGATGAGATGTAACTCAAGCAAGAGCGAGCGAAATGATGATGAAAAAAACTTTATAGCTTCAATAGCAGAAACAAGTAGTCTATTTAAAAACTTTATTCCCTCCAGCAAATTTTGTAAAATGTTCATAGCACATCATTACCACATAAAAGTCCAGATTCTGTCACATCAAGTACTGTAAGGATCTCCAAATGGGAGTAATCATCAAGTATAACACTTAAGAACGGAAATGAAATACTTGCATTATATCCACAGCAAAACAAGCACAGTCGTGATAGGTGTTTTACTCGAATTGAGTGAATGGGTGATGAAGAAAAAGTTTACCACTTTATTAGCAGAAACAAGAGGCTGCTGCACACAGTCTATTTAAACATCATGAAATGGGGGAAAAGGGACTACATACATACATGATCATATAATATAAAATGTAAAGATACCAATAAACCTGTCTAACATCCCAGTTAAGTTCACAGAATAATATTCAATCAGAACAGTAAACAAGTAGTCAAGTAGTAATGCAAACAAACTAATTACGTAGAGTACATTAATAGCAAAAAAGCGCAGTCGTGGGAACTATTTATGTATAGCTTTTTAAGGTGAGCAATAGTGACTTGCAATACAGCAAGAGTGCACGACAAATGAACTCAAAATCTAATCAAGCGAATCTTTAATAGAAGGCACAATGAGAAATTAGACTGACCCTACTAAACTTCGCTAACAAGTACTCTTCACTAAATATACATGATGCATATATAACAATCAGATATGAGATATAACACAAGCAATGCAGACAGACAGAATTTAAAATAACAAAAAAGTTTGCCTCTTTATTAGCAGAAGAAAGCAGCTGCACGGTGTCTATTTAAAGATCGTGAAATGAGAAAAAAATGGACCACATACATGACCATCTATCTATCTATAACCTATAATAATTCTTATAGACATGCCACGTGTTTATCTCTAACCTATTCCCTACCCCCTATTCCACTGAATGCTCACAGCATGACATCTGTCAACATTTTATTGGCCACACTGTTAAATAATTAAAAAAAAATATTGTTCAAACGTTACTTGCTTCTTCCCCATTCATTCTTTGCTTCCAGATTTTCGATCCGTAAAAATCAATTAGGGTTTTCATATAATAACCACTAAATCGTCGACCCAAATTACACCATCTGCCACCAAACAATCACCGATTTACTTACTGGATGCTGAATTAGGTTTTCTCGCACACGACCTCAATCAAATACTTATTTGAATCCGTCCAAAATCGAAAATCAAATGACTAACGAGTTGAAGATCTGTGTAATATGTGTGGTCCTAATCATTTACTTATCGCAATAATCCATGATCGTTCGTGCAGTCGATTTCCACATCCATTCCATGTCCCTATATCCATCTTAATTACAGAATAATCGTTCATCGTCTCCCGATTTCAATTTCAGTTTAACCCTTTTTACGGGTTTCAACCGCCGCACACAATTCTGTTGCATCATCTTTCATCGTGTCTTGATTTCTTCTAAACTTTAACCGCCATTCAAAACCCAACTGTAAGATTTGGAACATAACCCTCTGACGTTTGATTAGGGTTTAGCGAACCCGCTAATCAACTACTCGGAGTGAAAACTGTATTGCAAAATTTATGTTTCGAGGTATTATTTTGAACTATGTACTGAGATTATTAGGCCTTTAATTTCTCAAATGTTGATCGAATTCATTTTTTCTTTCTTCTTTGTTTTCTATTTTTGAGGTAAACAAGATACGATAATTCAAATGTCGTGTCATTTAGGTGACTGGATCAGTCTACACACTCGATCCAAGTGTGTGATAAAAAATTTGTTTACTTATTTATTGTTATATAAGGATATAAAGATATAATTCAAGAACTTCGCTGGTATGATACTGTAATCCTTTTGGGCTTGATAATTTTAATTATTTTATGTGTTTTGTATGAAGTGCTCAACAAGGTGTTTGACAAAATACCTTAGTGAGTATTTAAGTTTATGTGAGTGTCGTATTTAATTGTTCTGATGATAAATGTATTGATATAGGCTCATTAGTAAAGAAATTATACATATTTCTTTTTATAATTTCTTTTCTAAATATATGATTTCTGCTACTTGCAGACGATACAAAAAGGGTTTATCATAATACAGTAATAGATATGGAATTGAAGATGTAATTTGTTCATCAACTGAAGCTATCATGATACCAGGTATATAAAACGGAACTACATATTCAAAGTGGAATGATTTCAAAAGCTCCTTAGCTTACTGAATGCTTCATGTATACATTTTTTTTACATCAAGCCATTTTCTAATCTTTTTAAACGGGATTAAAGTCTTCACTTACGTAAGAGGGCATGGAATGCGGACGTTAAGGACATCTTGCAGCGCTCTTCAAGGATATAAAAAGCTTTATACCAGATTTTCTAAAAGATGCAGATTGAAAAGGTATATCTTCTATATGTGAATTTGACTACATCTTTGTTTGTCAAGTTGATGACAATATACCTGCTTTCGTGAAGCTTATAGAAACATAAATACCATATTCCTAACTGTTAATTAAAAGTCGTAAGTCTCTATGTTATGGGAATTAATGTAACTTAAACATTTCCTATGTATGTTTCCCAGTTATATACAAAAGTCGTAAGTCTCTGTTGTTCATGCTTGGTGTTTGAGTCAAGAATTGTTCTATATGTGTTACTGTTATGTTATTATTTTGATTGTTAGTTGTCATAATTTCAACAAGGTTATAAATCTGATACAATCGCCATGAGTTTGTTCAATATTATGTGAAACAAGTAAGTTTGAAGATTTTTTTAGTTTTATATATGCTTATGTCTTGGGCTTATTGGAAACTTTTGATTAAGTTGAGATACGTAACTTTTGTTTTGTAGAGATGAATAAATTGATAGTTGAGGTTTATGGAGTTAAGAGTTTTGAGATGCAAAAGTAATGGTGTTGGATCAAGAAAAGGAATACAACTCCGAAAGTTGAATCCCGAGTGTTATGTGTTATCGGACTATATGAAAGAAAGACTGTTCAAACGTGAAACTATTGCAACCAATTGCACCCTGAGGTATGATTTCCGTCCAGATTTATATTTGAGAATTTAAACATGTTTTAAATGTAGTTATAGTTGTAGTTGCTAGACGATAAATGGAATACAACTCGGTTATATATTTAACACAAATATGTAATACAGAGGGTTCTACACATGGATGATGAAATACAAATTGGAATTTTCATTGCCATATAAGCTGCTGTCTTTCTGAGTCTGAATGAGATTTTTAAATTTGAAAGATAGGACATGGGACGATTATTGAAGCAATGCCATTTTTGGCTTTGGTGGACCAAAAAAAGTAAGCTACCACAAACTCTATCTCCTCCCCATTTTTTTAAAGTAAAAATAAGTCATTTCTATGATTTATATGTATCAAAACTATTGTGATTGCCTCAAATTACAAATATGTGTTACCATTATGCATTTCTTTCAAGTTGTTTAAATTTGATGCAATTGGATGGGCCAATTCCTGATGCAATGGTCTGTTGTGTTCAAATTTTGATTGTAATGAGTATATTTTTATGAATCCATGCTTCATTTTGGTTCAATTTGGTTTACTGTTTATATGATTCGTTTTCTGATTTATATCAAATATATAAATGTTGATATATTTATAATTTTGGATATATTTTGAATTCATGTATTTGATTAGGGTTTGACACTTATATCCACATTGTGACACTTTTATTCATTTGTGTTAAGTCCAGTTGACAAAATATATGGGTCAACACTATACTAAGATATTAGTTTTCATCTTTGAATTAGGAGTGGTTGTATAACCATCGGTAGGGTAGAGCTCTGAAAATAATCAAGCATAGAGGAGCTTCAAAATCTCACACACAAGGTTTGTTTCATTTTTATGTATCTCTCAGCTACGCAATTCTATATGTGTATGAATACATATGTTAACCATTTTGGACAATGATATATCATAGACTCTCAGGTAAGCATTATTAGTAATTAAGCTATGGTGGTTCTATTTTTGCTTTTGTATATGTGAATTGTGAATGATTGAGTAATTGGTGTAACATTGTTTTTGAAAATATTTGTTGCAGATCAAGGGGTGGATGTGTAAATTATTGGTTTTGAAATATGAATCGGTGTAAAATATGTTTGACTTTAAAAGTCAACTAGCAAGATCAAACTTGGTGAGCTTTGTTGGTCAAAAGTGGATAATGGATTATGCTGGTGAAAAGTGGATTATGGATTATAGTTAAACAAAGGACTATCTTAGGATTGTTCCTGGGAAAATTTAATATTTTGGTTTGTGTTGTATTAGAATTTATAATAATCGAGTTGTAGTTTACATGAGGCTGACTTCTGGGTTATGTTTCAAAAGAAGATGGATTGATGAGATTATCAAATAAAAGTAATTTAAAATGATTGTTGTGGTAATGAGTCAGGTTTGAATGAATAATCAGTCTTAATACTAACGTTTTTAAATGCTACGAAGTATTTTTTTTTAAGCTGTCGTGCAACGCACGAGCTTATAAATCTATGTTGCAAATATAACAAAAGACGTTCAATGGCATATTTAATGTATAACACATACAATATGTACCAACATTAACGTATTAATATAGTAATTTTTTAAGCCAACGTGCAACGCACGGGCTATTAAAGCTAGTATATAATATAGTAAAGATGCCTATAAACCGGTCCAATATCCCAGTTAAGTTCATGACTGAATGGCGTTACACATCAAGAAAAGAAAGTTTGTGAAAAATCATGCAAATAATCAAATTAGTAAAAGAGAACATGTTAAGAAATATTTGACGAATGTGAATCAACCTACGTCCTATCAGTTGTTTGTCTTACATTTAATGGATTTAGAAATAAGATGACAAATGGGTGGTTTTCACTTCTTGCTTCTTTCATATCAAAGTATCAAAGAGTGTATATGGAAAAAAAAGTGTTTGAAAGATCATACAAGACAAACCTGAGAGCCCGTCATGTGCCCAACTTGAGGGCCAACAATCACTGGAAAATCAAACCGTCCTAAATGATATAATAGAAGTTAAGAAAAACGAGAATAAAAGTCATTATAAAATACACAAAGAACCCTAGAGCACAACAGGCAACATGTGAAGCAATAGAAAGAAATATGAGAGTAATCTCTGACAGAATAAAAAGAGATATGGAAGCTAATAAAATGCTAAAAGTAAATACGAACAAACCTTGGGAGAGGGAAGCGATATTTCTTAAGTAAATATCATGAAAGTAATTCTTTCTTTCAATAGAGTTTCCATTTTCCAGAACCTATCTACCCTGAGATAATAATACCGACCCCATTTAGTGAAGCTTATTATATTAAAAAATGTTAAATATATACATAACTCACCCAACAATTACAAGCATCACCTTGTGAAGGATATAAAGATAAGAAGAAGAAAAAAAAAAAAAAAATTTGCATCGCCCTCTTGAATCTACAGTTATAGTGTACCCATGGTTGGAGGTGACGGGTTAAATTTATCCTTATTATTGACAGAAAATCAAACAAAGTGCTTCACAAAATCGACAGAAATGGGAGCAATCATCAAGTTATTCGCCTATGAACGGAAATGAAGAACATACATGCTTACTAAAGAATCCGAACTTCTATACAGAGCAGAATAAGAGAAAATGGCAAGCTAACTATATGTTAAATAACCATAGTAAACAGAATACTTATATTATATCCAAATCAGCAATCGTGATAGGTGAAGAAAAAGTTTACCACTCTATTTGAACATCATGAAATAAGGGAAAATAGACCACATACATGATACATGATCATATATATAAATGAAAAGATGCCACCAATAAACCTGTCTAACATCCCAGTTAAGTTCACATTAAAAAGAAACGTACAACCTTCCTGAAAAAGTACTTATCAATAAACTCAACCACTTAACCAATTCAATCTTCACACATACCAATCCCAATGAAGATATTTTTTTTTTTTTTTGAAAGGCAAATTCACAACACTCATTAACACGAATATTTACAATCACGTATATGTCCCAGGTGGGACTTGAACCCTCAACCTCTTGGTTAGAGGGCAACCACGATACCGCTGGACCAAAGCCATTCAAGCAAAATATACACAGACTTTCAACTTGTTTCTTTTCTTTTTCAGACCACTAAATACCAAATTATGTAAAACAGCACAGAATAAGCCTTTCTCGTGTTTCTAGTTTACTTCAATATACATTGTTTAGTTATTAAATGACCTTACATCTAACTATTTGTATATGATGCATTCAAATTACTTTTTTTACATACCAGTACAACAATATACCAATATTTTATATTCACGTCAAGTACAAACTCAACATCTATCTATATGTCTCCATCCATATCACTTGCTGCAGACAATGTAGTAAGCATTTCATTCAAACATGTACCTACTTTGACTAAAGTCAGAATCAAACATTCAAGAAAGTACAAATCAAACATTCAATAACGTCATAATCAAATATTCACGAAAGTACAAATCATACATTCAATAACGTCATAGTCGAATATTCACGAAAGTCAGACTCAAACATTCAAGATCATCGAAATCAAACATTCAAGAAATTCGGATTTTAAAACATTCAAGCAAGAGAGATCAAACATTCAAGAAAGCCATAATAAAATGCTGCAAAAATAAAAATATATAATAAACAAATATTAGTACCAGCAGAAGTGGAACCTAATAGCTGGACTCAATGGTGGAAAGCAGTGGACTTAAAGAAGAGCGTCTTGCGGGAAATATTTGCCCTAATGGTGGAAAACAGAGACTTAAAGGAGAACGTTGCAGGGGAAATGTTTGTCCTAATATTATGATGGAAAGCAGTGGCTTAAATAAAGGACTGAATGGTGGTTTAGAACAATTTTGATGGCTATGTCAGGAGTAGAACCACCTGATATCGTGGACTATGGTGGCAGGGGATAAGTGACCTACAGAGACCATCACCAGTTTTGATCGGATGTTTTTGGGGTGTTTTTATAATAGTTTTCACAGCGTCATCTAACAATTCTTTCTTTCAATAGGGTTTCTCACTTTCCAGAACCTATCTACCATGAGAAAATAATACTGACCCAGTCACGGAAATTTACTAAAGCAACTAATGTTAAAACAATAACTCGAACAACAATGAACAGAAATATAATATAGAACAGGTATCACCTGGTGAAGAATACATAGATATGCAACAAGACCTTTTTGTTGAATTTATCTCCCTAAATAAACAAACAATCAAACAAAGTGCTTCAGAATTTCAATAGAAATGTTCGGCCATTGAAATTAAGGCCCCGTTTGGCTCACGGAATCCAATGGGATTCCAGGGAAATGAAATTGAATTTAGACACGCGTCGTGTCTAATTCAATTCCAATTCCGCCGAATTGGATTATGTGAGTCAAACGGGTATAAGGATGTTTCCAAACATTCTGGATGCACCCCTCCTTGCTCGCAGCTGGAACAGGGATAAGTAAAGCAACTTGGAAAAGACATTATAGCCTCATAAGAAATTAAGGATATTTCCAGATGTTAAAAAGTATATCGTAATTATAGCCACTAGTGTAGCGTGGTAGTGAACTAAGCCTCATAAATAATGCTACATGTGTCTCACAACTAATATCATAGCAAAAGCCTGTCCAGGTCACATCATATTAAAACTTCCTAAAACGGTTTCATAAAGAGAAAAAAATGTACGAAAGATCAGCTAAGACAAACCTGAGAGCCATCATTGGCCCAAATACAGAGGCAAAGGTGAATCACACCACTCAAGGATACCCCAAACGAGATCTTTCAAGTTCGGAGAAACGAGAATAAAAGTCAATGCCAAATTCCGCAAAGAACCCTAAAGCAGGGAAGAAAAACAAATATTGAAGCCTATAAAAAGCTAGCAGTAGGTACGAACAAACCTTGGGATAGGGGAAGCACAATTTCTTAACCATGAAGCATAACTTCAAACATTCTGGATGACATGTAGCCAGAGGCGAGTCTAAAAAATCCAAGAATTCCATTTTATTTCAAGTTCATCAATCAGATATCAAGACAAACCGGGCACTAAGATGAGACGTGAAAACAACCGTCCCATTTCGACCTCGATATGCGGAATCATCTTGCACCATATGTATGCACCCTCCTTGCCCGCAGCCTGAATGGGGATAAATAAAGCAACTTGGACAATACATCGTTAGTCATAAGAAGTTAAGCATAAATAAAGCAACTTGGCATATCGCAATTATAGGCACTAGTGTAGCAATGAACTAAGCCTCATAGGTCACATCATTTTAAAATTCCCATTACGCATCAGAGGGTGTGCAAGAGAAAAAAAAAAAGTGCACGAAAGATCATGGAAGCCAAACCCCCAAATGGTAAATCATACGGCTCAAGGATACCTCTAATGGTATTTTTTAAAGTTCGGGGAACTGGGAATATAAATCTATGTCAAACAAACCATACAAGGCAACACGTGAAGAAACAGACAGAAATCAAAACAAATCTTTGGATAGGGAAGGGCATCATAGATAAGCACCCGTAGTAGGAAGTGACTGCTTGAAATACTCCTCGTAGATAGACAAACAATCAAACAAAAGCCATCAGGAAAACGATAAAAAAATGTTCTGCCATTCAATAATCCAAACAATGTGGATGCGAAAAACCATCATTGATCATAAACAATTAAATATATTGCAATTATATCCACCAGTGTAGTAGTGTACTAAGCCTCTTACAAAATGCTAAACGTGTCTCAAAAATTGATGTGATCCTCTTAAGCAAACTTCCAAATTGTCCATAGCACATCATTGCGAGATAGAAGTTCAGATTCTATCTGCGATAAAAAAAAAATCAAGAAATGTAAGGATGTTCGAGTGGGAGTAAATATCAAGTAGAGCAACATGAAAAGAAACGAGTAACATACATACTAAGAAACCAAACTTCCATACAAAGCAGCATAATAGAATATGGCAAGCTAACGTGAAGTCGTGATGACAACTAAGGAAATTGTCTGCGGGAAACTTCAAAAATGTATATAGCACATCATTGCCCCATTAAAGTTGATGCTTTCAGTCAGTGACAAAAACAAGAACTCAAAATCGGATTAATCTTCAAGTAAAACACCTCTAAATCTCAAAAAGGGAAATGAACAAACAGAAATGCATACTACAGAAAGCAAACTTTCATTCAAGGCAGCTTAATGGCAACCAAAATATCCATTTTGTAGTTTATATCCAAAGCAAAAAGTGCAGTCGTGAGAACTTTAAGGGTGTAGTTATAAGGTGAGTAATAGTGAATTGCAATGCAATAAGACAAATGAACTCAAAATCTAATCATGTGAATCTTTAATAGAACAATGAGAAATCAGACTGACCTAATAAATTTTGAGAAAGTCAGACAACACATTTCTGAACAAAAATATGTAAACTGACATCTAAACCCTCAAGGTGAGTGTATTACTAACTACAGCACAAGGCATATCAAAGCTATCAAAATTTAACAGATAGCCAAACCAACATCGAATATATCAAAGCTGTCAATATTTAACAGATAGGCAAAGCAGTGTTAAAATCGAAACCACAGGAAACTTTTTACAAGCCAAGAAAATATCAAAACCCACAATTTAAAACAAATTTAGGTGAAAGCTAATCGAAACCGTCAATCATAAACAAAAATTAACAAACCAACATTGAAACCTACAAGGAACTTTTTTAAAAATCTGTCAATCTAAAGATTTGTGCAACAAAGGATCCAACCAACAAAAAAAAGTTTTTTAACAAACCATGGGATGAACCCACATCAAAACGATAAACTAACAAACTTCAAGCCAAGAAAACATCAACCAATACGGCAACAGTCAAACTTAAACAAATTTTGGCTAAACAACAGACTAAAACACAAAGAGTGACCAACAAATTATATTTACGTAGATGAACAAAATAAAGACGATCAGCATAGCCAAAAAAACACCCATATAAATGGACTCAAAATCGATTGAAACACCCACATGAATGTTTGAATCAAAAAAACACCCACATAATTAATATTCGCCCAATAGAAATTAGGGCTCA
This sequence comes from Rutidosis leptorrhynchoides, assembly GCF_046630445.1. NCBI lineage: Eukaryota > Viridiplantae > Streptophyta > Magnoliopsida > Asterales > Asteraceae > Rutidosis > Rutidosis leptorrhynchoides. The sequence continues at coordinate 607,786,011 of NC_092333.1, read as the reverse complement.
AAATTGGGGCAGAACACACAGGTTACAAAAGCCACAAAATTTAATCCATATTTACTTAAGGGTTGGATGTTTTGCCAAAAGTAATCTTTAAAGAAAACAGATTTGATTCAAATATGTACCTACTTTGACTAAAGTCATAATCAAATATTCAAGACAGACAGACTCAAACATTCAAGAACGTCATAATCAAATATTCAAGAAAGTCAGAGTCAAACATTCAAGAAAGTCAATCAAACATTCAGGAAGATCGAAATCAAACATTCAAGAAATTCGGATATAATACATTCAAGCAAGACAGATCAAACATTCAAGAAAGCCATAATAAAATTTGTAGCAAAAATAAAGATATATAATAAACATATAAATATATATTGGAAATTAGTACCAGCAGTAGCGGAACCTAATAGCTGGACTCAATGGTGGAAAGCAGTGACTTGAAGAAGAGCGTCTCCAAGGATATATTTTCCCTAATATTATGGTGGAAGGCAGTGGCTTGAAGGAGACCGATGCAGGGGAAATGTTTGCCCTAACGGCTTAAAGGACTCGATCGATGGTGATTTAGCACAATATTTTTTTTTTTTTTGAAAGGCAAGCTCGCATCAGTCCGGACCGAAGCCTAGTCATCATTTGCACACACACGCGCTTTGGGGCAGGAAACCCGAACCACACTCTGAGGATCCGACCCTTTAACCATCCCGAGGGGCAGGCGGGAGCACAATATTGATGATGGCTATGGAGGAGTAGAACCTGCGTGGACTGTGGTGGAGACTAGTGGCTTTATCGGAGACCATCGCCAGTTTTGGATCGAGGGTTTTGGGTGTGGCGGTTTATACAATTTGTGTTAAAGGTAGGTTTTGGTTTTGGGGATGTTTTTATAGTTTTCACAGCGTCTTCTTAGACCACTCCCTACAGCTAGTTATCCGTTAGTTACCCGCTCATTACCCGTCATTATCCGTAACTAACCATAGGCACGAGCTAGTTACCCGCTTTAGTTATCCGCTTTCACCATGGATTTAATGGAAGTATGAGGTTTAGTTATAGATTTGTGGGTCCCAATGGCTTTTTATTGTTTGGACTTAATGCTTTATTGCCTGTACGTTGTATATTAAGATGGTTATTGTTTTAGCTATGATAGGGAGTGTTTAGTTATGGTTTAGTTATAGAATATTGGTGTTGATGTGGCGATGATGTGAAAGGTTAAAAGGATGAATAGTTTAGTTACGATAGGGAGTAGCCTTACCGTGTATTAAATTATTACCGTTAAAATGTTTGCCCTAATTTTTATATTGTTTATCTCCTTGGCAATTACGCAAATATAATATTGTCGTTAAATAATTCAAATTTAATATTAATATATATATATATATATATATATATATATATATATATATATATATATATATATATATATAATCAAGAGAGAAGCACTTTTTTAGGGGAAAGTGGGGGGAAGTAATTTATTTTCGTTTTTTAAAAAAACTTTGTTCACCAACATTATAGATTAGATGAAAATATGAACATTTAAAAAAGACACTTTGTGATGAATGTCATTATTTTGGCGGGAAACGCTCGAAGAAAAAAATAAAAACATTCAATGCATTGAATGTTTTGCTGCTGAGTTTTTCTTAAAGGGTTAGAAATTAGGGGGTTATAAATTAGGGTTTAGCTATTAGGGTTTAGAAATTAGGGTTTTGGGTTTAGAAATTAGGGTTTAGATTGAATATTTTAACACGAACGATTTAGAGTTTAGGGTTTAGGATTTTGGGTTGAGGGTTTACGGAGTAAACCCGAAAATCCAAAACCCTAAACCCTAAACTCTAAATCGGGCTAAATTCGAAAAAAACACTTCACACAAGATGAAAACAAAACGATGCAAATAAACTCAGCAGCAAAACATTCAATGCATTGAATGTTTTTTATTTTTTTTCTTCGAGCGTTTTCCCGCCAAAATAATGACATTCATCACAAAGTGTCTTTTTTAAAGGTTCATATATTCATCTAATCTATAATGTTCGTGAACAAAGTTTTTTCAAAAAATGAAAAAACAAAAAAAAATAATTTGCTTCCCTCTTCCCCAAAAAAGTGCTTCCCTCTTGATTATGACCCTATATATATATATATATATATATATATATATATATATATATATATATATATATATATATATATATATATATATATGTATATAAGAAAGTGCTAATATTATGAGACAATCATCTTTCACAGATGATTTAGATTGTGGTTATACTAATTTGATTGAATATGAGAAAGTGCAATTTGTTGATTCAGGTGATGAGCCAAATGTTGGTAATTTCTATGTGTGACGACCCGAAAATTTTCGACCAAATTTAAACTTGATCTTTATATGAAATTCGACACGATAAGCAAAGTCTGTACTGTTGAGTCTCAAAACTTGTGAACTATTTTCATGGATTCATTTGACCTTTGACCATTCTCGACGATTCACGAACAACCATTTGTATATAGACATGTATATATAGATATGTATGCTTATATAATAATAAAAAAATGCATTAATAAAGTATTGTGCGATTCAGTTCTTAGAGTTAAGAACATAAGATAGTTTATGATATATAATAAAAACTTGTTATGTATTAATTATATATATATTATTTTAAAATATATAAAATTATATATTTTAAAAACTTTGAATATATTATTTAGAAATACTTGTGTTATTTTCTTAACAAAGTTAATAACAAATATTTATATATTAATAATGATAGGTTGATATATGTAATATATGCATATATAAAATTCCTATACATAATTATTTATACAAATATTTCAATAAATAATTTATAAACATAATATATATAAAATTATAACATTTCATTTTATGTAAATAATTTCGTTCTAATATTAATTTGTTATATTAATATTATTATTATTAATATTCTTATTAATTATTATTATTAACAATTATTATTAATAATTGTTATTATCATTATTATTGTTACTAATTTTATTATGATAAATTAATATTATTAATACTAACAAATATTATATTATTATTATTATTATTATTATTATTATTATTATTATTATTATTATTATTATTATTATTATTATTAGAATATTTATATTTATTTATAATTATTATTAATAAGATATAAGGACATATTTTTTTTACGCGTTGATATCCCTATCTTCTTTATTTTTTTTCTGTTTCTTTCTTCTTGTTCGATTCTTCAACCTCCCCGTGATTTCATGCCAATCAATTCACTACAATACAAACTGTTTCGATCAAATCATATTACTGCATAATATCGATCCATTAAACAACATATATCCATCACTGCTATTCGTGACATCCAACAGAAATCAAAAGAACCAAACCTAAAACTCTCTCCGCAACATGTTTTAATCGATAACCCAATTTCGAATTAAACCCCAAAAATCTAATTATGCCGAGTTATTATGAATCATCTAATGAAGCTCTTTGTAAATTTTCAAGCTCTGATTTATCAAATTGATTGTTAATTTGATAGTCAAAGCTTTTTGGGCAAAAAGTCAAAATCGAAGTTCTTTGTTCAAATTAGGATTCTTGAAGTGATTACAGGTTTTAATTTGTGGTGTCGAGCAATTGAGAAGTTATTTATAACAACTTGTATGTTGGGATTATAACTTGAAACGATCGAACTAGCTGAATCAAATTTGAAGGTATATATGTTCGTCCCTGTTCTGTACAGATACATATACATTTTTTTGTTCTTTCTTTCTTCCTTCTTGACAACCAACACACTTTCATAAATGATGACTGATGATAATGATGAGCCCTTATAATCCCTGTTCAAATAACCATTTAAATCGCCACAATCACAAACATAAACCATCATACACCTCACCTAAACTATTGCATCTCTGTTTGGTTGTTAAAACCGTGACCCAAACCAGAAAGACTATTTCCATATATCTGTTTCATAGCCAGACTGCTGCTGCTATTTCCTTTTTCTATTTTATAAATGAAATGTGAAGAAAGCAATGATGAACAGACCAGATTGTTACAGCTCTATTTTTTTTTCTACTGCTGCTCACCTCAGATTATGTTACAGAAACAAAAATCATGATGGTATGTCAATGATAATGATATTTTAGTAATATGATGATGATAGATTATAATATAAATGATGATAAATATAGATGATGGTGATAATGATATGAGATGATACATGTTATACGAGTATTATGATAGGATTATGATCATGTTATGATTATGTTATGATTATGGTTATGATCATGTTATGATTGTGATTATGATAGGATTATGATCATGTTATGATTATGTTATGATTATGATTACAATCGTGTTATGATTATGATTATGATTATGATTATGATATGATTATGATTATGTTATGATTATGATTATATTATGATTATGAATAAGTAGATGATGATGATATTATGGTATGATGGAGATAATAATGATAAGATTCAATGACGATGATGATGGAGAAAGGCTGAAGCATGGTGCTCTGCAAAGTATAACCGAACCCTCTTAATTATTTTGTAAGACCCGAATATTCGTAGTGTACATATGTGTATATGAGTTACTCAAGTTTGGGGTTTTTGTTGCACATAATTAAAAAGACAAAAGATGCTGAACTGGGAGGGTCGCGCGCCACGCGGCTAGGTGGCGCGCCGCGCCATCTGTCTGTGACAGATTCTCTCTTTCTTTTAAATTAGATATTTTGAGGGTATTTTGGTAAAATCACTTGGAGGCCGAATTTATTAACCTAGATCAGTTTTGGGGAGCTCATTTACTACTCCCACAACAACCCTATCTTCTCCAATTAAACTCTAGAGAGAGAGTGCAATCCTTGAGAGAGAAAGCTCCATCAAAGGGTGAAAGATGTTGAATCGGGTCTTAGTGCGAGTTCTAAAGTCGTTCATCTAGTCGCTCGCTACGTAGTGATTGTGTTGGTAAGTCCTAAAACCTAGATTCTTACTTTAATTGCATTAAGGATTAGGGTTTGGGTTAGTGATGCACACAAAACCCACTTGCTAGTAATTTGGGGGTTTTGGGTGAATTTGGGTCATGTAGACTCAAAGGCAACTAATTAGGGTTTTCAAAGTGTTAATTTATGTTTATGAACCTAATTAGTTAGTTAAAGCACTAGAACACTTCAATGATATGTAAATGGGTGTTAATTGGGCATGGATGACCCAAATGGGTGTGTTGACCTTGAAATGGGTCAAATGGGTCTTTAATGACCTAAGTGGCCTAGTAATTATGAAAACGAGTTAGCCTTGTGACCTAAATGTGTTTTAAACCCATCTTGACGAATGATTAGGGTTTTGGTGTGTGTTGACCCAATGTAGGGTTAAGGGTGCAAATGAGTTGAAATTGCACTTTGGGTCAAAATGACTTAGGAAGGGTGAAAGAATTGGTTGACCGACTTGAGTTGCGTTTGATAATATGTATAATGTGATAGGTACGTTACTTTGAGGTTTCGCAAGCTCGGGTATCTTTTCACAAGACTTTGAGGTGAGTGGAATGATTATATGCGTATGTATATAATGTATCTATTTGTTGTAGCGTGAAAGGTGTAGTGTCGAGGTGTTAATACACCACGTTTCACGTGAAGAGTGTAGCATCGAGGTGTTAAGATGCCACTCGGGTGTAGCATCGAGGTGTTAAGATGCCACCTAGGAGTGTAGTGTCGAGGTGTTAAGACACCACTCCGTAAAATAATGAGTGAAGCATCGAGGTGTTAAGATGCCACTCGGGGTGAAGTGCCGAGGTGTTAAGGTGCCACCCTAGGGGTTAGTGGTGCGAGGTGTTAAGTGCCCTAACGGATGTTATGAACACCGATGGCGTTTTCGCGAGCGCCGTTCCCTTGTACTATTGGTTAACCATGGTTATTTGTGTTGTAAGCATATTATATTATTCGAGTTATATTTATATGCGGTTGTTATGCTAGCTTGTGGTATGGGAGAATTATAGCTTGATATTGCGACGATAAGCTAATGTTGTTTGCTAGCATGTTTGCGGTTGTGTAAGTGTATGCAAGTAGGTATAATTATATACGTATTCGTATAATTATTGCATTTACTAAGCTTTGCTTACCCTCTCGTTGTTTACCATTTTATAGGTTCGGTTTTGGACAAGGGTAAGGGCATCGTTTTGGACTAAAGATCCCGCTTGATGCTAGGGGACGCTTTTGGGCTTTAGTAGCTCTTGGATTTTGACCGATAGTTGGGTAGTTTAATCCCAAACGCCATGCTCATTGTGTAGTTTGGAACTTAAACTTTTTGGTGGTCGAAACTCGTAAATTGTATTAAACTCGTAAAACGGCCGATGTGGGCCCCGCTTGTAAAACTTTAATTTTATGTTTGAAACATGTTAGTTTTACATATTTGGTTGTATGGTAAAAAGCGTTTTGTCTAAAAGTGCCGGGAACTAGTCAATCTTTTCGCGGTTAAAAGTCCCGGGGACAGCCAGATATGGCGCGGCGCGCGGGCTATATGGCGCGGCGCGCCGATGGTCTGCAACAGAAAAAATTTTTTATTTCGTATTTTCACAAGGTTTTGTCGGGTGTTGGTTTGGGTTGTTACAAGTGGTATCAGAGCATGGTCTAAGGGATTTAGGTGACTTGAGATAGGCGCCTAGACTTAGACTTTTTGTGTGCGCGTTTATGTGGGACTTGTAGGACTTTGGGTCGGATCGGGATTGGTTTGTGCATAGGTTTATGTAAACTAATCATGTGCTATTTGTTATGTATGTTTAGCGAGCATCGAGCGAGATGGACGTTGTACTAGCAAGTTAATGCGACGTGCTCGCGTAACAATGATTAGCTACCATTGTTACGGGCGCAAATCGTGTCGAACGAGCAATGTACGATGATTGTTGAGCAAGATGGGGTAGTGTGGTGTATATGTATATACATCCGTGTTATGTCTTTTTGTTTCGCCGCTTAACCTACTTCGTTTTATAGAATGAAGACGAGAAACGGACCCGATCATGATAACGGAAGTACAAGTGAGGACGCCGAGTTTTCGGCCAAGGTTGAGGCCGTCTTTAAAAAGTTAAAAGCGGATTTTCTTACGGACGTCCGAAAGGTCTTCCAAGATTCGGTCGATGGGCAAGTGACCGATTTGATAAATGAACGAATGAAGGCCACTATCGAAGAGGCCCTTGATGCTAGAAACATTTATCCTCGTGGTGAAGGAGGTGAAGGAAGGCGGGACTTCCACTACAAGAATTTCAAGGACGCTCAACCCCCGATGTTTAATGGGGTACGAGATCCTTTAAAAAGTACATGTTGGATCTCCGACATCGAGGGAGCTTTCCGTACCTCGGAATGTCCTCCCGAGAAGAAGGCGAGGTATGGCTCTAGCATGCTACGAGAAGAGGCTAAGTTATGGTGGGATGATAAAATCAACTTGTATGGTGAGGAACAATGTATGGGCTTGATGTGGGAAGAGTTTAAGAAGGAGTTTTTCAAGGAATACCGAACTTCTTCCGATCTCGATAGAATCCGGGACGAGTTGCACCATTTGCAACAAGGCTCAATGGACTTAGTTACTCTTAAGTCTACATTCTTGGCAAAGACTCGTTTTTGCCCGGAATATGTTGGTGATGATCATAAGCTCATGAAGGATTTCTACCGTACTTTGAATGATGAGTACAAGGGGAAGATTAGTCGGGGTATGGCTAAGTCTTTTGAGGAATTGTTCGAGTTGGCTCAGGGTTTTGAGCCGGAGGTTCCAAGAAAGAGTGATTTCATGTTTTCCAAAAGAAAATTTGAGGGTTTTAGTTACTCTAACGCCTCAAGCAAGAAGAGCAAGAGCAAGAGGGGGGCCAAAAGTGTCAATAGTGCAAAGAAGGGCACTATCGGCGAGTTTTCTTATACGTGCTACAATTGTGGGCAATCGGGTCATATGGCTCGTGAGTGTCCGAAACCACGTTCCGGAAACAAAGTCACTTGTTTTAATTGCGGCAAAGAGGGGCATAAGAAACCGGAGTGTCCCGATTTGCGAATTGATAATGTGAAGCGGTTAGAGAAGGCGGCGGGTACGGCTAGGGGTCGCAACTATTTGATGACCAATGATGAAGCCAAACAATCGCACGAAGTTGTCTCAGGTACTTACATGGTTAATTCTAATCCGGCAAGGATTCTTTTCGATAGCGGTGCAAATTTTTCGTTTGTGTCTCCTAAATTTGTACCTAAACTTAATAGACCGTTAGCTAAGTTAAGTCGTCCGATAGAAGTCGAAATAGCGGACGGCAAGACGGTGCTAGTGGTTGATGTGTGTGAAAATTGTGATGTTGTTTTTGGTTCCGAAACCTTTAAAATTAATCTCATTCCAATGACCTTGGGCGATTTTGATATTGTCGTTGGTATGGATTGGCTCGATCATTACAGAGCTGATATTGCATGCCATGACAAGTTTATTCGTGTGAAGGCCCCAAGTGGGGGAGAGTTAATTATTCATGGTGATAAGCGAAGGAGACCGGTGCCGATATGCACTTTTGCACGGGCACGTCGTTCCGTTGTTACCGGTGGCATGGCTTTCCTTGCTCATGTTGTTGATACTCGTAATGAGTCACCACCTATTCGTGAAATTCTGGTAGTTAATGAGTTTGAAGACGTTTTTCCGGATGAGTTACCGGGTGTTCCGGCGGAAAGACAAGTCGAGTTTCGCATTGAGTTGGTTCCGGGGGCTACTCCCATTGCTAAAACTCCTTATCGTTTAGCACCAACAGAAATGCAAGAGTTGTTAAATCAAACCCAAGAGTTGCTCGAGAAGGGTTTTATTCGACCGAGTGCTTCGCCATGGGGCGCTCCGGTGTTATTTGTGAAGAAGAAAGATGGTAGTATGCGTATGTGCATTGATTACCGTGAGTTGAATAAAGTGACGATCAAGAATCGTTATCCATTACCTAGGATTGACGATTTATTTGATCAACTTCAAGGTGCAACGTATTTCTCTAAGATCGACCTACGGTCCGGCTATCACCAAATGCGGGTCCGTGAGGAAGACATAGAGAAGACGGCTTTTCGAACGCGTTACGGGCATTATGAGTTTGTAGTTATGCCCTTTGGTCTTACGAATGCACCGGCGGCATTCATGGATCTTATGAACCGAGTGTGCCAACCTATGTTGGACAAGTCGGTAATAGTGTTCATTGACGACATACTAGTCTACTCGAAAAGTATGAACGAGCATGAACGTCATTTGCGTGAAGTATTGAAGACGCTACGAAAGGAGAAGTTGTATGCAAAGTTCTCCAAATGTGAATTTTGGCTAAGGGAAGTTCAATTCCTTTGTCATATCGTGAACGAAAACGGTATTCAAGTAGATCCGGGGAAGATAGAAACGGTGAAGAGTTGGGGACGACCGACTACGCCTACGGAAATCCGAAGTTTTCTCGGATTGGCCGGTTATTATCGTCGGTTTATCCAAGACTTTTCTAAGATTGCTTCTCCATTGACGAAGTTGACAAGAAAGAATGCTAGGTTCAATTGGGAGAACGAGCAAGAAATTGCTTTTCAATTGTTAAAAGAGAAGTTGTGTCAAGCTCCGGTGTTAGTGTTGCCGGAAGGTGTTGAAGACATGGTGGTTTATTGTGATGCTTCCTTAAATGGTCTCGGGTGTGTTCTAATGCAAAGAGGTAAGGTTATCACTTATGCCTCTCGACAATTAAAGGAACATGAAACGAGGTATCCGACTCATGATCTTGAGTTGGCGGCGGTAGTGCATGCGTTGAAAATTTGGCGCCATTACTTGTATGGTGTCAAGTGTACGATTTATTCGGATCATAAGAGTTTGAAACATCTCTTTAATCAACGAGATTTGAATTATCGCCAACGTAGGTGGATGGATGTGGTGAAAGACTACGATTGTGAAATACTTTATCATCCGGGTAAGGCGAATGTGGTCGCGGATGCGTTGAGTCGAAAGAGTCAACATCCGGCGATAAAAGTGGGGTCGTTACGTTTGATTATTACCAACTATTTTCTTGAAAAGCTTGGTGAGATTCAAATAGAGGCTTATGTTCACAACAAGCATACAGAGCGAATCGTGGGCCAATCGGAGTTTATTACTATGGGTCCGCGTGGGTTGTTGTCCTTTCAAGGAAGGGTGTGGGTGCCTAAGATGGGTGATTACCGACGAGTGCTACTTGATGAAGCACATAAGACAAAATACTCCATTCATCCGGGCACGACGAAAATGTACCTTGACTTGAAGAATGATTATTGGTGGCCGGGCATGAAACATGATGTTGTGAAGTATGTTGAGCAATGTGTCACGTGTTTACAAGTAAAAGCCGAACACCAAAAGCCGTATGGTAAGTTGCAACCATTAGAAATCCTGAAATGGAAATGGGAGCACATTACCATGGATTTCATTACAAAGTTACCTAAAACGGCGAGAACCCAATTCGATTCGATTTGGGTTATAGTTGACCGATTGACAAAAAGCGCTTTGTTTCTTCCCATTAAAGAAGCGATATCGTCGGAGACCTTGGCTAAGTTGTTTATCAAGGAAGTGGTCTCGCGACATGGGGTTCCTATATCTATTATTTCAGATCGAGATACCCGTTTTACATCTCGGTTTTGGGAAAAGTTTCATGAAGATATGGGTACGCAATTGAAGTTGAGCACGGCATATCATCCTCAAACAGACGGTCAAACCGAACGTACGAATCAAACTTTGGAAGATATGCTACGAGCGTGCATCATTGACTTCGGTGGTAGTTGGGATGAGCATTTGCCTTTGGTGGAATTCTCGTACAATAATAGTTATCATACTAGTATCGGGATGCCACCTTACGAAATGCTTTATGGGCGTAGGTGTAGAACTCCCGTTTGTTGGGGAGAAGTGGGTCAAAGAGAGATCGGGAGTACCGATTTGGTTTTAGAGACCAATAGCAAGATCGATTTGATTCGGGAACATTTGAAGAAGGCTCAAGATAGGCAAAAGTCGTATGCCGATAGACGTAGGCGATTGATTGAGTTCCAAGAAGGCGATATGGTGATGCTTAAGGTTTCGCCATGGAAGGGTATTATTCGATTTCGAAAACGGGGAAAGTTAGCTCCTCGGTTTATTGGGTCATTCAAGGTTTCAGCTCGTGTTGGTGAAGTTGCATATCGATTGGAATTACCCGAAGAGCTTGCGGGGATCCATAATACATTTCATGTTTCCCACCTCCGTAAGTGTCTTGCGGATGATTCCTCATGGATGCCCTTAGACGAGATCGAGCTAAACAACAAGTTATAATATGTCGAGGAACCGATTGCTATCCTTGACGAGAAGGTGAAAAAGTTGAGAAATAACGAGGTGAGAACTTTCAAGGTTCAATGGCGACGAGGTAAAGGTTACGAGTTCACTTGGGAACCCGAAGATTTCGTGTTGGTTTATCTTCCCTCGTGTCATGCGGCTTGGATTGCGAGGACGCAATCCGAATAAGTGGGGGAGAGTTGTAAGACCCGAATATTCGTAGTGTACATATGTGTATATGAGTTACTCAAGTTTGGGGTTTTTGTTGCACATAATTAAAAAGACAAAAGATGCTGAACTGGGAGGGTCGCGCGCCGCGCGGCTAGGTGGCGCGCCGCGCCATCTGTCTGTGACAGATTCTCTCTTTCTTTTAAATTAGATATTTTGAGGGTATTTTGGTAAAATCACTTGGAGGCCGAATTTATTACCCTAGATCAGTTTTGGGGAGCTCATTTACTACTCCCACAACAACCCCATCTTCTCCAATTAAACTCTAGAGAGATAGTGCAATCCTTGAGAGAGAAAGCTCCATCAAAGGGTGAAAGAGGTTGAATCGGGTCTTAGTGCGAGTTCTAAAGTCGTTCATCTAGTCGCTAGCTACGTAGTGATTGTGTTGGTAAGTCCTAAAACCTAGATTCTTACTTTAATTGCATTAAGGATTAGGGTTTGGGTTAGTGATGCACACAAAACCCACTTGCTAGTAATTTGGGGGTTTTGGGTGAATTTGGGTCATGTAGACTCAAAGGTAACTAATTAGGGTTTTCAAAGTGTTAATTTATGTTTATGAACCTAATTAGTTAGTTAAAGCACTAGAACACTTCAATGATATGTAAATGGGTGTTAATTGGGCATGGATGACCCAAATGGGTGTGTTGACCTTGAAATGGGTCAAATGGGTCTTTAATGACCTAAGTGGCCTAGTAATTATGAAAACGAGTTAGCCTTGTGACCTAAATGTGTTTTAAACCCATCTTGACGAATGATTAGGGTTTTGGTGTGTGTTGACCCAATGTAGGGTTAAGGGTGCAAATGAGTTGAAATTGCACTTTGGGTCAAAATGACTTAGGAAGGGTGAAAGAATTGGTTGACCGACTTGAGTTGCGTTTGATAATATGTATAATGTGATAGGTACGTTACTTTGAGGTTTCGCAAGCTCGGGTATCTTTTCACAAGACTTTGAGGTGAGTGGAATGATTATATGCGTATGTATATAATGTATCTATTTGTTGTAGCGTGAAAGGTGTAGTGTCGAGGTGTTAAGACACCACGTTTCACGTGAAGAGTGTAGCATCGAGGTGTTAAGATGCCACTCGGGTGTAGCATCGAGGTGTTAAGATGCCACCTAGGAGTGTAGTGTCGAGGTGTTAAGACACCACTCTGTAAAATAATGAGTGAAGCATCGAGGTGTTAAGATGCCACTCGGGGTGAAGTGCCGAGGTGTTAAGGTGCCACCCTAGGGGTTAGTGGTGCGAGGTGTTAAGTGCCCTAACGGATGTTATGAACACCGATGGCGTTTTCGCGAGCGCCGTTCCCTTGTACTATTGGTTAACCATGGTTATTTGTGTTGTAAGCATATTATATTATTCGAGTTATATTTATATGCGGTTGTTATGCTAGCTTGTGGTATGGGAGAATTATAGCTTGACATTGCGACGATAAGCTAATGTTGTTTGCTAGCATGTTTGCGGTTGTGTAAGTGTATGCAAGTAGGTATAATTATATATGTATTCGTATAATTATTGCATTCACTAAGCTTTGCTTACCCTCTCGTTGTTTACCATTTTATAGGTTCGGTTTTGGACAAGGGTAAGGGCATCGTTTTGGACTAAAGATCCCGCTTGATGCTAGGGGACGCTTTTGGGCTTTAGTAGCTCTTGGAGTTTGACCGATAGTTGGGTAGTTTAATCCCAAACGCCATGCTCATTGTGTAGTTTGGAACTTAAACTTTTTGGTGGTCGAAACTCGTAAATTGTATTAAACTCGTAAAACGGCTGATGTGGGCCCCGCTTGTAAAACTTTAATTTTATGTTTGAAACATGTTAGTTTTACATATTTGGTTGTATGGTAAAAAGCGTTTTGTCTAAAAGTGCCGGGAACTAGTCAATCTTTTCGCGGTTAAAAGTCCCGGGGACAGCCAGATATGGCGCGGCGCGCGGGCCATATGGCGCGGCGCGCCGATGGTCTGCAACAGAATTTTTTTTTTTATTTCGTATTTTCACAAGGTTTTGTCGGGTGTTGGTTTGGGTTGTTACATATTTTGAATCAATTGGGTTTAATGAATTTAAATTGGACCGTGATTGTTGGGCCGTGTACTTTGATTTTCTGATGGGCCAAAGGAGTTTAGTTGGGCCGGATATATGGCATAACTTTTACTTGGGCCGAATCCATAATAATGATCATAATAAATTCTTATATACCATGTAGTAATTCGATGGGAACCTAAAGATTATATTTACAATGGTAATAAGATGAACACTAGCATTGATATAGATGGCATATAGACGAGGATGATGATGATTATGATTCATGTTGATGATATGATCATGATAATATACAATGATGAAGTTAAACGAATATGAAACTGATAGACTATAGTGATGACGATGGGTTATATAAATATTTGTTTGGATTTAAGCAGAATTGAATGGGTTGAGTAATGGTTAAGAATGTTATTGGGTTAGCGGGACGTCGCGGATTCAAACCGGACTTGGGCATTTTGTTTAGGGCTACTTCTTTGAGGTAGTAATTTTACTCTAGCTATTATTTGTATTATTAAATATTATTATTACTATTAATATTATTATTTTTATTATTATTATAATTGTTATTATTGTTAGGTTAATTATTATCATTACTAACATTAATATAATTGAGATAAATATTATTATAATTAATATTATTATTATTATCATTATGAATAAAATTATTATTTTTATGGTTATTATAGTTATCATTATTATTATTTTTTTGTTATCATTAATATTATTACAAAAATTATCATTTAAATTATTAGTATTATTATCATCATTTTTATTAAAAGTACCATTATTATTTAAAATATTATTTTTATGAAAACTAACATTTTTATTTTTATCATTATTATCTTTTCATTGAAATTATTATTATTACTAACATCACTTTCACTATTAGTATTATTATCAAAACTATTAATAGCAGTATCATTACTAAATCTAATTATTTTTAATATTATTATTACCACCATAAAAAGATACAAATTTTTATTTATTATTATTGATATTATTTTAACAAACAAATAGCTATATAAGAATATATTTAAAACATATCGCATAACAACATTAATATTTTTATAATAAATACTAATTATTTATCTAAAGTATATAAAATAAATATAGTTAAAATAGTTACAAATGAAACATACAAGTTACTGAAATAACAATTAATAATAATATCTAAACTTGTTCGATTACAAGTATATATTTTAATAATTATATGAATAATATAGGTTCGTGAATCCGAGACCAACCCTACACTTGTTCAATGACGTCATATGTATTTTTACTACAAAATACAGTATGGTGAGTTTCATTTGCCTTTTTATCCTTTATATTTTTGGGCTGAGAATACATGCGCAATTTTAATAAATGTTTTACGAAGTAGACACAAGTAATTGAAACTACATTATATGGGTGAATGATCGAAGCCGAATATACCCCTTTTTCTTGGTAACATAAGAATTAGTAAACCGATCTACTAATTGACATAAATCCTAAAGATAGATCTACTGGGCTTAACGAACCCCATCTAAAGTACCGGATGCTTTAGTACTTCGATGTTGTTTTTATCATGTCCGAAGGATTTCCCGGAATGATAGGGGATATTCTTATATGCATCTTGTTAATGTCGGTTACCAGTGTTCAATCCATATGAATGATTTTTGTCTCTATATATGGGACGTATATTTATGAGAACTGGAAATGAAATTCTTATGGTCTATTAAAATGATGAAAATGATCGTTTATGTTAAACTAATGAACTCACCAACTTTTTGGTTGACACTTTAAAGCATGTTTATTCTCAGGTATGAAAGAAATCTTCCGCTGTGCATTTGCTCATTTTAAGGATATTACTTGGAGTCATTCATGACATATTTCAAAAGACGTTGTATTCGAGTCGTTAAGTTCATCAAGATTATTACCAAGTCATTTATAGTTTGGATATATTATGAAATGGTATGCATGCCGTCAACTTTCGATGTAATGAAAGTTTGTCTTTTTAAAAACGAATACAATGTTTGTAAAATATATCATATAGAGGTCAAGTACCTCGCGATGTAACCAAATGTAATGTATTCGTCCAAATGGATTAGGACGGGTCCTTTCACTATGAATCTAGTTGAAGTGGATCAAGTGCATATTAATGTCGAATCTTATGATGAGCGAAATATTGTTGTGTTGCCATGTAATCCCACTTTGGTGCAATTATCCCGGACACCATTGTACAAGGATGTTTAAGTCGTGTGTTCAACTTCTACCTTGTCGCTTTTTGACTCGATTAACATCCTCGATGAAATTGAGGAAGATATTGTTCCGACCCCTAAGGTTGTATGAGGCTTTGAATAATTCTTTGCCGACTGTGAATAATCCTTATAGGCTTCCAATAAAATGATGTATATAATGATGAGGGAAAATATTCCAAGTATTCTTATTAATTTGAATAACCCTCCCACGATCTCGGTTAATTCTAAAAAAAAGGATAAGGCGAATTAAAATGGTTGGAATGTAAAAGTTCTCGAAATTCATCAAAGATATGTGATCGCGTGTTGGATTTCTTCGTTTATTTGTATTGTTTTGTTTATTTGTAGTTGTTGTAGTGAGCTCTCATATAGTTTAATGTTTTAGTTGAGCTTGTACTTCGGGTTTGCTTATATTTTTGGGGGGCTTCATCTTCTGGATAAAGATTCCTTTCGGTTATTGTAAGTTCTATGTTTTTTCCTCTTGTATTTTTCGGCCGAATTCGTTTTTAAGTGTCTTTATTTTTATACGAGTGTTCATAATGGTGATTCCAGGGTTGTAACTCAGTGGGGTCTCGAATTTTTTTTAAATACCAATTATATTAGATTGTTATTTTAGTGATAGTTTACCTTAAAAAAAAATTAGAAATTCAAAAATTTATGAAATTCGAGTAATATAGTTTAGCGATGTTCTATACAATTCAAAAGAAAAACTATAGATTTAAAAAATATACGGGGTCATCCATTTAAATTTAGTGGTGTCCTATAAAATTTACATATTATTTTCTATTAGAAAATTTTAAACTAGCGATGTCCCGTAACCCTTCAAGGGTATACTTAGAATCGCGCTTAGTGTTCATCTATAGTTTCTATTAAAATTCTAAAATGATGATGTCATTATTAGGCTAATTCATTTGTTAAAAAAAATCAAAAATCAAAATAAAAAAATCTAAGCATGGTGGGTGATGTCATTAATTTAAATAATTTTGAATTAAAATTAAAGCTTATTAATTAATTATTATTATTAAATCTTATTAATTAATTATTTTAATTATTAAAATTAAATAATTTTGAATTATTATAATTAATTATTTTGAATTGGGTACGAGAAGGTATAAAAGCTAGGCAGAAGGAAACAAATTCAAAATTTATATTTTAATTTACCTTTTTAAAGTAAAATGACAATCAATATTATCTCTTATGATTGGATGTGGATTGTTTAATGTCATTTTAGGTGTTTGATGAAATGTTCAGCTGACGAGTTTCTTAATCGGACTTTGTAGTTCCACGGGTCATTAAACTAAATAACTTTAATATTTACGTTTACTTAATACCTAAAACATATCATTAAACTGTTTTAATTAAACAAACATGTGATTCCACGGATTATTTGACTAGTTATTTTATATTTTGTAAAGAAAAGAAAAATGCCAGAAAGAAAAAAAAAAAAAAAAGTGCGGGTGTGCGGACTATTTAAGGAGCGAATTAGGGTTAGGTTTTCACAAACAACTTGGATGGGAGAATGAGGCCGGCGAGAAGAATAAAAAGGTTTCTGAGGGTGGTTGCCCTTCTCTCGGCCGATGATTTCATATTCTTGCTCTAAATCAACAACCCTCGATCATTCATACAATGTATCTGTATGTATGTATATGTATATATATATATATATATATACATATATATATATATATATATATATATATATATATATATATATATATATATATATATATATATATATATATATGTATAGAGATAGAGAGAGATTGAATTACTTGTGGATATATATATATTTTTTTTGAACGGCAATTACTTTATGAAGTGAATTACTCGTGGATATGAATAGAATGGATTAGAAAAAGATGTATCGCATTCTTCTTCTACCTCCTTTTATTACCCCCTTTCGTTCCCAATTTAATCATATATATATGAGGCAGTGATAATATTTATCTATTTTGTGATCCAAGTTGTTGATGGGGCAAGTTCAAGAGATGGTCTGTAGCTTGGCTGGGCAATTTCAGAGGATGGTGAAGTATTTCGCAACCTTTTGGTATTGCAGCCATGGCGGAATAATCCTCTTGTCCTGTTCGTAAACAGATCTGAGCCTCCTTTATAACTTATATTTTCATTTTAATAAAAAAATTTAGTATTTCTGTATGTTCAAATTATGTGATTGTTACTTGGCTAAAAAGTTTTGGATTTTTAGTTGAAACATGCTATAGACTGATTACAGGCTAGTTGTATTTTAAATTATAAAAGTCTAGATCTTGTTGTTACTAATTATTACTCTTAATTTCATAAGGCATTGTTGTTTTTTTGAATTTTAACTATGCATTGTTCTTAAAGCATTGTTGTTCTTTAATAAGTTAGGTTCTTATATAAAAATCGTCTTAATTTGGTGCTTAAAGGAATTTGTGTAGATGCTTTTAGTCATATGAGGACATTGGTGGCTGCTATCGAACCAGTATTGCATCCGAGGTACCCTCTATGAGGATGCACCTCAATGATATGGGTTGTAATATCTCTTTCTCTGATCCACCCATTGTATAATATTTCAGTGATATGGGTTGTAATATCTCTTTCTCTGATCCACCCATTGTATAATATTTCAGTCAACGCCACTGCTGCTGCTGCTGCTGCTTTGCATTTTGAAGTTTGTACATTTGAAAACTTGCTTGTGTTTCATGGGCTTAATCTGTTATCTATGTACAGGGAATTGAACAAGATCGAGATATGTTATATCTTTAAGGGCTAAATGTGATACATGTGAACTTAATTCAGGCTATGGAAGATTTTGATATGCTTGTTGATGAGTAATGGTTATTAGAAGCTTTATGACTCGTTTTTTCTCAAGTTTATTTAAAAAATGATGCTTTTGAATGATGAGATGCTTATTTAAAAAATGATGCTTTTGAATGATGAGATGCAGTTGATCCTTCCGCAATTAGGATTAAAATGGTCATACCAATAAAAATCTTTTATATATATGATATGCAAGGTACTGCATAGTAAACTCATGGTTGTTCAACTTAAGACTCATCGTGGTGTGGATTTTTCTGTGTCTAATGTTCATGTGTCATTGTGTCAACCCAATTGAAATTGTGAATCACATCTATCCTATTGGGTGTTGCGAAGAATCGTTTGAAGTCTTGTATGTGGTCTTCCAACCTATCTATCATGTGTGTTTTTGGCAACCTCTTGTAGATTAACCGTAATGAAGTGGTTAAACCTGTAATTCGTAGTGGACGTCACATTGAACTCTAGTTTAAATGTCACTGTTTCAACCGGTGTCCATCTCCTTAGAGAGTTTATGTTGTAAATGGCGTTGTGGGTTGGCAGTTTTCTCTTTATTGTTCTGTTTGTATGTTTCAATTTTGACCTTGTGTTTGTTTTCTTGAGGCTTATGTTTGTATTAGACCACTCGTAACAGACCTCGGCAACGGCGTTGCCGGCTGAGTTGAACACCGGAAACCACCGTAACAAGGCGTTTCCGTTGGGGGACTTCCAACGGTTGAGGAAACGGGTGTTGAAGCCACGTGTCGTTTTGTGATTCGTTGGCCAATCCAACCGTTGAATGCAACGGCTATAAAAAAAATTACCTTTTTTTTTTTATTATATAAACACTACAATACCTCAAATACATACACACAATATTCTACAAAACATCTCATAAACACTCTAATCTTCTTACAAATTTATCAAAATGTCTAACACTCCAAACACACCAATCACTCCACGAAACCAAGATCACGAAGAACCCGCAACACCACTCTCCAATACCCGTCCGTTTTCTAATCTTTTGCCGTTCGGGCGTGATAACCAACCCGGAATCACAAACCAACCAATACTCACGCCAAGTCCACAACAATACGCTCATGTAACTCGAAATTTGTTCGGGTTATATCAACAACAACAACCACCCTTGCCACCACTAACGTTAGAACAACAACAATGGGCATTTTTTCAATAACAACAAATGTTTCAAAATCAACAACAATTGTTTCCAACCCAACAACAAATGTTGCAATCGCAACAACAACAAATGTTCCAAACGCAATCTCAATCGCAACAATCTCAATCGCAATCTCAATCTCAATCTCAATCTCAATCGGAAGAGCCACAACGACGGGTAGCTCGAAAACACTCAAGAAAGGGCAAAGGTATATTATTCTATATATATATATATATATATATATATATATATATATATATATATATATATATATATATTACATTTATATTTAATATGTATTATAATTAATATATAATTATATATATATACCTACTGTTGCTATATTTATATATATATATTTACATTTATATTTAATATGTATTTAATTATAAGTAATATATAATTATTTTAATCTACTATTACATACATATTATAAATATATTTATTTAATATACTAATACGTAATACAATTTGTATATATTGTAGGTAAAGAGGTAGAAGAACCGACAAAAAAGAACGCGAGGGGATGGTCACAAAAGGAGCTTTTATGGTTAGCCGAGTGTTTTTGTGATACCTCGGAAAATCCTATAGTTGGGAGATCACAAAAACGGGGTAGTTTTTGGGGAAGGGCGATGGAAAAGTTCAATAACAACGAATTTGGATGGGAACGAAACGAAGATTCAATGTCTTCAAAGTGGCGTGATTTAAACAAATCGTGTAGCGAGTTTTTGCCAATTTATCAAGACATTAAGGATAATTGGCGTAGTGGGGCAAATGACGATGATGTTTACCAAAACGCGTTGCAAGCTTACTATGACCGATACACCAAAAACTTTATTAACAAGGACGCCTTTTTTTTTCTTGAAAGAACATCCGAAGTGGATCATTCCAAATGATCCGGTTGCTAGAGCTCAAGCTCAAGGTGAAGGTGAAACAGAGTATCGTGTGGATATGACGGGTATTGGTGAAAGTCAAGGAGACCCGGTTAGCCTCTCGCAAGACTTTGAGGCGGAGTTGTTTGGGGACATTCCGATGCCGCGTCCAATGGGACGAAATAAAGCAAAGAAAGCTCAAAAAAAGTCGGAATCTTCGGACGCGGGGGGGGGGGGGGGTGTCTTCTCGGGGTAGAAGTTCGAATTCGTCAAGGATAGACTCTTTTATGGACAAGTGGGAACATGTGGCGGAAGGGAAGACGAGTGCAATATCCAACTTCAACAAGTTTTGCACTTTGCAAACCGCACTCACACAAGTTGATTTGTTGGGGAGATCTTCGGCTACGATGGAAGATCCGGATGACGTGATTCGTCTTGAAAATCTAAAAAAATATATTCGAGACATGATGAAAGACGACATGAACATCGACCCTAACCCCCGAGATTAGATTCTATTTATGTTGTTCCGTATTTTTTTTATGAATTAAATTTATGTTTCTAGGACTTTTAAGTATGTAATTTTTTTTTAAGTAATGGTATGTTTAGGACTTTTAAATTATTTTCGTTATTCCATCTTTTTTTATTTGAGTGCTACAATAAAATGAATAAAACCAATCAAAAAAATAAAATAAAAACATAAAAAGAAAATTAAAATGCCACATCAACATTCCACTACCACAACACAAACTCACAACACCAACTTTCAACACCACCACTACTCCACTCTCTCCCACAACACATCCTAATCATCAAAAAACCCACAACACCACCCCACAACACACCCATCCATTACAAATGGTCTTATTTACTCTGGTCATGCTTTTACAGACCTCTTTGTTTTGTGTTTTGTGGGTCTTGTCACTGGTGTGTCCATTAAAGGTTTTTAGCAGGTGTGTAGCAAGTCTATACTTCATGTTCTTCATTTTTTCAGTTGTTCGTAAATTACTAAATTACATGCTCTTATAAAAGCGATGACGACTTGTCATTTGTCAAAATCGTTGAAGTACCAAAAATGGGTACATTATATTACAAATAAGAGGCGTGGACTTGTTAGTAAACTAAAAACATTGAT
Organism: Rutidosis leptorrhynchoides; assembly: GCF_046630445.1. Classification (NCBI taxonomy): domain Eukaryota; kingdom Viridiplantae; phylum Streptophyta; class Magnoliopsida; order Asterales; family Asteraceae; genus Rutidosis; species Rutidosis leptorrhynchoides. Next base: position 607,764,310 of record NC_092333.1, on the reverse strand, counting down.
TTTTCTTAATTTAAAAGTCATTATAATCAACCTTTATAATCAATCTTGACCTTTTTGATCTTGTTTATTAGTTTTTGATCTTCCAATTCCAAAACAGAAACTAATCATCTTAACTGTTTATTTTATTTATGGATGGATATATTATATAAGGAATTGATTTTAAGAAATCCATTAGACCACTATTAACTCTCACTCTGACGTCAAAGGCAGATGTGGTGATGTGTCAATATCAAGAAATGAAGTTTTTTAATGGGAAGTGTTAAATTTGAGTGTCAAATTTGTGATGGGTGATGTAGTAAATTATTATTGAAAGTTGGATATAAAATATTTAATTTAATACAGTAATATATAAAAATTAACGGTGAAATCTGATTGGTCCACAAAATTTTGATGCTTACCTTCTTTTCCGTCGGATTGGTGACTGACGCCCCGAAGGCGTCACGGGTGACGCCCCGTTACGGGCATCAGGGGCGGTAGAGAGGTGCCAAGTGAGATGCCACCTAAATTTTTTTGGGCATTAGAGATGTGGGGTCTGCCCCATTAATTATGGTCTTATATTTTTACATCATTTCCTAAATGCCCTTTTAAGTATAGAATAACTAGGTGGAGGTGAGAGAATATATAAATTGTATTTTTAGAAATTTTTATAAAAAAATAGTGAATCTATCAATATTGAGTGTAGAAATGTTATCTTCGGTTCATATATGGATGTATACATAAGAATTTGTAGCACGGGTAGACGCGTAGGATAGTAACTACTCTTTTTCGGATACTGCATGAGACGAACAGTTCAATCCATGGGAGCAGTTGAGGGAGCTAGCCAGGCAGGAGTAGGAGAGCTTGGGCTGTCTTAGTGAGTAGGTTGGCTTGCTGTCAGCATCTCGTTATTCCTGGTCTTACCCTGTGAAGCAAAGGTTGGCCTAGGGAAATTTCCCAAGATGAGAAATATGGATGCCCTGCTGGTCTTGAGTAATTCGAAACACGTATAAAGGAAGGTCCATCGCTTATTCTTTACCGGTTCTTGAGTTCTTCAATTAAAGACGGAAAATGAACCAACAAAAACCCGTGGAATACCAGTAACCAACCTAGGATAAGTCAGATTGTGACCAACGAGGGAATGAGTTAGGCAATATTGAGTGTAGAAATGTTATCTTCGGTTCATATATGGATGTATACATAAGTTGAATAAACATTAAATGGGTTGTCAATTTCCTAGGACTGAACATGCGTATGAAATGTCCCGTTTATATTGATTATAAACGTTCCATATTAATTAATTTCGTTGCGAGGTTTTGACCTCTATATGAGACGTTTTTCAAAGACTGCATTCGTTTTTAAAACAAACCATAACCTTTATTTTATCGACAAGGTTAAAAGGACACCACCTAGATTATCATAAATGATAATCTAAAAATATCACACTTACACACTACCAATACATATTGGTTTACAATATTAATATGTTACAATAAAGTAAATCTCGAATGCAGTTTTAAACAATATTATACAAGCATGCTGACACCAAGTCTTGTCCATATATTAGCATGCAACAGCGGAAGCTCTTAATAATCACCTGAGAATAAACATGCTTTAAACGTCAACAAAATTGTTGGTGAGTTATAGGTTTAACCTATATATTATCAAATTAATATAATAGACCACAAGATTTCATTTATTCAATAATCCTACACTCGCAAGTGTATAAAAATCATTCTATGATGAACACCTGGTAACCGACATTAACATAATGCATATAGAATATTCCCCGCATACTCGCAAGTATGTCATAAATTAGCAATCGCAATCACCATATAAATCGAAGTATTAAAGCATTCCAAATTCCAGAATGGGGTGTGTTAGGCCCATAGATCTATCTTTAGAATTCGCGTCAATTAGGGGTCATTTCCCTAATTCTTAGGCTACCAGACTTGAAGGGGCAATATTCGGTTTAATAATCCAACCATAGAATGTAGTTTCGCGTACTTGTATCTATTTTGTAAAACATTTAGAAAGCTGCATGTATTCTCATCCCAAAAATATTAGATTTTAAAAGTGGGACTATAACTCACTTTCACAGATTTTTACTTCGTCGGGAAGTAAGACTTGGCAACTAGTCGATTCACGAACCTATAACAAATATGTACATATATATCAAAGTATGTTCAAAATATAATTACAACATTTTTAATAAGTTTTAATGTTTTAAGTTTATTAAGTCAGCTGTCCTCGTTAGTAACCTACAACTAGTTGTCTACGGTTAGATGTACAGAAATAAATTGATATATATTATCTTGAATCAATCCACGACCCAGTGTATACACGTCTCAGGCTAAATCACAACTCAAAGTATATATATTTTTGAAATCAACCTCAACCCTGTATAGCTAACTCAATCATTACTGCATAGAGTGTCTATGGTTGTTCCAAATAATATATATACATGGGTCGATATGATATGTCAAAACATTTGCATACGTGTCTATGGTATCCCAAGATTACATAATATATTAGAATACATGTATAATACAATATAAGTTAGCTAGGATATGATTTGTATAGATTTGTTACAAATTTCACGTAGCTACAACAAGCAAAATTATCCAATATTGTTTTACCCATAACTTCTTCGTTTTAAATCCGTTTTGAGTGATTCAAGTTGCTATGGTTTCATATTGAACTTAAGTTTATGAATCTAAACAGAAAAAGTATAAGTTTATAGTCGGAAATACATGTTACAAGTCATTTTTGTAAAGGTAGTCATTTCAGTCGAAAGAACGACGTCTAGATGACCATTTTGGAAAACATACTTTCACTTTGAGTTTAACCATGATTTTTGGATATAGTTTCATGTTCATAAGAAAAATCATTTTCCCAGAAGAACAACTTTTAAATCAAAGTTTATCATAGTTTTTAATTAACTAACCCAAAACAGCCCGCAGTGTTACTACGACGGCGTATATTCGATTTTACGGTGTTTTTCGTGTTTTTAGGTTTTAAATAATTAAGTTAACATATCATATAGATATAGAACATGTGTCTAGTTGATTTTAAAAGTCAAGTTAGAAGGATTAACTTTTGTTTGCGAACAAGTTTAAAATTAACTAAACTATGTTCTAGTGATTACAAGTTTAAACCTTCGAATAAGATAGTTTCATATATATGAATCAAATGATGTTATGAACATCATTACTACCTCAGGTTTTGTGGATAAACCTACTGGAAATGAGAAAAATAGATCTAGCTTCAAAGGATCCTTGGATGGCTTGAAAGTTCTTGAAGTAGAATCATGACACGAAAACAAGTTCAAGTAAGATTTTCACTCGAAATAAGATTGTTAAAGTTATAATAATTGAATCAAAGTTTGAATATGAGTATTACCTTGTATTAGAAAGATATCTTAGTGTAAATAAGAAAGATTTCTTGAGGTTGGATGATCACTCAAAGTGGATTTGCAAGATTGGAAGTAAGCTAGCAAACTTGGAAGTGTTGTTGGTGTGTTCTTGAGTAGTTGTTTTGTATCTTGGTTTATGTATGGATTTATGAACTAGATTGAGCTAGATTTTGTTGAAGATGATGAAGAACACTTAGAACAAAGGAAGAACACTTGAGAGAGAGTAGTTTGATGCATGTAAGTTGCAAAATGAAAGTGTTTGTGTACACTAAGATTCACGTGAATATGGATCTATCATATAGGCTCCATTAGTTTGTTATTTTGTGAGATATTTCATGCTAGATGTTAAATGATGGTTTCCACATGGTTAGGTGACTCACATGGGCTGCTAAGATCTGATCATTGGAGTGTATATACCAATAGTAAATACATTTAGATGCTGTGTATTGTACGAGTACAAATACGAGTGCATACGAGTAGAATTGTTGATGAAAATGAATGATGATGTAATTGTAAGCATTTTTGTTAAGTAGAAGTACTTTGATAAGTGTCTTGAAGTCTTTCAAAAGTGTATGAATACATATTAAAACACTACATGTATATACATTTTAACTGAGTCGTTAAGTCATCGTTAGTCGTTACATGAAAACGTTGTTTTGAAACCTTTAAGTTAACGATCTTGTTAAATATTGTTAATACAATGTTTCTTATATCTAATGAGACGTTAAATTATTACATTATCATGATATAATGATGTATTAATATATATTAATATGATATATATACAGTTAAATGTCGTTACAACGATAATCGTTACATATATGTCTCGTTTCGAAATCCTTAAGTTAGTAGTCTTGTTTTTACATATGTAGTTCATTGTTATTATACTTAATGATATGTTTACTTATCATTTAACATGTTTATATATAGTGTATCAATATTTTAAAATGATTCATATGTAATTAGTAAGACGTTGTTATAACGATAATCGTTATATATACCGTTTTCAAGTTTCTTAATTCAATAGTCTCATTTTTATGTATATAACTCATTGTTAAAATACTTAATGAGGTACATACTTATCATAATATCATTATAACTATATCTATATCCATATGTATGTCATCATATAGTTTTTACAAGTTTTAACGTTCGTGAATCGCCGATCAACTTGGGTGGTCAATTGTCTATATAAAACCTATTTCAGTTAATCAAGTCTTAACAAGTTTGATTGCTTAACATGTTGAAAACACTTAATCATGTAAATATCAATTTCATTTAATATATATAAACATGGAAAAGTTCGGGTCACTACAGCGTATACTCTCATTCCCATGTATCTAACCTCTCAAAGTTCATCCAACAAATTACTAGAAATTTGCATCATGTTTTAAGGCAGTGTATCATATACCTGTGTTCAAAAACACGATTAAAGAATCTTTGTTGCTTTGGCTATGTGTCTATTTTTGTAAGACTATAGATAATGGTGATGCTGACGTGGAGTAAATAAGAGATTTTGTTGTTGTATTTGTGTCATGGTAATGATGGGAAGTGAATTGTGATGGAGAATGTTGTTGAGAGGGTTGTAGAATTTTGTAAGTGACGTGTTAAAATTTTCTTGATATTTGAAATGTGAAAAATAAAAAGTTGGAGAGATAAATAACCTCAACCAATCACCAATCGCCGCATCACCTTTTTTTTTCTTCCCTTGTTGTGTTTGTGGAAGGTTATTGACCAACACCCCAACATTTTTTGGCCACAAACGCCTCACTACAGGCGTTTGTGACGCGTTTGTAGTGACATATCGTAAGAGATGAGGGAGACAACCGCTCATTATCTATGGTCTAAGATCACAGATAATGGGACATTTGGCCCCTACCCACTTTGACGTGTCACCACAATCGTCCCACAAATGCCCGTAGTGGGGTGTTTGTCACCATAGACGTCTCACACATTTTACTTTAACTTCCAATTATAACTTATCCATCACTTAAAACTTTCAATAACCCTCCTAAACAACCTTCCCCATTACAACTTCCATTTTCTCTCAACTTTGCCGCGTCACAATCATTCATAAATAAAAACACTTACTTTCAGTCCACATCACAGTCGCCATTATTTGTGGTGTAATAGTGAAAGAAAAACTTTTCTATCTTCATTCGGTGAACTTCAAAAAGACAAGTAGTATTAAATTAAATTACTATGAAACTTAACGGTTAAAAAAAAAAAAAACATAATAGTTTTAGTTTTATCTTCACATGATGTGTGTAAATTACTTAATGTAAAAAAAAAACTTTATGGAGAACAAAATCACATTTTATATCTGCGTTAAGTTTGTCATCATCACATTTTATTTCATCACATTTTATAAATATTTAAAGAAAAATGATTTTTCATCTTACAATTTAAACCTATATTTCAACCTACCATTTTAGTATCATGACATATTTTAGTATCATGACATGCGTTTTAAACTAATTCTATTTCCAATCCATAAATCTTGGATCTTGTGTCATTATGTTATTTAGTATGTTGATAAATCATTTATCATAACTAAAAACTTACTCGAATCACAAAATAAAATATATTTTTTTGTTAATTCTTGTCATCATCTCCGTATTTGTATAAAATAGAATTAATTTCAAGTTTTAGAGTGAGAAAATACTGTGTGAAAGAGAAAGTGCGTTCTCGGTCACAATTCAAAAGGGGGTGCTTGGTTGAAAAGTGAGAATGGAAAATGGGAAATGTAATGGGAATACTAACGGAATGAAATCATTATATCCAGGGGCGGAACATTTAAGGGACAAAAGGGGGTATCCGCCCCCCTCGATTTCGGAGAAAAAAAAAGTTTACACTAAAAAAAAAAAATTTACGAAAAAATAAGGTTTTTTTAGTGTTTTCCCCCCTTCGATTAATTTCTTACTCCCTTTAATTAGTTTCGCCCCCTCTCGAGTCGGGGTCAAGTTCCGCCACTGATTATATCATAGTATTCCCTTTATCTTAAATGTTGCTTGGTACTAAAACTAATATTATGTAATTTTATTAAAAATTAGTACATACTTGTTGTTCTAAACTACTATTTTTTGTGTATAAATATATTTATTCATTAAAAACACGCTTACAACAATTTTTTTTTTTTTAAGAGTAGTTGCATTATGAAGTAATAAAATATCAATTCTTATAACTTAACGTAATAAAACATTCTGATGTAAGCTCATCACCAAACGTTTACTAAAAAGAATCTATAATTTCAATCAGGCCCGGCCCAAAGGTTGTACAACTTGTACATATGTACAGGGCCCAATAATTATAGAGGCCCAAAATATTTCGTAAAAACCAACATATTCTTTTAGCAATCAAGCCCAATGACATCAGACCAAGCATCCTTAACTGAGGTTTTAACCGAGCTTTTTAATTTATAGCATATATGGTTTATGACACCCACCGATGTGGGATAAATACAAGGGATTATCACCAAAAAGCCCATTTTTTTGATCTTATTTGCGTGAGAGCCCAAAAAATAAAAAATTTGACAATTTGCCCTCGCAAGGAGCAAGGTGCCTCTTGCTCCCTTGCGCCTTGCGTCCTTGCGACCTTGGTTGCACTTGGGAGCAAGGAGCAATGCACCTTGCTCCCTTGCTCCCAGGTGGAAGCAAGGACACCAGGTGCTTCTTGCTCCCTTGCTTCCACCTGGAAGCAAGAGAGCAAGAGGCACCTTGCTCCCAGGTGGAAGCAAGGGAGCAAGAGGCACCTTGCGTCCTTGCTTCCACCTGGGAGCAAGGAGCAAGGTGTCTTTCTCCTTGCTCCCTGGTGAAACCAATGTCGCAAGGACGCAAGGCGCAAGGGAGCAAGATGCACCTTGCTCCTTGTGAGGGCAAATTGTCAATTTTTTTTATTTTTTAGGCTTTCACGCAAATATGGTTGAAAAAATGGGCTTTTTGGTGATAATCCATAAATACAAACATTAGCTTATGAGGATATGTTGTTGACTTGTTGCCACCGAAACACTTAAACACGTGCCCAAACTTAACACATTTCTATAAATAGTCTCGTGGGTTATCTAATTGTTATTATTTAATTAATAAAACAATAATAAAAATCCTTATTAATCCATTTCTTACCATCCCGTGTAACATCCTCATATACTAGACGTACGTTCTAATGTACAATGTGGATTAGATGCAAGCTGAAATAGCCTGTTAAACTTGGACTTTAAATGCCCATCTCCTTTCCAATTATCAAGCCAAAACTTTGTCAATGACCCGTTACCAATTTTCATCCGGATCACATTATTAGGAATAAAATTCTTTTGTCTTTCTTTAAAAAAAAAAAACGAACTATCCCCGGCCATGCGCTATTCCCGGACAAACTATGGCTATTATTGCTACTTTCAGGCAACAAGATGAAGAGCTTAGATGAATTACGTGCAAGTGTGGAAAGGATAGGATCTATATTGGTCACGAATTCATAAGTAAAAGGAACTTTAGAATCTAAGGGCCTTTCAATACGTTATACTTCTCCTTGGTAATTTCCATTGATTTGTATTCATTGGGGCCTTTTTTACCACCTCGCTCGGGTCACTTGATAAAATGATGATGTCATTATTAGGCTAATTACTCTGTTAAGAAAAAATTAAAAAGAAAAAGAAAAAAATCTAAGCATGGTGGGTGATGTCATTAATCTAAATATTTTTGAATTAAAATTAATTTTTTATTAATTAATTATATTATTATTAAATCCCTATTAATAATTATTTTAATTATTAAAATTAAATAATTTTAAGTTATTGTAATTAATTATTTTGAATTGAGTACGATAAGGTATAAAAGTTAGGCAGAAGGAAACCAATTTTATATTTATATTTTTAATTTACACTTTTAAAATAAAATAACAACCAATATTATCTCTTATGATTGGATGAGGATTGTTTAATATGCATTTTAGGTATTTGATAAATGTTCAGCTAACAAGTTTCTTAGTCGGACTATGTGATTCCACGGGTCATTAAACTAAATAACTTTAGCATTTACGTTCACTTAATACCTAAAACATATTATTAAACTATTTCATTTAAACAAACCCGTGGTTCCACGGGTCATTTCACTAGTTGATTATTAAAGGGTATTTAGATTTTAAGTAATATAAGAGTATTATCTGAACAAGATAGAAATGTTTACACGATGATGAGGATGACTTGATTTGGATATAGTTATTTTGTAAGTTAGTGGGGAGAAAAAATAGGAGTTGCTAATAAATATGGGAAATTCGCCCAAATACACTATTTTTTAAACTTTTATTCCAAAATACACTTTCGGGAAAAAAATTGTCTATTTACACCGTTAGGTCGACCACTCAGTGGGTCGACTACCCCTTTACCCGGTCGACCACTTTAGTTTTCAAGGTAGTCGACCTCCACTCTTCATTGTTGTTGGTCGATTACTTCAGTTATATGGTCGACCTAAGGGTCGACCGAATTGTAGGCCTAAACTCGGTCGACTAACATAGTCGACCACAGTTGCTTTGTAGTCGACCGATAAGTTGGTCGACTAATCATAAAAACATACTACTAGTGGATAAGATATATCAGATAAGATTATTGCGAATTTAGATAAAGTTTTTATTTAAGTTTACTGTGTTAGCAATGTACCTTCAATGTACCTTGGAGATTTATTTACCATTATGTGTTGTGTTGTGTTGTGTTGTGTTACCATCCAATTTAGTGAAATAAACTTTAATTTGAACAACAAATATTATATATTATCTCATACTACATTTATGGATTACACAACAAATAACACAACTTACAGACATATAACATACACGACAGTTAAACAGAAAACGTACGAACACACATACCTAACATTCATGACTGTTAAACACATTTTAAACACAAAGAAGAAGCTAATCATCACTCAAATTGTAAGTGGAGCTAAATTGTGTTGAGCATGAGTCTTCACGTTTTCCTTTACCCTTGCCCTTTACCAACCCCTTCGGCTTTGCCTTTGTTTTTGAGTTACACTTGGACTTTTGTTTACCTTCAGAAAGATCATAATGTGCGGTGCAAGTTGATCTAGTATGTCCATATTCCAAGCAACGACTGCATTTTCTTTTAGATTTAAAATTGTCTTTGTCCTCTCCTTGGGACGGTATACGAGCAGTACTCTTCGGTCTACCCGATTGTCGCTTTGTAACCAATGGCGGTAGGACGGTTTGTAGGTGTCCTGGATCTATCCATTCAGAAATATGATCTAGCGGGTTAATATCTTCCATGTATGCCGACTTGTACGTTTCAGTGTGGAAATACTTCTGAACGTGTGTAGTAACGTTACATAGGACAAAATACCTTGCTACCTCCATTCCATGTCCACAGGGTATACCGAAAAACTGCCATTGTTTACATGTGCAAGTTTTATCTTGTAGATTGACTTTACCGCCTTTTTTCATATCCAATACCTCAAACTTAACTTGTGATATCGGTTTGACAGTCCAACTAATAGACTTACGATTTCTTTTACCAAGCTTACGCTCTGCATATGGTGTGACAGGTGTTGTTAAACCATCAGCAGTGTTTCGGTGTTCCCAAAACCATTGTTGAACTGAAGCTCTAAAGAATTCAAGAAGCATTGTAATCGGGAGTTTCCTCGCATGAACTGACAGTGCGTTCATTGACTCTGCACTATTAGAAGTTAGGTAATCATACCGAACACGATCTGCATGATGTCTAGACCATCTGTTGAGGCCAACAGTAGTGAGTGTACGTGCACTGTTTGGGATACGTCGTGCTAGTATACCATAGTGGTGATCAAAATCATATTTTCTATACGCTTTGCACATTTTACAGTAGTGCCACTCGTAACTTTTAACCCTTTTAGACACATGATAATGCTAAAAACGAACATATATTTCATAGCATTATCCCTCAAGAAAGACAAGCTTTTAGTTGCAATTGTTCTATTTACAAGTAATATTCGTTTAAATAATAAAAGGTGAAGACAAAAGACAGATTCTACGAATTGAAGACGCAAACGACCAAAAAGCTCAAAAGTACAAAGTACGATCCAAGAGGTTCAATTTATTGATGAGAAGCATCTAGAAATGACAAAAGTACAAGTTACAAAACGCAAAGTACAAGATATTAAATTGTACGCAAGGACGTTCGAAAATCCGGAACCAGGACCTAAGTCAACTCTCAACGCTCGACGCAACGGACTAAAAATTATGAGTCAACTATGCACAAGAATATAATATAATATTTAAATAATTATATAAATTATTTATATATTATATTATATATTATAAACGTCGGCAAACAAGAAAACAGAGGAGTGTGAGCTGATACCTACCACCATGCGATCGCATGGCCTGTAGGCTTATTTTCCATGCGATCGCATGGCCCTGAAATTCAGGCCACATGCTATAAATTCGCGTGTTTTGGCTTAGTTTACATATATATCCATCATATCTCTCTATCTATAAACATATATATATATATATATATATATATATATATATATATATATATATATATATATATATATATATATATATATATATATATATATATTTATATTATAATTTTAATTTTAATTTTAAATTCTAATAATAAGGGTATGTTAGCGAATGTTGTAAGGGTGTAAGTCGAAATTCTGTCTGTGTAACGCTACGCTATTTTTAATCACTGTAAGTTATGGTTAATGTTATTTTTAAATTAATGTCTCGTAGCTGAGTTATTATTATGCTTATTTAATGCCGAAGTAAACATGATGTTGGGCTAAATATTAAAATTGGGTAATTGGGCTTTGTACCATAATTGGGGTTTGGATAAAAGAACGACACTTGTGGAAATTAGACTATGGGCTATTAATGGGCTTTATATCAACTAAACAATACCTCGTTAATTTAATATATAGACTTATAATTTGACGTATTTATTTATAACCACATACGCTTGACTGGGCACGGTGGGCGGGATATCTATAAATACCAATAATTGTTCATTTTACCGGACACGGAAATGGATTAATAGTTAATAGACTTGTTAAAACAGGGGTGGATTACATTCAAGGGTAATTGGTGTAATTGTTAACAAAGTAGTAAAACATTGGTTTACACGCAGTCGGTAACCTGGTGTATTCATTAAACAAAGTATTAAGACCTTGTTACAATTCGAATCCCCAATTAGTTGGAATATTTAACTTCGGGAATAAGAATAATTTGACGAAGACTTTCGCACTTTATGATTATGACTGATGGACTATTATGGACAAATCCGTATGGACATATCGAATAATCCAGGACAAAGGACAATTAACCCATGGGAATAAACTAAAAATCAACACGTCAAACATCATGATTATGGAAGTTTAAATAAGCATAATTCTTTTATTTCATATTTAATTGCACTTTTAATTATCGCACTTTTATTTATTGTCATTTTATTTAATTGCATTTTTAATTATCGTACTCTTTAATTATCGCAATTTTATTTTATCACACTTTTATTTATCGCAATTTCATTATCGTTATTTACTTTACGCTTTAAATTAAGTTATATTTATTTTTAATATTTTACATTAGGTTTTAACTGCGACTAAAGTTTTAAAATCGACAAACCGGTCATTAAACGGTAAAAACCCCCCTTTATAATAATAATACTACTTATATATATTTTTGTATTTTTACAATTATAAGTTAAAACTAATATAGCGTTAAGCTTGTTTAAAAGATCCATGTGGAACGAACCGAACTTACTAAAAACTACACTACTGTACGATTAGGTACACTGCCTATAAGTGTTGTAGCAAGGTTTAGGTATATCCATTCTATAAATAAATAAATATCTTGTGTAAAATTGTATCGTATTTAATAGTATTTCGTTGTAAAAATAATACTATTTCCTAGTACACCTCGCACACATCAAGTATTTTTGGCGCCACTGCCGGGGAAAGTTAAACGCCGAAAGCGCAACGCTAATAAAAAAAAGATTTTTAGTTACTTTTGTAAAAATACGTTTTAATACAAAAAATATAAAAAGAAAAACAAAATTTATATATTTTTAAGAGTTTGTTAAATATATAAGTTTTATAAAGTTTCTTTATTTTTATTTTAGTTTGTAAAAATATAAGTTTTATTTAAATATTTTATAAATATAAAACAGAAATTTAAAACAGAAAAAAAAATAAAAACACTCGAGGCCCGGTACTGTAGCAGCCCAACTTTTGGCCCGAAACCCTACCTCATGCGATCGCACGAGATTTTAACTATCAATCCATGCGATCGCATGGCTTGATTTGACTGGTCTGAAACCTCAGCCGACCAGTTTAGGGTTTTAATTAATTTATAATTATTATTATAACCCTAATTAGGTTTAGATTATTTAATTAATTAGTTTAGTTTTTAATTAATTTGTATTATTAAGTGTAATTAGTTTTATAAATATATAAAAGTAATACTTTTATAAAATAAATAATATAAAAATAATATTTTTACAAAAATTGTACTTTTTACAACTTTAAGTTTTATTTTTATATTTTGTATCTTTTTATTTGTTTTAGCGTAATTTTTGTATTTTTCGCTCGTAATTAGTTTTAAGATATAGTTTTTGCCATAGTTATTTTTATTTCTAGATTTTTAGGCTTTGCCGTAAAATCCCTTATGTGCTTTTTCTTTAGACTAAGATTTAGGTGCTTTAGAATTTTACGACGCCGTTTTATATATTTTAGTACTTTTTAAGTTATTGCCATTTGGGATATAGTTTTTCTTTTAAGCTTTAATATTTTTAGACGCAACTTTTAATTCTTAGTTTTTAGTTCCTTTTTAAGTTTCGACGCGCTACGTTCTTTCTATTATTTTTCGACCTTTTATTTTTCGACGTTTTTCGACGCGCTCTTTTTCTTTCTTATTTTTCGCCGCTCTAGTTTTTAGGACTTAGAATTTTCTATTTCTTCTCTAAAATTTCTTTAAATTTCAACGAAAAATTATTTTAAGCGGTTAAATTGATAGACATCCAAATTTTCTGCTTCGTAGTAATAGTTGGATTTGTTAGTGGCTGAGTTGTGAGCTTCCGATTTAAAGGGTTCTGGCTCCCTGCTACATCTATTGGCTATTCGAAACGTGGGCAAAAGCAGAAAAGTCTATTAAATTGATAACTTAAATAATTTTTATTTTTATAACTAATAGGATATTCAGTGAATGCACCGAGCAAAACGTTCACCACCTTTTGTACGTTCACCACCTGTAACTCGATCAAGACATCTAGCAAATATTGTCGCCGTTGATTTTTCTTTAGAATCGTCATCTAGTCGACCAAGTACTCCAATTCAAATTTCCGATAATCTATTTTTTGAACCCGACCTCACAATTGAGAATCCGGAGGATATTCAGGGACAATTCAGAGATCCTGAACAACTAATCTTTCCTCCGGAACCACCAATCATTCAAACAGAGATTGTCGAGGAACCAACCATTAAATCAGAATCCTCTAGTGATTTAGATTCAACCAATTCAATTATGGAGAATCTGGAACCTCTAAGTATGGAAGACCGAATGCGAGCTAAATGCACTGGCCAAGGTCACGCAATTACTCAACCTGACATTAATGCGCCAGATTATGAAATCAAAGGACAAATCCTACACATGGTAACTAATCAATGCCAATTTAGTGGTGCGCCGAAGGAAGATCCAAATGAACATCTTCGAACCTTTAATAGGATCTGTACACTATTTAAAATCCGAGAAGTGGAGGATGAACAGATATATCTCATGTTATTTCCCTGGACTTTAAAGGGAGAAGCCAAAGATTGGTTAGAATCGTTACCTGAAGGGGCGATTGATACATGGGACATTTTAGTTGAAAAATTTCTTAAACAATTCTTTCCGGCATCTAAAGCCGTGAGACTTCAAGGAGAAATTGTTACGTTCACACAGAAACCGAATGAAACTCTGTATGAGGCGTGGACAAGATTTGGAAAGTTATTAAGAGGATGTCCGCAACATAGTTTAGACACCTGTCAAATAGTACAAATATTCTACCAAGGATGCGACATCACTACAAGAAAAGACATCGATATAGCAGCTGGTGGTTCCATTATGAAGAAAACCGAAACTGATGCTTATAAAATTATTGATAACACTGCTTCCCACTCACATGAGTGGCATCAAGAAAAAGATATCGTTAGATCATCTAAAGCAGCTAGAGCCGATTCTAGCGATGACTTAGATTCCATTTCCGCAAAGATAGATGCTATCGAGAGACGAATGGAAAAGATGACTAAAGATATTCACTCAATAAGAATTAGTTGTGAGCAGTGTGGAGGACCAAATTTAACAAAAGATTGTCTCAGTATTGAACTAACAATGGAACAAAGAGAAAATGTTTCATACATAAACCAAAGGCCTGAAAATAATTATCAGAATAATTATCAACCGCCAAGACCGATCTACAATCAAAACCAGAATTATAACCGAAATGTTCCATACAACAACCAACAAGGTCCTAGTAATCAACAAGTATCCAACAATACTTACAATCAGCAAAGACCTATTTTTCAAAACAAACCACCACAAACCGATGATAAAAAGCCAAATTTAGAAGATATGATGTCGAAGCTAGTTGAATCTCAAACGCAGTTTTTCGCATCTCAGAAACAAACCAATGAACAAAATGCTCAAGCATTTAGAAATCAACAAGCTTCGATTCAAAATTTGGAACAAGAAGTAAGCAACCTAGCAAGGTTGATAGGTGAAAGAAAACCGGGAAGTCTACCTAGTGATACAAATGCTAACCCCCAGAATGAAACAGCTAAAGTCATTACCACAAGAAGTGGTATTACACTTAAAACACCTGAAATACCTGTAATTTCTGATGATGCTATTCCTACTCCACAAGAACCACAATCTGATCAAGATAAGGAAAAAGAACCGATAGTTGAAAAGGTTAATGAAGATAACACAGTTAAGGCTAAATCTTATGTTAAACCATACCAACCACCACTTCCTTACCCGAGTAAAATGAGAAAAGAAAGACTTGAAGCCGAGCAATCCAAATTCTTGGATATGTTTAAACAAATAAAT
The DNA here is from genome assembly GCF_046630445.1 of Rutidosis leptorrhynchoides. Lineage (NCBI taxonomy): Eukaryota > Viridiplantae > Streptophyta > Magnoliopsida > Asterales > Asteraceae > Rutidosis > Rutidosis leptorrhynchoides. Next base: position 607,748,847 of record NC_092333.1, on the reverse strand, counting down.
GTAAATCTTCCTTTCATTGATGTGATTTCAGGAATGCCTAGATATGCTAAATTTTTGAAAGATCTAATCACAAATAGAAAGGAAATGGAAGAACTCTCGGCTGTTACTATGAATACTAATTGTTCTGCAGTGTTGTTGAATAAGATACCAGAAAAATTATCAGATCCAGGAAGTTTCACGATTTCATATTTTCTGGGTAGTCTTAGTTCAATAGAAGCATTGGCAGACTTAGGTGCTAGTATAAATTTAATGCCGTATTCACTATACGCTAAACTAGACCTTGGAGAATTGAAACCAACACGAATAAGCATACAACTAGCCGATCGATCAGTAAAATATCCTAGAGGGATAATGGAGAACATGCTAGTTAAAGTTGGTACTTTAGTATTTCCAGTAGATTTTGTTATTCTGGACATGGAAGAAGATTCTTGAGTTCCTCTTATATTAGGAAGACCATTCTTAAACACGGCCAAAGCAATAATAGACGTGTTTGGTAAGAAGCTGACCCTAAGTATAGAGGACGAGAGTGTTACCTTTTCTGTTGATAGAGTCATGCAACAACCGCAATCTGCAGATGATACATGTTATTATATTCAAACTATAGATTCACATGCAGAATTGTTAGAAGAATTTTCAGAATTACAAGGAACAGGAGAATGTTCTTTAGGAGAAGGAACTGAACCAATTGATGAAACTAAAATGTTAGCTACACTTATGGCTAATGGATATGAACCAACAGCAGAAGAAATTCAAATGCTAAAAGAGGAAGACAGATATCGATACAAATCATCGATAGAAGAACCACCGACATTAGAGTTAAAGCCACTTTCAAACCATTTGGAATATGCTTATTTACATGGTGAATATGAATTACCTGTAATAATATCGTCTTCTCTTACTGAAAATGAAAAATCTCAACTCATTTCTGTGTTAAAATCTCATAAACCAGCTATTGCATGGAAGATTCATGACATTAAAGGCATAAGTCCTTCGTATTGCACACATAAAATCCTTATGGAAGAAGGTCATAAAACGTATGTGCAACGCCAACGAAGACTAAATCCTAATATGCAAGATGTTGTTAAGAAATAAATTATTAAACTGCTAGATGCAGGTTTAATTTATCCAATTTCTGATAGTCCATGGGTAAGCCCAGTTCAATGCGTACCTAAGAAGGGTGGCATGACTGTCATCACAAATGAGAAAAATGAGCTTATTCCTACTAGGACTGTAATAGGATGGCGTGTTTGTATTGATTATAGAAAATTAAATGACGCCACCAGAAAAGATCACTTTCCCTTACCTTTCATTGATCAAATGTTAGAAAGATTAGCCGGAAATAGTTACTATTGTTTTCTTGACGGTTTTTCCGGATATTTTCAAATACCAATAGCACTCGAGGACCAAGAGAAAACCACATTCACGTGCCCTTATAGTACTTTTTCTTACAAACGCATGCCATTTGGACTTTGCAACGCCCCTGCAACCTTTCAAAGGTGCATGATGGCGATTTTTCACGAAATGATAGAAGAATGCATGGAAGTTTTCATGGATGACTTTTCAGTCTTTGGTGATACATTTGAATCATGTCTAGTTAATCTTGAACGAATGCTTATTAGATGCGAACAGTCAAATCTAGTACTTAATTGGGAGAAATGCCATTTCATGGTTAAAGAAGGCATCGTTCTTGGTCATAAAATTTCAAAGAAAGGAATTGAAGTGAATAGAGCTAAAGTAGATGTAATTGCTAAACTTCCACATCCCACCAATGTTAGAGGAGTTAGGAGTTTTCTAGGGCATGCCGATTTTTACCGACGTTTCATAAAAGATTTTTCTAAAATTGCCACTCCTATGAATAAACTCCTAGAAAAGGATGCTCCATTCATCTTTTCAGATGAATGCATCAAATATTTTAATATTCTTAAAGAAAAACTCACTAATGCGCCGATCATGATAACTCCAAATTGGAATCTACCGTTTGAACTTATGTGCGATGCAAGTGATTTTGCAATGGGAGCCGTTTTAGGTCAAAGGATTGAAAAACGATTTCAACCTATTTATTACGCTAGTAAGACGTTACAAGGAGCACAAACAAACTATACAACTACTGAAAAAGAACTCCTTGCTATTGTCTTTGCTTTTGACAAATTTCGTTCATATCTCGTTCTAGCTAAAACGGTGGTCTATACCGACCATTCTGCTCTTAGATACCTATTTTCGAAACAAGATGCCAAACCAAGATTAATCCGTTGGATTTTACTCTTACAAGAATTCGATATTGAAATCCGAGATAAAAAGGGAGCAGAAAATCTCGCCGCTGATCATCTTTCTCGTCTTGAAAATCCAGAATTAGAAGTTCTAAATGAATCGGCCATACAAGACAACTTTCCTGATGAATATCTATTGAAGATAGATTATAATGAAATTCCATGGTTTGCAGACTATGCAAACTACTTAGTATGTGGATTCCTTGAAAAAGGATTATCATACCAAAAATGAAAGAAATTCTTTAATGATATAAAACACTTTTTCCGGGAAGATCCACATTTGTTTAAAAGTTGTCCCGATGGAATAATACGCCGATGGAGCTAGTCAAATATTAAATCATTGTCACACAGGACCAATAGGAGGGCATTATGGGCCTCAACTTACAGCAAGAAAAGTTTACGATGCTGGATTCTATTGGCCTACAATTTTCAAAGATGCACACCTTCTTTGCAAATCCTGTGATGCTTGTCAAAGGGCCGGAAAAATAAGTCAACGTGATGAAATGCTACAAAATGTCATTCAAGTATGTGAAGTATTTGACATTTGGGGTATTGACTTTATGGGTCCATTTCCAAAATCTCATAATAATCTCTACATTCTCGTTGCCATTGATTATATATCTAAATGGGCGGAAGCACAAGCTCTCCAAACTAACGATGCACGAGTTGTAGTCAATTTTTTAAAACGTCTTTTTGCAAGGTTTGGAACACCGAAAGCTTTAATAAGTGATCGGGGTACTCATTTTTGTAATAATCAACTTGAGAAAGTTCTCAAAAGATATGGAGTAACTCATAAAATCTCCACTGCATATCATCCACAAACAAGTGGACAAGTTGAAAATACCAACCGAGCTTTAAAACGTATTCTAGAGAAAACCGTAGGATCAAATCCGAAGGAATGGTCCATGAAATTGGAGGATGCTCTGGGCTTTTAGAACAGCCTACAAAACTCCAATTGGAACCACACCTTTTAAACTCGTTTACGGAAAAGCATGTCATCTTCCAGTAGAAATTGAATACAAAGCATTTTGGGCTTTGAAGACATGTAATCTTGATTTACATGAAGCCGGACGTCTACGATTAAGTCAACTAAACGAATTAGAAGAATTAAGACTTGAAGCATACGAAAATTCGTTAATCTATAAGGAAAGAACGAAGAAATGGCATGATAAAAGAATTAAAAGTTCAAAAGAATTTAAAGAAGGAGATAGAGTTCTTCTTTTCAATTCACGATTGAAGCTATTTCCTGGAAAATTGAAATCAAGATGGTCTGGACCATTTATAGTCAAAAGAGTTTTCCCGTACGGAACAGTAGAATTAATATATTCAAATGGGATTGAATTTAAAGTTAATGGTCACTGAGTTAAACATTACATACATGATCCGATGGAAGTTGACAATGAAGTTAATCACAATTTCAACACCACAGCTAACTAAGTGTGGGGAGAATCAAGTCTTTAAAGGATAATATATATTTTTGTTAGAGTTAGATATTCTGTTTTCGTGTAGTTCTCGAGAATGGAATCCGAATGGTCTTTCCCTAGCAGACCCTAAAGAACTAGTCTTCTCCCCCCATTCTGAATATTTTTTTTTTAGGTTTTACGAGATGAAGACTTCCTGTGAACTAAACCATGGTCTAATGCTACACGCTTTGATCACTAAACGTAATAATGACACCCTTCCAAGTGAATTGGTATCATTAATCAGAGGCAAATTGGACGGAGTAAGAAAAGAATCCAGGAACGAAAATAATAAGTTACAATTTGGTAAAGGAAAATCAAAATACGCAACGAAAATGTAACGACCCGACCAAAACCGTTATTGACGGCGCCGTTAACTTAGGTCCCGTTGCGTGGTCGTAGTCCCTATATGAGACTCGTTTGACCAAAATTATGTCGCATTCATTTGAAAGGTACAAGACTTGCAAGTTTAGTTTACAAAACCGTTCGACAACAAGTCTAAGTTTACAAAATTCATAAAGTATAAATGAAATAACTTGCGACATAATTAGTTTGAAACCACAGTTGCTATAAATAGCGTAAGTAAGTAGACAAAAGTTTGAATCCAAAAATGCTATCCCTAGCGTATGCAAGTATGCTTGACTCCAAGCAAGTAATCAAAGTGTATGCATGTATGCTTGACCCCAAGCAAGTATGAGTGTACGCGGAAGCATGTATCAAATAGCCACGTATGAACCTGAGAAACATATAGAAAACTGTCAACGAAAATCGTTGGTGAAATCATAGGTGTTTGTAAACGTTGTTTTTGAACCACAAGATTTAGTATTCCCATAGTTGATTATCAAAATCGTTTGCATTCCAAAAGTATGGTTCGCGAGCACCCAATTATCAAGACTTAACGTTTCCTTCCATAGAACCCCATCACAATAGTGTTAGAACGTACACTGTTTCTCGAAAATATATTTCATCCGTAGACGGTAGCGAACCGTCCGTAATGAGGGTTTGTCAAACCCGTATGGCCACACAATATAAGTTCTCGCTTACACCCTGCAAGTGTAACTAATGATAATCGAATTGAGGATTTTTGTTCTAACTCGCTGTGGAATGTTTGTTTTCCTTGTACTTGTGTTCAAAGTATAAAAGCAAGTAGTACAAAATGTAACAAAATATATGTTTCTCAGCCCACAATTTAAAAGTATAAAAAGTTGTTGAAAAGGTGGGACTATGATCTCACCTCGAGTGCACGAGTATAAATGTACTTCACAAAGTAAACGTGTGCATGAATGTTGCTTAGCCTTGACCTAAACAAGTAAGTTGTATCAATTAACCGGTTACGACACAAGGTCGGGTGAAATGTGTTCAATTAGTCCTATGGCTCGTTACGACTCGAATAGTATAGCATGTGAATCACGTTGTCAAGTTTCATGCAAGAATCACGTATAAAAGCATGTTAGAACATTTGCATAAAAGTTTGGTTAAGTTTGACTAAAAGTCAAACTTGGTCAAAGTCAACGAAAAAGTCAACACGTTCGGGTCGGGTCCCGGACTATTTTTCTATGCTAGTTATTCATATACAAGTATATTAGAACAAGTTTCATGTGAATCGGAGGTCGATAGCTAGTCAAACATTTCACGTGAAATGGGTCCAAGAGGTCAGAATCTGGCCAGGTGATTCTGCGCGCCGCGCGGGGATGTGGCGCGCCGCGCCACTACCTGGGCAGAGAATTCTGGTCAGTTTTTCCAAGTGTGCACGAACCAAAACCTTTTCTAACACAACACTTGACCCGCAAACACTTATAATGCCTATCATATATCGTCGAAAAGGTATTTTGACGAGGAATACAACTAACCACATATCATCAATCAAAAACATCATTTACAATAACCGAAAACTCGTCAATTGATCAAGAAAGGTTTATTTTCAAAGTCTCAAGTTCGTAAAACGTATTTTATGATTCGGGAATCCAATTTACACATACGATATGCCGTTTCGAAGGTAATTAAGCATACATTACAACTAATCACTAACAATTAACATTCCATGGCATTCAAGCATCAAAAGTTCATGTCAAGAACTATCAAACCCTAGTCAAACATCACAAAATCATTAATCGGGTTTTTGAAGTTTTCTTAATCAACCTACACATCAAAATGTGGCTAATGATACTAGTAACACAATTAAAACATGCACTTTAACAATCTAACAACATTAACTTATCCAAAATCAAGGATTAAGCAAACCCATTTCAAATGTTCAAACTAGTTACTCAAAACAACAAATCGAGCAAGTAAATCATATATTCATGCTAGACACGAGCCATAGACACTAACTAACACCATTTCAAATCAAAAACACGAATTTAGAGAAATCTAGAGTTTTAGAAATGTTACCCAAACGAGATGAAGTTGGTATCAAATTGTAAAGGATGAAGAGAGGATTCCAAATATGTAATTTGTTTTGAAGTTTGCTTCCAATCCCGAATTTAGATGATGATTCTATGAAGTTGGGGTTTGTGTGTGTGTTCTTGCTAGAGAGAAAGAGAGAGAGAGGGAGATGGTTGAATGGTGGTGATTGGGGTGGACTAGTTGACCTAGTCAACTAGTTTGCCCCGTGTCAATATTAGTCCCTCAAGTTTCAAAGCGGGTGCGGGAATTAACCAAACGAATATTTTTAAAACGCTCGAGTAAACGGGTGATGTCAAAATTAAATAGCGGGAATATAATGAACGTTACTCACGGAAACTATTAATTTAAATACGAAAGATTATGTTTTAAAAAAAAAAGACGGTGTTAAAATTAAATTTAACGGAAAAACGCGGGATGTTACAGAAAAGAAGAGCACAACACCTTGAAAGATGTCACAAATGCGGAAAATGGTCACACGAAGGGTAAAACAGCGCATTTTCAAAGACTGGCATTAAGTTCAGCAAAAGCTACTAATTTTGACGACAAAACGAATAACAAATGTGATGTAACAACAAGACGGAATGAACAAATGATGTGCACCATTTATCATTCAGCAAACAAACGCCAATATGTTTGGAAACTTTAGTAAAATTTAATCATTTTTCTACGCTAATCACCCTCAATAATTTTAATTATTACTGATTTCTTGCAAATGAGGGCATTGCAAGATCTTAAGTGTGGGAAGAGGTTAAATTCTTTCGGATTTTTAAAATTTTTGACTTATACACTTGGTTACCATTAGAAATACTAGTAACGCAGTAGTTGTATTAGAATCTAGTGCTCTCTGATAATAAAGAACAGCCCTAGTCTTATATACTGACTACCCAATTCTAGTAAAATTTTTCAAAATTTTCAATTAAATGAATTCAAAATCATGTTTATACATATTTATGAACGATAAAACTAGGTGTTAACACCGAAATTATTGTTACCTCGGAAAGGACATAAATTGAGAAACAAACCAAAATGTTAGAATTCATTTAAAATGAAATAGAGGACAATAAAAAGGAAAATAAAAGCCAAGTGTGGGAAAAATTTACCAAGTTATTTAAAAACATATATCACATATTTTTGTACAAATAATTGAAGATACTTTTGTTTTGGACAAAATTAACCGTTTTACCCAATTTCTTATAATATATTTGAAAGAAAGATGGATCTACACGATGAATCAATTCCATCATTAAAAGGAAGTAAAGTCTTCCGAAAAAGACACGCGCTTCTTGATTTAGGTCATGAAGTTGTCGTCCAGACCAGTTGTATGTTGACAAAAAATCTAGAAAAGTCATCACTAAAATCAGCAGAAAATCCACGGACCTCAGCATCAAACAGGGTCGCCAAGTGGTCAGACTTATCCTAACCATGAGAGGATCTGTCTCGTAAAATGGGGAGGACGGCGTGCAAATTAGCTTGATAAGACTAATGAATCAGACCCCCAGTAAAGATAATCTCCTTAAAGATTAAAAATCAGCTTTTAAGCCTGATATTACTCAATCCTTGAGATTGACCTGAAAGATTGAGAATTCAAACTCATGGAATTCGATGATATCTAAACTCGAGCTTGAACGAGAAAATATTTTGATCAAAATTACAAACCAATTTGTTTTCTGAAAAATTCATTTTTAATGCGTTCATTACCATTGAACGTAAAATCCTAGGAATTCACCTGAAATTCATTAGGTCACCTGAACCAAATTGGGTGTCAACCGTAAGAACGGTGGTTGCATAGTATGGTCAAAGACAGGACCCTATGCCAGACCAAAAAATTATAAGGGTGAGTTTTACTATTGCTCCTACCAAGGATAGTAATTGCATCCGACACGTTATAGACCATAATTAAAAGCATGTCAGGGGACAATGCCTTAACAGTTGCTTGTTCAACGCTTTCCTTTACAACCGGACGGTAGTTTACCGAAAGGTAATATACGGAACAAGTATACTGGACGTGTTGCTTTCCTAATACAAGGTTAGCAAGTGGGTGACACAAAACCATAAATTTTGAGCTAAAATTTTCAAATCTGAAACCCACCAAACCCACAAAAACATTTTGCAAACACCGGTGAAGGGATATTCTGAAAAACTTATCTAGGGTAAAAGCTAGATTTAATTTTTAAAAGATCAAATGTTTTCATAAAGATCCAATTTCCTTAAGGGATCTAAATTTTTATAGTCATGTGGGACTGTAAACCACATCGTTACTACCATTGTTCATACCGCCGTATAAAAATCACTGATGTACAAAGTGTGAAGAATAAAGAAGTGATTTTAGTATTTTTATTTCAAGACTATATTGCTTGAGGACAAGCAACGCTCAAGTGTGGGAATATTTGATAATGCTAAAAACGAACATATATTTCATAGCATTATCCCTCAAGAAAGACAAGCTTTTAGTTGCATTGTTCTATTTACAAGTAATATTCGTTTAAATAATAAAAGGTGAAGACAAAAGACAGATTCGATGAATTGAAGACGCAAATGACCAAAAAGCTCAAAAGTACAAAGTACGATCCAAGAGGTTCAATTTATTGATGACAAGCGTCTAGAAATGACAAAAGTACAAGTTACAAAACGCAAAGTACAAGATAATAAATTGTACGCAAGGACGTTCAAAAATCCGGAACCAGGACCTAAGTCAACTCTCAACGCTCGACGCAACGGACTAAAAATTATGAGTCAACTATGCACAAGAATATAATATAATATTTAAATAATTATATAAATTATTTATATATTATATTATATATTATAAACGTCGGCAAACAAGAAAACAGAGGAGTGTGAGCTGATACCTACCCCATGCGATCGTATGGCCTGTAGGCTTATTTTCCATGCGATCGCATGGCCCTGAAATTCAGGCCACATGCTATAAATTCGCGTGTTTTGGCTTAGTTTACATATATATCCATCCTATCTCTATATATGTATATATATATATATATATATATATATATATATATATATATTATAATTTTAATTTTAATTTTAAATTCTAATAATAAGGGTATGTTAGCGAATGTTGTAAGGGTGTAAGTCGAAATTCTGTCCGTGTAACGCTACGCTATTTTTAATCACTGTAAGTTATGGTTAATGTTATTTTTAAATTAATGTCTCGTAGCTAAGTTATTATTATACTTATTTAATGCCGAAGTAATCATGATGTTGGGCTAAATATTAAAATTGGGTAATTGGGCTTTGTACCATAATTGGGGTTTGGATAAAAGAACGACACTTGTGGAAATTAGACTATGGGCTATTAATGGGCTTTATATTAACTAAACGATACCTCGTTAATTTAATATATAGACTTATAATTTGACGTATTTATTTATAACCACATACGCTTGACTGGGCACGGTGGGCGGGATATCTATAAATACCAATAATTGTTCATTTTACCGGACACGGAACTGGATTAATAGTTAATAGACTTTTTGAAACAGGGGTGTATTACATTCAAGGGTAATTGGTGTAATTGTTAACAAAGTAGTAAAACCTTGGTTTACACGCAGTCGATAACCTGGTGTATTCATTAAACAAAGTATTAAGACCTTGTTACAATTCGAATCCCCAATTAGTTGGAATATTTAACTTCGGGAATAAGAATAATTTGACGAAGACTTTCGCACTTTATGATTATGACTGATGGACTATTATGGACAAATCCGTATGGACATATCGAATAATCCAGGACAAAGGACAATTAACCCATGGGAATAAACTAAAAATCAACACGTCAAACATCATGATTATGGAAGTTTAAATAAGCATAATTCTTTTATTTCATATTTAATTGCACTTTTAATTATCGCACTTTTATTTTATCACACTTTTATTTATCACAATTTCATTATCGTTATTTACTTTACGCTTTAAATTAAGTTATATTTATTTTTAATATTTTACATTAGGTTTTAACTGCGACTAAAGTTTTAAAATCGACAAACCGGTCATTAAACGGTAAAAATACCCTTTATAATAATAATACTACTTATATATATTTTTGTGTTTTTACAATTATAAGTTAAAACTAATATAGCGTTAAGCTTGTTTAAAAGATCCCTGTGGAATGAACCGGACTTACTAAAAACTACACTACTGTACGATTAGGTACACTGCCTATAAGTGTTGTAGCAAGGTTTAGGTATATCCATTCTATAAATAAATAAATATCTTGTGTAAAATTGTATCGTATTTAATAGTATTTTGTTGTAAAAATAATACTATTTCCTAGTACACCTCGCACACATCAACATACTTTTGAGGTTTCCCAACAAATGTCTAGCACATAGTGCATGAAATACTTCTGGAAATACGTTTGATATGCCAGCAGCTATTGCAGGTGCCCTAATAATTTCTTTCTTAACTACATCTTGCATATTAGGATTTAGTCTTCGTTGGCGTTGCACATACGTTTTATGACCTTCTTCCATAAGGATTTTATGTGTGCAATACGAAGGACTTATTCCTTTAATATCATGAATCTTCCATGCAATGGCTGGTTTATGAGCTTTCAACACAGAAATGAGTTGTGATTTCTCATTTTCAGTAAGAGAAGACGATATTATTACAGGTAATTCAGATTCACCATGTAAATAAGCGTATTCCAAATGGTTTGGAAGTGGCTTTAACTCTAATTTTGGAGGTTCTTCTATCGATGATTTATATCGATATCTGTCTTCTTCTTTTAGCATTTGAATTTCTTCTGTTATTGGTTCATATCCATTAGCTATAAGTGTAGCTAACATTTCAGCTTCATCAATTGGTTCATTACCTTCTCCTAAAGAACATTCTCCTGTTCCTTCTAATTCTGGAAATTCTTCTAATAATTCTGCATGTGCATCTATAGTTTGAATATAATTACATGTATCATTTGCAGATTGCGGTTGTTGCATTGCTCTATCAACTGAAAAGGTAACACTCTCATCCTCTATACTTAGGGTCAATTTCTTTTCAAACACGTCTATCATTGCTTTAGCCGTGTTTAAGAATGGTCTTCCTAATATGAGAGGAACTTGAGAATCTTCTTCCATATCCAGAACAACAAAATCTACTGGAAATACTAAAGTACCAACTTTAACTAGCATGTTCTCCATTATCCCTCTAGAATATTTTATTGATCGATCTGCTAGTTGTATACTTATTCTTGTTGGTTTCAATTCTCCAAGGTCTAGTTTAGCGTATAGTGAATACGGCATTAGATTTATACTAGCACATAAGTCTGCTAATGCTTCTATTGAACTAAGACTACCCAGAAAACATGGAATTGTGAAACTTCCTGGATCAGATAGTTTTTCTGGTATCTTATTCAACAGCACTGCTGAACAATTAGCATTCATAGTAACGACCGAGAGTTCTTCCATTTTCTTTCTATTTGATATTAGATCTTTCAGAAATTTAGCATATCTAGGCATTCCTGAAATCACATCAATGAAAGGAAGATTTACATTTATCTGTTTAAACATATCCAAGAATTTGGATTGCTCGGCTTCAAGTTTCTCTTTTTTCATCTTACTCGGGTAAGGAAGTGGTGGTTGGTATGATTTAACATAAGGTTTAGCCTTAACTGTGTTATCTTCATTAACCTTCTCAACTACCAGTTCTGTTTCCTTATCTTGTTCAGGTTGTGGTTCTTGTGGAGTAGGAATAGCTTCATCAGAAGTTACAGGTATTTCAGGTGGTTTAAGTGTTGTACCACTTCTTGTGGTAATAGCTTTAGCTGTTTCATTCCGGGAGTTAGCATTTGTATCACTAGGTAGACTTCCCGGTTTTCTTTCACCTATTAACCTTGCTAGGTTACTTACTTTTTTTTCAAGTTTTGAATAGAAGCTTGTTGATTTCTAAATGCTTGAGCATTTTTTTCATTTGTTTGTTTCTGAGATGTGAAAAACTGCGTTTGAGTTTCAACTAGCTTCGTCATCATATCTTCTAAATTTGGCTTTTTATCATCAGTTTGTTGTGGTGGTTTGTTTTGAAAATTAGGTCTTTGCTGATTGTAAGTATTGTTGGATACTTATTGATTGCTAGGACCTTGTTGGTTGTTGTATGGAATATTTCGGTTATAGTTCTGGTTTTGATTGTAAATCGGTCTTGGCGGTTGATAATTATTTCCAGACCTTTGATTTATGTATGAAATATTCTCTCTTTGTTCCATTGTTAATTCAATACTGAGACAATCTTTTGTCAAATGTGGTCCTCCACACTGCTCACAACTAATTCGTATTGAGTGTATATCTTTAGTCATCTTTTCCATTCGTCTCTCGACAGCATCTATCTTTGCTGAAATGGAATCTAAGTCATGGCTAGAATCGGCTCTAGCTGCTTTAGATGATCTAACGATATCTTTTTCTTGGTGCCACTCATGTGAGTGGGAAGCAGTGTTATCAATAATTTTATAAGCATCAGTTTCGGTTCTCTTCATAATGGAACCACCAGCTGCTATATCGATGTCTTTTCTTGTAGTGATGTCGCATCCTTGGTAGAATATTTGTACTATTTGACAGGTGTCTAAACCATGTTGCGGACATCCTCTTAATAACTTTCCAAATCTTGTCCACGCCTCATATAGAGTTTCATTCGGTTTCTGTGTGAACGTAACAATTTCTCCTTGAAGTCTTACGGCTTTAGATGCCGGAAAGAATTGTTTAAGAAATTTTTCAACTAAAACGTCCCATGTATCAATCGCCCCTTCAGGTAACGATTCCAACCAATCTTTGGCTTCTCCCTTTAAAGTCCAGGGAAATAACATGAGATATATCTGTTCATCCTCCACTTCTCGGATTTTAAATAGAGTGCAGATCCTATTAAAGGTACGAAGATGTTCATTTGGATCTTCCTTCGGCACACCACTAAATTGGCATTGATTAGTCACCATATGTAGAATTTGTCCTTTGATTTCATAATCTGGCGCATTAATGTCAGGATGAGTAATTGCGTGACCTTGGCCAGTGCGTTTAGCTCTCATTCGGTTTTCCATACTTAAAGGTTCCAGATTCTCCATAATTGAATTGGTTGAATCGGAATCACTAGAGGATTCTGATTTAATGGTTCGTTCCTCAACAATCTCTGTTTGAATGATTGGTGGTTCCGGAGGAAAATTTAATGGTTCAGGATCTATGAATCGTCCCTGAATATTCTCCGGATTCTCAATTGTGAGGTCGGGTTCAAAAAATGGATTATCGGAAATTTGAACTGGAGTACTTGGTCGACTGGATGACGATTCTAAAGAAAAATCAACGGCGGTAATATTTGCTAAATGTCTTGATCTAGTTACAGGTGGTGAACGTACAATAGGTGGTGAACGTCTTGCTCGGTGCATTCACTGAATATCCTATTAGTTTTTAAAAAGGAAAGAAAAATTATATAAGTTATCCAATTAATAGACTTTTCTGATTTTGCCCACGTTTCGAATAGCCAAAAGATGCAGCAGAGGGGCAGGATTCGTTTGGTCTCAATATAATTGAGGACTGTTTGGCTCCAATAACCCGGTCCACGTACAAATCCAACTATTACTACGAACCAGAAAATTTTGATGTCTATCAATTTAACCACTTAAAATAAATTTTCGTAATTTTAAGAAATTTAGATAAGAAGTAGAATAAAAAATCTATGTCCTAAAAACTAGAATAGCGAGAAATAAGAAAGAAAAAGAGCGTGTCGGAAAAAGATCGAAAAATAAAAATAAGAAAGAAAAAGAGTGACTTATAGAACTTAAAAACACTCGACTAACCCAACCTTATTACTATCACTAACTTAAAATTATAATCGCAAATTGAGATTACTAATTGGAATGATAATTGATACATAGGTAAAAGGCGTCTAAAAATATTAAAGCTTACAAGTAAAACTATATCCCAAATGGCAATAACTTAAAAAGAAACTAAAACTTAAAAAGGCGTCGCAAAATTCTAAAGCACCTAAATCTTAGTCTAAAGAAAAAGCACTTAAGGGATTTTACGGCAAAGCCTAAAAATCTAGAAATAAAAATATAACTATGGCAAAAACTAAGTTTAAAACTAAAAACTAGCGAAAAATACAAATATTACGCTAAAACAATTAAAAAGGGAGAAAATATAAATATATACAAAAAGTTGTAAAAATTACAATTTTTATAAAAATATTATTTTTATATTATTTATTTATTAAAACTATTAATTTTACATTAATTAAACTAATTTAACTAAATATATAAATTAAATAAAAAGTAAAACTAATTAATATATTAAAATTAAACCTAATTAGGGTTAAAAGTTAATTAATAAATATAAAACCCGTAATTAATGCTGATTAGGGTTTCTGTCACGTGTGTCAGGGCTGCTCCGCGAGTTGCGGTGCCCGAAGCAGGAAAACTCTGCGAGTCGCGGGGTTCTAAAATTCAACTCAGGTACAGGATTTAATTCGACGCGTTTTTGTTTTTTTTTTCTGTATTATGCTTTATATTTTCTGTTTTAAATAAAAATATTTATATAATAAAAACTTATATAAAAATAGAACTACTTTATAATTTTATAAATAAAAATCTTAAAACTAGATTTATATATATATATATATAATTTTTTTTCTTTTTCGGTTTTTAATTTTATATTTTAAATAAACATAAAAAATTTAAATAAAACTTATATTTTTGTAAAATAAAAATAAAGAAACTTTATAAAACTTAAATATTTAACAAAATCTTAAAAATATTTATATTTTTGTTTTTCTTTTTATATTTTCGAATAATTAAAAACGTATTTTTACAAAAGCGTATTTTAATAAAAGTAAACTAAAAATAATTTTTTTTTTTTTTAAAATTTAGCGTTACGCTTCCGGCTTTTAAGCTAGATTGTCCCCGGCAGCGGCGCCAAAAATAACTTGATAGTTATAGCTAAGGGGTATAAAATACTATTAAATTTTAGCAGGAAATACTATTAAATACTATACAATTTTACACAAGATATTTATTTATTTATAGAATTGATATACTTAAACCTTGCTACAACACTTATAGGCAGTGTACCTAATCGTACAGTAGTGTAGTTTTTAGTAGGTCCGGTTCGTTCCACAGGGAAAATCTTTAAACAAAGCTTAACGCTATATTAGTTTACTTTTATAAAAATACAAATATATATATAAGTAATATTATTATTATAAAGGGGGTTTTTACTGTTTAATGACCGGTTTGTCGATTTTAAAACTTTAGTCGCAGTTAAAACCAAATGTAAAAAAAAATAAATACAAGACTTAATTTAAAGCATAAAGTAAATAACGATAATGAAATTGCGATAAATAAAAGTGCGATAAAATAAACTTGCGATAATTAAAAAGTACGATAATTAAAAGTGCAATTAAATACAATAACAATAAATAAAAGTGCGATAATTAGAAGTGCAATTAAATATAAAATAAAGGAAATTAAATATGAAATAAAAGAATTATGCTTATTTAAACTTCCGTAATCATGATGTTTGACGTGTTGATTTTAGTTTTATGCCCATGGGTTAATTGTCCTTTGTCCTGGATTATTTAATATGTCCGTCTGGTTTTTGTCCATAACAGTCCATCAGTCATAAATATAAAGTGCGAGTGTCCTCGTCAAATTATCCTTATACCCGAAGTCAAATATTCCAACTAATTGGGGACTTAAACTGTAACAAGATTTTAATACTTTGTTTAATAATTACACCAGGATGTCGACTGAGTGTAACCCAAGGTTTTAATACTTTGTTAACAATTATGTCAAGTGTCCTTGTACATAATTTCACCCCTGTTTTAATAATTCTAGTGGCTATTAATCCATTCCCGTGTCCGGTTAAATGAACGATTATTCGTACATATAAATACCCCGCCCATCGTGTCCGATTGAGTGTATATGGTTATTTATAGGGACGCCCAATTGTAAATCTTTATATTAACATTAACAAACTATCATTTAGTTAAACAAATATAAAGCCCATTAATAGCCCATAGTCTAATTTCCACAAGTGTCGTTCTTTTGTCCAAACCCCAATTATGGTACAAAGCCCAATTACCCAATTTTAGTAATTAGCCCAACATCATGATTACTTCGTTTTAAATAAGCATAATAATAACTTAGCTACGAGACATTAAATTAAAAAGGTTGAACATAACTTACAATGATTAAAAATAGCGTAGCGTTACACGGACAGAATTTTGACTTACACCCTTACAACATTCGCTAACATACCCTTATTATTAGAATTATAATTAAAATTAAAATTAAAATATAAATATATATATATATATATATATATATATATATATATATTACGTATATATTAAGAGAGAGATTGAATTATGGATATTAAAATTCGTCGAACTGCGTTGGCTTTTATAGGGAATTGAGTCGAGGGGAACTCCGCGAGTCGCGGCCATTTCCTCCTTCAAACTCCGCGAGTCGCGGAGTTTGAAATTCCAGCTCACAACTTTGGCTTATTTCTTTGCCGACGGTTTATTTTATAAATATAATATATATATAATTAATATAATTAATTATATATTATATTATATTTATATACTTAATTAACTTGTAATTTTTAGTCCGTTGCGTCGAGCGTTGAGAGTTGACTCTGGTCCCGGTTTCGGATTTTCGAACGTCCTTGCGTACTATTTTATATCTTGTACTTTGCGTTTTGAATCTTGTACTCTTGTAATTTCGAGACGTTTCTTATCAATAATTGGAACTTCTTTGATTGTATTTTGTACTTTTGAGCTTTTTGGACCTTTGCGTCTTCAATTCGTCGAATCTGTCTTTTGTCTTCACCTTTTATTGTTTAAACGAATATCACTTGTAAATAGAACAATTGCAACTAAAAGCTTGTCTTTCTTGAGGAATAATGCTATGAAATATATGTTCGTTTTTAGCATTATCATGCCCTGTCAGATATAATGGTAAGATTAACAATACAACACCCCGAAGACTGTAGAGAGTCTCTTAGATTACCAAAAAACCATGTCCAATGATCGGTGGTCTCTCCTGCTCCAATACCGTAGGCTAATGGAAGGATTCCATTATTAGCATCCATAGCCACAGCAATCAAGTTAGTCCCCAAGTAACGACTTTTTAAATGAGCCCCATCGACTATGATTACTGGTCGTGCATAGTTAACAAACGAACGTGTCTGCATATTAAAGTATTGAAACATTATTTTTAAATACGAGTTAAATTAATAAGTAAATAAAGAGAGCATTAAACATACCGCTGCACCAATGGACATGTAACTCATAACAAATCTGCCTTTGTTGTCCGTTTGAATGTTGGTTACACTACCTGGGTTAGACAATCTAAGATTATATAGATAATTAGGTAGTATTTGAAAGGCATCTTCAAGACTACCCCTCAACATCTCAATTGCGTAACATTTGGCTTTCCATGCTTGGTGGTATGATAGACTTATTTTAAATCCCGTCGACATATCAGTCCTTATATCATTCGGTTGATAGACACGACCTTCTTGTTTCATCACCTCTTTCAGTATATTCCCTAGGACCTTCTTGGTGGCATGCTTATTGTTCGGAAGAATTTGGGTATTTGAGCACGTGTGTAGATCATTCAACTTCCGTACTTGAAAGTTGTTGCTATCTTGTATACACCTAGCAGTAATTTGCCATGAACAATTTGGTGATATGCATGTAGCTGTATACCTTGACTTGTCTGAGTACTTTGGTTTTATCTGGAACCCTTCAGTAACACACTTTGTACGTAATTGCATAAGAAAATCTTCCTTGTTTTCGAAAGTCTGATTCAATTTAACTAGATCTGAGGTTTCATATATTGTCATTGATCTAGGTTTCATTTCGGGTTGGGTGTTCGACAGTAACGGTGGCATGTTCCAAAATATATCATCTGGTTAGGGATTATACTTAATTGGCTGGTCATAAGTTTGTGTTTGGTCGACGTATTCATCTTCGTATTCATCATCACTATCAGGAACATCATCCTCATCAACTATGTAGTTAGAAAAAGGGTGTTTTGTTGGTTTGATTGGATTCACATTTTCCATATCATCATGCTCAGATCCGCTTTGATCAGATGTAGGTAGGTCAACGATGTAAGGATCTTCGTTACCTTCAAAAGGTGGTTGTTTATCATTCAACAAATTGGTGTATTGTATTTGTTGGTTGATTTCATCTGTGGTTTGAGTTTGTAAGTTGAACTGATTTACAGATTGATTTTGTAGGTTTGAATTATTTGTGTATGGATGTGGTTGGTTGTACTGATCAGTGTATGGGTGGTGTAGGTTGAACTGATTGTTACTTTGGTGTTCTAGGTCGTACGGATTGATGGTTGACTGTTGTAGGTTGAACTGATTGATGGATGACTGTTGTCGGTTGAACTGATTATTTTATGGATGATGTAGGTTGAACTGATTATTGGATTGCTGAGGTAGGTTGAACTGATTATTGGATGGATGATTAAGGTTGTACTGATTATTGTAAGAATTTTGTAGGTTGAACTGATTATTGGTCGGATGTTGTAGGTTTAACCGATTATTGTGTTGTTGTTGTACGTTGAACTGATCATTAGGATTAGTAAGGTTTCGACCTAAAACATGCATTGAATTCGTAATATCTTCTAGATATATGTGAACGGGTTGATTTGAGATGGCGAAATTCATAAAATCATTAAAATCATCTTCATCATCAGTGATATCCAAGACACAGTTATCGACAACGTATTTCATAGATATAACTAAATCTTGTGAAACATCGATTTTTTTAACACATATTTTAACAAAAGCGTACGATTTAAGGGTTTGTTTGGCGCGAAATGTTATCTAAAGGTGGGACCTAGGTTGCCATTTTAATCATGAAAGTCCACTGTGGTCGACCACTTCATAGATTGTGGTCGACTAAGTCATTTTTATTAAGTGGTCGACCCACATCAGGGTCGACCACAGTGTATTTAAGCAGTGGTCGACCACATTTTACACCAGTGGTCGACCAGGAAAACGGTGACTGTCAAAAGATTACAGTGGAGCATGTTCAACCTGCTGACTTAATATGCCAACACAAACATTAGAGCTACCTTTTACAGTGGAGCCTGTTCAAAATACAATACCAACACAAACATTAGAGCTACCTTTTACGTACTTCGATTCGAGATTTAAAGAATGTCTTCCCCATCCTATGTCTGTATTCTAATGCAACCTTCGCAGTATCTTTCTCGAATGGCTAGGTTAGCTCACAAAATACACACTCCATGTTTATGCAAACCCATACACCACAGTCACCGTAATATCTTGACTGCTGAGGTGAGTCGATATACGTAAATGTAGATGGCATCGAGACGTGTGGTGGAGGAGTGTAGTTAATTGCCCTCAAAAACTCTGGCAGACACTTACCCAACTCGAAAACATAATAAGCGCGGTGGTCAATTGAGCTGTGCTTGACAAAACTATCGTAAATGACGACGGTGAAGTCCTTAAGATCAAGCACAATAAGCACCCAGTGATCCGCATCTTTCAAAAATGTTGGGAATAGGACCTACAATTAAAGTTAGAAAGTTATACAGATAACTCTAATCTGAATGTATATGTCTATGTATATTTAAACTGTATATGTATATGTATTTGATATTGTAACCTTCTGACACTTCGACCAATGTGGGAAAGGGAGTCTCGATCCGTCTGCATAACAAGTAATATTGGGATTGGTGTAATTCGGGTCAAGTGTTACACCCGTTTTAAAAATCCCCATCCACTTAATCATGTCGACCGGCATGATCGTACATCTTTGGCGGTCCTTTAGTGGCTGAAAATCCATTTGATCTAAACGGTAGCTCCACCACAACAACATAGATCCCCAACCATTAATATTCTGAAATTAACAATCACTTAGTCAATCTCAAGTTAGCGAAGTTAAATGTCGACCACTTTAATAATAAGTTTATAAAACACTTACAAAGTTATCTAAGTAACCGCCTTCAAATTTGTTGTAGATCCGCTCCCAAAACTCGTCAGTGATGAATATAAATCCGTCGGATAGGCCCCGAACAAATACCGATAAGCACTCGTAATGTGGAGTCATCATCTCTTCCGGTGTCTTAGGGCCGTCCAGATTCCTTTCATCATCATATAATGTGGAAGGGCCGGGATAGATAAGTCCAGACTTATGAATCAAATCGTCAATGATTTCTAGAATAATATTATCAGGCACTACCGGAGCACTCAATCTCCCCGTCTTCTGTTGTTTTATCAGGATTTCTTTCTCTGGCATGTCAGGCTTTCTTTTAGCACCCTTTTTGATCATTTGTGATGATGTAACGAAGGGAGACATCCTTGCCCGTGCAACCCGACGGTCCCTTTTGCTTCTCCTCACATAAACCGGTGAAGCAACCTTCATATTATCAAACATATCTTTCTTGGTTGTCTGAACTTCAACATCTGACACATATCCACCAATGAAACCACCATCATCCTGTCACAGAAACACACAGCAATAAGTCATCAGAAAGTCAGTTATATAGTCGACCTTGACAAGGGTCGACTATAGTATAAATTTAATATAGTCGACCTAGGTAATGGTCGACTACAATGTAAACATGGTGATAGTCGATCCAATGAAGGGTCGACTACTCATCTGCACACTGGACAGTTTATATAACTTACCAACTTGCATAAATGAATTATATAATAAGAAATTACCTGCTCTTGTTGACAGATATGTTGTTGTAGGTTTTGTATCATAGAATGGAGTTTTAAAATACTTGTCTTGTGGACGCCTCTAGAAACATATAAACTCTGCACTATCTTTAGTGTCTCACGTGTAACACGGATGCCAGCCTCAACCCGATCACTCATCTCCTTAATCTCCTTGGCATGTTTGTTTTCCTGGTCATCTAATCTCTTTGTCAAATTCTTAATCATATCCGTCAACTCCTTCTTCGTCTCATCATCAAATTTCTTCGGATCATCAACTTTCTTCACCGGTACTTTAGCATCGGGGTTCTTGAAATAGTTTACACTAGCAACCCACCACTCACACTTAACCTCTGTCTTGGTGGGCCTCAAACGATTGAGAGGTCGTTCTTCGTCCGGGATATCATCCTGTCATACACATATTCATATACATATACATATACATATACATATACATATACATATACATATACATATACATATACATATACATATACATATACATATACATATACATATACATATACATATACATATACATATACATATACATATACATATACATATACAGTTACAGTTACATATACATATACAGATACATATACAGTTACATATACAAATACAGATACATATACATATACATATACAGTTACATATACACATACATATACAGTTACATATACATATAGATATACACATACATATAAACATAACACATACATAAATATTTTGGTATAATTATACTCACCGGGAGTTGCATCAACTCAACGTACTCATTCCAGCCCATGACTTTCTTCTTCCGTTTCCAGTGGATTCCACGAGGTATGCCTTCACTTTCCGGCTTGAAAGCATATGCTTCTATTCGGTGTTTGTATGTCTCCCATATCCACATCTACAAACAAAAACCAAATTTGGTTAAATATGAAACATGTTAATTGCTTAAAATTTATAAGTACGGATTACTACCTTAAACGCCCAAGTGAAGCCGCTCAAATGGTATGTCATTACCCCCTTCCGGGTTTTATCTGCTACCCTCTCTTTATAAGGTACTAACACGTGATGCAAACTATTGTAAAGTTTGGTCCATAAGAAAGAACCCCACGGATACTTGTTCATCAACTCAAAGTCCTCTAATAAAAGAAGCATGTCATCGTGTACGCTATCCCGCAACTGCTTCCCAAGGAAGCATAAGTTAATTATCAACGCAATGGCGACTATGACCTTATCCTTGTCAGTTCCTTTCAACTCATCTTTAAAAAAGGCATCGTGAAACTCCGAAAGATGACGTTGACCACTATGTCGTTTAATAAAAACACGAGATGAAACCGAGTGGTCAAAATCCGACCTCTCTTGACCTATCCAATCTATAAAAGATGTAACTGGACCAAACCGCATCCCGGTAACCAAGCAAAACTCACGTCTACCACACCTAATGACATGGTCTCGGGTAACTCGAAACCATAGCTCTTCTGGCTCCTCACATATTTCGCGTCCGTTGATTACAAACTTTTTCGGACGGTCAGTCTGATTCATTAATAAGCAATGTATGTATCCCGGATCATTGTCATCACACTTTATATCTAACCAATGACCGAAACACGTCTCTCTGAAAATCTTTGTCTGAGCCGGAGTGAGTTTGTTCTTAATCTCCCTTATAAGAGACATCTTGCTTCGAATGGTGACCTTGGCCTCGAACCAAACCTGTAATCAGACAATGATAATGTCATTATACATAAATGTTAATATACATACACATACATACAGGTACATACAATTGAAAAGCAAATACACTATAGTCGACCTTCTTTCTGGTCGACTACAGTTTTATTCAACTATAGGCGACCCAAAATGGGGTTGACTATAGTGTATGTTTTTGGAAGTCGACCCTTTGAATGGTCGTGTATGCAAGTGATCTTCTGACCTAAGGCATCCCCATAACCATATACAGATATATACACTTTAGCAAAAACAATGGGAGAATTGTATATCTATAGTTACATATACATATACATATACATATACATATACATATACATATACATATACATATACATATACATATACATATACATATACATATACATATACATATACCTATCATATACTGACATGTACACACATACAAATACATCCATACACACATAGATATAAATACAGGGACCCATACATAGATATACATATATACACATATATACACATACAGATAAACTAACATATACATACAACAACGAAATAGGTTTTACCTCAATATCTGTCATCTTTGAAGGGAACTCTTGATTGAATCTAGGGACGAAATAGATACACTGACGATGGAATTAGGGTTTATCTACAAACTATTGAAGTGATCTCTTGATTGAATCTGCAATGAATGAGGGTTGATGAATCAGGGTTCGTAACTAGGGCTTGTGGAGCGAATTTTTGTTAGAGTTGAAATTTGAATTTTGTTATCCCAACTCGCTATTTCAGTGTCTTTTTGTATACTCGACCATCATTAAGGTCGCCCGTGTTTTTTGGAGTCGAATATAGTGGTCGACCGATAGCCAACAAAAATCGACCTTGACAGTTATAAACGGTGGTCGACCACATTGAAATTTGGTGTGGTCGACCGGGTATAGAGGTAGTCGACCCAACGGGTGGTCGACTTAATGGTGTAAATAGACAATTTTTTTTTCTAAAAGTGTATTTTGGAATAAAACTTTTTAAAAAAGTGTATTTTGGGGAATTTCCCAATAAATATAATACAAAATTGTCCAAATCGTCCATGTGTTTATGTATTTTTGTTCAAATAGTCCCTGTGTTCACAAAACTGCAATAATCATCCTTAAATGCCAAAATACGTCCCAAATTAGTCCCTGACTTATGTTAAATCTCACCGTTAGTCTCACTCTTGTGCTAGTCACATGACATTAATTAACCTCATCTCCATCTTTATTCCAAATTAGGAACTCGAATCAATCTAAGTTCCTCAAAATCAAAATAAAAACCAAATTCATATAAAATGCTCTAAATTAAAACGTATAAACACCCCCATTTAATTTGTTGAACTTGGATTAGATTCAAAACCTATAAACAGTCGTTACCACGTGATCCTCACATGAGTAATCAGTCCAATTAAAATTCTCTGTATCCGAAGTTTCAATAGTAACACATTACACACGACGACTTATTATCTTGTTCATCGTGTAAACACGTATTTCAGTTGCAAAATCAGGGAATCTTTGATTATTCGTGCAGTTGAAATGAAAACTTAAATTTAAAGTGAGCGGTGAAAACTCAAAAGGAAGTGTTAATACCATGTTGCACTATAGGACAGAAGTTGGGCCGACGGGACCGGTGAAAGCCGGAGAAACATCGTAGTCAACGAGGAGGATACTCACGGGTTCGTAGGAAATGTTACGGACGAAATAAGAATCCTGGTCGATGTAAAAGATGGGACGTTCTGTGCCGTTGTAGCTGGAGCAATTGATTCCGAAGCCATGATAACCACAAAAGTGGTTAGAAGGTTCAGTACCTAACTTATGAAAAGGGTAGCTTATGTTGAAGTTACTGCAAGGATAAGTAGGGCAATTTGGGTAAGAATTATTAACAGCTTCAGCAGCTACATCATCCATTGATATGAAAAAGAGAATGATGAGGGGGAAAAGGGAAAACAGAGGATGGAAGACTAGTTTAGACTTGATTGTTTAAAAGCAACAACTCCACAAATCTATTTCTATTTATATACAACGTGTATGGATTAAATTGGTGTTTATTGACAAAAAGAATAAAAATAGAAATAGAAATATTTAGACAAAATTGTCCCTGAGACTAGCGAGATTTAACAGAAGTTAAGGCAGGGACCAAATAGTTTGGGACGTATTTTGGAATTTAAGGATGATTATTGCAGTTTTGTGAACACGGGGACTATTTGGACAAAAATACATAAATAAACGGACGATTTGAGGAATTTTGTCTAAATATAATTAACATGATTATTTCATTACTTGATTCATTACCCTCAATTTAGTGCGGAATGATGCATTACTTACTTGTGGGTAATGATAATATTACCTTATTACAACCAAGCATCATTAATCATTATTATTTTCATTCCACACCTTCTAATACTCACCCTAAGTGTCTAAAAGTGATGGTCCACTAGTCGAGGGACCTGTTTGTTTTTTTTTCTTATTAAGTCCTGAATCTGAACGGATATACGATGTCTGTGAGGAATAAGTGATGAATAAATAATTAGTGTTTGTTTTATGTGCTAAAGAATTGTCTGAATGATTAAAATTACTAAATTAACCCTTTATGTGAGCAGTTATAAGAGTAGTTATTAAAAAGTAAGAACTTAATTGGAAATTCACACTTAATTAAGTTTTTTTGTTAAGACACGTCTTATTTAATAACTTAAAAATAAACACCATTCCATGACTTATTAAATTAAGTTTCATACCATTAATTCAATTAAGTTAAAAACAAACATGGCCCACGTGTCACATTTGTTTGATAGTCTAACAACATTATGATAGACTGATTTATGCGAAAAACGTGTAACCGACTTTGAGCTTTACGCTAATGCGGCATGCAAGTTGTCCACGCGCTTTATGTATAGATATTTAGGGCTTACGCTCCGTTTAGCAGACTTCGGGCTTACACAAAATGCTGAGCGCCCGACCAGATGTGTAATTTTTTATGACCTTAGCGGAAAATGCTGAACGGCTTACCATCTTCACGAATGAAATACAAAGATGGGACATGGGCTAAAGTAGTTGTTCGATACGCCTACCAAAACAACGATCAGGTTGGTGCTTATCTAAAAGATGAATACTCTGCCAATCTCTTTACCGACTAGAAAAACAACAATTAGTCTATATGCGCATGTGTTGAACTTCATGACCGTAATTACTCCACAATCATTTCAATGCAATCAAGATTATTGCTACATTTCATAAGTTTATCGTTTGCTAATGCATTCTATAATTGATTAAACAAAGTTTAGAGAGACAAAAAAAAAAAGGTCAAGGAGACGGGAATTGAGCATGCTACAAATCTACAGTCCTCAAAGATGACATCTTTTCAGTAAATACAAAAGTTAAGAAGTCTAATATAGGAACCAGTATGAGCTTACCTAGTGGCTCTGGTATTAAACAACGATTTATCGGCTTTTTGGTAAATACCCATTGAGCTGGCTTAGAACACATAATATGTGCTTGAGTAGCATTCTTTCGTCCGGTTTGCTTTCACCCAATCAGGTTCCTATGAAGTGAGACTTGTAGACATGGTATGTACACATTATCTGAAGTCAGACTTGATCAACCCACAGTTTCTCATCGTTGATGGGTTACTTCAGTATCGTACAAAAGGCCCTTTGAGACTAAGTTGTCTTTCCAATGCAGAAAAACGTTTCATCATTATACAAACACCAACACCTTAGTGTCTACATAGTTTGAAGATAGGTCTAATAAATAAACCAAAACAACTTAATGGAAATTCAGAAACATAAATAATCTAAAAAGAGAATACATTATAACATTGACCGAGACTTTGCAAGTCCTCTCTTAGGTGACTGGCTGGCTCATGCATAACCACACATTATTTGCATGACCAGATTGAAACATTCAGCTAACAAAGACACATGAAAAGGGGTTCATTATATTAAAAATCAAAACATTTGTAGATGAGTAATTTATTATGGTAGATCCTTGTAACATGTATATAATCTGTGCACGGTAATGTTTTATTATGATAATCTGTGCATGGTAATTTTTGTATTATTATAACATGTTTATGAAGCTGAGCATACCTTGTTAAAAAAAACAAAGTATTCTTTGTAGATTGCTAAGTCACCCCAATTCTGAGCTAATGGGTCTAAAGCGGGAACTGCAGTAAATAGACATGTGCATAATAAAAAACATTAACAAAAGTTTGTGATTTCATTTTACTAATAAGTACAAAAAGATATGGACATCAACTTCTGGTCTGAAGTTAGATAAAAAAATACAAGTATCTGTGTACTTGTCTCCATGTGCATTTATATCCGTATTTTGATTTATCTCGCATAATGGAAACCAATGTTTGGATGGGCTTGATGTAGCTGCTCAAGTATGGGATACATCAAGTTATGTTACATGTTATGGTCACAAATTATGTGAAGTATAGACTCCAAAGATGATTCTAAATTAGAGGCATGAAAATGAGTAGATTAAATCACATCGATATTAGATTAAATCATATAGCATATTGTTCCAAAATGTGTGTTCCAATTAGTATACGTAACAGATACCAACCTGAGAGAATGTAGTCATTTAAATGCACGTGTTCATATTAGTCGCAACTTTAATATTATAAACCCGTAACTCAAAATGTCAACAACTATTTACAACTGTCAGCGAATTGTTAAACTTCTGTTTGGATCAGAATTAGTCAGATACTGGCTAATTAATAGAGCCAAGTTTCCTATTGTTGCAACTGCTCGATGCCATTTGAATATAAAAATCGACATAACATGGCCAAATATTTCCACCATGATTGTTTACAAGCTTAAAAAACTCTAATATAGAGATTAGTATGTGCAAACCTAGTGGTTCTAGTATTAAACAAAGATTAATCAGCTTTTTGTTTTGCCACCAGAATTGTTCCTCAAAAGCTGGCTTAAAAGTTAAAACACATTATGTGCTGAGTCAATTAACCAGAAACACTTGTGTGTCTTTATATTCTTTGTAATTAGCCGAGTCAATTAAGGAGGAAGTAGGATGTTGAGTTAAAAGGACCAAAAAAATAACCCGTCTATTTTCAAATCATACTTACCTACAAGCTTTTATCCGCACCATGACTTGGGTCTAGTTTAAGCTGTCAAACAAATGGACAAGAAGAAAAATGCCTGTGAGTTAGAAATATGCACTTCCTTAATCAATATTAACTATTCTAGAAAACTAATAATAGTTTGATTGCCATTCTATTTTTAGTAATTTTCATAATTCGTCCAAGATCGTACACATTAGGTGAATTCAATTATAGGAGTTACAGTGCTGATAAGGTCTTGTAAATTTAAAAATGTTAAAGCTACAAGTTGCTGATCAGATGATAATTCTAGCCATTAGTAAATTGATAAGACATAGAGAAAAACTAAAAGTTAATCTATAAACAGCTTACAGTTACAGCAACACCTTTGACTTTTTTTTTTTTACGAGGAACCCCCTAGCGACGAGCCATAATGGCTCCCCTCTAGTTGGTAAACCCCGCGATGATTCTCACATGTGTGTGCCCCATCTTCAACATAAAAGTAAGAAAGCAAAGAGAAAAGGCGCGTGCAATGGAAGAAAGAACTCAATAAGAGACGCAACTTTAGCCGTACCTAATGGAGAATAAGAAGCATATGATGAAATTTATGTACCTTATAATACCATGCAGAGCATTCCATCGAGTGTAGCCGAACCTCATGAAAAATTAAAAGGATAACATGAAGATCAGGTAAGAGTGCTCCCAACCATGACAAGCTCCGCGAAATCAACTTAGAGCCTTTTCTTTGCCTAAAATAATACGGAGTATATAAAACCCGAATATGATAACTTCAATGTCTCGCATGAACAACTAATCAGATGGTTAGTTCAACTGGCACCTGGTCACACACTGTTGGGGGTGGTAACGTATATAACTCACACGTGTTGTCCAAAAATGGGCAATATAATGTGGCAAAAAGGGCAGGTAGAATATCAGGTTAAAACATTGGAAGGATTAGTAAGTCGAATATTAACTCAAAAACTTTGGGGGTAAATTTGTCATTTCATTTTACTCCTTATTGGTAGACACAGAGAGTCCAACAACGTACATCCCCCGTACTAATTGTTTTGAGCACTGCGGGAAACATGAAAATCCTAGGTTTGTCCCAAGTGATTCATGGACATATGAATCGACGTCAAGCATAAATTATCGTAAATCCTGCATTTGTGATGAAAAGAACAATTGCTGGCATACTACTTACTACATATGCAGATCACAATAGTTACAATTGGTCGGGACCAATTTTCTTTTGGATCGTTTGAAGCAAGCTTGATGTTCGTGTGTGTTACCAAAAAAACTGGTAACATACTTTGAACAATATGTTGATGGTATGTTTGGGTTGGGAGCTCATGAATCTTTTAGCATATTTAGACAACTGGTAGCTAATAGAATCATTACTCAAAAATTCAGTTTATGTTTTGGGCTATTAATGGATTTTGATGATGTTGGTGGAGGACTTATGGTCCTCGGTGATATTGAAAACTTCAATGATACTGGAAATGTCTATACTAATATAACTAAGCCAACGAAAGAAGCGTAATTTTCTGCTTTCTTTATCTATTTATTTTACATTTACATTGTGGTGTGCTAACCTAAATTTATTATTTCTTTTTTATAGTCCTCATTACAACATAAAATTAGTAAAGATACGTTTCGGTGACAAGACTATTCCAGTCAATTCTTGGACAATTGTGGACAGTGGAACTACTCTTTTGCTGCTACATAAGTCTCTATATCATCCATAATGTAGCAGTAAAAAAGTAGTTCCACTATCCACAATTGTCCTGGAATTGACTGGAATAGTCTTGTCACCGAAACGCATCTCTACTAATTTTATGTTGTAATGTGGACTATAAAAAAGAAATAATAAATTTAGGTTAGGACACCACAATGTAAATGTAAAATAAAGAGATAAAAAAAGCAGAAAATTACGCTTCTTTCGTTGGCTTAGTTATATTGGTATAGACAGTTACAGTATCAATGAAGTTTTCAATATCACCGAGAACCATAAGTCCTCCACCAACATCATCAAAATCCATTAATGGCCCGTGACATAAACTAAATTTTTCAATAATGATTCTATTAGCTACCAGTTGTCTAAATGTGCTAAAAGATCCATGAGCTCCAAACCCAAACATGCCATCAACATATTGTTCAAGTATGTTACCAGTTTCTTTGGTAACACACCCGAACATCAAGCCTGCTTCAAACGATCCAAACAAAAATCGGTCCCGACCAATTGTAGCGGTATAACTATTGTGATCTGCATATGTAGTAGTATGCTAGCAATTGTTCTTTTCATCACAAAGGCAGGATTTACGATAATCTAGGCATGACGTCGATTCATATGTCCATGAATCACTTGGGTCAAACCTAGGATTTTCATGTTTCCCGCAGTGCTTAAAACAATTAGTACAGGGGACGTACGTTGTTGGACTCCCTATGTCTACCAATAAGGAGTAAAATGAAATGACAAATTCACCCGAAAGCATTTGAGTCAATATTCGACTTACTAATCCTTTCAATGTTTTAACCTGATATTCTACTTGCTCTTTTTGCCACATTATATTGCCCATTTTTGGACAACATGTGTGAGTTATATACGTTACCACCCCCAACAGTGTGTGACCACGTGCCAGTTGAAGTAACCATCTGAAGCAGTTGTTCATGCGAGACATTCAGGTTATCATATTTTTGTTTCATATATTATTTATTTGTCTGTTACTTTAGGCAAAGAAAAGGCTCTAAGTTGATTTCACGAAGCTTGTCATGGTTGGGAGCACTCTTAGTAGATCAATTAATGGTTGAGATTTATTAAGATGACTTAGTTTTAGTTTTCTTGATCACCTTATAAGGTACCTGATCTTCATGTTATCCTTTTAATTTTCCATGAGGTTCGGCTACACTTAGTGGGCATGCTCTGCATGGTATTATAAGGTACATAAATTTCATCATATGCTTCTTATTCTCCATTGGGTACGGCTAAAGTTGCGTCTCTTATTGAGTTCTTTCTTCCATTGCACGCGCCTTTTCTCTTTGCTAAGTAGTCTCTTATTGAATTTGTACGTTGTTCGGATCATTTACGTTTAAACTAAGTAGTTTTACTGATGCAGAACTAGACATAAATTATAAGGGCCCAAGTCAAACAACTACATGTTCAAGTCCATCAAAAAAGCTCAATGAAAATTTGGTAGCATTCAGGCTTGTACGTATGGGAGTGGGGTAAAGAAAACATAGAGAGCAAGTCACAAACCAATTGGAGTTAAAGTCTAAATGGTCTACTTTGAATTTTAAATTATTTTATTTGTTCTTATCTTTTATGTTTATCTATAGTTAGTGTAATCAAGAGAATTGTAATCAAGAGAATAAACTATCTGTATTTCATTTCAATTGTCTCTTAATTCCATTTACAACCTGTTAGCTAGACGGGTATATATATAGACCCAAGTAAATCTAACAACGATACATAATAAATTGCACCTAACTACATTAAATTGCACCTAACTACATTTAATACACTGCATGCGTCGACTACATTAAATGCATATATATCTTCTACGTATTCTAACACTCCCCCTCAAGCTGGAGCATAGATATTGATTATGCCCAGCTTGCCACAAAACCGACGGATACAATTTCCAGGTAATGCTTTGGTGAAGATATCGGCCAACTGTTCATTACTTTTGACGTGAGGTATTCTGATAATTCCTTCTTCTAACTTTTCTCGAGTGAAATGACAGTCAACTTCTATATGTTTGGTTCTTTCATGAAAGACAGGGTTGTTTGCAATATGAATGGCTGCTTTGTTATCACACCACAAGTTCATTGGCTCGGATTGAGCAAAACCAATCTCGTCAAGAATATTACGAACCCATATAAGCTCGCAGGTAGTTTGTGCCATTGCTCGATACTCGGATTCCGCACTTGAACGAGATACTACCTTCTGTTTCTTACTTTTCCAAGATACAAGATTTCCTCCAACAAAGACACAATAACCTGTTGTAGACCGTTTAGTCGCGGGATCACCATTATAATCAGCATCAGAAAAACCTTCAATAGTGTGATGACCATGATTCTGGTACAGGATACCACGACCCGGAGTACCTTTCAAGTACTTCAAAATATGAGTGACGGCATCCCAATGTGAGGTTCTTGGAGATGATAGAAACTGACTAACAACACTCACTGGAAAGGCAATATCAGGACGGGTGAGAGTAAGATAATTCAACTTGCCGACGATTCTTCTATACTTTTCTGGATTGATGAGCAGTTCTCCATCATCAGTCTTCAACTTAAAATTCGGTATCATTGGTGTTTCACAAGGTTTTCCGCTAATCACACCGGAATCACTGAGTACATCTAAGCAATACTTTCTCTGAGATAAGAAAATGCCTTTTTTATTTCGAGAGACTTCAATACCAAGAAAATATTTCAAAGGGCCGAGATCCTTTGTTTGAAATTGAGTGCTTAAGAATGTTATCAATCTGTTAATTCCTTCTTTATCACTCCCGGTAATTATAATGTCATCTACATAGACAACAAGTAAAATGCACCCAGATCTTGATGAAGCGAAGAATACCGAGTGATCATATGCACTCCTTTTTAGACCGAAGTCCCTAACTACCTCATTGAACTTTGCAAACCAGGCACGAGGAGATTGCTTCAAACCATATATTGCTTTTCGTAATTTGCATACTTTACCAGACTCCCCCTGAGCAACAAACCCAGGTGGTTGCTCCATATAGACTTCTTCTTGCAAATTTCCATGTAAAAATGCATTCTTCACATAAAGTTGATGAAGTGTCCACTGATACGTAGCAGCTAAAGAGATGAATAATCTAACAGATGTGAGTTTAGCAACAGGAGAAAAGGTCTCAGAATAATCCACCCCATATGTTTGAGCATAACCCTTAGCAACTAACCGAGCTTTCAACCGTGCCAAAGAACCATCAGGGTTAACCTTTATTGTGAAAACCCACTTACAACCAATTGCCTTTTTGGAAACAGATAAGTCAACTAATGCCCAAGTGCCATTATGATCAAGTGCATTAATCTCCTCAATCATGGCGGCCCGCCATCCAGGATGAGTTAAAGCTTCACCAACAGTTTTTGGAATAGTGACAGAGTCTAAAGTGGCAACAAAAGCTCGAGAAGATACTGACAATTTATCATAAGAGACAAAGGAAGCAATAGGATAAGTGCATGTACGTTTACCTTTTCGAAGAGCAATGGGAATATCGGAATCAGAATCTGAAGATTGAGTGTCATGAATATTAGTGGAAACCTCATAGGTTGACTCACTGGGAGGATCTATCGACGACGATTGTGGTACAGGAGCGGGTTCTGATGTAGGACGGGAACGCCGACTGTATACATACTGAAAGTGATCAGTTTGTTCTAATGGTGTGGGTTCTGGTGTGGGATCTGGTGTGGGATCAGTGTGTTCTAATGGTGTGGGTTCTGGTGTGGGATCTGGTGTGAGATCTGGTGTGGGATCTGGTGTGGGATCTGGTGTGAGATCTGGTGTGGGATCTGGTGTGGGAGCTGGTGTGGGAGCTGGTATGGGTACATATACCAATAAGTCATCACTATTTTCATGATTGTGATAGGTGGACACTGGAAAGAAAGGTAACTTTTCTTGGAATGTGACATCGCGGGACACAATATAACGCTGGAGAGTTGGTGAAAAACATCTGTAACCTTTCTGAAGGCGGGAGTATCCAAGGAACACACATTTGATGGACTTAGGATCTAATTTAGAGCGGTGAGGCTGAGTGTCACGCACAAAGCAAGTACTACCAAAAATCTTTGGCTCAATCGGAAATAAAGATTTTGTGGGGAACAAAACTGAATATGGAATATCACCATTAAGGACAGCGGATGGCATTCGATTAATAAGGAAACATGCAGTTGATACAGCGTCAGCCCAAAATGGTTTTGGAACGTTCATTTGAAATAAGAGTGCTCGGGCTACTTCAAGAAGATGTCGATTCTTTCGTTCCGCAACTCCATTTTGGGCTGGTGTGTCAACACAAGATGACTCGTGAAGGATACCATTCTGAAGCATATATGAGGAAAATGATTCGGAAAGAAATTCTTTAGCATTATCACTTCTCAAAGTTTGAACCGGAACCTGAAATTGAGTTTTTACTTCAGTAACAAATGAGCAAAATTTAGTAAATACTTCAGAACGACTTTTCATCAAATAAAGCCAAGTAACACGAGAATAGTCATCGATAAAGGTAACAAAGTATTTAAAACCAGGTTTGGAAGTAACTGAACATGGACCCCAAACATCAGAGTGGACCAATTCAAATGGAGACGAGGCTCGTTTATTGACTCTGGGAGATAAGTGGATTCGATGGTGTTTGGCAAACTGACATGGTTCACAATACAGAGATGATAAATAAGAGAATTCAGGACATAATTTTTTCATACTCTGGAGAGAAGGATGTCCCAACCTACAATGCATCTCATAAGGGGATGATGACTTAGAGCATACCAAAGAACGTGGTATTTGTATTTCGGATTCAAGTATGTATAGGCCATCAGATACCCGCCCTTTACCAATAATCTGCTTTGTCGATAGATCCTGAAAGACACAAAAATCAGGATAGAGTAAAGCAACACAATTCAAGTCTCGAGTAATTTTGCTAACGGACAACAAATTAAATGAGAAGTTAGGTAGACTTAAAACCGATGACAATGAAATAGAAGGGGTGACGTTGACAGTACCAAAACCAAGGACAGGAGAGGTGGTGCCATTTGCAATTGTTACATGAGATGGTTGTGATTTAAAATCGGAGAATAGATGGTGATTACCTGTCATGTGATCTGAAGCACCAGAATCGATGACCCATTTAGAGGCGGATGATAAAAGGCATGTATTTGACTTACCTGATTCAGCAAAAGCGGCTATTGGTGTTTTGAGCTTCACGAACTCTTTTAATCGGACATATTCTTCATAATCTTCCGCAGAGATTGTGAACGTATAAGGCGAATAAATTTTCTTGACATTACTCATTATAAATTTAATAATCAATAATTGAGAGAACCCAACGAACCAAGTAAGAATCATTAAGGGGTATTGAATCAAATCCGAAAATGTTTCAAAGTATAGGATGGAGTTTCTGACCATTAACAAAATAACCCCAAATAAATATCTAGCTATAGAGATACGTAAACTGAACATTTTTTTTTTCCTTCGAGAGACAAGATGTTATTTAAAAAATAACTAGAGACAATGATGTGTGATATATATTTTATTTTATATATACCACTCGACAATGGGACAAATGATGTAAAGCAAAAGTGTAAAAGCCAAAGCAAGTTGGCAGATAAAGAACAAGTAAAATGGATAGTTATGCAGAAAAATATATTCCCTTCAAAAAGAGAATTGAGAAGACCAAGCAAATACTACCAGAATTTCAAAGTACAAAACACGATCCAATACTCACGGAGTATGGTCGGAGTGTTCACAGGAGTGACCGGAAAAGAAAACGACGGCGGGGAAAAGGCTTCACGCGCCGTCACTCTCCGGCGCGTGGGACTCCGGCAACGGTGATTGGCGGCGCGTGGGGTATACACAGTGATCGTAAATGCTTGAAATTTTCAGGGTTTGCAATTAGGGACACTATGAATCGATTGGAAGGGGTGGTGAGACTAAAAAATGACTCGAAGTGGGTGATTTCAGATGGCAATGGCGGAACAATATTTTTTTTTTTTTTTTTTCGTAGTAAGGGTGGTCACGAAACAGAACAAGTTGATTTAGATGACTTGAAAGGACTCAACAATCACTCTCCGGGGTGATTTGAAATAGAAGCGGCGGTGGATGGTTGTACAACGATAAACTCAACTCTCAACTCTCAAATCTCACAGGTGAACCACTCTAACCTTGCTCTGATACCATGTAATCAAGAGAATTGTAATCAAGAGAATAAACTATCTGTATTTCATTTCAATTGTCTCTTAATTCCATTTACAACCTGTTAGCTAGACGGGTATATATAGACCCAAGTAAATCTAACAACGATACATAATAAATTGCACCTAACTACATTAAATTGCACCTAACTACATTTAATACACTGCATGCGTCGACTACAT
Source organism: Rutidosis leptorrhynchoides (assembly GCF_046630445.1). Classification (NCBI taxonomy): domain Eukaryota; kingdom Viridiplantae; phylum Streptophyta; class Magnoliopsida; order Asterales; family Asteraceae; genus Rutidosis; species Rutidosis leptorrhynchoides. Next base: position 607,713,147 of record NC_092333.1, on the reverse strand, counting down.
TAAATGCATATATATCTTCTACGTATTCTAACATTATCTATAGTTAGTTAGTTCCCTACATGTTAGGTATTGGTTTAGATAGTATTTAAAGACGTATGTGTAGGTTTTTAGGCAGTTTAATATTATTTATTTTGTGAGTTCATAAAATTAAACCGTGAAGGTTTTGTTTGTCAACCGAGAAGGTTGTGTTTCGATTAAGCCGTGAAGGTTTTAATCATTTATATATCGTTCTATTTAGCCACGATCCTTAAACTACGTTATGTGGTATCAGATTCCAGGCATGGCTAACAACAGCTACCGAGGTGACAATAGCAGATACGCCGAACGAGGCAGTTATATTGATCCGCGAGATGCTGAAATCGAGCGTTTGCAACGAAGAATAACAAATTTAGAGCGGGGCCGACATCATAAATATGATGAACGCTATGCTTCGTATCAAACAGAGAACCGGTGGGAAAGTATGAATCCATTTGCCGATGTGCCGAGCGAATTCAGAGAGGACCATCATGATGATCTCTTTCGGACCATTGGTATGAAGGTTGAACAACTTTTTAATCTGGAATACGTTCCAGAACCTACTGTGGATGAAGATTCTGAACCCATCATGATACGGATGGTGAGGATGAAGAACCTATCTATGATACAAATTGTGAAAAGGATGCAGATTTTATGAATTGCAATGATGTTGATAATATTGGCATCAATTATGAAATCGTTGAATTTGGCACTCCGGTCAGTAATAAAGCCACAAACGTGTCCAACGAAGTTTTTAAATGTCCTCTTGCGAAGATGTTGATGTTAATTTGATAAACGTGTTAAAAAGCCAGTTCAATAACATTTGTGTAGTTCTTGAGGATCAGATGGATGTTGCGATCATTAATGTTGTAGACTCGAGGACGAGTCTTTTCGAAAAAGGGGAGAATGATGTAGAGTTAGACATAAATTATAAGGGCCCAAGTCAAACAACTACATGTTCAAGTCCATCAAAAAAGCTCAATGAAAATTTGGTAGCATTCAGGCTTGTACGTATGGGAGTGGGGTAAATAAACATAGAGAGCAAGTCACAAACCAATTGGAGTTAAAGTCTAAATGGTCTACTTTGAATTTTAAATTATTTTATTTGTTCTTATCTTTTATGTTTATCTTATGTTTATCTATAGTTAGTTAGTTCCCTACATGTAAGGTATTGGTTTAGATAGTATTTAAAGACGTATGTGTAGGTTTTTAGGCAGTTTAATATTATTTATTTTGTGAGTTCATGAAATTAAACCGTGAAGGTTTTGTTTGTCAACCGAGAAGGTTGTGTTTCGATTAAGCCGTGAAGCTTTTATGTTTATCTTATGTTTATCTATAGTTAGTTAGTTCCCTACATGTAAGGTATTGGTTTAGATAGTATTTAAAGACGTATGTGTAGGTTTTTAGGCAGTTTAATATTATTTATTTTGTGAGTTCATGAAATTAAACCGTGAAGGTTTTGTTTGTCAACCGAGAAGGTTGTGTTTCGATTAAGCCGTGAAGGTTTTAATCATTTATATATCGTTCTATTTAGCCACGATCCTTAAACTACGTTATTTACTCTTTAAACTAACATTTGGTTGACGTTAGACCCTTACTGCCTTTTTAAGCCGACTTCTTTAACTTTTTGTAAAACTAGTCCCAAGTAAAATTAAGCGCAAACAAGAAGGTATGCCCCGGTATATAAGTCACCTTTTTTTAACACATTAACCGACCCACCCATGATGCCACCTCTATTAAACACCTATCGTTTCATCTCTGGTAATTGATAAGCTACGGTATAATTTACATAACAAAAAACACAACCTTGGCAAAAATAAACTTATGTGCATTATGTGAGACCATTGGCTTATTTGAGATCAAGGACTGCGCAATATCCCCAAATGCTTATAGCTCAGAAACATACCAGGCATCCAAGGCATCCACCAGGGACAACTTCGTAAGTTCCTTCCAAGATAGGACAAGAGCATTCTGTACACAAAGCAATGAGGGTTTTATAGTCAGACAAATAAACAATTACAAGAATCACCGATGAACCATTAAAAATTGACAAACCAATATCACAACCACAGAGGCTCATCATTATCCATAAGGTATGCACGAACCACAAACAAACTGTAACTTACACTTATAACTTATGACTGGACCAAAAATCATGACCAGAAACTCACCAACTCGATGCTACTTTATTGATAATTCCACAACCACCTCAAGATATAAAAAGAAATAAGCTTACTATGATGACCTGAATGTCTCACATGAAAAAATGCTTCAGCAGGCAAGTTTTCTGTTTGCACTTGGACACACTGTTGGGGGTTGTAACTTGCATTTAAATAGTGATCACCTCAACAAATGAGAATCACACCAGCCCATAGCTGCAGATAGAAGGGTAAAAGTAATATTATAATAGAATTAGTTAGATCACCAAATATTACGAATTTAAGAAAACCTTTGTGAATACCATGAATTTAACAAACCTTTGTGGATACCTAGAAATCTACATTTATAACACGTGAAGCCTCAAAAGGTTCTGGGGTGAACCCCAAGTTCAGACTGGTAAAAGCTCGTCATACAAAAAATCTTTCATTTCTGAAAATGGGAGCGACATAAAAAGAAGGCAAAATCGTAATTAGGGAAATTTGTGTTGCCTTATGGAGAAAATATAATCTCTTCATTTGTCTTCTTTCATACCAGGCTGTAGAATTGTTTATGTTACTAGAACATATGATCTAATTGTAAAGAAAGTATCTGACAGTTGATCAAAGTTCATGTTATTCATACCTGCAAAAAGCTTCTTCATTTCTTGACCACCTGAACATGAACTAAACTGGTGCTACAACATAAATTACATTCATAATAAATGATGCGGAATGAACATAACTAATTGCTACCTGCTTCACATGATAGGATCATTACAATATCAATAGTTTTCTAGCACCCGAAATTAAACAAAATAAATGACTCTAGTTAGTGAAGGTCAGTAGTAAATCCTCACCCCAAAGAACGATCAGGTTTAGTTGTGTGTATCTATGTAATGTATATGTGTATATGCATATATTGCATATATATGAGTACCAGATGCACGTTTTTGTTCCAAACTATGGTCCAAGTAAAACTGTATTCCTTTCACTAAGGGTGCGTTTGTTTACCTCTTAACTGAATGGTTCAGCGCTGAATGCTGAACCATTCAGCATTCAGCGCGTTTGTTTTTGACTTCTGAATGACATATGATGCTGAATGGTTCAGCATTCATCGCTGAACCATTCAGAGTTGAAACACTCTCTTAACCATTAAGCACGTAATTTTCTGTAATATCCATCTCAAATCATATCCAGAACACTTAATAAACATGTATATTGAATGTTTTATTCGTGTAACACGTTAATAAGGTAGTTTTATCTTTTTAATATCGTTCATTCAAAATGACTATCAAACAGCTTATTTTCATTCAGAACCATGTTTATTCAGAGGCTCTGGATCATTCAGATTATGAACCATTCAGCGCTAAATCATTCAGTTTTATCAAACGCACCCTAAATTTTACAATCTAGCTAATGTAATAAGTTTCCTTAGTTATTAAATAATGTGCAGTTTGGCTTTTGAAGTAAACACACACATCAGTACCCTAAAACTTAACATTGTTGTTAACAAAAACCTCAATAACACCATTTAACTAGAAACCCATCAAACACGTATAAATCTAGGTTGTGTTAAATAGTAAGAATATCTGGATCAATTTTTACATCTTAAAACTGCTAAGTTTGACCACAAAGTCAACAATCAATTTCCCATGATACTCGTGTAAATACTCATGTAAGATAGAAACATTAGCACAAATAGTTGGTGGGTTGTATAAAACTAAAACCATGCAAAGAGAGTACCTGTAAGAACTAAGAATACATCATCAAGCTCACAAAAGCTAAGTGTGGAAGATGAATCATCAACAGCCATAGTTGATTGTCTGCAGGAAACATCACAAATGTATAAAGCACATCATTGCGCCATAAAAGTTGATGCATTCATTCAGTGACAAAAATAAAAAACGGCAGGGATTTCCAAATCAGAGTAATCTTCATGTATAAATCTCAAAAAAACGGAAACGAACGAACAGAAATGCATACTAAAGAAACCAAACTTTCATTCAAGGCAGCTTAAAGGAAACCTAATAAAGATATATCAAATAGCCATTTTGTAGTGTATATCACAAAGCAAACAAACTAATTACGTAGAGTATATTCATAGCAAAAAAGCGCAGTCGTGAGAACTATTTATGTATAGCTTTAAGGTGAGTAATAGTGACTTGCAATACAGCAAGACTGCCCAACAAATGAACTCAAAATCTAATCATGTGAATCTTTAATAGAAGGCAGAATGAGTAATTAGACTGACCTACTAAACTTCGCTAACAAGTAGTTTCCACTAAATATACATGATGCATATATAACAATCAGATATGAGATATAACACAAGCAATGCAGACAGACAGAATTTAAATTAACAAAAAGTTTGCCTCTTTATCAGCAGAAGAAAGCAGCTAAGTTCACAGGAAAATAATCAATTAGTAAAAGAGAACATGTAAAGAAATATTTGATGACAAATGTATGAGAATCAACCTACGTCCCTATACAGTTGTTTGTCCTACATTTAATGGATTCAGAAATAAGATGACAAATGGGTGGTTTTCGGTTCTTGCTTCTTCTTTTTTTATCTCAAATTTCATATAAAAACTTGTACAAGTTAGATCATTTAAACTTCCAGTTATCAAAGTGTGTATATGGAAAAAAAAGTGTTTGAAAGATCAATACAAGACAAACCTGAGAGCCCATCATGTGCCCAGCTTGAGGGCCAACAATCACTGGAAAATCAAACTGTCCTAAATGATATCTTTGAAATTAAGAAAACCGAGAATAAAAGTCATTATCAAATACACAAAGAACCATAGAACACAACAATAGGCAACATGTGAAGCAATAGAAAGAAATATGAAAGTTAATCTGTGACAGAAATACTAAGCCTTTTAAAGAATGCAACACGTGTCTCACAATCAATATGCATGAGCCACTCCAGCAAATTTCACATATGTTCATAGCACATCATCTATCTGTGATAAAAATCAAAAAGTGTAAGGTCACGAAATGGGACCAATCATCAAGTTAAACACTTATGAACGGAAATGAAGAACATACATGCTTACTAAATAATCCGAACTTCTATACAGAGCAGAATAAGAGAAAATAGCAAGCTAAGTATATGTTAAATAACCATAGTAAACAGAATACTTATATTATATCCACATCAGCAATCGTGACAGGTGAAGAAAAAGTTTACCACTCTATTTGAACATCACGAAATGAGGGAAAATAGACCACGTACATGATACATGATCATATATCATATATCATATATATAAATGAAAAGATGCCACCAATAAACCTGTCTAACATACCAGTTAAGTTCACAGTGAAACAAACGTACAACCTTCCTGAAAAAGTACTTATCAATAAACTCAACCACTTAACCAATTCAATCTTCGCACATACCAAATCCCAATGAAGATATTACACATAAACACACATTAAAAAGCTATTCAAGCAAAATATATACAAATTTTCAACTTGCTCTTTTTCTTTTTCAGACCACTGAATATCAAATTATATATAACAGCGCAGAATAAGTGTTTCTCATGTTTCTAATTTACTTCACTGTACCAAGTTTAGTTATTAAATGACCTTAGATCTAACTATTTGTATATGTTACATTCAAATTACTTATTCCTTACCAGTACCAGTACAACAATATACCAATATTTAATATTCACATCAAGTATGTACAAACTCAACATATATCTATATGTCTCCATCCATATCACTTGTTGCAGACAATGTAGTAAGCATTTCAAGGAATTAGCATTTCATTCAAACATGTACCTACTTTGACTAAAGTCGGAATCAAACAATCAAGAAAGTAAAAATCAAACATTCAAGAACGTCATAATCAAATATTCACGAAAGTCAGAATCAAACAAAATCAAACATTCAAGGACATCATAATCAAATAATCATGAAAGTCAGACAAATCATATTTGAACAAAATTATGTAAACTGACATCTAAACCATCAAGGGTAGTGTATTACTAACTACAGCACAAGCCATATCAAAGCTGTCAATATTTAACAGATAGGAACCAACATCAAAAATATCAAAGCTGACAATATTTAACAGATAGGCAAACCAGTATTAAAATCGAAACCACAAGGAACTTTTTACAAGCCAAGAAATATCAAAACCAACAATTTAAAACAAATTTAGGTAAAAGCTAATCGAAACCGTCAATCATAAACACAAAATTAACAAACCTACAAGGAACGTTTTATAAAACCTGTCAATCTAAAGATTTGTGCAACAAAGGATCCAAACCAACAAAAAAACGTTTTTTTAACAAACCATGGCATGAACGCACATCAAAACGGTAAACTAAAAAACTTCAAGCCAAGAAAGCATCAACCAATACGGCAACCGTCAAACTTAAACAAATTTTGGCTAACCAACAGACTAAAAACACAAAGAGTGACCAACAAATTATATTTACGTAGATGAACAATATAAAGATGATCAGCATAGCCAAAAAAAACCCCACATAAATGGACTCAAAATCGATTGAAACAAATTCTTGAGTCTCAACAATATATTCGCACAATAGAAATTAGGGCTCAAAATTGTGGCAGAACACACAGGTTACAAAAGCCACAAAATTTAATCCGCATTTACTTAAGGGTTGGATGTTTTGCCAAAAGTAATCTTTAAAGAAAAAAGATTTGATTCAAACGTGTACCTAAATTGACTAAAGTCATAATCTAATATTCAAGAAAGTCAGAGTCAAACATACAAGAAAGTCAATCAAACATTCAAGAAATCATGATCAAACATTCAAGAAATTCGGAATTAAAAACATTAAAGGAAGACAGATCAAACATTCAAGAAAGGCATAATAAAAATTATTGTAAAATAAAGATATAAACGTGTATATTGGAAAATAGTACCAGCAGGAGTGGAACATAATAGTAGCTGGAAAGCAGTAACTCTTCCGGGAAAGATTTGCCCTAATATTATGATGGAAAGCAGTGGCTTAAATTAAGGAGAGTGTTGCAGGGGAAACGTTTGCCCTAATATTATGGTGGAAAGCAGTGGCTTAATTAATTAAAGGACTCAATTAATGGTGGTTTAGAACAATTTAGACGGCTATGGAGGATTAGAACCGCCTGATATCGTGGACTATGGTGGCCGAGGAGAAGTGACTTACCGGAGACCATCACCGGTTTTTATTGATCGGATGGTTTTGGGTTGGGGTGGGGAGTGGTTTACAACAATTTGTGTAGAAGGTAGGTTACCTTTTTTTGGGGTGTTTTTATAATAGTTTTCACAGCGTCTTCTTACAGTTTAATTTTAACGTTAAAATTAAAACTATTAGGCCACTCCTATGGTATAACTCTTTCCCGATCATTTTTCCCGCCACGTCAGCGTCACATCAACACAAACTCTTTACTAATTCCAAAAGAATCTTGCCTTTCCGATAGTTTTGCCTGGCCACCCAAGTTACGAACTGAATTGTGCAAAGGTTTATTAATTATCATATCGATAAGGTTAATGACCAATTCTAAAAATATAACTATTTTTAATTAAATTGTCAATCCTTTCTGAATATCAATATCATCCAAAGTTACATTTAGCATTTGAAATATTTTTCAGAAAATCATAAAATCTATAAAATGGAAAACCACGTTACTCTCGCTTATATGCAAAAGTCGGGCTTATAAAAATGAGGATGACCAATCATCTTAACAGCCGAAGGAGCCCCGAAAATCCATCCGCGCTTGATTAAAATGGCCAATACGTTTTGCCAATTCCAAAGCCTCTTAACTGAAAATCCAAACTCTCATATGCGTAAGTGCATCAGGCATAATAATACCAACAAACATATTTTAAAACTTTATCATTTCTGATATTATTTGTATACGCATGTTTTAGCATGGTTTGGTGAGCTTGAATCCAACTCAGTCCATACATGGGAAGAATTAGTAACAAGGTGTTTAACCAAATTCTATCATATTTCCTTACATACATGCTTAATGAATAACATAGTTAACTTCCATCAAAATGATAACGAGTCATTGTGCTTAGCTTGGGATAGGTTTAAGATGATGCTTAGAAAGTGTGTGAACCATTCCTTAAGTCGAGCATTATTCGGCAATTGATTGTTTTCTAAACTCCCACTAGAACCTGCAAGATTATCAATAGAAACATCGCAAAAGTAACATAATTCGGTTTAGGGTCCATAGTTTCTGATTTTTCTATAAACCGAGTCTTCATCAAAAGTAACATCGCTAAAGCGACTAGCCTCGTTATCGTAACATCGGTAACCCATTTCACCCGAACCATAACCAACGGAAGTACACTTATATGAGTTAGCCTCAAGCGTGTCTCTATCTGATTATTTGGTCTTCACATAAGAATTACACCCAAAGATCTTAAGATGACCACAACTCACCTTTTTACCTTGCCATTCTTCCTCGGGTATTCGAAAATCCAACGGTTTCAAGGTTCCCCTATTGATCATATTGACCGCATCCGCCCAAAACTTCTTAGGCAAACTGGCATGGAGTCATACTCTTAGCCCTTTCGTTCAACGTACGATTCATACGTTTGGCGATCCCATTGTGTTGCGGTGTCTCCGGTATCGTTTTCAACATTTTAATATGGAGCTTAACACAATGGTCTTTAAACTCAAGACTATCATATTCTCGCCATTATCCGACTTCAAGCACTTGACATTTAAAATAGTTTCATTCTCTACCATAGTTTTCCACTTCACAGAAGTATCAAACACACTAGATTTAGATTTAAGAAAATAAATCCATACCTTTCGAGTGGAGTCGTCAATGAAGGTGACATAATAGCAAGAACCTCCGTGTGATTCTATATTTGTTGGACCAAACACACTCATATGAATTAGATCCAATGTCTCCAACTTGGGTGCATTCCCCGATTTCCCAAAAGTCGCCTTTTTTTGCTTCCCATATACACATGGTTCGCAAAACCCAAGCGCTACCTTTTTCAAATCCGAAATTCTCCCACTCGTAATGTGACGACCCGGAAATTTCTGACTAAATTTAAACTTTATCTTTAAATGATTTAATGTTTTCGACACGATAAGCGAAATCTGTAATGTTAAGTCTCAAAGTTTTGGAACTATATTCATGTAATCAATTATTCTTTGACTGTTCTCAAAGATTCACGAACAATATATATAAAACTTAATGTGCATATATATATATATATATATATATATATATATATATATATATATATATATGATTTCAAGTTATTTAGTAAACGATAGTAACATTCGATTATTGATTCGATTGATATTTAGATAAGTTAACTAAAACGTTTAAGATGAACCAGTAAAACACTAATTTGCTACAGTATTTTCGAATTGCTACAGTACCTGAAAATCTACAGTGTTTTCGAGAATCACTATTTGCTACAGTAAAAAAACTTTGCTACAGTAAAACACTATTTCAAAATGAAAATGTATATATGTATATGTATATACTACGAGACGATGATTTATAGAAGCAAATAACCAAAACACTTAATTGATTAATGCTACACTTCGAGTGACATAGTTTATCAATGATTAAGTTTAATTTTTGATAAAGGTACACATCGCGTAACGAAAAGTACTAGTTTTCTAAGCGTACGAAAATGCATTCGAGAAATCGGAACCGGGACATAAGTCGAGTAACAGCGTACGAGTCATCGGACCAAAAATTACAAGTCAACTATGCACGTGAATTTAATATAATATATAATTAATTATATAAATTATATATATTATATATAAATATAATAATATGTCGACGAACTACAAAACAATCGAGTGTGAGCTGGATCCATGAGCCATGCGATCGCATGGCTAGAGCCCATGAATCCCATGCGATCGCATGGGTAAAGTTGGTGGCTCAAGTGCTATAAATTCGATCGAATTTGCGTTTCGTTCACTTCACTCTATTATATATTACTCCGTAAGTTATTTATTTATTTAAATTATTATTATTATTATTATTATTAAGAATAATATTATTATTAATCTTATTATTATTAGTATTATTAATTAGTAGTATACATAAAATACTACGACGAGGTTATGAGCGTGTCACTTTCAAAAATGGGTTTTCGAACGGGATAGAGCTAAGGAAACTATGGGTTATAGCTATGGAGGTTATGGGTAATGTTCGTGGGTATTGTTTGCAAATCAAACCTAGTGTTTATCATCTCTGTTACGTCTACGTACTTTCCTACAATATTAAATCACAATATTGATACGTGAGTATTCATATCTTATCTTTTATATATTAATTGTGTATCCATTTCTAGTGCTTGAGTATATATATTTATGCATGCTTGTATACTAAATTTCCTCGTTAAACAGTTTATGATGAATCACGAATTAAATACATATATTACTGATAAAAGGTATATGATATGCATGTTTTTGGAAAGCTGGCGAAAAATCAATAACTTTTCATTTAGAAATTGCGTAATTTCGATGAACGAATTTAAAGATATGGTCAACTGAATTATGATTAACATTAATTGAAATTGCTTTTGAATCTGCAATTGATATTGTAATGTCCTCCCAATAGGGTCTGGAAGAAACGTTACTAATATCAAATAAACCAACATATTATAATACGAGAACAATACTAAATGAGAAAATTTAACTTTATTGAGTACGCAGCGGAAAATGAAATGTCATTACAATAATGGAAATAACGATAAAGTAATTGTTCATATGCAGAAGTAATAAATGCGATATCTCTTGATCCTAAGTCCAAGTAGCATCACATAAGTAGTAGATAAAAAAGCTTGAATCAAACGACACCTGAGACAAAACATGCTAAAGTGTCAACCAAAAAGGTTGAGTGAAGTTCATAGGTTTAACAAAAGTAGTTATCGTTGTTTTAGACCACAAGATTTAGTTGTAAAGTTGATCTCCCGCAGGATCAAAAAGTAGATCTCGCAGTTCCAAAAGTAGTACTGATTCGTGATATTTTAGACTAAACGTTTGTTTTGTTGCCCCGATGATAAGTTGGCAGTACCTTATCACCATGTTTAAATCATTATTAAGTAATACAAAGACATCACGGTCAAATGTATCGGGGAAGTTAATCCCGATAGGCCTACCCCCAATAATTAAGAATGCCTTATCCTGAAAGCAATTAAAAAATATCACTGTGGGGTCTTAGTAGCATAAGCTAGTCATAGTACAGTTTAGGTTCGTACTTGTGTCTAAGTTGTTTAAAGTATAAAAGCAGCATGTGTCTCACCCCAGTAAGTATAAAAAGTTCTATAGCAATAAGAGTGGGGCTATGAAAGTCACCTTAGTAAGTAGAGAGAGAGTTATTCCTCGGAATAAAGAGTTGAACGAGTGAGCAGGAAAGTCAACCTATTGACATTTAAGAGTAGTTAAGTGTTTTGCCCATGTTTAAGTTTAAGTATGTGTTTAAGTATAGTTTGTTTTACTAAGTTTCTATTCCTAGTAAGTTACTATTTTTATAAAGTTTCCATCTTTAGAAAGTTTCTTATTTTACTAAGTTTCTCTGACTAGAGAGTTTCTACTTTTATGAGTGTTTTTCATTTTAGGATACTTGCCGTATTAGATAAGCTTCCAATCACCCCTTTCCCTTCGAATGGCTAATTTAGATCTAGGGGCTTGAGCCATAGGACCCTTTAAATCGAAAATCCAAACCCTCTGCCTAGAATCTCGTAGAAACCATTCGTCAAGAAAGTTCGAGGATCTATACATCTCTAATACATATCCCAAAATGTTTTTGTGCTACAATATAAGTAGTAGGTTATAGGTGCTAGTAATAGTAATAGTCTATACATGTTAAGTACTAGTATAAGTAGTATTAGGGTTTAAGGTTTTAATATGTATATGTATATATAATTTATATATATATGTATATATATATATATAAAAATATATATATATATATATATTTTACATGTATATATGTATATATAAATCTAGGTGTGTTTATGGATAACAAGTTTATAATATGAATATGAATTAACAAAGATTAAAGTTTATGTAAATAGTTTAGGGTTTATGTTATACCTTTGAAGATTCAAGATAATTAACAAAGAAAAGATGAACACGATGAAGATGGAAGATCAAAGCCTTGAAAATCTTGAAGAACTCCTTGAAGATTCTTGAAGAACACGAAGAACAAGCTTGAAGATCCGAATACCACAAGAGAGGGAGAGGGAGAGATTATTTTTTTTTAGAGAGGATTTTGGTGTGATTTGTGAATGAGAAACTAGGAGTTTATATAGTGCAAGTATTAGAGTGTTAGTCAACATAAGAATGTTCTAATTAATGATTTTATTTTGTTTTATAATTTTTAGTCAACAAAAGGTGGTACTAGTTTATAATTAGTCAACATAAGGATGTACTAGTTTATACTTTATTTTTAGTCAACATAAGGATGTAATTGTTTAAGATTCTTTAGTCTCATTATTATTACTATTATTATTATTATTATTATTATTATTATTATTATTATTATTATTATTATTATTATTATTATTATTATTATTATTACATTTACTACATGATAAGTATTATTTTCTTTTTACTAATTCATGACTTGTATTTATTTTTATTTAGTTCCCAATTGTTTTATTATTTATATAAATGACACTTTTTATTTATTACTTATAGATTAATAGTTATAAATAATATTACTGAAATGCATAAATTTTAATTAGCAGTGAGTGTCGAATAAAAGTTTATTATTTGGTCAACTTTAAATTGATTGTGTATATAACAAACCTTAAATAATTAATACGTATAGTCAGACAGTAAACCCTAGGGTTATTTCAGTAATTTCAGAAGTCAAAAAGTGAGGGTTGTTATAGTACCTCCCCGTTAATAAAAACTTCGTCCCGAAGTTTTAGGTAGACTTCTCGGATGCATCAGCAGTTGAGAAGAGATGGGGATATTTCCGTTTCATATGGTCTTTGCGTTCCCAGGTATATTCGGGGCCTCTACGCAAATTCCAACAGACTTTAATGATAGGTATGTTGCTTTTACGCGTTTGTTTGACCTCTCCTTCCATGATTTCTATAGGTTCTTCAACGAAGTGCATTTTATCATTAATGCGAAGATCATTCAAAATGATGATGTTATACAAGTCATTTCAGTAAATTGGATACATGAAATGTGTTATGAATGGTATTGAGCTCATTTAAAACCTTGAGCATTTTATGCCACAATATTAGGGCAGACAAACAGAGAGGAGTTCGTGAAAATCACAGTCATGAAATTTGATAGAGATCTTCATTGTTTACAACAAGAATATTTTAATGATGAATATAAGTTGAAAAATAAAGTTTTATCACTATTGAATAATATGGATAAAACGATTCGTTTATAGGAAGAGTATAAACGAAGCTATCATAAAAGAGTGAAATGAGAAAATTAAATGTTTGCCTTAACTTTTGACGTAGTCACGATTGATTTCCGGAATTCAAGGAATTAAAGGAAATCTTCGTAATCTATAAGATTTGATTCTCCGGTATTTACGAAATTTTGAGATTTGTTTGATTAAATGCGGTGATTTGCCTCGATTGATGTGTTTGGAATTTTGCTATAAATTAGCTTCTTCCGTTTCATTATCTTCACCACTTATATACTTTCTTTCTCAATTCAAACTTCCAAAAGATTAAGAAAATGCTAAATCCAGTTCTGATCCTGGTTATTATATTGACCATCTATGCAGTCATTCTTCTTTTTCTTTTACCGCCAGAGGAATCTGTTTACTTCTTCTATGCTCTTGGGGTTATAGTGTTTTTAATTATCCCGTGTCTTTATATTGCTATACGTATTGATATACACGGTTTGTAATTTCGGAGTCGTTATCGGGCTTTATATTTTCCCTTATATGTCGGAGCTTTATGCTTTTGTTTCTTCTTCCCGACTTCAAGTCAAGCGAGTAATGGTCCAGAATTCATAGGTATGAAGTTTCGAATGATCATAATATATAAAGTAGAAAGGAAAGGTAATAGCACGATTTGATTTTTCATATTACCAGAATATCCGGAAAAGACCGAATCATCAAGAAAAATATTTTCTTGATATGTTTAGAGGTTAAACAGAATGTAAGAGTCGTGTAACATGGCAAATGATGATTATAAAATCTATGAATCATCATCTTCCATTAAAAACTTAGCATGACTTACTGTAATATAATCACGTTGGCCTGAGGTCTTTATATTATACTAACTCATGCTTCAATTGCCAACACTTCTTCAAAGCATTTATAATTTAAACTCGAATTTTACAGAATATAGAAACTAAAACAGTTTCCTTTATAAAGATATCGCAAAGGGATACTTAATTGCGGACATGAATCGTTATGAAGATATCTTCCGAAATATAGAGGATATTTATGATGATATTTTGGAATTTCTAAGTTCGAAAGTTGATAAAGAAAAATTTTTCGCAAGCTTTTAACATGACTTTGGAGCAAGATATTCTCTAAAGATTTCACCGGATTCAGAATTTCCTGGATTCTTTGAATATAGGGTTTGGCCCTTGTGTTTGTCCTTGGTCTCCTCCATGGTTAGCTCAATCCATTTTTCAGTTCCAGATTTTCTTTTGGGCTTTTCCAACGTACCATTCTTTATTATCAAACTGTTAGCCCTTAAGAACATCTATAGCATTTGCTGCTTCGTCAGCATTCTCAAGGTTAACGAATCTGAATCATTGATTGACAACCCGAGATGGTTTCAAGAAATTTTATTTTTAGATGATTAAACGCTGATTGTAATCGTCAATAGATCTAATGGTTGACGAATTGGCGTTGTTGATTTCAAAAGTAATGAATGATAATTTTGGTGGTTTGATGTGATAATTCATCATAGAATACGAATGAATATAATTCATGAATGTAGTGATCTTTAGGAAGATAACATCTGCTATAGCTTTACTTGAATTCTGATATGTCAAATTCAGAATATGTAATTTGATTTGAATGAAAATGGTTGTTCTTTGGTGCGCGGATACATATGTGGATGTAAGTAGTATAGTTACTGATTATTGACTCAGAATTTGAAGAATGTACAATGTAACATATTAATGTGAGATATAAATATTTCTCGGGTATTACCTACCCATTAAAATATTTTCACAATTAACAGTTTGTACAAAAGAGAAGATATACGTTCATATATGTATTCTTCAGATATAATATAGATTTAATGAGTTAATATAATATTAAACTCATTTGATTTGCGGTTGAAACGAGAATAAATAATCTCCAAAACCTTAGAGATTTCATAATTGTCGCGAAATATTTCGCTAATGAAGTTATGAATCAATACTTCATCGTTCATTGTTATTGATATACCTCAGTATATGATGTTGGTGCTCGTGGAATTCTTGTGAAATTCATAAGGCACGAATGATGTTTTCTAGAAAGTTTCGAGTACATCGAAAATGAAAGTATACAATCAATCATGTATTTGAGTAATACACTTGGTTTATTATGAAATGGAGTTTATTGTGTTGAAGCAGTGATTAACGATTGTTAAGTCATTAACGAAGGATGTACATCATAGCATACTAATGATATGAATTAATCAAGTAGTACATACTAGTTAAGATTCACACGTAATAGCTTAGTATGAAAAGATTTATTATTGTTCCAATCCATATATATAAAGTATACATATGTAATTCTTCAGGAAGAATGAGTCAATACATCTTAACTCATTATTACTAATATTCCTTGGTATCTATGGGGCGTATGATGTTGATGTTTGAGGTACTGAGTGTGATGTTGAGGCGTGGAATGCGGATGTTTTCGTTGGTGAAGCTGGTGATGTTGGTGGTGATGCCGATGGTACTGGTGGTACTGGTTATGCTGCTGGTGTTCGTAGGTTTCGCACCATATTCTCCAGAGCCACTACTCGAGTGCGAAGCTCGTTGACTTCTTCTATTATTCCGGGATGATTGGCGGTTCGGACAAGTGGATGAATAAGATCAAAAATTTTAGATATTATATATTCGTGACTGGATATCCTGGAAATGAGGGTGAAAATAGTGTTCCGAACGGGTTTGCCAGTAAGTGCTTCAGGTTCTTCACCAAGAGATGAATTCGGTTGGTGGAAGGGATCACCTTCTTCTTGTCTCCATTGATTAAGTTTACTACGAACCCATCCCCAATTCATCCAAAATAGATGATGGCTGATTGGTTGGTTCATTCCGGTTACACTGCCATTGGAGCTCGAAGAGTTCGAGGAATCCATATTATGTGTTTGGAATTAGGGTTTTTGATATGAGATTAGTTTTGAATACTGGATGATATATTCGTCTCCTCGAATACGTGTATATAGCAAAAAGATTTCCGTAATTTAAGGAGGGAATTTAGGAAAAGTGTTAGACAAAATCTATTAGGATAGATACGATAAGATATAATAAGATATAATGTGTCTTTACTTTAATAATGGCAGTATGACGTGTCGAGATCATAAAGTGATAAGTATGTAATCTAATAATCTTTTGATTAAAGACTTTCAATTCGTATACTGTGATAACCCAATGATATTTTTCAATTCGCAAACCGATGCATAAAGGCATAAGGCATATAGGTACGTGATATAACAGAGAGTTATATACATTTGAGTGTGAGTAGTAACAATTATAAGAATTTCAAAATCATGGATAATATTTCATGTAATACATATGTAATACACATAACCATGATAGATGACTTATGAATGTCAAGAATTTCTGAAATCATTGTGTCGCGTTTAGATGCGGTGGTGTAATTGGATAGTACTCAGGAAAGTGAGCAGAGTTCTTAGAATAGCTCGGCATTCTAAGATAAGTAAAGTTTCTAAAATATAGTGTAGCATTTAACAGTTAAAGGCAATAATTAAAGGCACTATGGTCAAGGAAAGTTGTAGTCCTACATTAGGAAAGAGACTTTGATTAGAATCTTTAAGTCAAGTTTGGTAAAGCATGATTGTTAAGATTATAAGGCAATCCTAAGTGCTTTAAGTCTAAGGCAGGAAAGGTTATAGTTTCCTAGATTGCTAAGGCACCCTAGCTAGCAAGTAAGGCACACATAAAAATGCAATCCTGGTTCTCTATAACAGCCTGGTTATGCTCTGATACCAATCTGTAATGTCCTCCCAATAGGGTCTGGAAGAAACGTTACTAATATCAAATAAACCAACATATTATAATACGAGAACAATACTAAATG
The DNA here is from genome assembly GCF_046630445.1 of Rutidosis leptorrhynchoides. Classification (NCBI taxonomy): domain Eukaryota; kingdom Viridiplantae; phylum Streptophyta; class Magnoliopsida; order Asterales; family Asteraceae; genus Rutidosis; species Rutidosis leptorrhynchoides. Next base: position 607,695,790 of record NC_092333.1, on the reverse strand, counting down.
AGAAAATTTAACTTTATTGAGTACGCAGCGGAAAATGAAATGTCATTACAATAATGGAAATAACGATAAAGTAATTGTTCATATGCAGAAGTAATAAATGCGATATCTCTTGATCCTAAGTCCAAGTAGCATCACATAAGTAGTAGATAAGAAAGCTTGAATCAAACGACACCTGAGACAAAACATGCTAAAGTGTCAACCAAAAAGGTTGAGTGAAGTTCATAGGTTTAACAAAAGTAGTTATCGTTGTTTTAGACCACAAGATTTAGTTGTAAAGTTGATCTCCCGCAGGATCAAAAAGTAGATCTCGCAGATCCAAAAGTAGTACTGATTCGTGATATTTTAGACTAAACGTTTGTTTTGTTGCCCCGATGATAAGTTGGCAGTACCTTATCACCATGTTTAAATCATTATTAAGTAATACAAAGACATCACGATCAAATGTATCGGGGAAGTTAATCCCGATAGGCCTACCCCCAATAATTAAGAATGCCTTATCCTGAAAGCAATTAAAAAATATCACTGTGGGGTCTTAGTAGCATAAGCTAGTCATAGTACAGTTTAGGTTCGTACTTGTGTCTAAGTTGTTTAAAGTATAAAAGCAGCATGTGTCTCACCCCAGTAAGTATAAAAAGTTCTATAGCAATAAGAGTGGGGCTATGAAAGTCACCTTAGTAAGTAGAGAGAGAGTTATTCCTCGGAATAAAGAGTTGAACGAGTGAGCAGGAAAGTCAACCTATTGACATTTAAGAGTAGTTAAGTGTTTTGCCCATGTTTAAGTTTAAGTATGTGTTTAAGTATAGTTTGTTTTACTAAGTTTCTATTCCTAGTAAGTTACTATTTTTATAAAGTTTCCATCTTTAGAAAGTTTCTTATTTTACTAAGTTTCTCTGACTAGAGAGTTTCTACTTTTATGAGTGTTTTTCATTTTAGGATACTTGCCGTATTAGATAAGCTTCCAATCACCCCTTTCCCTTCGAATGGCTAATTTAGATCTAGGGGCTTGAGCCATAGGACCCTTTAAATCGGAAATCCAAACCCTCTGCCTAGAATCTCGTAGAAACCATTCGTCAAGAAAGTTCGAGGATCTATACATCTCTAATACATATCCCAAAATGTTTTTGTGCTACAATATAAGTAGTAGGTTATAGGTGCTAGTAATAGTAATAGTCTATACATGTTAAGTACTAGTATAAGTAGTATTAGGGTTTAAGGTTTTAATATGTATATGTATATATAATTTATATATATATGTATATATGTATATATATATATATAAATATATATATATATATATTTTTTTTACATGTATATATGTATATATAAATCTAGGTGTGTTTATGGATAACAAGTTTATAATATGAATATGAATTAACAAAGATTAAAGTTTATGTAAATAGTTTAGGGTTTATGTTATACCTTTGAAGATTCAAGATAATTAACAAAGAAAAGATGAACACGATGAAGATGGAAGATCAAAGCCTTGAAAATCTTGAAGAACTCCTTGAAGATTCTTGAAGAACACGAAGAACAAGCTTGAAGATCCGAATACCACAAGAGAGGAAGAGGGAGAGATTGTTTTTTTTTAGAGAGGATTTTGGTGTGATTTGTGAATGAGAAACTAGGAGTTTATATAGTGCAAGTATTAGAGTGTTAGTCAACATAAGGATGTTCTAATTAATGATTTTATTTTGTTTTATAATTTTTAGTCAACAAAAGGTGGTACTAGTTTATAATTAGTCAACATAAGGATGTACTAGTTTATACTTTATTTTTAGTCAACATAATATTACTGAAATGCATAAATTTTAATTAGCAGTGAGTGTCGAATAAAAGTTTATTATTTGGTCAACTTTAAATTGATTGTGTATATAACAAACCTTAAATAATTAATACGTATAGTCAGACAGTAAACCCTAGGGTTATTTCAGTAATTTCAGAAGTCAAAAAGTGAGGGTTGTTATAGATATTTAAACAACTTGTTTATAAGATTGATAAATTGAATTTTCAAATATTACTAATCGAGTAAGTGAATTTTTATACAAGTCACGTCTCGTCTTGTTGAGCAATTGTCAAAACTGATTGTTTTATCATATTTTAAAAGCCTTATAAAAACTATAGTTTAATTTTACAAGAATTGGGAAACTATGTGAAATGTTAAAATGTTTCGATTGACATGATCATTCAACTATAGTATCGAGTCAAATTGACTTTTTGAAATGACTTTTGATAACTTTTGTATGTCAATCTCGAGCATTAGGATTGTGATACACTATGACCTGACCTAGCTTGATAGACATTTATTGACCAACATATGTTCTCTAGGTTGAGATCTACGGTTATTTGGTATTCCGAGTTTCAGTCACATTTCGGTGAACGACTTTACGTGCTGCTAAGGTGAGTTTCATTTGCTCCCTTTTTAATTGCTTTTGCAATCTATATTTTTGGGCCGAGAATACATGCACTTTATTTTAAACGCAATGGATACAAGTACATACTTAATTCTACACTGAGTTTGAACCGAAAATCCCTTAGCTTTGGTAACTAGTAGCTACCGGTTATAAGAACCGGTGGGCGCGAATAGTGGTATATGGATCCATAAGGCTTGACATCCCCGTCTGTTCCAGGTATAGAAACCCTAGCCTGAACTATAAAACAGACGTATGCTATTTGAGTTTAGTACACGTTGGATTGCGTGTATTGTACATATTAGTTGCATGTATGTTAAAACAGGGGTACTTATTATAACGTTAAAGTTTAGTTACCAGGGTGCTCAATCTTGTAGAATATTTTGATAAACGTTTCTGGATGAAACAACTGAAATCTTGTGATCCACCTTTATGTACAGATTATGCAAAACATTAAAACTATGAACTCACCAACCTTTGTGTTGACACTTGTTAGCATGTTTATTCTCAGGTTCCCTAGAAGTCTTCCGCTGTTTGCTTATATGTTAGGCAAGCTATGTGCATGGAGTCTTACATGGCATATTTTTCAAGGAAACGTTGCATTCACCAAATCATCACCATGTATCTTATTTTGACTGCATTGTCAACGGAAGTACTATTGTAAACTATTATTTACGGTGATTGTCTATATGTAGAAATCATCAGATGTCGAAAACCTTTGATTTAAATATTCATTTATGGTGTGCCTTTTCAAAAGAATGCAATGTTTACAAAACGTATCATATAGAGGTCAAATACCTCGCAATGAAATCGATGAATGACGTGTTCGTCCATATGGATTTGGAGCGATCGTCACACGTAACAAGCATCTTCATACATTTCTCACTCATATGCCCGAGTTTTCAATGCCACGGAGTAAAGTTCGCTCCAACATCAACCGTAGCAACCACATTGTCTCCATCAAACACCACAACCATATAAAGTGTTCCCGTTTTATGTCCACGTGCCACAACACGACTACACTTAACCACCTTTCATTGGCGATTTTTCAAAAGTAACCGTGTTACCTTCCTCATCCAATTGAGCGACCGATATAAGCTTCCTTTTTTTTTTTTTTTTGAAAAGCAAGAAGGACTTATATTAAACAATCACGAATAGTACATGGTTGACTGGGCAACCTTAACAACACAATACATCACGAAAGAAATAGAGAAAACAAATTACACCGCCCTAAGCTAATTGCAAAGATTGCAACTAACAAAAGAGAGAAACTAAGGTTGTGAGAACCATTGAAGCCAATCCATAATATGACCCTTGCAACGTCGTGAAATCCAATCGTATGAAAGAACTTGAACCTCGCTAAATAAAGATGGGACCGTCTCGAGCTTATTCTTGAACACCTTTGCATTTCGATTCTTCCATATAATGTAACAAACCACCCAACAAACCGCTTGCCATTGGTTCCTTTTGTGATCATGTGCTACGTAGCCGAAGGTACCATTAAAAATATCCTCATACCCGAATAAAGCCGAATTATACCCCCACCATTTAAGGACTTTCGCCCATATGTCTTTGGCCATTTGACAAGAAAAAAGTATATGTTCCACCGTCTCAATGTCACCATCACAAATCGGACATCTCACGCTGTTCAAATCGATGCCCCGTTTATCTAACTCGAACCTTACCGGTATACGACCTAATCTCGCCCGCCAAATAAACACCTCTACTTTTTTTGGAACCAAACCATTTCGCAACGACTCAATTGAATTAACCGCACGTGGTAGGATGACTTTGTCCACTAGAACCGAACAGTCCTTGACCATATATGTACCCTTCGAATTGAGATTCCAGCTCCAACAGTCTTTTTTATCTTCGATCAGCTGCAAGTTCCGAACAGTATCTCGCAATTCAGTTAGTTCACTATTCGTTCGTCCCATAGGTGGATAGGCCCAATTGCCGAGCCCATCTCCCTTAAATTCTTCGGTTTTGTTACTGATGTTGATATCTTTGTCAATCTCGAGCCTGTATAATCTTTTGAATTTGTCTTTGAGGCTTGCGTTCCCCACCCAAATGTCATTCCAAAAAGAGGTGCTTTTCCCGTCCCCGAGCAAGCGTATGAAAGACTTAGAGAAAGAAATCCCTAACCCGTCCACATGTTTTCCTGCAACACAAATAGAATTCCAAAGGCTAGCGTTTGGTTTTCGGACAAGCCCGTTTCCAAGCACAAGACCTCCATTAGAACCATAAATGCTACGTATTACGGCGACCCACAAAGTGTTAGTTTCGGTTTTAAACCTCCACCACCACTTACAAAGAAGAGCTAAATTTTTACTTTTTAAGGACATGATATTTAAACCTCCTTCTTCGTGAGGAAGAAGGATTTTTTCCCACTTAACCCATGACATTTTAGAGTTAGAACCCGTCCCGCCCCAAAAAAATTTCCGTCTCACACTCTCGAGAGAATTTAGCACACAAGTAGGGGCACGAAAGAGCGAGAAGTAATAGAGAGGTAGGCTAGAGAGAACCGACTTAACTAAAGTTAACCGTCCACCGAATGAAATCATTTTTGCTCTCCAGTCCGCTAACCTCTTGTTAAATTTCTCGATCACCGGGGACCAATCATTCAATTTCTTCATCTTATTACCCACGGGAATACCCAAATACATGAAAGGCAACCGACCTGCAAGACATGAACACCAAGACGCAAGAGCTTCCACGTTATCATTACTAATGCCTATCCCAAATAATTGACTTTTATTATAATTAACCTTCAACCCCGAAGCCCGTTCAAAACATTCCAACAAGTACATTAAATTTCGCGCATTACGTCTACTCCATTCGCCAAAAAAAATCGTATCGTCCGCATATTGCAAATGAGAAATGACGACTTTATCTTTACCCACCTCCACCCCTTTATACATCCCTCTCTCAACCGCCTTTTTCGTTAGGATATTAAGTCCCTCCGCTGCAATAATAAAAAGGAAAGGTGATAAGGGATCACCTTGGCGAACGCCCCTTTTAAGATTAAACTCACTTGTCGGAGACCCGTTTATGAGAATGGAGATTGTAGCCGATTTAAGACACGAGGAAATCCACTTACACCATTTGGTACCGAACCCCATACATTTCATCACTTCAAGAAGATAATCCCAATTAAGCGAATCAAAGGCTTTCTCGAAGTCTACCTTAAAAATTAGGCCGTGCTTTTTGTTTCGTTTAAGATCTTCGACCACTTCATTTGCAACTAACGCACCGTCTAGAATATATCTACCCCCAAGAAACGCACTCTGTTCCTTCCCTACAAGACTAGGTACCACTTTACAAATTCTCAAAGACAACATCTTCGAGATAATTTTATAATAACTGCAAATAAGACTAATCGGGCGATAATCACTAAAACTCAGCGGGTCCGATTTCTTCGGAATAAGGGAAACAAAAGAGGCATTGCAACCCTTTGAAAACTCGCCAAAAACCCAAAACCAGTTGATAGCACCTACCAAATCATCTTTGATTATGGACCAAAACTTTTTGAAAAAACCAAAGTTGAACCCATCCGGTCCCGGGGCCTTCGAACTACCACAACATTTGACCGATTCCCAAATTTCCCCTTCCGTGAAAGGAGCTTCTAAGAGCTCGTTGTCCGCTGATGTAATCAATTCAGAAAACAGCCCTTCAAGGCTTGGTCCATCCGAATTATGTACCTCGAATATGCTCTTAAAATGGTTGAAAGCAACTTCTTTGATTGTATTAGGATTTTCACACCAAGACCCATTAACATTAATCCCCCGGATGTTGTTTTTATTATATTTCCTCTTTAAGGAATTATGAAAATATTTTGAGTTTTCGTCTCCATCGATCATCCAACGAACACGAGCTTTCTGTTTTAGCATCCCTGTCTTGATTTTTTCCTTTTCCATCCATGTTTTTCTCGAGTTTAGCCATTTAGTCCGCTCTTCATCCTTTAAACTACCTACTTCTGCTTTCATTTCAAGATCCGTTACCACCTTTTTAACCGACTCAATCTCACAATCAAGCTTGCCAAAGTGAACTTTACTCCATTCTTTAAGGTCTCCTTTTAATCTTTTTAACTTGTTACGAAAAACGCAATCCTTCCGGTTACCCCCCATTGGACCAGACCAAGAATCGGCAATAACCTTGTCAATACCCTCAACCACGAACCAATCATCAAAGATTTTAAACGGTTTAGGCCCAAAATCCACTTCACCATCCGACATCATAATAGGACAATGATCCGATACAGTTCTATCTAAAGCCACCACTTTTAGATCGGTCCAAAAGCTAAGAAAGTCGTCCGAAACCAAGAATCTATCTAGTTTACTCATTTTCAACCCATCATCACTAACCCTAGTAAATTTCCTCCCACCCAAAGGAATGTCCACTAAACTATTTCTATCAATAAACTCGTTAAACCTCCTAGCCCGATTATAAAAAAATTCACAATTCAATCTTTCCGACTTTTCTCTAACCTCATTAAAGTCCCCACAAATGACCCACGACACACCATCAATACACAAGATCTTGTCAAGCGAATCCTAAAACTTACATTTATTGGCGTCATCATGCGGACCGTACACATTGACAATAATCGATTCATTTCCCGACTGTTTCCATTTCCCCCGTATAGCAATAAAAAAGTCACCAATTAGCTCACTATAAACCTCGAAGATGTTTTTATCCCAAATTATTAATTGTCCCCCCGACTTACCAATCATTTCTTTTTGAACATACCCACAATCATTAGAACCCCAAAGCCCGAATATCCAATTGTCGACAAGGTTATGACATTTAGTTTCTTGAAATGCTAGAATAGAGGGCCTTTCGACCAAACATAAGCTTTTAACATCACCAAACTTACTTTCTTTCCCGGACCCAAACCCACGAATGTTTAAGGAAATAATCTTCATAAATAAAAAGAAGATACAAACAGAGAAAGAAGACACTTACATATCTTTCTTGGTCCATTTTAGACCAAGATTGGTGCCGAATTCCTCAACTCCAATACTGTTTTCTGATATCAATTGGCTCACCTCCTTCTTCTTGCTATTCCTAGACGACGATGGCTTCTTACTCAGTTTCGATCTTCTACTACCACATGTCACACAATTAATCCCACTTGGATCCTCAACGCCTTTCCCTTTCCTAGTCGATTTTTTCGCATGTAAAATTTTCGATGAAGCTTTCCAGTTGCCGATGGAATTCCAGCAGCAATTGGACGAATCAGAAGCATAAACAACCCCTTTACTTGCTTTTTTAGGCAAATAGTTGTTAGCGGTATCCATAACATTCAACGAGGATGTATCACCGGAAATCTTAGCCTTCTCCACCCCGTCACCACCGTAGTTCTTAACTGGACTTTTACATTCTTCTTCATCCGATGAGCAATCGGTATCACCGAGATCCTCTATCACCACATTATCTCTTGGATCGGCCGACCTAATGACATTAAACTTATTTTGATTAATAGGCCCATCAACACTAAGCACCTTTGCTGGATTATCACGAGGTACTGGGCCAGATTTATCAACATGAAAGTTGGGCCCATTTAAGTTGAAGTGAGCTGACCCAACACTAGTACCCGAATAACAGCCCTCAGGATTTACTTTTTTATTCGAGACATCAGACCTCACCTTGGTATCCAGAGTCTTGGACTTGGAGATATTTGCATCTATAGGTGATTCTTGCACATTGGACAAAAAAGCATCATCATTATTATCTTTATCAAAAGGTTGCTTAATTCCCATGCAGGAAGACCCATCATCTTCCACCTGCAATGGTAAGCTGCCATGACCGCCACCATTCACCTGACCTTTTTCCGATCGAATCTCCCCATCTTCAAGTTCATCGGAAGCGTCATCACCGGACAAAGAATCCGGAATTTCTTCCTCATCTTCCGCGCTGTCCCAATCCGACTGTGGAATATTTTCCAAATCAAGTTCTATTTTATCATCACATTCTGAAATACCAACATGTTTGCACCAGATGCCTGCGACCAATTTTACTATTCCATTGATGCGTTCGTCATTCTTAGTATGAATCAAGACTTTACCCGAAATTAGATTTTGATTACCACGAATAATATTGCAATTCTTGAAATCCAGGGCTGGCCCCCACCACTCCGCAATTGATTTAAAGGTACTACAAGACCAATATTTAAACGGAACCCCTATGATCTCGACCCACGTTAATCTACCCGAATTGACTGAACGGCCATCCCACAATTTTAACTCATTAAAGCACTTTTTCACCGGCGAATTAGCATCACATACAATATTTTTGGCCGTAACACTATTGGCACATATCAATAACACATGTAGGCCACCAATGTACTTAATATGTATACCATCGTATCCGTTAGCCAGCCCTATCGTGGTAATAAGGTTAAGTGCACCAATGTTTTTCAGTTCACCAACAATAATACAATCTTCCATCCCCACCAATGGAGAGTTATCTTCAACCTCCACCGTACGAAACCTTTCAGCTTCTTCCGATTTCCAGGCCTTTCTCGATCTAGATTTGATCAGCAGTGTTCTTAAATCCTCATGAGGTTTAGGTTCACCGAATAACCTAGATTTAGGTTCACCGAATACCTCATTGAGAGCCGGAAAATCATCTCCACGACTAGTGCCCACCTTTGATGACCCCTTTGGTATCCAGACAGCACCACCAGTATTACCTTTTGGTCCGTTGCCTTGAAAAACAGGCCTGGTATTGAAACGATTTGAGTCAGGGTTTTGCGAACGGTTGACGGCTCTAAAAACCCTAATTGGTCTTGAATCAAACGTTATGCTTTCTAGTCGATGAAGAAACTGTGCTTCATCTCCAACACCATGGAACCTAGCAAAAGCGAACTTGAGTCCATTTCTTAGTCGTTTGCCTGCCAAGTAGATGTCCCTAAGATCGCCAAATTGCTTGAAGACCCGCCAAAGATCAGAAATAGCCCAATGATCACCGAAATTAAAGAACATAAATGATGTCAAACGATGCCCGAAAAACTTTGTTGTCGTCGGAACCCTAGGCTTTCCCTCTCCGCGATCTCTCTGCCCCGTCGTACTAAACCTGTGTGCATGACTCTCTCTCCTCTCACTCTCTCCCCTCTCACTCTCTCTCACACACTCCATTTTTACACTTTGGTGGTGGATGTTGGGTGGATTAGGGTGGTTTTACGGTGGTGGTAATTTGGTGAGAAGAAATTGGAAATGGGGATGAAAGTTAGAAGAAGATGAAATGGAAATTATAAGCTTCCTTTTTAACTTCGGAATGAACCTCACTTATTTCAAAGTCCAACTAGACCAAGAGTACGTAGTACTCGATATAACATCTCCAATGCCCTCAATCTCAAGCCTTTTGTTGTTTGCCAATCTTACCTTACCTCAGTACGACCAAAAATTCTTCATCACGCTCATAATGGGAGAAGCGTGAAAAGAAGCTCCGGAATCCATGACCCAATCGAATTCTCAACACTACACAAGAGTGCATCATGCGTATCTTCCATGGTCAAGTTAACGCCTTTAGTCGGAGCATTCTTATATTGCCCTTTTTGATTACAACCCCAACAAATAGCTTCACATAGGTCATTAGATGGATACCTTTTCTTAGACTTTCCCCTATCCTTTCTTTATTCACGGTCAATTTTCCTACCACGGTTGTCGGTACTTAACAAAGAACCGGATGACAATTATCTCGAGTTTCTCCTACGAGTGTCTTCACCGAAATTTAAATCCCTTATTCCTTCAAACGCTAGCTTAGTAGTACCAATGGAGCTACTAACCGCGGTGACTGTACCTGACCAACTTTTCAGTAATGATGAAAGCAAGATTGGCGCATTTAGTTTATCATCAAACACAATTTCAACCGATGCTAGCCTCGATATAAGATTGTTGAACTCGTTGATATGATATGTTGCGCTCATATCTTTCTTCATCTTCGTATTGAATAATTGTCACATAAGAAAAACTTTATTAGCGGTTTGAAAGAGCCTTCAAATATGTTTGATCTACAAATTTACACACCAAGAAATAAAGGATAGAAATAAAGGATGATAAAAATAAGATCACAAATAAGTTTTTAATTAACTATTCCTTTACAAAAGCAAATGGAATTAAGAATACTAAGGGCTCTTTTATTTTTTTCTCTTATCAAATTATGTTGTTAGAATTTATATAAAATACATATGAAGAATATGATAGACAAATAAATAATTATTGTCTGTTTATATATCAATAGTTTGAATGTTTGAATAATTGAAATTGCAAAATTAACCTATAAAATTATATAAACTAGATTCATAATGCTCGATAACCTTTTAATAGACTCAAGTTAGTTACTAATCAATACAATAATCATAATTTTTATTATTTTCAATTGTTTGTAAAAATATCACATTTACAAAAAACATTATACGGATATGTACATAATCAACGGAACCATTATAAAAACTTACAACCTTTTAACATATATAATTTCAGTAAAATTATTTATACAAGAATCATAAATTATTTATAACTTTTGAATACACCCATGGTAATAATAATGATAATATAGAAATTAGTACTATAAAAAAATATCGATAATAATAATTAAACATGTATTTATAAATTTTTTGGTGATTTTGTGAATCTGGTTGAAGTTGATCAAATGCCTATTATTGTCGAGTTTGACTGGATAGACATCCTCGATGAAATTGAGGAAGATATTGTTCCGACCCTTAAGGCTGTATGAGGCTGAATAATTATTTGTCGGGCGTGAATAATCTTTATATGCTTTAAATGAAATGATGATAAAATGGCGAGGGAGAAGGTTCTGAGTATTCTTATCAATTCGAATAACCCTCCCAAGATGCCGGTTAATTCAAAAAAAATAATCAAAAAAGAGAAGGCGAGTTAAAGGGGTCGGAATGTAAAAGTTATAGGAATTCATCAAAGATATGCGATCACGTGTTGAATTGGTTGCTTTTGGTCTTTGTTTGACACGCCTGGATGGTTCAAATCTTTATTTTATCGTATAAAGTGGTTACCCTCTTTCGGTTTAGTTGAATTTCTTCGTTTATCTGTATTGTCTTTATTTATTGTAGTCGTTGTAGTGCGTTCTCGTATAGTTTCATGTTTTAGTTGAGCTTGTAATTCGTGCTTGTTTGTATTTTTGGTGGTTTCATCTTTTGGATGAAGATTCGTTTTCATTATGGTTCCTTTTGTATTTTTCGGTTGAAGTCGTTTTTTTTTTTAAGTTTCTTTGTTTCTATACAACTATTCATTATTTTATTTTTTTTATTGTAAAGAAAAGGAAAATGTTAGAAAGAAATAAAAGAAAAAGTGCGTTTGTGCGGACCATTTACGGAGCGAATTAGGGGCAAAAAATGAATATTGTACATATCATCATCCTAAAAAATAAGTTATTGATGAAGCATTCTCCTCTACGAAAGGTGATGGTTTAAGAAATGCATTGTATAACATCTAAATATTCATTGTTCGTTTACAAAATTATACGGTATCAAATCAAAATGGACAATTAGAAGATACTAGAAGGATGGAAAGTGAAAAAATGAAAGGAAAAAAACAGGGACTATATAATGAGCGAATTAGGGGCAAAATTAGGGTTACGTTTACACAAACAACAAGGATCGGTGAAGAATGAGGCCGGCGAGAAGAATAAAAAGGTTTCTGAGGGTGGTTGCCCTTCTCACGGCCGATGATTTCTTATACGTACTCTAAATCAACAACCCTCGATCATTCATACAATGTATTTGTATGTATATGTATATATATATAAAGAGAGAGTTAGAGAGATAGATAGATGGATAGATATATAAAGATATACGGATCCATTTTTTCTGCTTTCTGATTCTGAATACCAGCACCGTTTTTATCGAGTGAATTACTTGTGGATATGAATAGAATGGAATAGAAAAAGGTTGTGTTTTGTTATATTTAGCTTCACATTCGTATTCTTCTTCTTCTACTTCCCTTTTATTACTCCTTTCGTTCCCAATTTAATCATATAAGAGGCAGTGATGAAATTTATCTATGTTCTGATCCAAATTGTGATGTCATTGTTCACATTTCGCAACCTTTTGTTATTGCAGCCATGGAGGGTTAATCCTCTTGCTCTGTTCGTAAACAGATCTGAGCCTCCTTTATAGAGTTATTTTAATAAAGTTTGAGTATTTTTTTATGTTCAAATTGTGTGCTTGTTATTTGGCGAAAAAAATTTGGATTGTTATTTGAAAATTGCTATAGAATGATCACATAATGCATTGTTCTTAAAGCATTGTTGTTTGTTAATAACTTAGGCTCTTATATAAAAATTCCTTTTAGTTTGGTGCTTAAAGGAATTTGTGTAGATGTTTTTAGTCATATGAGGACACTGGTTGCTGCAATCAAACCAGTATTGCATCTGAAGTACCCTTTGTGAGGATGCACCTCAATGATATGGGTTGTATTATCTCTTTTTCTGATCCACCCAATGAATAATATATATATATATATATATATATATATATATATATATATATATATATATATATATATATATATATATATGGGCAGGATCAATGGAGAAGTAACCAATCGGGGGAAGCGGGTGAAGCAAATTTTTTTTTTTTTCGTTTTTTTTGAATTTTTTTTTTCCGGCATCAAGATCACACGAAAATATGAACATTTAGAAGATACACTTCGTGATGAATGTTATTATTTAGGCGGGAAAACGATCGACAAAAATAATATTCAAGAAAATATTGTTCGTGAAGAATATGAACATTTTTTTTCCATGTTTTGTGAAGTAAAATTTAGCCCGATTTAGAGTTTAGGGTTTAGGGTTTAGCGTTTAGGGTTTGGTGTTTTGGGTTTATTCCATAAATCCAAAACATCAAACCCTAAACTCTAAACCGTTCGTGTTAAAAACTCGATCTAAATCCTAAATTTAAACCCTAAATCTAAACCCTAAACCCTAAATTTCTAAACCCTAATATCTAAACCCTATAAACCCTAATATCTAAACCCCAATAGCTAAAACCTCAAAATACGCTCGAAAAACACGATAATTGTTATATATTACTTCTTCGAGCGTTTTCCCGCCATAATAAAAACATTTATCACAAAGTGTCTCTACTAAATGTTCATATTTTCATCTCATCTATAATGTTCGTGAACAAAGTTTTTTCAAAAAACGGAAAAAAAAAACTTTTTGCTTCCCCCGATTGGTTACTTCCCTCTTGATCCTACCCTTATATATATATATATATATATATATATATATATATATATATATAAAATTATTATAGCTAACAGTTTTATAAATTATATCTGAAATTTTTTACCAGATTAAACCAAATTTGTAGCTTCAGTCAACGTCACTGCTTATGCTTCTTAATTTGAAGTTTGTACTGCTGAAAATTGCTTTTGTTTCATGGGCTTAATCTCTTATCCATGTACAGGGATTCGAACAGGATATGTTACAGCTTTAAGTGCTAAATATTACACACCTGAACTTCATTCAGGTTTTGGATAGAAGAGTCATAGCTCGTTTCGTATTAAGTTTATTTGAAAAATGAAGTTTTTGAATTTTGAGATGCAGCAATTAGGAGGAAAATGTTCATACCAAATAAAATCTTTTATATTATATGTAAGGTACTACGTAGTAACATCCTGGCTTGTTCAACTTGAGACTCATTGTGGTGTGGATTTTTTCGTGTTTAATGTTCATGTGTCAACCAAGTTGAAATTGCGGATCACATCTATCTTATTGGGTGTTGCAAAGAAGCGTATTAAGTGTTGTATGTGGTCTTCCAACCTATCTATCTTATGTTATTGGTAATTTTACTTCAAGAATTGTAACTATTAATAACGGTCATCGTTCGTTACTACTAGATAGAGACCTCGGTTTAGATATGGAACACGCGAAAGAATTAAAGTGTGTCAATGATCGTCTTATTGAGATGATGAAATTTGGAACATATGAACGATCTATTGTAGAATGATACTTGAAGAAGGTTGTTGGTTAGGGAACTAGTGTGACTATCAATTATCATAAATCATAAATTGTTATGATTATATATGCGTATATTGTTATTGATAATTTTCTTCAAGGATTGTACGATATTAATGACGACCATCATTCGTTACTACTGGATAAAGTTTTTGGTTTAAATATAAAACACGCGGAATAATTAAAGTTTGTCAATGATTGTCTTCTTAGAGAGAGTGAAATTTGGAACATAGGAACGATTTGAAAGAAAAATGAAAAGTTACAATTTTTTTTTGGTAACAATAAAATCTAATGATGAATTTTGACCAAATTTTTTTCTTATTTGAATGACAACCTTTTCAGGACGCAACTTCTAGTACTTATGATGATATCATAGTGAACGATGTGTCTTCCGAACATGTGGCAGGTTCATATCAGGTAATAAACTCGTCGTAATTGTTAAGAATACATGAAGATTTAATATGTATTATCGATATATACTAATTGACCCGTTAGCAAGTTGTTTGTATATATATTTGTGGCTTCAATTAGTGTTGCAAAACTCGGCCGACTCGGCCGAGTACTCGGGGAGAAATCAACAGATTGGAGGAAACGAGAAATCGGCCACAAACTCGGTCAACCTTGGTCAACTCGGTCAACGCCGGTCAAACCTGCAAAATTTTCAATTTTTTTTTTGTTACTCACCTTTTCATATTCTTGGGGCTAGAAAATGTACTTTGATGGCTGAAATCGGATGTTATTTTCCGGAATTTGAGTTAAGTAACAAATAGTTAAGGAAGAAAGAGTTAAAAATATAAATAAATGGGATGAGAATAACATATATGAGCTCTATAAGTTAATAAATAATATTATAAACTTAAATATATATAAAATATACTAAAAAACTAAAAAGTCAACGAAAGTCAACATCCGAGTTCTCCATCGAGTCGCCGAGAACTCCTCAATATCCTCTTGCCGAGTTCTCCCCGAGTCACGAGTTTTACAACCTTGGCTTCAATAGAGTACTATTGATTAATTAGATGTAATTTGGTCTTGTAATATCTTTTGTTTTGGCTAATTGATCAAAACAACATGATTTTTTGTTTTTTAAATCGTTAGATAACTGTGGTGGCATTTGTTTCTCCTCATCGTGTCAAATGATTTAAAAAAAATGATTTGTTTTGATCAATTAGCCAAAACAAAATACAACGATTTAGTTACATCTAGGTAATCAAATCTAAGTAATCAATAGTAGAATATTGAAGCCACATATATACAAACAACTTGGAAACGGGTCGGTTATTATATATAGATCTTACACTCTGATTTGAACCTACTGCATGTTCGTAAAAACCTCGTTCACTCTGGTATCATCATAAGAAGTACTCGAAGCAGCCTAGAAAGGTTGGCATTTAAAAGAAGAGAATTTTTGTTGAAATGATCAAAATTCGCCATTGGATTATTGTTGCAAAAAAACCCGTAACTTTTCATTTCTCTTGCAGACCGTTCATATGTTCCAAATCTCATCCTCTCATGAAGACGATGATTGAAAGACTTTAATTCTTTCGCATGTTCCATATATGAACCGAGGTCTTTATCTGGTAGTTACGAACTATGACTGTCATATATGTTACAATCCTTGAAATAAAATTATCAATAACAACAATATACGCATATATCACAACATTTTATCAGAATTAATAAAGTCACATTAGTTCTCTCAAAAGCAGCCTTCTTCAAGTATCTATCTGCAGATTGTTCTTATTTTCCAAATTTCGTCCTCTCAAGAAAATCACTGACAGACTTTAATTCTTTCGCGTGCTCCATATCTAAATCGAGGTCTTTATCTGAACGTTGACTCATTAATATGTTACAATTCTTGAAGTAAAATTTCAATTATACGCATATATAATCATAACAATTTTATCAGAATAAATTAAGTCACACTAGTTCCCTCACAAGCAGCTTTCTTCAAGTATCCATCTACAGCAGACCGTTCATATGTTTTAAATTTAATCCTCTCAAGACGATCAATGAACGAGTTTTCTTTCGCGTGATCCATATCTAAACCGAGGTCTTAATCAAGTGGAAATGATCTCCATGCTACCAACTTCTTCATGTTAACAACGTTTATGAGGTGGGATTATAGTGTACCTTCAAATGCTACAACAGACAATGACTTTTATATGTTGAGATTTATGGTTATGCCATGATGCAATCAATCCTTCTCTTGATCACACGTTAACTTATACTGAATTCTTATTTTATTGTATCAGTTGGTTTTTCCGCTGCAATTAGAGTAAAATCTACACTCAATATCATGGAAGTAATCCTTTTTCTTGATCTAGTTGTAAGTTTCATGTTGCTATGTATACTATATACGAGCATATACTATAACTAGAGGTAGCAATATGGATAGTTTTGACCCAAGAATGTTTAGTATACATTAATTCAATAATGTACCTTGACTTTTGACAAACTGGGTTCAACTTTCCCTGTGCAAGGATACATGGCGAGAAAATTCAGGTCAAAGCTTATCAAAGTCGTCGTTAAAAAGCTACACATTAATTAATACCTCGAATCTTGACCGTGACATCACCAATGGGTCGTTAGAAATCCATTTCTTGTTTAGTGCTCTTCATTTTATGATCTTTTTAGATTAGACGCTTAATCCGGTTTGAATTAGAGACGAGGCCCGCGAATGTATGATCTTTTTTTATAACTTCTTGCATTTTCTTTTTCGCAAACTTAGTTCTACAAATTCGTAATTGAACTTGCGTTATTGCAGCTTTGGGTAGGCCATGGGACTATGGGAGTAGTTACTGCTTTTGTGGCTTCAATTGTTACTGTTAATGTTATTGTAGATTTAATTGCTATCCGTGTATTAGACTTCTGAGCTCCCATGTAACATTGCTATTGTAGGTAAATAATGATACTTACTCGATATATTATGAAAGCTTCTTTATCCATGTTACATAATCTGCCTGTTTGATGAGAATTTTTGTTTGTTGTTGGTGTTAAACTGTCAAAGCTTGCTTCTTTTACAGTAGATGTTCAGGGGAATGAAATATTTGACGTCATTCGTGCTCTGGATAAATAGTTAAAGGTAGTTATGTCTTTCCATTCTTTAATTGCTTATTGCATTTTGACTCAAACCCTATTGAAGTTTCTAAGTTGCTATTGTTTTCATTCATTAGAGGAATGTATACCAGTGTGTTAATATCTAAATTGATAACTGTAGCTTTGTGAGTATGAATTTAACTTCATTAATCAAAATTTATTATCAACATAATATTGTTCTTGTGTGATTTTTATAGGTTACGGATGAAGACGATCGAAGAAGGTTGATTTAGAGATTTTGTACTTCATTGATGTTTTTATAGGTAAGTTGATCTTAATTTTACGTAATGGTTACAGGTAGCATAGTAAGCTGGTTGGGAAAGGGAAAGTAGTGCAGGTGCAAAAAATTTGGAAAACCTACCTATAAAATCATATATCACGAAGTTAATGTATCTGAAGACGCCTTATAAAATCATATAACACAAAGTTTATATTCCTGTTTTTCTTGTGATACTTAAAGACGCTTCTGTGGTTGGCACTAATCTAGGAGTTTTTATCTTCTAAATTATCTTTTTCTTGAATCCTTTTTATTTACAAGGCATTATGTACAAGGATTCAACCCGGTTCAAAACCAGTACATGTTTTGGCTCGAGACTCATATCTTGAATTATATATACCGTTGATACCTCTTTTTTTAAATGCTTGATTGTTTTGAACATTTTTAAGTAATGAACATTTATTTCATATGCAGGGTTTGTCTTTTAGTAAACTATGTGGTTCACCTATTTGTTATCAGATAGATTTGACTCATAATTCAACTCAATTAAAATCATGATAAACGCACCCTTCTTACTTTCTGTATTAAATCTGTTCATTAGCATACATGATTCGCTTCATTTTAATATTAAATTTTGCTTGATAAATGTTAGTGCCATATGTGTAATTATAGCTACTCTTACATGCTAAAACTATGTGGCAAATTGATTGTATTGTTGTTTCCTGAATAGATCTCTGTATGCGTTGGTTTGCTTTTGATGAGGGTGTGTCATCTACATATGTGTACTGATGATCTTGCATTATTATTATTTAGAATTTATAATGGAAAAACTAAAGGGAATTCAATTGAAATGGCATTATTCATTGGTTTATGGCTAAACGAATACCATGACATTATTCATTGGTTATTGGTTATGTTAGTTTATAGTAAACACCAATAGATAAATCAAATTTTACCACGTGGCTAAAGATGTAAATTTTCATTGGTCAAGTGGGTTGAAAGTGACTAATGCAAAGTAGTGGCGGATTTAGGAATGGTAGTTAGTGGTGTCACTGGTTAAAGACCCAAATTTTTTTCTACTAGATGACTTATTTTAGTGGTGTCACACAAAAAAATTTACACTGTCCACTGGTGTCACTAGTTAAAAACCCCAAAAAAATTTCACTACATCGCGTATTTCAGTGGTGTCCCGTGCTACCACTCACTTGTATATAGGTCCGCCCCTGATGCAAACACCAGTGAGAATACAATGCCCCTAAAACCTAAAGGTTTGACATGTGTCAGTTTTCGAGTACATGGACCCTTTTTCCTTTTATGGTGTGTTTGGCACACAGCTTCTTAGAGCTTATGAGAGCTTATTGGAGTTTGAGTTTATGGTTTTAATAAGTTCCAAGTCATAAGCTTTGTTTGGTAGACATAAAAAGTGAAGCTTATGAAAATCATAAGCTCAAACTCCCAGGTCTTTGGTAAGCCGATTTTTGTTGGACGACCCTGTAAACGGGATGGTGGTCAGTTCGGTAGTGGCGGTAAGTCAGTTTCGCCGGTATTGATTGTCCCTAAACGCTCGGTTGCTGATTTTATGAATCTGAGTGTTTTCATTGTCGATTCAGCTCCTTTGAAGGAGTGCAAGGTTATGGACTTCCTATTTTTGTGTAAGGCTTCTATTTCCAATTTCATGAAGATGGGATCCTTCGCCGGGGTGATTGCTGCAGAGATTGGGCTTCGTATTCCAGAATTTTAGAAAAGGGTTTGGGGTCTGGTTTTGACATGGTGATCCCCTGTTCTTCTAAGGCGGATGTTTTTGTCAGGTATGTTTGGGTCGAAGTGAGAGGTTTTTCGGCCAATTTCGTCTCCGATGAGAACATTAGGTCAATTGCGGGTAGGGTGGGAACTGTGGTGAAGGTGGCTCAACCTAAAAATGGGGGTGTTAACCTTGGTTCGGTTTTGGTGTTCGTTGAAACCTCATCTGTCAAGCATATACACGAACTTATTCCGGTGATGTTGGTTTCTGATACTATTACTAAGGGACATATTTGGGTCAACGAGATTTCAGACGTGTCGGTTTTGGAGAGAATTCAGGCTGCGTCGTTTTCAGCTAACTTTGTGCAGGTTGTGAATGATACAGTTTCGAATGTGGGACCTGCTGGTGGTGGTCAGGCTGAGGTGGATAGATCGAATGTTCTCTTTGTTTTTGGTGGTCGAGAGGGTTTGGGTCAAGACGATGGTGGGGTGAGAGATGATGCGGCTGAAGTTGGTTTTTCTTCTCCAATAGCAGCGGGTCCGATGAATGGAGGCAACGACAATCATGTGGTTAATGTTGGTGTAAATTTTGTTAGGTCTCCCTCGGTGACTTTCTCGTTAGATAAGGTACAAACCGCTCTTGATTCTCATGGTTTTCGTAAACGTAAGCGGGCTCGGGCTTTTAGCTCTGGGGATGGGTCGTTGGGTTCTGAGAAGGGTAAAGGGTTGGGGGGGTTCGGTATGTGTGGAGGAATTGGGGTTGGTTGAGGGTGGTTCGGGTGGTCAGGAGGTTCGGACGGTTGTTGATGAGGTGGTCAGGGTCGATTTGGGTTATAAAACGGATGTGTTGCAGACGGGTCGTGGGGATGGTTTGAATGATAACAGGTCGGGTGGGTCAGGGGTCTGTCATGGGCCTGGGGTTGGGCCTGAGATAGGGTCTGGTTCGGTTGTTGGTTTAGGTGAGGGCGGATCTTTGGGTAAAGGATTTGGTTTTTTTGAAGAGGTGGTTAAGGGGCTTGAAGGGTTGGTTAGGGTGGAGGGCAAATTGATCGGGTCGAAGACGCTTCCGAAGCAAAAAGAGGGTTCGAGGGCTCGGGCAAACAAAGGTAAAGGGAAGGTGGATCGTAAGAATATTGTTGATGGATAAGTTTATTCATTTTTTGGTTTGTTAGCTTTCGTTTTGTTATTTGTATTTCCGTGGTTCGATTGTGTTTGGTTTCTTTTGTAGGGCGTTTTAGTTGCTTTTGAGTTGTTTAGGCCTTGGTGCCTTTGTTTTGTATCCGTGTTCCGAGTCTTCATTTTTTTGATGAAGATCTCGTGGTTAATAAAGTTCCAGTTTTTAGCCAAAAAAAAATAAAAAAATATTTATCTTATTTTCTGATCCAAGTTGTTAATAGGGCAAGTTCAAGAGATGGTTCGTAGCTTGGCTGGGCAATTTCAGAGGATGGTGAATTGTGATATCATTCTACACATTTTGCAACCTTTTGTTATTGCAACCATGGCGGACTAATCCTCTTGCCCTGTTCTTAAATAGATCTGAGCCTCCCTCATAAACTATTTGAGTACTTCTTAAAGCATTGTTTTTTTTTGAAATTAACTCACTTTTCACTTAATCTAGGACAGACAAGTCAGGATCTTATAATAGAACTTCTTCTAATAGAACTTCTTCTAATTTGTTGCTTAATGGAATGTGGATAGATACTTATAGTTATATGAAACACTCTGATGGCTGTTTATTTCAACGCTACTGCTTCTGCTTCTGCTTTGCAATTAGAAGTTTGTAAAGCTGAAAATTGTTAAATTTATATAAGCTTAATGTGCTATTTATTCTCGTAAGATTGGATTGTTTGTATATTTGTGTTAGAAGGATTGTACAGGATAAATTACAGCCTTAGGGGGTTAATATTATATGGGTGAAATTAATACAGGCTTTGGGGCATTTAGACAAGCTTTGTTGAGGTGTAATGGCTATTAGAATAGTGATGGCCCATTTGGTATTGAGTTCCTATAAAGTTTGATGTTTTTAAACTTTCAGATTCAGGTGATCCTTCTACAACTAGGAAAAAAAAAAAAAAAAAATTCCTTTTTTTAGTCGGAGGTCCACTCGGAAGCAATCTCTTTATCCGCCGAATAGAGGGATGACTTTCTCCACTTTTGAGATCACTCTTTGGTGGAAAAAGGACTTGTTTTTATTCTCGGGTAGGGGAAGGATTGTCTACATCCAACCTCCCCCATACACCACTCAGGTGGTATTGGGTTTTGTTGTTGTTGTTGTTGTAGAGTAAATAAATATTACATGGGTGAACTAAATTCGGGTTTGGGAGCATTTAGACAAGTTTGTTGAGGTGTAATGGTTGTTAGAAGAGTGATGGCTTGTTATCTGTATTAAGTTCCTTTAAGATATGATGCTTTTACACATGATTTGTTCAACTTAGTATCAACCTAATTGAAATTGTGGATCACATCATTGGGTGTTGCAAAGAAGCGTATGAAGTCCATCATACGGGTCTTGGGTTACTTCTTGTATGTTAACCGGAATGAACCATATTGAAGTTATGGCTAAACCTGTAGTGCAACTTGCTCAATTCCTTGGCTCTATTATTTGAGTCAACAGCAAGCGTCGATTTATTGGCGACTTGACCGCCGCTTAGAGCCTAAATTGAATGTGCAGGATTTAAAATTCATGGAAATTTGATCCTACCATTTTCATGGCGTCTCATGTTTTATTTTATTTTTTTTATAAATTTTTTTTTCCTACTTATTGGCCGGAGGTCCATTCGGAAGCAATCTCTTTATCCGTCGAGAGAGGGAGGACTTTCTCTACTTCTTGGAGTGTATCACTCTGGATGGAGAAACGACTTCTCTTTATTCAAAGTTAGGGGAAGGATTGTCTATATCTCACCTCCCCATACACCACACGTGTGGTTTTGGGTTTTGTTGTTGTTGTTTTTGTTGTTGTCTCTCGCTCAATTGGTGTCCCATCCCCTTGGAGTGTTTATGTAGTAAATGGCGTTGTGGGTTATGGTATAAAGTTCAAGGATGTTTGAAATCTGGAGTGTAGTTTTTACGATCTAATATATCATGCCTTCCATTTGTGTTAAAGGTTGGCAGTTTTTTATTCATTGTTCTCTTTGTATGTGTTTGATATATTGAGTCAAAAGAGTACTTTTCCAGCTGCGACATCTGAACATTCGATTCCGACTTTGCGACTGGTAAATTTCTTTCTTTCTCAACTTCTGATCGCTCATTCCGCCTTTCATTGTTTTTTTTTGTTTGAGGATTTCACTGTCGGTGCTTAATGGTTTATGGATGCTCATCGTTTTCTTTATTGTTAACCTAATTTTGTATAAATTGTTGTCCTATGCATTTGGACCTTCAAGTGCATGGTTGTTTTTTTGTTCATAGTGTTGACATAGTTGTTTTTAGCTTTTTTGTTCCTTTATTTTTTGTTACAGGTTGTAAACACTTTTGTTTGAAGATCGTTTTCAGTTCTGGTAAATGTTTCTTTTTAATTATCTATTAAGTAGTTTATCCTTTATGTTTTTCAGCTTTGCGTGTTTTTAAGCATCGAATACTCTGTATTGTTTTCGTTGGCATTGGTTATTACGTTATGGGTTATCTATTTAGACCAAGTTCTACTCCGGTGAAACGTACCGGTGTTTCCGGTGAGTGCGTATTCGGTTTTGTGTCACAAAGACAGGCTAACAAGCATAACTATTTGAGAGATCGTAATCATTTAAGTCAGTTTCTTCATGGTGGTTTAACTAATGTTATTTTCGAGTCCGTTGTACCTGGTGCTATAGTGTTGATGCCGTTGCGTTCAACGGGCTAAGTGAAGGTATATTATCTTTGTTATTTGCTTATGTTTATTACGAGTACATGTGTAATGTGTTTGACAATTATGACATTCATTTATCATACATTGGTTTGTTATCAGTTGAGCCAGTAATGGTCTTTTCTTAGGGTGCGGTTCAGCACACTTTCTCTAGCGTGGAACACACTGGTTGGTTTCTATGTTGTTGACGCTGTCTTGTTTTAATTGCAGTGATTATTTTGTTTTTTAATTCATCGGAAGTACTCAAATGTTGTGCAAATGTATCTGCCATTATGTCGTTTAGTCAAGTGTGTCAAAATCTGTAGTAGTTATTTCGAAAGGTTGTCTGTTTTTCCATTATACGTTGGTTACGCTTATCTGCATACCTGTCTTTATTATAGTTTTTTGGTTGTTATGATTTATGTGTTTTTCCAGTTTGAATGCTATGAATAACGGTTTTTTTTTTTACTATTATGTTTGTTATAGTTTTTTTTTTTTACTTGTGATTTAGACGTCTTTCCACTTTGTATCGTTGGTTACACTTAACTGCATACCTATGTTTAAACAGTTCCTTTGACTGAGCTAAAGCCTAAGCAGAGATTCAAACCAAATGAAGTAAAGTCGTATTTTCACTTGGTTACTATTACATTCTACTAGACAAGTTTGCAAGTATACAAAACTAACAACTTTCTTCATTCTGCACAGTATCAGTCTGCGTACCTATATGTTGCATAGCCTTTTAATTCATGTTTTTTTCTTTTTTTCTTTTTCTATTCACTTAATATTAGTACTGGTACGTCTGCTGTGTTATGATGAGTTACAGTTCATATATAGTGTGCACATGATGTGTGTAAATAGGTAGCAATAGCTATTTTATAACAAAAATGTTATATGAAAAAATAAACTTGAAATGCATTGTGTATACAATGAGTGTTAGTAGATAGCGGTAACTATTTTGTTCTTACATCAGTGCAAAGGGTTAACCCTTAAGTGTATATACAAGTTTTCCTATTCTTGAAAACACTAATAATTCAAAATGTACAACCAGGGAAACGCCATAGAGGGCCACAAAAATTTCAACGACCTTGATCACTTTCAACCAAGTGTTCAAATTGGGCCACACTTACAGCATAGTAGTATATATTTGCGAACGCCCTCAAAACTGGCAAAGAGCAATACTAATTCAAACACATTGACAGTTCTACTTTTTTCTAAACAGTTCTTTTACAAAAACTAGACAGTTCTTTTTCTTTACAGTGATAGCGTCGCGGAATTAACCCTCTGGAATGATCGCGCTGAAAACTTCGAAGTCGACATGTACGAATCAAATGGAAAAACCAGTGCTGATTGCCGTGACATCATGCCTGGTCAGAAAATACGGAGCTACTACATCTAGAAAGAAGGGCACTATTCGTAACAGAAGGTAAACATCACCGTGCTGTCCACACAAAGTTGTCATATATAATACCCAATAATAGTAATATACAGTAATTACTTCATTTACTTTTCGATATTGTTACTCTACATATTTTAGTAATAGAGTGTCTATTCGTATGATGAATTTTTGAAGGTAGTAATATTATGTTCTTTTATTTATGTGCTTTGCACTTAGTACAACATAAATTCAGACATATGGGTTGTGTTGCGCTAATTTGTTCAAAACTTGCTGTAAAATATGTTCCTTTGGTTACTTATGTTGGGATGACAAGTGAGACTTATAAGCTGTAAGGACTGATTTGTTTACATAATAACTCCATGTCAAAGCAGATTAGCAGGAAACGGAAGCAAAGAAGAAGCAAAGAAGAAGCAAAGAAGAAGTGCGACTAAGGAACTAGAAACATCTGCACCACTCTTTTGAACAACTACTCTTTTAATGCAACTCTATGTAAAAAAAAAAAAAAAACATAGTAGCTACTAGCACTATGCAACTAGCACTATCCTTTTGTTGTAACTAGTAGTTAGCTAACAAAAACATTATGCAACTAGCATTATGTAACTAGCACTATGTATCTCGACTTTCAACCATCTTTGCAAAAACTATGTAAATAGCATCATGAATCAGAACCTTCAAGCATAACTTTATAAAATGCCGTAAACATAAGCTAAAAAATACCCCGCAGCGAAACACGGGCACATTTTACTTGTTACTATTATAGCTTATCATACATACCAATCGAGAATATCATGTGTGTATGTGGGTCAACAACATATCCTATAGAGCTGAGTAGTGACTAGTCTATAGCTGAATCATTTTCTCATACATTATTTACCTTAAATTTCTTGTATATAAAAAGTTCATCCCCTCTTTTTTGAGATTTTGTTGAATGTTCAAATTATTTTCCCATTTACAAAGCCAACTTTGGCGGTGTTTAACAGCACTCGTTCGGTTTGGTTTGTGCGTTTTAGGTTTGTTCCTAGTTGAGCTTAGGCTTGTTGCTGGTTTCGTTTCATATTATCTTGTGTGCGTGTTTATTTGGCGTGTTTGTGGTTGCTTACGTCGTGGCTTGCTCCTAGATAGTTTGCTTTGGTTTTAGTTTATTCGCTTTCTAACTGCGAGGTTTGTTGTTTTGTAGCTCTTGTTTTGGTTCCTTTCATCCTTGACGATAGTTCCCTCATATATGTAAGTTTGAGTTTTTTCCAAAAAAGTTAATACGGAGTACAATAAAGCCAACTTGTAGCGGGCTACACTATACACATGTAATGTTGAAGAGGGCCCAATTTAAAAAAAAAAAAAAAAAAAAAAAAAAAAAAACTCAGCATCTCAAGTTATTCTGAACTTGAAAAAAAAAAAAAAAACTAGAAAAACGAATGAATCAGAAACATGATGGTGTATTAAATTCCGTCACCAAACAGCCTGAGTGGTTGATCATCGAATACCTCTGTTGCTCAAACCGTATAGTCTCCAATCTCCAACATTAACTTATAGTAGTAAGGATCTGAAGTTTCGTAACGATTTTTGCGTCAATGTAATTGAACTCGTGGATTTCATTCTCTCAAGGATCTTCTTTAGTACTCTATCATTTTTTTTTTTCGCATTAACACGTCATGTGGTATAAACATGGAAAGTTGTCTTTGAAATACGAAACATGGGTACACGGTTACAAATAAAAGGAGTGGACTTTTAGTAAACTAAAAACATCGATTTCTCTTAATCTAGACTTGACCTTTTTTGATATTGTTTATTCGTTTTTGATATATCGATTCCAAAACATAAATTGGTAATTGATCACGCCTAAATCTAAATTGGTAAGTTTTGGATTTAGGCTTGAGTGCTTGATTTGAAAAAAAAGATTGATCGAATGTTTTAACTTCAATAACTGTGCAAATTCCGTTTGAAATATGGATTCCAAGGGCGTAAAACAAACGATGAGATTAACCTCACTCGATGAGATCGAATGAGTTAATATCTTAGATGTATATGAACTTCGATATCGACCGGAATCTCAATCGGAGTTGCATTTGCAGCTGGATAATGTTACAGTAAGATTTTGGCAGAATAACAGTGTGTATCCAGTGTTGGGTAATCGAATGACCATCGAGTGTATTTATAGGTGTTTTGAGGGAATGATGACGTGACATATGTCCCTTTCATGGTCATAACAAACTTTAACAGATTTGTGAGCTGACGTGACACATGTCTTTTTCACTGGCACAACAAACAGATCCTAACAAACTTTCCTAGATACGCAGGCTGACGTGGCACATAGCCCGTTTGTGTGTCTGTTCTGGGACTAAGTGCTTGTTCCAGGATCAAGTGCTTGTTTCTGAGACTATGCTCCATTCCGAGACTATGCTCCACTCTGAGACTATGTGATAGTCTTGATGTGATATAGTTGTTCCGAAATGGTGTGACGGATCCGACTACGATGTAACGGATAAATGTTTTCGTGGTGTTCTCCTGATCGGGTATGGTTGCTATCAGTTCATATATTTATCCGTAGTTTCCTTTTGTTGGAGATTTTCAGATAACTAGTGTGTTTGGGTGAGTAAATCTTGATGTGGCAACATAGTTTGTGACTTCTCCGACACATGCGTACCCATGAGAGTGGTGCCAGTGTCTGACTAACTTTTCAGGATAGGATGGGCTTATGTAGAGTGACGACCAGCTTTTATTCGAGACATTTCTGTAGAAAATTTGTATACGAAACTGAAACAATTATACATATTATCACAAACATAATAATCAGATAGAAAATATGTATAATAAAAACTCATAATAAGAACTAAAAAATAAGTGTGATCTAACCGAATAAACGATGAAAGAATGAACCGGGCTTGTGTTTGACACAATTCCCTTAAACGGATTCGATGTCTGTTCCCCTGATACACCGGTCCGAAGCAACGTACTGCCGGACTTGACCACTTTCCTGAAAGGAAACCGGAACGGGGAGGCCTTGTTGCGGCTGAGAGAAACTCTAATCATATAAGAATGCTTATACGATTTTTGGAGTGTTTTTCTACAAACCCCATAGGCCTTATTTATAGTGGAAATCAAGACCTTAGGTTTGCTCCCACTTCCGATGTGGGACAAATGCAAAACTTTCTAGATTTTGCACTAAACTACAAACTTTGAGATTCGATATCTCATTCAACTTTAATCCGTTTTGGACACACTTTGACTTGTTTTAAAGCTCTCGTTGGAGGCTACAAAACTCACTAACTAGTCATTAATATATATCACTCTATCATATATTAAATTGTGTCCAAATATTGGTGAAAACACACTTTTCAACATAATTTTTCCAACAATTTCTTCTCGGATGTGCACTTGAAATGGTCTTCTGGTCGATTTGCTTGAGTATGTCAGAGAGAATGCACTCCCTCTTGGACTGCTATATATGCTGGTTGAATTCAAGACGGGACTTTTGTCAAGTTATGAAAATATGCGTTTTATCGATACGAATCATTATGCGTATCATCAGTAATCTTAATACAGGGAAAATGTTAATGTTTTTGATCTTTCGATTCCAAAACATAAACCGGTAATCTTAGTATCGGGAAAATGTTTATTCGTTTTTAATCTTTCTCTTAATAATATTTTTTGATATTGTTTATTCGTTGTTTTGTTACTTTCCAAGGTATAATATATATAGCCCGACCATGCATGCGTAAACTCTGATTCACGAGGCGTCAAAGCACTCAAAGTTCCAACTCATTACTCGAAATTTGCATCATGCTGTAAGGCAATATATGTAGATGCTAATTGATATTTTCAACTATAATTTTTAAAAGATCTACTAAATTTTTTCTAAAATACTCTTAAATAATCACATATACTATGTTATTTATTCGAAGATATTTTTAAAAGATAACATAAAATAATAGTGGATCTATCAAGAGTGAGTGGTGTGTCTTGTAATATCATTTTTGACTTTTCCCAAAATATCACTTAAATTTGTTATATAACTAGAAATTTTTTGGAATGCACGTTGCGGCAGAACACTCTAAAATGTTCATAAAACTAATTTCGAGCAAGAACTGAGAAAAAAAATTGCGAACGTATAAAAAATGGGGTCAGAAGGACTCAAATCATGTCTTTTTCCATACCAACTAATTAACTTACCACTTGCTCTAATTATCCACTTGTTATAATAAGTTGAGTTTATTTATTATATATATGTTTCATTTTCTTTTAAAAAAAAGCTTTGTTTCGAATATAATTAGATGCATTTTGTTTGTAAAATTATTTTGAATTGAACGGTGATAACGAATAAATCTAAATCGCGGCTGAAAAACAAAGATAAATCTCATAAAAAATGGGTGGGTTTTATTTATTGGATATCGTATTAAATTCCAAAGTTACATTTTTGTCGCCGAAGTTACAACTTTTATCCCGTATCATCTTTTACCCCTAAAGACTTTCATTTTGTACTCCTTAAGTGTGCGTCATTAGACATTTTTCTTTATTGATAAAAACTACATGCTAAAGTATATAAAACGATCAAAATCATGGTTACATTTTTAGTATATATAGAAATAAAGTTAAATTTAATTTAATGATAAGGCATTGTACATTCTTAAAACTTATGACGTTTATTAGTAAATTACCACTAGAATAATTTGTCCACTTATAAACCCATTTGAACTTTAATCCTAAAATCACCATTGATGATACACATATAAATCTGTACCAAATAAATCATATTTCTTAATATGACTTGCTAACAAAGTATCAAATAAAGCCCTCGAACGAAGACCAGCACCGAGGTCCGGGACAAGAATATATGGACTATCGACAAAATCACAAACTCACCGGATAACCTTCTCCGGGGAATCC
This sequence comes from Rutidosis leptorrhynchoides, assembly GCF_046630445.1. Classification (NCBI taxonomy): domain Eukaryota; kingdom Viridiplantae; phylum Streptophyta; class Magnoliopsida; order Asterales; family Asteraceae; genus Rutidosis; species Rutidosis leptorrhynchoides. The sequence goes on along the minus strand of NC_092333.1, from coordinate 607,666,235 downwards.
ATCTGAAAAGATAAACGGTACGTAATCGGACAAAAGACAACCAGACAGATAACAACGCTGCCTACTCTGTAATTTGCTCCCGGGCGCGTAAGTCGTTCAGAATGTTACCCAAATATAAATTTCCATAAAGAAACACTTGCAGACCCTAGGCCATGTTTACATGTAAGCCCTTTTCACCCGGTGAGTATTATGTCTACCCGACAAACTGCTCCCGGATACGTAAACTATCCAGAAGGTTGTCCGGGTACAACTGACCGAGACGAAATACTTGAGAAGATTTCAGGCCACGCGTAAGCCCATTCCACCCGGTTCAAAGTATGTTGTCTACCCGCTAGCCTGCTCATCGATAACTGCATAAGACAAAACACACGAGTGAAGCGTGTATGCCACGTCAACCCGTAAAAATCAGGAAAGTTTGTTAGGATTCGTTTGTTACGCTCATGAAAGAGTCATGTGTCACGTCATCATTCTCTCTAACAAACTTCTGGCGCCTATAAATAAACCCCATGAGTCATTCATAACACATAGGGTAATCACCTTAACGTTACTCTGCCAAAATCACACTGTGATATCACAAATACACTCAAATCAATTAGATTCCGGTCATCACCGGAGGTTCAATCACCTTAAATATTAACTTTCAATCTAATTGAATAGGTTAATCCGACCGATTGTTTTACACCCTCGTGAATTTTCAGATTCTGATCGAGTTTGCACGATGTCGGAGCTAAAACAATATATCAATCATTTTTTTTCCTCGAATCAAACACTCTAACCTAAATCTATTTTCAAAATCAGTTTTAGGTTCGATCAACCACTAATGATAGCAAATTAAGATATAAGAATACGGTTTCAAAGATCTCTCATTTCATCTCCCCAAGTACTAGTGCATGGAACAACTACTCAATCTTGATTCGATAAGGCGAACCTAAAAAGACAACTAATATTGAGATTTAGCCAAAATTGTGCGAACAGTCATTATGATTTGTCAAAAATTATTAATCGAGCTCAAAAAAAATTTCTAACATGAAAGATATTCCAGTTTACCAATTGCTTTCATTGAAATTCGGTGAAACACATTTATATAATTTTCTATTCCAGTTTGCTGCATTGCGGATTAATGAGCTTAACGACTTGTTGAGTTTAGATCGAGTGCTCTCCGATGGTATTTCTTCAGATCTTATTACTTCTTCAAACATGTTATTTTGAATGGTTTTAATCACAACGACAGAGTCGAGGTTAATTCAGTAAGTTAACGATTGCCCGATTGTTGATCTCCCAGTATGGGTGGTTTACTCAATTTAACTTCAAAATATCCAAGCTGAATTGAAAGATGCGGGGTGGTTCAATGCGAAAAGGAAGGGGCTCGAGTTGCGGTGGAAGCATGTTAGGGGCAGGAGCAGGATTTGAACGATAGTTTCGGTTTGAAAGGTAGTTTGATGAAGCCGATGACTATTGAGCTCGTTACTCATTCGGATGAGCAACTACAGTAGAAACTCGATAAATTAATAATCGATTATTTAATAAACTCTCTAAGATAATATTTTTTTCCGGTTCCGACTCGGGCATAGGGTGCTAAATAAATAATTCGCTAAAATTATAAGATAATACAATTTTGATAATTTCTTTAGACCCCATATGAAATATAAATTAATAATTCCTTATACAGTATATAACATATTACAGTACATGAATGATTTATGAAGGTTTCTTGAAAAATGTCTCAATTGTCTTTTGTTTTTTGTTGAAATCAATTTCCCCTTGAATCTCGTCTCTAATTTTCCCTAGTATGGTAAGAACTTCTGGTGTTGTTTTCTCACAGTTCAACAAGAAATTATTCAATGTGACTGCCGCTTTAATAGCTGTAACGACCCGACAAAATCGTCATTGACGGCGCCTTTAACTTAGGTCCCGTTACGTGGTCATAGTCACTAAATGAGACGCGTTTGACCAAAATTATGTCGCATTCATTTGAAATGTATAAGACTTACATAGTTTAGTTTACCAAACGGTTCGACAACTAGTTTAAGTTTACAAAAGTTGTAAAGTATAAATGAAATAACTTGCGACATAATCAGTTTAAAATCACGGTTGCTATAAATAGCGTAAGTATGTATGCTTTAAGTTTGAATCCAAAAGTGCTATCACTAGCGTATGCATGTATGCTTGACTCCAAGCAAGTAATCAAAATGTGCGGAAGCATGTATCAAGTAGCCAAGTATGAACCTGAGAAACATATAGAAAACTGTCAACGAAAAACGTTGGTGAAATCATAGGTGTATTTATAAAAGTATGTTTTTGAACCACAAGATTTAGTATCAAAGCGTATACATCTCGAAAGATGTTGTTTGTATCACGAGCACCCAATTACCAAAGCTTAACTAAATCTTACCTCTGCATAATAGTGTTAGAACCTACACTATATCCCGAAAATACGTTTCATTCATCTGAATGAGGGTTCGTCAAACCCGTATGGCCACACAACATAAGTTCTCGCTTACACCTTACAAGTGTAACTAATGATAATTGGAGTTGAGGATTTTTGTTCTAACTCGTACGTATCTTTGCTTTCGTATTTGTGTTCAAAGTATAAGAGTATAAACCGTATAAAATGTATACAAAGTATATGTTTCTCAGCCCACGATTTAAAGGTATAAAAGTTATTGAAAAGGTGGGATTATGATCTCACCTCGGGTGCACGAGTATATAAGTACTTCACAAAGTAAATGTGTGCATGAAAGTTATTTAGTCTTGACCTAAACAAGTAAGTTGTATCAATTAACCGGTCACGACACAAGGTCGGACGAAATGTGCTCAATTAGTCCTATGGCTCGTTACGACTCGATTATATAGCATGTGAATCACGTTGTCAAGTTTCATGCAAGAATCAAGTATAAAATAAGATTAGAACGATTGCATAAGTGTTTTGTTAAGTTTGACTAAAAGTCAAAGTTGGTCAAAGTCAACGAAAAAGTCAACGGGGTCGGGTATCCGAATATTTTTTCTGAGGTTTTTAATCATATATAAGCATGTTAGCCAAGTTTCATGTTGATCGGGGGTGCGTAGCATAGTTAAAATTAAACGAAAACGGGCATTTTTGGACAACCGGGGCCCGGAGCGGCGCTCCAAGACCCTGAGCGGCGCTCAGTATGTCTGTTCAGCAAGTCTGGCAGTTTTTGAACACTCAATCACGAATCCAACTTCAAACAACCATAACTTATGAACCGTAAACATTCAAAACACGTATCTTATATCGTTGGAAAGGTAATTTGACGAGGAATACAACTAAATACATTTCATCAATCAAATCCATAATTAACAACAATGAAAACCTCAATAAATGATCATTATTTAATGTTTCAAGCTCAAAAATGCAGACGGTGATTCGGGAATCCAATTTACGCATATGACACGCCGTTTTAAAGTAATTAAACATACATTGCAACTAAACGCTTACTAACAACATGTAATAGCATTCAATGCGTCAAAAGTTCGTTTTAAAGTTCATCAAACCCTAACCAAAATCATGAATTCAACCATTTTGCAAATGAAGCTTTTCTAAATCAACCAACACACCAAAACGAAGCTAATGATGCTAGTAACACATTTAATATATGAACTTTAACATTTAAACAACATTTAATCATCCAATATTCAAGATTAAGCACACCCATTTTTCATATTCAAGCTAGTTACTCAAACAACAAATCGAGCAAACCCAACACATATTCATGTTAGACTTGAGCCATAGACACTAATTAACACCATTTCAAGTCAAAAACACTAAGAACATGAAATCTAGAGTTTTAGAAATGTTACCCAAATGAGATGAAATTGGTACCAAAATGTAGAGGATGATGAGAGGATCACGAATATGTAATTTGTTTCGTTGTTTGCTTGCTTGAATTGAAATAGATGATGAATCTTTGAAGATGTTAAAAATAGGTTCTTGGTGACTAGAGAGAAGAGAGAGAAGTAGAAGAAGAAGTGAATGAGTGGTGGTGGTGGGGTTTGATTAGTTGACCTAGTCAACTAGTTTGGCCCCTTTGCAACTTTGGTCCCTCAAGTTTGAAAGTGGGTACGTGAATTAACCGAACGAATATTTTAAATACGCGAGAGTAAGCGGGAGATGTTATAATCGAATAACGGAATTATTTAAGAATGTTAGTTAACAAAAGATATGAATTTAGATAACAAAAGATATTACCTAAAAAAAAGACGGTGTTAAAAATAAATTTAACGAAAAAATACGGGATGTTACAATAGCTTTGTTTCGCGAATGGGGCTCCATTGTAGAACTTTCATCATCTTCTTCATCGATATCATCTTTATTAATTCCAATAACGCTTTCAAATTGGGCCGTTCATTTGATATACATGCATTGTATACAATAATTAAGTGGAAGGTTGAAAGGTGTTTGTAAACTAAGTACTCTACTATAAATTAATAAAATATTAATTAATATATAAATTAATAATTATTAATTTATCGATTAATTAATAACTCTTTTAATTAATAAATTTTGGTAGTCCCACGTGTATTATTTTATAGTGTTTCTACTGTATTAAGGATGAGAAATGGGTAAAATGATTTGGGAAACATTGTGAAGTTGTTTGTCGGACTGTGTGGGATAATATCCAAAGCTTAAAGCCTTGGCGGCGGGTTCTACTGATCATTTTAATAAAGGGGCGGAGGTCAAGTCAAAGAAGAGGACTAAGAAGAAAGTAGCAAGGGAAGTTGGGTCTTTCGATTTACAAGATCTTGATGACGATCTAGACTTTGGTGAGACTTTTCAATTATGTCTTATGCCAGTGATGAAGCGGGCTCCTTTATAACCACTTAACATGTTTCTCCTAAAGCTTATTACTTCATGTCAAGAACTGGTAAAGCGATTCATTTTGAACAAGTCGAAGTGATGCTACTCAAGCCGGGAACTAAGAGCAGGAAAGTTTCTATCGCGACGGAAAAGCTTGGCGTTAGTCGATATTCCATCGTGAGGTCGACAAGTTGGTTATTGTTGTTGTTGTATTTGGTGTATTGTATTTCTTTTGTTTGCTATTTTGTTCATTGGCTAATCAAAAGGCTTAGAGGCAAGCGCCATGCCATGTGCATTTCAACCAAAGTGGTTGATGGTTCAAATCATATCGTGGTCATATTACTCAATTAATTAAGTATTGAGTGTGTAAGTTGATTTAAAAAAAAATCCGTTGTATTCACCAAAAAAATATAAGACCAGTTGTATCGGCACCCATCCAACCCCGTTGGATCCCATGTGGCACCACCAAAACGCCATACGACAGCCGTATCGCCGCGTTTCCGGCCGGCGTTTTGCCGGCATTGGGACTAGTCCAACGTGAAGCTCAACGACCGTTTTGGCCACGTGTTCGCGAGTGATTGGGTTGATTTTTACTAGCCGTTAATAAATATACGAATATAATTTTTATTTATTTGTCTATATATATACCTAATCTATATTTCATTTTTACACACACAACAAATATCATTCTTTCTCTATTTCTATTATTATTTAAAAAAAACACATACAATGGAAAATACATACAAAATGTTCGATTTTATCATTGATGATTCCGATGATGAAAAGGTGGTTAATTTTGTTAAGAGTTTAACGGAAGAAGAAGTGGAGGGAGAAGCGAGTAGTTCACGAGTCCCTCGAACACGGGTTTATATTGCAAGGGATCGTGAAGATGTGGCTGTAAGGTTATACAATGATTACTTTTCGAAAACACCCGTGTATCCGGAAAAAAATTCAAACGACGTTTTCGAATGAGTCGTGAATTATTTCTTCGAATCATCGAAGGATGTAACGACCCGACTTTTTCGACTAGCTTTTATGCTTTGTATTTTTGCGAAACTGCGTATTTGTGCGTACTGTGTTACTTTATTACTCCGAAACCTTGGCATACATGTTTTATATTCATATATACTTTAAAACGTGCCTTGGTGTATGTAGAATGCTTACCTTGTCCACCGGATGCTTTATAACCGCTAGCGTTACTTGCCGTTACGAATAAACAGCGGACTGCGCGCACGTTTGACTTTTGTTGGAACCGGAACTTTTGGACTGCGAAATATTAATTATTATTTTATAATAATAATTACTTGGGCCTTTGGATGCTTAATTTTATTTATTTAATTGCTAAAGCCTAATAATTAGTCTTGTTGGACTTTCTACCTTGTTGGGCTCAAGCCCACCCTACTCTAGCTAGTGACCCAATTAATTAGCCCAAGCATAATTACTAGTGACCCATAATAATAAATATATAATAAATAAATTAATTAGTGAGTCATACTAGCATAATGGATAAGGTTTATCTAATTGTCACATGAGATTCTAGCAAAAGGACACACTTTAGACACCATTAGCCAAAAAGTAAAGTTTTGTCTCCCCCTCCCCTCCCTCAAAATTTCGGCCACCAAGGAGGCCTCATGGCCACCTCATCAATCTATGTGAATCTCTAATGCTTATAAATACTAGCCTTTAGTCTCTCATTCCAACACTTGATCATTTTGATTTTTCACACACTTGTTCTTTCTTTCTTTCCATACTTGTAAGTTTTCTTTTTCTTCCTCTTTTCCTTCAATATTTTCGTGTATCATCATCATTCATCTATGGAGATCAAGTTCCTTTTAGCTTGATCTTACTTATATCTTGTTGATTCAAGCATGAATCTTTCAAGAACAACAAAGATTCAAGCTTTCTACCTTGAATCTTCATATCTTTTGTAGATCTACTTCTTTTATACTTTAATCTTTCTATTTTGTAATAAAGATTCAAACTTTTGTTTGTAATCTTCATGCATCTTCAAGATTCAAGCTTTATGCTTCAAGATCTTCAAGAACAAACAAGATGCAAGCTTTCTAGCTTGAATCTTCATACCTTTTTGTTAGATCTAAGTTCTTTTTGCTTTGATCTTGTTATTTTGTTAAAAAGATTCAAACTTGTGTTTGTTATCTTCATATATTTTAAAGATCCAAGCTTTATGCTTCAAGATCTTCAAGAACATCAAAGGTTCAAGCTTTCTAGCTTTGCAACCTTGTAACTTGTGTGAAATGGATCCAAGCTCTCTAGCTTAGGGTTCCATCACCTCTTTTGACTTGGATTGTGCTTATACTTGTTGAATTAATGTAAAGTTTGTAACTTTAGTTGTTATTGTGAATTGAAATTGTGTTAAGACTAAGGATATGATGTAACCTTGGTTCATCATCCATCTAAGACTCATGAATGAGTTGTGTTCTTACTTGGTGTGATGCTAAACCATCAACGAGTTGTACACTTGAAGCTACAAGCATCAAGGATGAGAACCGTGATGAGCATCAAGCACCAAGAACCCCACCGGAGCACTTACCTGCTATTTTTCGTATCTGATCAGGCCACCTGGGCTACTTTAAAGTGGATTTTCAGTTAGTTCGGTTCGAGTAGATGATTTTCCGTTTAGGCCTCGTCTTAATCCGAGTTACGGTTTAGGATTTATGGCCCTCCGAGAGTCACTACACCCTATTAACGTTGTGCTGAAATTTCTGACCTACTCGCACTTAAACCGTCGCCACGGTCAAACGAAGACGAGTTAGGTTCTGAAAATTGGTCAGATGTTAGGGGACTCACATACGGATCCATATCCACTGACTATGCATCTTTTCAATTTACGTAGAGGTCGTAGAAGCTGACCGAAGTCAGCCCATTGTTTCGATATCTATTCTCGTCAAACTTACTTAGCTTTTATGATGATGAATGATGATGATGATGACACTTGATAATGCTAAAAACGAACATATATTTCATAGCATTATTCCTCAAGAAAGACAAGCTTTTAGTTGCAATTGTTCTATTTACAAGTGATATTCGTTTAAATAATAAAAGGTGAAGACAAAAGACAGATTCGACGAAGTGAAGACGCAAACGACCAAAAAGCTCAAAAGTACAAAATACAATCAAAGAGGTTCCAATTATTGATAAGAAACGTCTCAAAATTACAAGAGTACAAGATTCAAAACGCAAAGTACAAGATATTAAATTGTACGCAAGGACGTTCGAAAATCCGGAACCGGGACCAGAGTCAACTCTCAACGCTCGACGCAACGGACTAAAAATTACAAGTTAACTATGTATATAAATATAATATAATATATAATTAATTATATTAATTATATATATATTATATTTATAAAATAAATCGTCGGCAAACAAAGAGCCAAATGTGGGTGAGCTGTGAAAACGATCTCCGTGACTCGCGGAGTTTGAAGAAGAAAAGGGCCGCGAGTCGCGGAGCCCCAAAAACTGAAACTCCCTATAAAAGCAAACGAATTCTGATCGCAAAAATCATCCAATATCCATCAATCTCTCTATCTATATACGTAATATTTATATTTTAATTTTAATTTTAATCCTAATAATAAGGGTATGTTAGCGAATGTTGTAAGGGTGTAAGTCGAAATTCTGTCCGTGTAACGCTACGCTATTTTTAATCATTGTAAGTTATGTTCAACCTTTTTAATTTAATGTCTCGTAGCTAAGTTATTATTATGCTTATTTAATCTGAAGTAATCATGATGTTGGGCTAATTACTAAAATTAGGTAATTGTGCTTTGTACCATAATTGGGGTTTGGACAAAAGAACGACACTTGTGGAAATTAGACTATGGGCTATTAATGGGCTTTATATTTGTTTAACTAAATGATAGTTTGTTAATGTTAATATAAAGATTTACAATTGGGCGTCCCTATAAATTACCATATACACTCGATCGGACACGATGGGAGGGGTATTTATATGTACGAATAATCGTTCATTTAACCGGACACGGGAATGGATTAATAGCCACTAGAATAATTAAAACAGGGGTGAAATTATGTACAAGGACACTTGGTATAATTGATAACAAAATATTAAAACCTTGGGTTACACTCAGTCGACATCCTGGTGTAATTATTAAATAAAGTATTAAAATCTTGTTACAGTTTAAGTCCTCAATTAGTTGAAATATTTAACTTCGGGTATAAGGATAATTTGATGAGGACACTCGCACTTTATATTTATGACTGATGGACTGTTATGGACAAAAACCAGACGGACATATTAAATAATCTAGGACAAAGGACAATTAACCCATGGGCATAAAACTAAAATCAACACGTCAAACATCATGGTTACGGAAGTTTAAATAAGCATAATTCTTTTATTTCATATTTAATTTCCTTTATTTTATATTTAATTGCACTTCTAATTATCGCATTTTTATTGTTATTGTATTTAATTGCACTTTTAATTATCGTACTTTTTAATTATCGCAAGTTTATTTTATCGCACTTTTATTATTCGCAATTTCATTATCGTTATTTACTTTACACTTTAAATTAAGTCTTGTATTTATTTATTATTTTACATTTAGTTTTAACTGCGACTAAAGTTTTAAAATCAACAAACCGGTCATTAAACGGTAAAAACCCCTCTTTACAATAATAATATTACTTATATATATATATATATATATATATATTTGTATTTTTATAAAAGTAAACTAATATAGCGTTAAGCTTTGTTTAAAGATTTTCTCTGTGGAACGAACCGGACTTACTAAAAACTACACTACTGTACGATTAGGTACACTGCCTATAAGTGTTGTAGCAAGATTTAAGTATATCCATTCTCTAAATAAATAAATATCTTGTGTAAAATTGTATCGTATTTAATAGTATTTCCTTGTAAAATTTAATAGTATTTTATACCCCTCGGCTCAAACATCAAGTATTTTTGGCGCCGCTGCCGGGGACCAATCTAGCTTAAAAGCCGGAAGCGCAACGCTAATAAATATATAAAAAAAAAAGATTTTTATTTTTAGTTTACTTTTATTAAAATTCACTTTTATAAAAATACGTTTTTTTTATTATTCAAAAATATAAAAAGAAAACAAAAATTTATATATATATTTTTTTAGATTTTGTCAAATATTTAAGTTTTATAAAGTTTCTTTATTTTTATTTTATAAAAATATAAGTTTTATTTAAATATTTTGTGTTTATTTAGAACATATATAAAAAAAAAACCGAAAAAAAAATTAATATATATATAAATCTATTTTTAAGATATTTTTAAAATTATAAAGTAGTTCTATTTTTATTTTAGTTTTTAAATATAAGTTTTTATTATATAAATATTTTGATTTAAACAGAAAATATAAAACAGAAAAAAAAAACGCGTCGAATTTTAAACTGTACCTGAGTTGAAAATTGGAACCCCGCGACTCGCGAAGTTTGCAGCCTCGAATACCGCAACTCGCGGAGACAGTCTGACACGGGTACACAGAAGCCGTAGCAGCATTAATTACGGGTTTTTATTAATTATATTTAAACTAAACCCTAATTAGGGCATATTTATTATAATATTTCGTTTTTATTAGTTTATTTTGTTTTAATTAGTTTAATAAAATATATAAATTAATAGTTTTATAAAATAAATAATATAAAAATAATATTTTTATAAAAATTGTACTTTTTACAACTTTTAGTTTATTTTTATATTTTGTCCCTTTTTAATCGTTTTAGCGTAATGTTTGTATTTTTAGCTCATATTTAGTTTTAAACTTAATTTTTGCCATAGTTATTTTTACTTCTAGATTTTTAGGCTTTGCCGTAGAATTCCTTAAGTGTTTTTTTTTTAGACTAAGATTTAGGTACTTTAGAATTTTGCGACGCCTTTTTTAGTTTCTTTTTAAGTTATTTTCATTTGGGATTTAGTTTTTCCTGTAAGCTTTAATATTTTTAGACGACTTTTACCTATGTATCAATTATCATTCCAATTAGTAATCTCAATTTGCGATTATAATTTTAAGTTAGTTGTAGTAATAAGGTTAGGTTAGTCAAGTGTTTTTAAGTGTTATAAGTTTCTTTTATTTTTCCGTCACCTTTTATTTTTCAACCATTTTTCTTTTTCGACCTTTTTCAACGAACTTTTTTTCTTTCTTATTTCTCGCTATTCTAGTTTTTAGGACATAGATTTTTATTCTACTTCTTATCTAAATTTCTTAAAATTACGAAAATTTATTTTAAGTGGTTAAATTGATAGACATCAAAATTTTCTGGTTCGTAGTAATAGTTGGATTTGTACGTGGACCTGGTTATTGGAGCCAAACAGTCCTCAATTATATTGAGACCAAACGAATCCTGCCCCTCTGCTGCATCTTTTGGCTATTCGAAACGTGGGCAAAATCAGAAAAGTCTATTGATTGGATAACTTATTATAATTTTTCTTTCCTTTTAAAAACTAATAGGATATATAGTGAATGCACCGAGCAAGACGTTCACCACCTTTTGTACGTTCACCACCTGTAACTAGATCAAGACATTTAGCAAATATTACCGCCGTTGATTTTTCTTTAGAATCGTCATCCAGTCGACCAAGTACTCCAGTTCAAATTTCCGATAATCCATTTTTTGAACCCGACCTCACAATTGAGAATCCGGAGAATATTCAGGGACGATTCATAGATCCTGAACCACTAAATTTTCCTTTGAAACCACCAATCATTCAAACAGAGATTGTTGAGGAACGAACCATTAAATCAGAATCCTCTAGTGATTCCGATTCAACAAATTCAATTATGGAGAATCTGGAACCTTTAAGTATGGAAGACCGAATGAGAGCCAAACGCACTGGCCAAGGTCACGCAATTACTCATCCAGACATTAATGCGCTAGATTATGAAATCAAAGGACAAATTCTACACATGGTGACTAATCAATGCCAATTTAGTGGTGCGCCGAAGGAAGATCCAAATGAACATCTACGTATCTTTAATAGGATCTGCACACTATTTAAAATCCGAGAAGTGGAGGATGAACAGATATATCTCATGTTATTTCCCTGGACTTTAAAGGGAGAAGCCAAAGATTGGTTGGAATCGTTACCTGAAGGGGCGATTGATACATGGGACGTTTTAGTTGAAAAATTTCTTAAACAATTCTTTCTGCATCTAAAGCCGTAAGACTTCAAGGAGAAATTTTTACATTCACACAGAAGCCGAATGAAACTCTATATGAGGCGTGGACTCGATTTGGAAAGTTGTTAAGAGGATGTCCGCAACATGGTTTAGACACCTGTCAAATAGTACAAATATTCTACCAAGGATGCGACATCACTACAAGGAAAGACATAGATATAGCAGCTGGTGGTTCTATTATGAAGAAAACCGAAACTGATGCTTACAAAATTATTGATAACACTGCTTCCCACTCACATGAGTGGCACCAAGAAAAAGATATCGTTAGATCATCTAAAGCAGCTAGAGCCGATTCTAGCCATGACTTAGATTCCATTTCCGCAAAGATAGATGCTGTTGAGAGACGAATGGAAAAGATGACTAAAGATATTCACTCAATACGAATTAGTTGTGAGCAGTGTGGAGGACCACATTTGACAAAAGATTGTCTCAGTATTGAATTAACAATGGAACAAAGAGAGAATATTTCATGCATAAACCAAAGGCCTGGAAATAATTATCAGAATAATTATCAACCGCCAAGACCTATTTACAATCAAAACCAGAATTATAACCGAAATATTCCATACAACAACCAACAAGGTCCTAGCAATCAACAAGTATCCAATAATAATTGCAATCAGCAAAGGCCTAATTTTCAAAACAAACCACCACAACAAACCGATGATAAAAAGCCGAATTTAGAAGATATGATGACGAAGCTAGTTGAAACTCAAACGCAGTTTTTCACATCTCAGAAACAAACTAATGAACAAAATGCTCAAGCATTTAGAAATCAACAAGCTTCTATTCAAAATCTGGAACAAGAAGTAAGTAACCTAGCAAGGTTAATAGGTGAAAGAAAACCAGGAAGTCTACATAGTGATACAAATGCTAACCCCCGGAATGAAACAGCTAAAGCCATTACCACAAGAAGTGGTACATCACTTAAACCACCTGAAATACTTGTAACTTCTGATGAAGCTATTCCTACTCCACAAGAACCACAACCTAATAAAGATAAGGAAAAAGAACCGGTAGTTGAAAAGGTTAATGAAGATAACACAATTAAGGATAAACCTTATGTTAAACCATACCAACCACCACTTCCATACCCGAGTAAAATGAAGAAAGAGAAACTTGAAGCCGAGCAATCCAAATTCTTGGATATGTTTAAACAGATAAATGTAAATCTTCCTTTCATTGATGTGATTTCAGGAATGCCTAGATATACTAAATTCTTGAAAGATCTAATCTCAAATAGAAAGAAAATGGAAGAACTCTCGGCTGTTACCATGAATGCTAATTGTTCAGCAGTGCTATTGAATAAGATACCAGAAAAACTATCTGATCCAGGAAGTTTCACAATTCCATGTTTTCTGGGTAGTCTTAGTTCAATAGAAGCATTGGCAGACTTAGGTGCTAGTATAAATCTAATGCCATATTCACTATACGCTAAACTAGACCTTGGAGAATTGAAACCAACCAGAATAAGCATACAACTAGCCGATAGATCAATAAAATATCCTAGAGGGATATTGGAGAACATGCTAGTTAAAGTTGGTACTTTAGTATTTTCAGTAGATTTTGTTGTTCTGGACATGGAAGAAGATTCTCAAGTTCCTCTCATATTAGGAAGACCATTCTTAAACACGGCTAAAGCAATGATAGACGTGTTCGGTAAGAAATTGACCCTAAGTATAGAGGATGTGAGTGTTACCTTTTCAGTTGATAGAGCAATGCAACAACCACAATCTGCAGATGATACATGTTATTATATTCAAACTATAGATGCAAATGCAGAATTATTAGAAGAATTTCCAGAATTACAAGGAACAGGAGAATGTTCTTTAGGAGAAGGTAATGAACCAATTGATGAAGTTGAAATGTTAGCTACACTTATAGCTAATGGATATGAACCAACAACAGAAGAAATTCAAATGCTAAAAGAAGAAGACAGATATCGATATAAATCATCGATAGAAGAACCACCGAAATTAGAGTTAAAGCCACTTCCAAACCATTTGGAATGCGCTTATTTACATGGTGAATCTGAATTACCTGTAATAATATCATCTTCTCTTACTGAAAATGAGAAATCACAACTCATTTCTGTGTTGAAAGCTCATAAACCAGCCATCGCATGGAAGATTCGTGATATTAAAGGAATAAGTCCTTCGTATTGCACACATAAAATCCTTATGGAAGAAGGTCATAAAACGTATGTGCAACGCCAACGAAGACTAAATCCTAATATGCAAGATGTAGTTAAGAAAGAGATTATTAAACTGCTAGATGCAGGTTTGATATATCCAATTTCTGATAGTCCATGGGTAAGCCCAGTTCAATGCGTACCTAAGAAGGGTGGCATGACTGTCATTACAAATGAGAAAAATGAGCTTATTCCTACTAGGACTGTAACAGGATGGCGTGTATGTATTGATTATAGAAAATTAAATGACGCCACCAGAAAAGATCACTTTCCCTTACCTTTCATTGATCAAATGTTGGAAAGATTAGCCGGAAATAGTTACTATTGTTTTCTAGATGGATTTTCCGGATATTTTCAAATTCCAATAGCACCCGAAGATCAAGAGAAAACCACATTCACGTGCCCTTATGGTACTTTTGCTTATAAACGCATGCCATCTGGACTTTGCAACGCCCCTGCAACCTTTCAAAGGTGTATGATGGCGATTTTTCATGACATGATAGAAGAATGCATGGAAGTTTTCATGGATGACTTTTCAGTCTTCGGTGATACATTTGAAACATGTCTAGCTAATCTTGAACGAATGCTTATTAGATGCGAACAATCAAATCTAGTACTTAATTGGGAGAAATGCCATTTCATGGTTAAAGAGGGCATTGTTCTTGGACATAAAATTTCAAAAGAAGGAATTGAAGTGGATAGAGCTAAAGTAGATGTAATTGCTAAACTTCCACATCTCACCAATGTTAGAGGAGTTAGGAGTTTTCTAGGGCATGCCGGTTTTTACCGACGTTTCATAAAAGATTTTTCTAAAATTGCCACTCCTATGAATAAACTCCTAGAAAAGGATGCTCCATTCATCTTTTCAGATGAGTGTATCAAATCTTTTAATATTCTTAAAGAGAAACTCACTAATGCGCCGATCATGATAACACCAAATTGGAATCTACCATTTGAACTAATGTGCGATGCAAGTGATTTTGCAATGGGAGCCGTTTTAGGACAAAGGATTGAAAAACGATTTCAACCTATATATTATGCTAGTAAGACGTTACAAGGAGCACAAACGAACTATACAACTACTGAAAAAGAACTCCTTGCTATTGTCTTTGCTTTTGACAAATTTCGATCATATCTCGTTCTAGCAAAAACGGTGGTCTATACCGACCATTCTGCTCTTAGATACCTATTTTCAAAACAAGATGCTAAACCAAGATTAATCCGTTGGATCTTACTCTTACAAGAGTTTGATATTGAAATTCGAGATAAAAGAGGAGCAGAAAATCTCGCCGCTGATCATCTTTCTCGTCTTGAAAATCCCGAATTAGAAGTTCTAAATGAATCGGCCATACAAGACAACTTTCCTGATGAATATCTATTGAAGATAGATTATAAAGAAATTCCATGGTTTGCATACTATGCAAACTACTTAGTTTGTGGATTCCTTGAAAAAGGATTATCGTACCAAAAACGAAAGAAATTCTTCAGTGATATAAAACACTATTTTTGGGAAGATCCACATCTGTTTAAAAGTTGTCCCGATAGAATAATACGCCGATGTGTATTTGGAGATGAAGCTAGTAAAATTTTAAACCATTGTCACACAGGACCAACAGGAGGGCATTATGGGCCTCAACTAACAGCAAGAAAAGTTTATGATGCTGGATTCTATTGGCCTACAATTTACAAAGACTCACACCTTCTTTGCAA
Organism: Rutidosis leptorrhynchoides; assembly: GCF_046630445.1. Classification (NCBI taxonomy): domain Eukaryota; kingdom Viridiplantae; phylum Streptophyta; class Magnoliopsida; order Asterales; family Asteraceae; genus Rutidosis; species Rutidosis leptorrhynchoides. The sequence goes on along the minus strand of NC_092333.1, from coordinate 607,650,319 downwards.
ATCCTGTGATGCTTGTCAAAGGGCCGGAAAAATAAGTCAACGTGATGAAATGCCACAAAATGTCATACAAGTATGTGAAGTATTTGACATTTGGGGTATTGACTTTATGGGTCCATTTACAAAATCTCATAATAATCTATATATACTCGTAGCCATTGATTATGTATCTAAATGGCGGAAGCACAAGCTCTCCCAACTAACGATGCACGAGTTGTAGTCAACTTTTTAAAACGTCTTTTTGCAAGGTTTGGAACACCGAAAGCTTTAATAAGTGATCGGGGTACTCATTTCTGTAATAATCAACTTGAGAAAGTTCTTAAAAGATATGGAGTAACTCATAAAATCTCCACCGCATATCATCCACAAACAAGTGGACAAGTTGAAAATACCAACCGAGCTTTAAAATGTATTCTAGAGAAAACGGTAGGATCAAATCCGTAGGAATGGTCCATTAAATTGGAGGATGCACTCTGGGCTTTTAGAATAGCCTACAAAAATCCAATTGGAACCACACCTTTTAGACTTGTTTATGGAAAAGCATGTCATCTTCCAGTAGAAATTGAACACAAAGCATTTTGGGCTTTGAAGACATGTAATCTTGATTTACATGAAGCCGGACGTCTACGATTAAGTCAACTAAACGAATTAGAAGAATTAAGACATGAAGCATACGAAAATTCGTTAATCTATAAAGAAAGAACGAAGAAATGGCATGATAAAAGAATCAGAAGTTCAAAAGAATTTAAAGAAGGAGACAGAGTTCTTCTTTTTAATTCACGATTCAAGTTATTTCCTGGAAAATTGAAATCAAGATGGTCTGGACCATTCATAGTCAAAAGAGTTTTCCCATACAGAACGATAGAATTAATGAATTCAAATGGGATTGAATTTAAAGTTAATGGTCACAGAGTTAAACATTACACACATGGTCCGATGGAAGAAGACAATGAAGTTAATCACAATTTCGATACCACAGCTAACTAAGTATAGGGGGTTTATGTATTTATGTTAGAGTTAGATTGTCTGTTTTCGTGTAGTTCTCGAAAATGGAACTCGAATGGTCTTTCCCGAGCAGACCCTAAAGAACTAGTCTTCTCCCCCCATTCTGAATTTTTATTTTTTTTTAGGAAATGAAGACTGCCTGTGAACTAAACCATGGTCTAATGCTACACACTTTGATCACTAAACGTAATAATGACACACTTCCGAGTGAAATAGTATCAGTAATCAGAGAAAGATTGGACGGAGTTAGAAAAGAATCCAGATGCGAAGATAATAAGTTACAATTTGGTAAAGGAAAATCAAAATCCGCAGCGAAAAGAAGAGCACGACACCTAGAAAGATGTCACAAATGCAGAAAATGGTCACATGGAGGTAAATGTTCAAATAATCAAACCTATTCAAACACCGAATTTGTTACTTTATGCAGAGACGGACCGTTCATATGTTTAGAAGGAAAAACACTGAATGCTCGAGGTTACGCCTATGTAGCCATGGAAAACCAATTAAACCGACTATCTTATGAATGGGATAGATCATATAACTAAGAAATCTATTTCACAGGTATGTTTGTACAATTTTTTTTTTAACCTTTTGATAATAAACGCTAATTTGTTCGCTATAAAGTATTAAATTGGTATTGAATAAAATTAGGTTTGGCGACCGAAATTATTGATATCATTCAAAAATTTATTACATCACTGCGAAATTTAACGTTTATTCTTAAGGTATAAATATCTTTAATCAGTCAACCCAAAATATTTCAAAAATTCGTCATGAGTTAAATTAGGTCTTGGAACCGAAATTACTTTACCGAAAAGAGGGGCGCATATTTTTGATAATATTTGATTGATTAAAGTGGGATAAAAAACCAAAAAGATTTTTAATTTTATTTTTACCATGTTTTTAAAATTAATATATAAATCTTAAATTAATATTGTAAACTTTGTAAAATCAATATATTTAAAATTGTAAATATTTGAAAAATTAATATAAGTTTGGTGTGAATTTATAATATGAATTTTTAAATTACGTTTGGTGTGAATTTTTAATTTTTATAATATGAATTTTTAATTTTATGCATTTCAAATTTTAAATTTGGTGTGAACTTTTTAATATTAATTTTGAATTTTATATTTAAGTTGTGTGAATTTAAAAACAAAAATTTACTTTATCTCATTAAGTTAAAAATATGATTTTTAAAATTCGTCGTAAGTTGAAGACTAGGTCGTTGAACCGAAATTGCTTTACCCAAGGGAGGGACGAGAACTTTTATTATCATTATTTTTAATCTTATTGAATTAAAGTATGCCAAAAACATTAAGAAAAACCCCAAAAATCTTAGCTTTTAAAACAATCGCTACAAAAAGACAAATTTTAAAATTTTGTCGAAGGACGGACTAGGACATCGATCCGAAATAACCTCGTCCTAAATAACAAGGGAAACAAAATTTTAAAATTAATTACTTAATTGTTTTAATTAGTATAAGATGTTAAAAAAAAAAAATATACAAACTCCGCGACTCGCGGAGTTTGAAGGTTCAAACACCGCGACTCGCGGAGGGACCGAATTACAGAAAAAAATAAAGGAGCTGGAACAGCTCAGTCCACACAACACCCACAAAACATACTGCGAAAAAATCTGAAAATATCACACAAAAATCGAATTTTTTCACCATTAATCATCAAATCTTTTACTAAAATCATGTTGAGAAGGATGCTATCAAGGAATTACTCAAGAAAAACGGTAAATTTCTACACCTAAACACCATTTAATCCGAAAATTAGTGTTCTTGAGCAATTTTATACCCAATTCGATTTTGATGCTTTTTAGTGTAATTATGCTTAAATTGCTTATGTATTATGCTTGTATAACCTAGATTGATGATATTTAACATGATTAGAAGCCTTAAACTTCAAATTTTGAGTAATCTAGGGTTTGTGTTCTTGAGCAATTTGGGGCTTTTTGATATAAACAGGTTATGGCCAATTTTTGTCATGAATTGTTGCTAAATTAAGTAGTGTAACATGTTTAGGTAGTTAAATGATCCAAACTTTGAGCCTAAACATGATTTTGAGAATTAAAGTGGACTTTTTCAAGTCTAAAATTCATGAACTTGATTTTTGAGAGATAATGCCATTTGAAACTTGTTTAATTGCTAGTAATGATTATTTTGACATGTTATTTGAGTTGAATGCTTATGAACTTGACGAACATTTTCGTATATGCTTATTTGAAAAAGTGTAGATTTGATGAAAATATGAAAATGAGCTTAAGTTTGATATAAATTGATCATGTCATTGTAATTATTTTGATTGATGATTTTGCTGACACTAATGCATATTTGGATGCACAAAAATTGTGTTTGATGTGTTTTGCAGACTGAAAGGGGTGAATCTTCATCCCAAGCTCGCAATGCTCCTGCTGAGAATGCGGAACAACAGGAGGTGTGTGATGACCCGGAAATTTCTGACCAAATTTAAACTTAATTTTTGTATGATTAACATTTCCGACACGATAAGCAAAGTCTGTAAAACTGAATCTCAAAATTTTTGAACTACTTTTATATATTTAAATACCCTTCGGTTGTTTTCGACGATTCGCGAACAATTATATGTAAATAGATACATATATACTATAACTTGAAAAGTTAACAATGTATTAATTGTTTGATACCGTACATTAAACTTATTGGTTTAAATATCTATTTGAATATACATGATAAGTTGAAATACTTATTATTAAAATTTATTTATAAATAACTTCCAATGTGTATTTAAAAAAAAACTGATTTATATATATTAAAAAGATATATACATATATATAATTTCAAGTTATTTAGTAAACGATAGTAACATTTCAAATTGCTACGGTACCCAAAATGCTACAGTGTTTTTGAAAATCACTATTTGCTACAGTGAAATTGACTTTGCTACAGTGAATTGCTACAGTAAAAATTGATGATTTAAGATAACTTTGCTACAGTAAAAATTGATGATTTAAGATAAAAATTGACTTTGCTACAGTGAATTACTACAGTAACTTTGCTACAGTGGTATATTTTATGGATGATTTAAGACTATATTTTGACAAAGGTACGATTCACGAAACATAAAGTACAAGTTTTCTCAGCGTACGAAAGGGCGTTCGAAAAACCGGAACCGGGACATAAGTCGAGTGACAACGTACGACTTATCGGAATAAAAATTACAAGTCAACTATGCACGTGAATTTAATATAATATATAATTAATTAATTTAAATTATATATATTATATTTATATTTATTTTATATTATGTCGACAAGCTAGGAGCCAAAACAATGTGAGCTGTCCCTGGTCCTCATGCGAGTCGCATGGCCAGAAGGCCATTTCCATGCGAGTCGCATGACTCCAGATTCCAGGCCAGGTACTATAAATTCAGGTGTTTCGCTCGAATGAAAAATCAAACACACATACACAAATATATATTACTCCGTATAATATTTATTATTATTATTATTATTATTATTATTATTATTATTATTATTATTATTATTATTATTATTATTATTAAGATTATTATTAATCTTATTATTAGTATTATTATTTTTGCGATACAAAAATAATAATGTACATAAAATATTACGACGGAGTACTGTCCAAGTAATTTTCAAAACGAGTTTCCGAGCGAGCTAGAGCTAAGGAAAATATGGGTTATTGCCAAGGAGGTTATGGGTAATGTTCGGGGGTATTTTTGTGAATCAAACCTCGTGTTTATTATCTCCGATGCGTCTACATGCTTTCCTACAATATTTTATATCAATATTAAACAGTGAGTTCATTTGATCCCTTTTTACATATATTTTTGGGCTGAGAATACATGCGCAGTTTTATAAACTGTTTTACTAAATGGATACAAATACTAAAACTGATTTTGTGTGAGTTTCATATGATCCCTTTTACTCAATATATTTTTGGGCTGAGAATACATGCACTTTATTTTAAACGCAATGGATACAAGTACATACTAAATTCTACACTGAGTTTGAACCGAAAATCCCTTAGCTTTGGTAACTGTTAACTGCCAGTTATAAGAACTGGTGGGCGCGAGTAGTAGTATATGGATCCATAGGGCTTGATATCCCCGTCCGAGCTAGAGCGCTAGCCTTTTAACGGACGTATGCTATTTGAGAAGCGTACACGTTGGTTTGCGTGTATTATTAAGATGATTATACAAAGGGTACAAATTATATAAGCATTAAAGTTTAGTTACCAGGGTGCTCAATTTTGTAGAACCGATTGATAAACGTTTCGGATGAAACAACTGAAATCTTGTGATCTACCTTTTATGTAAAACCTATTGATAAACGTTTTAAATAAAACAACTGAACTTTTGTAATCCACATTGATATACGGATTATGTGTAATATTAAAACTATGAACTCACCAACCTTTGTGTTGACACTTGTTAGCATGTTTATTCTCAGGATTCTAGAAGTCTTCCGCTGTTTGCTTATACGTGATACAAGATATGTGCTTGGAGTCATACATGATATATACAAGAAACTTGCATTCACCAATCCATTACCATGTATCTTATTTTGACTGTATTGTCAACAGATGTATTATTGTAAACCATTTAAATGGTGATTGTCTATACGTAGAAATCATCAGATGTTAAAAACCTGGAATTTATATATTCATTTATGAAATACCTTTTCAAACGAATGCAATGTTACAAAACGTATCACATAGAGGTCAAATACCTCGCAATGAAATCAATGAATGACGTGTTCGTCCATATGGATTTGGAGCGATCGTCACAAGGTGGATAACTACTACAAACAAGATATACCTCATCCAGTCATGACATTTTCTGATATGCACTTGGAAGATTTGCACCCGAACCTGAGATTTGACAGACTTTGGATAGATTATCCAAAATACCAAAGGGGTTTGCATACTCTTCATTCTAAAGTTGTTGAGGTACCTAGGGTCATAGAATGAGGACCATTAAAAGCTGTAGAATTGGCCGGGCCAATTAGGGAATTACTTGCACAGAGGTATGGTAATTCTACTTTTAACGACTGGGTACGTTTATTCACCATGCGTAGACCTATATATAAAGTATGGTGTGAAGAATTGTTGTGTAGTATAGAATTAAATGATCGGGTAGCTAGTTTAACCGATTGATCTTTTATTAGATTTTTGTTAGGAGGTTCGATGCGCCACATGTCTTTACTAGACATGGCTCAGGCTTTACGTATATATACGCCTGAGGAGTTAGCATCTGCCGATTGTAGAGGGTTGATATTGAACGGTAGGAAGATAGACGAAAATTTTGATACGCATGGCGTATGGAGTCAAATGACTAGCCATCACCGATTCAAAGGGGGAAATTACTCTTATTTGGATATAGATAGAGCTGAATTAAGAGTAATTCATAGGTTTTTAGCTAATTCGATTACACAAAGAGGTAAGAATAAGGAAAAGGTAAATGAACAGGATTTGTTTTACCATATGTGTATTCGAGACCCACAAAGCGCTGTAAGTATACCTTATTGTGTGGGTTATTATTTATCAGCTATGGTTAGGGGGATGAGACCGCATAGCATAATAGGAGGTGGTATATTTATTACTTTGATTGCTGAATATCTCGGTGTGGATATAAGTCGGGGGGGATTATTAGTCGAAGAACCAGAACCCCGCGATACAATAGGTTTAAATGTATACCATGGTGCGAAAGTTTTGAAGAGGCGAAATAACGCCGCAGTACAATACCATGGTAGACATCCACAGGTTGAGAGAAACCAACAGCAAGGTAATGTAGGAGGGGGAAATGAAATGCAAGAAATGCAAAGGTTTATAGCTTCACAGGAGTACGAAAATGCTAGACATAGAGCATTTGAAGATTGACAAGTTCATCAAAACCAAATCATAGCTTATTGCCAACATATAGGTAGAAACTATATTCCTACTACAAAGCCCATATTCCCTCCCTGGTCTATAGAGATTCAACCACCGTATCCTACGTATAACCCATCCGAAGCATTTTATAGCACCTATGGTTATGCATGGAACCCCTACTGGTATCAGTATCATCCCTAGTCTACTTAGTTTTATTTATTTTGTAATTTGTAATGTTGATACGTTTAATACTTATTTAATATTGTAATAGTTTTTATAATTTTCTAACTTTTATTCTTAGATTTTAATAATTTTTGAATGTGGGGTAATATACCAAACTTCAAAAATATGTATATATGTATGCAGTTTATCTTATGTACACAACAGGGTAAAATAATGCATTTTCAAAGACTGGCATTAAGTTCAGCAAAAGCAACTAATTTTGACGACAATATGCAAAATATATGTGAAATAACAACAAGACGGAATGAACAAATGATGTGCACCATTTATCATTCAGCAAACAAACACAAATATGTTTGGAAACTTTGGTAAAATTTAATCATTTTCACACAAATCACCCTCAATAATTTAAATTGTTACTGATTTCTTGCAAATGAGGACATTGCAAGATCTTAAGTGTGGGAAGGGGTTAAATTCTTTCGGATTTTAAAATTTTTACTTTATACACTTGGTTACCATCAGAAATACTAGTAAAGTAGTAGTTGTATTAGAATCTAGTGCTCTCTGATAATAAAGAACAGCCCTAGTCTTATATACTGACTACCCAATTCTAGTAAAATTTTTCAAAATTTTTAATTAAATGAACTCAAAATCATGTTTATACATATTTATGAACGATAAAACTAGATTTTAACACCGAAATTATTGTTACCTCGAAAAGGACATAAATTGAGAAACAAACCAAAATGTTAAAATTCATTTAAAATGGAATAGAGGACAATAAAAAGGAAAATAAAAGCCAAGTGTGGGAAAATTCTCCAAGTTATTCAAAACATATGTCACATATTTTTATACAAATAACTGAAAATACTTTTGCTTTGGACTAAACTAAAATTTTTTTTACCTGATTTACTGTAAGAAATATGGATCTACACGATGAATCAATTCCATCATTAAAAGGAAGTAAAGTCTTCCGAAAAAGACACGCGCTTCTTGATTTAGGTCAAGAAGTTGTCGTCCAGACCAGCTGTAGGTTGACGAAAAATCTAGAAAAGTCATTTCTAAAATCAGCAGGAAATCCACGGACCTCAGCATTAAACAGGGTCACCAAGTGGTCAGATTTATCCTAACCATGAGAAGGATTTATCTCGTAAAATGGGGGGCACCATGCAAATTAGCTGGATAAGACTAATAAATCAGATCCCCAGAAAGGATAATCTCCTTAAAAGATCAAAAATCAGCTTTTAAGCCTGATATTACTCAATCCTTGAGATTGACCTTAAAGATTGACAATTACAAACTCATGGAATTCAATGATATCTAAACTCGAGCCTGAACGAGAAAATATTTTGATCAAAATTACAAACCGATTTGTTTTCTAAAAACCCATTTTCAATGCGTTCATTACCATTGAACGTAAAATCCTAGGAATTCACCTGAAATTCATTAGGTCATCTGAACCAAATCGGGTGTCAACCGTAAGAACGGTGGTTGCATAGCATGGTTAAAAGACAGGACCTTGTGCCAGACCGAAAAATCATAAGGGTGAGCTTTACTATTGCTCCTACCAAGGATAGTAATTGCGTCCGACACGTTATAGACCATAATTAAAAGCATGTCAGGGGACATTGCCTTAACAGTTGCTTGTTCAACGCTTTCCTTTACAACCGGACGGTAGTTTACCGAAAGGTAATATACGATACAAGTAAACTGGACGTGTTGCTTTCCAAATACAAGGTTAGCAAGTGGGTGACACAAAACCATAAGTTTTGAGCTAAAATTTTCAAATCTGAAACCCACCAAACTCACAAAAATATTTTGCAAACACCGGTGAAGGGTTATTCCGGAAAACTTATCTAGGGTAAAAACTAGATTTAATTTTTAAAAGATCAAATGTTTTCATTAAGATCCAATTTCCTTAATGGATCTAAATTTTTATAGTCATGTGGGACTGTAAACCATATCGTTACTACCATTGTTTATACCGCCGTATAGAAATCACTGATGTACAAAGTGTGAAGAATAAAGAAGTGATTCTAGTATTTCAAGACGATATTGCTTGAGGACAAGCAACGCTCAAGTGTGGGAATATTTGATAATACTAAAAACGAACATATATTTCATAGCATTATTCCTCAAGAAAGACAAGCTTTTAGTTGCAATTGTTCTATTTACAAGTGATATTCGTTTAAATAATAAAAGGTGAAGACAAAAGACAGATTCGACGAAGTGAAGACGCAAACGACCAAAAAGCTCAAAAGTACAAAATACAATCAAAGAGGTTTCAATTATTGATAAGAAACGTCTCGAAATTACAAGAGTACAAGATTCAAAACGCAAAGTACAAGATATTAAATTGTACGCAAGGACGTTCGAAAATCCGGAACCGGGACCAGAGTCAACTCTCAACGCTCGACGCAACGGACTAAAAATTACAAGTTAACTATGTATATAAATATAATATAATATATAATTAATTATATTAATTATATATATATTATATTTATAAAATAAATCGTCGGCAAACAAAGAGCCAAATGTGGGTGAGCTGTGAAAACGATCTCCGCGACTCGCGGAGTTTGAAGAAGAAAAGGGCCGCGAGTCGCAGAGCCCCAAAAACTAAAACTCCCTATAAAAGCAAACGAATTCTGATCGCAAAAATCATCCAATATTCATCAATCTCTCTATCTATATACGTAATATTTATATTTATAATTTATATTTATAATTTATATTTTAATTTTAATTTTAATCCTAATAATAAGGGTATGTTAGCGAATGTTGTAAGGGTGTAAGTCGAAATTCTGTCCGTGTAACGCTACGCTATTTTTAATCATTGTAAGTTATGTTCAACCTTTTTAATTTAATGTCTCGTAGCTAAGTTATTATTATGCTTATTTAATCCGAAGTAATCATGATGTTGGGCTAATTACTAAAATTGGGTAATTGGGCTTTGTACCATAATTGGGGTTTGGACAAAAGAACGACACTTGTGGAAATTAGACTATGGACTATTAATGGGCTTTATATTTGTTTAACTAAATGATAGTTTGTTAATGTTAATATAAAGATTTACAATTGGGCATCCCTATAAATTACCATATACACTCGATCGGACACGATGGGCGGGGTATTTATATGTACGAATAATCGTTCATTTAACCGGACACGGGAATGGATTAATAGCCACTAGAATAATTAAAACATGGGTGAAATTATGTACAAGGACACTTGGTATAATTGATAACAAAATATTAAAACCTTGGGTTACACTCAGTCGACATCCTGGTGTAATTATTAAACAAAGTATTAAAATCTTGTTACAGTTTAAGTCCCCAATTAGTTGGAATATTTAACTTCGGGTATAACGATAATTTGATGAGGACACTCGCACTTTATATTTATGACTGATGGACTGTTATGGATAAAAACCAGATGGATATATTAAATAATCCAGGACAAAGGACAATTAACCCATGGGCATAAAACTAAAATCAACACGTCAAACATCATGGTTACGGAAGTTTAAATAAGCATAATTCTTTTATTTAATATTTAATTTCCTTTATTTTATATTTAATTGCACTTCTAATTATCGCATTTTTATTGTTATTGTATTTAATTGCACTTTTAATTATCGTACTTTTTAATTATCACAAGTTTATTTTATCGCACTTTTATTATTCGCAATTTCATTATCGTTATTTACTTTACGCTTTAAATTAAGTCTTGTATTTATTTATTATTTTATATTTGGTTTCAACTGCGACTAAAGTTTTAAAATCGACAAACCGGTCATTAAACGGTAAAACCCCCCCTTTATAATAATAATATTACTTATATATATATTTGTATTTTTATAAAAGTAAACTAATATAGCGTTAAGCTTTGTTTAAAGATTTTCCCTGTGGAACGAACCGGACTTACTAAAAACTACACTACTGTACGAATAGGTACACTGCCTATAAGTGTTGTAGCAAGGTTTAAGTATATCCATTCTCTAAATAAATAAATATCTTGTGTAAAATTGTATCGTATTTAATAGTATTTCCTTGTAAAATATAAAGCTATTTTATATACACCTAGTATGACATTAACACTTAAACTTATTTTATGCACTATTAGAATTTATAAAGACAACCTACTGACCTAGTAACATTTGATTTAGGTTGACGACCTTTCTGACCGACTTACTACTTGCGTACTTTCATTATCGACTTTACCGCTTTTATCACTGTGAGTTATAGCATCCCTTTTTACCACTTTTACTATTTTTGGGACTGAGAATACATGCGCTTTTTACATTTTACGTGTTAGGCACGAGTACTTAAACTTTATATGTGTGTGGGTTATATAACGACATAAACATTCCCTTTAGCACGGTAACGTTTAGTCATTGGTCTTTGTACCGGTGAACGCGAATCTTAGATATGGATCCATAGGGTTTGACATCCCCACTGGGGCTAGTCGCGCTAGCATTTAACGGGTGTTTAATACTTCGTGAACATACGCACTCGCCAAGTGTACTTTTAGGAGGTTATAAACGTTAAGTCTAGTTACCGGATGCCCACGGTTATACATATACTTTATCATACTGATTTGAAATGCTTGATTGAAGCACTGAAATCTCGTGGCCTACATTACATTACTGATTACAAACAAACTATAGCTCACCAACATTCGTGTTGACTTTTTAAGCATGTATTTCTCAGGTGCTTAGACGTTGTTGCTTCCGCTGTTAGACTTGCTGTTAGACTTGCCGTTATAGACTTGCTGTTATGGACCTGCTGTATTAGATTTTCCGCTGCATTACTTAGAGATGTCTCAAGCATGGAACTTTTATTTTGCATTCGTGACTTACGTTATTTTAAAACAATAGCTTTGTAATGACCTTTGTACCATGTACTCATGTTAATGTTTTCTAGTCATCTTTTGTAAAACGCTATCTTTTTACGAATGCAAACTGGTTTTCAAACAGCATATAGTGTTTGACCTTGTAATGATCCTGTTGTCGATGATCCGTACACGATGGTTTTGTACGGGGCGTCACAGTTGGTATCAGAGCATTGGTTGTAGGGAATTAGGTTGCATTAGTGAGTCTAGACCGGACCAAGTAGGATTCACTAATAGGACTAATCTACAACTTGCTTGTTTACTTGTTTCTGCGGGACCTTCTGCATACTACTGTGTTATAATACTGCATGTTACTGCTTATTACTACTGCATGCTACTGCTTACTTTTATTGTTGTATGATCTTACTGCATGCTATTGCTTATCTTTACCGCCATGCGAACTTGCTGTAGGCTTATTTCCGCTATTGCATGATTACTATCTGCTTTCACATGTTACTTCTGTTTAGCGCTGTTGATATTATTGCCATGCTGTGTACTGTTTTAGACAACCTAGGTTATTGTAGTGCCTGATTACATGCTTGCTTCATGTCTGCCATTCGCTATACCGACTTGGAAAACTTACCTTTCCTAGTTCAGATGTTTTTCTGAACCCTTTTCCCCACTCGTCTAGCCCTAAGGATTAGTATTGTAATCCGCCTGTTAATACCGTTCCACCGTTTCGGAGATCGAAACATTACTTCATGCAATCTAGTAGGAGTACCCCTCAGATTACACGCCCACTAAAGTTGATCCTCGGAGGAGGAGATATGTGAGGACTTGTCGGAATAACCACACCCCGAGCTCACTCAAATTAGCCACGTACAACGTATGAACATTAGAAGGTTGTTCACTTCCCGCAAGATGACCTGTATCCCGTACGATTTCATGATCGTCACTTATCTCCTTCATTCTTCCCTACTGCTCGACGATCTAATGACACTTCTGGACATAGGTCCCCAACACTCTTAGGAATTGGAGAAGTCGGGAAGGCATCTCCTTTCACAAGGTCATAGTGTCTTCTACTGATGCTCAGCCATACCCAAGGACTTGGGAGTCGCCTCGAAACATATCGTATTACTACTTGCTACACGTACAACTCGACACGAGACCCATATTGAATTTCTAGAAAGGAACCTAACGACATTATCGGAACCCGAACATTTTGAAGAAGTTTCGAGACATTTAGATGCATGACCTACGGAATCTACGCACCCACACCGAGAAACTGTGAGATTAATTATGTAGATTTTGTTTTGAGATAGCATAGATAAGGCACTGTTAGGTGGAATTGAGTAGAACTTGAAGTGAACACGTTACATTGACCATATGGAGTGATATTGGAATGAACGTACGATTTAGTACAATATAATGACGCCAGGCCAGCGTGATTATATTGACGTAAATCATGCAGAAATCCCAATATTACTATATAAGGAATATGAAGTGATTCAAAGGAAATTTTGGTAGGAACCACTTGAGTATACGCATTATGGTCAGATAAAGGTAGGAATAACCACTTAGCCTAGGTACTGTAAGAGAAGGGCCTGGATTGCAGAATTGATAACCCGAAAATTTGTTATAGATATACACACCCTGGGCACTTAAGTAAAAAGTTCTCAAATAGGAACAACTTTGGACTTACTTGTGGTAGAGCAATCGTTATCTCAGTTATGGAGACTCGCATGGATCCTGATTTTAGTTAGGGTGCATTTCTTCACAACGTTTATTGTCTCTGAGATGTTAATACTAGAGTGATAGAAACTTTACATCTAAGAACTTTAGCGTTATGACTAGTAAGCCATTAACAACCATAAGAGTTAAGTATTCTATAGGACAAAGTAATGGTAATCTGGCAGAGATAGAGGAATGATTTAAGGTAGTATCTTATAATTAACAGGTGGGTCATTTGGAGATGACCCAATGCCGACGAAACTTGGAAGTTTTATAGTAGTAGTTGGAAAGGATTAGTTACCTACGCACAAGCAGATGTTATTTGAGAAGGTTGATGGAATTTTTCGCGATAGTATAATAAGATTTAGTTGGAATGGACTCTAGGATTAACCTAATACTCATCAAGTTAGGAAGCTTTGATGAAATAGTTGGAATAGATTGGCTTTCAAGGATGAAAGCGTAAGTTATTTATCGTAAGAATATTATTCGTATACCTCGCTAGAATGGTGAGCCAGAAGCCATCTGGGTTACTTCAACAACCCGAGATCCCACAATGGAAATGGGAAGGGATGACGATGGATTTCATCCTGAAGACTACCAAAAACAATAGGCAGTTATGACACCATCTGGGTTATCGTTGACCGCCTCACCAAATCTGCTCACTTTCTAGCCATGAAAGGAACCGATACAATGGACAAATCTGCACAACGATACATAAAGGAAAATGTATCCCGTCACTTTGGCAATTCAAATTCTATCATAAGGACTGGCCAGGAATCTTATTTGATACTCATTCTTATGCGACTCTAAATCCTAACTTACTCCGAGAGATTTCTTATTTGATGATAATCGTACCATCATCCTTCTTACGTCAATATTAGTCGTACCAGTTCGAAATTTCTAAAATCAATGGGTAGTTAATTCCCATCCTCATACTCTACCACTCGTATCTTACTTATAAGCAACAACTTCACACTTAAGCATTTTTGGTCAAAGGACTTATGTCCTACTAAAAGTCATCAACCACATTTAAATTCAATAGTTTTTATTACCTCAAATGTCACCCGAAATTTTCAAAAATCTTTTACTCGATCTTTTCCCAACTTGTAATCTCCGAAATATGAAAATTTGTTTGCCAAAATTTTACACACACTATTTTACTGTGCGATCCTCTCAAAGTTTTATAAAAATTTATTTTATTGCCATTCGTACAAATTTTAGAAACCGTATATGTTAAATAATTACTTATTTTGACTAGTACACATGAAATTTTACTTTCACTTTTACAAATCAAAGCTTTTATTCAAAAGATATTTTACCTTAAATGGTACGTGTTGCACATAACCCTAGTTTGCTAAGAACTTCGTTTATTTTCTTACATTGTCACCTTAAACGATTTTTATAAAATTTTCGTTGCTTGTCAATATAAAATTTTTCGTTGCTTATTCGTATCCAAGTCTTCATGGAGACTTTACAACCATCGAAACCGAGAGATTCATGGGTGTGTATGTGATGAAGGCACTTACTACCACGTCATGCAGAGCCTTCGGGCATTCATCAACATTAAACCATTCAAAATTACTGCGTTACCCTAGGGATCTTATCCTTCACACCTGTTCGAGTGATGCTCTATCTTACACAACTCAAAGTCCTGACTTATTCCAAGGGATTCTCATCTAGCGATATTAACATCATCAGTAC
This sequence comes from Rutidosis leptorrhynchoides, assembly GCF_046630445.1. Lineage (NCBI taxonomy): Eukaryota > Viridiplantae > Streptophyta > Magnoliopsida > Asterales > Asteraceae > Rutidosis > Rutidosis leptorrhynchoides. Next base: position 607,634,984 of record NC_092333.1, on the reverse strand, counting down.
TCCGACTTTAATATTGGCCATAACCTGTTTGGCATTTTTGCAAAGTCAAGAAACAATTAACTTCTCATCCTCATGCTCTATCCTTCATACCTCACTTTTTAGCAACGGCTTCGCACGTGAACATTTTTGGGCCAAAGACTTAGGTCCTGATAATTTTCAAAACTACATTTAAGTCATTAGTTTTCATTACCTAGTAACATGTCAACCGATGATTCAAAGATTTTTCACTCGACCTTTTTCAACTCATAACCTCTGAAATACGAAAAACTATATTTATCAAAATATTTTGATTTTACGTGTTGCTTATTTGTGAGGTCCGCACGAGATTATGGACAAATGAAAGTAATAAAATTTTTTGGTCACTTACGCGATTTATAAAATCATATATGTATATATATAATTAAGTTAATAAATTTACCCTTACTTATTTTGGTTAATACCTACTAAGTTATACCTTCAAATTATTTAACAATCGCTCCTTTAATGAGTTGTTTAACTTAAGTCAAATAGTTTTATGCAAAATGATAAACGTTATACATATTTCTAAATTTACTAAGAACTTCGTTCCGTTTATGTTGTCACATCAAACGTTTAAAGGTTTTTCAAAACTTCCTTGGTTGATTTTAAAGGTTTTCGTATTAAGCTACACCATGTATGGATCACACTTCTTCTCGCCCTCCGTTAGGGATGAAGCTTACTATTGAAATCCTTGTTAAAAACACTTGAGCCACTTTGGGTGGCAGATTTAAAAAAAAAAAAAAATAAATAAATAAAAAAATTTTAAGAAGTCTTTGCGCTCATGAAATGTTCCTCTTAAAGTTAGACTTGGCAAAAACGCGAGCCGATAAATCAGTCTTCTGATGTACACTCAGTGTTTACCAGATTGTAGGAAAGGAACTAGTTAGGTTTCTACTCTCAATATTTCACGGCTAATCGAAACACCCTCGTAAACGTCATCTCTAGGATTCATTATGTTGAGGTACAAGAAATCATTGTTGGAGATTCTCTTAACTTGGAGTAAATCATTCTTTATGACCAGGAGTTCACGTATCTTCTCATCCGCGCATCTCGTTAAGTATAAGGATAAATTCAGAACGAACTGTTCAGAGAATTCACTCTCGTTCAAGGACCACACCTTTCGTGCGATTTTCTTTCGGAAATATAACATAAGATACCTTAAGAATCTATGAATCTTGTTATCATCTTGGAAGGGACTGCTTAAAACGTCTGTAACACAGATATGGTTACTCCACACATTCCTTCCTTCGCCGGTTGCAACTATATGTTGTTCTAGTTAATGTTAACCCTAACCCCAACATGTAACTGAAAGGAAAAAGTTACATTATGGAACTGTTCACCTGTAGTATGGTAAACTAAGGTGATATACTTCATTGTTCGTTCAGACCGTCCTGAAGACACTATAGATAATTATGGCTTGCATTTCAAATAAGTCCGATTAGTCACTTTCAGCTAAAAATTTCAATTCATTTAGTCAAATGAAACGTTCTTAAATATCGGGTTCTTTATGCCTATGGTCTCCCTCCGAAATTTAGGGGTTAGTGAAATCCGCGGCCAACACTATCTATACATCAAATCACATAGTTGTGATCACCATGTTTTTCATTTCACCTGTCAACTTTATATTGCGACATAAACGCTCGATGTTTTAAATGAGTTTGGTAACATTCATGATGCATTTCATGCATCCAGCTTACTGAAAATGTCTGTAAGGCTAAAAACATCAAATTTCCTTTTGGGGGTATATATATTCGGATGAGATATTAGCAAGAAACGAAATTAACTTGTTGATCTCTTAGGACAAGAGACTCACTTAATGGCATATACCTATTCTTACTTTTATATGCCCAAGTACCTTTCGAGGTAAATAACTCACTTCTGAGCCCACGAGTCTCACGGAACCTTGATACGCTACTTCTTATTTAAATATGGTACCATTTGTAGTCACTCCTTAAATTTCGGGATGAAATTTCCATTAACAGGTGGGTAATGTAACGACCCGACTTTTTCGACTAGCTTTTATGCTTTGTATTTTTGCGAAACTGCGTATTTGTGCGTACTGTGTTACTTTATTATTCCGGAACCTTGGCATACGTGTTTTATATTCATATATACTTTAAAACGTGCCTTGGTGTATGTAGAATGCTTAACTTGTCCACCGGATGCTTTATAACCGTTAGCGTTACTTGCCGTTACGAATAAACCGCGGACTGCGCGCACGTTTGACTTTTGTCGGAACCGGAACTTTTGGACTGCGAAATATTAATTATTATTTTATAATAATAATTACTTGGGCCTTTGGATGCTTAATTTTATTTATTTAATTGCTAAAGCCCAATAGTTAGTCTTGTTGGACTTTCTACCTTGTTGGGCTCAAGCCCACCCTACTCTAGCTAGTGACCCAATTAATTAGCCCAAGCATAATTACTAGTGGCCCATAATAATAAATAAATAATAAATTAATTAATTAGTGAGTCATACTAGCATAATGGATAAGGTTTATCTAATTGTCACATGAGATTCTAGCAAAAGGACACACTTTAGACACCATTAGCCAAAAAGTAAAGTTTTGTCTCCCCCTCCCCTCCCTCAAAATTTCGTCCACCAAGGAGGCCTCATGGCCACCTCATCAATCCATGTGAATCTCTAATGCTTATAAATACTAGCCTTTAGTCTCTCATTCCAACACTTGATCATTTTGATTTTCCACACACTTGTTCTTTCTTTCTTTCCATACTTGTAAGATTTCTTTTTCTTCCTCTTTTCCTTCAATATTTTCGTGTATCATCATCATTTATCTATGGAGATCAAGTTCCTTTTAGCTTGATCTTACTTATATCTTGTTGATTCAAGCATGAATCTTTCAAGAACAACAAAGATTCAAGCTTTCTAGCTTGAATCTTCATATCTTTTGTAGATCTACTTCTTTTATACTTTAATCTTTCTATTTTGTAATAAAGATTCAAACTTTTATTTGTAATCTTCATGCATCTTCAAGATCCAAGCTTTATGCTTCAAGATCTTCATGAACAAACAAGATGCAAGCTTTCTAGCTTGAATCTTCATATCTTTTTGTTAGATCTAAGTTCTTTTTGCTTTGATCTTGTTATTTTGTTAAAAAGATTCAAACTTGTGTTTGTTATCTTTATATATCTTAAAGATCCAAGCTTTATGCTTCAAGATCTTCAAGAACATCAAAGGTTCAAGCTTTCTAGCTTTGCAACCTTGTAACTTGTGTGAAATGGATCCAAGCTCTCTAGCTTAGGGTTCCATCACCTCTTTTGACTTGGATTGTGCTTATACTTGTTGAATTAATTTAAAGTTTGTAACTTTAGTTGTTATTGTGAATTGAAATTGTGTTAAGACCAAGGATATGATGTAACCTTGGTTCATCATCCATCTAAGACTCATGAATGAGTTGTGTTCTTACTTGGTCTTAACATATTGTGTATTGATGGTGAATCTTGGTCAAAATTGATGCTAAACCATCAACGAGTTGTACACTTGAAGCTACAAGCATCAAGGATGAGAACCGTGATGAGCATCAAGCACCAAGAACCCCACCGGAGCACTTACCTGCTATTTTTGTATCTGATCAGGCCACCTAGGATACTGGAAAGTTTATTTTCAGTTAGTTTGGTTCGAGTAGATGATTTTTTGTTTAGGCCTCGTCTTAATCCGAGTTACGGTTTAGGATTTATGGCCCTCCGAGAGTCACTACACCCTATTAACGTTGTGCTGAAATTTCTGACCTACTCGCACTTAAACCGTCGCCACGGTCAAACGAAGACGAGTTAGGTTCTGAAAATTGGTCAGCTGTTAGGGGACTCACATACAGATCCATAGCCACTGACTATGCGTCTTTTCAATTTACGTAGAGGTCGTAGCAGCTGACGGAAGTCCGCCTATTGTTTCGATCTCTATTCTCGTCAAACTTACTTAGCTTTTATGATGATGAATGATGATGATGATGACACTTACACTTATTTTATGCACTATTAGAATTTATAAAGACAACCTACTGACCTAGTAACATTTGATTTAGGTTGACGACCTTTCGGACCGACTTACTACTTGCGTACTTTCATTACCGACTTTACCGCTTTTATCACTGTGAGTTATAGCATCCATTTTTACCACTTTTACTATTTTTGGGACTGAGAATACATGCGCTTTTTACGTTTTACGTGTTAGGCACGAGTACTTAAACTTTATATGTGTGTGGGTTATATAACGGCATAAACATTCCCTTTAGCACGGTAACGTTTAGTCATTGGTCTTTGAACCGGTGAACGCGAATCTTAGATATGGATCCATAGGGTTTGACATCCCCACTCGGGCTAGTCGCGCTAGCATTTAACGAGTGTTTAATACTTCGTGAACATACGCACTCGTCAAGTGTACTTTCAAGGGGTTATAAACGTTAAGTCTAGTTAGCGGGTGCCCACGGTTATACATATACTTTATCATACTGATTTGAATTACTGATTTGAAACGCTTGATTGAAGCACTGAAATCTCGTGGCCTACATTACATTACTGATTACAAACAAACTATAGCTCACCAACATTCGTGTTGACTTTTTAAGCATGTATTTCTCAGGTGCTTAGACGTTGTTGTTTCCGCTGTTAGACTTGCTGTTAGACTTGCCGTTATAGACTTGCTGTTATGGACCTGCTGTATTAGATTTTCCGCTGCATTACTTAGAGATGTCTCAAGCATGGAACTTTTATTTTGCATTCGTGACTTACGTTATTTTAAAACAATAGCTTTGTAATGACCTTTGTACCATGTACTCATGTTAATGTTTTCTAGTCATCTTTTGTAAAACGCTATCTTTTTACGAATGCAAACTGGTTTTCAAACAGCATATAGTGTTTGACCTTGTAATGATCCTGTTGTCGATGATCCGTACACGATGGTTTTGTACGGGGCGTCACAGTATATCTAACTTTAATAGTACAAATATTTCCGATTATTTTTTTGTATTTTAGGGAACGTCTAGATGCAGTTGGTTGTCAAAGTTTGACGATCTTACAAAAGTACACCGCGACCATACGTCAAATAGCGTATGGAACTACAGTAGATATGTTTGACGAATACATAAAGATTGGTGAGAAAACGGCTGCTTTATGTCTAGATAATTTTTGTAGATGCGTATTTCATTTGTTTGCTCCCGTGTATTTGAGAAAACCAACCGCCGATGATATTGCCCGACTTTATAATTTTCACGAACAAAAACATGGTCTACCGGGTATGCTCGGTAGTATTGATTGTATGCATTGGCAATGAAAGAATTGTCCAATTGCTTGGCAAGGACAATATACTCGAGGTGATCAAAAAGGCCCATCTATTATGCTTGAAGCGGTGGCTTCTCAAGATTTGTGGATATGACATGCATTCTTTGGTATGGCTGGTGCAAACAACGACATTAACGTTTTAAATTATTTACCGTTGTTTAACACTATAAAAGAGGTCACTGCTCCACCTTCACCGTTTAATGTAAACGGTCATCACTACGAGAGAGGGTATTACCCAGGATTAAGGAAATCAGAGATAAACAAGTTCACAATCGGTTGGAGTCAGATTTAACCGAGCACGTTTGGAACTTATCACCTTATTTTCGTAGCGCTAATATTAATATTGATAATTAATATTCTGTTATGTATTTTATTTTTTCGTTTAGGAATTTTAAATTGATGTATTGTTTTAGGAATTAATGTACTTAATTTTCATTAATAAAAAGTAGCCGTTTATTTCATTCATTCGTAAACATACGATTACATTATTTTCCTAAAAATTGAAAAACAACTTAGTTCCTAAAATGATTTCATTATTTCCTTAACGGCTATATTCAACAAGCACCTTCATCAATCTAAGTAATCGCGGATATCATGTTGCTGAAATCCGCCATCGCTACTCAAAGATGAAGCAACTTCTTTTGGCGATTCAGAAAGAGCGTAGCTTTCATCCCTAAATTCGGTATAAATCGTAATTGCTTGCCTACGTACCAAAGCTTTTCCAATCAAATCATAATAATCGTGGTCATCTTCAAGTACCGTGGCGGGAACTCCGGGTTTTTTGAAATACCATACTTGTCTGACTGGGTATGGTATTTCTCGATGGAGAACTTCAAGCAAACTATAAAAATAACGATACTCACGTACATTAATATAATAATCACGTGTTTCGTGAGGTGTATAATTCATCAAATCTCGATCAAATTCACCTCCGTAATGAACTTTTACGTAAACATTCAACGGACTCATTTTGAAATTTGAGAGAAATTATATAGATTTTTAGGAGAAATAAAGTGTGTGCTATAGTTTGTGATGGGTGGGTGTTTATATAAGAAAAAATATAGTCGTTTGGGAAAAAAAAATCAAACGGTTGAAAATATAGCCGTTGTATTTAAATAATTTTTTTAAAATATAAATATAATAAATATAATCATATTAATAATTAATAATAAAAATAAAATAAAACAAATAAATAAATAAAATACAAAATTAAATGTCATATCAGTATTCCACTAACACAACACAAGCTCACTACACTACCACTACTCCACTCAACAATACAACACGTCCTAGTTATCAAAAAAATACAAAAAGTGCACAACACGAACCCACAAAACGAACTACCAACTACAAATGGTCTAAATATATAAAAAAAAACGGAACCAAAAAGACCGGAACATCCATGGTTCTGTTCCCTTGACCAGTTGACCAGACACATTAAAAATTTCGCGAGGGATGATACCGGAAATTTAGAGAATACGGGTATGAAAGCAGTTCATCTTCTTCAAATTAGGGTTTGTGGCAAATAAACAAAACTCAGACAAATTAAGAGAAATGAAGCAGTGGAGGGTATGGATGTTTTTCGAGGGTTGTTGACCCCCTCCCTAGCTTATGATTTTCCATTTTGCCCCAATCATTAACAACCCTTTTTTTCTCTAGATATATAATATATACGGAGTATATATTTATATCTTTATCTATCTATCTATATCTAGTATGCGATCGATAGATCATATACTTCTCAACTTTACAGGCTTATATGATCAACCATAGCAACCATCACCACCACCACCAACAACTACAGCTACAGGGACTATCGGCGTAATTTTTTCTTTTTCTTTTATCAGAAGGGTAGCGATTTTGCAATAAATGCAACTAAACTATAATATGGAGGCTGTGATGATGAATTTCTATTTCTAATTGTCTGAGTTAATTGGTCAACGTTTGAGATATGACCGTATCTTGGCGGGGCAACTTTCCGGTGGCTCGATACATTCGATGCCGCCGTGATTTCTGCAGCCATGGCGGTTCTATCCTATTTGGACTGATTGTTTTTACAGATCTGAGCCTCATTCATTTTTACCTATAAGATTCTTTTTTATCGATATTAGGCTGTGTTTGGGATTGCATTTTTGCAATTGCTTATGATTAATCTTCCCAAATTAAGTAAAATCTAGTTAAAGTGTTGAAGAAGGTAATTTGGTCTAGTGGTATGAAAATTCGAGTTTGTGTTAAACATGTGTACATAATATATGCATTCTGAGTATGTGGTTTAAAATTGTCACCTTATAAATGAGGCTGTGATGACCAGTTTATAATATCTATGAGAAGATTGAGCAAAGTGATCTACTGTATCTTGGGGGCGATTCTCTGGCTGTCTTGTGTTGAATTCGATTTGTTTGTCTTTTTCCGACACTAATTCAGCCGAGAATTTGCAGCCATTGCAGTTAATTCCTTTGTTTTGATACTTCTGTAGACCTGAGCCTGTTCATTATCATTGCTGTTTCTATATGCATTGATACATGATTGATTTTTTGAACACAAATTAGAGAAATTTTACTTATGATTTATTATATTTAGTTTTAATCTTAACCTTACAAATTATTAGATTGAATTGATTTTCTCAACCTCACTGTTGACGGTACTCGAGTCTTTCAGATCAAACGCTAAATAATCGATTTGTTCTGTCAAATTTGATTTGTTGCCTCACTTTTCTGATTTGTTTTTGCTCTCTGGTGAGAAAACAATACGTATTTAGTGAACTGAACCATTGTCTCTGTTTGATTTGGTTAGTTATTGAGGCATGTGAGATTGTATTTGAACTTTGGAATGTATAGTTCATAATGACAGAGTCGATATAATGGTTAGAGAATTCGTGCTATCCATTGTGCTTCCACTTGCTCATATAGTCATATGTTGATAGCTATGGAAAAGATCAAACATTTGGCTTTTATCCATCAAATGGTTAGGGAATTCGTGCTATGCAAGGGTAATACGGAGTGACATACGGAGTATAGTAGTATATGTTTGTCGCCATGTACCTTTTTTTGATAACATAGAGTTGATTCAATTTATGTCAAATTATTGAATTTTGACGCTTCTATTAATTCATGTTACTTTAAAGTGTTTCGAAGAAAGTTTCATTAGATTAATTCAACAATATAAAATCTTATTTAATACTAACTTTACTACGAGTATAAACTATAAACTACTAAATTTAAGAAAATCTTTACTTGATATTATGAAAACAATTTAGAAAAAGCAACTAAACAAGATTGCGAGTTTATTAACGAACTTTTTGAATTTTTATTAGCTTTAAATTCTTAGAAAGATGGTACTCCGTATAACATGTTTTAATAGTAAAATGGATAATATTGTGTAATTTTGTATTGAAATTTTAAAATTTGTAACTATGACTAAGGGTGTGTTTGGTAGAGAAGTTTATGGGAGCTTATGAGAGCTTATAGGAGCTTGAGCTTATGATTTTAATAAGTTTCAAGTAATAGCTTATGAAAATCATAAGCTCTAGAAAAATAAGCTACTTTTAATAGCTTATGAAAAAAAGTAGAGCTTATGAACTAGAAAATAAGCTCCAGCTAGTTTACCAAACACTTATAAAAAATAATAAGCTCCAGCTACCAACTAAAAAAATAAGCTTCAGCTCCAGCTCTAGTCCATAAGCTCCAGCTCCAGCTCCAGCTATAAGCTCCAGCTAGTTTTATCCAAACACACCCTAAGGGTGTGTTTGGCGTGTAGCTTATTGGAGCTTATGGAAGCTTATGAGAGCTTGAGCTTATGATTTTAATAAGCCCCAAGTCATAAGCTTCGTTTGGTAGACAAAAAAAGTAGAGCTTATGAAAATCATAAGCTCTGAAAAAATAAGCTACTTGTAGTAGCTTATGAAAAAAAGTAGAGCTTATGAACTGAAAAATAAGCTCCAGCTAGTTTACTAAATATTTATAAAAAATAATAAGCTCCAGCTACCACCTTAAAAAATAAGCTCCAGCTACAGCTCCTGCTATAAGCTCTAGCTCCAGCTACTTTCGTTCAAACACACCCTAAAGAACTATATAATCCAACTCATATTCTAAGTGAATATCATTATTATTTTTAAATTTAAATTTAAAGTATGTAACTCATGGCCATACTGTCTATTATATAAAAATAAAATATTAATTAATAAGTAATTAAATAAATGGTAAAATGTATTGAATTACTAAATCACCCTTTGCCTCTCAGTTAGCAGATAGTGAACGTAGAAGGGCTTCCACAAAACACTAACTGAGCTAGTGTTTGGGGGCAAAGTAAAAGAAACTCATACAACCAAGAAATGAGGCATCGGAGGGGAGGTTTTTAAGGGCGGTTGCCGTCCTCCGTTTGCCCCTAAAAATCAACAACCCTTTTTTAAAAATCAACTTTTGAGTTGACGAATGATGCAATAAAGACGATAATAATAATAATTAATAATGATAATAGTACTCCGTAATAGTAATAATTGGAGGCGGTGATGATGAAATTTTGCTGGTGGGTTGTATGAGTAAATCAGCAAAGTTTGAGATTACCCGTAACTTGGCGGGGCAATATTTGCAGCCATGGCGGTTGTATCCTCTTTGCTTTGATCGATTATTAACTAATCTGAGCCTCATAAAGTTTGCATTTCTTTTGATATTGTTACTAGTTAGTGTATTTGTATCAATAACAACTGCTACTTACCAGCACTGGTATCAATGACAATTGTTATTGTTAATAGCAAGTGTGTTTGTATAAAATAGGGATGTTACAGAGGGTGGTTGCCCCTTTTTACTAAAGGCCATGATTGCAAGATTAAACAACCTTCATCCCTTTACAGATTCACATATCTCTATCTCTATATATATTGTTTGATTTCTTTTGTAAAAAGGACAATATAGGATTTGAACCTCATTTCTCATTTTGTTTTCTATCTAAATAAATCTTCATTGCCTTCGTTTTTTAAATTCTTTTGTAAAGAGGGATTTGGTTTGATAAGGCAGTTGTTTTTCAAAAGTAATCACCCGAGTCTAAGGCAAATATATTTAGATCGTAAACAGTTAGCTAGCTGTGGTAGCGAGCCATAAAGTATTGGTCAAATATAAGTAATTACTTCTGTTTGCTATCATTTTCTACAGGCTCACTTAAGAAAATCGGACAAGTCTGTGAGTGGTTTAACCTAATGAACTTTGGGTTTTCACTGGTTTAATTCATATTTCCAAAATTCTTCGCTCAAACTTTGGGTTCGTCAAACCTTCTCCCACAAAAAAAATTAGGGTTCGTCATCATTGTCTTGATTGTCTCACGATTTCTGTCTTCCTTCGCAGCTTTGCTCCTGGAGGTGGCCATGAACGCTTATCTACTGATTTGGAAGGTGATTCCTTTTTATAATCTTGATTGTAATTGTTTAACTGATAGTGCCATTAACTGCTATTGCTATTCTGATATATGCCAACTGACTTAATATCGAACATGTAACTTCCTTTAGTATATATACTTTGTAGCTTACCTCAACAGCTGAATGTAATAAAATGCCAGACTAAAAGTAGTAAAGGATGTGTATGTAAAAACTCAGATTTACCCTTTCATTATACATTAATCAAACACATAAATGACAGATTCTGTAATATGTTCTTCGAAATAACAAAATTAATATACTGTAAACATTGGAGTATATGCTTGAAAATCTTTCATTCTGAAGTTGGTGTATGTGTAAAGATGCTGATATTTTTTTGTGTTGTTGCATTTTCACAGCTTACTGAAGATGTGATGGTTAAATATGTATGCTTCCGGTCACCTCCGTATTATTTGCAGCCATGGTGACTGATTACACGCTTCTGATGCGAAAATATTGTACTCATAATGATGATGTCTTTGAAATGGCAGCCACTAAACGGAATTGTAATTGTTGCTTTTGTGAATTGTATGATTATGATTATGATTTGCAAATATTTGCAGCCTTATGTTAGTGTTTTTATAATTGTTGCTTTTGTGAATTGTATGATTATGATTTCATCTTTGATTTTGGTGGTTAATGTATTGTGTTGCATCTTTGATTTTGGTGGTTAATGTATTGTGTTGTGCAAAGTTAGCTTTGTCTATCGTCATGTCGTGTAGAAAGAAACAGAGGATAGGCAACCGTAGTGGTACTAGGCCCGGAGATTCTTCTGTTGTTTATGGTGTCAGTACCGTGTTTCCGAGTTTGTCTTCACGGAAACTCCTGTTTCTACTTACGTTTCGCGTTCTTAGATCGCTATTTAGCTTCAATGCAGTTGGTAGATATGTATGTACCGAAATCACATGCGCTCTATGCATTGTGCTTTGCTAATATTCTAATTTGATTGTTCATATTATCAGGATACTTTGCTGCTGCTTAAGTGCTTTCTATGATAAGGTATCAATATTCCTTCTGTTTTATACTTTTCAGTTTCTATAACTGTTACTTTTTGACTTACCTACTTTCACTCTAACTGACATTTTTAATTTATTGTTAAACCAACAGAAACTAACAAACATTACAGACAAAGGTGACACACAGGAAGCCCAACCAAAAAGAGAAAAAGACTATCAAATGAAGATAATCCGCTCTGTACATAATATGTTTTGAAGCAACGACAGTCTCCACCAGAAGAATATTCATCACTTTTGTATGAAAAATCAATCAAAAACTAAGAGCCTTTTTGGCTTGCAGTTTAACAACTTAGTATCACATTTTTTGTAGTAACCCTATGATGACACAATGAACGCTTCAGGAGCAATGTATGATCATTATTGTATTGTATATAAGTATCTGTATGATCACTGTTTGATCATATCGTATCTTTTGCATGTTGCACACTGTAAACACAAATACGGACACAAATAACCAAAACGCGGAGTAGATGCAGTAAATGATGGTACCTTTTTGACCATAGAATACTTTGTCATTTAACTGAGTGTATAATGAATAGCCATCAAAACAATCGTAGACAATTCTTAGCAGCGAAGCGCGTGCCTCTTAATCTTGTTATAAACAAATGATAACATATAAGTATTATTCTTATCAGGTGACAAAGGTTTTGGAACTGGAACATTATCTGTAAAGAGGGTCTTAGTGTGCAATTAGGTTAATAGTTATCAAATACTATGTTGGTCTTGTATGTGGAACCAGAGTACATTGTTAAAACTTAAATCCATGTTTATTCACGGATCTTCGCCTTTTATATTAGCAAAAAAGGGTAAAATGATGGTGTTGAATTATATTTTAATACAACTCGGCCCAAACTTTTAGTTAAAGTATTGAGCCGAATCCGACATGCATATATTATACAAATTACAAAGGGCCTATTGATACAAGAAGATAATATAAAATTCGCGCTTCGCTGCGAGGTAGTTTTGATTGGTTAACAGTCGATTAGTCGGTTAATTGAACGATATCAAAAACGATTAACAATAGGGTAATTGGACGTTTAAAAATAAATAAATGAAAAAAGAAGATATGAAGTAAGGTCAAAAGTTCAAACGAGAACCACAAAAAAGGCGAAAACTGCGAGAACTGCGAGAACTTTTAATTTACAACGATTTTAACATGCGAGTAGATTGAAATCAACCTTAAATGTTGATGGAGAGTAAGAAGGAACATAAAACAGTTTGAAAAAACGTATATATTCCGTATATAATCAAATATATAGCATGTAATTTGTGGTAATGAACATATGTTTGTTCATGATATGCGCATTAAATAACATTTGCATTTAATTTGTTGCATTCAAATGCATAAAAACTATGAAATTAAAAAGTTCTGGCAGTTCTCACCTTTTTTGTTGTTCTCGTTTGAACCTGCCCCAGTAAGTAAAAAGGGAAAGGAAAATAGGTGTTAATAAACATTAAACAAATTTATTTATTTTTAAGTATACAAAATGATGATCAAAATAACTCTCTAAACAAACATGGACTTGCTATTGTTCATAGGGGTCAGATGGGAAAAATACCTTCACCCCTTTTAGTATATGTTTATAATTTATAATATAACTAGTTGTTTAACCCTCGCTTCTCGCCGGGGGTTCGATTTTCAATGTATTTTATTGCATTTGGTTTGTAAAATTATTTCGTTGCTAAAGAATGATGTCGTTGAAGCGCAACTCGAGTCGAACTAAAAGGTATAACCCGTGAAAGATTTAAATGTTATTTTAAATTAACAATATATGTCCATCTCCGCGTTTAGCTATGTAATTATCAACTTTTAAAAATTTAACGCAAAATCAACGTGTATGAAAAGTAACCCAAATATTTAGCGTTTTTTTAAAAACGTCCGTTTTGCGTATAGTTAGTGACATTGTGTTCCTAAAATTATTTCGAGTTTAACGATGGTGTCAGAAAAATTTATCTCGTTGCGAGCGAGAAGATATGACCCGTTGAATATTTGGGTGGAGTTTATTTAAGATTTTTTATGAAAACGGTTATTTGACACTTTACCCCCTGTTTGGGGGTCGATTTGAATATTTGAAAAAAGTGTGGGGGTCTTTGTTGGTGTAGCGAAATTTACTTAGAATTAGAACTAAAAAAGGTGAAAGGACGAAAATGCCCTAGTTACTATTCACCATTTTTGTCTGTTAGATAATAATAATAATAATAATAATAATAATAATAATAATTCATTTTCATTTTTCTTTTGTAAGCAAGGAAACCCCTCTATGCAGGGGCGGATGTACTTTATTCGGAGTGGTTGCACGGGACACCACTCAAATACACGATATAGTGGAAAATTTTGGGGGTTTTTAACTAGTGATACTAGTGGATAGTGTAAATTTTTTTGTGTGACACCATTGAAATAAGCCATCGAGTAGAAGTTTTTTTTTTTTTTTTTTTTTTAACCGGTGACACCAGTGAGTATCAATCCTAAATCCACCACTGCTCCTATGAACGAGCACATTGGCTCCCCTCATTTTTATTTTTTCATTATAACCAATCTGTAATCTAAAACACATAGTATATGCAACTAACAAGGTTGGAGAACTTGAATCTCGAGATCTCGTTTAGACATTTTTTGGGACATCTCGGCATCTCGGAATAATCTCGGGGAGATATCGGACGTTGACATTTTAGTGCTTTTAGTATAAATTTAGATATAAAAATAAAAATACAATATATGTATATTTATATACATTATTACGATATTTTATAGAAAAATCGGAAAAATGAGTGAGAAATTACGAGAAATTATGAGATTTTACGAGAAAATCTGAGAAATGAGCAAGAGAATTCGAGAAATCGTGGTTTTGACCAAATTTGACCCTGTTGACTAATCTCGGAAGATTGACATCTCATCTCAGTTGCCTTCTAAAAATGAGATATCGGGGAAAAGTAAGGAGATTTACAACACTGGCAACTAACAAGATTATTAACATTGTCTCAAAGTGAAGTTTGAACATTCAACCTCATTATTGACGACTTCATTGAATAACGCTATATTCATGGCGCTTTCATAGAGAGTATATCAACAGTGGCGGAATATAGAGTACTCAGGAGGGGGTACCCGCTCCATCTGGATTTAACGGGACAAAAAATTTTACACTGAAAAATTAAAAATTTTACTAAAAAATAAGGTTTTTTTTTTTTTTAGTGTTACTCCTGCTGCGAATGAAATATTTATTAAATTTTTACATCCGCCCTATCTGTACTCGAGTTCAAGTTCCGCCACTATATATCAATCCACGAATTTACACACCAAGAAATATTGGATGATAAAAATAAGATCACAAATAAGTTTTTAATCAACTATTCCCTTACAAAAACAAATGGAATGAAGAATAATACTAAGGGCTCGTTTATTTTATATTTTTATCAAATTATGTTGTCAGAATTATGAACGTTTGAATAATTGAAATTATAAAATTAACATATGAAATAATTCATACTAGATTCGTAATCCTCTATAACCTTTTAATATACGCAAGTTAATAAATTTAGTTACTATTTTGATATAATAAAACAATAATAAAAAATTATTATTATTAATACTTTATGTAAAAAATACGAGTATCACGTTTACAAAAATTACATTATACGGATATGTACATAATCAAAGGAACCATTATAAAATCTAACAACCTTTTAACATATGTACTTTCAGTAAAATTATTTATACTAGATTCATAAATTATTTACGGAGTATAACTTTTGAATACACCCATAATAGTAATAGCAATAATAGTAATAGTAATAATAATAATAATAATAATAATAATAATAATAATAATAATAATAATAATAATAATAATAATAATAATAATAATAAATTATTTACGGAGTATAACTTTTGAATACACCCATAATAGTAATAATAATAATAATAATAATAATAATAATAATAATAACAACTAGTAGATTGGGCTCACGCTTTGATGCGGGTTGCATTACTGAATAGCTATTTCTTGCGTAGATTGAAATGGATTAAATAATGTCGCGCTATGTTTAGTATGTACATTTTGAGAGAAATTTTTTAATAAAATTCTATACACGTTTACAAATTTTGTTTAATAAAACTCTACATGTGGATCACTTAATATATGAATCACATCCAGAGATATAGGGAAACTAACACTTTGTATTCGTATTTGCAAAAACAATAGTATCTTCACTATTCTTTAATTTATGAAAAATGTTAAAGGTATCTTCTAAGGTAGGGTTGTAATTGAAATCGTTATAATTGGGTTCTCTTTTGAACCCCTAAATTTATATCTGAAAAACTTCCTCCTCTGTCCTATATCTTGTCGCCGTCATTACAAGCTTATCTCGCCTTCATCAGCACTATATGTATATACAGAAGCAAAAACGGCTCACGCATTTTTACGGAAAATGATTTCGTTGGATAACTAAAATGTTGTTTCGGTAGTATATATGACTCGCACGTTGCAACAAATAATGAATTATGAAAATGTTCTTATTAATGTATAAGTCGTTTTCTTACAAATAAATAAGCTAATATAGTAATATATATTGATGAACTAAAATTTCGTAAACAAATTTGAAGATCCTTTTGTTTCTATTTCTCAAATTAGTTTTCATGGTATATTACTTGAAGTTATTATAATTTAAACTTACATTTATTTGAGAAAACTTTTCATTTGTAACTCAATCATCTTTTGTTTGGAATTATGTAAAAATTCTAAAAAAAAAAAAAAATTCAATGCACATTATATAAGGAGTATCTCATATTTGTGATTTTTATATAATTTAATAAAATAGAATGCCAAAATATGATTATGTTGATTACTTTTTCAAGTACTGCAGGTTATTAAATATTTTAATATAAAGTACTACCTAAACTTCATTTCTCCATTATCTACATTTCAAGCCTAAGAGAGGGATAACGCCCACGGGTAATGGGCACGGGTTCTATATACCCGTGACCCGTTCGTCAGGTTGTTTTTTGTTCGTTGAAACCTGTTACCCACCCGCGGGTAAAAAAGTGTCGCCCATGCCCGTTACTCGCGGATACCCGTGACCCGCGAGTAATAATAATATACTACTTCGTTATTTTTTTTAGAAATTTTAAGAAATTTTATTAATTATAAAATTTATGTACAATTAACATGTGTAAAATGACGTGAAAGTCAAGTTTTACTTATATGCAATATTATATTATTAATCATTATTTCATTACAACTAAAATTCCTTTTAAATTGATAATTGTATGTAAAAACTCGCGGATATTTTATTTATTTATTTTTTTTTAAAAAGTCTCATGAATTTAGCGGATCGGATTTTACCCGTGACGGGTGGTGTAGCGACCCGACAAAATCGTCATTGACGGCGCCGTCTACTTAGGTCCCGTTACGTGGTCGTAAGTCCTTAAGGTGACGTTTGACCAAAAATATGTCGCATTCATTTCAAATGTAAAGGACGTTTCAAGTTTACAAAAGTAGTTCAACGACTAGTTACATTACAATGTTTAACGTACAATTCAAACCTATGCGACACAATTTAAAAGCAAGTCAAGGGCTCCAAATATGCATGTATACTCGACATCCAAGCAAGTATCAAAAAGAGTGCGGAAGCATGTATCATATAGCATTCAGGGACCTGAGAAAACATAGAGAATCTGTCAACGAAAACGTTGGTGAAATCATAGGTTTAGTAAATGAGTATGTAAGTAAAATAAGTTGAACCACAAGTTATAGTATAAGTCGATTTTCCGAATCGTTTGAATTCCATAAGTATTGTTGTTTACCGAGCACCCAATTATCAAAGCTTAACCGTATCATTTACCTCAGCATAAAAGTGTTAGAACATACACCATACCAGAATATATTTCATTCGCTTAACGGTAGCGAACCGTCCGAATGAGTGTTAGTCAAACCCGTATGGATCCACACAACATAGTCTCGCTTACACCATCTGATGTAATTAATGATAATTGAATTGAGGGTTTTCGTTCAAACTCGTCCGTATCTTTGTATTCGTATTCGTCTTCGATGTATAAAAGTATGAAAGGTATATATACATATGAAATGTATATAAGTATGTAACGTATATGTTTCTCAGCCCACGATTTAAAAATATAAAAGTTGTTGAAAAAGTGGGACTATGATCTCACCTCGAGTGCACGAGTATAAAAGTACTTCACAAAGTAAACGTGTGCATGAAAGTTGCTTAGCCTTGACCTAAACAAGTAAGTTGTATCAATTTACCGGTTACGACACAAGGTCGGGTGAAATGTGTTCAATTAGTCCTATGACTCGTTACGACTCGATTATATAGCATGTGAATCAATTTGTCAAGTTTCATGCAAGAATCAATTATAAAATAAGATTAGAGCGATTGCATAAGTGTTTTGTTAAGTTTGACTAAAAGTCAAACTTGGTCAAAGTCAACGAAAAAAGTCAATGGGGTCGGGTCGGGTCCCGAACTATTTTCATGAGCTTAGAAATCATATATGAGCATGTTGTCCAAGTTTCATGTTGATCGGGGGTGTGTAGCATAGCAAACATTATTCAAAAATCGACAAAATTGGACAGACCACTTTGGCGCGCCGCGCGGGTATATGGCGCGCCGCGCCATTACCTGTGCAGAGAATTCTGGCAGTTTTCACACTCAAGCACGAATCCAACTTCAAATACTCATAAATCCTAAACCGTAAACATCCAAAACAAGTATCTTGTATCGTTGGAAAGGTATTTTGACAAGGAATACAACTAACTACTTTTCACCAAGCAAAAACATCAATTACAATAACCGAAAACTCGTCAATTGATCAATAAAGGTTTATTTTCAAAGTTCAAGTTCATCAAATGCATTTTAAGTTTCGGGAATCCAATTCACACATATGATATGCCGTTTGAAGGTAATGAAACGTGCATTACAACTAAACACTTACTAACAACATTTCATGGCATCCAAAGTATCAAAAGTTCATTTCAAGTTCATCAAACCCTAATCAAGAATCACAAAATCAATAATCATGTTAACGCAAGGTTTTCATATCATCCAACATACCAAAACGAAACTAACGATGCTAGTAACACTTTTAACACAATGGGTTTAACATCTAACAACATTTAATCAATCAAAATCAAAGATTAAACTAACCCATTTCAAGTGTTCATGCTAGTTACACCAAATAACAAGATCGAGCATACAAATTACATACACGACATCACAATGAGCCATAGACACTAACTAACATCATTTCAAGTCAAAAACACGAATTTAGAGAAATCTAGAGTTTTAGAAATGTTACCCAAACGAGATGAAATTGGTACCAAAATGTAGAGGATGAAGAGAGGATCACGAATATGTAATTTGTTTTGATGTTGGCCTCCTAGATCGAATTTAGATGATGATTGAATGAATTGGGTGTTATGGTTGTTCTTGCAACTAGAGAGAAAAGGAGGAGAAAGGAGGTGGAAGGTGGATGGAAATGAATGGATGAGAATGGTGGGTTGACTAGTTGACCTAGTCAACTAGTTTGCCCACTTGACAGCTTCGGTCCCTCAAGTTTCAAAGCGGGTGCGTGAATTAACCGAACGAATATTTTAAAAACGCTAAAGTAACCGAGAGATGTTATAATTAAATAACAGAAATATTAAGAACGTTAGTTAACGAAAACTACGAATTTAAATAACGAAAGATATTATTAAAAAAAAATAGTGTTAAAAATAAATTTTAACGGAAAAACGCGGGATGTTACAGGTGGTATGTACCGGGTAGTATGTACCCCGCGACCCACCCATGACCCGTTAACGGGTATAAGTTTTTTACCCGTACCCGTGCCCGCGGGTAAGATTTTATGATTTTACCCGCTCATCACCTCCATTGACTTTCGAAGCAGAATAAAAAATTATGATTGACAAAATTCCACGTGTTTTTAACATTGTACTCCGTATCTTAAGTTTTATATGATTGCAGAATAAAATTAGCTAGATATCACTTAATATTGTAGCAACCATGGCTCAACCAATTTGTTAGACCACCTTGAAACTCTAGTGATTACTTAAGTACATGTACGTAGACCATTTTGATCCACCACACCCCACTCTGTTCATCTTCTCGATCATCCCTGTTACCTTTTTAAAAAATCTAATCTTCTCCATCTCATCTTCCCTATTACCATCTTCCCTGTTACCTTTGTTTAGAATTTTAATCTTCAAATTTATAGAGCTTAGAAGACATTTTTCTCTTCATCAAATTATAAAAAAGTTACCAATCGACGCCCTCAAACCTTCACCTTGAGACACCACCTTCCACAACCACTCGACCACCGTCTCCGTCAACCATATTCCGGCGACTACTTCCGGAAACTACCTTCATTTCAAGTCGCCGCCTTCAAGTGCTTCTTCTCCGGCCACGTCGTCCCCTACACTGCAATTTACGACCACCATCAACAATATGTAGTTGCGGTTCAGATTTATGACGACGCGTCAGGTGGCGTACGGATGCGGGATTAGGTTTGTTGGGTTCGTAAAAATATTTTGCGTTTAATGGTGATGGTGGTGTAGTCTAGTTTGTCCAGAAACGAAGTCAATCGAGGTGAAATGTTTTTGGTGGTGGTGTATTTTAAAGGGAGAGAGAGAGAGGAGAGTATGTGGTTGTTTTGATGATTGTAAGACTGTTTCGAGTGTGATGTCAGAAGCGAATGTGTTCTTTTTGGTGAAAAAGTAGATTTTTAGCTGTGATTGTACTTGATCCTCGTTAACCCAAAATGTCAAGTTTTTGTGTCAAATATTTGGAGAGTGAGGTGGTAAAATCTGATTTGAAATTAAGTGGAAAAAATAAATTAAATATAAATATAAAATGGCAAAAACTTGTGATTGGCTCAACCAAATCTCACTCCACCGTCAAAAAATCAACTAACCTTTGTTGGCGTCAAAAATTGACGCAGGGTTAACAGGCTTCAAAAGCGTCAGACTCATCCACCTCATCTGACGAATTATTTCTGACGCCGAGTTAGTACCGGTCTAATTGGAAAACAGGAGTTTTAGCTATCAGTTTTTTTAACTGATTTTCTATCATAAAAAAGGGGAAAAAATAAAAATAAAATAGAAAGTGGGTCAGGTTTAATGTCGTTTTTATGAATAAAAAAAAAGGCAAAATGCTACACTGTAACAGTAAAATTGAGATATGTGGCGGGTCCGAATTGAGTTTCAATTTACGCGATTTAATATATAATAATAATAATAATAATAATAATAATAATAATAATAATAATAATAATAATAATAATAATAATAATAATAATAATAATAATATAGAAATTAGTAATATAAAAAAATACGGATAATATTAATAAAACATGTATTTACAAAAAGTTTATATTTCATTTGTATTATATTTGTTATGCAAATATGAGAAGCTATTTTCTGATTTGTGAATATATAGACAAAAGAAGACGTTATTTTATCCTATATCCTCATAAAATCAAACAATCTGCATAATATACATCTGCGAGTGTGGAAAAAAGACATGATAAAATCTACATACTGAAAAACAAACAACCCCTAAAATACCCTTAACTTGTGTCTTACACAAATTTTCTATATAATTATTAAAGGGTATTTTAAAAAAACAGTATTAATTTGTGATTCACTTGTAAAATGAGAAGTGAATGTATCCTTATGAGGCTTTCAATGATACAATTTAGCTCGTAAAAATGTTCATACGAGGTATTCAAAGATCTCTCATTCTCGTTCGATAATACTAACCTTAAAAGTCATGCCAAACTGGATCCCTCTGAAATCGTGGTAACGATCGAGGTTGAAAACATGCCAGTATGGTCATAGTCTGTTTTTGATGCTAATATTATGATACAATCATCTTTCACAGGTGATTTAGATTGTGGTTCTACTAATTTGGTTGAATATGAGAAAGTGCAATTTGTCGATTCAGGTGATGAGCCAAATGTTGGTGAGTTCTGTGAATCTGGATGAAGTTGATCAAGTGCCTATTAATGTCGAATCTTATGATGAGCCAAATATTATTGTGTTGCCATGTAATCCCACTTTGGTGCAATTATCCCAGACACCATTGTACAAAGGATGTTTAAGTCGTGTGTTTAGCTTCTACCATGTCGGTTTTTGACTCGATTAACATCCTCGATAAAATTGAGGAAGATATTGTTCCGACCCCTAAGGCTATATGAGGCTTTGAATAGTTCTTTGCCGGCTGTGAATAATCCTTATAGGCTTTTAATGAAATGCTATATATAATAGCCAGGGAAAATGTTCCGAGTATTCTTATTAATTTGAATAACCCTCTCAAGATCTCGGTTAATACCAAAAAAAAAAACAAAAATGAAGAAGGCTAAATAAAATGGTTGGAATGTAAAAGTTCTCGAAATTCATCAAAGATATGTGATCGCGTGTTGGATTTCTTCGTTTATTTGTAGTTCTTGTAGTGATCTCTCGTATAGTTTAATGTTTTAGTTGAGCTTGTAGTTCGGGTTTGTTTATATTTGTTGGGGGCTTCATCTTCTGGATAAAGATTTCTTTCGGTTATTGTAAGTTTTCTGTTTTTTCCTCTTGTATTTTTCGGCCGAAGTTGTTTTTTAAGTGTCTTTATTTCTATATGAGTGTTCATAGTAGTGATTCCAGGATTGTAACTCAGTGGGTCTCGAATTTTTTTTAAGTACCAATTATATTAGATTGTTATTTTATTGATAGTTTACTTTAAAAAAAATTAGAAATTCGAAAAATTTATGAAATTCGAGTAGTATAATTTAGCGGTGTTCTATACAATTTAAAAGAAAAACTATAGATTTAAAAAATATACGGGGTCATAAATTTAAATTTAATAGTGTCCTATAAAATTTACAAAATATTTTCTAATAAAAAATTTCAAACTAGCGGTGTCCCGTAAATCTTGGGTGTATACTTGGAATCTCGTTTAGTGTTCATTATTTTATTTTATGTAAAGAAAAGAAAAATGCCAGAAAGAAAAAAAGAAATAAAAGAAAAAGTGCGGCTGTGCGGACTATTTAAGGAGCGAATTAGGGGCAAAATTAGGGTTACGTTTACACAAACAACTTGGATCGGAGAATGAGGCCCGGCGAGAAGAATAAAAAGGTTTCTGAGGGTGGTTGCCCTTCTTCCGGCCGATGATTTCATATACTTGCTCTAAATCAACAACCCTCGTTCATTCATACAATGTATCTGTATGTATGTATATGTATATATATATATATAGAGAGAGATAGAGAGAGATTAAATTACTTGTGGATATATATATATATATATATTTTGAACGGCAATTACTTTATGAAGTGAATTACTCGTGGATATGAACAGAATGGATTAGAAAAAGATGTGTTTTGTTATATTTAATGGAGGTGATCTATGTACACCACTTATGATCTATGTACACATATTCGTATTCTTCTTCTACTTCCCTTTATTAGTTTATTACCCCTTTCGCTCCCAATTTAATCATATATATAAGAGGCAGTGATGATATTTATCTATTTAATGATCCAAGTTGTTAAACGGGCAAGCTCTAGTATCTGGTCTGTAGCTTGGCTGGGCAATTTCAGAGGATGGTGAAGTACTTCGCAACCTTTTGTTATTGCAGCCATGGCGGATTAATCCTCTTGCCCTGTTCGTAAACAGATCTGAGCCTCCTTTATAAACTTATATTTTAATTTTAATAAAACTTTTTAGTATTTCTTTATGTTCAAATTGTGTGATTGTTACTTGGCTAAAAAGTTTTGGATTTTTAGTTGAAACATGCTATAGACTGATTACAGGCTAGTTGTATTTTAAATTATAAAAGTCTAGATCTTGTTGTTACTGATTATTACTCAACTTTAACTATGCATTGTTCTTACTGCATTGTTGTTTCTTACAGTAATAAGTTAGGCTCTTATATGTAGAAATCCTTTAAATCTGGTGCTTAAAGGAATTTGTTTAGATGCTTTGTCATATGAGGACACTGGTGGCTGCAATTAAACCAGTATTGCATCTGAGGTGTACCCTATGTCATTGAGGATGCACCTCAATGATATGGGTTGTATTATCTCTTTTTCTGATCCACCCATTGTAAAATATTTCTGTAAAATTATTATAGCCAACAATTTTTAAATATAATAATATTTTGACATTTTTATATCAGATTAAACAAAGTTTGCTGCTTCACTACTTCAGTCAACACCACTGCTGCTTTGCATTTTGAAGTTTGTACATTTGAAAACTTACTTGTGTTTCATGGGCTTAATCTGTTATTTATGTACCGGGAATTGAACAAGATATGTTATAGCTTTAAGGGCTAAATGTTACACATGTGAACTTAATTCAGGTTATGGAGGATTTTGATATACTTGTTGATGTGTAATGGTTATTAGAAGCGTTATGGCTCGTTTTTTTGTTAAGTTTATTTAAAATAATGATGTTTTTGAATGATGAGATGCAGTTGATCCTTCCGCAATTAGGAGGAAAATGTTCATACCAATAAAATTCTTTTATCGTTCAACTTAAGACTCATCGTGGTGTGGATTTTATTGTGTCTAATGTTCATGTGTCATTATGTCAACCCAATTGAAAGTGTGAATCACATCTATCCTATTGGGTGTTGCGAAGAAGCGTTTGAAGTCTTGTATGTGGTCTTCCAACCTATCTATCTTATGTGTTTATGGCAACTTGTAGATTAACTTATGTGCGGGTGTGCGGACTATTTAAGGAGCGAATTAGGGTTAGGTTTACACAAACAACTTGGATCGGAGAATGAGGCCGGCGAGAAGAATAAAAAGGTTTCTGAGGGTGGTTGCCCTTCTCTCGGCCGATATACTTACTCTAAATCAACAACCCTCGATCATTCATACAATGTATATGTATATGTATATGTATATGTATATGTATATGTATATGTATATGTATATGTATATGTATATGTATATGTATATGTATAGAGAGAGATTGAATTACTTGTGGATATATATATATATATATTTTTTTTTGAACGGCAATTACTTTATGAAGTGAATTACTCGTGGATATGAATAGAATGGATTAGAAAAAGATGCGTTTTGTTATATTTAAGGGAGGTGATCCTATGTATCGCATTCTTCTTCTACCTCCTTTTATTACCCCCTTTCGTTCCCAATTTAATCATATATAAGAGGCAGTGATGATATTTATCTATTTTCCGATCCAAGTTGTTAATAGGGCGAGTTCAAGCGATGGTCTGTAGCTTGGCTGGGCAATTTCAGAGGATGGTGAAGTACTTCGCAACCTTTTGTTATTGCAGCCATGGCGGATTAATCCTCTTGCCCTGTTCGTAAACAGATCTGAGCCTCCTTTATAAACTTATATTTTAATTTTTATAAAAATTTTTAGTATTTCTTTATGTTCAAATTGTGTTATTGTTACTTGGCTAAAAAGTTTTGGATTTTTAGTTGAAACATGCTATAGACTGATTACAGGCTAGTTGTATTTTAAATTATAAAAGTCTAGATCTTGTTGTTACTGATTATTACTCTTAACTTAAACTTCATAAGGCATTGTTGTTTTTTTGATTTTTAACTATGCATTGTTTTTACAACATTGTTGTTTCTTACAGTAATAAGTTAGGCTCTTATACATAGAAATCCTTTTAATCTGGTGCTTAAAGGAATTTGTTTAGATGCTTTGTCATATGAGGACACTGGTGGCTGCAATTAAACCAGTATTGCATCTGAGGTGTACCCTATGTCAGTGAGGATGCACCTCAATGATATGGGTTGTATTATCTCTTTTTCTGATCCACCCATTGTATAATATTTCTGTAAAATTATTATAGCTAACAATTTTTAAATATAATAATATTTTGACGTTTTTTTATCAGATTAAACAAAGTTTGCTGCTTCACTACTTCAGTCAACACCACTGCTGCTTTGCATTTTGAAGTTTGTACATTTGAAAACTTGCTTGTGTTTCATGGGCTTAATCTGTTATTTATGTACAGGGAATTGAACAAGATATGTTATCGCTTTTAAGGGCTAAATGTTACACATGTGAACTTAATTCAGGCTATGGAGGATTTTGATATGCTTGTTGATGTGTAATGGTTATTAGAAGCGTTATGGCTCGTTTTTTGTTAAGTTTATTTAAAATAATGATGTTTTTGAATGATGAGATGCAGTTGATCCTTCCGCAATTAGGAGGAAAATGTTCATACCAATAAAATTCTGTTATCGTTCAACTTAAGACTCATCGTGGTGTGGATTTTATTGTGTCTAATGTTCATTTGTCATTATGTCAACCCAATTGAAAGTGTGAATCACATCTATTGCGAAGAAGCGTTTGAAGTCTTGTATGTGGTCTTCCAACCTATCTATCTTATGTGTTTATGGCAACTTGTAGATTAACCGTAATGAAGTGGACGTCACATTGAACTTTAGTTTAAATGTCACTGGCTCAACTGGTGTCCATCTCCTTAGAGAGTTTATGTTGTAAATGGTGTTGTGGGTTGGCAGTTTTCTCTTTATTGTTCCGTTTGTATGTTTCGATTTTGACCATGTGTTTGTTTTCTCGAGGCTTTTGTTTGTATTATTTACTCTAATCATGCTTTTACAGAAGTCTTTGTTTTGTGTTTTGTGGGTCTTATCATCCATTAAAGGTTTTTAGCATGTGTGTAGCAAGTGTAATACTTCATGTTCCCCATTTTTTCAGTTGTTCTCATTGAAGCGATTATGGCGTTGGTAAATTACATGCTCTTATAGAACCGATGATGGATTGTCAAAATCGTTGAAATACCAAAACTGGATAAATGATATTACAAATAAGAGGCGTGGACTTGTTACTCAGTAAACTAAAAACATTGATTTCTCTTAATTTAAAAGTCATTATAATCAACCCTGACCTTTTTGATCTTGTTTATTAGTTTTTGATCTTCCAATTCCAAAACAGAAACTAATCATCTTAGTATAGATAAAAACTGTTTATTTTATTTATGGATGGATATATTATATAAGGAAGTGATATATCCACATTTAATTTTAAGAAATCCATTTGACCACTATTAACTCTCATTTTGACGTCAAAGGTAAATGTGGTGATGTGGCAAGGTCAAGAAGTGGTTTTTAATGGAAAGTGTTAAATATGAGTGTTAAATTTGTGATGGGTGATGTGGTAAAATATTATTGAAAGTCGGGTATAAAATATAAATTTAATAATATATAAACGGGAAAATGACCTAAATTGACGAAAATACCCTCACATGTGCAAGGCACATGGTAGGATTGAACGGAAAATTTAACACCATTAAGTTTCAGGGTCAACCATGCAACGAATGGATAAATCGAGGTCATCAGAGTTAAAAAGATAGAAAAATGTCATCCATGCTATTTGATATAAAATTCAGGGATCAACGGCACAATTTTGTCAAAAATTAATGCTGAAATCTGATTGGTCCACAAAATTCTAACGTCTAACTTTTTTTTTCTATCAGATTGGTGACTGACGCCCCGGCGACGCCTCGTTACGGGCGTCAGGGGCGTCAGAGAGGTGAAGTGAGATGCCACCTAGATTTTTTTGGGCGTGAGAGATGTGAGGTGTTGCCCCATTAATTATGGTTTTATATTTTTACATCATTTCCTAAATGTCCTTTTAAGTATAAAATAATTTAAAATAAATAGGTGGAGGTGAGAGAATATATAAATTGTATTTTGAGAAATTTTTATATAAAATAGTTAATCTATCAATATTGAGTGTAGAAATGTCATCTCCGATTCATATATGGATGTATACGTGATTTGAATAAACATTAAAAGGGTTGTCAATTTCCTAGGACCGAACATGCGTATACTTTCATTCCCATGTATCTAACCTCTCAAAGTTCATCCAACAAATTACTAGAAATTTGCATCATGTTTTAAGGCAATGTTTCATATACCTGTGTTCAAAAACACGATTAAATAATCTTTGTTGCTTTGGCTGTGTCTATTTTTGTAAGACTATAGATAATGGTGATGCTGACGTGGAGTAGATAAGAGATTTTTTTGCTGTACTTGTGACATGGTAATGATGGGAAGTGAATTGTAATGGAGAATGTTGTTGAGAGAGTTGTAGAAGTTTGTGAGTGACGTGTTAAAATTTTCTTGATATTTGAAATGTGAATAATAAAAAGTTAGAGAGATAAATAACCTCAATCAAATCGCCGCCTCACCTTCTTTTTTCTTCCCTTATGTTTGTGGAAGGTTATTGACCAACGCACCAACATTTTATGGCCACAAACGCCACACTACAGACGTTTGTAGTGACATATCGTAAGAGATGAGGGAGACAACCGCTCATTATCTATGGTCTAAGACCACAGATAATAGGACATTTGGCCCCTACCCACTTGGACGTGTCACCACAATCGTCCCACAAACGCCTGTAGTGGGGCGTTTGTCACCATAAACGTCTCACACCTTTTACTCTAACTTCCAATTATATCTTATCACATCACTTAAAACTTTCAATAACCCTCCTAAACAACCTTCCTCATTACAACTTCCATTTTCTCCCAACTTTGCCACGTCACAATCATTCATATAAAAAAACACTTTCTTCCACTCCACATCACAATCGCCATTATTTGTGGTGCAATAGGGCAAAGAAAAACTTTTCTATCTTCATTTAGTGAACTTCTGGTGAACTTCAAAAGGACAAGTAGTATTAAATTAAATTTACTATGAAACTTAACGATTAAAACATAATAGTTTTAGTTTTATCTTCACATGATGTGTGTGAATTACTTAATGTAAAAAAAAAAAAAAAAAAAAAAAAAAAAAAAAAAAAAAACCTTTATGAGGAACAAAATCACATATTATATCTACGTTAAGTTTGTCATCATCACATTTTATAGATATTTAAAGGAAAATGATTTTTCATCTTACTATTTAAACCTATATTTCAAACTATCATTTTAGTATCATGACATGCGTTTTAAACTAATTCTATTTTCAAACCATAAATCTTGGATCTTGTATCATTATGTTATTATGTTGATAAATTTATCATAACTAAAATCTTACTTGAATCACAAAATAAAATATTATATTTTTGTTAAGTCTTGTCATCATCTCCGTATTTGTATAAAATACAACTAATTTCAAGTTTTAAAGTGAGAAAGTATGTACGTGAGAGAGAAAATGCGTTCTCGGCCACGCCCACAATACTAAGGGGTGCTTGGTTGAAAAGTGGTAATGGAAATGGGAAATGTAATGAGAATACTAACGGAATGGAATCATTATATCATAGTGTTCCTTTTATCTTAAATGTTGATTGGTACTAAAACTAATATTATGTTGTTATAAAATATCTAGATTGTGTTATAAAATATCTAGATTGGATGTTAATTTTATTATTATTATATTTCTTGCATAGTAATATTTTATACTATAAATAGACATGTATGGTAACCATTTAAGGTGTACCATTTCTCTTGAAATATCAATATCAATATTTCTTCTCTCCTTCTTCTCTCTTTTTCTCTCTTTGTTCTTATAACCATTAAAGGTAGTTATAAGCCTACTGAATTATAACACGTTATCAGCACGAAGAGCTTAGTGTAATCAAAGGATATCTCAAACGATCACGAGTCACTAATCAAGGTATGAAATTATTAATAATTTTTAGACTCGGACATATCAAATTTTGGACTACTAACATTTTGAACTACTAATTTTTATTAAGTTCTTAGTGCATTTGTATTGTTCTTATTATATGGTTGGCTCTGCCACCTAAATTATATATGGTCGACACTGTCGCCTAACTATCATTTATGTAATCTAACTTTTACTAACTTCACTAACATTTATATTTATGTTATTTAAGTTATATATGGTCGGTTATACCACCTGAATTATATTTCTGTAATCTAACTTTTACTAACTTCACTAACATTTATATTTATGTTATTTAAGTTATATATGGTCGGTTATACCACCTGAATTATATTTCTGTAATCTAACTTTTACTAACTTCACTAACATTTATATTTATGTTAATAAGACCTCATGATTGTACGCAACACGTCATTTGACAACACGGTACTTTATGTACGCAACACGTCATTTGACAACACGGTACCATGGGTCGAGATTAATTCCGATCAATACGAATACGACGGGGTCTTTATATGTTATCTAACATTTATGATTACTTATGCAATTAATCATTATTTATTTCATGCATACTAATGTTTATTCTTAAATTTAAAATTTTAAAAGTTAAAATAAAAAAATAGTTTGTATTTTTATTAAAAGTAAATCTTAAAAGTTAAAATAAGAAAAAGTAGTTTGTACTTTTATTAAAAGTAAATCTTAAAAGTTAAAATACAAAAAGTAGTTTGTATTTTTTTTAAAAGTAAATCTTAAAAGTTAAAATAAGAAAAAGTAGTTTGTATTTTTATTAAAAGTATATCTTAAAAGTTAAAGTAAGAAAAAAAGGGGATGGTAAAATGGAATAGTTTTTTGTCAAAAATGAAGTATTGAAAATGAAGTGGTCTCCTTCTATAACTAAAAAAAAAAACTTTTTTCCAAACAAAGGTAAATGAAAGTAGGACTTAATACAAGAAAAAAGTAAACATCTCCTAGACGTGATAAAATCTATCAATGATAAGTATTAGACTTGATGAGCTAAATGTGACAAAAATGTTTCAACATGTCTTATGTTAATTTTCTAAAATAAGTTATTATTATTTCGAGTTTAGCACATATACATAATATTCTTTATTATAGCATAAATAAAACACATATAAGTTGTTTCAGGTTAGGTAACCTCACATCTTAACAAACAAGATTCCATTACCATGACTTATGAGTAGATTACCATACATATAGATCCAAGAGTAGGTTGTACTTATATTATTGTTGAATGCCTGTGCATCATCAAACATGATGTCGAACTTAATTCGAATTCAAAATTCACACCAACTGTAAATCAAAATAAACGAGATCATGTCAAATAAGACATGCTCATTGATTTGGCTTTTTAAGTAGCTAAAAAGATGTTTTTTCATATTATCACGGACTAATTATTAGCATAATACATTTAGCCTACTTTTTGTGTCACGCGTATATAATAATTAAAAAAATTAGGATTAGACACCAAGAGGGTAGGCAAATGAAATGACAAAGCTAATTATTCAACACATCAACATCTTGATTAACAGAACTATTTCTTGAAACTTAATACTGTCTAATTTATTTATTAAATTATAAATAAGAAAGGTTCAATAATGTAAAAATTGTGACATTTCAATTGTATCCAAGCTTAAAAATTCAAATATGATTGACTTATAAATCAAGTTACAATCTAATTATTAATCAGATAATTGTTAATTGTGCATTATTTGCTTAAACTTAAAAAATAAATGCTCTTATAGGGACCAAATGTTCACAATAATTACCTAAGCTAGATATGAAACAAATAGTTCATAAAAAAAAAAGGTCGTTGTGCGTTTTCGGGATGATAGCCGAAATACACTTACAAAAGTAGGTCAGCCGTCAATTCTTTATGGTCATATCAACGTAGATCAATAAAATCATTTATGGTTTTGATAAAAGATTAATTAAAAATTAATTATTTTTTGGTCTTGGATTCTCGGTAACAAAAGCAAAGGTTGTTTTTGGTTGCCACAACAAACAAGACAGAGGTTGTTGACTTTTGTTGTTAAACATGGCACAAGTGAACAATAACAATAGATTATTGTTTTTTGAAAAGAATAATGATGCGTTAATTTTATTGTATAAAATAAAATTAAAGAAAATGGTTTTCATTGATGACTATGAACAAACACAAACAAAGTGTTTGTGGTATTTGGTGATTAAAAAAAAAAGTGCATCTAAAGCTTCTACTGAAAATAATATGCATCTAAAGCTTCTACTGAAAATTAATGTGCAAGGTACAACGTATAACTATATGGTCAAATTCATTTGAGCCTTCGGAGTCACAAGTATATGATGTATATATATATTACTCAATTAACAAAATAGTAAATCTAAATTAATTCATATGAATAGTAAAACGAAATTAATTCACATAAAAAAGCGCATATGATAAAAAGCGCATCGCATATGATAAGCGCATATGATAAAAAGCGAATATGATGAAAAGCACAACGCATATGATGAAAATCGCATATGATTAAAAGCGCATATGGTGAAAAACACAGCGCATATGATTAAAAGCGTATATGGTGAAAAGGATATATGATAAAAAAAAAAAAAACACATATGGTGATTTATAAAATAAAAAAAAAAAACACATATGGTGATTAATGGAAAGCACATATGGTGATTAATGAAAAGTATATTGTGAAAAAGAATCACAAATGTTTCTTGAAAGAATTCAAGGTAAGATATATGAACCAATTCATCCATCATGTGAACCATTTTGATATTTCATGGTTCTAATAGACGCATCTAGCGGATGGTCTCATATTTGTATGTTATCAAGCCGTAATATGCATTTGCAAAGTTTCTTGCACAAATTATTAAATTGAGAACACATTATTCTGATTACACCATTAAAAGGATGAGACTTGATAATGCTGGTGAGTTAACATCTCAAGCATTTAATGATCATTATATATCTACAGGGATTGTTGTTGAACATCCAGTTGCTCATGTGCATACACAAAATTGGTTTAGCTGAATCAATAGATAAACGCTTGCAGCTAATAACTAGACAATTGATAATGAGTACAAAACTCTCGATATTTATATGTGGACATGTAAATTTACATGCTGCGACATTAATTCGCATTATACCATGTGGAAGTCATAAATATTTTCACTTACTACTTGATTTTGGCCAAGAGCCAAATATTTTCCACCTTATAACATTGGTTGTGCAGTGTATGTTCCAATTGTATCACCACAACACAATAAAATGGTTCTTCAAAGAAAGATGGTAATATATTTTGGATATAAAACATCTTCAATCATAAGATATATTGAACCCATGATGGGTGATGTTTTTACAGCACGTTTTGCTGATTGTCATTTTAATAAAACATTGTTCCCTAGATTAGGGGGAGAAAAAAATAAAAATAAAAAATAAAATGATGCTTCATGATGTGAACATCAATTAAGGTATATTGAACTCGCACAAAAGAATGTGAAACGAAAGTTCAAAAATAATGCATATGCAAGAACTTGCAAATTAATTACTTTATGCATTTACAGATATAAAAAAAAAAGTGACTAAATCATATATACCAGCGATAAATGCTCCAGCTCGAACTGAAATTCCAAAAGCTGGCAATAATGTCACTGTTGAGTCTTTGCCACGCATCAAACGTGGAAGATCAATTGGTTCCGAAGATAAAAATCCTCGAAAAAGAAAATCAGCTGATAATGAGGTAAGAGAAAGTGTTCAAGAAGAACCACAAATCAATATTCCTTCTGCAGAGGATATTGATAAATGTAAATACTAAAATTGCGATAAATTATGCAATATTATGGAACCGAAATGAAACTAAAATCTCTATGAGATATTTTCATATAATGTTACAATGACATCATGAATAAAGATGATCTGGAACTAAAATCTGTCATTGAATATACAAAATTGACATGATTGAGCTCAATGGAAAAGAGCAATACGAGCTGAATTAGAATCGCTCGATAAAAGAAAAGTTTTCGGATCAATCGTTATCACTTTTAAAGATGTGAAACGTATGGGATACAAATGAATTTTTATCCGAAAAGAAATGTGCAAATGAAGTTACAAGGCAAAACTAGACTTGTAACTCAATATTTCCCACAAAGACCAGAAATGAATTAGGAGGAAAAATTATCCTCCTGTAATGGATACAATTACTTATTAGATACTTAATCAACCTGGTAGTTATTTAAATGCATCTCATGAATGTTGTTACTACTTATCTGTATGGATCACTTAATAGTGATATATATGAATATACCTAAAGGGTTAAGGTATCATAAGCATCTAATGTAAAACCCAAGGGAATATATTCCATTAAATCACAAAGATTTCTAAATGGGTTTATACAAATGGGACGTATGTGGTATTACCGATTAAATGACTACTTGATAAAAAAAAGAGTATAAATATAAACTTATTTTGCACGTATGTTTTATAAAAACAATGTTCGGATATGAGATCGTAGTTGTTTATGTCAATGTTCTTAACATCATATGAACAAATAAAGAGATCTATGAAATCATTCAACTTCTAAAGAATTATTTTGAAATGAAAGATCTTGAAAAAACCAAGTATTATCTTGAATTGCAAATTGAGCATATGCCTAATGGTTTACTTGTACATCAAACAACTTATACCGAAAAGATTTTAAAACATTTTTTTTAAAGACAAACTCATTGTTGTTAGATCACTCAATATTGACACTGATCTATTTCATCCCTGCGAAGATCATGAAAATTTTAACAGATCGGAAGTTCTATATTTTAGTGCAATTGAGGTTCTTATGTATCTTATAGATTATACAAGATCTGACATTTCTTTTGCAGTTAATTTGTTGACAAGGTTCAGCTCAGCCCATACCAAAAGACATTGGAATGGGATCAAACAAATAGTTTGATACCTTCGGGGAACTACTGATTTATAATTATTTTATTCTAACAACTCGAAACAAGATTTGTTTGGTTATACAGATGCAGATTATTTATCCGATCTACATAAAGCTAAATCTCAAACTGGATATGTATTCCTAAATGGAGGCACCGCAATATCATGACGTTCTCAAAACAAACACTTATTGCAACATCATCAAATCATGACGAAGTGATTGCATTATATGAAACTACTCAAAAATGTGTTTGGTTGAGATCAATAACACAAATCATTAATGATTCTTGTGGACTAGAACGCTATAAAAGACCAACTATCTTCACCAATAACTATATATGAAGATAATGCAGCTTGCATAATACAAATGAAAGAAGAGTATCAAAAGTGACTGAACAAAATATAAATACTGAGGAGACGCCAAAGCCATAGACGGTCTTAACGGTCATAAGTTTGATGGAAAAGAATGGTATGTTGGTAAGGCTCTGTAACGACCCGTCAAAATCGCTATTGACGCGGCACGTTAATCATTGATTCCACAGTGAGGTTTTGACCTCTATATGATACGTTTTGATAAAATATTGCATTCATTAAAATAAGTGACTTTCTAAACATAGAAAGTTATAAACATGTGGGCGAGTGCTTAGGTATAAGCAAAACCCCAGAATACATAAGTCTTTAATTTACAGGTTGACATCACAGTCCAATTATTTATTACACAACGCAGTTTTATTTTGAATGCAATAAACTTTGTACAAAGCATGAGAGACTCCATGCAGGCAACAAGCACATCACAGCGGAAGCATTCTAAGGACCTGAGAATAAAACATGCTAAAAAGTCAACACGAATGTTGGTGAGTTATAGGTTTAATTGCTCGAGTCATAAACATGTATAAAGATAGACCACAAGATTTCATCAAAAGTTTATCAATAGATTCTACGTAACAGAGCACCCTGGTAACTAAACTTAACGCTATAGTGATAATTACCCCATTCGTTTTAATACACGTAAACCAACGTGTCTTAAACTCAAATAACATACGTCCGTTAAAAGGCTAGCGCTCTAGCTCGGACGGGGATGTCAAGCCCTATGGATCCATATACAATTATTCGCGCCCACCAGTCCATATCCTATGTACTGGCAGCTACTAGTTACCAAAGCTAAGGGATTTTCAGTTTAACTCAGTGTAGAATTTTGTATGTACTTGTGTCTTATTGCGTTTAAAATAAATTGCATGTATTCTCAGCCCAAAAATATTTAAAGTATTTAAAAAGGGAGACTATAACTCACAGTTCAATATTGCGATTCAATATTGTAGGCAAATTGCGTAGACGTAATGATGGTAGACGATCGTATGATTGGCCTTGGATTCAAGAACAATACCCCGAACAATACCCAATATTTCCTTAGCTTAAAGCGGTTTGAAACCCGAATTAAAAACACCCTCGTATATATCTTATTATTATTAAACTTAAATTTAAAATTATAATTATAATATAAATATTAATATTGCGTGCTAATTATGTGTGAAAAATATCGTCGAACAAACTGCGTATTTATAGTACTTTACGATTTACTGTAGCTCATGCGATCGCATGAGTTTTCAGTGTTTTTGCCATGCGATCGCATGGCCGCCTTCCCCGTTTTGTTTTACTGTAGCAAATAGTGTTTTTACTGTAGCAAATAGCAAATAGTGTTTTTACTGTAGCAAATAGTGTTTACTGTAGCAAATAGTGTGTTACTGTAGCAAATAGTGTTTCACTGTAGCAAAATACGGTTCACTGTAGCAAATAGTGTTTTACTGTAGCAAATTGTGTTTTACTGTAGCAAAGTAATTTTTACTGTAGCAAATAGGGTTTTACTGTAGGAAAGTCTTTTTTTCTTGTACATATATATATACATACATATAATTGTTCATGAATCGTCGAGAGTAATCAAAGGTAATTGTATATATGAAACAGTTCTAAAATTTTGAGACTCAATCTAACAGACTTTGTTTAGCGTGTTAAAATAATAAATCGTATAGAGAATTGGTTTAAATAAGTCAAAAATTTTCGGGTCATCACAGGCTCAGAAAAGACTACAAGGGAATAGGAATTGAAACAAGGGTTTGAGCAAACCATGAAGGAGACTGTAGACAAATCACATGGGCTAAACTTGTACATAAAAGATTTAGATGATACAGTTTCAAATGAAAACCTCAGATTCTTCTCATATACTCAAGATCTCGTAAAAGACAACCAGATTAAAATGAGATACGTTCAATCAACAACTCTGCTGATCTTTATACCAAAGCACTGCCAACTGCTATTTTCAGAACACACGTTCATAATATTGGCATGAGGCATATTCAGAAGATGTAACAACTCAGGCGTTGCCTACTTGAGGGGGAGTCAACTCTATGCTGCACTCTTTTTCCCTTAGCTAAAGTTTTATCCCAATGGGTTTTCTTTAGCAAGGTTTTTAACGAGGCAGTACTAGTTATTCTCTAATAAAATTGTCATCCAAGGGGGTGTTATAAAATATCTAGATTGTGTTATAAAATATCTAGATTGGATGTTAATTTTATTATTATTATATTTCTTGCATAGTAATATTTTATACTATAAATAGACATGTATGGTAACCATTTAAGGTGTACCATTTCTCTTGAAATATCAATATCAATATTTCTTCTCTCCTTCTTCTCTCTTTTTCTCTCTTTGTTCTTATAACCATTAAAGGTAGTTATAAGCCTACTAAATTATAACATATGTAATTTTATTAAAAATTAGTACATACTTGTTCTAAACTACTATTTTTTGTGTATAGATATATTTATTTATCAAAAACACGGTTACAACAATTTTATTTTTTTATTTTTTTTATTTTTTATATAACAGTAGTTTCATTATGAAGTAATAAAATATCAATTCTTATAACTTAACGTAATAAAACATTCGGATGTAAGCTCATCACCAAATATTTATTAAACGGAATTTAGATTTTAGGTAATACAAGAGTATGATCTGAACAAGATAGAAATGTTTACATGGTGATGAGGATTACTTGATTTGGATATAGTTATTTTGTAAGTTAGTGGGGAGAAAAAATAGTTGTTGTTAATAAACAAGCATGTGACCAACCGAGCGTTGCGGCGGTTACCTTGAAAGGTATTCACTTGCAGTGGCTGTAATTGTGTGTAACTATATGAACTCTGTTAAAAAGCCATTTTTGTAATCCGTCTCTATAGATATATAGTAATTCGGTTACACGGCAAGTTGTAGTTACAAATAGTCAGCTCATAATGTACAATCAAAAGTGAGCATTGCTAAGGACAGACACCAGTTACCAATCGATGGCCTACATGGTATTTTTTATACGAAGATTTTTACCGCAATGAAGTTAGATCCAGGAAGCTTTAAATTTACCTGAGAGGCCAAAACACAACAATGCCTATCAAAAGCTTTATGAAGAACGTTTAAATTACTTATGTAATATGTCTACATATTTAATAAATACATTAAATTCCTTAATCAAAAATGCAAACCAAACCCTTAATGACTAATAGTAAAATTCCCTAAAATTTCCTTGCACATTCAACACCTATTACTAATCAATCTTGATAGCAGTTAACACTAACTACCATATTAATAACAAAAAGGGCATACCTGCCCTCTACGAAACTCTTCAACGATTTTATTTTAAACACTACGGCTCTGTGACTGTATTATAGAACCACTACCGGCCGTATACTCGGTTTTCCACCTAAATAGTTTAGGGTTTAACTCCCTGAGTAAGCTTTTAAGTACAATGACTGTAATCACCCTCTCAACAAATATTATGCATCGCATATCATTAACATGCCTACATAAAAAGTTGCAAAATTTTTACAAGTTTTTATATTAACCTCCAAAAAAACAACACGAAATTCATTTACATATAAAAGGTGGTGTAACAGTTTCACTGGGTTCAGATTGATATGAGTTGACCCACAAACACTCTACAGATCATCTTTTAAAATTTGTATACATTGTAATTAATGTCTAGATTATTATGAGTATAAACAATAACTTAAGCTAAACAGTTTGATTTAACCTGTTACAAAGACGCAACCCAAATCGACCCACCTAGTGGGTCAAACTTGCAACCTATATAGAATGTAATAGAATATAAGAACAAACCTATAATCAGCAAGCACCTCAATCAGGCACACTACTTTTGTTGAAAGTAATCCTAAGCTTAGAGTTGCTTGATTATTGTGATTAATCTTCCAATCTACAAACGGTAGAATATGACAGTTAATAAGTATTCTGTAAAAATAAAAACTTCTAAATATAATACTATTACTATCTTAATCTTAATTAGTATGCCTTAACTAATTAATTTATTATTACCCGGCGGTACATAAGTGGAGAAAAATCTTTGCAGAATTGTCTAGCAATTGTCTCACCACGCACATCCAATTTCCCCCATGTAAAAAGATCATTTGATTCATATGCGTATGCTTCTGCTGGCTGTTACAAAAATATATACAAATACAGTTGTAATTGGAAATCAATCAATCAATTACCATTGGCTAGTAAAGAAATCGAGATTGACAATTATACAGTACCTATTTACAATCATCAATAATTGGATCAAAATATTTGGGTTACAGGCGGAGAAGACGATGTAGCTTGCGCTCACAATGTCGATGAAGGTGATGGTGGATATGACAGAGTGGATTACAGGCGGGGAACACGACGGTGGATGCGGCGGTGATGGTGAAGACAGTAAGGAGATGATTGACGATGGGCTTGGAGGCGGAGGTTAGTGGCGATGGTTACGATAGTGGCGATGGAGGCTGTAGAAATCACCATCTATGGACTGTTGATATGTAAGGTTTGAAGAGAAGATTCCAGATAGTTATGACATACAAAAGATAGAAGCTTCTTGTGCCTCATGTGATAAATATCTAATGTGTAAAAAGACAAAATTGCCCTTTTGAATTAAATAATTGAGCCGCGCGTTGCGGCGGCCAGCTTGATATGTATTCATTCATTCGGGTTGCAGGCAACATATTTTGTGTTACATATACTAATAAATTTTTGTAATATTTATATATTGTGAGATGTTCCTTCCAAAAGAATTATAGAGTGGCTAGGATACATTGAAACAAAAAAACTATAACCTGCATATGCTCATGAATGTAACATCCCGCCTTGTTATGAATGTGGCCAACCGGGTCACTATAGAAATGCATGCCCGAAGAAGAAAGTCAACCCCAACACACGCGGCCGAGCTTTCAACATCAACACCGAGGAAGCCCGAGATGACAATGAATTAGTCACGGGTACGTTTCTTCTCAACAACACCTATGTTACTTGTTTATTCGATTCGGGTGCCGATAAGAGTTTTGTATCCAAGACTTTGACTCATTCTTTTAGCACTCCACCACTTCCACTAGATACCACTTATACCATTGAAGTGGCCAACGGGAAACTATTGAGTGCCGACATATATTACCGGGGGTGTACGTTAAACATTTTGGGTAATGAGTTTGAAATTGACTTGATACCCATGGAACTAGGAAGCGTCGATGTAATAATCGGTATGAATTGGCTAGCCAAAACGAAATCTCACATCCTTTGTGATCTTAACGCAATCCGGATTCCTATCGAGAACGGTGAACCTTTGATTGTTTATGACGATAAGAGTTGCACCGGACTCAACCTCGTTTCATGCATTAAAGTTAGAAAACTACTCCGTAAGGGTTGTTTTGCGATCCTTGCGCATGTTAAGAAAGTCGAGTCCGATGAGAAGCACATCGATGATGTGCTAATTGTTAGTGACTATTCCGATGTATTTCCCGACGAATTGCCGGGTCTTCCACCTCATCGACCGGTAGAATTCCAAATCGATCTTATTCCGGGAGCCGCACCCGTAGCACGTGCACCATATAGACTTGCTCCATCCGAAATGCAAGAATTGCAAAGTCAAATCTAAGAACTACTTGATCGTGGTTTTATCCAACCTAGCCATTCACCTTGGGGCGCTTCGATTTTGTTTGTTAAAAAGAAAAACGGATCCCTACGAATGTGCATTGATTATCGTGAACTAAACAAATTGACGGTTAAGAACCGATATCCTCTTCCTCGCATCGATGACCTCTTTGATCAACTACAAGGGTCTTGTGTATATTCGAAAATCGATCTCCGCTCGGGTTATCATCAATTAAGGGTTAAGGAGAAAGATGTCTCC
This sequence comes from Rutidosis leptorrhynchoides, assembly GCF_046630445.1. Lineage (NCBI taxonomy): Eukaryota > Viridiplantae > Streptophyta > Magnoliopsida > Asterales > Asteraceae > Rutidosis > Rutidosis leptorrhynchoides. The sequence goes on along the minus strand of NC_092333.1, from coordinate 607,594,446 downwards.
AAAACCGCTTTCCGAACTCGTTATGGTAGTTATGAATTCCTTGTCATGCCGTTTGGTCTCACTAACGCACCGGCGGTGTTCATGGATCTTATGAACCGCGTGTGCAAACCGTATCTTGACAAATTCGTTATCGTGTTCATCGATGATATTTTGATTTATTCTAAAAGCGAAGAAGAACACGAGGAACACCTTCAACTATTGCTTGAACTTTTAAGACAAGAACGACTCTATGCCAAATTCTCCAAGTGTGAATTTTGGTTGAAGGAAGTTCAATTTCTTGGTCACGTTGTAAGTGACCAAGGTATTAAAGTCGATCCATCAAAAATCGAAGCCATTAGTAAATGGGAGACTCCTACTACTCCTACTCACATTCGTTAATTCTTGGGTCTCGCCGGATACTATCGTAGATTCATCAAAGATTTCTCTTTGGTCGCTCGTCCTCTAACCGCGTTAACTCATAAGGGAAGAAAATTCGTTTGGGCAACCGAACAAGAATCCGCATTTCAAATCTTGAAAACAAAGCTAACCACCGCTCCTATCTTGTCACTTCCCGAAGGCAATGACGATTTTGTTGTATATTGCGATGCCTCGAAACATGGTTTTGGGTGTGTATTGATGCAACGAAAGAAAGTCATTGCTTATGCCTCTCGACAACTCAAAATTCATGAACGAAACTACATGACACATGATCTCGAACTCGGAGCTGTTGTCTTCGCACTTAAAATGTGGAGACATTATCTTTATGGAACCAAAAGTACCATCTTCACCGATCACAAAAGCCTTCAACACATCTTCGATCAAAAGCAACTAAACATGAGACAACGAAGGTGGATTGAAACCTTAAACGATTACGATTGCGAGCTTCGTTACCATCCCGGAAAGGCAAATGTAGTAGCCGATACCTTAAGTCGAAAAGAAAGAGTGGTGCCTCTTCGTGTCCGAGCTTTAAACATTACCATCCACACAAACATTAATAGCCAAATTCGTGTAGCCCAAGACGAGGCTCTCAAGGATGAAAACATCTCCCTCGAACACTTAAACGTCCTCGCCTCTCGATTCGAAGTTAAAGAAACCGGACTCTGATATTTCGCCGGAAGAATTTGGGTGCCTAGTTACGGGGACTTGCGAAGCCTTATTTTAGACGAAGCCCATAAGTCACGATACTCGATTCACCCCGGTGCCAATAAGATGTACTATGACCTTAAAGAACAATATTGGTGGCCGAACATTAAAAAGGACGTTGCTACTTATGTTGGAAAGTGCCTGACTTGCTCCAAAGTCAAAGCCGAACATCAAAGACCGTCCGGACTACTTCAACAACCCGAAATCCCGCAATGGAAGTGGGAAAGAATAACGATGGATTTTATCACCAAGCTACCGAAAACGTCGGGCGGTTATGATACTATTTGGGTCATTGTTGACCGTCTCACCAAATCCGCACACTTTCTCGCCATGAAAGAAACCGACAAAATGGAGAAACTTGCACAACTTTACATCAAGGAGATCGTAGCCCGTCATGGTGTACCCTTATCGATTATCTCCAACCGAGATGGCCGTTTTGTTTCTAGATTTTGGCGTACTTTACAAGAAGCGTTGGGAACGCGTTTAGATATGAGCACCGCCTATCATCCACAAACCGATGGGCAAAGTGAACGTACAATACAAACCTTGGAGGATATGTTACGAGCTTGTGTTGTCGATTTTGGGAAAGCTTGGGACAAGCACTTACCTCTCGCCGAATTCTCCTACAATAATAGTTATCACGCGAGTATTAACGCCGCACCATTCGAAGCTTTATATGGCCGAAAATGTCGTTCTCCTCTTTGTTGGGCCGAAGTAGGCGACACACAAATCACCGGACCCGAACTCATTCATGAAACAACCGAGAAAGTCGTTCAAATCCGAGATAGGCTTAGGACGGCCCGAAGTCGTCAAAAGAGCTATACCGACAAACGACGCAACGACCTCGAATTTCAAGTCGGTAATCGTGTAATGTTAAAAGTCGCACCTTGGAAAGGTGTAATCCGTTTCGGAAAACGCGGGAAGCTAAATCCGCGGTATATTGGTCCTTTCGAAATCTTGGAGCGTGTTGGAACCGTTGCTTATCGTTTAGATCTTCCGCCTCAGTTGAGCTCCGTTCATCCTACTTTCCATGTATCTAACTTGAAAAAGTGTCTTGCCGAACCCGACATCGTCATCCCTCTTGAAGAGCTTACATTGATGACAAACTTCATTTCGTGGAGGAACCGGTTGAAATTGTGGACACCTCCGTCAAGACGTTGAAACAAAGCCGAATCCCGATTGTCAAAGTTCGTTGGAATGCCAAAAGAGGACCCGAGTTTACTTGGGAAAGGCAAGATCAAATGCAAAATAAATACCCTCACTTGTTTTCGGTTCAGGAAACGCAAGATCCCGAGGAAGAAACAATGACTACTACTCCTACTTAAATTTCGGGACGAAATTTCTTTTAAGGAGTAGATAATGTAACATCCCGCCTTTTTCCGTTTACTTTTCCGTTTAACTATTTTAAATTCCGTTATATGTTTATAACATCTCCCGTTAATACGCGTTTTAAAAATATCACGTTTATGTAAATCACGCACCCACAACCGAACTCGAGGGACTAGTTTCACCAAAGTGCCAAAGAGGTGACTAGCTTTGACTAGTCAACCCCACCTCCCCATTTCCTTTTTCATTTCATTTCCATTTTCATTTAATACTTTCCAAATTTCTCTCAATCTTCATTTCAAAGATTCATCATCTAAATCACATCTAGCAAGCTTCAATCAAAACAAATTACATATTTGGAATCCTTGCAACTTACTCTTCGATTTCATACCGATTTCATCAAGTTTGGGTAACTTTCTAAAATCACTAGATTTTGTGTTCTTGATGTTTTTAAGTTATAAAGTTGTTAATTAGTGTCTATGGCTCAAGTCTAACATGATTATATGATTTATATGCTCGATTTCGTTATTTGAAATAACTAACTTGAATATGAACTTTGGTGTGTTTGATTTGGTGATTTGGTTGCTTGAATGTTGTTAAATGTTATAAATGCATGTATTAAATGTGTTCCTAGTATCAATAGCTTCAATTTGATGTGTAGGTTGCTTGAGAAAACTCCATAAACTTGATTAGTGATTTTGGTGAATTTGATTTAAGGTTTGATAAACTTGAAATGAATATTTGATGCATTGAATGTCATGAATTATTGTTAATAAGTAGTTAGTTGTATTGTATGCTTGATTATCTACAAAACGGCGTGTTCTATGTATGCATTAAATGCCCGAATCATAAATGTGCGCTTGTAAAAATTGAAGCATTAAATGTGTGCATTGATTGATCATTTGATTTGAAAAGTCGGTTATTGCAAATAATGTTTTTGGTTGGTGAAATGTATTTAGTTGTGTTATTTGTCAAATTACCTTTCTAACGATATAAGATGCGAGTTCTAAGTGTTTGCGGTTTGCGTTTTATGCATAAAAAGGTTTGGGTTGAGACTTAGAAAACTGAAACTGGCCAGGTACCAGCTCGCGTGTAATGCCGCGGCGCGGCCAGCCTTTGTCGCGGCGCGACAATAAGCGTAGTTTGATTCTGACCTACATGGTCAAAATATGAAAAATGTTTGGCACGCTATGGACCTCCGATTCACATGTAACTTGTTCTAACATGCTTATATATGAATAAAAACCTCAGAAAAATAGTTTGAGACCCGACCCGAACGCGTTGACTTTTTCGTCGACTTTGACAGACCAAAGTTTGACTTTTTGTCAAACTTAACCGAATGATTATGCAATCTTTCTAACATGATCCTATACTTGTATCTTGCATGAAACTTGACAATTTGATTCACATGCTACATAATCGAGTCGTAACGAGCCATATGACTAATTGAACATCTTTGACCAATCGTGACTATTGTCATTGATACAACCTATTTGTTTAGGTCGAGACTAGCATTGTTCTTGCACACGTTACTTGTTGAAGTAAATTTACATTCATACACTCAAGGTGAGATCGTAGCCCCACTTTTCAAATACTTTTATACTTTTAAAATCGTGGGATGAGAAAACATATACATTACATACTTATATGTACTTTTCACATGTGTATATATACTTTTCATACTTTGATACTTTGAATACTATACGAAAGCAAAGATACATACGAGTTAGAACAAAAATCCTCAAGTCCAATTATCATTAGTTACACTTGTAGGGTGTAAGCGAGAAATTATGTTGTGTGGCCATGCGGGTTTGACGAACCCTCATTCAGATGAATGAAACGTACTTTCGATGTATAGTGTAGGTTCTAACACTATTATGCAGAGGTAAGATTCAGTTAAGCTTGATAATTGGGTGCTCGTGATACAAACACATCTTTTGAGATGTATACGCTTGATAAACGATTTATACTAAACCTTGTGATACAAATATACTTTATACATACAACTATGATTTCACCAACGTTTTCGTTGACAGATTCTTTTATGTTTTCTCAGGTCCTTGAATGCTTAATGATACATGCTTTCGCTCATTCTTTTTGATACTTGCATTGGATGTCGAGTATACTTGCATACGTGGAGCGTCTTTTGACTACTTTCAAATTGTGTCGCATATGTTTCATTTGTACTTTAAACTTTATTATGTAACTAGTTGTCGAACTACTTTGTAAACCTTGAAACATCCATACTTATGAAATGAATGCGACATGTTTTCGGTCAAACGTTGTCTTAAAGACTTATGACCATGTAACGGGACCTAAGTAGTCGGCGCCGTCAAACATGATTTGGTCGGGTCGCTACAGATGGTATCAGAGCATTGGTTGTAGGGATTTAGAGTTCATTGGTGTCGACCCCGAGTCATAGGGTACATTGGTGAGTCTAGACTACAACCGGCATATAGACTTGAAGTAGGAATTACTTGACTACTTGTGCATTTATACTCGAACTCTCACACTCATATCTATTCTTATTCTATCTTAATCTCACGTTGTTTAAATTGATTGACACGCCACCTTGACTATATGAAGTAATGTCGAATGCACATATGAATTAGGGTAATATAATTTCCGGGATTATATTACGGTGAATCATATGAACGTTCCGACATTATGACGTAAAGCATTTAAGGAGAGTCAAGGAAAATTCTCTCTATCTTTATTCCATATCACGGTTAGTATTATTTAGAATACTAACCAACGGTATTCTTTTGTTCTGAAGGAACAATGCCTCCTCGCCATGTACCACGCCGTGAAACTCCCAAACAAGCACTACAACGAATGGTGGCCACCGCCGTAGAGGCGGCCATGGCCGGTCACTCCACCAATAACAACAACCACAACAACAACAACAACAACAACCAAGGAGCCGGTAACTCTAGCGAAGGGTGCTCCTACAAGGCTTTTATGGGGTGCAAACCTCACACTTATGATGGAACCGGGGGACCGGTTACACTCACTCGATAGTTCGAACAAACGGAGGCCGTCTTTAGCATAAGCGGTTGTCGGGACCAAGACAAGGTCAAATACTCCACTCACACTTTCGCCGGTGTCGCCATCACGTGGTGGAACACCTATGTTCAATCGGTGGGTACCGATGAAGCTCATGCCCTCTCTTGGGCCGATTTAAGGGAGAAGATGATTGTTGAATAATTCCCTCGCGAAGAAACCCGAAAGCTCGAACAAGAGCTAAGAACTTTGAAGGCGGTCGGAAACGATCTCAGGGCCTATAACCAACGCTTCGCCGAGCTATCCTTGATGTGTCCTAATCTCGTGAACCCCGAATCTCAAAGGGTTGAACTCTATATGGATGGTCTTCCAAAGAGCATCAAACAAGGTGTGATGTCCTCCAAACCCGCTAATCATCAAGCTGCTTTGAACATGGCCCGCCAATTGATAGAAACGATGGATGAAGTAGTAGTGCCGGCTCCTAAGGTCGAGGATAAAACGGGCGGCAACAAAAGAAAGTGGGAACCCTCTCAATCAAGCAACTACAACAACAACCCCGCCAAGAAGCCTTTCACTCCCGACGGTAAGAAAGGTTATGCCGGAACTTTACCGTTTTGCAACAAGTGCCACAAACATCATTTGAGTGAATGTGGAAGGCCGTATTGCATCAAGTGTCAAAAGAGTGGCCATTTGGCCCACGAATGTAGAAACACCGCTCCCGTTGCTCAAAAGGGGCCCAATGCACCAAGACCGGGTGTTTGTTATGAATGTGGCCAACCGGGTCACTATAGAAATGCATGCTCGAAGAAGAAAGCCAACCCCAACACACGCGGCCGAGCTTTCAACATCAACACCGAGGAAACCCGAGATGACAATGAATTAGTCACGGGTACGTTTCTCCTCAACAACACTTATGTTACTTGTTTATTCGATTCGGGTGCCGATAAGAGTTTTGTATTCAAGACTTTGACTCATTATTTTAGCACTCCACCACTTCCACTAGATACCACTTATACCATTGAAGTGGCCAACGGGAAACTATTGAGTGAGTAACACCCCAGCTTAACATGACCACAATATTGTCCGCTTTGCCCGCAGGCGCACGGCTTTTTCTTGGCGACCACACACGAGAAGCACTTTCCCAGGAGGTCACCCATCCTGGTAGTGCTCTCGCCCGAGCACGCTTAAAGACAACGTACTCGCACTTCTACTCAGCTTGTGATCCCAAAACGCGTTGTGTCATTTAAGCGTGAGTATTACCTTATAATCCCATGATCACTCATGTTCGTGGGCGATGTGGGATTTGCCTAGGGTGTTACATTCACCCCCCCTTAGGGACTCATCGTCCTCGATGAGGTTTGCCCCACCACCCCCAACGGCACATGAGTGGTTCTGATACCATTCTGTAACACCCCAGCTTAACATGACCACAATATTGTCCGCTTTTCCCGCAGGCGCACGGCTTTTTCTTCGCGACCACACACGAGAAGCACTTTTCCAGGAGGTCACCCATCCTGGTAGTGCTCTCGCCCGAGCACGCTTAACCACAACGTACTCGCCCTTCTACTCAGCTTGTGATCCCAAAACGCGTTGTGTCATTTAAGCGTGAGTATTACCTTATAATCCCATGATCACTCATGTTCGTGGGCGATGTGGGATTTGCCTAGGGTGTTACAGAGTGCCGACATATATTACCGGGGGTGTACGTTAAACATTTTGGGTAATGAGTTTGAAATTGACTTGATACCCATGGAACTATGAAGCTTCGATGTAATAATCGGTATGAATTGGCTAGCCAAAACGAAATCTCACATCCTTTGTGATCTTAACGCAATCCGGATTTCTATCGAGAACGGTGAACCTTTGATTGTTTATGGCGATAAGAGTTGCACCGGACTCAACCTCGTTTCATGCATTAAAGTTAGAAAACTACTCCGTAAGGGTTGTTTTGCGATCCTTGCGCACGTTAAGAAAGTCGAGTCCGATGAGAAGCACATCGATGATGTGCCAATTGTTAGTGACTATTCCGATGTATTTCCCGACGAATTGCCGGGTCTTCCACCTCATCGACCGGTAGAATTCCAAATCGATCTTATTCCGGGAGCCGCACCCGTAGCACGTGCACCATATAGACTTGCTCCATCCGAAATGCAAGAATTGCAAAGTCAAATCCAAGAACTACTTGATCGTGGTTTTATCCAACCTAGCCATTCACCTTGGGGCGCTCCGATTTTGTTTGTTAAAAAGAAAGACGGATCCCTACGAATGTGCATTGATTATCGTGAACTAAACAAATTGACGGTTAAGAACCGATATCTTCTTCCTCGCATCGATGACCTCTTTGATCAACTACAAGGGTCTTGTGTATATTCGAAAATCGATCTCCGCTCGGGTTATCATCAATTAATGGTTAAGGGGGAAGATGTCTCCAAAACCGCTTTCCGAACTCGTTATGGTAGTTATGAATTCCTTGTCATGCCGTTTGGTCTCACTAACGCACCGGCGGTGTTCATGGATCTTATGAACCGCGTGTGCAAACCGTATCTTGACAAATTCGTTATCGTGTTCATCGATGATATTTTGGTTTATTCTAAAAGCGAAGAAGAACACGAGGAACACCTTCGACTTGTGCTTGAACTTTTAAGACAAGAACGACTCTATGCCAAATTCTCCATGTGTGAATTTTGGTTGAAGGAAGTTCAATTTCTTGGTCACGTTGTAAGTGACCAAGGTATTAAAGTCGATCCATCAAAATTCGAAGCCATTAGTAAATGGGAGACTCCTACTACTCCTACTCACATTCGTTAATTCTTGGGTCTCGCCGGATACTATCGTAGATTCATCAAAGATTTCTCTTTGGTCGCTCGTCCTCTAACCGCGTTAACTCATAAGGGAAAAAAATTCGTTTCGGCAACCGAACAAGAATCCGCATTTCAAATCTTGAAAACAAAGCTAACCACCGCTCCTATCTTGTCACTTCCCGAAGGCAATGACGATTTTGTTGTATATTGCGATGCCTCGAAACATGGTTTTGGGTGTGTATTGATGCAACGAAAGAAAGTCATTGCTTATGCCTCTCGACAACTCAAAATTCATGAACGAAACTACACGACACATGATCTCGAACTCGGAGCCGTTGTCTTCGCACTTAAAATGTGAAGACATTATCTTTATGGAACCAAAAGTACCATCTTCACCGATCACAAAAGCCTTCAACACATCTTCGATCAAAAGCAACTAAACATGAGACAACGAAGGTGGATTGAAACCTTAAACGATTACGATTGCGAGCTTCGTTACCATCCCGAAAAGGCAAATGTAGTAGCCGATGCCTTAAGTCGAAAAGAAAGAGCGTTACCTCTTCGTGTCCGAGCTTTAAACATTACCATCCACACAAACATTAATAGCCAAATTCGTGTAGCCCAAGACGAGGCTCTCAAGGATGAAAACATCTCCCTCGAACACTTGAACGTCCTCACCTCTCGATTCGAAGTTAAAGAAACCGGACTCCGATATTTCGCCGGAAGAATTTGGGTGCCTAGTTACGGGGACTTGCGAAGCCTTATTTTAGACGAAGCCCATAAGTCACGATACTCGATTCACCCCGGTGCCAATAAGATGTACCATGACCTTAAAGAACAATATTGGTGGCCGAACATTAAAAAGGACGTTGCTACTTATGTTGGAAAGTGCCTAACTTGCTCCAAAGTCAAAGTCGAACATCAAAGACCGTCCGGACTACTTCAACAACCCGAAATCTCGCAATGGAAGTGGGAAAGAATAACGATGAATTTTATCACCAAGCTACCGAAAACGTCGGGCGGTTATGATACTATTTGGGTCATTGTTGACCGTCTCACCAAATCCACACACTTTCTCGCCATGAAAGAAACCGACAAAATGGAGAAACTTGCACAACTTTACATCAAGGAGATCGTAGCCCGTCATGGTGTACCCTTATCGATTATCTCCGACCGAGATGGCCTTTTTGTTTCTAGATTTTGGCGTACTTTACAAGAAGCGTTGGGAACGCGTTTAGATATGAGCACCGCCTATCATCCACAAACCGATGGGCAAAGTGAACGTACAATACAAACCTTGGAGGATATGTTACGAGCTTGTGTTGTCGATTTTGAGAAAGCTTGGGACAAGCACTTACCTCTCGCCGAATTCTCCTACAATAATAGTTATCACGCGAGTATTAACGCCGCACCATTCGAAGCTTTATATGGCCGAAAATGTCGTTCTCCTCTTTGTTGGGCCGAAGTAGGCGACACACAAATCACCGGACCCGAACTCATTCATGAAACAACCGAGAAAATCGTTCAAATCCGAGATAGGCTTAGGACGGCCCGAAGTCGTCAAAAGAGCTATACCGACAAACGACGTAACGACCTCGAATTTCAAGTCGGTAATTGTGTAATGTTAAAAGTCGCACCTTGGAAAGGTGTAATCCGTTTCGGGAAACGCGGGAAGCTAAATCCGCGGTATATTGGTCCTTTCGAAATCTTGGAGCGTGTTGGAACCGTTGCTTATCGTTTAGATCTTCCGCCTCAGTTGAGCTCCGTTCATCCTACTTTCCATGTATCTAACTTGAAAAAGTGCCTTGCCGAACCCGACATCGTCATCCCTCTTGAAGAGGTTACCATTGATGACAAACTTCATTTCGTGGAGGAACCGGTTGAAATTGTGGACACCTCCGTCAAGACGTTGAAACAAAGCCGAATCCCGATTGTCAAAGTTCGTTAAGAATGCCAAAAGAGGACCCGAGTTTACTTGAAAAAGGCAAGATCAAATGCAAAAGAAATACCCTCACTTGTTCCCGGTTCCGGAAACGCAAGATCCCGAGGAAGAAACAACGACTACTACGCCTACTTAAATTTCGGGACGAAATTTCTTTTAAGGAGTAGGTAATGTAACACCCCTCCTTTTTCCGTTTACTTTTCCGTTTAACTATTTTAAATTCCGTTATATGTTTATAACATCTCCCGTTAATACGCGTTTTAAAAATATCTCGTTTAGGTAAATCACGCACCCACAACCGAACTCGAGGGACTAGTTTCGCCAAAGTGCCAAAGAGGTGATTAGCTTTGACTAGTCAACCCCACCTCCCCATTTCCTTTTTCATTTCATTTCCATTTTCATTTAATACTTTCCAAATTTCTCTCAATCTTCATTTCAAAGATTCATCATCTAAATCACATCTAGCAAGCTTCAATCAAAACAAATTACATATTTGAAATCCTTGCAACTTCCTCTTCGATTTCATACCGATTTCATCAAGTTTGGGTAACTTTCTAAAATCACTAGATTTTGTGTTCTTGATGTTTTTAAGTTATAAAGTTGTTAATTAGTGTCTATGGCTCAAGTCTAACATGATTATATGATTTATATGCTCGATTTCGTTATTTGAAATAACTAACTTGAATATGAACTTTGGTGTGTTTGATTTGGTGATTTGGTTGCTTGAATGTTGGTAAACTTGATTAGTGATTTTGGTGAATTTGGGTTAGGATTTGATAAGCTTGAAATGAATATTTGATGCATTGAATGCCATGAATTATTGTTAGTAAGTAGTTAGTTGTATTGTATGCTTGATTATCTACAAAACGGCGTGTTCTATGTATGCATTAAATGCCCGAATCATAAATGTGCGCTTTTAAAAATTGAAGCATTAAATGTATGCATTGATTGATCATTTGATTTGAAAAGTCGGTTATTGCAAATAATGTTTTTGGTTGGTGAAATGTATTTAGTTGTGTTCTTTGTCAAATTACCTTTCTAATGATATAAGATGCGAGTTCTAAGTGTTTGCGGTTTATGCATAAAAAGGTTTGGGTTGAGACTTAGAAACCTGAAACTGGCCAGGTACCAGCTCGCGTGTAATGCCGCGGCGCGGCCAGCCTTTGTCGCGGCGCGACAATAGGCGTAGTTTGATTCTGACCTACATGGTCAAAATATGAAAAATGTTTGGCACGCTATGGACCTCCGATTCACATGTAACTTGTTCTAACATGCTTATATATGAATAAAAACTTCAGAAAAATAGTTCGGGACCCGACCCGAACGCGTTGACTTTTTCGTTGACTTTGACAGACCAAAGTTTGACTTTTTGTCAAACTTAACCGAATGATTATGCAATCTTTCTAACATGATCCTATACTTGTATCTTGCATGAAACTTGACAATTTGATTCACATGCTACATAATCGAGTCGTAACGAGCCATAGGACTAATTGAACATCTTTGACCAATCGTGACTATCGTTATTGATACAACCTATTTGTTTAGGTCGAGACTAGCATTGTTCTTGCACACGTTACTTGTTGAAGTAAATTTACATTCATACACTCAAGGTGAGATCATAGCCCCACTTTTCAAATACTTTTATACTTTTAAAATCGTGAGATAAGAAAACATATACATTACATACTTATATATACTTTTCACATGTGTATGTATACTTTTCATACTTTGATACTTTGAATACTATACGAAAGCAAAGATACATACGAGTTAGAACGAAAATCCTCAAGTCCAATTATCATTACTTGTAGGGTGTAAGCGAGAAATTATGTTGTGTGGCCATGCGGGTTTGACGAACCCTCATTCAGATGAATGAAACGTACTTTCGATGTATAGTGTAGGTTCTAACACTATTATGCAGAGGTAAGATTCAGTTAAGCTTGATAATTGGGTGCTCGTGATACACACACATCTTTTGAGATGTATACGCTTAATAAACGATTTATACTAAACCTTGTGATACAAATATACTTTATGCATACAACTATGATTTCACCAACGTTTTCGTTGACAGATTCTTTTATGTTTTCTCAGGTCCTTGAATGCTTAATGATACATGCTTCCGCTCATTCTTTTTGATACTTGCATTGGATGTCGAGTATACTTGCATACGTGAAGCGTCTTTTGACTACTTTCAAATTGTGTCGCATATGTTTCATTTGTACTTTAAACTTTGTTATGTAACTAGTTGTCGAACTACTTTGTAAACCTTGAAACATCCATACTTATGAAATGAATGCGACATGTTTTCGGTCAAACGTTGTCTTAAAAACTTATGACCATGTAACGGGACCCAAGTAGTCGGCGCCGTCAAACATGATTTGGTCGGGTCGCTACAATGAAGCAGCTTCAGGCTGCTTTCAAAAAGGTGTCTGTAATGTGTTACGAAGTTTTGTTATGCCAAGTTGGAAAGATCACAAAATTATAAAACACACTATCATACAAATGTCCTAAACACTATGTTAAATTAACCTCATACAATTCAATATACTATAAAGTCACAAATGTAGTCACTTTCATCTAAATACCTCAACCTAAATACCTTAATCTCTACACATGGGCACCAAACCAATTGTTGTATAGCTAAATTTATAACCATAAATTCATTTACTCAACAACAATGCATGTATCGAAGAACACATTAAACAAGCAAGCAAAGACAACAAATAAACACTAAATTTCCTTCATCTCTAACAATTAAATATTATTTGGGGTGTTTAATTTTTGGGTGTAATGTGTACACCCAAAAAAATGCTTGTAATGTCTAGTTAAAAGTAGCACCTAAACACTTTCAAGATGCGTTGGCATATAACTCATGTGATTCAACGTGCGTGACAAATGTTTTGAAAAAAGTACAACTACAAAAATAGCATACTTTCAAGTTCACCATAGTTAGAAACTATAACTGGTAAAGCCAAAATATACACCCAAAATGGGTTCATAATGCAATTGCTAAGTTGCATAATTCAAACAACAAATATCATATTAGTGTTTTCAAATACCTACAGTAAGAAAAACCATATCAGCACCATAAACAGCTTCTTCAATTGATTCCCTGTTTTTTTTAGCAGAATGCATGAGCTTCTAAAGGAATTATTAAGGGTGATATACATGTTGTCATTTAGACCCCTTCAGTAAAAAAACTAAAACTCTCTTACCTGTTATTAAAGATACACAAAGATGGGGAATTTTCAAATTAAACTAACATATAATCTACTTAATGTTAATTAATTTGACATGGGTATACTGCAGTAAGATTGATAGTAATTAAAATTGAACAGAATAACAATAAAAATTCAGAAACTTTAATGAACACAAATAACAGTTAATGTAGTAATAATAACCCCAAGCAAAAACGAAAACCCTATATTGCAAAATGGGTAAAAAATGTTAATAACCTGAAATATAATATTATAATAGTTATAATAACCAAATCAACATGTAACTATTCTAAGTAAGAATATGTAAGCATACGCTAACAACATCAGGCCGTGTTTTGTGTACAGCTTTCAAACCGTAAAATAATTGCTAGTAATTGTTACTCTGTTCCAAGCAGATGACAGGGAATTGCGTCGGTAAGAAGCCGACAATGGCGAACCTTCGTACCTCATAATCCTTCGATGATATCAACCGATTAAAGCTTTAAACGATGAAATCAACCCATTCAAAATCGAAAACCTCATAAACCCCAAAATCACCAACGAAAAAGAATCATGGAAACCCTAGCCTGAAATCGTGATGACATAAATCGATGGCGGGGAGGGTGGCGTTGGTGGTTACGCAGGTAAAGATGGTGGCTAGGGTGGTGTGGAGAAGAAGATGGGCCATCGGTGATGCTATTAGGGTGAGAGAGGTTGAGAGGGATGCAGATGTACAGAATGCGGTGAGAGGTGAAGACGGAAGCAATATCTGGCGTATGTACCAAACTTTGGTTGAAGAGAGTGATGGAAAAGTCTGGAAACTAATGGAAACTAATCCGTAAATATCTATGAGTGTCAAAAGACAAAAACACCATTTTCTAATTAAAAATTGGAGGCTACAGTGAAGCCAGTTAACTCAATTGTAATAATAATAATAATAATAATAATAATAATAATAATAAACATGATTATTTCATTACTTTTAGTGGGGAATGATGCATTACTTACTAGTGGGTAATGATAATATTACCTAATATTATTACAACCAAGCATCATTAATCATTATTATTTTCATTCCACACCTAATACTCCCAACCAAACACACCTTAATCATTATTATTTTCATTCCACATCTCCTAATACTCCCAACCAAACAGACCCCAAGTGTCTAAAAGTGATGGTCCATGTGTCCTATTTATAGGCATAAGAGCTCCTAGATATTCGGAGACACGTGTCACATTTGTTTGATAGTCTAACAATATTATGATTGACTGATTTATGCGAAAACCGTGTAACCGACTTTGAGCTTTACGCTGATGTGGCATGCGTGTTGTCCACGCGCTTTATGTGTAGATATTTAGGGCTTACGCTCCGTTTAGCAGCCTTCGGGCTTACGCAAAATGCTGAGCTCCCGGCCTGACGTGTAATTTTTTTATGACCTTCTTAGCGGAAAATGCTGAACGGCTTACCATCTTCACGAATGAAATACAAAGATGGGACATGGGCTAAAGTAGTTGTTCGATACGCCTGCCAAAACAACGATCAAGTTGGTGCTTATCTAAAAGATGAATACTCAGTCAATCTCTTTACCGACTAGAAAAATAACAAATAGTCTATATGCGCATGTGTACTTCATGACCGTAATTACTCCAATAATTTCAATGAAATCAAGATTATTAATACATTTCGGAAGTTTATCGTTTGTTAATGCATTCTATAATTGATTAAACAAAGTTTAGAGACAGACAAAAAAAAAAAAAAAGGTCAAGGAGACGTATTTTAGCAAGCTACAAATCTACAGTCCTCAAAGATGACATTTTTTTCGGTAAATACAAAAGATAAGAAGTCTAATATAGGAACTAGTATGAGCTTACCTAGTGGTTCTGGTATTAAACAACGATTTATCGGCTTTTTGGTAAATACCCATTGAGCTGGCTTAGAACACATAATATGTGCTTGAGTAGCATTCTTCATCCGGTTTGCTTTCACACAATCAGGTACCTACGAAGTGAGACTTGTAGACACGGTATGTACACATTATCTGAAGTCAGACTTGACCAACCCACAGCTTCTCATCGTTGATGGGTTACTTCAGTATCGTACAAAAGGCCCTTTTAGACAAAGTTGTCTTTCCAATTCAGAAAAACGTTTCATCATTATACAAACATCAACACCTTAGTGTCTACATAGTTTGAAGATAGGTCTAATAATAATAAATAAACCAAAACAACTTAATGGAAATACAAAAACATAGATAATCTAAAAAGAGAATACATTAACATTGACCGAAGCTTTGCAAGTCCTCTCTTAGGTGGCTGGCTGGCTCATGCATAACCACACATCATTTGCATGACCAGATTGAAACATTCAGCTAACAAAGACACATAAAAATGGGTTCATTATATTAAAAATCAAAACATTCGTAGATGAGTAATTTATTATGGTAGATCCTTATAACATGTATATAATCTGTGCACGGTAATGTTTTATAATGATAATCTGTGCATGGTAATGTTTTATAATGATAATCTGTATGCGCATGGTAATGTTTTGTATTATTATAACATGTTTATGAAGCTGAGCATACCTTGTTAAAAAAAACACAGTATTCTTTGTAGATCGCTAAGTCACCCCAATTCTGAGCTAATGGATCTAAAGCGGGAACTGCACTAAATAGACACGTGCATAATAAAAAACATTAACAAAAGTTTGTGATCTCATTTTACTAATAAGTACAAAAAGATATGAACATCAACTTCTGGTTTGAAGTTGGATAAAAAAAATACAAGTACATGTGTACTTGTCTCCATGTGCATTTATATCTGTATTTTGATTTATCTCGCATAATGGAAACCAATGTTTGGATGGGCTTAATGTAGCTGCTCGAGTATGGGATACATCAAGTTATGTTGCATGTTTTGGTCACAAATTAGGTGAAGTAGACTCCAAAGATGATTCTAAATTAGAGGCATGAAAATGAATAGATTAAATCACAGCGATATTAGATTAAATCATACTGTAGCATATTGTTCCAAAATGTGTGTTCCAGTTAGTATACGTAACAGATACCAACCTGAGAGAGTGTAGTCATTTAAATGCACGTGTTCATATTAGTCGCTAAACTTTAATATTATAAACCCGTAACTCAAAATGTCAACAACTATTTACAACTGTCAGCAAATTGTTACAACTATTTCCACCTCTGTTAGAGATTAGTATGTGCAAACCTCGTGGTTCTAGTATTAAACAAAGATTGATCAACTTTTTGTTTTGCCACCAGAATTGTTCCTCGAAAGCTGGCTTAAAAGTTAAAACACATTATGTGCTGAGTCAATTAACCAGAAACACTTTTGTGTCTTTATATTCTTTGTAATTAGCCGAGTCAATTAAGGAGGAAGTAGGATGTTGAGTTAAAAGGACCGAAAAAATAACGCGTCTATTTTCAAATCATACTTGCCCACACAAGCTTTTATCCGGCACCATGGCTTGGGTCTAGTTTAAGCTGTCAAACAAATGGACAAGAAGAAAAATGCCTGTGAGTTAGAAATATGCACTTTCTTAATCAATATTAACTATTCTAGAACTAATAATAGTTTGATTGCCATTATATTTTTAGTAATTTTCATAATTCGTCCAAGATCGTACACATCAGGTGAATTCAATTATAGGAGTTACAGTGCTGATAAAGTTCTTGTAAATTTAAAATTGTTAAAGCTACAAGTTGCTGATCAGATGATAATTCTAGCCATTAGTAAATTGATAAGACAGAGAGAAAAACTAAAAGTTAATCTATAAACAGCTTACAGTTACAGCAACACCTTTGACTTGACTTTGCTATCCAAGCGATGATTCTCACATGTGTGTGCCCCATCTTCAACATAAAAGTAAGAAAGCAAAGAGAAAAGGAGCTTGCAATGGAAGAAAGAACTCAATAAGAGACGCAACTTTAGCCGTACCCAATGGAGAATAAGAAGCATATGATGAAATTTATGTACCATGCCACTAAGTGTAGCCGAACCTCATGGAAAATTGAAAGGATAACATGAAGATCAGGTACCTTATAAGGTGATCAAGAAAACTAAAATTAAGTCATCATAATAAATCTCAACCATTAATTGATCTACTAAGAGTGCTCCAAACTATGACAAGCTCTGTGAAATCAACTTAGAGCCTTTTCTTTGCCTAAAACAAGAGATAAATAATATATAAAACCCAAATATTGTTAACCTCAATGTCTCGCATGAACAATTGCTTCAGATGGTTACTTCAACTGGCACCTGGTCACACACTGTTGGGGGTGGTAACGTATATAACTCACACGTGTTGTCCAAAAATGGGCAATATAATGTGGCAAAAAGGGCAGATAAAATATCAGGTTAAAACAATGAAAGGATTAGTAAGTCGAATATCGACTCAAATGCTTTGGGGTGAATTTGTCATTTCATTTTACTCTTTATTGGTAGACACAGGGAGTCCAACAACGTACATCCCATGTACTAATTGTTTTGAGCACTGCGAGAAACATGAAAATCCTAGATTTGCCCCAAGTGATTCATGGACATATGAATCGACGTCATGCCTAGATTATCGTAAATCGATGAAAAGAACAATTGCTGGCATACTACTACATACGCAAGATCACAATAGTTATACCGCTACAATTGGTCGGGACCAATTTTCTTTTGGATCGTTTGAAACAAGCTTGATGTTCGGGTGTGTTACCAAAGAAACTAGTAACATACTTGAACAATACGTTGATTGCATGTTTGGGTATGTTACCAGTTTCTTTTGTAACACACCCAAACTTCAAGCTTGCTTCAAACGATCCAAAAGAAAATCAGTCTCGACCAATTGTAGCGATATAACTGCTGTGATATGCATATGTGCTAGTATGCCAGCAATTGTTCTTTTCATCACAAATGCAGGATTTAAGATAATCTAGGCATGACGTCAATTCATATGTCCATGAATCACTTGGGTCAAACCTAGGATTTTCTTGTTTCCCGCAGTGCTCAAAACAATTAGTACAGGGATGTACGTTGTTGGACTCCCTGTGTCTACCAATAAGGAGTAAAATGAAATGACAAATTCACCCCTAAAGCATTTGAGTCAATATTCGACTTACTAATCCTTTCAATGTTTTAACCTGATATTCTACCTGCCCTTTTTGCCACATTATATTGCCCATTTTTGGACAACACGTGTGAGTTATATACGTTACCACCCCCAACAATGTGTGACCAGCTGCCAGTTGAAGTAACCATCTGAAGCGAGACATTCACGTCATCATATTTGGGTTTTATATATTATTTGTATGTTATTTTAGGCAAAGAAAAGGCTCTAAGTTGATTTCACGGAGCTTTTCATGGTTGGGAGCACTCTTAGTAGATCAATTAATGGTTAGAGATTTATTAAGATGACTTAATTTTAGTTTTCTTGATCACCTTATAAGGTACCTGGTCTTCATGTTATCCTTTTAATTTTCCATGAGGTTCGGCTACACTTAATGGCATGCTCTGCATGGTATTATAAGGTACATAAATTTCATCATATGCTTCTTATTCTACATTGGGTACGGCTAAAGTTGCGTCTCTTATTGAGTTCTTTCTTCCATTGCACGCGCCTTTTCTCTTTGCTAAGTAGTCTCTTATTGAACTTGTACGTTGTTCGGATCATTTACGTTTAAACTAAGTAGTTTTACTCTTTAAACTAACATTTGGGTGACGTTAGACCCTTACTGCCTTTTTAAGCCGACTTCTTTAACTTTTTGTAAAACTAGTCTCAAGTAAAATTAAGCGCAAACAAGAAGGTATGCCCCGGTATATAAGTCACCCTATTTTTTAACACATTAACCGACCCACCCATAATGCCACCTCTATCAAACACCTATCGTTTCATCTCGGGTAATTGATAAGCTACGGTATAACTTACATAACAAAAAACACAACAACAACAAAACCCAATACCACATAGATGGTGTATGGGGGAGGTGAGATGTAGACAATCTTTCCCCTATCCGAGAATAAAGACAAGTCATTTCTCCACCCAAAGTGGAAACACACTCAAAAGTAGAGAAAGTCATCCCTCTCCCTATTCGACGGATAGAGAGATTGCTTCCGAGTGGACCTCCGGCCAATAATTAGGAAAAAAAAAATTTAAAAATAAATAAAATTCAGACGCCATGAAAATGGTAAAATCAAATTTTCATGGGTTCTAAATCCTGCCTGAAATTTACTTTAGGCTCTAAGGGTCAGTCAAGTCGTCAATAAATCGACGCTTGCTGTCGACTCAATAACTAGAGCCCAATAACAAAAATAAACTTATGTGCGTTATGCGAGACCATTGGCTTATTTGAGATCAAGGACTGCGCAATATCCCCAAAAGCTTATAGCTCAGAAACATACCAGGCATCCACCAAGGACAACTTCGTAAATTCCTTCCAAGATAGGACAAGAGCATTCTGTACACAAAGCAATGAGGGTTTTATAGTCAGAGAAATAAACAATTACAAGAATCACCAATGAACCATTAAAAATTGACAAGCCAATATCACAACCACATAGGCTCATCATTATCCATAAGGTATGCACGAACCACAAACTGTAACTTACACTTATAACTTATGACTGGACCAAAAATCATGACTAGAAACTCACTAACTCGATGCTACTTTATTGATAATTCCACAACCACCTCAAGATATAAAAAAAAAAAAAAAAAAAATTTACTATGACGACCTGAATGTCTCCATGAAAAAATGCCTCAGCAGGCAAGGTCTGTTAGCACTTGGATACACTGTTGGGGGTTAAAACTTGCATTTAAAAGGGTGATTACCTCAACAAATGAGAATCACACCAGCCCATAGCTGCAGATAGAAGGGTAAAAGTAATATTATAATAGAATCAGTTAAATCACCAAATATTATGAATTCAAGAATACATTTGTGAATACCATGAATTTAACAAACCTTTGTGGATACCTAGAAATCTACATTTATAACACGTGAAGCCTCAAAAGGTTCTGGGGTGGAACCCAAGTTCAGACTGATAAAAGCTCGTCATACAAAAAATCTTTCATTTCTGAAAATGGGAGCGACATAAAAAAAAGGCAAAAACGTAATTATGGAAATTTGTGTTACCTTATAGAGAATATATAATCTCTTCCCCATCAAGACGCCGTCGGCCACCGACAGCCACCGCCATCAGCAACTACCGTCACCGCATGAAATACCAACAGCCATCGAACACCACAAAGGTTGTTCGCCTAACCAAGTACCAACAACCATCAACCGCCGTCTGCAACAGACGGCCACCGCTACCGTCACCGCCGCTTGTTTAAAAACGAAAAAGTAGAGATTAGACATATCTGTTTCGTGGGTTGTAAACGAAAATACATACCGCCGTCACAACCAATTTTTGTTTAAAAACGAAAATACATACCGCCGTTAGCCACTACCGGCACCGGCGAAAGGAAGGAGAAGATTAACGAGAGGATGAGGAAGACGGCTTTTACTAGCGGCGGATAGGGAGGAAACGGCCGGATTTTGTACGACGGCAGCGGAGTGGTGTAGGATGATGGTGGTGGCGGCGTCTGATTTAATCAAAAAAACACTGTCTCGTTTATATATAACAATTAAAACACAAACACAACACACACTGTCTCGTTTGATCAAAAAAACACACTCAAACATAAACACACAATGGCGCGTTTAATAGTTTCGATGGATGTTTGGTACGAGGGACAACTAAGCGAAGATTGGAAGATGTATCTGGACGGGCAGTGCAAGTCGTTCGAGTCACTCGATATCACCTACTGGGACACGGGGCATTTGTTCGACTACATACGCGAACATGTTGACTTCGAGGCCTCGGATTTTGCTTGGTGTGATCCAGAAACCAATAAGTTTGAGTTTATCACGACCGAAAAAGAATGACATGAAATTGTCGGGAGAGCCTTACTCAAATGCAACCGAATCGAGTTGTATCGTATTGGTATTTGGACCCGACAATTCAACACCCGACCCCATCCTCACTACCCGCACAACAGTAGCAATGAGGGTTACGTGAGTGACGACACCATCGAGTCGTATTGAACTTGTTTTTTTAGGACTTTGTAATCATTTTTTTAAAAAAAAATTTAGGACTTTGTAATGTTTTTGTTTTTATTTTTATTTTTAGGACTTTGTAATGTTTTTATTTTTATTTTTTAGGAATTGTAATGGTTTTATTTTTATTTTTAGGAATTTGTAATGTTTTTTTATTAATAAAACCTTATTTTTAGAATTTTAATTGTTATATATAAGTTAATAATATAAAAGTTTAATATAAGAAATAGAGGTGGGACCAAGTGATGGAAAGTAAGTACTGATGTGGCACTAATGTAGCAGTCAGTGATCCCATGACGGACCGTCATGATTAAGATTGGTCTAAAAAGAAATTAGAAACGTACAACCTTCCTGAAGTACTACTCATCAATAAACTCAACCAATTCAATCTGCATGCATACCGATCCCAATGAGAATATTACACATAAACACTATACGGATACTTCATTGGTAATCGTATAGCTTTTCCGGTGGTTCAGAATTATGCCATGAATGTTTGGAGAAAATTCGGTATAGAAAAGACGATGATGAATTTCAAAGGATTTTTCTTTTTTAAATTCTCCACCGAGAAAGGATTGATGGATGTTTTAGAACATGGACCATGGATAATACGGAACATTCCAATAATTCTTAATAAGTGGTCTCCGAGTGTATCTTTGACGAAAGAGGACCTTACAAAAGTGCCATTGTGGGTTAAACTACATGACATTCCTATTGTGGGGTTCACAGAGGATGGACTTAGTTTAATCGCATCTAAGGTGGGCCATCCTAAGATGTTGGACTTGTATACGAGTTTTATGTGTGTGGAAGCTTGGGGTTGTCCTAATTTTGCTCGGGCGCTAGTAGAAATATCTTCCATGACTGATTTTAAAGAAACCATAAAGGTAGCTACTCCAAACATAGAAGGAAAGGGCCACATGATTGATACTGTTCGTGTGGAATATGAGTGGAAGCCTCCGAGATGTTCGTGCTGTAAAGTGTTTGGCCACAAGGATAATCAATGTCCTAAAGTTATTGTTATTGAAGCAGTGAAAGAACCTAATATGGTTGACGGGATTAAGCTATCAGAAGATGGTTTCTAGGAAGTGAAAAAGAAGAAAGGAAAAGGAGTTGCAGGTATGGAGCATAATAAGGGGAACAAAGCGGGTTTTGGTGTTGGTAAACCAAAACCAAAAGTGGTATATCGTTCGAAGAAGACTCATGATGAGAATAAACGAAGTTCAGAAACTGAAACGAGTAAGGATAAACAAGTTCATAATCCTAATCCTGCGTTTACTTTAGTAGATGATCTTAGTGATATAGAACCTGAAGAAGGGGAAACAAGCAAGTTTATGGCAGAGAAGAATGCTTCTAAGATAACGGCCCCGTTCGGCATGAAATCGGGTTGGTTGTAAATTGGAAGCCTATTTTGTTAAGGTCCTAATTTAGGTGTGTCGACCGTGTTATAGGTTTTGCTAGTCCTTTTTTTGATGGGTGGGTCTAGCTAGTTTTATTTTAATGGTTGTTTGTGAGGCCTCAAGGCGTACTTGTGGTCGTTGTGCTTTCTTGTATCTTTTATTATTTTTTGAAATAATATTCACCGGGTAAAAACCCTTACCCAAAAAAAAAAAAAAAAAAAAAACACACACATTACAAAGCCATTCAAGCAAAATATACACAAACTAGACTTTGAGAGCCCGTGCGTTGCACGGTTGGCTCTAATTATACTAATTATTAAATCTTTAGTTAATGATGACAATATCAAAGCCCTCCCGATTATCCAAACAATTTACCGGAACAATATTATATCCATCATCAAAGCACTCCCGATCCCATTGTGTACACATGTAGATGTACTGTCACGACCCGGAAAATTTCGACTAATTTTGAACCAAACTCTCGATACGATTTAATATTTTTGACACGATAAGCAAAGTCTGTTAAGTTGAATCTCAAACATTTTGAACTATTTATATGGAATCATTTAACCTTTGACTAAGCCCAACGATTCACGAACAATTACTTGCAAATAAACATGTATATATTATAATTTAAAATAATGATATACGAATAAACCGTTAGAACTAAAAATATAAAATATTGCACGATACAATATCTCCAATAAAACTGTCGGTAAGATATTTAATTAGATGCGCGTTTATTAATATTGTTATATTATATATTTACAATCTCAATAGATTGAATCCATGATTTACATAAAGTTTACTATCTGACTACTGTGCCTAATTGAACGATTGAAGTAGTGTGTTACGAGTGATATAGTAAATTTAATTACAAGTTAAGATAAATGTTATATAAATATTATTGTTATTATTACATTCTTTAATACTAATATCTGTATTATCAATATAGTTATTTGTAATATAAAAATAGAGATATGAAACTTGATACATATAATTTGCTATATCTTAATTATTAATTATATAACTATTAAATATTATTATCTTTATCATTAAAAATTCTTAGTATTAATAATATAAGAAATAATACAATTTATTATGAGTAGCATGAATAATATCAGTATTATCATTTTTTTTACAAATAATTTTATTCTTATTATTATTCATATATTTTTATAAACTAATATTAATATTATTATTATTATCACTAGGGTTACTATTAACATTAATAATATTAAAAGGATCTATTAATAAATTTATAATAATAATTAATATTACAGAATCTAGTATAACAATTATATAGAATTAGGATTTATATAAATATAAATACAATAAATACAAGTATTACATATTCAGTACCAATCGCTATCCAATATGTTTAAGCTGGCTAACTAATCGGTAAACCTATCAATTTCATGACAGTAATCAAACAAATTACTAAGATATTGAGAATCTCATTAGTACAATTTCAATATCAGTTTTATTCTATTTTATTTCTGCTTCAATTCTATTCTTGTCAAAAATTCTGTCTGAACTCAGTGGATGTCAAAATCACAAATCGATTTGGGAATCAATTTAGCTGTTAAAAACACGTACTCTATTACCATAAATATATTGTATATCTGCACATTGAATTAAAAACAGAAAAACTTTAAAAATTGAAGTCGTATACCTCTGTTATCCTATTTTTTTTTAAAACCCTGAATCCTAATCAAAATCGAAAATGTATAAATGCAAACATGTTTTAGATTTTCAGTTCGAACTATCTGCAGAGTTTTATCTTTCAAATCTTCTTAACAAATTCAGATTTTAAAGTCAAAGTTATGATTCTAAAAGTCAACAGATTTCTTTCTTCATAAAATTCGATTTTCTATTGATGATTCAAGTTAAATTGGTGATGCCAATAGTTTCTATGATTGATTTAAAAACGTTTTCATGTTATACATATGTGTCAAAACAGTCTATAAATTGAAATTGGAAGTTGAGTTCATGAAGGAGTTCAACGAGCCTGTTATGATTATATTTTTTTCTTTTATTTTGTTTTTTGATAATTGAAACATTTATAACAATTCGTTTCTGTCTCAGATAACAAACTTGTTATTTGGAATTCAATTGAGGTAATTGCTAATGTGTTTGTTCGATATAATTTTTGGGAAGAAGATGAAGCTTAAGAAAATACGGGTTATATAAATTAGGAATGGATTTTAATCAGAAAAACAGAAATGCTTAAGTGGTCTTGATGATTGCTGTGTAAACGTGAGGTCTGATGTTCGAG
Source organism: Rutidosis leptorrhynchoides (assembly GCF_046630445.1). Classification (NCBI taxonomy): domain Eukaryota; kingdom Viridiplantae; phylum Streptophyta; class Magnoliopsida; order Asterales; family Asteraceae; genus Rutidosis; species Rutidosis leptorrhynchoides. Next base: position 607,569,270 of record NC_092333.1, on the reverse strand, counting down.
CCCTGCAGTGGCCTTTTTTTTAGAATTCGGTTTTATAAGGTAATTTTCTTTTTATAACTTTTATTATTATTATTATAATTATTATTGATATTATTATTATTATTACTGTTATTATTATGTTAATTATGGTTATTACTAATATCAATATCATGAATGTTGTTATCATTAACCTAGTTTATATTATTAACATTACTAATATTATTAGTATTAACATTATCATTATTATTAGTATTATCATTATTATTTTATTATGATTAAGCCTATAGACATGTTAATTATTGCTACTATGAACATTAAGCTTATGAATAATATTATCATTAATGCAAATAATATTATTATTATCATTATTATGTTTACGATTATTATTATTATTGAAAGGAGTGTAATTATAAATAATGTCATCTTTATTATTAATAGAATTATTATTATTATTATTATTATTATTGTTATTATTATTGTTATCATCATGATTATTACAAATAAATACAACTCTATTAGTATTTTTATAATAAATAATAATTATCTATCTAAAGTAAATAAAGTAAATATATCTAATTAAATTATTAAAGAGACCTATAAATTATTAAATATAATAATTATATCATTAAGATTAATACATGAATTTGTTCAATTTCAATCATGTGTGTTAATATATATATATAAATGATATAGGTTCGTGAATCCGAGGCTAACACTATATTTGTTCAATGTTGTTCTATGTATTTTTACTACAAAATACAGTATGGTGAGTTTCATTTGCTCCCTTTTTAATTGCTTTTGCAATATATATTTTTGGGCTGAGAATACATGCGATGCTTTTATAAATGTTTACGAGATAGACACAAGTACTTAAAATATATTCTATGTTGAGTTGTACCACCCTGCATATCTCCCTAATAGCTTGGTAACTACTATTTACATGTGGTATTGTAAACGCGAATCCTGTTGATAGATCTATCGGGCCTGACAACCCCAACCGAACTGGACGACCAGTATTCAACGGTTGCACAGTACTTCGTTTTGTTGGCTACACTTGGTACAGTGTAGTGAGATTTCATAATAAAGGGAATATGCGACGTTGATTAAATGTTAAGTATGGTTACCAAGTGCTCAACCACTTAGAATGCTTTTCATACACTTGCGAGTGTATTATATTTATGATTATGAAATCTTGTGGTCTATTAATATATTGAAATGATTGTTACGATAAACCTATGAACTCACCAACCTTTTGATTGACACTTTTAAGCATGTTTATTCTCAGGTATGAAAGAAACCTTCCGCTGTGTATTTACTCATTTTAAAGACATTACTTGGAGTCATACATGGCATATTTAAGTAAGTACCTTGCAATGGGACCAGATGTTAAAGACTTCGTCCAGTAGGATTAGGGCGGGTCGTTTCATGTGGTATCAGAGCGTTGGTCCTAGCGAACCAGGTCTTGCATTAGTGTGTCTAACTGATAGTTGTTAGGATGCATTAGTGTGACGACCCGAAAATTTCCGACTAAATTTAAACTTTATCTTTATATTATTCTGACACGATAAGCAATGTTTGTTAAGTTAAATCTCAAGGATTTTAAACTATGTTTATACATTCATTTAAATCTCGACCAAATTCTAATGATTCACGAACCATTAAATGAACATATATGAATATGTATGTATATGTGTATATGTTATAAATTGAAAATGTCAACAAAGTATTTAAAAGTATAATGCTTTATATGAACGTATTTGTTTCAATATGATTATCGACGAAATTAAAAAAAATATATATTAAATGATTGAATTATCAGAAACATTGAATTATGATTACAAGTCTCTGTTGAGAGGTCCACTATGATTTGAGAAATCTATTCCTCTTAACGATATTCGGAATAATTTGTAAAGCTATTTATAAATAAAAATAAAAAGTGTCATTTACGAAAGTTAGACAAAAGCTAGTGGAGAATTGGTTTACATAATATTCTATTAATCTATTTTCAAACGTACAAAAACGTTTTCAGTTTAAAAAGAACTTTATTATTAAAACGTATATAACTTTTATAAATATCTAGAATCACTTTTGACAACTCATTACTTAACCAGTATAATAAATATAACGATATTTATATTTTATTTCATTAAATATATATAACGATTTAAATTAATATTATATATATTTATACGCGTATTATACATACATAGTTTTTATACTTTTACTATACTTTAACTTTACCTTTACTTTACTTTTACTTTACTTTAACTTTAATAATTCACTTTAATAATTCATACTTTAATAATTCACTTTAATAATTCATACTTTAATAATTCACTTTAATAATTCATACTTTAATAATTCACTTTAATAATTCAAAACTCTATTATAAATAGAATTCAATAGGTTTCATTATTTCATAGAAACTTGAAAATATATTTCTCTAAACTCTCTCAATCGATTTATATATATATATATATATATATATATATATATATATATATATATATATATATATATATATATATATATATATATATATATTTGCTCTGTATTATTTCAAGATATTATTAGTATACATAAAATATTACGACGGAGTGATGTCCGAGTGATTTCAAAATAGTTTTTTTTGAATGAGTCGAAGCTAAGGAAATTATGGGTTATAGCTATGGAGGTGATGAGTATGGTTCATGGGTATGCTCGTGAGGTCAATCTAGTGTTTATCATCTCCGTTGCGTCTACGTACTTTCCTGCAATATTGAATCTCAATATTGATACGTGAGCACTCATAACTTAACTTTTATATATCAATAGTGTATCCCTGACTAGTGCTCGAGTATATAGGATTATGCATGCTTGTACATTCGATATTGTCCTTAGATAGGTTTGTTGGATCCTGAATTAGATACATATGCTACTGAGATAGGGTATATGATATGCATGTCATTGGAAAGCTAGCGAAAAATTAAGAACTTTTCATTTAGATATCGAATGGTTTCGATGAACGGATTTGAAGTTATAGTCAACTGAATTTTAGTATTATTGTTAAAATAATTATTATTATTACTGTCGTCGTTATTATTTTAATAGAAATAGAAATATCATTGTTATTATAAAATATCATTATTACTATTATGTTAGTATTATCATTTTATCATAATAATATTTTTAGTAAATATAAATATTGTTATTTTTTTATAGAATAATAATAATTATTATTACAAAATAATACAACTTTTACTTATTATTATTATGATCAATATTATTTTATCAAATATGTAAGGGATACAAAGATATTTTTCACCACGCGTAATATAATTACATTAATAATACTTACCACTATAGTTTTAAGATATTGAGTGAACTTTATAAATTTTACTACTTAAGATATATAAAAGTATATTTTATCATATATAAACGTTAATATAAATTTTTATTAATAAATGACTTTTATTATTATAAAATATAATAAATATATTTAAATATATAAAACGACTATAGTTAAGTTATATAATAAACACGTATAAATTTTAGAAGTCATTTTGGGTCAAGTTGACTTTTGTTGACTTTTGCATATTAGTCTCGAGCATTAGGATTGTGGTACACTATGACTTGACCAAAAATTGTTAGACAAATATTGACCTATATATAATTAATATAGGTTCGTGAATCCGAGGCCAACCTTGCACTTGTTAAATGACGTTATATGTATTTTTACTACGAAATACAGTATGGTGAGTTTCATTTGCTCCCTTTTATATATATTTTTGGGACTGAGAATACATGCACTGTTTTTTTTATAAATGTTTTACGAAATAGGCACAAGTACTAAAACTAATTCTACGTGGGTTTAAACCAGAAATATACCCTTAGCTTGGTAACATTAAACTACTTGTCTATGTACGGTAGGCGCGAATCCTAAAGATAGATCTATTGGGCCTGACAAACCCCATCCTGACTATGGGATGCTTTAGTACTTCGAGGTTATTTTAAACACACCTGATCTGGTGTACTTCAGAGGGTAAAACATGAACGTTAAGGCTTGTTACCGGGTGCCTACAACTTATAGAATACTTTTATACACTTGCGAGTGTACATATATTTATAAACTGAAATCTTGTGGTCTATTAATATATTGAAATGATTGTTATGATAAACCTATGAACTCACCAACCTTTTGGTTGACACTTTAAAGCATGTTTATTCTCAGGTATTAAAGAAATCTTCCGCTGTGCATTAGCTCATTTTAAGGATATTACTTGGAGTCATTCATGGCATATTTTGAAAGACGTTGCATTCGAGTCATTGAGTTCATCAAGATTATTATTAAGCCAATTATAGTGGGATGTATTATGAAATGGTGTGCATGCCGTCAACTTTCGTTGTAAAGAAAGTTTCTCTTTTAAAAACGAATGCAATGTTTGTAAAATGTATCATATAGAGGTCAAATACCCCGCGATGTAATCAACTATTGTGAATCGTTTATAATGTATATGAACGGGTCCTTTCAGTTGGTATCAGAGCGGTGGTCTTAGCGAACCAGGTCTGCATTAGTGTGTCTAACTGATAGTCATTAGGATGCATTAGTGAGCCTGGACTTCGACCGTGTATGCATGTCAAAAGTTTTGCTCATCATTTTTGTCGAAAATTACCTGCTTATCATTCTTAGTCTAGACACATCTTATTGCATTGATTGCATGAATAGTGTATAGACAAAATTCATATCTTAGCGTATCTGCTAATTCATATCTTAGCGTATCTGTTACTGTAAACTTTGCCTGACATATTCTGTAAATTCCTCCGTAATCTACGAAACCTTTTGCTATATATAATTAGAATACCACCCGATAGCTGGAAAATCATTTCATATCGAAAAATTCTTTATTCAATCGTACGAAATGGAATTCGTCATTAGTTCAAGTCCCTCGAATTCCGATATGGAATCCCACTCAAGCTCCGAAAGCAGTGTGACCGAAATGGATCAACCAATTAGCCATCATCTATTCTGGATGAATTGGGGATAGGTTCGTAGCCTCCTCAATAATTGGAGACAAGAAGAAGGTGATCCCTTCCATCCACCACATTGCCCTCTTGGCGATGAACCTGAAGCACTTACCGGCGAACCGGTCCGAAACACCATTTTCTCTCTCATTTTCAGAGTATCTCGTCACGATTATATACTACATCAAATTCTAGATTTTATTTATCCGTTCGTCCGAACCGACAATCACCCCGGTGTAATAGAAGAAGTCAGCGAGCTTCGCGCTCGAGTAGTGGCTTTAGAGAATATGGTGCAAGGGTTACAAACACCAACAAATAACGAAGTATTAATTCATAATTTCAATTTTATTGAATAAATATTCCGTAAAAGTTATGTAATTTCTAAAGTCTTTAGGGATTATTCAGTTCTAGTTTCAACCGTAAATCAAATGAATTTAATTTAATATTAACTCATTAAATCTATGTTACATCTGAAGAAAGTATGCACATATATATTTTCATAAACACTGTAATAAAATTCTGTTGTACAAAATATTAATTGTAAATTTTTTTTTAACGGGTAGGTAATACCCGAGAGATATATAAATTCACAATTAATATATTACATTTTTCGAATCTGATTAAGTAAATCATCAACTATACTCCCAAAATCTCACAACAATATACATTCTTGTATAGAAATCAAAGCAACCATTCTCACCCAAATTTGATTACGCATTCTGATTTTGACAAATCAAAATTCAAGTCATGATTTAACAGAAGACATCACTCTTAGATTCCTACATCTTTCAAAGCTATACTTTGACTTCAAAACCGTGTTAGAACATCATATGTATATTAACGATTACAAACTGTGTTCAAACTCTCCGAAGTTTTCGAAGACACTTCAAACAATGAACAATCGAGATGATGATCCAACCACATATTACCCACATTTATGTACCTAAAAAGCTCTCGAAGCCAAAGTCATAGTTCGACGCGTATCCGTGTCAGATCCTTTGGCATTTATTAGCTAAAATGACTTTTCAATTCCTTTTCAAAGTAGACAGTTTTGTCACAGCTCCAGCAAGTTAACTTCAACTTTTCAGTCGGACTAGTCTTATTATAACCTCGATAGATACGTTGCCCTTTCGTCAACGTTACTGGGGACCTTTCATATCTCGCCACCTTAGCAATAAACTTACCAACAACTTCAATTATCTTTGACTTTTCGAAAAATCATTATATTTATTGAAATCACATCATTTACTCATTCGCATCTTGTAACGAGAATTGTCATACGAATCATCGAAAAACAGTAACCAGTATTTTGAAATCTCGCAGCATGTCTACGCCAACAGTTATATGTGTACGTAAAACGTCTATCTCCTGGACTTACATACTTTGAATGTGAAGTTCTGAAAAATATTTTGAACTGCAAACTAGTTCTTGAAATGTTGATTAAGCATCAAAAACTGTAAACGATCTTAACAGTAAAAAGTTTGATGACAAAGAATAGTAAGGTGGAAAAGCTGAGAAAAAGAGAAGGTTTGGAACTGGAAAACGGATTGAACAGACTATGAAGGAGGCTGTGGACAAATCACAAAGACTAAATCTGCCTTCAAAGAATCCAAATGATTCAGTGCCTGCTAAAGTCATTAACGAATACCTTACTCTTTATTCTAAACCTTTACAGACAAATCTTCATCATCATCCATCAATATTAGAAATTCTAAGATATTATCATATCTTTCATTATAAATATCCGCGATATTTCTGAAGATATTTTCACAACTAATCTTATCTGAAGTCATTTATCTCTTTGCGCTATCAGTGTTACATCATATAAGAAACTATTAGTTTCTATATTCTATAAACTTTCGAGTTTAAATTATGAATGTTTTGAAGTAGTGTTGGGAACTGAAGCATGAGTTAGTATAATATAATGACACTTGATCAACGTGATTATATTACAGTAAGTCATGCTGAGTTTCTAATGGGACATGACGATTCACAGACCATGTCGTCATCATGTTCCATGTTACACGACTCTTGTATTCTATTTAATCTCTAAAAATATCAAGAATATATTTTCTTGATGATTCGGTCTTTTCAGGGTATTCTGGTAAATTAACAAATCAAGATCGTGCCATTACCATTTCCTTCTTAGAACATTAACTATGTTCATTCTGAAATTCATATCTGCGAATACTGGACCATTACAAACGTTGCTTAATCGCAAGAAGAAGAAACGAAAGGACAAAACTCCAAAATAGAAATTGGAGTATAAATCGCAGCAAATAGAAGGGAGCATTAACTGTGGATGTCAATGATTATAGAAGACAAAAGCAGGGGCTTTGAAATATAAGGGAAGATATAAAACCCAACAACCACCCAAAAATTATAAACCGTATATATCGATGCATATAGCAATATAAAGACACGGAAGAACTAAAAACACTATAAAACCGAGAGTATAGTAGAAGTAAATAGATTCTTCCGGAGGTAGATGAAAAAGAAGAACGACAGATATGAAAGTGAGGAGTATATCGAGAATCAGTACTGGATGAAGCATATTGACAAATACTTTAAAATATGAGTTGAGGGAGAAAGAATAGAAGGTGTGAGTTGTAAGGAAACGAAGGAGGTGGATTTATAGTGAAATACCCGACAGAGAAATCAAGATGGATTATCGTATTAATTCGAAGAGAATCATAATCTCCTTAATCACCGAAGTATCAAATCCAACATAGATTACAAAGATTTTCTTTAAATTCGGAGATCAATTGTGATGCGGTCAAAAGATATGACGAATCACTATAATCTTATTTCCTTCATTTACGATAACTTCCCTCATACGCTTTGAGTAATCGAATTATTTTATCCATACTTCTTAGACATGATAAAACTTCATAATCATCATAATAACATTCTCATTGTTAGCCATAACGACCTCTATCAAATTTCGGGGACGAAATTTCTTTAACGGGTAGGTACTGTGACGACCCGAAAATTTCCGACTAAATTTAAACTTTATCTTTATATTATTCTGACACGATAAGCAATATTTGTTAAGTTAAATCTCAAGGATTTTAAACTATGTTTATACATTCATTTAAACCTCGACCAAATTCTAATGATTCACGAACCATTAAATGAACATATATGAATATGTATGTATATGTGTATATGTTATAAATTGAAAATGTCAACAAAGTATTTAAAAGTATAATGCTTTATATGAACGTATTTGTTTCAATATGATTATCGACGAAATTAAAAAAATATATATATTAAATGATTGAATTATCAGAAACATTGAATTATGATTACAAGTCTCTGTTGAGAGGTCCACTATGATTTGAGAAATCTATTCCTCTTAACGATATTCGGAATAATTTGTAAAGCTATTTATAAATAAAAATAAAAAGTGTCATTTACGAAAGTTAGACAAAAGCTAGTGGAGAATTGGTTTCCATAATATTCTATTAATCTATTTTCAAACGTACAAAAACGTTTTCAGTTTAAAAAGAACTTTATTATTAAAACGTATATAACTTTTATAAATATCTAGAATCACTTTTGACAACTCATTACTTAACCAGTATAATAAATATAACGATATTTATATTTTATTTCATTAAATATATATAACGATTTAAATTAATATTATATATATTTATACGCGTATTATACATACATAGTTTTTATACTTTTACTATACTTTAACTTTACCTTTACTTTACTTTTACTTTACTTTAACTTTAATAATTCACTTTAATAATTCATACTTTAATAATTCACTTTAATAATTCATACTTTAATAATTCACTTTAATAATTCATACTTTAATAATTCACTTTAATAATTCATACTTTAATAATTCACTTTAATAATTCATACTTTAATAATTCACTTTAATAATTCAAAAATCTATTATAAATAGAATTCAATAGGTTTCATTATTTCATAGAAACTTGAAAATATATTTCTCTAAACTCTCTCAATCGATATATATATATATATATATATATATATATATATATATATATATATATATATATATATATATTTTTTTTTTTCTCTGTATTATTTCAAGATATTATTAGTATACATAAAATATTACGACGGAGTGATGTCCGAGTGATTTCAAAATAGTTTTTTTTGAATGAGTCGAAGCTAAGGAAATTATGGGTTATAGCTATGGAGGTGATGAGTATGGTTCATGGGTATGCTCGTGAGGTCAATCTAGTGTTTATCATCTCCGTTGCGTCTACGTACTTTCCTGCAATATTGAATCTCAATATTGATACGTGAGCACTCATAACTTAACTTTTATATATCAATAGTGTATCCCTGACTAGTGCTCGAGTATATAGGATTATGCATGCTTGTACATTCGATATTGTCCTTAGATAGGTTTGTTGGATCCTGAATTAGATACATATGCTACTGAGATAGGGTATATGATATGCATGTCATTGGAAAGCTAGCGAAAAATTAAGAACTTTTCATTTAGATATTGAATGGTTTCGATGAACGGATTTGAAGTTATAGTCAACTGAATTTTAGTATTATTGTTAAAATAATTATTATTATTACTGTCGTCGTTATTATTTTAATAGAAATAGAAATATCATTGTTATTATAAAATATCATTATTACTATTATGTTAGTATTATCATTTTATCATAATAATATTTTTAGTAAATATAAATATTGTTATTTTTTTATAGAATAATAATAATTATTATTACAAAATAATACAACTTTTACTTATTATTATTATGATCAATATTATTTTATCAAATATGTAAGGGATACAAAGATATTTTTCACCACGCGTAATATAATTACATTAATAATACTTACCACTATAGTTTTAAGATATTAAGTGAACTTTATAAATTTTACTACTTAAGATATATAAAAGTATATTTTATCATATATAAACGTTAATATAAATTTTTATTAATAAATGACTTTTATTATTATAAAATATAATAAATATATTTAAATATATAAAACGACTATAGTTAAGTTATATAATAAACACGTATAAATTTTAGAAGTCATTTTGGGTCAAGTTGACTTTTGTTGACTTTTGCATATTAGTCTCGAGCATTAGGATTGTGGTACACTATGACTTGACCAAAAATTGTTAGACAAATATTGACCTATATATAATTAATATAGGTTCGTGAATCCGAGGCCAACCTTGCACTTGTTAAATGACGTTATATGTATTTTTACTACGAAATACAGTATGGTGAGTTTCATTTGCTCCCTTTTATATATATTTTTGGGACTGAGAATACATGCACTGTTTTTTTTATAAATGTTTTACGAAATAGGCACAAGTACTAAAACTAATTCTACGTGGGTTTAAACCAGAAATATACCCTTTGCTTGGTAACATTAAACTACTTGTCTATGTACGGTAGGCGCGAATCCTAAAGATAGATCTATTGGGCCTGACAAACCCCATCCTGACTATGGGATGCTTTAGTACTTCGAGGTTATTTTAAACACACCTGATCTGGTGTACTTCAGAGGGTAAAACATGAACGTTAAGGCTTGTTACCGGGTGCCTACAACTTATAGAATACTTTTATACACTTGCGAGTGTACATATATTTATAAACTGAAATCTTGTGGTCTATTAATATATTGAAATGATTGTTATGATAAACCTATGAACTCACCAACCTTTTGGTTGACACTTTAAAGCATGTTTATTCTCAGGTATTAAAGAAATCTTCCGCTGTGCATTAGCTCATTTTAAGGATATTACTTGGAGTCATTCATGGCATATTTTGAAAGACGTTGCATTCGAGTCATTGAGTTCATCAAGATTATTATTAAGCCAATTATAGTGGGATGTATTATGAAATGGTGTGCATGCCATCAACTTTCGTTGTAAAGAAAGTTTCTCTTTTAAAAACGAATGCAATGTTTGTAAAATGTATCATATAGAGGTCAAATACCCCGCGATGTAATCAACTATTGTGAATCGTTTATAATGTATATGAACGGGTCCTTTCAGTTGGTATCAGAGCGGTGGTCTTAGCGAACCAGGTCTGCATTAGTGTGTCTAACTGATAGTCATTAGGATGCATTAGTGAGCCTGGACTTCGACCGTGTATGCATGTCAAAAGTTTTGCTCATCATTTTTGTCGAAAATTACCTGCTTATCATTCTTAGTCTAGACACATCTTATTGCATTGATTGCATGAATAGTGTATAGACAAAATTCATATCTTAGCGTATCTGCTAATTCATATCTTAGCGTATCTGTTACTGTAAACTTTGCCTGACATATTCTGTAAATTCCTCCGTAATCTACGAAACCTTTTGCTATATATAATTAGAATACCACCCGATAGCTGGAAAATCATTTCATATCGAAAAATTCTTTATTCAATCGTACGAAATGGAATTCGTCATTAGTTCAAGTCCCTCGAATTCCGATATGGAATCCCACTCAAGCTCCGAAAGCAGTGTGACCGGAATGGATCAACCAATTAGCCATCATCTATTCTGGATGAATTGGGGATAGGTTCGTAGCCTCCTCAATAATTGGAGACAAGAAGAAGGTGATCCCTTCCATCCACCACATTGCCCTCTTGGCGATGAACCTGAAGCACTTACCGGCGAACCGGTCCGAAACACCATTTTCTCTCTCATTTTCAGAGTATCTCGTCACGATTATATACTACATCAAATTCTAGATTTTATTTATCCGTTCGTCCGAACCGACAATCACCCCGGTGTAATAGAAGAAGTCAGCGAGCTTCGCGCTCGAGTAGTGGCTTTAGAGAATATGGTGCAAGGGTTACAAACACCAACAAATAACGAAGTATTAATTCATAATTTCAATTTTATTGAATAAATATTCCGTAAAAGTTATGTAATTTCTAAAGTCTTTAGGGATTATTCAGTTCTAGTTTCAACCGTAAATCAAATGAATTTAATTTAATATTAACTCATTAAATCTATGTTACATCTGAAGAAAATATGCACATATATATTTTCATAAACACTGTAATAAAATTCTGTTGTACAAAATATTAATTGTAAATTTTTTTTAACGGGTAGGTAATACTCGAGAGATATATAAATTCACAATTAATATATTACATTTTTCGAATCTGATTAAGTAAATCATCAACTATACTCTCAAAATCTCACAACAATATACATTCTTGTATAGAAATCAAAGCAACCATTCTCACCCAAATTTGATTACGCATTCTGATTTTGACAAATCAAAATTCAAGTCATGATTTAACAGAAGACATCACTCTTAGATTCCTACATCTTTCAAAGCTATACTTTGACTTCAAAACCGTGTTAGAACATCATATGTATATTAACGATTACAAACTGTGTTCAAACTCTCCGAAGTTTTCGAAGACACTTCAAACAATGAACAATCGAGATAATGATCCAACCACATGTTACCCACATTTATGTACCTAAAAAGCTCTCGAAGCCAAAGTCATAGTTCGACGCGTATCCGTGTCAGATCCTTTGGCATTTATTAGCTAAAATGACTTTTCAATTCCTTTTCAAAGTAGACAGTTTTGTCACAGCTCCAGCAAGTTAACTTCAACTTTTCAGTCGGACTAGTCTTATTATAACCTCGATAGATACGTTACCCTTTCGTCAACGTTACTGGGGACCTTTCATATCTCGCCACCTTAGCAATAAACTTACCAACAACTTCAATTATCTTTGACTTTTCGAAAAATCATTATATTTATTGAAATCACATCATTTACTCATTCGCATCTTGTAACGAGAATTGTCATACGAATCATCGAAAAACAGTAACCAGTATTTTGAAATCTCGCAGCATGTCTACGCCAACAGTTATATGTGTACGTAAAACGTCTATCTCCTGGACTTACATACTTTGAATGTGAAGTTCTGAAAAATATTTTGAACTGCAAACTAGTTCTTGAAATGTTGATTAAGCATCAAAAACTGTAAACGATCTTAACAGTAAAAAGTTTGATGACAAAGAATAGTAAGGTGGAAAAGCTGAGAAAAAGAGAAGGTTTGGAACTGGAAAACGGATTGAACAGACTATGAAGGAGGCTGTGGACAAATCACAAAGACTAAATCTGCCTTCAAAGAATCCAAATGATTCAGTGCCTGCTAAAGTCATTAACGAATACCTTACTCTTTATTCTAAACCTTTACAGACAAATCTTCATCATCATCCATCAATATTAGAAATTCTAAGATATTATCATATCTTTCATTATAAATATCCGCGATATTTCTGAAGATATTTTCACAACTAATCTTATCTGAAGTCATTTATCTCTTTGCGCTATCAGTGTTACATCATATAAGAAACTATTAGTTTCTATATTCTATAAACTTTCGAGTTTAAATTATGAATGTTTTGAAGTAGTGTTGGGAACTGAAGCATGAGTTAGTATAATATAATGACACTTGATCAACGTGATTATATTACAGTAAGTCATGCTGAGTTTCTAATGGGACATGACGATTCACAGACCATGTCGTCATCATGTTCCATGTTACACGACTCTTGTATTCTATTTAATCTCTAAAAATATCAAGAATATATTTTCTTGATGATTCGGTCTTTTCAGGGTATTCTGGTAAATTAACAAATCAAGATCGTGCCATTACCATTTCCTTCTTAGAACATTAACTATGTTCATTCTGAAATTCATATCTGCGAATACTGGACCATTACAAACGTTGCTTAATCGCAAGAAGAAGAAACGAAAGGACAAAACTCCAAAATAGAAATTGGAGTATAAATCGCAGCAAATAGAAGGGAGCATTAACTGTGGATGTCAATGATTATAGAAGACAAAAGCAGGGGCTTTGAAATATAAGGGAAGATATAAAACCCAACAACCACCCAAAAATTATAAACCGTATATATCGATGCATATAGCAATATAAAGACACGGAAGAACTAAAAACACTATAAAACCGAGAGTATAGTAGAAGTAAATAGATTCTTCCGGAGGTAGATGAAAAAGAAGAACGACAGATATGAAAGTGAGGAGTATATCGAGAATCAGTACTGGATGAAGCATATTGACAAATACTTTAAAATATGAGTTGAGGGAGAAAGAATAGAAGGTGTGAGTTGTAAGGAAACGAAGGAGGTGGATTTATAGTGAAATACCCGACAGAGAAATCAAGATGGATTATCGTATTAATTCGAAGAGAATCATAATCTCCTTAATCACCGAAGTATCAAATCCAACATAGATTACAAAGATTTTCTTTAAATTCGGAGATCAATTGTGATGACGTCAAAAGATATGACGAATCACTATAATCTTATTTCCTTCATTTACGATAACTTCCCTCATACGCTTTGAGTAATCGAATTATTTTATCCATACTTCTTAGACATGATAAAACTTCATAATCATCATAATAACATTCTCATTGTTAGCCATAACGACCTCTATCAAATTTCGGGGACGAAATTTCTTTAACGGGTAGGTACTGTGACGACCCGAAAATTTCCGACTAAATTTAAACTTTATCTTTATATTATTCTGACACGATAAGCAATATTTGTTAAGTTAAATCTCAAGGATTTTAAACTATGTTTATACATTCATTTAAACCTCGACCAAATTCTAATGATTCACGAACCATTAAATGAACATATATGAATATGTATGTATATGTGTATATGTTATAAATTGAAAATGTCAACAAAGTATTTAAAAGTATAATGCTTTATATGAACGTATTTGTTTCAATATGATTATCGACGAAATTAAAAAAATATATATATTAAATGATTGAATTATCAGAAACATTGAATTATGATTACAAGTCTCTGTTGAGAGGTCCACTATGATTTGAGAAATCTATTCCTCTTAACGATATTCGGAATAATTTGTAAAGCTATTTATAAATAAAAATAAAAAGTGTCATTTACGAAAGTTAGACAAAAGCTAGTGGAGAATTGGTTTCCATAATATTCTATTAATCTATTTTCAAACGTACAAAAACGTTTTCAGTTTAAAAAGAACTTTATTATTAAAACGTATATAACTTTTATAAATATCTAGAATCACTTTTGACAACTCATTACTTAACCAGTATAATAAATATAACGATATTTATATTTTATTTCATTAAATATATATAACGATTTAAATTAATATTATATATATTTATACGCGTATTATACATACATAGTTTTTATACTTTTACTATACTTTAACTTTACCTTTACTTTACTTTTACTTTACTTTAACTTTAATAATTCACTTTAATAATTCATACTTTAATAATTCACTTTAATAATTCATACTTTAATAATTCACTTTAATAATTCATACTTTAATAATTCACTTTAATAATTCATACTTTAATAATTCACTTTAATAATTCATACTTTAATAATTCACTTTAATAATTCAAAAATCTATTATAAATAGAATTCAATAGGTTTCATTATTTCATAGAAACTTGAAAATATATTTCTCTAAACTCTCTCAATCGATTTATATATATATATATATATATATATATATATATATATATATATATATATATATATATATATATATATATATATATATATATATATATATATATATATATATATATATATATATATATATATATATTTTTTGCTCTGTATTATTTCAAGATATTATTAGTATACATAAAATATTACGACGGAGTGATGTCCGAGTGATTTCAAAATAGTTTTTTTTGAATGAGTCGAAGCTAAGGAAATTATGGGTTATAGCTATGGAGGTGATGAGTATGGTTCATGGGTATGCTCGTGAGGTCAATCTAGTGTTTATCATCTCCGTTGCGTCTACGTACTTTCCTGCAATATTGAATCTCAATATTGATACGTGAGCACTCATAACTTAACTTTTATATATCAATAGTGTATCCCTGACTAGTGCTCGAGTATATAGGATTATGCATGCTTGTACATTCGATATTGTCCTTAGATAGGTTTGTTGGATCCTGAATTAGATACATATGCTACTGAGATAGGGTATATGATATGCATGTCATTGGAAAGCTAGCGAAAAATTAAGAACTTTTCATTTAGATATCGAATGGTTTCGATGAACGGATTTGAAGTTATAGTCAACTGAATTTTAGTATTATTGTTAAAATGATTATTATTATTACTATCGTCGTTATTATTTTAATAGAAATAGAAATATCATTGTTATTATAAAATATCATTATTACTATTATGTTAGTATTATCATTTTATCATAATAATATTTTTAGTAAATATAAATATTGTTATTTTTTTATAGAATAATAATAATTATTATTACAAAATAATACAACTTTTACTTATTATTATTATGATCAATATTATTTTATCAAATATGTAAGAGATACAAAGATATTTTTCACCACGCGTAATATAATTACATTAATAATACTTACCACTATAGTTTTAAGATATTAAGTGAACTTTATAAATTTTACTACTTAAGATATATAAAAGTATATTTTATCATATATAAACGTTAATATAAATTTTTATTAATAAATGACTTTTATTATTATAAAATATAATAAATATATTTAAATATATAAAACGACTATAGTTAAGTTATATAATAAACACGTATAAATTTTAGAAGTCATTTTGGGTCAAGTTGACTTTTGTTGACTTTTGCATATTAGTCTCGAGCATTAGGATTGTGGTACACTATGACTTGACCAAAAATTGTTAGACAAATATTGACCTATATATAATTAATATAGGTTCGTGAATCCGAGGCCAACCTTGCACTTGTTAAATGACGTTATATGTATTTTTACTACGAAATACAGTATGGTGAGTTTCATTTGCTCCCTTTTATATATATTTTTGGGACTGAGAATACATGCACTGTTTTTTTTATAAATGTTTTACGAAATAGGCACAAGTACTAAAACTAATTCTACGTGGGTTTAAACCAGAAATATACCCTTAGCTTGGTAACATTAAACTACTTGTCTATGTACGGTAGGCGCGAATCCTAAAGATAGATCTATTGGGCCTGACAAACCCCATCCTGACTATGGGATGCTTTAGTACTTCGAGGTTATTTTAAACACACCTGATCTGGTGTACTTCAGAGGGTAAAACATGAACGTTAAGGCTTGTTACCGGGTGCCTACAACTTATAGAATACTTTTATACACTTGCGAGTGTACATATATTTATAAACTGAAATCTTGTGGTCTATTAATATATTGAAATGATTGTTATGATAAACCTATGAACTCACCAACCTTTTGGTTGACACTTTAAAGCATGTTTATTCTCAGGTATTAAAGAAATCTTCCGCTGTGCATTAGCTCATTTTAAGGATATTACTTGGAGTCATTCATGGCATATTTTGAAAGACGTTGCATTCGAGTCATTGAGTTCATCAAGATTATTATTAAGCCAATTATAGTGGGATGTATTATGAAATGGTGTGCATGCCGTCAACTTTCGTTGTAAAGAAAGTTTCTCTTTTAAAAACGAATGCAATGTTTGTAAAATGTATCATATAGAGGTCAAATACCTCGCGATGTAATCAACTATTGTGAATCGTTTATAATGTATATGAACGGGTCCTTTCAATTAGCGAGTCTGGACTTCGACCTTAGCTGCATATTATAAGTATTGTTTATCATTCCTAGTGGAAAATTTCCTGCTTATCATTCCTAAGTCTAGACACGACTTCCTGCATTTATTTGATAGATAGTGTACAGATAAATTCATATCTTAGCGTATCTGCTAATTCATATCTTAGCGTATCTGTTACTGTAGACTTTATCAGACACGTTTCCTTAAATCCCTTCGTAAATTATGGGATCTTCTGTACTATGTATAGGTATTCTATATAATTAGAATATCATCCGATATCCGAAAATCATTTCATATCAAAAAATCCTTTATTCAATCGTACGCAATGGAACTCACAACTAGTTCAAGTCCCTCGGATTTCGATATGGAGTCCCACTCCAGCTCTAGAAGCAGCGTCACCAGAATGAGTCAACCAATCATCTATCCCCAATTCATATGATGGGTTCGTAGTCGACTTAACCAATGGAGACAAGAAGAAGGCGATCCTTTCCATCAACCAAATTTCCCTCTTGGCGATGAACCTGAAGCACTTGAAGTCAACGAACTTCACGCTCGAGTAATCAATTTGGAGAATATGGTGCAAAATTACCAGCTTCAACAACATCATCGGCATCAACAGTACCACCAACAACCTAAGTTTCAACATCACATGCCTCAATATCTCATTCTGTACCTCGAGCATAATCATCGTTCTACGTATCGTTCTATCTACTTTATCATCGTTCTATGTATCATTCTACATCAATTATCGTCGTTCGACATGACAATTATGTAATCTCTAATGTTTTAGAGATTATGTATTCTAGTTCTAACGGTAAAAAAATGAGATTAATATTATATTAACTCATTAAATCTGTATTACATCTGAAGAAAATATATGTGTATATACGTTTTCATAAAGATTGTAATTAAAAATTCTTTCGTACAAACTGTTAATGATGAAAATATTTTAACGGGTAGGTAATACCCGAGGAATATTTAGATTTCACATTAATAAGTACACTGTACATTCTTTCAAATCTAATTCAACAGTCATTTACTATCCTATTTACAACCACCGATATACAAATCCGTTCACCACAAAATAACCATTTTTATTCAATTTCATATTTGGATTTTGACTCCTCAGAATCCAACAAGTGGCATAATGAAGAAAACATTGGACAAATAAAATTTGTTAGAAACAAACGAATTAACTAATTGAAATATTGTTAAGAATCCACGCTAACTGTTCCTAGCTAACTGGTTACATTTTATTTATCGCAATTTAATTATCGCAATTTATATTCTCGCAATTTTAATTTATCGTCATTTAATTTCTGTTATTTACTTTACGCATTTAATTTATCGTCATTTAATTTCTGTTATTTATTTTACGCACTTTAAATATCGGGACACGTATACAAGGTTTTGACATATCATATCGATGCATCTATATATATTATTTGGAATCACCATAGACACTCTATATGCAGTAATGATCGAGTTCTCTATACAGGGTTGAGGTTGATTCTCAAATAATATATATACTTTGAGTTGTGATCGAGTCTGAGACATGTACACGGGTCACGATACGTATTAATTAATTCGAATATTATGTAATAAGCTATATATGAAATATTGGACTGTCAACTGTGGACTATCAACTGTGGACTGCCGACATTGGGCAATTAAAATGAATTAAAATATTGATTATAACATATGAAACTTAACAATTCTTCAAGTTTGCCACTTGATTTCATCATAAACCTCGTTTGAATCTTGACGATTCCAATTCTTGTTCAAATCTTTCATGATTCTTGAAAACACCTCGATCGAGAGGATGAACCAGCCGCACTTCATCTATGGAAGAAAAGATTTATGCATATAGTTATGCACCTGAAAAACTCTCGAAAACTGAGTAAACGTTTAACACGTACTTTTGCTAATTTCTTTAGTGTTATTATTATCAAAAATGACCTTGCAACTCCTGTTCGAGATAGCCAGTTTTGTCACAGCTCCAGCAAGTCAACTTCGACTTTTCGTTCGAATCAACCTTATTATAACCTTGATATATACGTTGTCTTTTTGCCTTCGTTACCAGAGAACCTTTTATATTTCACCATATTACCATCAACGTTTAATCATCTAAAAACACAATTCTCCTGAAACCACCTCGGTTTGATAACCGATGACCCAGATCCGTTAACTTTGAAAATGCTGACGAAACAGCATGTTGTAGATGGTCTTAATGGCCAAAAGTTGATGATAAAGAAGGAAGTGTTAGGAACGCTCGATAGAAAATTTGGTACTGAAAATCGGATTGAGCACACCATGTAGGAGTCTGTAGACAAATCACCAGGATTAAACCTGTACTTAACGAATCCAGACGATTTAGTATCTGACAAAATCTCTAGCTCCTTAATTAGTCTAAATCCTTGCGGATGAATTTCTTCATCATCTTCTGATCTTAAATATTTTGAATTCTAAGATATCATTGTATCTTTAGTTATAAATATCTTAGATATTTCTGAAGATACCTTCACAAATATCTTTATTCGAAATTATCTATCTCTTCGTGCTATCCGTGTTACGTCATAAAGGACACTATTTTAGTTTCTAAATTTCTTTAAAATTCGAGTTTGAATTATGAATGATTTCCTAGGGAAGTGTTTGGTAATTGAAGCATGAGTTAGTATAATATAATGACGTCAGGCCAACGTGATTATATTACAGTAAGTCATGCTGAGTTTATAATGAAACGTGATGATTCTCAGTACCATCATCATGTGCCATATTATACAACTCTTTTATTCTATTTAACCTCTAAACATATCCAGAAAATATTTCTGTGATATTCTTGTTCTTCCAAAATTCCAACGGTTTGCTAATAAATCGTGCTATTTTATTTTCTTTCTGATTAGAAGATTTTCTTTAAATTTCTTAAATTCCAGAAATCCATCATGACTACGTCAAAAGTTAAATCTCTATCTCAATCTTTTGTGAAAGCTTCATTCGTACTCTTCGAATAATCGAATTGTTTTATCTATATCACTCAATGATGATAAAACTCTTTTTAGCAACTCATATTTGTCATAAAAACATTCTTATTGTTAGCCATAACGACCACATTCAAATTTCGGGACGAAATTTCTTTAACGGGTAGGTACTGTCACGACCCGGAAAATTTCGACTAATTTTGAACCAAACTCTCGATACGATTTAATATTTTTGACACGATAAGCAAAGTCTGTTAAGTTGAATCTCAAACATTTTGAACTATTTATATGGAATCATTTAACCTTTGACTAAGCTCAACGATTCACGAACAATTACTTGCAAATAAACATGTATATATTATAATTTAAAATAATGATATAAGAATAAACCGTTAGAACTAAAAATATAAAATATTGCACGATACAATATCTCCAATAAAACTGTCGGTAAGATATTTAATTAGATGCGCGTTTATTAATATTGTTATATTATATATTTACAATCTCAATAGATTGAATCCATGATTTACATAAAGTTTACTATCTGACTACTGTGCCTAATTGAACGATTGAAGTAGTGTGTTACGAGTGATATAGAAAATTTAATTACAAGTTAAGATAAATGTTATATAAATATTATTGTTATTATTACATTCTTTAATACTAATATCTGTATTATCAATATAGTTATTTGTAATATAAAAATAGAGATATGAAACTTGATACATATAATTTGCTATATCTTAATTATTAATTATATAACTATTAAATATTATTATCTTTATCATTAAAAATTGTTAGTATTAATAATATAAGAAATAATACAATTTATTATGAGTAGCATGAATAATATCAGTATTATCATTTTTTTTACAAATAATTTTATTCTTATTATTATTCATATATTTTTTTAAACTAATATTAATATTATTATTATTATCACCAGGGTTACTATTAACATTAATAATATTAAAAGGATCTATTAATAAATTTATAATAATAATTAATATTACAGAATCTAGTATAACAATTATATAGAATTAGGATTTATATAAATATAAATACAATAAATACAAATATTACATATTCAGTACCAATCGCTATCCAATATGTTTAAGCTGGCTAACTAATCGATAAACCTATCAATTTCATGACAGTAATCAAACAAATTACTAAGATATTGAGAATCTCATTCGTACAATTTCAATATCAGTTTTATTCTATTTTATTTCTGCTTCAATTCTATTCTTGTCAAAAATTCTGTCTGAACTCAGTGGATGTCAAAATCACAAATCGATTTGGGAATCAATTTAGCTGTTAAAAACACGTACTCTATTACCATAAATATATTGTATATCTGCACATTGAATTAAAAACAGAAAAACTTTAAAAATTGAAGTCGTATACCTCTGTTATCCTATTTTTTTTTAAAACCCTGAATCCTAATCAAAATCGAAAATGTATAAATGCAAACATGTTTTAGATTTTCAGTTCGAACTATCTGCAGAGTTTTATCTTTCAAATCTTCTTAACAAATTCAGATTTTAAAGTCAAAGTTATGATTCTAAAAGTCAACAGATTTCTTTCTTCATAAAATTCGATTTTCTATTGATGATTCAAGTTCAATTGGTGATGCCAATAGTTTCTATGATTGATTTAAAAACATTTTCATGTTATACATATGTGTCAAAACAGTCTATAAATTGAAATTGGAAGTTGAGTTCATGAAGGAGTTCAACGAGCCTGTTATGATTATATTTTTTTTTCTTTTATTTTGTTTTCTGATAATTGAAACATTTATAACAAGTCGTTTCTGTCTCAGATAACAAACTTGTTATTTGGAATTCAATTGAGGTAATTGCTAATGTGTTTGTTCGATATAATTTTTGGGAAGAAGATGAAGCTTAAGAAAATACGGGTTATATAAATTAGGAATAGATTTTAATCAGAAAAACAGAAATGCTTAAGTGGTCTTGATGATTGCTGTGTAAATGTGAGGTCTGATGTTCGAGCCCTGCAGTGGCCTTTTTTTTAGAATTCGGTTTTATAAGGTAATTTTCTTTTTATAACTTTTATTATTATTATTATTATTATTATTATTATTATTATTATTATTATTATTATTATTATTATTATTATTATTATTATTATTATTATTATTATTATTATTATTATTATTATTATTATTATTATTATTATTATTATTATTATTATTATTATTATCATTATTATTATTATTATTATTATTATTATTATTATTATTATTATTATTATTATTATTATTATTATTATTACTGTTATTATTATGTTAATTATGGTTATTACTAATATCAATATCATGAATGTTGTTATCATTAACCTAGTTTATATTATTAACATTACTAATATTATTAGTATTAACATTATCATTATTATTAGTATTATCATTATTATTTTATTATGATTAAGCCTATAGACATGTTAATTATTGCTACTATGAACATTAAGCTTATGAATAATATTATCATTAATGCAAATAATATTATTATTATCATTATTATGTTTACGATTATTATTATTATTGAAAGGAGTGTAATTATAAATAATGTCATCTTTATTATTATTATTATTATTATTATTATTATTATTATTATTATTATTATTATTATTATTATTATTACTATTGTTATCATCATGATTATTACAAATAAATACAACTCTATTAGTATTTTTATAATAAATAATAATTATCTATCTAAAGTAAATAAAGTAAATATATCTAATTAAATTATTAAAGAGACCTATAAATTATTAAATATAATAATTATATCATTAAGATTAATACATGAATTTGTTCAATTTCAATCATGTGTGTTAATATATATATAAATGATATAGGTTCGTGAATCCGAGGCCAACCCTATATTTGTTCAATGTCGTTCTATGTATTTTTACTACAAAATACAGTATGGTGAGTTTCATTTGCTCCCTTTTTAATTGCTTTTGCAATATATATTTTTGGGCTGAGAATACATGCGCTGCTTTTATAAATGTTTACGAGATAGACACAAGTACTTAAAATATATTCTACGTTGAGTTGTACCACCCTGCATATCTCCCTAATAGCTTGGTAACTACTATTTACATGTGGTATTGTAAACGCGAATCCTGTTGATAGATCTATCGAGCCTGACAACCCCAACCGGACTGGACGACCCGTATTCAACGGTTGCACAGTACTTCGTTTTGTAGGCTACACTTGGTACAGTGTAGTGAGATTTCATAATAAAGGGAATATGCGACGTTGATTAAATGTTAAGTATGGTTACCAAGTGCTCAACCACTTAGAATGCTTTTCATACACTTGCGAGTGTATTATATTTATGATTATGAAATCTTGTGGTCTATTAACATATTGAAATGATTGTTACGATAAACCTATGAACTCACCAACCTTTTGGTTGACACTTTTAAGCATGTTTATTCTCAGGTATGAAAGAAACCTTCCGCTGTGCATTTACTCATTTTAAAGACATTACTTAGAGTCATACATGGCATATTTAAGTAAGTACCTCGCAATGGGACCAGATGTTGAAGACTTCGTCCAGGAGGATTAGGGCGGGTCGTTTCATGTACTCCCTTTCTCACGACATAACACTGTTAACTTGAAATCTTCTTGCAAAATATTATTGTGTACACATAAATAAATGTAGTAAATATATGTTCTATCCATAAGAAAAAGGGCTACAAAACTGAAAATTAAGCAACATCAATAGTACTCACATAGGGTACATCAGAATGTTTAACCATACAATATGTCTGACCATATAATACGTCTGTAGATCGCAGTGATAACCTTCATCGAATACCCCACCTGCAAAAGGTCAACAACAGAACTGATTTTAGCATATACCTGAAGTAATGAGCATTGATTTTATAATGTGAGCCACCAATAAAGTGTGCACATAAGCACTTAATTGGGTTGTGAATCCAACAAAATTTAATAAGTACATGTACATGTTATACCAAATGTTGGTGCATCAAATTGTATTTCACTTATATTAGGTTTGATAAGGGTCAAAATTGACCGTGCATATATAAATTTGTTTAACAATACCTTATAGCTTTCTTGGTCCATCATGGAGGATATGTTGAACATCATGGTATGACCTAAGGTCCATAGATGTCATTCAGTAAATCGTTCATTCATATTTAGTACAAACATTAATTAACATAACTATACAAATTCATGTAAAAGCAATCAGCTAACCCGTGTATACGTTTCTCTAGTCGACAAAACTAATGAATATCGATACAATCATACCTTATAAATAATCCGTTATACCCACATATATGTCTCACAAAGCGCCATCGTTATAGATAGTTTTGTGGGGCTGCAAATATACAATCATAAGTACCAACTTAAATAACACTCTCATGCCTAAATACTACGTTTTTATTCAATTAATCACTAAAGAGCTAACTTTTTAATACTCATAACGTAAATAAAAAAAACATTTATAAAAAATTGAAAACTTTCCAAAGGAATTAACCATCCTACTAATAACCATATAAGATGAACAAAAGCCACAAATAGTATGGATAAATTACGCAACTTCGATAACATAAAAGCCCACCGATTTAAATCCCTATAACACATGAACCTTAACTCATTCCATAAGCCAAACCAACTATTGTAGGAAAAAAAGAACAGATATAAAAAGAGTGTACCTAGAATTGATGCTAAAAGTAGCAAGAAGTGGTTTTCTTAAGCACTAAATAATAGAATGTCACTCGTCTAAACAAATACTATTTGATCCTAAAAGGAAATCGATATATTCAGATATTAGTAGGCACAAAATTAACAACTTTGTTTAAGGCAGTAAATAGCACAGTAAAGTTACCAACAATAAGCATCGGTGCATGTGCATTTTCAATAGCAAACGGCCACCAGTGAACGTGTCCATTACATTGTTTTCACTACTTTTAGCAACATTCTATTCTCCGTCACATATTATCAATCCAGCAAAAAAAAATATATACGGACTATTAATCAATACATACATATTTGTTTTAAAAAAAATGCTTGCCTCAAATCAACTTCCCATGATAGGCCTGGATTAAGATACACACAAGTTGTCAACATAATTATTAACACCTGGACTTGTAAACCATTCATAGGAGACCACTCATTACGGACATCAACATCCTCTGTAAAGTAAATTTGGTCTGGTAAATGTGTTCAGTAACATACCCGTTTATAGTTATGAAATCATCTCTTAACAGATTGGTTTCATCTGAATCTTCAGATGAAACAATTTCATACCCTTCATGAGTCAATTCTGATCTTGAGTCATGCAAATAATCAGCATAATAATACTATTTTTACCAAATGTGACCCATTAGCCGTAGTTGATTTGGGTGTAACTATTATGTTAAAATTAAGGGCAGGGCACCAACATATCTACAAAACTAATGTGAAATCGACATAAGTATCTAGTTACTGAACCATATTATTATGTATGTATCATAGTCAATCTAACCACCTATTACACAAACCAACATTTTACAAAATGGGTCAAATAAGTTTTACAAAATGGGTCAAAATGTGAAGTTCATTTTCAATAGTAATTACTAAAATTAGCTAACTTTATCACTATTTAAGCTATAGACTCTGAGAATAAACAGTGGGCATATTATTCCTTACAAGTACTGATATGGCAATAAACATGATATGCAAATCAGCATAACAAAGATATAAGATTACCTCATCCGGCTTTATGGCAATTATTATTGAGTTTGACCAGATACAAAGCAGCCCAACAAATTTCAAAATCACCATAACAGGATCTTAAAAGCTTCACCGCAAACTTCCAACCTTCAAGAGCAGCAACAAAAATACCATCATATACAGAATTATTATTTAGAGGCCCGTGAACATTAAAACCCATCCCTTTGACAGTTTGACCATAAAAAGTCAAACTGTCACTAATCCGTAAAAAATGATTAATACAACCAAAATCATCCTTAACCCTTAGGCATTAATCCTCATACTCCATCGATAATATAATCAGATCCTCACCAAGATATCAAAGACCAATAATGACATTTTGACTCTAAAAAGGTCGGCATATCATGTCTACTATTTTGATAAACAGGCACCATTTATCAAACCAAACATGCTCATATGAAACTTTTAACTTATTATCATAGAAATTAACAGTATAGAAAATTTGACATTTGAAAATCATAGTGTTATACCAGATTAGCAGATTAAACATTGGGCACTTTTTTCTTGTTGAGGCTATTTTCTTCCTGGAGCGTATCATCATTCTCTTGACCTACAAAATATGAATATAGCCATAAGAGTTTTGATAATGCTAAAAATGAACATATATTTCATAGCATTATTCCTCAAGAAAGACAAGCTTTTAGTTGCAATTGTTCTATTTAAAAGTGATATTCGTTTAAATAATAAAAGGTGAAGACAAAAGACAGATTCAAAGAATTGAAGACGCAAACGACCAAAAAGCTCAAAAGTACAAAATACAATCAAAGAGGTTCCAATTATTGATAAGAAACGTCTCGAAATTACAAGAGTACAAGATTCAAAACGCAAAGTACAAGATATTAAATTGTACGCAAGGACGTTCGAAAATCCAGAACCGGGACCAGAGTCAACTCTCAACGCTCGACGCAACGGACTAAAAATTACAAGTCAACTATGCACATAAATATAATATAATATTTAAATAATTCTTATAATTATTTATATATTATATAAATATTTAAAACCGTCGGTAAACAAAGAGCCAAACTTGTGTGAGCTGTAAAAGCAAACTCCGCGACTCGCGGAGTTTGAAGGCCAAAAGGGCCGCGAGTCGCGGAGCCCCAAATTCTGAAACTCCCTATAAAGCTCGCGCATTCTGATCGTAAAAATCATCCTTTTTTCTTCTTCTCTCATAAACGTATTATATATATATTATAATTATAATTTTAATTTTAATTTTAATTTTAATTCTAATAATAAGGGTATGTTAGCGAATGTTGTAAGGGTGTAAGTCGAAATTCTGTCCGTGTAACGCTACGCTATTTTTAATCATTGTAAGTTATGTTCAACCTTTTTACATTAATGTCTCGTAGCTAAGTTATTATTATGCTTATTTAAATGAAGTAATCATGATGTTGGGCTAATTACTAAAATTGGGTAATTGGGCTTTGTACCATAATTGGGGTTTGGATAAAAGAACGACACTTGTGGAAATTAGACTATGGGTTATTAATGGGTTTTATATTAATTAAATAATACCTTGTTAATTTAATATACAAACTTATAATTCGACGTATTTATATATAACCCCATACGCTTGACTGGGTACGGTGGGCGGGATATCTATAAATATCAATAATTATTCATTTTACCGGATACGGAACTGGATTAATAGTTAATAGACTTATTGAAACAGGGGTGAATTATATTCAAGGGTAATTGGTGTAATTGTTAACAAAGTAGTAAAACCTTGGTTTACACGCAGTCGATAACCTGGTGTATTCATTAAACAAAGTATTAAAACCTTGTTACAATTCGAATCCCCAATTAGTTGGAATATTTGACTTCGGGAATAAGAATAATTTGACGAAGGCTTTCGCTCTTTATATTTATGACCGATGGACTATTATGGACAAATTTGTATGGACATATTAAATAATCCAGGACAAAGGACAATTAATCCATGGGCATAAAACTAAAATCAACACGTCAAACATCATGATTACGGAAGTTTAAATAAGCATAATTCTTTTATTTCATATTTAATTTCCTTTATTTTATATTTAATTGCACTTCTAATTATCGCATTTTTATTTATTGTTATTGTATTTAATTGCACTTTTAATTATCGTACTTTTTAATTATCGCAAGTTTATTTTATCGCACTTTTATTATTCGCAATTTCATTATCGTTATTTACTTTACGCTTTAATTTAAGTCTTGTATTTATTTTTAATATTTTACATTTGGTTTTAACTGCGACTAAAGTTTTAAAATCGACAAACCGGTCATTAAACGGTAAAAACCCCCCTTTATAATAATAATATTACTTATATATATATTTGTATTTTTATAAAAGTAAACTAATATAGCGTTAAGCTTTGTTTAAAGATTTCCCTGTGGAACGAACCGGACTTACTAAAAACTACACTACTGTACGATTAGGTACACTGCCTATAAGTGTTGTAGCAAGGTTTAAGTATATCCATTCTCTAAATAAATAAATATCTTGTGTAAAATTGTATCGTATTTAATAGTATTTCCTGCTAAAATTTAATAGCTATTTTATATACACCTCGCGAAACATCAAGTATATTTTTGGCGCCGCTGCCGAGGAAACAATTCTTAAACAATTCTTTCCGGCATCTAAAGCCGTAAGACTTCAAGCAGAAATTGTTACGTTCACACAGAAACCAAATGAAACTCTATATGAGGCGTGGACTAGATATGGAAAGTTATTAAGAGGATGTCCGCAACATGGTTTAGACACCTGTCAAATAGTACAAATATTCTACCAAGGATGCGACATCACTACAAGGAAAGACATAGATATAGCAGGTGGTGGTTCTATTATTAAGAAAACCGAAACTGATGCTTACAAAATTATTGATAACACTGCTTCCCACTCACATGAGTGGCACCAAGAAAAAGATATCGTTAGATCATCTAAAGCAGCTAGAGCTGATTCTAGCCATGACTTAGATTCCATTTCCGCAAAGATAGATGTTGTCGAGAGACGAATGGAAAAGATGACTAAAGATATTCACTCAATACGAATTAGTTGTGAGCAGTGTGGAGGACCACATTTGACAAAAGATTGTCTCAGTATTGAATTAACAATGGAACAAAGAGAGAATATTTCATACATAAACCAAAGGCCTGGAAATAATTATCAGAATAATTATCAACCGCCAAGACCGATTTACAATCAAAACCAGAATTATAACCGAAATATTCCATACAACAACCAACAAGGTCCTAGCAATCAACAAGTATCCAATAATACTTACAACCAGCAAAGACCTAATTTTCAAAACAAACCACCACAACAAACCGATGATAAAAAGCCGAATTTAGAAGATATGATGACAAAGCTAGTTGAAACTCAAACGCAGTTTTTCACATCTCAAAAACAAACTAATGAACAAAATGCTCAAGCATTTAGAAATCAACAAGCTTCTATTCAAAATCTGGAACAAGAAGTAAGTAACCTAGCAAGGTTAATAGGTGAAAGAAAACCGGGAAGTCTACCTAGTGATACAAATGCTAACCCCCGGAATGAAACAGCTAAAGCCATTACCACAAGAAGTGGTACAATACTTAAACCACCTGAAATACCTGTAACTTCTGATGAAGCTATTCCTACTCAACAAGAACCACAACCTGATCAAGATAAGGAAAAAGAACCGGTAGTTGAAAAGGTTAATGAAGATAACACAGCTAAGGATAAACCTTATGTTAAACCATACCAACCACCACTTCCTTACCCGAGTAAAATGAAGAAAGAGAAACTTGAAGCCGAGCAATCCAAATTCTTGGATATGTTTAAACAGATAAATGTAAATCTTCCTTTCATTGATGTGATTTCAGGAATGCCTAGATATGCTAAATTCTTGAAAGATCTAATCTCAAATAGAAAGAAAATGGAAGAACTCTCGGCTGTTACTATGAATACTAATTGTTCAGCAGTGCTGTTGAATAAGATACCAGAAAAATTATCTGATCCAGGAAGTTTCACAATTCCATGTTTTCTGGGTAGTCTTAGTTCAATAGAAGCATTGACAGACTTAGGTGCTAGTATAAATCTAATGCCGTATTCACTATACACTAAACTAGACCTTGGAGAATTGAAACCAACAAGAATAAGCATACAACTAGCCGATAGATCAATAAAATATCCTAGAGGGATAATGGAGAACATGCTAGTTAAAGTTGGTACTTTAGTATTTCCAGTAGATTTTGTTGTTCTGGACATGGAAGAAGATTCTCAAGTTCCTCTCATATTAGAAAGACCATTCTTAAACACGGCTAAAGCAATGATAGACGTGTTCGTAAGAAATTGACCCTAAGTATAGAGGATGAGAGTGTTACCTTTTCAGTTGATAGAGCAATGCAACAACCACAATCTGCAGATGATACATGTTATTATATTCAAACTATAGATGCACATGCAGAATTGTTAGAAGAATTTCCAGAATTACAAGGAACAGGAGAATGTTCTTTAGGAGAAGGTAATGAACCAATTGATGAAGCTGAAATGTTAGCTACACTTATAGCTAATGGATATGAACCAACAATAGAAGAAATTCAAATGCTAAAAGAAGAAGACAGATATCGATACAAATCATCGATAGAAGAACCTCCGAAATTAGAGTTAAAGCCACTTCCAAACCATTTGGAATACGCTTATTTACATGGTGAATCTAAATTACCTGTAATAATATCGTCTTCTCTTACTGAAAATGAGAAATCACAACTCATTTCTGTGTTGAAAGCTCATAAACCAGCCATTGCATGGAAGATTCATGATATTAAAGGAATAAGTCCTTCGTATTGCACACATAAAATCCTTATGGAAGAAGGTCATAAAACGTATGTGCAACGCCAACGAAGACTAAATCCTAATATGCAAGATGTAGTTAAGAAAGAGATTATTAAACTGCTAGATGCAGGTCTAATTTATCCAATCTCTGATAGTCCATGGGTAAGCCCAGTTCAATGCGTGCCTAAGAAGGGTGGCATGACTGTCATTACAAATGAGAAAAATGAGCTTATTCCTACTAGGACTGTAACGGGATGGCGTGTATGTATTGATTATAGAAAATTAAATTACTCCACCAGAAAAGATCACTTTCCCTTACCTTTCATAGATCAAATGTTGGAAAGATTAGCCGGAAATAGTTACTATTGTTTCCTAGATGGATTTTCCGGATATTTTCAAATTCCAATAGCACCCGAAGACCAATAGAAAACCACATTCACGTGCCCTTATGGTACTTTTGCTTACAAACGCATGCCATTTGGACTTTGCAACGCCCCTGCAACCTTTCAAAGGTGTATGATGGCGATTTTTCATGACATGATAGAAGAATGCATGGAAGTTTTCATGGATGACTTTTCAGTGTTCGGTGATACATTTGAATCATGTCTAGTTAATCTGGAACGAATGCTTATTAGATGCGAACAATCAAATCTAGTACTTAATTGGGAGAAATGCCATTTCATGGTTAAAGAAGGCATCGTTCTTGGACATAAAATTTCAAAAGAAGGAATTGAAGTGGATAGAGCTAAAGTAGATGTAATTGCTAAACTTCCACATCCCACCAATGTTAGAGGAGTTAGGAGTTTTCTAGGGCATGCCGGTTTTTACCGACGTTTCATAAAAGATTTTTCTAAAATGGCCACTCCTATGAATAAACTCCTAGAAAAGGATGCTCCATTCATCTTTTTCGATGAGTGTATCAAATCTTTTAATATTCTTAAAGAGAAACTCACTAATGCGCCGATCATGATAACACCAAATTGGAATCTACCATTTGAACTAATGTGCGATGCAAGTGATTTTGCAATGGGAGCCGTTTTAGGACAAAGGATTGAAAAACGATTTCAACCTATATATTATGCTAGTAAGACGTTACAAGGAGCATAAACGAACTATACAACTACTGAAAAAGAACTCCTTGCTATTGTCTTTGCTTTTGACAAATTTCGATCATATCTCGTTCTAGCAAAAACGGTGGTGTATACCGACCATTCTGCTCTTAGATACCTATTTTCAAAACAAGATGCTAAACCAAGATTAATCCGTTGGATCTTACTCTTACAAGAGTTTGATATTGAAATCCGAGATAAAAGAGGAGCAGAAAATCTCGCCGCTGATCATCTTTCTCGTCTTGAAAATCCTGAGTTAGAAGTTCTAAATGAATCGGCCGTACAAGACAACTTTCCTGATGAATATCTATTGAAGATAGATTATAAAGAAATTCCATGGTTTGCAGACTATGCAAACTATTTAGTATGTGGATTCCTTGAAAAAGGATTATCGTACCAAAGACGAAAGAAATTCTTCAGTGATATAAAACACTATTTTTGGGA
The DNA here is from genome assembly GCF_046630445.1 of Rutidosis leptorrhynchoides. NCBI lineage: Eukaryota > Viridiplantae > Streptophyta > Magnoliopsida > Asterales > Asteraceae > Rutidosis > Rutidosis leptorrhynchoides. The sequence goes on along the minus strand of NC_092333.1, from coordinate 607,536,581 downwards.
AGATCCACATCTGTTTAAAAGTTGTCCCGATGGAATAATACGCCGATGTGTATTTGGAGATGAAGCTAGTAAAATATTAAACCATTGTCACACAGGACCAACATGAGGGCATTATGGGCCTCAACTAACAGCAAAAAAAGTTTATGATGCTGGATTCTATTGGCCTACAATTTACAAAGACGCACACCTTCTTTGCAATTCCTGTGATGCTTGTCAAAGGGCCGGAAAAATAATTCAACGTGATGAAATGCCACAAAATGTCATCCAAGTATGTGAAGTATTTGACATTTGGGGTATTGACTTTATGGGTCCATTTCCAAAATCTCATAATAATCTATATATACTCGTAGCCATTGATTATGTATCTAAATGGGCGGAAGCACAAGCTCTCCCAACTAACGATGCACGAGTTGTAGTCAACTTTTTAAAACGTCTTTTTGCAAGGTTTGGAACACCGAAAGCTTTAATAAGTGATCGGGGTACTCATTTCTGTAATAATCAACTTGAGAAAGTTCTTAAAAGATATGGAGTAACTCATAAAATCTCCACCGCATATCATCCACAAACAAGTGGACAAGTTGAAAATACAAACCGAGCTTTAAAACGTATTCTAGAGAAAACCGTAGGATCAAATCCGAAGGAATGGTCCATTAAATTGGAGGATGCACTCTGGGCTTTTAGAACAGCCTATAAAACTCCAATTGGAACCACACCTTTTAGACTTGTTTATGGAAAAGCATGTCATCTTCCAGTAGAAATTGAACACAAAGCATTTTGGGCTTTGAAGACATGTAATCTTGATATACATGAAGCCGGACGTCTACGATTAAGTCAACTAAATGAATTAGAAGAATTAAGACATGAAGCATACGATAATTCGTTAATCTATAAAGAAAGAACGAAGAAATGGCATGATAAAAGAATCAGAAGTTCAAAAGAATTTAAAGAAGGAGACAGAGTTCTTCTTTTCAATTCACGATTCAAGCTATTTCCTGGAAAATTGAAATCAAGATGGTCTGGACCATTCATAGTCAAAAGAGTTTTCCCATACGGAACGATAGAATTAATAAATTCAAATGTGATTGAATTTAAAGTTAATGGTCACAGAGTTAAACATTACATACATGGTCCGATGGAAGTTGACAATGAAGTTAATCATAATTTCACCACCCAAGGAAACCTTCAAAATGAAAACATAAATATGTTATCAACAACATATGAAAAATCAAAATTGGAATATAGGGAGGATTCAAATTTGAGTGATGAAGAAGAATTCCTATACAAACTTCCCATTCCAAGAAACGAAGAAAAATGTGAACAAGAAATTCAAATAGAAATGAAAGAATCAAGGAAAGAACACCCGAAAAAAGTTTACAAATCAACTCGACTTACTAAAGCAGGAGACCCGGGTGAATTTATCATTTCTTGCTTACTTAATGATGGTGCTGTATATAATGGGCTCGCAGATTTAGGAGCAAGTGCAAATATTATGCCTCTTTCCTTATACAAAAGATTAGGCATGGGTAAATTAAAACCAACCAAAATAGGTGTTCAATCATTTGACCAAACCATTAAACACCCGGTTGGAATAGCAAATAATTTACTTGTTAACGTGGGAAGTTTGACCTTTGTTGAAAACTTCATAGTGATTAATATGGAGGAAAACCTTGATGTTCCTCTAATTCTAGGTCGCCCATTTTTAGCAACCACCGAGGCATTCATTGATGTAAGAGAAGGTAGAATGACACTTAGGGATGGTGATACATCGATCCCCTTTGTGAACCGAAAGTTTAGATCTCCACAAACCAAAACTGTTAGACCAATAAAAACGCATAAGGGTGGGGAAGATGAAGAAACACTTAATGATGATCCAATCACAAAGAATGCCGTTGATGATACGAAATTAGATGAACCCATTTTTAACAGTTCAACGAAGAAACTTTATAAACGGATTCACGATGCTAAAATTAAAGAAAACTTTAAGCTATATAACCGATTAATATCCAATTTATCGTCAAAAGAAAAGGCAGTGTTAGTTGAATTTGTGAAAGTTACGGAGGAAATCAACAAATGGATTGAAGTAAAAGTCAAAGATATACAAGTTGTTGATGATTCAATTGAAAATAATGTTAATCACAATTTTAACTAAGTATAGGGGGTTTATGTATTTCTGTTAGAGTTAGATTGTCTGTTTTCGTGTAGTTCTCGAAAATGGAACCCGAATGGTCTTTCCCTAGCAGACCCTAAAGAACTAGTCTTCTCCCCCCATTCTGAATTTTTATTTTTTAGGTTTTTACGAAATGAAGACTGCCTGTGAACTAAACCATGGTCTAATGCTACACGCTTTGATCACTAAACGTAATAATGACACACTTCCAAGTGAAATAGTATCAGTAATCAGAGAAAGAATGGACGGAGTTAGAAAAGAATCCAGATGCGAAGATAATAAGTTACAATTTGGTAAAGGAAAATCAAAATCCGCAGCGAAAAGAAGAGCACGACACCTAGAAAGATGTCACAAATGTGGAAAATGGTCACATGGAGGTAAATGTTCAAATAATCAAACCTATTCAAACACCGAATTTGTTACTTTATGCAGAGACGGACCGTTCATATGTTTAGAAGAAAAGACACTGAATGCTCGAGGTTACGCCTATGTAGCTATGGAAAACCAATTAAACCGACTATCTTATGAATGGGATAGATCATATAACTAAGAAATCTATTTCACAGGTATGTCTGTACAGTTTTTATTTAAATTTTTTTTATTTTTAACCTTTTGATAATAAACGATAATTTGTTCGCTATAAAGTATTAAATTGGTATTGAATAAAATTAGGTTTGGCGACCGAAATTATTGATATCATTCAAAAATTTATTACATCACTGCGAAATTTAACGTTTATTCTTAAGGTATAAATATCTTTAATCAATCAACCCAAAATATTTCAAAAATTCGTCATGAGTTAAATTAGGTCTTGGAACCGAAATTACTTTATCGAAAAGAGGGGCGCATATTTTTGATAATATTTGATTGATAAAAGTGGGATAAAAAGCCAAAAAGATTTTTAATTTTATTTTTACCATGTTTTTAAAATTAATATTTAAATCTTAAATTAATATTGTAAACTTTGTAAAATCAATATATTTAAAATTGTAAATATTTGAAAAAATTAATATAAGTTTGGTGTGAATTTTTAATATTAATTTTGAATTTTATATTTAAGTTGTGTGAATTTAAAAACAAAAATTTACTTTATCTCATTAAGTTAAAAATATGATTTTTAAAATTCGTCGTAAGTTGAAGACTAGGTCTTTGAACCGAAATTGCTTTACCCAAGGGAGGGACGAGAACTTTTATTATCATTATTTTTAATCTTATTGAATTAAGGTATGCTAAAAACATTAAAAAACCAAAAATCTTAGCTTTTAAAACAATAGCTACAAAAAGACAAAATTTAAAATTTTGTCGAGGGACGGACTAGGACATCGATCCGAAATGACCTCGTCCTAAATAACAAGGGAAACAAAATTTTAAAATTAATTACATAATTGTTTTAATTAGTATAAGATATATATAAAAAAAAAACAAACTCCGCGACTCGCGGAGTTTGAAGCCTTAAACCCCGCGACTTGCGGAGGATGAAAAAACCAGAAAAAAAATATACTGATCGAACAGCTCAGTCCCAACCCACAAAAACAGAAAACACTGCGAAAACACTCCGAAAAAAACTCGAAAATACACCCCCAAAATCACAATTTTTAACCGTTAATCATCAAATCTTTTACTAAAATCATGTTGAGAAGGATGCTATCAAGGAATTACTCAAGAAAAACGGTAAATTTCTACACCTAAACACCATTTAATCCGAAAATTAGTGTTCTTGAGCAATTTTATACCCAATTTGATTTTGATGCTTTTTAGTGTAATTATGCTTAAATTGTTTATGTATTATGCTTGTATAACCTAGATTGATGCTATTTAACATGATTAGAAGCCTTAAACTTCAAATTTTGAGTAATCTAGGGTTTGTGTTCTTGAGCAAATTTGGGGCTTTTTGATATAAACAGGTTATGGCCGATTTTTGTCATGAATTGTTGCTAAATTAAGTAGTGTAACATGTTTAGGTAATTAAATGATCCAAAATTTGAGCCTAAACATGATTTTGAGAATTAAAGTGGACTTTTTCGAGTCTAAAAATTCATGAACTTGATTTTTGAGAGATAATGCCATTTGAAACTTGTTTAATTGCTAGTAATGATTATTTTGACATGTTATTTGAGTTGAATGCTTATGAACTTGGCGAACATTTTCGTATATGCTTATTTAAAAAAGTGTAGATTTGATAAAAATATGAAAATGAGCTTAAGTTTGATATAAATTGATCATGTCATTGTAATTATTTTGATTGATGATTTTGCCTACACTAATGCATATTTGGATGCACAAAAATTGTGTTTGATGTGTTTTGCAGACTGAAAGGGGTGAATCTTCATCCCAAGCTCGCAATGCTCCTGCTGAGAATGCGGAACAACAGGAGGTGGATAACTACTACAAGCAAGATATACCTCATCCAGTTATGACATTTTCTGATATGCACTTAGAAGATTTGCATCCGAACCTGAGATTTGACATACTTTGGATAGATTATCCAAAGTATCAAAGGGGTTTGCATACTCTTCATTCTAAAGTTGTTGAGGTACCTAGGGTCATAGAATGGGGACCCTTAGAAGCTGTAGAATTGGCCGGGCCAATTAGGGAATTACTTGCACAGAGGTATGGTAATTCTACTTTTAATGACTGGGTACGTTTATTCACCATGCGTAGACCTGTATATAAAGTATGGTGTGAAGAATTGTTGTGTAGTATAGAATTAAATGATCGGGTAGCTAGTTTAACCGATCGATCTTTTATTAGATTTTTGTTAGGAGGTTCGATGCGCCACATGTCTTTACTAGACATGGCTCAGGCTTTACGTATATATATGCCTGAGGAGTTAGCATCTGCCGATTGTAGAAGGTTGATACTAAATGGTAGAAAGATAGATGAAAATTTTGATACACACGGTGTGTGGAGTCAAATGACAAGCCATCACCGATTCAAAGGGGGAAATTACTCTTATTTGGATATAGATAGAGCTGAATTAAGAGTAATTCATAGGTTTTTAGCTAATTCGATTACACAAAGAAGTAAGAACAAGGAAAAGGTAAATGAACAGGATTTGTTTTACCATATGTGTATTCGAGACCCACAAAGCGCTGAAAGTATACCTTATTGTGTGGGTTATTATTTATCAGCTATGGTTAGGGGGATGAGACCGCATAGCATAATAGGAGGTGGTATTTTTATTACTTTGATTGCTGAATATCTCGGTGTGGATATAAGTCGGGGGGGGGGATTATTAGTAGAAGAACCAGAACCCCGCGATAAAATAGGTTTAAATGTATACCATGGTGCGAAAGTTTTGAAGAGGCGAAATAACGCCGCAGTACAATACCATGGTAGACATCCACAGGTTGAGAGAAACCAACAGCAAGGTAATGTAGGAGGGGGAAATGAAATGCAAGAAATGCAAAGGTTTATAGCTTCACAGGAGTACGAAAATGCTAGACAGAGAGCATTTGAAGATTGGAAAGTTCATCAAAACCAAATCATAGCTCATTGCCAACATATAGGTAGAAACTATATTCCTACACCAAAACCCATAGTCCCTCCCTGGTCTATAGAGATGCAACCACCATATCCTACGTATAACCCAGCCGAAGCATTCTATAGCACCTATGGTTATGCATGGAACCCCTATTGGTATCAGTATCATCCCTAGTCTACTTAGTTTTATTTATTTTGTAATTTGTAATGTTGATACGTTTAATACTTATGTTAATATTGTAATAGTTTTTATAATTTTCTAACTTTTATTCTTAGATTTTAATAATTTTTGAATGTGGGGTAATATACCAAACTTCAAAAATATGTATATATGTTTGCAGTTTATATTATGTACACAACAGGGTAAAACAACGCATTTTCAAAGACTGACATTAAGTTCAGCAAAAGCAACTAATTTTGACGACAAGATGCAAAATATATGTGAAATAACAACAAGACGGAATGAACAAATGATGTGCACCATATATCATTCAGCAAACAAACGCCAATATATTTGGAAACTTTGGTAAAATTTAATCATTTTCACACAAATCACCCTCAATAATTTAAATTGTTACTGATTTCTTGCAAATGAGGGCATTGCAAGATCTTAAGTGTGGGAAGGGGTTAAATTCTTTCGGATTTTAAAATTTTTACTTTATACACTTGGTTACCATTAGAAATACTAGTAAAGTAGTAGTTGTATTAGAATCTAGTGCTCTCTGATAATAAAGAACAGCCCTAGTCTTATATACTGACTACCCAATTCTAGTAAAATTTTTCAAAATTTTCAATTAAATGAACTCAAAATCATGTTTATACATATTTATGAACGATAAAACTAGGTTTTAACACCGAAATTATTGTTACCTCAGAAAGGACATAAATTGAGAAACAAACCGAAATGTTAAAATTCATTTAAAATGGAATAGAGGACGATAAAAAGGAAAATAAAAGACAAGTGTGGGAAAATTTACCAAGTTATCCAAAACATATATCACATATTTTTGTACAAATAACTAAAAATACTTTTGATTTGGATTAAACTAAAAAGTTTTACCTGATTTACTGTAAGAAAGATGGATCTACACGATGAATCAATTCCATCATTAAAAGGAAGTAAAGTCTTCCGAAAAAGAAACGCGCTTCTTGATTTAGGTCATGAAGTTGTCGTCCAGACCAGCTGTAGGTTGACGAAAAATCTAGAAAAGTCATCACTAAAATTAGCAGGAAATCCACGGACCTCAGCATTAAACAGGGTCGCCAAGTGGTCAGATTTATCCTAACCATGAGAAGGATTTATCTCGTACAATGGGGGGCTGTAACGACCCGTCAAAATCGCTATTGACGCGGCACGTTAATCATTGATTCCACAGTGAGGTTTTGACCTCTATATGATACGTTTTGATAAAATATTGCATTCATTAAAATAAGTGACTTTCTAAACATAGAAAGTTATAAACATGTGGGCGAGTGCTTAGGTATAAGCAAAACCCCAGAATACATAAGTCTTTAATTTACAGGTTGACATCACAGTCCAATTATTTATTACACAACGCAGTTTTATTTTGAATGCAATAAACTTTGTACAAAGCATGAGAGACTCCATGCAGGCAACAAGCACATCACAGCGGAAGCATTCTAAGGACCTGAGAATAAAACATGCTAAAAAGTCAACACGAATGTTGGTGAGTTATAGGTTTAATTGCTCGAGTCATAAACATGTATAAAGATAGACCACAAGATTTCATCAAAAGTTTATCAATAGATTCTACGTAACAGAGCACCCTGGTAACTAAACTTAACGCTATAGTGATAATTACCCCATTCGTTTTAATACACGTAAACCAACGTGTCTTAAACTCAAATAACATACGTCCGTTAAAAGGCTAGCGCTCTAGCTCGGACGGGGATGTCAAGCCCTATGGATCCATATACAATTATTCGCGCCCACCAGTCCATATCCTATGTACTGGCAGCTACTAGTTACCAAAGCTAAGGGATTTTCAGTTTAACTCAGTGTAGAATTTTGTATGTACTTGTGTCTTATTGCGTTTAAAATAAATTGCATGTATTCTCAGCCCAAAAATATTTAAAGTATTTAAAAAGGGAGACTATAACTCACAGTTCAATATTGCAATTCAATATTGTAGGCAAATTGCGTAGACGTAATGATGGTAGACGATCGTATGATTGGCCTTGGATTCAAGAACAATACCCCGAACAATACCCAATATTTCCTTAGCTTAAAGCGGTTTGAAACCCGAATTAAAAACACCCTCGTATATATCTTATTATTATTAAACTTAAATTTAAAATTATAATTATAATATAAATATTAATATTGCGTGCTAATTATGTGTGAAAAATATCGTCGAACAAACTGCGTATTTATAGTACTTTACGATTTACTGTAGCTCATGCGATCGCATGAGTTTTCAGTGTTTTTGCCATGCGATCGCATGGCCGCCTTTCCCGTTTTGTTTGCTAGTTCGTCGACATCAAATAGTGTTACTGTAGCAAATAGTGTTTTTACTGTAGCAAATAGTGTTTTGCTGTAGCAAATAGTGTTTTACTGTAGCAAATAGTGTTTCACTGTAGCAAATAGTGTTTCACTGTAGCACTGTAGCAAAATACGGTTCACTGTAGCAAATAGTGTTTTACTGTAGCAAATTGTGTTTTACTGTAGCAAAGTAATTTTTACTGTAGCAAATAGGGTTTTACTGTAGGAAAGTCTTTTTTTCTTGTACATATATATATACATACATATAATTGTTCATGAATCGTCGAGAGTAATCAAAGGTAATTGTATATATGAAACAGTTCTAAAATTTTGAGACTCAATCTAACAGACTTTGTTTAGCGTGTTAAAATAATAAATCGTATAGAGAATTGGTTTAAATAAGTCAAAAATTTTCGGGTCATCACAGTACCTCCCCCTTAAAGAAAATTTCGTCCCGAAATTTTGAGTAGTACCTGTTTCATGAGCGATATCAGTGAACAAATGTGGATACTTTTGCTTCATTTGATCCTCACGTTCCCAAGTAAACTCGGGTCCTCGTCTAGCGTTCCAACGAACTCTAACTATCGGTATTTTGCTTTGTTTTAATTGTTTGACCTCACGGTCCATGATTTCAACAGGTTCTTCGACAAAATGGAGTTTATCATTGATTCGTATTTCGTCAAGAGGAATTATGACATCCTCTTCAGCTAAACATTTCTTCAAATTTGACACGTGAAATGTGTCGTGAACACTACTAAGTTCTTGTGGTAGCCTTAATCGATAAGCAACTGCTCCAATTCTTTCGGTGATTTCAAAGGGTCCTACGTACCTAGGACTTAGCTTTCCTTGTTTTAATTAATCGTACAACGCCTTTCCAGGGTGACACCTTCAACATGACTTTGTCGCCCACTTGAAATTCTAGCGGTTTTCTTCTTACATCAGCATAACTCTTTTGGCGACTCATGGCCGTTTTCAATCGCTGTTGTATTTGAATGATCTTTTTGGTGGTTTCATGAATAATTTCTGGTCCAGTAAGTTGTCTTTCTCCTACTTCACTCCAACAGATAGGAGATCTGCACTTTCTACCGTAAAGTGCTTCAAATGGCGCTGCGTTGATGCTCGTATGATAGCTGTTATTGTATGAAAATTCTGCTAACGGTAAGTGTCGATCCCAACTGGTTCCAAAGTCAATCACGCATGCCTGTAACATGTCTTCCAATGTTTGTATTGTTCTTTCACTTTGACCATCTGTCTGTGGGTGATAAGCGATGCTCATATCTAATCGAGTTCCCAATGCTTTTTGTAATGACTGCCAGAAACGTGATGTGAATCGGGTGTCGCGATCCGATATGATAGAGATGGGTACACCATGCCTGGAAACTACTTCCTTCAAATATAGGCGTGCTAATTTATCCATACTGTCTGTCTCCTTTATTGGTAGAAAGTGAGCTGATTTAGTTAGACGATCAACTATCACCCAAATAGTATCATGACTACTTGCAGTCCTTGGCAATTTCATAATGAAATCCATGGTTATTCTTTCCCATTTCCACTGCGGTATTTCTGGTTGTTGCAGTAATCCTGACGGCTTTTGGTGCTCAGCTTTAACCTTTGCACACGTCAAACATTTGCTTACATAAGTAGCAATTTCTGTCTTCATATTAGGCCACCAATAGAACTTCTTGAGATCGTGGTACATTTTCCCATTTCCTGGGTGAATTGAGTACCTCGTTTTGTGTGCTTCATCTAGTACTAGTTGCCTTAGGTTACCATGTCTTGGTACCCATATCCTACCAGCAAAATACAGGGTTCCATCGGCTTTTACTTCAAGTTGTTTTTCTAACCCTTTTCTCATTTCACCTTTTTCGTTTTCTTCTTTTAAAGTTTCTAACTGTGCTGCTTGAATTTGCTTTGTGAGATCAGTACGAATTGTAATATTCAAAGCTCGGACCCTAAGAGGTTTTACTCTTTCTTTTCGACTTAGGGCATCAGCTACAACATTAGCTTTTCCGGGGTGGTAACGGATTTCACAATCGTAATCGTTTAACAAATCTACCCAGCGACGTTGCCTCATATTGAGTTGTTTTTGATCAAAAATATGCTGAAGACTCTTATGGTCGGTGTATACTGTACACTTGGTGCCATATAGATAGTGTCTCCATATTTTGAGTGCAAAAACTACTGCTCCAAGTTCCAAATCGTGCGTCGTATAGTTCTTTTCATGAATTTTTAGTTGTCGTGAGGCATATGCGATAACTTTTGTGCGTTGCATTATTACACATCCTAAACCTTGGCGCGAAGCGTCACAATAGATCACGAAATCATCATTTCCTTCTGGTAATGACAAAATGGGTGCAGACGTTAACTTCTTCTTTAACAACTGGAATGAGGATTCCTGTTCCGTGGACCAATCATACTTCTTTCCCTTTTGAGTCAATGAAGTTAAGGGTTTGGCGATTCTAGAGAAATCTTGAATGAATCTTCGGTAGTAACCAGCAAGACCTAAGAATTGGCGGATTTGTGTTGGAGTCTTCGGTGTTTCCCATTTACTAATGGCTTCGATCTTGGCGGGGTCAACTTTAATTCCATGTTTACTGACAACATGGCCCAAAAATTGTACTTCTTGTAACCAGAAATCACACTTCGAAAATTTTGCGTACAATTCTTCTTTCTTGAGTATCTCTAGTACCAGTCTTAAGTGTTGCTCATGTTCCTCCTTGTTCTTCGAGTAAATCAATATGTCGTTGATAAAAACAATGACAAATTTGTCTAAATACGGTCTACAGATGCGATTCATTAGATCCATGAATACTGCTGGAGCATTAGTCAATCCAAAAGGCATGACTAAAAATTCATAGTGACCGTAACGGGTTCTGAACGCTGTTTTAGGAACATCTTCTTCCTTCACTCTCAGCTGATGATATCCGGAGCGTAGATCAATCTTAGAATAAACACTTGATCCTTGCAATTGATCAAACAAATCATCAATCCTCGGTAATGGGTACCGATTCTTGATCGTTAATTTATTTAATTCTCGGTAATCTATGCACATTCTCATAGATCCATCCTTCTTCTTGACGAACAGAATAGGAGCACCCCAAGGTGAAAAACTAGGACGAATAAATCCACGGTCCGATAATTCTTGCAACTGGTCTTGTAATTCTTGCATTTCTGAAGGTGCAAGTCTATATGGAGATCGGGCTACAGGTGCAGCTCCTGGTATGAGATCAATCTGGAATTCTACACATCTGTGTGGAGGTAGCCCCGGTAATTCTTCTGGAAATACTCCGGGATATTCTCTTACAACCGGCATGTCATCAATGCTTCTTTCTTCAGTATCGATCTTCTTTACGTGTGCCAGAATAGCATAACAACCTTTTCTTATAAGTTTCTGGGCCTTCATACAGCTGATAAAGTTCAGTTTTGAGTTGTTCTTCTCCCCATAAATCATTAATGACGTTTCATCCTTACGAGGGATGCGAATTGCTTTCTCAGCGCAAACAACTTCCGCTCTTGTTTTGGACATCCAGTCCATGCCAACGATTACGTCAAAACTTCCTAATTCTACGGGTATCAAATCGATTTTGAAGGTTTCACCAGCGAGATTCATTTCGCAACCATGGCAAATTTTATCGGCTTTTATCAGTTTACCATTAGCTAATTCAATAGTATATTTATCGTCTAGAGGTAATGATGCACATTTTAGTTTAAAACTAAAGTCTTTACACATATAACTTCTATCAGCACCCGTATCAAACATAATAGAAGCTAGTTGATTATTAACGGTAAACGTACCCGTGACAAGATTAGGATCCTCACGTGCTTTACTGGCACTAACATTAAATGCCCTCCCACGTGCGGGTTCTTTGTTCTTCTCCTTATCAGGGCATTGATTTATAAAGTGACCAGACTTCCCGCATCCAAAACATTTCTTGACATCGGTCAGTTTTGTCTTTACTTCAGAAACGGTGGCATAACAATCTTTCGCCACATGTCCTTTCTTGTTGCACTTATCACAGACCACTTGACAATAACCTGCATGATGTGTGTAACATCTTTTGCAGAACGGATGGGGTCCCTTATAGTTTGGACTTGCAGTTGCCCCATCTTGTTTACCTTTAAAAGTTTCTTGTTTCTTCAGGTGAGTACTTTTGCCCTTATAGTCTTCCCATTTCCTCTTTCCTTCAGTTGTCTTGACTTCGGTAATTGGTGCCTTAATCGAACTCTCTGTGATCTGGTCCATGAGTTGGTGTGCCATTGTCATGGCTTCCTGCATCGTATTCGGTTTGGACGATGTAACATTTCCTTTGATATTGATCGATAAACCGTCAATATACATTTCTATCTTTCGTTTCTCATTTGGCACCAATTCGGGACACAACAAGGCTAGTTCCATGAAACGTTTTTCATAGTTATTGAGATTCGCGCCGATAACCTTCAGATTACGTAACTCAGATTCCATTTTTCTGATCTCGTTTCGAGGACAGTACTCCTTGATTAGCATCTTTTTCAGTTCTTCCCAAGAGATATCATATGCCGTATCTATTCCTTCTGCTTTAGCATAATTGTTCCACCAAGTAAGTGCACCATCTTGCAACGTGCACGAAGCATACTTTGACTTGTCTCCGTTCGCACAATTACTGATTTTGAAAACGGACTCCATCTTTTCAAACCATCGGGTTAGACCGACTGGTCCCTCAGTTCCACTAAACGTCTGTGGTTTGCATCCTTGAAAAGTTTTGTATGAGCATCCGTTTCGTGAATTTGTGTTTACGGCTGCTGCTTTGGCTGCTGCTTCAGCTGTTGCTTTTGCTGCTTCGGTTGCAGCAATTCTTTCATTCACACGTTTCTCTACTAGTTGCTCAAACTCAGCATCCGACATTTGAGACATGTTTCTTCAATAAACACAACAGATATAATTTAATCATATAGAATATTATAGGTAAAATGAGTTGTCAATAGTTAATCGTAGCATATTAATAATATGAACCGATTATTATAAAAGCCTTTTCTTCTTATTAGCATTTTATAATTATTTCTAGGGTATTACCTACCCGTTAAGTTCATACATAATAGCTAGTACCAGGAATTAACTACTAAAATCCTAATAATATTCCACTATGAAAAATTATAGCGAGTTACTACATTATTATGTATTAATAATAATAAGAAGTAGTAATAATACAAATAATCATTCCATGCATTTATTATTAATAAACCAAAATAATACCATACAATACTGATATTTTACATATGCTTATTTTACATAACAAGATAGAGTAGCACACATAAGCAATAAAATAGCGCATGGAAGATTTATGGTTGCGAGGTCGTTCATTCAGAACTATCAGAAACTTCTTCCCATTTGGTTCTCTCTGCCAATTGTTTGTGTGCACATGGTCCGACAGACATTCTGGCAGTGTATTTTATTTTTAGTTGGGGTTTTGAGGTACCCGTTACCTCAGTGGGTTTAATACAATAAGGGTGGTTACGGATCGAATGGTCCTGTTCTTTTTTAATAACTAAGGACATTTTATTATTGTGGTTGTTTTTATTATCTATTGCAAGTTGGAATTTCTCCTTAGTGATCTCTTTTATTTCATTAGCGAAATCCTCCTCCTTACTGATCTCGTCTAATGACGAACTGTCTGAGTCATGTGTAGGAGAATATGATGACGAACTGCAAGAATATGTACCGGTGGTCATGAACCGAAATCTGCCAGGCGTAATCGGCACAACCCGCCCGTCGGCGGTATATCTGGACCAATGTCCATATTTGTTTAGAAATGGACGATCCTCTTTTACTCCAGGGATCATGGGTCCATGCCAACGATACTGTGGCTCCGGAAAACTAAAGCTGGGTGGAGCTGGAACCTCCTCTGGGTTTACCGGGAGTTGAGATTCCCCGGCTAACACAATTTCTTCTTTAATAGGTATTGGAACGCCCTTTTCAGTTGTGGATAGAATAGATTCAGTGTCCGATTCCGAGTCGTACAAAATGATAGGATTAGAGGAAGTCATCTATCACATAATTGAAACAACAATTATGTTAGCATATAAATATATCACATATAATGTTTTTGACCAAATAATAAGCAAAAATCAGGAAAAACAGATATGGTCATAGTCCAGACACACTAATGCATCCTAACAATTACCAGTTAAACACAATAATGTAATTTCTGGTTCCCTATGACCTCAAGCTCGGATACCAACTGTAACGACCCGTCAAAATCGCTATTGACGCGGCACGTTAATCATTGATTCCACAGTGAGGTTTTGACCTCTATATGATACGTTTTGATAAAATATTGCATTCATTAAAATAAGTGACTTTCTAAACATAGAAAGTTATAAACATGTGGGCGAGTGCTTAGGTATAAGCAAAACCCCAGAATACATAAGTCTTTAATTTACAGGTTGACATCACAGTCCAATTATTTATTACACAACGCAGTTTTATTTTGAATGCAATAAACTTTGTACAAAGCATGAGAGACTCCATGCAGGCAACAAGCACATCACAGCGGAAGCATTCTAAGGACCTGAGAATAAAACATGCTAAAAAGTCAACACGAATGTTGGTGAGTTATAGGTTTAATTGCTCGAGTCATAAACATGTATAAAGATAGACCACAAGATTTCATCAAAAGTTTATCAATAGATTCTACGCAACAGAGCACCCTGGTAACTAAACTTAACGCTATAGTGATAATTACCCCATTCGTTTTAATACACGTAAACCAACGTGTCTTAAACTCAAATAACATACGTCCGTTAAAAGGCTAGCGCTCTAGCTCGGACGGGGATGTCAAGCCCTATGGATCCATATACAATTATTCGCGCCCACCAGTCCATATCCTATGTACTGGCAGCTACTAGTTACCAAAGCTAAGGGATTTTCAGTTTAACTCAGTGTAGAATTTTGTATGTACTTGTGTCTTATTGCGTTTAAAATAAATTGCATGTATTCTCAGCCCAAAAATATTTAAAGTATTTAAAAAGGGAGACTATAACTCACAGTTCAATATTGCGATTCAATATTGTAGGCAAATTGCGTAGACGTAATGATGGTAGACGATCGTATGATTGGCCTTGGATTCAAGAACAATACCCCGAACAATACCCAATATTTCCTTAGCTTAAAGCGGTTTGAAACCCGAATTAAAAACACCCTCGTATATATCTTATTATTATTAAACTTAAATTTAAAATTATAATTATAATATAAATATTAATATTGCGTGCTAATTATGTGTGAAAAATATCGTCGAACAAACTGCGTATTTATAGTACTTTACGATTTACTGTAGCTCATGCGATCGCATGAGTTTTCAGTGTTTTTGCCATGCGATCGCATGGCCGCCTTTCCCGTTTTGTTTGCTAGTTCGCCGACATCAAATAGTGTTACTGTAGCAAATAGTGTTTTTACTGTAGCAAATAGTGTTTTGCTGTAGCAAATAGTGTTTTACTGTAGCAAATAGTGTTTCACTGTAGCACTGTAGCAAAATACGGTTCACTGTAGCAAATAGTGTTTTACTGTAGCAAATTGTGTTTTACTGTAGCAAAGTAATTTTTACTGTAGCAAATAGGGTTTTACTGTAGGAAAGTCTTTTTTTCTTGTACATATATATATACATACATATAATTGTTCATGAATCGTCGAGAGTAATCAAAGGTAATTGTATATATGAAACAGTTCTAAAATTTTGAGACTCAATCTAACAGACTTTGTTTAGCGTGTTAAAATAATAAATCGTATAGAGAATTGGTTTAAATAAGTCAAAAATTTTCGGGTCATCACAGGGGCACCATGCAAATTAGCTTGATAAGACTAATGAATCAGATCCCCAGAAAGGATAATCTCCTTAAAAGATCAAAAATCAGCTTTTAAGCCTGATATAACTCAATCCTTGAGATTGACCTTAAAGATTGAGAATTACAAACTCATGGAATTCAATGATATCTAAACTCGAGCTTGAACGAGAAAATATTTTGATCAAAATTATAAACCGATTTGTTTTCTGAAAACCCTATTTTCAATGCGTTCATTACCATTGAACGTAAAATCCTAGAAATTCATTAGGTCACCTGAACTAAATCGGGTGTCAACCGTAAGAACGGTGGTTGCATAGTGGTCAAAGACAGGACCTTGTGCCAGACCGAAAAATCATAAGGGTGAGCTTTACTATTGCTCCTACCAAGGATAGTAATTGCGTCCGACACGTTATAGACCATAATTAAAAGCATGTCAGGGGACATTGCCTTAACAGTTCCTTGTTCAACGCTTTCCTTTACAACCGGACGGTAGTTTATCGAAAGGTAATATACGGGACAAGTAAACTGGACGTGTTGCTTTTCAAATACAAGGTTAGCAAGTGGGTGACACAAAACCGCAAGTTTTGAGCTAAAATTTTCAAATCTGAAACCCACCAAACCCACAAAAATAATTTGCAAACACCGGTAAAGGGTTATTCCGGAAAACTTATCTAGGGTAAAAACTAGATTTAATTTTCAAAAGATCAAATGTTTTCATAAAGATCCAATTTCCTTAATGGATCTAAATTTTTATAGTCATGTGGGACTGTAAACCATATCATTACTACCATTGTTTATATCGCCGTATAGAAATCACTGATGTACAAAGTGTGAAGAATAAAGAAGTGATTCTAGTATTTCAAGACGATATTGCTTGAGGACAAGCAACGCTCAAGTGTGGGAATATTTGATAATGCTAAAAACGAACATATATTTCATAGCATTATTCCTCAAGAAAGACAAGCTTTTAGTTGCAATTGTTCTATTTAAAAGTGATATTCGTTTAAATAATAAAAGGTGAAGACAAAAGACAGATTCGACGAATTGAAGACGCAAACGACCAAAAAGCTCAAAAGTACAAAATACAATCAAAGAGGTTCCAATTATTGATAAGAAACGTCTCGAAATTACAAGAGTACAAGATTCAAAACGCAAAGTACAAGATATTAAATTGTACGCAAGGACGTTCGAAAATCCGGAACCGGGACCAGAGTCAACTCTCAACGCTCGACGCAACGGACTAAAAATTACAAGTCAACTATGCACATAAATATAATATAATATTTAAATAATTCTTATAATTATTTATATATTATATAAATATTTAAAACCGTCGGTAAACAAAGAGCCAAACTTGTGTGAGCTGTAAAAGCAAACTCCGCGACTCGCGGAGTTTGAAGGCAAAAAGGGCCGCGAGTCGCGGAGCCCCAAATTCTGAAACTCCCTATAAAGCTCGCGCATTCTGATCGTAAAAATCATCCTTTTTTCTTCTTCTCTCATAAACGTATTATATATATATTATAATTATAATTTTAATTTTAATTTTAATTCTAATAATAAGGGTATGTTAGCGAATGTTGTAAGGGTGTAAGTCGAAATTCTGTCCGTGTAACGCTACGCTATTTTTAATCATTGTAAGTTATGTTCAACCTTTTTACATTAATGTCTCGTAGCTAAGTTATTATTATGCTTATTTAAACGAAGTAATCATGATGTTGGGCTAATTACTAAAATTGGGTAATTGGGCTTTGTACCATAATTGGGGTTTGGATAAAAGAACGACACTTGTGGAAATTAGACTATGGGTTATTAATGGGTTTTATATTAATTAAACAATACCTTGTTAATTTAATATACAAACTTATAATTCGACGTATTTATATATAACCACATACGCTTGACTGGGTACGCTGGGCGGGATATCTATAAATACCAATAATTATTCATTTTACCGGATACGGAACTGGATTAATAGTTAATAGACTTGTTGAAACAGGGGTGAATTACATTCAAGGGTAATTGGTGTAATTGTTAACAAAGTAGTAAAACCTTGGTTTACACGCAGTCGATAACCTGGTGTATTCATTAAACAAAGTATTAAAACCTTGTTACAATTCGAATCCCCAATTAGTTGGAATATTTGACTTCGGGAATAAGAATAATTTGACGAAGGCTTTCGCTCTTTATATTTATGACCGATGGACTATTATGGACAAATTTATATGGACATATTAAATAATCCAGGACAAAGGACAATTAATCCAAGGGCATAAAACTAAAATCAACACGTCAAACATCATGATTACGGAAGTTTAAATAAGCATAATTCTTTTATTTCATATTTAATTTCCTTTATTTTATATTTAATTGCACTTCTAATTATCGCATTTTTATTTATTGTTATTGTATTTAATTGCACTTTTAATTATCGTACTTTTTAATTATCGCAAGTTTATTTTATCGCACTTTTATTATTCGCAATTTCATTATCGTTATTTACTTTACGCTTTAATTTAAGTCTTGTATTTATTTTTAATATTTTACATTTGGTTTTAACTGCGACTAAAGTTTTAAAATCGACAAACCGGTCATTAAACGGTAAAAACCCCCCTTTATAATAATAATATTACTTATATATATATTTGTATTTTTATAAAAGTAAACTAATATAGCGTTAAGCTTTGTTTAAAGATTTCCCTGTGGAACGAACCGGACTTACTAAAAACTACACTACTGTACGATTAGGTACACTGCCTATAAGTGTTGTAGCAAGGTTTAAGTATATCCATTCTCTAAATAAATAAATATCTTGTGTAAAATTGTATCGTATTTAATAGTATTTCCTGCTAAAATTTAATAGCTATTTTATATACACCTCGCGAAACATCAAGTTTGATACTCCAAATTTTTATAACAACCTCATCTTCACGCTAATCTCTTTAATCTTTTGACCATTTATTATATTAACGGGTCAAATAATACACATTTACATATTAATGAGTCAAAATGACTCCTTTAATCAAAATACACTGAAAACTCATATTTAAAACATCGAAACTTGACAATACTTTTGATACGACATAATGAACGTGTACAAAACAACAAATATCCAATTTGATACCACATGACCGAAATGGGTCAGGGGTCCAAATAAACGACTATAACACTTCTAATCTTAATATAATATACTTGAGTTTACTGATATATAAGTTTTTAGATTACTGGTTAGTGGTTAGCTAAGGTTATAGTAGTGCACAAAGTTAGGATTGATGGTTAAGGTCAGTCGTTAATGTGACACTAAAACAAATATTTATAAAGTGTATTAAGTGCAATAAGAACAATCAAAACAATTACATTGTTGTGGAAGTTATATGACACTAAACATGTAAAACTTGTTTCAAGTTAAGATGACCCGTTCAAAACGATCCTTTTTTACCATACCCATCCCATTCATTCTGTAATCAATACAAACCAAAGTCCAAAGCGTTTATCCTCTGAAAGTAGCGAGCTTTCAGGAGGCCAGTTGTGCTCATTGTCTAAAATTTTTATCCAATAAGAAATGTTCTTCCAATAACATTCACCTGCTTGCATATACTCCGTAACATTCAGGGGCCCTGTGCCTTTCCATCTTAGAAAATCGAATGTGCACATGTAACCATATAGCAACAATAGCATTGTGAAGTCAAAAAACTACAAAGAGACATCACATTCACATATTCACATATGCTATAAAAATGGCAGTAAATATCCAGCAAATAATAATATAGAAAACTTTCATAACAAATTTATAAAACCAAATGTATAAACACATAAATCCTTCAGTAAAATATTAAGAGTGGTCTAAAAAGAAAATAGAAACGTACAACCTTCCTGAGTACTACTCATCAATAAACTCAACCAATTCAATCTGCATGCATACCGATCCCAATGAAAATATTACACATAAACACACATTACAAAGCCATTCAAGCAATATATACACAAATTTTCAACTTGCTTCTTTTCTTTTACAGACCACTAAATATCGAATTATGTAAAACAGCACATAATAGTGTTTCTCATGTTTCTAATTTACTTCAATATACCCAGTTTAGTTATTAAATTCAACATCTATATGTCTCCATCCATATCACTTGTTGCACACAATGTAATAAGCATTTCATGGACTTAGCAATTCATTCAAACATGTACCTACTTTTGACTAAAGTCAAAATTAAACATTCGGGAAAGTCAAAATCAAACATTTAAGAACATCATAATCAAATATTCAAGAAAGTAAGAGTCCAACATTCAAGAAAGTCAATCAAACATTCAAGAAGATCAAAATCAAACATTCAAGAAATTCGGATTTAAAACATTCAAGCAAGAAAGATCAAACATTCAAGAAAGCCATTATAAAATGTTGCAAGAATAAAGATATAAACATAAATATTGGAAATTTGTACCAGCAAGAGTGACTTAAAGGTGAGCGTCTCCTGGGAAATATTTGCCCTAACATTATGGTGGAAAGCATTGGCTTAAAGGAGAGCGTTGCTGGGGAACTATTTGTTTATCTCAAATCTCATATTAAAAACATGTGCAGGTCACATCACTTTAAAACTTCCAGTTACATATCAAAGAGTGTATATGAGAAGAAAAAAAATGTGTATGAAAGAATAAAGATCATGCAATTAGACAAAACTCAGAGCCCATCATCTGCCCAACTTAAGGGCCAACCTCCACCAGTAAATTATACCGCTATAGGATACCCCTAATGCAAGAATGTTCGAGGGGGAGTAATTATCAAGTAAAACAACATGAAAAGAAACGAATAACATACATACAGTTACTATAGAATCCAAACTTCCATACAAAGCAGCATAATAGAATATGACAAGCTAACTATATGTCAAATAACCACAGCAAACGAATTACGTATATTATATCCATAGCAAAACGTGAAGTCGTTATGACAACTAAGGAAATTGTCTGCAGGAAACTTCAAAAATGTATATAGCACATCATTGCCCCCATTAAAGTTGATGCTTTCATTCAGTGACAAAAATCAAGAACTCCAAATCAGAGTAATCTTCAAGTAAAACACCTCTAAATCTCAAAAATGGACACGAGCAAACAGAAATGCATACTAAAGCAACCAAACTTTCATTCAAGGCAGCTTAATGGCAACCAAAATATACATCAAATAGCCATTTTTTAGTTTATATCCAAATCAAAAAGTGCAGTCGTGAGGACTTTAAGGGTGTAGTTATAAGGTGAGTAATAGTGAATTGCAATGCAACAAGACAAATGAGCTCAAAATCTAATCATGTGAATCTTTAATAAAACAATGAGAAATCAGACTGACCTAATAGATTTTGCTAACAAACTCGGGGAGAGAAACCAAAAATTAACTCAAATCTCATATCATAAACCTGTCAAGGTCAGATCAATTTATGACCTCCCATTACATATCAAAGAGTGTAAAAGAGAGAAAAAAAAAAACCTGTATGAAACATGTACCTACTTTGACTAAAGTCGGAATCAAACATTCAAGAAAGTAAAATCAAACATTCAAGAACATCATAATCAAATATTCACGAAAGTTAGAATCAAACAAAATCAAAGATTCAAGAACGTCATAATCAAATATTCAAGAAAGTCAGACAAAACATTTCTGAACACAATTATGTAAACTGACATCTAAACCATCAAGGTGAGTGTATTACTAACTACAACACACAAGCCATATCAAAGCTGTCAATATTTAACAGATAGGCAAACCATTATCGAAAATATCAAAGCTGTCAATATTTAACAGATAGGCAAACCAGTATTAAAATCCGAACCGCAAGGAACGTTTTACAAGCCAAGAAAATATCAAAACCCACAATTAAAACAAATTTAGGTCAAAGCTAATCGAAACCGACAATCATAAACAAAAATTAACAAACCTACAAGGAACTTTTTTTTTAAATCTGTCAATCTAAAGATTTGTGCAACAAAGGATCCAAACCAACATAAAAAACGTTTTTTAACAAACCATGGCATGAAGCCACATCAAAACGGTAAACTAACAAACTTCAAGCCAAGAAAGCATCAACCAATACGGCAACAGTCAAACTTAAACAAATTTTGGCTAACCAACAGACTAAAAACACAAAGAGTGACCAACAAATCATATTTACGTAGATGAACAAAATAAAGACGATCAGCATAGCCAAAAAAACCCCCCCATAAATGGACTCAAAATCGATTGAAACAAATTCTTGAGTCTCAACAATATATACGCCCAATAGAAATTAGGGCTCAAAATTGTGGCAGAACACAGGTTACAAAAGCCACAAAATTTAATCTTTAAAAAAAAGAGATTTGATTCAAACATGTACCTACTTTGACTAAAGTCATAATCAAATATTCAAGAAAAGTCATACTCAAACATTCAAGAACGTCATAATCTAATATTCAAGAAAGTCAGCGTCAAACATTCAAGAAAGTCAATCAAACATTCAAGAAATTCGAATATAATACATTCAAGCAAGACAGATCAAACATTCAAGAAAGCCATGATAAAATTTGTATGGAAATTAGTACCAGCAGGAGCGGAACCTAATAGCTGGACTCAGTGGTGGAAAGCAATGACTTGAAGGAGAGCGTCTCCAGGGATATATTTTCATGGTGGAAGGGCAGTGGCTTGAAGGAGACCGTTGCAGGGGAAATGTTTGCCCTAACGGCTTAAAGGACTCGATCGATGGTGATTTAGAACAATATTGATGATTGCTATGGAGGAGTAGAACCTGCGTGGACTATGGTGGAGAGTAGTGGCCTTATCGGAGACCATCGTCGGTTTTGGATCGGAGGGTTTTGGGTGTGGTGGTTTAAACAATTTGTGTTAAAGGTAGGTTGTGGGGGTGTTTTTATAGTTTTCACAGCGTCTTCTCATCGTGTATTAAATTATTACCGTTAAAATGTTTGCCCTAATTTTTAACTTGTTCATCTGCTTGGCGATTACGCAAATATAATATAGTCTGTAATAATAATTCATTTTTTAATTAATATTTAATATACTAGTGAAATGACCCGTAAAATCACGGATTTGTTTAAACAAAATAGTTTAATGATATGCTTAATGATATGTTTTTGATATTGAGTGAATGTAAATGCTAAGGTCATTTAGTTTAATGACTCGTGGAACTATAGATTTCGGCCAATGATCAAGGCTACTCTAAGACTACTACCCAATCCCAATTCCTACAAATCACTACGTGGGTCTAGTCCGTCAAAGTAAAGAGAATACATTAAGTATAAACCCTACACAGTTCATTAGATCATGCATATCAATTTATCAAGACAAGCCATATGCATAACAATCAAGTCACATGCAATATAACAACAAATCATGAGAGGCAAAGTGAATTTATCTCATGCATTTCATCTGAAAAATTTCTGAGAACACAGCGTTAACAATCAACAGGGAGCATGACAAACATATCATATGTATTCCACTTGACAAGTCTCAATAAAAGCAAGACAGTCACAAGAAACGTGGCAAACAGTCGAAGGGAAGAAGATCCCAATGATATCTTTAACAATTCTAAACACAGTTAATATAACTGGAGCTGTTGCATCACCAAATACTTCTTCTTCATTAGGAAGACACAATTATATCCCAACAATCATAGTCAATTAGAGTAGACTATAGACACATAAGGTGTTTGCCAACAATCAACAATACTATAATAAATATAAAAATTTATCAAGAACATACCTTTAGATTCAAGAGGATTACTTCCTCTTCTACCCCGTCACTGAACCCGATGATCATCCTGACGAACCCCCGATTGATCCTAACCTTGCCCCAGAATATACCTTTGTCACGGATGGACACTGATTAGATCGATGACATTCACTTTGACAATTCCAATACTCAATATCTTTATATAGACAAGACTGAACATCGTGTCCTATTAAACCACAATGGTAACATCGACAGGTTCTTTCAGAACACTCTCCAACATGAGTTACTCTACAATGAACACACCACGTCTTTGATTTCGACTTAGATATACCATGAGTCTCTTTTTTCATCTTATTCTAAAAAGATTTCGTTGACTTGGAACTAGATTGGCTTATTGCCTGATTTTGCTGTTGAACACTTAGATTTTCCTTTCTACGATTAATGGCAGCCTTAATATCATCCTCAACCATTTTTTCCATAACAAAGGCTTGAGACAAAGTGGTGGCAATTCTTGCCATGGTTCTGTACTCCAACAACAACATCTCCACAAAATGATTAATTTTGGGTTGTTCATCAGGAACCCATTGCTGTGCAAACCTTAGTTTTTCAGTATACTGTTCAATCACATCATCTACTGACATCATCTCGGTCATCTTTAACTCCATAAACTCTCTCCTCAACTTTCCAATATCATACGAGGTGTAATACTGTTCACACACCTTATTACAAAACTGCTCCCAAGTGATCTGGCCAAATTGTTTCTTTGTTATGTGGGCAATGACAGAATCCCACCACACCATAGATTTATCTTTTAGTAACCGACAAATAAAAGTAACTTTGAGTTCTGGTTCACATTGACATGCCTTAAATGCTCGATCCACTTCTCTCAACCAATTTAATGTGACAGCCGGGTTAGAACTGCCCGTATAGGTAGGAAGATTACAGTTTAAGAAATGTTTAAATGTACACTCCTTTTTGGTTTCAATTACGGGTTGCTGAAACATCTTATATGGATACATCATTTGGTCGGAATGTGAATAATTAAACTAGGGTGGAATTTAGAACTGTGGTTGCGGAAGCTGTAGTGCGTCTCTAACAGGCACAGACGCATATTGTGGTATCGAAAAATCCGACAGTGCTGATGAACTAGTTATGGTTGGAGCAATGGTGGTATCAGCTGGTTGCGACCGTTGTTGCTCTAGTTCCTGTATTATATCCCTTATTTCTTTCAACTGAATATGTAACTGAAAACTATACTTTCACAAGTCATCTTCTACACGATGCTTCCTTGAGGACACTCTCATTATTATAGAGATCAAGGGGGTATCAACATCTCGAATTTGATCATCCATACATGTCTTATCACAACATCTCACAAAAGCTTAGCGGATAATCGGTTAATACCTAACAACTAACACATATACCACCTACATTCACTTTTCCTTCCTCCACTAGTATGTCTGACACAAATCAAATCAAGATTTGGGAACATGACATTCATTATAATGTACATGCTCTCAAACCTATGCTCTGATACCAAGTTGTAACATCGTACTTTTTTTAAATACATAGCGGAACATGATTGATCAAACCAGGGTATATGTATATATTAAACAAATTATTAATATACGTCACAATTCAACTGATGTTACTTTTCAAAATAGTAAAGCAAAATTATATCAAACATCAAAGTTTTTCAGTGTGTCAGACATAACCAAAGTACGACTATCTTCTCCCATCCCTTGCATGCAAAACAATATAACCTGCATGGGAGAAAATGTGGGGGATTAGCACAACGCTAAGTGAATGAGATATCCCAAAAGATATTACTATCAAGTACCAAGCCTATCTTTTAGGGATCATGCATATTATCACGAGCATGTGGACATAGCGTTACACAGCTATCATATAATATAGCAGTACACATCTGTAACATAAAAGTTAGGTAGTGATTCAGCTAAAAGTGTACCAATAACATCAACGAGCTATTCACTAAAGGCACCAAAGGCACCACTCTAACATAGGCTTGCATAGCTATACACTAAGGGTATCAATAGCTCTACACAACTATTCACTAATGGTATCAATAGCTCTACAGGGTTATTCACTCTCATAGCACTAACGCCAATACATAACACTAACGGCTATACATAGTACCAACGTCTATAAATAGCACCAACGTCTATAAATACAAGAGGATCGTTGACCCTGACAAGTCTACAACTACTAGTTGATCAAGCTAGAGTTGTACCGATAGCCCTTGTTATTGTCACACAGTATTCCTATCCCGACGTTTACATACGTCAATTGCAATATACTACCATTACAATAACCAATGAGCCCAACCCTTTTATATATGGTTGACCTCTTCAGTCCCATCTATACACAGACAATTCTCACATGTGCACATAAACCACCTACAACCTCACGGTAGGTAACATCACTAATAAACACATGGCACCCTAATCAGGCATGTTATAGATCCAATCTAATCGGACAACCTGATAACAACAATATCACGTACTACTTATAACTACAACAGTAATCAACATGCATACATAGATTATCATAATCTTTACTAGCATTAGAGCGGGTAGTAACTACACTTGTTACTAAATACCAACATCTATAGGGATAGTCTCACTCACCGATTACCAGCAAGAACTCAGTGGTCTAATGTTACTGAGTCTTCTATGTTCCTTTATCACCTGAGAACATCAGACACCGAGTTAGTATACTTTCCCAATCAATGATATCATATAACCCTCGA
This sequence comes from Rutidosis leptorrhynchoides, assembly GCF_046630445.1. Taxonomy (NCBI): domain Eukaryota; kingdom Viridiplantae; phylum Streptophyta; class Magnoliopsida; order Asterales; family Asteraceae; genus Rutidosis; species Rutidosis leptorrhynchoides. Next base: position 607,510,126 of record NC_092333.1, on the reverse strand, counting down.
TGGAAGTAGGCGCACATAATACTGAAGAACAAATTGTGAAAACCAAAACAGGAACAGAAAAAAAGGGATTAGCAAAAGAAATAACATAAAGTAAATACCAGGTTCGTCGACAATTGCAGTATGATGAGCAGTAGAAGTAGCAACGTTTTGCAAAGTCTATTGAACTACATTCAGAAACACTAAAACTGAATTATAAAGATCATCATAAATAAACTAATATCTGCTGCAAATAACTAAAACAACACTAAGGTATTACCAACAGAAATTACACAAAGCACATACCATGTTCGTCACAATCGATGTACGATGAGCAAGAAACATAGCTAATACTCTAATAGTGGAAAATGTTCTAGGTAATTTTAAAGCTCACCATCAACACATTAATGTTTGCTATAAATAATTAAAACGACATAAAAAGGAAAACAAAAGCATACCATTTTTTGAGAATTCATACATTTTTTGAGTAACGATACTCAATCAACTGTAACAGACATAAAAATACATAATCATAAATGAAGGCAAAACAATAACCAAAATAATAGGCAAAATAATTTGTCTATAAACAAATGATCAACAACTGCAAAAAATTTAATTCTTGTATGATGTTGCCGTCGTCGATGGGCACCAATACCCTGTTTACCATGTTTCACTTGAATTCCAATTCCAATAATATTATAATCATCATCGTTATCAATAAATATCACGTTCAATCAATATTCAATTAATAATAATATAAAAGGAAAATATTAAACTAAAAAGGTTATATACGCCGTTATCATAAGGGAGTATTGTTCATCCCATAATGTCATTATCATATAAAAAGAAAATGATTTTTTTACCTTCGACCCATTAAAAACTGATGAAGTTTCATACCATTAGAAACCCCAATTGTTTGAGATCATACCATTCAAAGATTCATAATCAAGCAACAAATCGTTAAACTGATGGAGTTGCATATTTGAGATCCATACCATTTGAAGACTCATAATCAAGCAGCAAATCGTCAATATATGGTTTGTGAATTGAAAAGATGATGACCACGATGATGTTGGGATTAAGAGGGATTTTGAGGTTAATAAAAATCGCCAGACACTCTCAATTGCATAAACAAATAAGATGGGAATGGTTTAGGTGGGCATGGTTGAAGAAGATGGGAGTGGAAGAGGTAAGGCGAGCCATACCCAGGATATGTGTTTACTGATTATGCACGCAACATCTTTTAACCTTTTTTTACAACTTCTTTAATTGGGCTTAAAAAAGGAAAAAACGTGAATTGTAATTGTTGTGAGTGGGGAAGGACACGTGGCCCATTCAGGGGAAAGGGATTTGGTGTCTCGATAGAAGATGTAGTAATTTCAAATAAAGTAGATATTGGAAAACAAAGCGTAGCAAAAAGTGTCATTTCAAAGAACGGGCATTTAATACACGTCAAATCACTCATAATATGTTGAGTTTGGTAACGCATCCATACTTTATCCATGTTACATAATATGCCTGTTTGTTTGATGAGAATTTTTGTTTGTTGTTGGTGTTAAACTGTCAAAGCTTGCTTCTTTTACAGTAGATGTTCGGGGGAATGAAATATTTGACGTCATTCGTGCTCTGGATAAATACCTAAAGGTAGTTATGTCTTTCCATTCTTTAATTGCTTATTGCATTTTGACTCAAACCCTATTGAAGTTTCTAAGTTGCTATGGCTTTCATTCATTAGAGGAATGTATACCAGTGTGTTAATATTTAAATTGATAACTGTAGCTTTGTGAGTATGAATTTAACTTCATTAATCAAAATTTATTATCAACATAATATTGTTCTTGTGTGATTTTTATAGGTTACGGATGAAGACGATCGAAGAAGGTTTCACTGGGATTTTGAGGTTTTGTACTTCATTGATGTTTTATAGGTAAGTTGATCTTAATTTTACGTAATGGTTACAGGTGGCATAGTGAGCTGGTTGGGAAAGGGAAAGTAGTGCAGGTGCAAAAAATTTGAAAAACCTACCTATAAAATCATATAACACGAAGTTAATGTATCTGAAGACGCCTTATAAAATCATATAATACAAAGTTTATATTCCTGTTTATCTTGTGATACTTAAAGACGCTTCTGTGGGTGGCATTAATCTAGGAGTTTTTATCTTCTAAATTATCTTTTTCTTGAATCCTTTTTATTTACAAGGCATTATGTACAAGGATTCAACCCGGTTCAAAACCAGTACATGTTTTGGCTCGAGACTCGTATCTTGAATTATATATACCGTTCATATATCTTTTTTTAAATGCTTGATTGTTTTGAACATTTTTAAGTACTGAACCTTTATTTCACATGCAGGGTTTGTCTTTTAGTAAACTATGTGGTTCACCTATTTGTTATCAGATAGATTTGACTCATAATTCAACTCAATTAAAATCATGATAAACGCACCCTCCTTACTTCCTGTATTAAATCTGTTCATTCGCATACATGATTCGCTTCATTTTAATACTAAAATTTTTCTTGATAAATGTTAGTGCCATATGTGTAATTATAGCTACTCTTACATGCTAAAACTATGTGGCAAACTGATTGTATTGTTGTTTCCTGAATAGATCTCTGTATGCGTTGGTCTGCTTTTGATGAGGGTGTGTCATTTACATATATGTGTGTTGATGATCTTGCATAATTATTATATATATATATATATATAATATATATATATATATATATATATATATATATATATATATATATATATATATATATATATATATATATATATATATATATATATATTCAATTGGAAAACACAAAAAGACAAAAAAAAAATGTCACTATTCATTTGAAATTTTTTTGCAATTTTGTCACCTTACCCCCCGGTTTTTACATTATGTTAAATTTCACCTCTTTTGGCTACCTTTTTAATTTTGACCAACCCTCTAATTTTAAGGGATATACGTTAAACGAACTATAAATTTATTAGAATGAATATGTATATCAGTTGGTAAGGATGTTTGTTGAAATTTAAAGGAACGCAGGTTTGAACCTTGAAGTTGGCCTTTTTTTTTTTTTTTTTTTTTTTTTTCAGGCTAGCGATCTTGGGCCCAGCGAAACGGGCCGACCCGAATACTTGTTATTTAGAATTTATAATGGAAAAACTAAAGGGAATTCAATTGAAATGGCATTATTCATTGGTTTAAGGCTAAACAAATACCATGACATTATTCATTGGTTATGTTGGTTTATAGTAAACACCAATCGATAAATCAAAATTAAACATCTGGCTAAAGATGTAAATTATCATTAGTCAAGTGGGTTGAAAGTGAGTAGCGCAAAACACCAGTCAGAATCCAATGCTCCTAAAACCTAAAGGTGTGACATGCGTCAGTTTTCGAGTACATGGACCCTTTTGTCTTCAGAGCTATTAACAAAAATCCTTAACCTATACTCTATATGTTTTGAGTTGTTTCATGCGATATTGACCTTGTATGTTATCTTCAACCACTCTTATCACGATGCAGGTCAACTTCAACTATATGTAACTTCTCCTGCTCTTTGTTACCTATATTCCAATGTATAGGAAGTGGAACAATTAATAGAAAAGTAAACAACATTTTACTTCATAGAAAAATTTACGCCGTTGGTACCTGTAGTTTGTACTATCTTGCATCACAGCACCTAACTATTTTTTTTGCGTTGTTGGTACCCAGGGTTTCATCTTATAACGTTCTTGGTACCCATACAAAATGGATGTTAGTATATGGGGTTAACCCCTCACATGTGCAACGCATGTGAGGGTATTTTCGTCCAAAATAAATAAATCACCTTCCAGTTCATACCTCCTTCAACCCGCCGGTGTCGATTGGCTCCGGTCTACTTCGAAACTCGATCACGTCCTTTCACGCTCCGAAAATCGCGTCATCAACGCGCTTTGTAAACACAACTTTAAGAAAAAATTTATACTCGCGGTTAATTTACAGGTTCCAGGTAGAGATCATCATAGCGCGGTTTTCTATTTCGCAACTGATGAACCGGTTCAACCTGGTTCGCTACTGTTAGGTTTATTAACGACGATGATGCGTTTCGTAAGTAACCAGCGGTTTAAAATTGTGAACCGGATTGTGTAAGGACCGTGGATTATTAAAGAAACAATCGGTAATTAATTAATTATTCAGCTTGTTTGTTGGAGAAAGCGTTAAATTGTTATTATTATAATGGAATTAATTATTTGGAAATTGATGTTGATATTGGTAGCTCCAAAATTGCAACTGCTATATTGAAATTGGCGTTAGGTTGTGTAACTACTGTGACAATTGATATGAGATTTGTGGTTGAAGCACAATAAGAAGAGGATTTACCTGAGAGATTGTTTGGTGCAGTTAGGGTTTGTCAAATGGAAACGTCTTCTTGATTCAGGTAATTTGGTTAGTATGAATGTGTTTGGTGTAGTTACATGATGTCGAAGGTGATTTATTTATTTTTGGACGACAACACCCTCACATGCGTGGCACATGGTTAACCCCCATATACTAACATTCATTTTGTATGGGTACCAAGAACGTTATAAGATGAAACTTTGGGTACCAACGACGTAGAAAAAATAGTTTAGGTGTTGTGATGCAAGTTAGTACAAACCACAGGTACCAACGACGTAATTTTTTCTACTTCATATCTCACGTGGCTAACATGTAAAATAAATTTAATAGGCGAATCCAGCCATATACAGAAGCTTTCATGAAACAATTGCCGAGTAAGCAACCTTACATACCTAAAAATTAAATTTAAAATAACTACTGAGAAACTCAAATTTACAAGTACAAATTAAGGTTCACACCGAATTAGGGATGGCAATGGCCACCCGATCCGATGGATATCAACCCGATCCACCCGCTTCGTGATGGATATGGACGAACCTAAATGGATATGGATACGGATATGGATGAACCTAAATGGATATGGATATGGATATGGATGAAAAGTTTCATCCATGGATATATCCATTTGTAACGACCCGGAAATTTCCGACCAAATTTAAACCTTAAACTCTATAGGTTTTCGACACGATAAGCAAAAACCCTAATTTTGAGTCTAGAAAGTCTGAAATCTATATTTGGATAACTAGTTACCATGTTGACCATTCTCGAGGATTCACGAACAACTGTTTGTAATTAAATATGTATATGTATAAATATAAATAATATATCAATATTACTATCATTACTTTCATTATTGTTACTAATGTTGATGTTAATAATGATATTAATATCTGTATTTTTTTTTTTAAAGAATTGTTACATGTAACTTGATACATAATTATTATTAGTATTGTTATGATTATTATTTGCTTTAATGTTAATTAACAATATTATTAGTATTACTAGTATTCTATTATTTTAGTATTAGCATTTTGATGCTACTATCAACTTTACTATGAACCTTATCAGTTTTATCAATATTTGATATCATTATTAATAAAATTATTATTAATACAAATGGTATTATTATTATTAAGCTACTTAATTATTAGTTATTATAAATATTGATATTATTATCATTATTATAAGTTTATATAATTGTTATTAATATTAATGCATGCATATATTTAATAATACTAAATATAATTAAGATACATATACATATACATATGCAAACTACTATAAGTATATAATTAAATATATATACAAAATTATAATTATATAAAAAAAAACAGTTTATATATATATTTATAAAAATACAGATATATAAAAATATAATTATATAAACATATAAGTATATATACATGATATATAATAATGTTATTACACTAAAATTCATTCAGGTCTCTATCTTTCTTTATATTTTATTTATTTATTTATTTATTTTTGTCTGCTATATTATTTAGTTGCTGTGCTGCCCGTGATACTAGTTGTCTATATAAATCGAATTCCTCTATGATGAGGATTAAAAATCAGATGACTTCTATAACCATTATCAATTAACTTATATTATCTATTTTTATTATTTTGCTGCGAAAACCAGAAAAAAAAAGAACTGCTCGCCATATCCATTTTTTTCAAAGGCTTAGTTTCGAAACAATCATCCAAATCTAATAACACAGAAGTTTGGAGAATAATTCCTTCGAGCTATCTGCAAATTTTGAGTCTCTAATTCCTTAAACTGATTTTTAATTTTCAAAGTCATTGATATGAACAAAAAGTCAAAACAATTGTTCTTGATTAAATTCGAGTTCGTTGTTACGTTTTGAGTTTAATTGATGATGGAGAAAGTTTTTAGGAAGGAATTGAAATATAACTTGTGTTATAACCTTTGTCAAATTCATAGCTTATCGACAAATCAATTTTTTTTTTGTAATATAGCAGCGACAGCAGCTATTGCTGCTCTTCCTCTCGTTTTATTTTTTTTATGTTTCCAAATCACACTTTATGATGTTGTTAACGTTTACAAGTCTTAACTGAATCCATAAAATTAGATAATTTGGGTTTTGAAACATCTCTGATCGATTTGGGAAATTAGAAGAAGAAGAAAGTGGTGACAGGAAAGTACGGGTTATATTTACATGTTTTCAGTAATATTTCGGAAAAAGGCTTCAGCCCAACTGGTTTCACTTGGTGTCGTGGTATCGAGAGGTTGTGGGTTCGAGTCCCGCTGATGACAACTTTTTATTTTCAACCCATTTTGAGAGGTAGTGATCCTTATATTTACTATTATTATTATTATTATTATTTTGATAATTGTTATTACTAACACTATTATCCTTATTAGTAATATCATTATGTAATATCATTATAAATACTAACATTAATGATAAAAAGATTGTTGTTATTATATGAACATTTTTGTATTATGTAATTTTTTTTTTTTTTAAAAAAAAAAAAAAAATATTTTCGTTACTATTATTATCAAACTTTTCGTTTAATTTAAAAACTACAGTTATGGTCTTTATTATTAATAAGGTTATTATTATTATTAGTAGATTATTTTTTTTTTATCAAAAACTGTCTTTTTAAATAGATAAATATATCATACATAAATATATTTTTTTACATGCACCATAATTATAATAAAACCGCAAATAACTATACATAACAAATTTATTAAGTTTTTGTATATAAATACTTACAAATTACAAACTATCGATTTTAAACGTGACATTAAATAATTACGGACATATTAATATAACTATACAAATAATAAATCGATTGGAATATATGTACAGATCAACTATACCTAATATAAAAATATTTATTCGATTAATATTATATATATATATATATATTAATGAATATACAATTGATATAGGTTCGTGAATCCGAGGCCAACCCTACAATTGTTCGATAATGTTATATGTATTTTTACTACAAAATACATTAGGTGAGTATATAGTCCCACTTTTAAACTCTAAATATTTCGGGATGAGAATACATGTATTTTATGTTTTACGTTATGGACACAAGTAACTGAAAAATATATTCTACGTTGAGTTGTACCACTGGCATACTTCCCTGTAGCTTGGTAACTGTTATTTACAGCGGTATTGTAAACGCGAATCCTGTTGATAGATCTATCGGGCCTGACAACCCCAACCGGACTGGACGACCAGTATTCAACGGTTGCACAGTACTTCGTTTCGTGACTACACTTGGTACGGTGTAGTAAGATTTCATAATAAAGGGAATATGCGACGTGATTAAATGTTAAGTATAGATACCAAGTGCTCAACCACTTAGAATATTGTTTATTAAACTGTTTGTATATGAAATCTTGTGGTCCATTGTTATATCGCTGCTAGCATCAAACCTATATATCTCACCAACTTTATGTTGACTTTTTAAAGCATGTTATTCTCAGGTACGAATTAAGTCTTCCGCTGTGCATTTGCTCATTTTAAGGACAATACTTGGAGTCGATCATCGCAATGGGACTAGATGTTGATGACTTTGTCCAGGAGGATAAGGACGGGTCGTTACATGTGGTATCAGAGCGTTGGTCTTAGCGAACCAGGTCTTACATTAGTGTGTCTAACTGATAGTTGTTAGAATGCATTAATGAGTCTGGACTTTGACCGTGTCTACATGTCAAAAAGTTTTGCTTATCATTTCTAGTCGGAAATCATCTACTTATCATCCTTAGGGAATTGCCTGCTTACCATTCTTAAGTCTAGACATGCCTTACTGCCTTTATTGCATAGATAGTGTATAGACAAATTTATATCTTAGCGTATCTATTACGATAGACTTTGCTTAATATCTTCCGTAAATTTCTCCGTAATTTAAGGGATCCTGGTACTATATATATCTATGCATATTATGCATTGAGAATACCATCCAACTATTATTTGCTGTCACTAAGCTTTTCATACCAAAAATCTTTTCTGTGATCGCGTACGATGGCCTCTACGAATCAACCAAGTTCTTCTGACTCCGAAGATAGCGTGACGGGAGCGCACCAACCGATCAACTATCGTGATTTCTTTAGAAAGTGGGGATGGGTTCGCGAAATACTTACCCTATGGAGAAATGAAGAAGGTACTCCATATCACGAGCCGAACTTACCACCTAACGTCGGAGTGCTCGACCCGCTCACCGGCGAACCTGTTCGCAACACCGTTTATACCCTTTTTGCAAGAATTTTTCGTCTTGAGGCTATCATTAACGGAACTAGAGAAGATATCCGACCTTTACCTCACACTGATAACTAACCAGGGTTAGTAGAAGAAGTTAAAGAACTCCGAGCTCGAGTGTTAACTTTAGAGAGCACGGTACACAATTTGCAAGCACCAGCAGTATCACCAACACCAGTAACATCACCAGCTTCAGCACCAACGGTACCAGTACCATCAATAACCCAAGTTTCAACAATCCATGCCTCACCATCTTATTCTGCACCTCGAGTATAATCATCATTCTACAAATCGTTCTACATCGATTATCTTCGCTCGACATGGCGATTATGTAATTTCTAAAGTTTTAGAGATTATGTAATCTAGTATTAATGGTAAATCAAATGAGTTTAATATCTTATTGACTCATTAAATCCATAATTGCATCTGAAGAAAATATATATGCAAGTATATTTTCATAAAGATTGTAATTAAAAACTCTTCCGTACAAACTGATAATGATGAAAATATTTTAACGGGTGGGTAGTACCCGAGGAATATTTAGAATTCACATTAATAAGTTACACTGTACATTCTTCGAATCTGATTCAACGGACCTTTGCTATCCTGCTTACAACCACCGATATACATATCTGTTCACCATAAAATGACCATTTCTGTTCAGATTTCATATTTGGATTTTGACCTATCAGAATCCAACAAGTGGCATAATGAAGAAAACATTGGACAAAATAAAATTTGTTAGAAACAAACGAATTAACTAATTGAAATTTTGTTAAGAATCCACGCTAACTGTTCCAGCTAACTGTTCCTAGCTAACTGATTACATTTTATTTATCGCAATTTAATTATCGCAATTTTATTTATCGTCATTTAATTTCTGTTATTTACTTTACGCATTTAATTTATCGTCATTTAATTTCTGTTATTTACTTTTACGCACTATAAATAACGGGACACGTATACAAGGTTTCGACCTATCATATCGACCCATCTATATATATATTCCGGAACAACCATAGACACTCTATATGTGAATGTTGGAGTTGGCTATACAGGGTCGGAGTTGATTCCAAAATATATTTATACTTTGAGTTGTGATCGACACCGAGACCGGTACACGGGTCACGATACGTATTATGTAATTCGAATATTATATATTAAATTATATATGAATCATTGAACCATCAGACTATTGGACTGCTAACTTTGGACAATTAAAATGAATTAAATTAAAATATTGATTATAACATATGAAACTAAATAATTCTTCAAGCTTGCCACTTGATTCCATCTTAAACCTCATTTGTATCTCGACAGTTACAATTACATTCAAATCTTTTCATGATTCTTGAAAACACTTCGATCGAAAAGTTGAACCAACCGCACCTCGTTTACGGAAGGAAGATTTATGCATATAGTTATACACCTGAAAACTCTCGAAAACCGAGTCAACAGTTAACACGTAGCAGTGATAATTCCTTTGGTGATTATTATTACCCAAAATAACTTTGTAATCCCTTTCCAAAATTAGCCAATTTTATCACAGCTTCAACAAGTTAACTTCGACTTCTCAGAAAGGTTAGTCTCGATATATACGTTATTCTTGCGCAGTCGCTACCGGAAAACCCTTTTATATTCCACCATACTATCATAAGCGTTTAATCATCTAAAAACACAATTCGCTCGAAAACACCTCGGATTGATAACCGACGATTCAGTTATGGCTGCATTAAATGCAGAGGAAACAGTAAATTCATAGATAGCCTAAATAGCCAAAAGTTTGATGATAAAGAAGGGAGTGTTAGGAACGCTCGATAGAAATTTGGTACGAAAAAAAAAAAAACGGTTTGAGCTAACCGTGAAGGAAACAAAGAGCAAATACAAGGACTGAACCTGTCTTCAAAGAATCCAAACGATTCAGTGCCTCCTGAAACCGTTAGTATGAACCCTACTCCTTATTCTAAACTTTTTCAGATGATATTATTCATCATCATCTTATCTTAGATATTATAAAATATCTTCATATTTTCCGCTATACATATTCTCCATAATTCTAAAGATATTTTCACAGCTATTCCTATCTGCAATCATCTATCTCCCCGTAATATCTGCGTTACAACATAAAAGAAACTGTGGTAGTTTCTAAATTCTGAAATCTTAAAGTTTAAAATATGAATGTTTTGAAGCAGTGTTGGGAACTGATGCGTGAATTAGTATAATATAATGAAACTTGATCAACTTCATTATATTACAGTAAGTCACGTTGCGTTTCTAATGGAATGTGATGATTCACAGTACCATCATCATGTGCCATGTTACACGGCTCTTACAATCTATCCAATCTCTAAACATATCAAGAAAATATTCTCTTGATGATTCGGTCTTTTCCAGGATATTCTGGTAATTTGACAAATCAAAAATCGTGCCATTACCAATTCTCTCTTAGGACATTAACTATATTCATTTCGAATTTCATACCTACGAATTCCGGACCATTACAAAAGATGCTTAGTTGAAAAGGAGGAAAAGAAAAAAAGAATGAAGCTCCGAAATAGAAATTGGAGTATAAATCGCAGTAAATGGAAGAGAGTATTAACTGTGGATGATAATGATTATAGAAAACAAAAGCAAGGACATCAAAGTATAAGGGAAGATATAAAACCCAATAATCACCCAGAAACTACAAACCGTGTATATCAATACGTAATGCGACGTAAAGACACGGGAGAATAAGAAACATTATAATTCCAAGAAAATCATAAAAGTAAATAGATTCTTCTGGCGGCAAATGAAAAAGAAGAATGAAGGATATGAAGGTTAGAAGTATAATAAGAATCAGGATTGGATGGAACATATTAAGAATGAGTAGAGGAAGAAAGAATAAAAGGTGTGGAGAATAAGGAAAACGAAGGGGGTGGATTTATAGCAATATATCCGACAGAGAAATCAGGAACAGATTATTGCATTAATTAAAGAAGATTTTGATTTTCTATATCGCCGAAGAACCAAATCTTATTACGTAAGATTTTCTTTAAATCCCTTAAATCCCGGAAATCAACAGTAACTACGTCATCGGATGAAACGAATATATTTATTTACACATTTCGCTCTTTTGTGATAACTTCACTTGTACGCTTCACATAAACGAATTGTTTTACCACTGTTACTAAATGGTGATAAAACTCTAGTTATCAATTCATACTCGTCATAAAAAAAAAAACATTATATTGTTAGTTATGACGATCTCGATCAAATTTCGGGGACGAAATTTCTTTAACGGGTGGGTACTGTAACGACCCGGAAATTTCCGACCAAATTTAAACCTTAAACTCTATAGGTTTTCGACACGATAAGCAAAAACCCTAATTTTGAGTCTAGAAAGTCTGAAATCTATATTTGGATAACTAGTTACCATGTTGACCATTCTCGAGGATTCACGAACAACTGTTTGTAATTAAATATGTATATGTATAAATATAAATAATATATCAATATTACTATCATTACTTTCATTATTGTTACTAATGTTGATGTTAATAATGATATTAATATCTGTATTTTTTTTTTTAAAGAATTGTTACATGTAACTTGATACATAATTATTATTAGTATTGTTATGATTATTATTTGCTTTAATGTTAATTAACAATATTATTAGTATTACTAGTATTCTATTATTTTAGTATTAGCATTTTGATGCTACTATCAACTTTACTATGAACCTTATCAGTTTTATCAATATTTGATATCATTATTAATAAAATTATTATTAATACAAATGGTATTATTATTATTAAGCTACTTAATTATTAGTTATTATAAATATTGATATTATTATCATTATTATAAGTTTATATAATTGTTATTAATATTAATGCATGCATATATTTAATAATACTAAATATAATTAAGATACATATACATATACATATGCAAACTACTATAAGTATATAATTAAATATATATACAAAATTATAATTATATAAAAAAAAACAGTTTATATATATATTTATAAAAATACAGATATATAAAAATATAATTATATAAACATATAAGTATATATACATGATATATAATAATGTTATTACACTAAAATTCATTCAGGTCTCTATCTTTCTTTATATTTTATTTATTTATTTATTTATTTTTGTCTGCTATATTATTTAGTTGCTGTGCTGCCCGTGATACTAGTTGTCTATATAAATCGAATTCCTCTATGATGAGGATTAAAAATCAGATGACTTCTATAACCATTATCAATTAACTTATATTATCTATTTTTATTATTTTGCTGCGAAAACCAGAAAAAAAAAGAACTGCTCGCCATATCCATTTTTTTCAAAGGCTTAGTTTCGAAACAATCATCCAAATCTAATAACACAGAAGTTTGGAGAATAATTCCTTCGAGCTATCTGCAAATTTTGAGTCTCTAATTCCTTAAACTGATTTTTAATTTTCAAAGTCATTGATATGAACAAAAAGTCAAAACAATTGTTCTTGATTAAATTCGAGTTCGTTGTTACGTTTTGAGTTTAATTGATGATGGAGAAAGTTTTTAGGAAGGAATTGAAATATAACTTGTGTTATAACCTTTGTCAAATTCATAGCTTATCGACAAATCAATTTTTTTTTTGTAATATAGCAGCGACAGCAGCTATTGCTGCTCTTCCTCTCGTTTTATTTTTTTTATGTTTCCAAATCACACTTTATGATGTTGTTAACGTTTACAAGTCTTAACTGAATCCATAAAATTAGATAATTTGGGTTTTGAAACATCTCTGATCGATTTGGGAAATTAGAAGAAGAAGAAAGTGGTGACAGGAAAGTACGGGTTATATTTACATGTTTTCAGTAATATTTCGGAAAAAGGCTTCAGCCCAACTGGTTTCACTTGGTGTCGTGGTATCGAGAGGTTGTGGGTTCGAGTCCCGCTGATGACAACTTTTTATTTTCAACCCATTTTGAGAGGTAGTGATCCTTATATTTACTATTATTATTATTATTATTATTTTGATAATTGTTATTACTAACACTATTATCCTTATTAGTAATATCATTATGTAATATCATTATAAATACTAACATTAATGATAAAAAGATTGTTGTTATTATATGAACATTTTTGTATTATGTAATTTTTTTTTTTTTTAAAAAAAAAAAAAAAAATATTTTCGTTACTATTATTATCAAACTTTTCGTTTAATTTAAAAACTACAGTTATGGTCTTTATTATTAATAAGGTTATTATTATTATTAGTAGATTATTTTTTTTTTATCAAAAACTGTCTTTTTAAATAGATAAATATATCATACATAAATATATTTTTTTACATGCACCATAATTATAATAAAACCGCAAATAACTATACATAACAAATTTATTAAGTTTTTGTATATAAATACTTACAAATTACAAACTATCGATTTTAAACGTGACATTAAATAATTACGGACATATTAATATAACTATACAAATAATAAATCGATTGGAATATATGTACAGATCAACTATACCTAATATAAAAATATTTATTCGATTAATATTATATATATATATATATATTAATGAATATACAATTGATATAGGTTCGTGAATCCGAGGCCAACCCTACAATTGTTCGATAATGTTATATGTATTTTTACTACAAAATACATTAGGTGAGTATATAGTCCCACTTTTAAACTCTAAATATTTCGGGATGAGAATACATGTATTTTATGTTTTACGTTATGGACACAAGTAACTGAAAAATATATTCTACGTTGAGTTGTACCACTGGCATACTTCCCTGTAGCTTGGTAACTGTTATTTACAGCGGTATTGTAAACGCGAATCCTGTTGATAGATCTATCGGGCCTGACAACCCCAACCGGACTGGACGACCAGTATTCAACGGTTGCACAGTACTTCGTTTCGTGACTACACTTGGTACGGTGTAGTAAGATTTCATAATAAAGGGAATATGCGACGTGATTAAATGTTAAGTATAGATACCAAGTGCTCAACCACTTAGAATATTGTTTATTAAACTGTTTGTATATGAAATCTTGTGGTCCATTGTTATATCGCTGCTAGCATCAAACCTATATATCTCACCAACTTTATGTTGACTTTTTAAAGCATGTTATTCTCAGGTACGAATTAAGTCTTCCGCTGTGCATTTGCTCATTTTAAGGACAATACTTGGAGTCGATCATCGCAATGGGACTAGATGTTGATGACTTTGTCCAGGAGGATAAGGACGGGTCGTTACACCATTACCACCCGAAATACGTATACAAATACATAAATATAAATATATGCTTACATATTTACTATGACAAGTTCATTTACCGTTAGATTTATATTTTGCTTTCAACCTTATACTAAAATAACTATAATATATTACAATAAAACACACATATCTAATAAAATAAACTTACAATTTTCATATCGAATTTAACATAATCCATGTTTTATAGTAAAATTTAACAAATTTTGTTATATGTTTGACAAAGATTATACATTCTTATGGGTAGATTTTAAATATGTCAAGTTATATTTATTTCTGCTATACTACATTTTTATTTTAATCGCATATTAGAAAATATCATAACATTTTTTTAATATCCATTGGATATCCATTAACCCGCTTAATCCACGGGATATGGATATGGATGTATGACTTGAAACTAAACGGATATGAATATGGATGAACAAAAAATAAATGGATATGGATGTGAATACGGCATCACCCGCTCCATATTCGATCCATTGACATCCCTACACCGAATACAATACTTGTGATCCATCCCATTATGTTACAATTGGACCAAATTATGATGTGCCCTTATATATATATATATATATATATATATATATATATATATATATATATATATATATATATATATATATATATATATATATATATATATAAAAGGTTTAGAAATGTGTATACAATAATTACATTATCAATGAAATTATTTTTATTTTAATTCAATCAATGTAATTGTGTTAATTTATTTATTTAATTTAATCACTAAAAAATGACCAACACCCTCACCAGTGGCGGATCTAGGATTCATATTCAGTGGTGTCACTAATTAAAAGATAAAAAAAATAACACTATCCAGTGATGTCACACAAAAAAAATTACACTATCCAGTAGTATCACTAGTTAAAAGTCTCAAAAAATTTCCATTGCATCGCGTATTTCAGTGGTAGCCCGTGCTACCACTGGAGTCAAAGTAGGTCCGCCCTTGACCCTCACACCACTATTTCAAACTCGGTCACCAGTGACACGCACGTAACCTAAGTCACCAATCTCATTGCTTTTAACTTCTAAAGATGTGAATAAACAAACATTTCCATGCGTAGGGTAAAACATTTAAAAAAAACGTTAAATCACAACTTGACCCATAATAGTAGCGTTTTTTCAACTTAATTATGCGCAAATAAACAAGTGTGAGGGTGAGAACCACGAGGGCGGGTCAAGGCGGGTTTGTGCTAGCAACGCCCTCAAGGGCAGCAATAGAGAGAGAGAGAGGGGCACATTTAGCAAGGTAGAAGGGTTATTCGAGGTGTATAAAAGTGTTGCATAATTCAATATCCGCTACTTTAAATTAAACAAAATATTGCTACATATAAAACTTTTATGTCTTAAAGACTTTAGTTAGGAAAAAAATCAATATTTAATGATGAACATAAAAGTTATCTAATGTGTTTCAACCTTTCTACAATAAGTTTATCATCGTTTCCTCTTCTCGTTAATAAATAATGTATTGTTTATACAGTCTATCAAAGAATATTATATGTATTATATATTATATTATATATATATATATATATATATATATATATATATATATATATATATATATATATATATATCAAAGAATATTATATGTATTATATTATATATATATATATATATATATATATATATATATATATATATATATATATATATATATATATATATATATATATATATAAAATATAATATATAATACATATAATCTCTTTCTCTTTTTATTATTATAGCAAAAACAATATTAGCAAAACATCTTATATATAAATTGACATATCACAAAGATGACTCTTGGATTTAAAAGATTTAAAAGTTATACAATAAACACTAATGAGATGATAACTCAACTTAACTGTTATTCCTTGAGCATGAGATTTGAAGGACGTAACCCGGGTTCGAATCTCACAAGTTCGAGTTCGAAATACGTGGTACGGATTCAAATAGGTATTGTGAGTTTCCTCGTGGCAGTTGTTTCGAATATGATCGGATGGGTGGTTCCACATTTGTTGGACCACATCAATAACTCCTAACACGTTGTTATAAATAACAACCCTATAAAAATTACAACAATCCTACAAAAATAATGATATTTTTACAACAACAAAAAAACATGTGCGCCGTAATTTGTGTCACGACCCGGAAAATTTCGACTAATTTTAACTCAAACTCTCAATACGATTTAATATTTTTGACCCGATAAGCAAAGTCTGTAATGTTGAGTTCCAAAATTTTTGAATTTGTTTTCATATATGCAATTACCCTTCGACTATCTCCGACGATTCACGAACAACTATTTGTAAATAGATACATATATACTTTAATAAATATAGATATGTATATATTTGAAGTATCATTTAAAATATTATATGCTTTAATTAAATATGTAAAATATAATGCGATATAATAAAGTTATTATTAAAATAAATCTCTCTCTCTCTCTCTCTCTATATATATATATATATATATATATATAAACATATATATATAAACTAGATTTAAGAGCCCGTGCGTTGCACGGGGACTCTTCCGCAAAGATCGAGAATCTTGAAATGATAAAGTAATTAACCATTAACCATATCATATATTTATTGGCACAAGTAATTTTGTGGGTGAATTCGTTAAGTACAAACTTAAATTGAATGCTTACAAGTAATTTTCAGAGTAACAAAACCCCTTTTAAATATCACTTTCGAAGAAAAAAACAACAACCTAGACCGTGGAGCTCGAACTATTAAACGGCAACTGAATCACTCACGATGCAAACTTCACGAAAAACCCACATATGTTCTGTGAGCAGTCAAGAAATTAACAATTAAAATATGAAAATACTGGAATTTAAAATACAAAATCCTAATGGTTCTTTCGGTATGTGTCCAAAGGCACTTACCAATTGCACATACCTGCATAAATCTTGGCAACTACTAATGGTCTTGTCACAAGCATATGGGCTTTTAAGGGCTGCAATACAAATCTTGGCAACTTCTTCTCTTGATATCTTCCCCTACATAAACCCGCATATTATATGATTCATAAGAGTGCTACATTAGATAAGAATAGTAGAGGCGCCAATTTCTACCCATGTACTTAAGAATGGGTCAATTTGGGTTATGAATTATCTGTTATTGGTGAAATATGTAAGGATTAAGATTACAAGCTTGAAACCGCATAAGTAATTTAATTCAAAAGTTAGATTATTATTAGAATAATCTAAATCACTACAAATTTTAATCATATTTGTTACCGAATTTATTTAGTATTTAATGTATTTTGGGTCAAGGTGCCGGCTTGTTTTCACCCATGCCAAAGATTAAAGAACTACCCATTCTGCCAACTCTTAAAAAACAATATGAGCATCCACTTTAGGCGAAGGTTGTTTCAACATGCGTACCACAACACACTACATACACATTAACACAATACTATGTGCACACCAAATACTGGTACATATTAAGGTAAATCAATTAGAATTCATATTCAATTCAGTGAACCCGTCGTAATTATTATTATCCGTACATTAATCGATTATGACTAATAGAAAATCCCCCACGAAGCACAATTTCCACCAAGAATTTGACCACACATATAACAAAACTACTACTCAAAAATAAGAATTTAAGAATAGTAACATTTGGTTTAGCATATATGTAGATTACCTCATGATGTTTCCTATCTCACGGACTTAGCTTTTAGTTACGACAGACATATTTTGAAGCGACCCGTCCAAATCCATAAGGACGAATACAATAACATATGATTACATCGCGAGGTATTTGACCTCTATATGATACATTTTACAAACATTGCATTCATTTTTAAAAGACAACCTTTCATTACATCGAAAGTTGACATGCATGTATACCATTTCATAATATCCAACTTATAAATGACCTAATTTGTCATTTACTTAATAATGATCTCTATTGAACTTAACGACTTGAATGCAACGTCTTTTGAAATATGCCATGAATGATTCCAAGTAATATCTTTAAAATGAGCAAATGCACAGCGGAAGATTTCCTTAATACCTGAGAACAAACATGCTTTAAAGTGTCAACCAAAAGGTTGGTGAGTTCATTAGTTTATCGTAATCAATCATGTCCATAATTTTAACTGACCACAAGATTTCCTTTATTCAATAAACATACACTCGCAAGTGTTTAAAAATCATTCATAAGGATTGAACACCTGGTAACCGACATTAACATAATGCATATAGAATATCCTCAAACAGAAATTCATCTGTATAATATATACTCGAAGTACTAAAGCATACCATTTTCCAGTATGGGGGGAGTTAGTGCCCGTAGATCTACCTTTAGGATTCGCGTCAATTAGGGTGTCTGTTCCCTAATTCTTAGGTTACCAAGCTAAAATGGTGATATTCGATTTCGATAATCCAACCATAGAATGTAATTTTCGAGTACTTGTGTCTATTTCGTCAAACATTTATAAAAGCGGCGCATGTATTCTCAGTCCCTAAAATATATATTGCAAAAGTATTTAAAAAGGGAGTAATGAAACTAACGATACTGTATTTCGTAGTAAAAATACATATGACATCATTGAACAAGTGCAAGGTTGGCCTCGGATTCACGAACCAATATTAATTATATATATTTATATGTTGGTCAATATTTGTCTAACAATTTTTGATCAAGTCATAGTGTACCACAATCCTAATGCTCGAGACTAATATGCAAAAGTCAACAAAAGTCAACTTGACCCAAAATGACTTCCAAAATGACTTCCAAAATTTATACGTGTTTATTATATAACTTAACTATAGTCGTTTTATATATTTAAATATATTTATTAGATTTTATAATAATAAAAGTCATTTATTAATAAAAATTTATATTAACGTTTGTATATGATAAAATATACTTTTATATATCTTAAGTAGTAAAATTTATAAAGTTCACTTAATATCGTAAAACTATAGTGGTAAGTATTATTAATGTAATTGTATTACGCGTGGTGAAAAATATCTTTGTATCCCCTATTTATTTGATAAAATAACATTGATCATAATAATAATAAGTAAACGTTGTATTATTTTGTAATAATAATAATTATTATTATTCTATAAAAATAACAACATTTATATTTACTAAAAATGTTATTATGATAAAATGATAATACTAACATATTAGTAGTAATGATATTTTATAATAACAATGATATTTTTATTAAAAATAATAACGACGATAGTAATGATAATCATTTTAACAATAATACTAAAATTCAGTTGACTATAACTTCTAATCCGTTCATCGAAACCATTCGATATCTAAATGAAAAGTTCTTAATTTTTCGCTAGCTTTCCAACGACATGCATATCATATACCTTATTCTAGTAGCATATGTATTAAATTCAGGATTCATCATAAACTATCTAACGACAATATCAAACGTACAAGCATGCATAATCCTATATACTCGATCACTAGTTAGGGATACACTAATAATATATAAAAGTTAAGTTATGAGTGCTCACGTATCAATATTGAGATTCAATATTGCAGAAAAGTACGTAGACGCAACGGAGATGATAAACACTAGTTTGATCTCACGAGCATACCCCTGAACATTACTCATAACCTCCATAGCTATAACCCATAGTTTCCTTAGCTCTATCCCGCTCATAAAACCCGTTTTTAAATAATTCACTCATGACACCGTCGTAATATTTTATGTATAATTCTAATAATAATAATACTTCTAATAAGATTAATAATAAGAATATTAATCTTAATAATAATAATAATTTGAATAATAATAAAAATATTACGGAGTATATATGTGATCAGATAGATAGATGGAATGATGAATGAGTCGGCGATCGATTTATATAGAATAAATATAATAATATAAATATAATAATATAATATATATAAACATGTTAAAATAGTGAAAAACAGTGAAAAACAGTAAAGCCGCCTCAGTAAACATTACGCGTTTCGCGTAAAGTTTACAAATTCTGCGTAATGTTTTGAAACATTACGCGTTTCGCGTAGATGGGTACGCGATCCGCGTATGGTGTCTTCACAAAAGTTGTAGATTTTTGAGTTACAGTCATTTGGACACCGGAATCACCCTTTTTCAAGTCAGTATGATTTAGTTATGATTTTTCTCGTGCAAGTGCGCAGGTTTAGTGATTTCCATCATTTTAACTTGCAATCTTGAGATGAAATGTTATAGTCTTTTGGTGCTCATTAGAAATCTTTATTTTATCTTTATTTTTATTTTCATATCATTGAAAATCTATAAAAATATTTTATAATCAAATTCTATTATATCGAAAAAAATATTTTCGTACGTTTGAAACTAAATCAAATAATACTATATGGTTTAGTTTTCCAAAACTACTTATATTCAAAATCATTTTATTCAAATGTTTAAATAATAGAAATTGTTATATCATAAAACATTTTCATTTCATAAAGTAAAATCATATAATATATAAGTCATAATGTTTTCCAGTTTTTACTTACAGTTTATTCGAGAATCGTAGGGTTAAGTCCAATGGACAATTAAACGTATGAAATCATTTTAAATCAACATACCCATTTGCTTATTTTGTCGACATCCATTTACATTTCATGTTCTTACTATTATTTTTATGAAAGTTATATATTTACCTTATCAAGAGTCACGAGAAAGTTATTGTAAAGCATGCATTGAAAATTAAGCAGGAATCTCTACTAACTTTTGTCCAGTTATCGTTAATTGACACTTTTATTCTTACTTGTAAATCACTTTGCCAATCATTCCGAATACCATTAAAAAGGAAAGGTTTCCTAAATCAAAGTGGACCTTTCAACAGAGACTCTTAATCATACAATGTATCTGATGAATCAATCATTTGATATTATCTTTTAATTCCGCTGATAAATATCTTGAAATAATTACGTTCATGTAAAGTATTATTCATCTAATACTTCATTAATGTTCTCAAGTCATATAATAGATTTCGTAACTTATTTTCATATTAATCAAACCGTTTAACGTTTCATTAATATTTCTCAATTTAATAATCACACATATGTATATATTCATACATATCTAGTTACACATAATTGTTCGTGAATCGTCGAGAGCAGTCGAAAGGTAAATGAATACATGAACATAGTTCAAAGTTTTTGAGATTTCAATATTACAGCCTTTGCTTATCGTGTCAGAAATATTAAATCATATGAAGATAAAGTTTAAATTTGGTTGGAAATTTCTGGGTTGTCACATTTTATCACAGCTCCAGCAAGCCAACTTCGATTTTTCAGTCGAAACAGCCTTATTATAACCTTGATATATATGTTGCCCTTTCATCATCGTTACCGGAGAACCGTTTATATTCCACCACATTAGCAGTAAACTTATCAACAACCGTAATGATCTAGGATTTTCTGAAAAATCATTATATTTATCAAAACCCCATCATTTACTCATCTGCATCTTGTAACGAGAATTGCCAAACGAATCATCGGGAATTAGCGTAGACATGCTGTGAGATTTCAAAATACCGATTGCTAATTCCCGATGATTCGTATGGCAATTCTCGTTACAAGATGCAGATGAGTAAATGATGGGGTTTTGATAAATATAATGATTTTTCAGAAAATCCTAGATCATTACGGTTGTTGATAAGTTTACTGCTAATGTGGTGGAATATAAACGGTTCTCCGGTAACGATGATGAAAGGGCAACATATATATCAAGGTTATAATAAGGCTGTTTCGACTGAAAAATCGAAGTTGACTTGCTGGAGCTGTGATAAAATGTGATAACCCAGAAATTTCCAACCAAATTTAAACTTTATCTTCATATGATTTAATATTTCTGACACGATAAGCAAAGGCTGTAATATTGAAATCTCAAAAACTTTGAACTATGTTCATGTATTCATTTACCTTTCGACTGCTCTCGACGATTCACGAACAATTATGTGTAACTAGATATGTATGAATATATACATATGTGTGATTATTAAATTGAGAAATATTAATGAAACGTTAAACGGTTTGATTAATATGAAAATAAGTTACGAAATCTATTATATGACTTCAGAACGTTAATGAAGTATTAGATGAATAATACTTTACATGAACGTAATTATTTCAAGATATTTATCAGCGAAATTAAAAGATAATATCAAATGATTGATTCATCAGATACATTGTATGATTACGAGTCTCTGTTGAAAGGTCCACTTTGATTTAGGAAACCTTTCCTTTTTAACGGTATTCGGAATGATTGGTAAAGTGATTTACAAGTAAGAACAAAAGTGTCAATTAACGGTAACTGGACAAAAGTTAGTAGAGATTCCTGCTTAATTTTCAATGCATGCTTTACAATAACTTTCTCATGACTCTTGATAAGGTAAATATATAACTTTCATAAAAATAATAGTAAGAACATGAAATGTAAATGGATGTCGACAAAATAAGCAAATGGATATGTTGATTTAAAACAATTTCATACGTTTAATTGTCCATTGGACTTAACCCTACGATTCTCGAATAAACTGTAAGTAAAAACTGGAAACCATTATGACTTATATATTATATGATTTTACTTTATGAAATGAAAATGTTTTATGATATAACAATTTCTATTATTTAAACCTTTAAATAAAATGATTTTGAATATAAGTAGTTTTGGAAAACTAAACCTTATAGTATTATTTGATTTAGTTTCAAACGTACGAAAATATTTTTTTTCGATATAATAGAATTTGATTATAAAATATTTTTATAGATTTTCAATGATATGAAAATAAAAATAAAGATAAAATAAAGATTTCTAATGAGCACCAAAAGACTATAACATTTCATCTCAAGATTGCAAGTTAAAATGATGGAAATCACTAAACCTGCGCACTTGCACGAGAAAAATCATAACTAAATCATTCTGACTCGAAAAGGGTGATTCCGGTGTCCAAACGACCATAACTCAAAAATCTACAACTTTTGTGAAGACACCATATGCGGATCGCGTACCCATCTACGCGAAACGCGTAATGTTTCAAAACATTACGCAGAATTTGTAAACTTTACGCGAAACGCGTAATGTTTACTGAGGCGGCTTAACTGTTTTTCACTGTTTTTCACTATTTTAACACGTTTATATATATATATATATATATATATATATATATATATATATATATATATATATATATATATATATATATATATATTATATTATATTATATTTATATTATTATATTATTATATTTATTCTATATAAATCGATCGTCGACTCATTCATCATTCCATCTATCTATCTAATCACATATATACTCCGTAATGTTTTTATTATTATTCAAATTATTATTATTATTATTAAGATTAATATTCTTATTATTAATCTTATTAGAAGTATTATTATTATTATTAGAATTATACATAAAATATTACGACGGTGTCATGAGCGAATTATTTCAAAACGGGTTTTATAAGCGGGATAGAGCTAAGGAAATTATGGGTAATGTTCGGGGGTATGCTCGTGAGATCAAACTAGTGTTTATCATCTCCGTTGCGTCTACGTACTTTCCTGCAATATTGAATCTCAA
Source organism: Rutidosis leptorrhynchoides (assembly GCF_046630445.1). Taxonomy (NCBI): domain Eukaryota; kingdom Viridiplantae; phylum Streptophyta; class Magnoliopsida; order Asterales; family Asteraceae; genus Rutidosis; species Rutidosis leptorrhynchoides. Next base: position 607,485,663 of record NC_092333.1, on the reverse strand, counting down.
TATTGATACGTGAGCACTCATAACTTAACTTTTATATATTATTAGTGTATCCCTGACTAGTGCTCGAGTATATAGGATTATGCATGCTTGTACGTTTGATATTGTCGTTAGATAGTTTATGATGAATCCTGAATTTAATACATATACTACTAGAATAAGGTATATGATATGCATGTCGTTGGAAAGCTAGCGAAAAATTAAGAACTTTTCATTTAGATATCGAATGGTTTCGATGAACGGATTAGAAGTTATAGTCAACTGAATTTTAGTATTATTGTTAAAATGATTATTATTACTATCGTCGTAATTATTTTTAATAGAAATATCATTGTTATTATAAAATATCATTACTACTAATATGATAGTATTATCATTTTATCATAATAACATTTTTAGTAAATATAAATATTGTTATTTTTATAGAATAATAATTATTATTATTATTACAAAATAATACAACTTTTACTTATTATTATTATGATCAATGTTATTTTATCAAATAAATAGGGGATTGATGTGCGAAATCAGGTATATAAATTATCGTTGGAAAACACCGGTTAAAAAGACTGTTACACACTAACGGGCAGTGTACCCGATCGTGTAGTAGTATAAATAATGGTTTAGTTCCGTGTATCGTTCCAAGGACAGTTGTATTAGTCAAACTAGAATTAGAAACTATATTATGATTAACTAAGTAAATGAAACTTAAAGGTACAAGATATTATGTTTTTGTGGCTTTTTAACGATTTAGCCAAATCAGAGAAGGTTAAAAGTAAAAACAATTTTTTTGGTCTTTTAAGTTTATATAATGAAAATAAGTGCAAAGAAAGCAATTAAGATAGTTTGATTTAGATCAAAGAGATGAAATGTTCATCTAGATATTTTACCCTCGGTATTGGATGTAAGTTTTGCTATTAAGGCCTGATTGAATGATTATGTGTGTAAGTTATCTAATAGGTTCACTAAGAGTTCTCTTAAATAAACACGCAAACACAATTACAAGATCAAGGGTTCCCTTTTCTCTATAGTTCTCGTGTTTGTAATCAAATAACTATGAAATGTGCTAATCACCTAAATCGACCCGCCAAGAGTTCTCTTTAGCGAGTACTCAAACTAGAAGTACTAAGTGAGGGTTCCCTATTACCTAGACCTTTTCGTTTGTGACTAGTTGATTAGCAAGATCAAAGACTTAAATAACAATTGTCTTTGCATTCGCTCTACACAATTCATTCCTATATCGTTTAATCGTATTGATCTAATTTACCCCATTGGTCCGGTTTAGTAAACAATCAATCTAAGACAAGTTGATTGTAAATCAATATGATACATCAACAAGAGTTCTCTTTATCAACAACATATCAATTAACTAGATACAAATGATTAAACATCAATAAGCATGGTTCTTTAATTCAAGCTTCAATCTTTCACACATAGTACATACAATCAATAAGATTACATCCAATACCTCGGTTATTAATCTAGACAAACATTATAGAAACTAGCCAACAATCATGGTAACAGACAACATAACAATCAGATTATCAATGGAAATCATTGCTTTAGAACAAGGAATAACCTACAAGAACAATGAGTTCTTGGATGAAGAAGGTTTTGATCTTTGATGCCTTGATGTTGAGCCTCTTCCAAGAGCTTGGAGTTCTCCAATATTGTTCCCAAAATTCGTCTCTGTACTCTCTGGTTTGTATATGGTAAACTGGTCTTCAATCAGTAGCTTTTTAAAGTGGAGAAAGTAGGTTAGAAAGTCAAAAGTAGGCTGAAACCTACTTCTGGACGGCGTCCTGGCTTTTGGACGGCGTCCCAATTTAAAGGCTTGGATGGCGTCCCAATTTAAAGGCTTGGACGGCGTCCCAATTTATTGGACGGTGTCCAAGTGTAAAAATCTGGACGGCGTCCCATAGTTCTGGACGGCGTCCCATTGCTCTAAATTTTACTGTCTTGCTTTCTTGTAATCTCTCTTCAAATGGACGAAGTCCCAATCATTTGAAGCCTTGTTTTACCATTTTAGAGTGCTAATTTGACCTGAACTTGTATCGGGATCAACCACGGTCATAAATCATCAAGACTCTTTATAAATCACTCTCCGATACAAATTTGCATATCTTGGCCTATCACTTGTAGAAACGCCTCTATTACCCTTGATTCTAGAGTATTTTACACGATATTGCGATAGATATATATACTGTTATTGAGCAATATCAAAACACCCCACACTTAAACCTTGCTTGTCCTCAAGCAATTCTTTCTTTACAAAGTAGAACAATATCAAACACACTTACACAATATAGATTACAAGCATTACACAAATCACTCGAAGCACATGAAACACAAATGTTGATATGAAACGCAACTCACGCTATATGAAACACACGCTTTAAGTATAACACGCCTTTATTGTAATCACACTCACGCTATATACACAATGAAAACACACACCCACATTTTTGGAAGATTAGAGCCAAGTATCCGAAAAATTTGATCCTAGGGAAATCAGGACCCTGATGAAAATGTTTTATGGTTTTGAAAATATCATGCTAGTTTTAATACTAGGCACGTTTTCCGATTTTGTCGAATTTTTTGAATTTTTGAAAAATGAGCGCGGGTTTCCCGCTACTGGTCAAGCCAATCCCTTCCACGGTACCTAACATCATGAGATGTCGGTAAGAAAATAATGTGCTTAGGAGGATACACATTACGTCCGGATATCATCGATAATCATGAGGTAATCATCTAATCCGTTAAGTCAACCATAAAGATTGAGGTTCATCAGGCTTAAAAGCTGATATCTTACCTTTCTGGAGGTTATCCACTGGGAATCTGACCAATTCACTGACATTTTGTGTATCATGGTGCGCTTCCCATTTGGCCAGCAATTCTCCCTCATTGATAAAAGCTTTGACTACCAGTTTCCCTGTTTGATGTTGAGGCCTGGTAGATTTCCAGTCGATTTTAGCAATGACTTTTCAAGATTTTTCGTCACCCTACAACTGGTCTGGACTACAACTTCTGAAACAAATCAGCAAGTGTGTCATTCGGAAGACTTTACTTCCTTAAGGATGGAACAGATACATCCTATTGGTCATAAGAAGTGATCGGACGCAACATTGTCCTTGTTAGGAGAAACAATGAGGATCGTCCTTAGGGTTTTCGATCTGGCGCGAGATCCGGTTTTTGACCACGCTATACAATCACCGCTCTCTCACGGTTTACACTCGTTTTGGTACAAGTGACCTACAAGTTAGCTCTACTAAACTAGTAGGATTTTCATCCAAATAATTGAATGATAGTGCAACTTCAAAGACTATTAATAATTTAAAACATAACTCAACATTTCTTTTCTAGATTTAGAATTCAATGTATGTAAAATGATTTTGGACAATTTTCGTTTCTAAGGCTACCTGAAAAAAATTAAAATTTTTGATCATAAACGCCTTAATTTTTTTTTTTAAAAACGAATTCCCGATAAATTTCTATCTCCCACCCCACACTTAAGATCATGCAAGGCCCTCATTGCATGAAATCAGAAAAATGATTAAATTTAGAGGGCAAAGTGATAGGGTGTTTTTAGAAATTTTCAAATTTTTGACCTGTAAATCGTGGAACATGTAGACGAATGTCGCTGAACTTACTGCCAGCATAAGAGCATCGTCCATTCCTCGATTATCAACATACATACATCATAATATCAAATGTTGCTGAACTTAATGCCAGTCTTTGAAGTTCAACCACGCTGCACAAAATAACAAACTACACAAATAATAATAAAAATAACGGTGTTTTTACAACCACAACCGTTTATCAAACCACACGATTAGTTTAAATATTACAAACCAAACATTGTTTTAATACACACCATAACAAATAACTAGATTGTTCGAAAATGTTTCAACAAAATGATCAAGGGCTTGCAGGCCTTCAGTTGTTGTAAGGCCAAAAGTAGTTTTCTGAGCCATCTCTGCTTCGGCGTCCTCGTGGGTATTCCTGCTCAAATCGGCTCCTGGCATCCTGCATCGCATCGTTAGTATTATAAATTGGGTAAGGTGGAGGTGAGTGTTCTGGATCAGTGTAGTACTGAGGTGTCAGACGTGTTGTGCCATAGTACTGATCGGGGTTGGAATAATATAACTCGGTGTTATGGTTATTCCAATCCATACCATAACTGTTCCATCCCTGGTTATGTATTTGAGCAACCTGGCGTTGCTCCATTTCTTGCTGACCCAACCTAATACTGTTCATACTGTTGACCAAATTATCCCAACCATATTGAGACAGATACCAAGGACCTTGACCTTGAACATTTGTCTGGGCTTCCATTTCTGCTTCTTCCTCTACCTGCTGTTCCTGCTGCACGTTTGCTCCAATACTACTCGCGCCACCTGCCACAAAAGGCACTAAATGCCCATTCCCATCCTTCATAAGAATTTCAGCATTGATATAAGAAATTTTCTTTAATGGTTTCATGACGTTAGTACACTCCATCAATCGGCTGAAATCTATGTTGAAGTGACGAGCAATCCTCGTGATATAGTGGCCTCCAAGAAGCGGCTTTTCTCTCCGTGTCTCGGTAGCGATGGCCAGAAAGTAGTTTCCTATCAATCCAGGAATATCAGTATAGCAACCCCGTTTTATTTGATCCATTATCCACAGATCCAACGTTTTAACCTTTTCGTTACCTTCGACACTCGCATTGAAAGTGCATGCGATAAGTCAATGAAGCAGTCTATCATCCCGGGATGCAATCTCATTATACCTGTGTCTGCTCGATTTGAATGGTGTAGATGCATTTGGCCCACAAATTCTTCGCCAATAAGCAATCTCATTAAAGTCAACTCGACCAACGTAATCAGAACCCTGCAAGTAAGCACCCAATTGGTTGTCGGTAAGTTCCTCAAAAATCCCCAACACTCTGCATAACTCAAATCTGCTTATCCCTCTATATTTGCCCCCTAACCGAAACCGAAGAAAATCATTCGACAAATAATCCCGAACATATTAAACCGTACAGTTGAGTAAAATTCTTTTAGGTAACGATCCTATCGTAGGGGATGGCTAGCAAACGGGAAACATGTTGGTGCATATTTGCCTCATCCAATGGGCCCCAAATAAAGTACCACGTGGAATTTATAGGCCTACTGTTTATCCTATCAAATGTTTCTGCGTAATCGTTGTCGTTTTGAACTTGTCTCAACCAAACTTGAGGATCATTTAGATCCTCCTCTTCTTCTTCGCCAGATGATGATGATGAATGTTGTTGTGGTGGTGGTGGTGGTGGAACCAAACCTGAGGTCCTGCCTCTCTTTGGTTGACTTCTTCGGCTAGATTGTCCCTGCAAAACATAATAACACCAAACCAAAAGAACACAGGAAACCGTTGTGTTAATGTTAGCTAAAAACATAACCGGATAGCAAGAGCACTTAGTCATTCCATTCATAGTTCATAAGCATTATGATTCATTTAAGCAAAAACGTATGTTCAAAATTTTTAACCAAAGTCAACACAAACTCGCTAATACACTTTCAAAAATGAAAATCACAAATTCACAATTTAGCATCAACTTAGGACTCAAGCATGTTGCGTTCATAGGTCATAGCATTTAAACTTGCATTCTAATGATATTCATCACAAATCATAACACAATTTTTCACAATTTTAGCTCAAAAGGATCATTATAACGCCACTACATTATAGCATTCCATACCATCAATCTACTTCAACAGGCCTAAACAAGTGAAAGTCAAGCATACATATTTCATAAGATCATTACAATTCAAAAATATGCTAAAAATTCAAGAACATTCAAATTATGACCCTGCCAAATTGACATTTATATCACCAACAACAATTAAACACTTTACAAGTTTCATTAACATCATACACAAACTCAATATCTTGACTTAATTACCCTAAATTCGGATTCAATTACTACAAACCCTAGAATCATGAGCATACCCCTAAAAACATGTAATTTTTGCAAAATCAAGACAATATGGGTAATTAAACAACTAAGGTATGTTAATCTTCACAAGAATCATGAAAATCAAATACCACACACTTATCTTTCACCAATGTATACATATAAACATACAATTCAAGTAAATGAGAAAGAAAAGTGTGAAAATGAAGTAACCATACGCTAGAAAACATGATTGAAGCTTGGAATTGATAGAAGAAATCACGAATTTGAAGTAAGAAATTAGGGTTTTTGGGAGTGGGTTCGTGTTTGGCAGAGAAAATATGATAGAAGTGTGTTTTGTGGATGAAAAATGGGTTGGATAACCCTTAAAATGCGTATTTTTTTTTCTGAGTCAGACATGTTGGACGGTGTCCAGATTGCTGGACGGCGTCCAACTTTAAAGAGTGCAATGACGTCCAGACATTTGGGACGACGTCCAAGTTTGAAAAATGGGACGGCGTCCAGACATGTGGGACGACGTCCAATTGAACTACAACTTACTGACCTGATTTTTCGACACTCGCCAGTTTAAAATCCATACGTAAATCATTTTGCACAAAACTAAAAACAATCGTACACACAATTCAAAATATTTACACTTGTGAACCATTTTTTTTTAACGAGTCGTTCACCCAACTCGTCCCCATATCGATTTATGCTTTGTTCTCGAAGTTGAGGCTAACCTCATCTTCGATTTCCAGGGGACCATCAACATAGTGCTTGACCCGGTGGCCATTCACTTTAAAAGTATCACCCTTCCAGTTCACCATTTCAATTGTACCATAAGGGTACACCTTTCTTACAACAAATGATCCCGTCCATCGGGACTTAAGCTTTCCTGGTGATAACTTGAAACGGGAATTATAAACAAGGACACGATCTCCTTCCATGAATCCTTTGGATTTTTCAATCTCTTATCGTGCCATTGTTTGGTTTTTTCTTTGTAAATTAGAGAGTTGTCACAGGCTTCAAGCCTCAACTCGTCTAATTCATTTAACTGGGTCAAACGTAACCGACCCGCCTCTTGGTAATCCAAATTACATGCCCTTAGCGCCCAATGCGCTTTGTGTTCAATCTCCAAAGGGAGATGGCATGCTTTTCCGTATACCATACAGAAAGGAGTGGTTCCAATTGGTGTTTTGTAGGCCGTGCGAAAGGCCCACAATGCATCGTTTAATTTAAATGACCACTCTTTTGGATTCGCACCAACGGTCATTTCAAGTATGCGTTTTTACGACCTGTTGGTATTCTCCACTTGCCCACTTGTTTGGGGATGATAAGATGTTGAAATTTTATGGATTACTCCATATCTCTTCAACACCTTTTCTAATTGCTTGTTGCAAAAGTGGGTGCCCCGGTCACTGATAAGAGCTTTTGGCGTGCCAAACCTAGAGAAAAGTTCCACCAAAAAGTTTACTACAACTCGGCCATCATTTGTGGGGAGAGGTTTTGCCTCCGCCCATTTGGAAACATAATCAATGGCTACGAGTATGTAGAGATAAGAATGAGATTTTGGAAAGGGCCCCATAAAGTCAATTCCCCAAACATCGAACACCTCGCATACTTGAATGCTTTGTTGAGGCATTTCATCCCGTTTAGTGATTTGACCGGCCCGTTGGCATGCGTCACAAGCCTTACAAACGGCGTAGGCATCTTTGAATATTGTAGGCCAATAAAAACCGGCCTCGTAGACTTTCCTCCCCGTAATTTGGGGACCAAAGTGCCCACCCGTTGGACCACGGTGACAATCAAAAAGAATTTGAATGCATTCCTTTCCCGAAACGCACCTCCGAATCATACCATCTGCGCAACGGCTAAAAAGATAAGGGTCTCCCCAGAAGTAGTATTTCAGGTCACTAAAGAATTTTTTTCTTTTCTGATGTGACCAACCGGTTTCTAAGTACCCTCCTACAAGATAGTTGGCTATGTCAACAAACCAAGGATCATCGATTTTCTCAATTTTCATGAGATTTTCGTCTGGAAAGTTATCTTGGATAACAGTCTCATGGATAACCTCAAGATTCGGGTTCTCAAGTCGAGAAAGGTGATCGGCAGCTAGGTTTTCGGCCCCCTTTTTGTCTTTAATATCAATGTTGAATTCTTGCAAAAGCAAAACCCAACGTATTAACCGGGGTTTATGTGACGATCGCTCCAAATCCATATGGACGAACACGTCATTCATTGATTTCATTGCGAGGTATTTGACCTCTATATGATACGTTTTATAAACATTGCATTCTTTTGAAAAGGCACACCATAAATGAATATTAAATCAAAGGTTTTCGACATCTGATGATTTCTACATATAAACAATCACCTTATATAATAGTTTACAACAGTACTTCCGTTGACAATGCAGTCTAAATAAGGTACATAGTGATGAATTGGTGAATGCAACGTTTTCTTGAAAAATATGCCATGTAAGACTCCATGCACATAGCTTGTCTATCATATAAGCAAACAGCGGAAGACTTCTAGGGAACCTGAGAATAAACATGCTAACAAGTGTCAACACAAAGGTTGGTGAGTTCATAGTTTTAGTGTTTCGCATAATCTGCATATAAAAGTGGATAACAAGATTTCAGTTGTTTCATCCAGAAACGTTTATCAAAATATTCTACGAAATTGAGCACCCTGGTAACTAAACTTAACGTATATATAATTTGTACCCTTTGTATAATCATCTTAATAATACACGTAAACCAACGTGTACGCTTCTCAAATAGCATACGTCCGTTAAAAGGCTAGTGCTCTAGCTCGGACGGGGATATCAAGCCCTATGGATCCATATACTACTACTCGCGCCCACCAGTTCTTATAACTGGCAGTTACTAGTTACCAAAGCTAAGGGATTTTCGGTTCAAACTCAGTGTAGAATTTAGTATGTACTTGTATCCATTGTGTTTAAAATAAAGTGCATGTATTCTCAGCCCAAAAATATATATTGCAAAAGCAATTAAAAAGGGAGCAAATGAAACTCACGCATATAAATCTAGTATTTTCAGTATTTATAAACAGTCGCATGTATTCTCAGCCCAAAAATATTTTGAGTAAAAGGGATCATATGAAACTCACGCATATAAATATTGTATATCGGTTAATAAAGCATTTGCATGTATTCTCAGCCTAAAAATGTAGAGAGTAAAAGGGATCTTATGAAACTCACCTTAGCAGCATATAAAGTCGTTCACCAAAATGTGATCGAAACTCGGATTACCAAATAACCGTAGATCTCAACCTAGAGAACATATGTTGGTCAATAAATATCTATCAAGCTAGGTCAGGTCATAGTGTATAACAATCCTAATGCTCGAGATCGACATATAATAGTTATCCAAAGTCGTTTCAAAAAGTCAATTTTGACAATAGTTCAACAAAACGAGACGTGCCTTATATAAGGATTCATTTACTCGGTTGGTAATATTTAAAAGTTCACTTTATCAGTCTCGTAAACAAGTTGTTTAAATCTTAATTGCAGATTAAAAAGCAATTTCAATTAACGTCAATCATAATTCAGTTGATCATATCTTTTAATCCGTTCATTGAAACTATTCGATATCTAAATGAAAAGTTATTGATTTTTCGCCAGCTTTCCAAAAACATGTATATCATATACCTTTTACCAGTAATATATGTATTTAATTAGTGATTCATTATAAACTGTTTAACGACAAAATTTAGCATACAAGCCTGTATAAATATATATACTCGAGCACTAGACATGGATACACAATTAATATATAAAAGATAAAATATGAGTGCTTACCTATCAATATTGAGATTCAATATTGTAGGAAAGTACGTTGACGTAACGGAGATGATAAACACTAGTTTAACTCACGAGCAAAACCCTCAAATCTTACCCATAACCTCCTTAGTAATAACCCATAATTTCCTTAGCTCTAGCTTGCTCGAAAACTCGTTTTGAAAGTGACACGCTCATGACCTCGTCGTAGTATTTTAAGTGATATAATTAGTAATAATAATAATACTACTAATAATAATAAAATAAATAATAATAATAATCTTAATAATAATAATAATAATAATAATATTAATAATATTAATATAAATAATAAATAATAATAATATTACAGAGGGAGTAGTATGTGTAAATAAAACTCGTGCAAAAACTGGACTTTTATAGGCAACTTTTTGGAATCTGATGCCCATGCGATCGTATGGGTTTTATGCCTATTTGCCATGCGATCGCATGGCCGTCAGATCCAGCTCACATATTTTTTGTAATTTTGTTTGTCGACATAATTTAATATAATATATATAATATATTAATTTAAATAATTAATTATATATTATATTAAATTCACATGCATAGTTGACTTGTAATTTTTGTTCCGATAAGTCGTACGTCATCACTCGACTTATGTCCCGGTTCCGGTTTTTCGAGTGTCCCTTCGTACGTTGAGAAAACTTGTACATTACGTTTCGCGACTCGTACCTTTGTCAAAATATAGTCTTAAATTATTCCTAAACTATACCACTCAAAGTATATCTTAAACTTTCGAGTATTTTGGTCATTTACTTCTATAAATCATCGTCTCGTTATTTGTTATTATATATATAATAACAGATTGTTTTATGACCAAGTTAATATTATATTTAAATATATATATTCAATATTTAATAAACACGTTTTTAAAATACATAACACAGGTTATTCATATATCTAATTCCAACAATTAATATTCCTTATTATTGTATGTGTCCAAGTTATGTTATTTAAACAAACACTTTATCATTTGTTCCGAATATCGTTAAAAATGAATGATTTCTCAAATCAACGTGGACCTCTCAATAGAGACCCGTAATGATATCATAATCCTTAAGAGACTCAGTAAATGTCTTTTACTTGAATCGTTTGGCATAATCTTTTAACTCCGTAGTTAAATATATCAATCAGGTAATCAATCAAATAAGATTAATGCACAGTATCATATACCCAACACCTAGTTACGTATTCAAGTTATAGTATATGTATCTATTTACATATAATTATTCGTGCATCATCGTGAATAAACGAAAGGTAATTGAATAGTTCAAGAATTTTGAGATTCAGTTTAACAGACTTTGCTTATCGTATCGAAATCATATAAGATTAACTTTAAATTTGGTCGAAAATTTTCGGGTCATCACAGTACCTACCCGTTAAAGAAATTTCGTCCCGAAATTTGAGTGAGGTCGTCATGGCTAACAATAAAAATGTTTTCATGACGTATATGAGTTGATAATTAGAGTTTTATCACTGTTGAATAATATGGATAACACAATCCAATTACTCGAAGCGTATGAGGGAAGTTATCGTAATAAAGTGAAATAGAGAATAGAGATGCGTCTTATCTCTTGACGTAGTAACGATTGATTTCCGAAATTTAAGGAATAGAAAGTCTTCATAATCTAAATAAGATTTGATTCTTCGAAATTTAAGGAAATTAAGATCTTCTTTTATTAAATGAGGTCACCTGCCTCGATTGCTCTGTTTGTTATTTTGCTTATAAATTAACCCCCTTTCGTCTCATTATTTTCATCACTCCTACATCTTCTTCCTCATTTCATACTTCCAAAAGATTGTGAAATGCTTCATCCAGTTCTTATTCTTGATATACTCCTAACTTTCATATCTGTCATTCTTCTTTTTCATCTACCACCAGAGGAAGTTACTTTCTTCTACCATTACCTTGGGGTTATAGTGTTTTTCATTCTCCCGTGTCTTTATATTGCTATACGCATTGATATACACGGTTTGTAAATTTTGAGATTGTTATTGGGCTTTATATTCTCCATTATATTTCGGAGCTTCATGCTTTCGTTTTCTCTTCCTGACCTTAAGTCAAGCGGATAATGGTCCAGAATTCGTAGGTATGAAGTTTCAGATGAACATAACTAATGTTCTAAGAAAGAAATGGTAATAGCACAATCTGACTTGTCAAATTACCAGAATACCTCAAAAAAGACTGAATCATTAAGAAAATATTTTCATGATATTTTTAGAGATTATATAGAATGAAAGAGTTATGTAACATGGTTCATGATGAGGGTATGATATGTGAACCTTTATCACATTCCATTAGAAACTCAGCATGACTTACTGTAATATAATCACATTGATCAAGTGTCATTATATTATATTAACTCATGCTTCAATTCCCAACATTACTTCAAAACATTTATAATTTAAACTTGAAAGTTTCAGAATTTAGAAACTAAAATAGTTTCTTTTATGGTGTAACACAGATATCGTAAAGAGAAAATTGATTTTCGATAAGAATGATTATGAAATTATCTCCAGAAATATGGAGGATATTTATAATGAAAGATACGATGATATCTTAGAATTTCTAATATCAGAGGATGATGAAGAATATTGTCCGCAAGGGTTTAGATTCGGAAGCAAGGTATTCGTTAATGGCTTCAACAGATACTGAATCATTTGGATTCTTTGAAGACAGGTTTCGTCCTTGTAATTTATCCACAGCCTCTTTCATACTTTGCTCAATCCGTTTTCCAATTCCAAACTTTCTCTTTTACTCAGCTTTACCACCATACTATTCTTTATCATCAAACTTTTGACTGTTAAGGTCGTTTACAGTTTTTGCTGCTTCATCAACATTTTTCCAAAATTCGGAGAACTAGTTTCGTAGTTTGGGGTGTTTTTCGGAAACTTCACATTCGAAGTATGTAAGTCCAAGAGGTAGACGTTATATGTACACATATAACTGTTGGCGTAGACGTGCCACAAGATTTCAAAATACTGATTGCTAATTCCTGATAGTTGGTATGGCAATTGTCGTTACAAGATGTGGATGAGTACATGATACGGTTTCAATGAGTATAAGGATTTTTCGGAAGGTCAAAGATCAATGAAGTTGTTGGTAAATTTACTGCTAATGTGGTGGAACATTAAAGGTTCCCCGGTAACAAAAACGTATATGCCAAAGTTACAAGTCTGAAAGGTCGTCGTTGACTGGTTGAACGGTTGATAATACTGGATACTTTTGGAAAGGAATTGCAAGGTTATTTTCAGTAATAACAATGCTAAAGGATCTTTCACATTTTTGAAGTCAAAGTATAGCTTTGAAAGATGTAGAGATCTAAGAATGATGTCACCCGTTAAATCTTGACTTGGATTCTGATCCGTCAATATCAGAATATGTAATTGAATTTGTATGGAAACGATTGTATATCGCTGTGAGCATAGTTAATAATTTTTGAATCAAAGTTGAAGAATGTACAGTGTAACATATTAATTGTGAACTTAAATATTTCCCGGGAATTACCTACCCGTTAAAGATTTCACAAGTAATATTTTGTACAAAAGAATTTTTATTACCGTCTTTATGAAAATATATGTATGTATATTTTCTTCAGATGTAATACAGATTTGATGAGTTAATATCATATTAAGCTCATTTGATTTTTGACTTGAATTAGAAATGAATAAAACATTAAAGATTTAATAATCTTTACGGAGTATTTCACTAATGTAATCAATACTCAGTTTTATTGATATTTTCTCAGTGAATCATGTTGGTGCTCATGGAACTCTTGCTAACTTCGCAAGGTACGAATGATGTTTTCTAGAAAGTTTCGAATACATCGAAGATGAAAGTATAAAATCAACCATATAATTGAATAATATACTTAGTTTATTATGAAATGGAATTCATTGAGTTGGAAACAGAGATTGTAGTTAACGATGGTTAAGTCATTAACGAAGTATGTACATCATAGCATATTAGTAATATGAATTAACCGAGTAGTACCTACCAGTTAAGATTCACACGTAATAACTTGGTACGAAAAGATTTATTTTGATTTCAAAATTCATATATATTAAATATACATAAAATTTCTTCAGGGGAAATGAGTTAATACTTCATCGGTTATTGTTGCTGGTATTTCTTGGTAACTACGGTACGTATGACGTTGATGCTCGTAGAACAGATTGTGAAGTTGAGGTTTGCGATGCGGATGTTGTTGGTGGTGGTAATGGTACTGTTGGTGTTGTTGTCGGTGGTACTGTTGATGCCGGTGATGCTGCTGGTGCTTGTAACCTTTGCACCATATTCTCCAAAGCCACTACCCGAGCGCGAAGCTCGTTGACTTCTTCTACTACACCGGGATGATTGTCGATTCGGACGAGCGGACGAATAAGATTTAGAATGTGAGATAGTATATAATCATGACTAGATACTCTGGAAATGAGAGAGAAAATGGTATTACGAACAGGTTCGCCGGTAAGTGCTTCAGGTTCTTCGCCAAGAGGGCAATGTGGTGGATGGAAGGGATCGCCTTCTTCTTGTCTCCAATAATTAAGTAGGCTACGAACCCATCCCCAATTCATCCAGAATAGATGATGGCTAATTGGTTGATCCATTCCAGTTACACTTTCTTCAGAGTTCAGGAGAATATCCATATCGGAATAGCTGTCGGAATTTAAGGAATTTGAACTAGATACGGGATCCATCTTGTATAATTAGATAGATGATTTTTGATATGAAATAGATTATAGAATTTAGTTTGGTATTCTTCAATACATAATTTACATATGTATATATAATACCAAATTCCATAAATCATGGAGAAATTTTCGGAAGATGTCAGGAAAAGTTTACAGTAACAGATACGCTAAGATATAAATTTTTGTCTATACACTATTTATGCAATCAATGCAGTAAAACGTGTCTAGACTTAAGAATGATAAGCATGTAATTTTCGACAAAAAATGATAAGCAAAACTTTTAACATGCAGACACGGTCGAAGTCCAGACTTACTAATGCATCTTAACAATTATCAGTTAGACACATTCATGCAAGACCTGGTTCGCTAGGACCAACGCTCTGATACCAACTGTGACGATCGCTCCAAATCCATATGGACGAACACGTCATTCATTGATTTCATTGCGAGGTATTTGACCTCTATATGATACGTTTTATAAACATTGCATTCTTTTGAAAAGGCACACCATAAATGAATATTAAATCAAAGGTTTTCGACATCTGATGATTTCTACATATAAACAATCACCTTATATAATAGTTTACAACAGTACTTCCGTTGACAATGCAGTCTAAATAAGGTACATGGTGATGAATTAGTGAATGCAACGTTTTCTTGAAAAATATGCCATGTAAGACTCCATGCACATAGCTTGTCTATCATATAAGCAAACAGCGGAAGACTTCTAGGGAACCTGAGAATAAACATGCTAACAAGTGTCAACACAAAGGTTGGTGAGTTCATAGTTTTAGTGTTTCGCATAATCTGCATATAAAAGTGGATAACAAGATTTCAGTTGTTTCATCCAGAAACGTTTATCAAAATATTCTACGAAATTGAGCACCCTGGTAACTAAACTTAACGTATATATAATTTGTACCCTTTGTATAATCATCTTAATAATACACGTAAACCAACGTGTACGCTTCTCAAATAGCATACGTCCGTTAAAAGGCTAGTGCTCTAGCTCAGACGGGGATATCAAGCCCTATGGATCCATATACTACTACTCGCGCCCACCAGTTCTTATAACTGGCAGTTACTAGTTACCAAAGCTAAGGGATTTTCGGTTCAAACTCAGTGTAGAATTTAGTATGTACTTGTATCCATTGTGTTTAAAATAAAGTGCATGTATTCTCAGCCCAAAAATATATATTGCAAAAGCAATTAAAAAGGGAGCAAATGAAACTCACGCATATAAATCTAGTATTTTCAGTATTTATAAACAGTCGCATGTATTCTCAGCCCAAAAATATTTTGAGTAAAAGGGATCATATGAAACTCACGCATATAAATATTGTATATCGGTTAATAAAGCATTTGCATGTATTCTCAGCCTAAAAATGTAGAGAGTAAAAGGGATCTTATGAAACTCACCTTAGCAGCATATAAAGTCGTTCACCAAAATGTGATCGAAACTCGGATTACCAAATAACCGTAGATCTCAACCTAGAGAACATATGTTGGTCAATAAATATCTATCAAGCTAGGTCAGGTCATAGTGTATAACAATCCTAATGCTCGAGATCGACATATAATAGTTATCCAAAGTCGTTTCAAAAAGTCAATTTTGACAATAGTTCAACAAAACGAGACGTGCCTTATATAAGGATTCATTTACTCGGTTGGTAATATTTAAAAGTTCACTTTATCAGTCTCGTAAACAAGTTGTTTAAATCTTAATTGCAGATTAAAAAGCAATTTCAATTAACGTCAATCATAATTCAGTTGATCATATCTTTTAATCCGTTCATTGAAACTATTCGATATCTAAATGAAAAGTTATTGATTTTTTGCCAGCTTTCCAAAAACATGTATATCATATACCTTTTACCAGTAATATATGTATTTAATTAGTGATTCATTATAAACTGTTTAACGACAAAATTTAGCATACAAGCCTGTATAAATATATATACTCGAGCACTAGACATGGATACACAATTAATATATAAAAGATAAAATATGAGTGCTTACCTATCAATATTGAGATTCAATATTGTAGGAAAGTACGTTGACGTAACGGAGATGATAAACACTAGTTTAACTCACGAGCAAAACCCTCAAATCTTACCCATAACCTCCTTAGTAATAACCCATAATTTCCTTAGCTCTAGCTTGCTCGAAAACTCGTTTTGAAAGTGACACGCTCATGACCTCGTCGTAGTATTTTAAGTGATATAATTAGTAATAATAATAATACTACTAATAATAATAAAATAAATAATAATAATAATCTTAATAATAATAATAATAATAATAATATTAATAATATTAATATAAATAATAAATAATAATAATATTACAGAGGGAGTAGTATGTGTAAATAAAACTCGTGCAAAAACTGGACTTTTATAGGCAACTTTTTGGAATCTGATGCCCATGCGATCGCATGGGTTTTATGCCTATTTGCCATGCGATCGCATGGCCGTCAGATCCAGCTCACATATTTTTTGTAATTTTGTTTGTCGACATAATTTAATATAATATATATAATATATTAATTTAAATAATTAATTATATATTATATTAAATTCACATGCATAGTTGACTTGTAATTTTTGTTCCGATAAGTCGTACGTCATCACTCGACTTATGTCCCGGTTCCGGTTTTTCGAGTGTCCCTTCGTACGTTGAGAAAACTTGTACATTACGTTTCGCGACTCGTACCTTTGTCAAAATATAGTCTTAAATTATTCCTAAACTATACCACTCAAAGTATATCTTAAACTTTCGAGTATTTTGGTCATTTACTTCTATAAATCATCGTCTCGTTATTTGTTATTATATATATAATAACAGATTGTTTTATGACCAAGTTAATATTATATTTAAATATATATATTCAATATTTAATAAACACGTTTTTAAAATACATAACACAGGTTATTCATATATCTAATTCCAACAATTAATATTCCTTATTATTGTATGTGTCCAAGTTATGTTATTTAAACAAACACTTTATCATTTGTTCCGAATACCGTTAAAAATGAATGATTTCTCAAATCAACGTGGACCTCTCAATAGAGACCCGTAATGATATCATAATCCTTAAGAGACTCAGTAAATGTCTTTTACTTGAATCGTTTGGCATAATCTTTTAACTCCGTAGTTAAATATATCAATCAGGTAATCAATCAAATAAGATTAATGCACAGTATCATATACCCAACACCTAGTTACGTATTCAAGTTATAGTATATGTATCTATTTACATATAATTATTCGTGCATCATCTTGAATAAACGAAAGGTAATTGAATAGTTCAAGAATTTTGAGATTCAGTTTAACAGACTTTGCTTATCGTATCGAAATCATATAAGATTAACTTTAAATTTGGTCGAAAATTTTCGGGTCATCACAGTTTAGCATCTTGCTTAGCAAGCAAGTACTTTAATGCTGAATGGTCTGTATAGACAACCGTCTTTGCTAGTACCAAATAAGATCGGAATTTATCAAACGAAAAGACAATTGCCAGGAGTTCCTTCTCGGTGGTAGTGTAATTAAGTTGGGCTCCTTGCAATATCTTACTAGCATAATAAATGGGCTGGAAATGTTTTTCAATTCTTTGCCCCAAGACGGCACCAATAGCAAAGTCACTAGCATCACACATAAGTTGGAATGGAATTGACCAATTCGGCGATATGAGAATGGGTGATTGCGTGAGTTTTGCTTTAAGGAGGTTAAAGGCGTTAAGACATTCGTCCGTAAAGACAAATGGAGCGTCTTTTTCAAGAAGTTTGTTCATTGGGGTTGCAATTTTGGAAAAATATTTAATGAACCGTCGGTAGAAACCGGCGTGCCCCAGAAAACTTCTTACACCTTTCACGTTCGACGGTGGTGGTAATTTATCTATGACTTCCACTTTAGGTCTGTCCACCTCCAGTCCCGCAGAGGAAATTTTATGACCTAAAACAATGCCCTCTCTTACCATAAAATGGCATTTTTCCCAGTTAAGTACAAAATTAGATTCTTCACACATAATCAACATACGCTCAAGATTATGAAGACATGAGTCAAAAGAATCACCGAAGACTGAAAAGTCATCCATGAATACTTCCATAAAGTCTTCAATCATATCATGAAAAATAGCTACCATACACCTTTGGAAGGTGGCAGGAGCATTGCATAATGAAAGGATCCGAAACTAATCATCCGGACGTTGTCCATATTGATTACAAACGAATTACAATAGTTGATAACATTGCGAGGTACTTGCCCTCTATATGATACATCTTACAAACGTTGCATTTATTCTTAAAAGGCAATCTATAGTTACATCCATAATTGACATATTCGCCTGACATTTCATAATATTCAAATGACCTAAACCGCCATTTACTTAATAATAGTCTCTATGAACTTCAATGACTCGAATGCAACGCCTTATGATATAAGTCCTTAATGGCCTCAAGTAGTATCCTTAGTACGAGATAATGCACAGCGGAAGACTTAATTCATACCTGAGAATAACATGCTTTAAAATGTCAACATAAAGTTGGTGAGATATAGGTTTAATGTCGACAGCGATATAAATATAGACCACAAGATTTCATATATAAACATTTTAATAAAAATATTCTAAGTGATTGAGCACTTGGTAACCATACTTAACAATTAATCACGTCGCATATTCCCTTTAATATGAAATCTTACTACACTGTACCAAGTGTAGTCACGAAACGAAGTACTGTGCAACCGTTGAATACTGGTCGTCCAGTCCGGTTGGGGTTGTCAGGCCCGATAGATCTATCAACAGGATTCGCGTTTACAATACCGCTGTAAATATTAGTTACCAAGCTACAGGGAAGTATGCCAGTGGTACAACTCAACGTAGAATATATTTTTCAGTTACTTGTGTCCATAACGTAAAACATAAAATACATGTATTCTCATCCCGAAATATTTAGAGTTTAAAAGTGGGACTATATACTCACTTTCGTCTTGAAGATATATATAATTTGACTTGGTCTCCGGTTGATATCACGAACCTATCCATATATAATATATCAATACCTTTTCTTTTTAAACAAACGTCACATATATATACTTGTTATACTTTTAATACTTTGAATAATTCCTTAGTCCGTAGTTAGCAGCTCGTTGTTAGTAATTCAATTTTAATGGTTCATTTTTAGATGTTTAATATACCCGCAATGAAATAAATAAAACCCCCAACGAAATAAATAAAACCCCATCGTATATGTATTGGTCGAGATTAATCTTGACCCACGGTACCGGTGTTGTCAAATGACGTGTTGCGTACATAAAGTACCGGTGTTGTCAAATGACGTGTTGCGTACAAACATGGGATCTTATGATTAATCTTCTCGTGTTGTTTACGGGTGATCCGGAACCATATAAAATTGAATTATAAGTACATATATATAAAATATCATGTTATCTTAGAAATATGTGATTTATTTAATTTTTCCCAATTAATCCCGAAGTTAAACAAGTCTAGGATAACCAATTTTGTTTCGGTCATAGTTTCTTCGTTACAAATCCGTTTTCGTTGATTCAACTTGCCATCTCCTTGGATCGAGTCCCTCTTTAAGACTATGAACTGAAAATACCTTGGTTTGTATTCAAAATCACACGGCATAGGTGAAACTTTAGTGAAACTTATGAAGTTAAACATTTTTGTTACAAAAAAATAACACTTAATGACCATTTTTATAAAAATACTTATATTTTGAATTAAATCATGAAATTTTTATGTGTTATCATATTCATAGTAAAAATTATTTTTCCAGAAAATAAACCTCCAATTCAAAGTTTAAAATGGTTTTTAATTATCCAACCCAAAACAGTCCCCGGTTGCACTCCGACGTCGTAAAAACAGTTTTTAAGATATTCTTTGAAAAACCAAGTTATACCTTGTTAAGTTAGCATATATTTAAGTTATATTACAGGTCTTGAAGTATTTTAAAAGTTAAGTTAGAAGGATCTATTTAGTTTGCAAACAAGTTTGAAAACTTTCAAACTATGTTCTTGTTGTTAAAATTGTATACCACAAAATATGATAGCTATATATATATGAATCGAATAAGGTTATGAACATAGATACTACCTCAAGTTCCTTGGACAAGGTTGCTGTAAAAGAGGAGTAAAAAGCTAGAACCAAAAGGGTGATGGAATTGGATGAAAGATTGGAAGTAAGTTTGTGTTCTTGGAAGGATTTCTTGAAGTGTTTTTGTATGGTTTTCTTATGGTGTTTAAGTAAGGTTTTTGAAGCTAAATGATGGGGAAAATGCTTGGAGATGATCAAGTATGAAGTTAAGAGTATTTTAAGAGAGAAATGGAAGTGTAAGTATGAGAAAATGGGGTGAAGAAATGGTGTGCATGCATAAAAACGTTTTTAGGTTATAAAGGAAAAAAAAAATACCTAACTTTGTTTTCTTGCTAAATAATTCATGCTACTTGACAAATGGTTAGTTCCACATGTTTCTTAATCATTTAAGGCTGCTAAGGAGCAGATTTTTATTGGTATATACCAATAGTAAATACATCTAGAAGCTGCGTATGATACGGGTACATATACCCTAGGTATACGTATAGAAATCTTTGAGAAAACGGAACGAGGATTCAAATATAGCTATCTTTTGTAAATATACTTATATTGTTTTATGTATTTAAGTCTTTAAAAGTGATTAAATACATTACTTATACGATATATGTATAAACATTATAGGTCATAAGTATTTAAGTCAAATAACGTTACGTATGGTTATCGTTTTGAAAACTTAAGTTAGTAGTTTCAAAATATACTTATAACTTATTGTTATTAATACAAAATGAGATATTAAAACATTCTTAGATCATGTTAAATATGTATATATACATATATATACACAAACGTATAATTATCATATATTGTATAGTTCGTGATATCATCGGTCAAACTAGACGGTCAAACGTTGTGTAAAACTCTTTTCGAAAACATAAGTCTCAACAATTTGGATTGCTTATCATGTTGGTAAGGTTTAATTTATGTAAATATTAATCTTATGAGTATAGAACGATCGAAAAAGTGCGGGTCAACTTTAGGGTTTTTGCTTATCGTGTCGGAACCATATAGAGATTAGAGTTTAAATTTGGTCGGAAATTTCCGGGTCGTTACAGTACCCACCCGTTAAAGAAATTTCGTCCTCGAAATTTGGTAGAGGTTGTCATAAATAACAATAGGAATGTTTTCATGACGAATATGAGGTAATAATTAAATTTTATCATTATTGAAAGATTTAGATAAAACGATTCGGTTATGTGAGACGCACGAGCGAAGCTATCACAAAAGAGTGAAATGAGTAAATATAGAATTGTTGTAACCGATGACGTGATTATGATCGATTTCCGGGATTTAAGGGTTTTAAAGAAAATCTTATGTAATAAGATTTAGTTTTGCGGCGATCAGGATCTTCTTTGATTTAACGCGGCAATCTGTTTTGATTTCTTTGTCGAATATTTCACTATAAATTTACCTCCTTCCCTTTCTTTCTTCCCACATCTTCTATTCTTTCTCTTTAGTTCCTACTTTAAGACATTCGCTAATATGCTCCATCCCATTCTAATCCTTGTTATATTTCTAACTTTCATATCTTTCATTCTTCTTTTTCATCTATCACCAGAAGAATCTATTCTCTTTTATCCTTTCCTTGGAATTATAATGTTTTTAATTCTCCCGTGCCTTTACGTTGCAATACGTATTGATATGCACGGTTTGTAGTTTCGGGGTTGTTGTTAGGTTTTATACCTTCCCTTATATTTCGATGTTCCTACTCCCGTCCCTTAAAATCATTGTCATCCACAGTTAATGCTCTCTCTTATTTGCTGTGGTTTATGTTCCTATTTCTATTCTGAGGTTTTGTCCCTTCGTTTCTTCTTCCCGTCCTCGAGCCAAGCGAACAATGGTCCGAAATTCGTAGGTAGGAAATTTGGAATGAACCTAGCTATTGGTTTTAGAATGAAATTGTAATGACACGATCTTGATTCGTTAAATTACTCGAATATTCCGGAAAAATAGAACTATCAAGGTGATACGTTCTAATATGTTTGGAGACTTGATAGAATGTAAGAGCCGTGTAACATGGCACATGATGACGGTACTGTGAATCATCACATTCCATTAGAAACTTAACATGACTTACTGTAATATAATAAAGTTGATCAAGTTTCATTATATTATACTAATTCATGCATCAGTTCCCAACACTACTTCAAATCATTTATATTTTAATCTCGGAGGTTTCAAAATTTAGAAATTAACACAGTTTCTTTTATATTGTAACGCAGATGTTACGGAGAGATAAATGATCGCAGATAGGAATAGTTGTAAAAATATCTCCAGAAATATGAAAAATATGTATAACGAATGATATGAAGATATCTTATAATATCTAAGATAAGATGATGATGAAAAATATCATCCGGGCAAGGTTTTGAATAAAGAGTAGGGTTCTTACTGACAGTTTCAGGAGGTACGGAATCGTTTGTATTCTTTGAGAGCAGGTTCAGTCCCTGTGATTTATCCACAACCTCTTTCATACTTTGCTTCATCCGTTTTCTAGTTTCAAACTTTTTTTTTTTCAGCTTTACCACCTTACTATTCTTTGTCATCAAACTTTTGACCGTTAAAGTCGTTTACAGTTTTTGCTACTTCGTTAGCATTTCAAGAACTATTTCATAGTCCCGGGTGTTTTTCAGAAACTTCACGTTCAGATTATGAAATTCTTAGGGATAGACATTATAGATATGATGGAAGAAGTTCCGCGATATTTTCAAAATAATGATTGTTGATTTCGCCAAAAGGATAACGATCTGCTGGTGCACCTGTTGATGTTGTCGAGGGATATAAAAGGTTTTCCGGTAATGACGGCGAAAGGACAAGGTATAAATATCATGATTATAATAGAAATAATCTCACTGAAAAGTCGAAGTGGAGCTGTAACAAAATTAGCTTCTTGAAAAGGAATTGTAGGGTTGTTCTTGCTAATAAATGGCAAAGGATTCAATACGTTATGTGTTAAATTATGAATTTGGGTTCGAGAGTTCTTCAGGTGTATAACTGTATGTATAAATCTTCATTCCGTAGGCGAGGTGCGGCGGGTTCAACTTCTCGGTCGAGGTGTTTTCAGGAATCATGAAAGGATTTGAATGCGAATTGTAATCGTCAAGTTACGAATGAGGTTTAAGATAAAATCAAGTGGCAAGCTTGAAGAATTGTTTAGCTTCATATGTTACAATCAACATTTTAATTCATTTTAATTGTCCAGAGTTAGCCGGAACAGTTAGCGTGGAATCCTTAATAGATTTTTAATTAGTTAAATCGTGTGTTTCTAACAATTTTTTTTTTATTTTGTCCAATGTTTTCTTCTTTATGCCACTTGTTGGATTCTGGTAGGTCAAAATCCGAATATGAAATTTGATTGAAAATGGTTATTCTGGGGTGAGCGGATACGAATATCGGTGGTTGTAAGTAAGATAATAGATAACCGTTGAATCAGATTCAAGAATGTACAATATAACTTATTAATGTGAATTCTAAATATTCCTCGGGTACTACCCACCCGTTAAAATATTTTCATCATTAATAGTTTGTACGAAGGAATTTTTAATTACTATCTTTATGAAAATATACTTGCATATATTTTTTTCTTCAGAGATAATCATAGATTTAATGAGTCAATAAGATATTAAACTCATTTGATTTATCGTTAATTCTAGATTACATAATCTCTAAGACTTTAGAAATTACATAATCGTCATACGATACGTAAAGCGAAGATAATCGATGTAGAACGATATATAGAACGAAGATCATACTCGAAGTACAGATATTGAGTCGTGTGATGTTGATATTCGAGATACAGATTGTGATGTTGAGATTTAAGGCGCGGTTGTGTTTGGGGTGATAAAGGTACTGTCGGCGTTGACAATGGTAGTACGGATTATGCTGCTGGTGCTGCTGTTGGTGTTTGTAACCTTCGCACCATATTCTCCAAAACCACTAGCCGAGCACGGAGTTCGTTGACTTCTTCTATTATACCGGGATGATTGACGGTTGGAACGAGCGAATGAACAAGATTTGAAATATGGGATAGTATGTAATCATGACGAGATACTCTAGAAATGAGCGAGAAAATGGTGTTTCGAATAGGTTCGCCGGTAAGTGCTTCAGGTTCATCGTTAAGAGGACAATTTGGTGGATGGAATGGATCACCTTCTTCTTGCCTCCAGAAATTTAGTATATTACGAACCCATCCCCAATTCATCCAGAATAGATGATGAGAAATTGGTTGATCCATTCCGGTAACGCTGTTCTCGGAGCTCGAATGGAAATCCATATCGGCGAAGCTATCGAAGTCGGAGGAATTTGAGCTGGATGAAGAATCCATCTTGTATGGTCGGAGAAATGAATTTTTGGTTTGGAATAGATTATAGGAGTTGGTTTTGGTACTCTTCAATACATAATTTACATATGTATATATAATATCAAAATCCCATGAATTACGGAGAATCTTTGAAATACGTCAGGCAATGTCTATAGTAACAGATACGCTAGGATATGAATTTTGTCTATACATTATCGATGCACTAAATGCAGTAAGACGTGTCTAGACTTAAGAATGATAAGCAGGCAGTTCCCTAAGGATGATAAGCAGATGATTTCCGACTAGGATTGATAAGCAAAACTTTTGACAGGCAGACACGGTCAAAGTCCAGACTCACTTAATGTATCCTAACAACTACTAGTTAGACACACTAATGCAAGGCCTGGTTCGCTAAGACCAACGCTCTGATACCAACTGAAAGGATCCGAAACTAATCATCCGGACGTTGTCCATATTGATTACAAACGAATTACAATAGTTGATAACATTGCGAGGTACTTGCCCTCTATATGATACATCTTACAAACGTTGCATTTATTCTTAAAAGGCATTCTATAGTTACATCCATAATTGACATATTCGCCTGACATTTCATAATATTCAAATGACCTAAACCGCCATTTACTTAATAATAGTCTCTATGAACTTCAATGACTCGAATGCAACGCCTTATGATATAAGTCCTTAATGGCCTCAAGTAGTATCCTTAGTACGAGATAATGCACAGCGGAAGACTTAATTCATACCTGAGAATAACATGCTTTAAAATGTCAACATAAAGTTGGTGAGATATAGGTTTAATGTCGACAGCGATATAAATATAGACCACAAGATTTCATATATAAACATTTTAATAAAAATATTCTAAGTGATTGAGCACTTGGTAACCATACTTAACAATTAATCACGTCGCATATTCCCTTTAATATGAAATCTTACTACACTGTACCAAGTGTAGTCACGAAACGAAGTACTGTGCAACCGTTGAATACTGGTCGTCCAGTCCGGTTGGGGTTGTCAGGCCCGATAGATCTATCAACAGGATTCGCGTTTACAATACCGCTGTAAATATTAGTTACCAAGCTACAGGGAAGTATGCCAGTGGTACAACTCAACGTAGAATATATTTTTCAGTTACTTGTGTCCATAACGTAAAACATAAAATACATGTATTCTCATCCCGAAATATTTAGAGTTTAAAAGTGGGACTATATACTCACTTTCGTCTTGAAGATATATATAATTTGACTTGGTCTCCGGTTTATATCACGAACCTATCCATATATAATATATCAATACCTTTTCTTTTTAAACAAACGTCACATATATATACTTGTTATACTTTTAATACTTTGAATAATTCCTTAGTCCGTAGTTAGCAGCTCGTTGTTAGTAATTCAATTTTAATGGTTCATTTTTAGATGTTTAATATACCCGCAATGAAATAAATAAAACCCCCAACGAAATAAATAAAACCCCATCGTATATGTATTGGTCGAGATTAATCTTGACCCACGGTACCGGTGTTGTCAAATGACGTGTTGCGTACATAAAGTACCGGTGTTGTCAAATGACGTGTTGCGTACAAACATGGGATCTTATGATTAATCTTCTCGTGTTGTTTACGGGTGATCCGGAACCATATAAAATTGAATTATAAGTACATATATATAAAATATCATGTTATCTTAGAAATATGTGATTTATTTAATTTTTCCCAATTAATCCCGAAGTTAAACAAGTCTAGGATAACCAATTTTGTTTCGGTCATAGTTTCTTCGTTACAAATCCGTTTTCGTTGATTCAACTTGCCATCTCCTTGGATCGAGTCCCTCTTTAAGACTATGAACTGAAAATACCTTGGTTTGTATTCAAAATCACACGGCATAGGTGAAACTTTAGTGAAACTTATGAAGTTAAACATTTTTGTTACAAAAAAATAACACTTAATGACCATTTTTATAAAAATACTTATATTTTGAATTAAATCATGAAATTTTTATGTGTTATCATATTCATAGTAAAAATTATTTTTCCAGAAAATAAACCTCCAATTCAAAGTTTAAAATGGTTTTTAATTATCCAACCCAAAACAGTCCCCGGTTGCACTCCGACGTCGTAAAAACAGTTTTTAAGATATTCTTTGAAAAACCAAGTTATACCTTGTTAAGTTAGCATATATTTAAGTTATATTACAGGTCTTGAAGTATTTTAAAAGTTAAGTTAGAAGGATCTATTTAGTTTGCAAACAAGTTTGAAAACTTTCAAACTATGTTCTTGTTGTTAAAATTGTATACCACAAAATATGATAGCTATATATATATGAATCGAATAAGGTTATGAACATAGATACTACCTCAAGTTCCTTGGACAAGGTTGCTGTAAAAGAGGAGTAAAAAGCTAGAACCAAAAGGGTGATGGAATTGGATGAAAGATTGGAAGTAAGTTTGTGTTCTTGGAAGGATTTCTTGAAGTGTTTTTGTATGGTTTTCTTATGGTGTTTAAGTAAGGTTTTTGAAGCTAAATGATGGGGAAAATGCTTGGAGATGATCAAGTATGAAGTTAAGAGTATTTTAAGAGAGAAATGGAAGTGTAAGTATGAGAAAATGGGGTGAAGAAATGGTGTGCATGCATAAAAACGTTTTTAGGTTATAAAGGAAAAAAAAAATACCTAACTTTGTTTTCTTGCTAAATAATTCATGCTACTTGACAAATGGTTAGTTCCACATGTTTCTTAATCATTTAAGGCTGCTAAGGAGCAGATTTTTATTGGTATATACCAATAGTAAATACATCTAGAAGCTGCGTATGATACGGGTACATATACCCTAGGTATACGTATAGAAATCTTTGAGAAAACGGAACGAGGATTCAAATATAGCTATCTTTTGTAAATATACTTATATTGTTTTATGTATTTAAGTCTTTAAAAGTGATTAAATACATTACTTATACGATATATGTATAAACATTATAGGTCATAAGTATTTAAGTCAAATAACGTTACGTATGGTTATCGTTTTGAAAACTTAAGTTAGTAGTTTCAAAATATACTTATAACTTATTGTTATTAATACAAAATGAGATATTAAAACATTCTTAGATCATGTTAAATATGTATATATACATATATATACACAAACGTATAATTATCATATATTGTATAGTTCGTGATATCATCGGTCAAACTAGACGGTCAAACATTGTGTAAAACTCTTTTCGAAAACATAAGTCTCAACAATTTGGATTGCTTATCATGTTGGTAAGGTTTAATTTATGTAAATATTAATCTTATGAGTATAGAACGATCGAAAAAGTGCGGGTCAACTTTAGGGTTTTTGCTTATCGTGTCGGAACCATATAGAGATTAGAGTTTAAATTTGGTCGGAAATTTCCGGGTCGTTACACATAAGCCAAAGGTCATACGTCGATAGGAGAAAGTACCATAATGGCATGTAAAGGTTGTTTTCTCTTGGTCCTCGGGTGCTATAGGGATTTGGAAATATCCCGAGAAACCGTCAAGAAAACAATAAAAGTTCTTTCCTGCTAACCTTTCCAACATTTGATCAATGTAAGGTAGGGGAAAATGGTCTTTTCGGGTAGCATCATTTAATTTTCTGTAATCAATACATACCCTCCAACCCGTGACAGTCCTGGTGGAAATTAATTGATCGTTTTCATTGGTGATAACGGTCATGCCACCCTTTTTAGGTACAAATTGGACCGGACTCACCCAAGGACTATCCGAAATTGGGTAAATAAGACCTGCATCAAGGAGTTTGACAATCTCCTTTTTAACGACTTCTTGCATATTAGGGTTCAGTCGCCTTTGCCTTTGTACACATGGCTTATAGTCATCTTCCATTAAAATCTTATGCGTACAATAAGAGGGAATTATACCCTTGATGTCATGTATTTTCCATGCTAGAGCCGGTTTATGGGCTTTTAACATGGAAACAAGTTTAGACTTCTCACTTACAGAGAGTTCGGATGAAATGATAACCGGGAGAGTAGAATCCTCTTGAAGGTAAGCATATTCCAAGTGTCTTGGAAGTGGCTTCAGTTCCAAAACGGGAGGTTCTTCAATCGATGTTTTACATCGGTACTCATTTTTTAAATCCAACTTTCTGTATTCTTCATCATTTGGCTCATAACCGTTAGCCATCAAAGCGGTCAACATCTCCACTTCTTCCACCATGTTCTCTTCATCACCTTCCGCAAAAATGCATTCTTCCGAACCTTGCAATTCTGGAAATTCCTGCAACAACTCTGAATATGTGTCTACGGTTTGCAAATAGTAACATTGATCATCAGTAGACTCGGGGTATTGCAGGGCATGGTCAATGGAAAAGGTGACCTTAATATCCTCAATGCTAAGGGTCAATTTCTGCCCATGAACATCTATCATAGCTCTAGCGGTATTGCACACGTGTGTCCTCCTCCATGTCCAAAATTACAAAATCGGCCAGAAATACTAGGGTACCCACTTTTACTAACATATTCTCTAAAATTCCACGAGGGAATTTAACAGAGCGGTTCGCTAGTTGAATTGCCATTCGGGTTGATTTTAGTACCCTGGGGTCTAGCTTAACATATAATGAATAAGGCATCAAATTAATGCTAGCCCCTAAATCCGCTAATGCTTTAATGCATTCCAAATCTCCTAGGAGACATGGTATGGTAAAACTTCCAGGATCTGCTAACTTCTTTGGTATTTTGTTCATCAAAATTGCGGAACAATTAGCATTCATGGTGACGGATGAAAGTTCCTCCATTTTCTTCCGATTAGTAAGTAAGTCTTTTAAGAACTTAGCATACTTGGGCATACCTGAGATTACATCAATGAAAGGCATATTTATGTTAATTTGTTTAAACATATCTAGAAATTTTGACCTTTCGGCCTCTAGCCTTTCTTGTTGTTACTTTCTTGGGTATGGGAGCGGTGGTTGATATGGTTTCACTACGGGTTTCTCCCGTTCTTCCTTTTCAACCACTTGTTCCGGCTCCTTAACCGGTTCATCATTTCGGTTTAAGGGAACACTAAAATCAGAATTTTTGGGCATTCTTGGAGCATCGTATGCTAAACCACTCCATGTGGTAATAACATTGGCGTGCTCATTTCGAGGGTTCTTATTAGTATCGCCCGGTAAACTTCCTGGTTTTCTCTCACTAAGTAAACTAGCTAAACCACTCATTTGCTTCTCCAGATTCTGAATTGAGGCTTGTTGGTTTCTAAACTGGTGTTCGTTTTTCTCGTTTGTTTGGTTTATGTTTGTGACAAGCTGAGTTTGTGATGCAATCAACTTTTCCAACATACTCTCCAAATTTGACTTTTTCTCTTCCTGTTGGGGTTTTTGATAAAAACCCGGAGTTTGTTGTTGAAACCCACTACTTGACCCTTGTTGATAATTGGAATTTTGACCTTGAGGGTTGTAGGGGTTGTTGAAGTTCCGGTTAAATTGGGCTCTTCCTTGAAATTGATTATTATTTCTTTGGCTTATGAAAGCCACTTGTTCTTTTTGAGCCATTGTTAGACCGGCATCACAATCTTTTCCTAAATGGAGTCCACCACAGTATTCACAACCTACTTTCATACTATGAATTTCCTTGGTGATTTTGTCCATGTTTCGAGCAACACCGTATATTTTTACACTCAGGGAACTAGGGTCATCATAAGCACCGGTGCTTTGGACTTGAACATTATGAGTAATTGGTCGTTCTTGATGCCACTCATAAGAATAATCGTCTAGCTTCTCGATTATCTCATAAGCCTCTTGCTCGGTTTTGTCCATGAGTGAACCTCCGGACGCTTGATCAATGGAAATTCGGGTTGCAACATCACAACCCTTGTAAAAGATTTGGACTTTTTAGAAGGTATCCAACCCATGGTTTGGACAACCTCTCAGCATTTTGAAAAATCGATTCCATGCTTCGTATAAGGTTTCCGTTGGCTTTTGACAGAATTGGGTAATTTCATGTTGGAGTCTCGCGGACTTAGATGCTGGAAAATATTTCTTAAGAAATTTTTCCAACATACCATCCCAAGTTTCTATCATAGCCTCGGCCAATGAATCTAACCAACTTCGTGCTTCCCCGTGGAGTGTCCATGGAAAAAGTCTTAAAAATATGACCTGGTCAGTGTCTGGTTTAAGTTTGAAAAGAAGACATATCTCTTGAAAGAGACGAATATGTTCGTTTGCATCTTCATTTGGACCACCACTAAATTGACACCTGTTATTAATCATTTGGAGAATAGGTCCTTTTATTTCAAAATTTACCTCACCAGTGGGCGGAGTAATGGCACTACCTTGCCCGGTTCGGGTTGCCTTCATCTTGGCCGCCATTGATTGTCTTTGTACCACCGGTCTTGCTTCTCCTTCCATTTCAAATTTTGGAGGAGGAACGGTGATAATGCTAAAAACGAACATATATTTCATAGCATTATTCCTCAAGAAAGACAAGCTTTTAGTTGCAATTGTTCTATTTACAAGTGATATTCGTTTAAATAATAAAAGGTGAAGACAAAAGACAGATTCGACGAATTGAAGACGCAAACGACCAAAAAGCTCAAAAGAACAAAAGACAATCAAAAAGGTTCCAATTATTGATAAGAAACGTCTCGAAATTACAAAAGTACAAGATTCAAAACGCAAAGTACAAGATATTAAATTGTACGCGAGGACGTTCGAAAATCCGGAACCGGGACCAGAGTCAACTCTTAACGCTCGACGCAACGGACTAAAAATTACAAGTTAACTATGTATATAAATATAATATAATATATAATTAATTATATTAATTATATATGTATTATATATATATATATTAAAAACCGTCGGCAGAGAAAACTCCAAGGACTGAGCTGTAATTTCTATCTCCGCGACTCGCGGAGATTGAAGGGGTTTTTGCCGCGAGTCGCGGAGCCCCAAAATTCAACTCTGGCTATAAAGCAAACCGAATTCTGATCAAAATTCATATATTCTATTTCTATCTCTCTCTCAATATATACGTAATATATATATATAATTTATATTTTAATTTTAATTTTAATTTTAAATCCTAATAATAAGGGTATGTTAGCGAATGTTGTAAGGGTGTAAGTCGAAATTCTGTCCGTGTAACGCTACGCTATTTTTAATCATTGTAAGTTATGTTCAACCTTTTTACATTAATGTCTCGTAGCTAAGTTATTATTATGCTTATTTAAAACGAAGTAATCATGATGTTGGGCTAATTACTAAAATTGGGTAATTGGGCTTTGTACCATAATTGGGGTTTGGACAAAAGAACGACACTTGTGGAAATTAGACTATGGGCTATTAATGGGCTTTATATTTGTTTAACTAAATGAAAGTTTGTTAATGTTAATATAAAGATTTATAATTGGGCGTCCCTATAAATTACCATATACACTCGATCGGACACGATGGGCGGGGTATTTATATGTACGAATAATCGTTCATTTAACCGGACACGGGAATGGATTAATAGCCACTAGAATAATCAAAACAGGGGTGAAATTACATTCAAGGGTAATTGGTGTAATTGTTAACAAAGTGGTAAAACCTTGGTTTACACGCAGTCGATAACCTGGTGTATTCATTAAACAAAGTATTAAAACCTTGTTACAATTCGAATCCCCAATTAGTTGGAATATTTAACTTCGGGTATAATAATAATTTGACAAGGACACTTGCAATTTATATTTATGACTGATGGACTGTTATGGACAAAAACCAGACGGACATATTAAATAATCCAGGACAAAGGACAATTAACCCATGGGCATAAAACTAAAATCAACACGTCAAACATCATGATTACGGAAGTTTAAATAAGCATAATTCTTTTATTTCATATTTAATTTCCTTTATTTTATATTTAATTGCACTTCTAATTATCGCACTTTTATTTATTTTATTTTATCGCACTTTTAATTATCGTACTTTTTAATTATCGCAAGTTTATTTTATCACACTTTTATTATTCGCAATTTCATTATCGTTATTTACTTTACGCTTTAATTTAAGTCTTGTATTTATTTTATATTTTACATTAGGTTTTAACTGCGACTAAAAGTCTTAAAATGACAAACCGGTCATTAAACGGTAAAAACCCCCCTTTATAATAATAATATTACTTATATATATATTTGTATTTTTAATAAAAGTAAACTAATATAGCGTTGAGCTTTGTTTAAAGATTTCCCTGTGGAACGAACCGGACTTACTAAAAACTACACTACTGTACGATTAGGTACACTGCCTATAAGTGTTGTAGCAAGGTTTAAGTATATCCATTCTATAAATAAATAAATATCTTGTGTAAAATTGTATCGTATTTAATAGTTTTTCCTAGTAAAATATAAACTATTTTATATACACCCCGCTTCACACCAAGTATTTTTGGCGCCGCTGCCGGGGAACTATCTTAAAAGCCGGAAGCGCAACGCTAATATAAAAAAAAAAAAAAAAGATTTTTAGTTACTTTTATTAAAAGTCGTTTTTGTAAAAATACGTTTTAATTATTCAAAAATATAAAAAGAAAAACAAAAATATAAGTATTTTTAAGATTTTGTTAAATATTTAAGTTTTATAAGTTTCTTTATTTCTATTTTAGTTTATAAAAATATAAGTTTTATTTTAAAATCTTTTATTTATTTAAAAAACAGAAAACATAAAATAAAAAAAAAAAATAAAGAAAAACGCGTAAAAATTGAAAGCTGTCAACAGAATTTCTGAACCCCGCGACTCGCGGGGTTTTCTTCTTTAATTGCCGCGACTCGCGGAGACCATCTGACACGCGCACAGAAACCCTAATCCTGCATTAATTACGGGTTTTAATTATTATTATTATTATTTAAACCTAATTATGTATTATTATTATAATTAGTTTTATTTTTACTTTTTACTTTTTATTTATATATTTTAGTTAAATTAGTTTTATTAAAATTGTAAAATTAATAGTTTAGTAAAATAAATAATATAAAAATAATATTTTTATAAAAATTGTACTTTTTACAATTTTTTGTATATTTTTATATTTTGTTCCTTTTTAATCGTTGTAGCGTAATATTTGTATTTTTAGCTCATATTTAATTTTAAACTTAGTTTTTGCTATAGTTATTTTTACTCCTAGATTTTTAGGCTTTGTCGTAGAATTCCTTAAGTGCTTTTTCTTTAGACTAAGATTTAGGTGCTTTAGAATTTTGCGACGCCTTTTTAAGTTTTAGTTTCTTTTTAAGTTATTTCTATTTGGGATTTAGTTTCTCCTGTAAGCTTTAATATTTTTAGACCTTTTTAATATTTTTAGACCAATTAATAATTTCAATTTGCGATTATAATTTTAAGTTAGTTGTAGTAATAAGGTTAGGTTAGTTAAATATTTTTAAGTTTTTATAAGTTTCTTTTATTTTTCCGTCACCTTTTATTTTTCAACCATTTTTTTTCTTTTTCGACCTTTTGCGACGAACTCTTTTTCTCTCTTATTTCTCGCCATTCTAGTTTTTAGGACTTAGAATTTATTCTACTTCTTATCTAAATTTCTTAAAATTACGAAAATTTATTTTAAGTGGTTAAATTAATAGACATCAAAATTTTCTGGTTCGTAGTAATAGTTGGATTTGTACGTGGACCGGGTTATTGGAGCCAAACAGTCCTCAATTATATTGAGACCAAACGAATCCTGCCCCTCTGCTGCATCTTTTGGTTATTCGAAACGTGGGCAAAATCAGAAAAGTCTATTGATTGGATAACTTATTATAATTTTTCTTTCCTTTTAAAAACTAATAGGATATTCAGTGAATGCACCGAGCAAGACGTTCATCACCTTTTGTACGTTCACCACCTGTAACTAGATCAAGACATCATTTAACAAATATAACCGCCGTTGATTTTTCTTTAGAATCGTCATCCAGTCGACCAAGTACTTCAGTTCAAATTTCCGATAATCCAGTTTTTGAAACAAACCTCACAATTGAGAATCCGGAAAATATTCAGGAACGGTTCGTAGATCCTGAACCACTAAACTTTCCTCCGGAACCACCAATCATTCAAACAGAGATTGTTGAGGAACGAACCATTAAAACAGAATCATCTAGTGATACCGATTCAACAAATTCAATTATGGAGAATCTGGAACCTTTAAGTATGGAAGACCGAATGAGAGCTAAGCGCACTGGCCAAGGTCACGCAATTACTCATCCAGACATTAATGCGCCAGATTATGAAATCAAAGGACAAATTCTACACATGGTGACTAATCAATGCCAATTTAGTGGTGCGCCGAAGGAAGATCCAAATGAACATCTACGTACCTTTAATAGAATCTGCACACTATTTAAAATCCGAGAAGTGGAGGATGAACAGATATATCTCATGTTATTTCCCTGGACTTTAAAGGGAGAAGCCAAAGATTGGTTGGAATCGTTACCTGAAGGGGCGATCGATACATGGGACGTTTTAATTGACAAATTTCTTAAACAATTCTTTCCTGCATCTAAAGCCGTAAGACTTCAAGCAGAAATTGTTACGTTCACTCAGAAACCAAATGAAACTCTATATGAGGCGTGGACAAGATATGGAAAGTTATTAAGAGGATGTCCGCAACATGGTTTAGACACCTGTCAAATAGTACAAATATTCTACCGAGGATTCGACATCACTACAAGAAAAGACATAGATATAGCAGCTGGTGGTTCTATTATGAAGAAAACCGAAACTGATGCTTACAAAATTATTGATAATACTGCTTCCCACTCACATGAGTGGCACCAAGAAAAAGATATCATTAGATCATCTAAAGCAGCTAGAGCCGATTCTAGCCATGACTTAGATTCCATTTCCGCAAAGATAGATGCTTTCGAGAGACGAATGGAAAAGATGACTAAAGATATTCATGCAATACGAATTAGTTGTGAGCAGTGTGGAGGACCACATTTGACAAAAGATTGTCTCAATATTGAATTAACAATGGAACAAAGAGAGAATATTTCATACATAAACCAAATGCCTGGAAATAATTATCAGAATAATTATCAACCGCCAAGACCGATTTACAATCAAAACCAGAATTATAACCGAAATATTCCATACAACAACCAACAAGGTCCTAGCAATCAACAAGTATCCAATAATACTTACAATCAGCAAAGACCGAATTTTCAAAACAAACCACCACAACAAACCGATGATAAAAAGCCGAATTTAGAAGATATGATGACGAAGCTAGTTGAAACTCAAACGCAGTTTTTCACATCTCAGAAACAAACTAATGAACAAAATGCTCAAGCATTTAGAAATCAACAAGCTTCTATTCAAAATCTAGAACAAGAAGTAAGTAACCTAGCAAGGTTAATAGGTGAAAGAAAACCGGGAAGTCTACCTAGTGATACAAACGCTAACCCCCGGAATGAAACAGCTAAAGCTATTACCACAAGAAGTGGTACAACACTTAAATCACCTGAAATACCTGTAACTTCTGATGAAACCATTCCTACTCCACAAGAACCACAACCTGATCAAGAAAAGGAAAAAGAACCGGTAGTTGAAAAGGTTAATGAAGATAACACAGTTAAGGATAAACCTTATGTTAAACCATACCAACCACCACTTCCTTACCCGAGTAAAATGAAGAAAGAAAAACTTGAAGCCGAGCAATCCAAATTCTTGGATATGTTTAAACAGATAAATGTAAATCTTCCTTTCATTGATGTGATTTCAGGAATGCCAAGGTATGCTAAATTCTTGAAAGATCTAATCTCAAATAGAAAGAAAATGGAAGAACTCTCGGCTGTTACTATGAATGCAAATTGTTCAGCAGTGCTGTTGAATAAGATACCAGAAAAATTATCTGATCCAGGAAGTTTCACAATTCCATGTTTTCTGGGTAGTCTTAGTTCAATAGAAGCATTGGCAGACTTAGGTGCTAGTATAAATCTAATGCCGTATTCACTATACGCTAAACTAGACCTTGGAGAATTGAAACCAACTAGAATAAGCATACAACTAGCCGATAGATCAATAAAATATCCTAGAGGGATAATGGAAAACATGCTAGTTAAAGTTGGTACTTTAGTATTTCCAGTAGATTTTGTTGTTTTGGACATGGAAGAAGATTCTCAAGTTCCTCTCATATTAGGAAGACCATTCTTAAACACGGCTAAAGCAATGATAGACGTTTTCGGTAAGAAACTGACCCTAAGTATAGAGGATGAGAGTGTTACCTTTTCAGTTGATAGAGCAATGCAACAACCACAATCTGCAGATGATACATGTTATTATATTCAAACTATAGATGCACATGCAGAATTATTAGAAGAATTTTCAGAATTACAAGGAACAGGAGAATGTTCTTTAGGAGAAGGTAATGAACCAATTGATGAAGCTGAAATGTTAGCTACACTTATAGCTAATGGATATGAACCAACAACAGAAGAAATTCAAATGCTAAAAGAAGAAGACAGATATCGATATAAATCATCGATAGAAGAACCTCCGAAATTAGAGTTAAAGCCACTTCCAAACCATTTGGAATACGCTTATTTACATGGTGAATCTGAATTACCTGTAATAATATCGTCTTCTCTTACTGAAAATGAGAAATCACAACTCATTTCTGTGTTGAAAGCTCATAAACCAGCCATTGCATGGAAGATTCATGATATTAAAGGAATAAGTCCTTCGTATTGCACACATAAAATCCTTATGGAAGAAGGTCATAAAACGTATGTGCAACGCCAACGAAGACTAAATCCTAATATGCAAGATGTAGTTAAGAAAGAGATTATTAAACTGCTAGATGCAGGTTTGATATATCCAATTTTTGATAGTCCATGGGTAAGCCCAGTTCAATGCGTACCTAAGAAGGGTGGCATGACTGTCATTACAAATGAGAAAAATGAGCTTATTCCTACTAGGACTGTAACAGGATGGCGTGTATGTATTGATTATAGAAAATTAAATGACACCACCAGAAAAGATCACTTTCCCTTACCTTTCATAGATCAAATGTTGGAAAGATTAGCCGGAAATAGTTACTATTATTTTCTAGATGGATTTTCCGGATATTTTCAAATTCCAATAGCACCCGAGGACCAAGAGAAAACCACATTCACGTGCCCTTATGGTACTTTTGCTTACAAACGCATGCCATTTGGACTTTGTAACGCCCCTGCAACCTTTCAAAGGTGTATGATGGCGATTTTTCATGACATGATAGAAGAATGCATGGAAGTATTCATGGATGACTTTTCAGTCTTCGGTGATACATTTAAATCATGTCTAGTTAATCTGGAACGAATGCTAATTAGATGCGAAAAATCAAATCTAGTACTTAATTGGGAGAAATGCCATTTCATGGTTAAAGAAGGCATCGTTCTTGGACATAAAATTTTAAAAGAAGGAATTGAAGTGGATAGAGCTAAAGTAGATGTAATTGCTAAACTTCCACATCCCACCAATGTTAGAGGAGTTAGGAGTTTTCTAGGGCATGCCGGTTTTTACCGACGTTTTATAAAAGATTTTTCTAAAATTGCCACTCCTATGAATAAACTCCTAGAAAAGGATGCGCCATTCATCTTTTCAGATGAGTGTATCAAATCTTTTAATATTCTTAAAGAGAAACTCACTAATGCACCGATCATGATAACACCAAATTGGAATCTACCATTTGAACTAATGTGCGATGCAAGTGATTTTGCAATGGGAGCCGTTTTAGGACAAAGGATTGAAAAACGATTTCAACCTATATATTATGGTAGTAAGACATTACAAGGAGCACAAACGAACTATACAACTACTGAAAAAGAACTCCTTGCTATTGTCTTTGCTTTTGACAAATTTCGATCATATCTCGTTCTAGCAAAAACGGTGGTCTATACCGACCATTCTGCTCTTAGATACCTATTTTCAAAACAAGATGCTAAACCAAGATTAATCCGTTGGATCTTACTCTTACAAGAGTTTGATATTGAAATCCGAGATAAAAGAGGAGCAGAAAATCTCGCCGCTGATCATCTTTCTCGTCTTGAAAATCCCGAATTAGAAGTTCTGAATGAATCAGCCATACAAGACAACTTTCCTGATGAATATCTATTGAAGATAGATTATAAAGAA
This sequence comes from Rutidosis leptorrhynchoides, assembly GCF_046630445.1. Lineage (NCBI taxonomy): Eukaryota > Viridiplantae > Streptophyta > Magnoliopsida > Asterales > Asteraceae > Rutidosis > Rutidosis leptorrhynchoides. The sequence continues at coordinate 607,446,663 of NC_092333.1, read as the reverse complement.
ATCCCATGGTTTGCAGACTATGCAAACTACTTAGTTTGTGGATTCCTTGAAAAAGGATTATCGTACCAAAGACGAAAGAAATTCTTCAGTGATATAAAACACTATTTCTGGGAAGATCCACATCTGTTTAAAAGTTGTCCCGATGGAATAATACGCCGATGTGTATTTGGAGATGAAGCTAGTAAAATTTTAAAACATTGTCACACAGGACCAACAGGAGGGCATTATGGGCCTCAACTAACAGCAAGAAAAGTTTATGAAGCTGGATTCTATTGGCCTACAATTTACAAAGACGCACACCTTCTTTGCAAATCCTGTGATGCATGTCAAAGGGCCGGAAAAATAAGTCAACGTGATGAAATGCCACAAAATGTCATCCAAGTATGTGAAGTATTTGACATTTGGGGTATTGACTTTATGGGTCCATTTCCAAAATCTCATAATAATCTATATATACTCGTAGCCATTGATTATGTATCTAAATGGGCGGAAGCACAAGCTCTCCCAACTAACGATGCACGAGTTGTAGTCAACTTTTTAAAACGTCTTTTTGCAAGGTTTGGAACACCGAAAGCTTTAATAAGTGATCGGGGTACTCATTTCTGTAATAATCAAATTGAGAAAGTTCTTAAAAGATATGGAGTAACTCATAAAATCTCCACCGCATATCATCCACAAACAAGTGGACAAGTTGAAAATACCAACCGAGCTTTAAAACGTATTCTAGAGAAAACCGTAGGATCAAATCCGAAGGAATGGTCCATTAAATTGGAGGATGCACTCTGGGCTTTTAGAACAGCCTACAAAACTCCAATTGGAACCACACCTTTTAGACTTGTTTATGGAAAAGCATGTCATCTTCCAGTAGAAATTGAACACAAAGCATTTTGGGCTTTGAAGACATGTAATCTTGATTTACATGAAGCCGGACGTCTACGATTAAGTCAACTAAACGAATTAGAAGAATTAAGACATGAAGCATACGAAAATTCGTTAATCTATAAAGAAAGAACGAAGAAATGGCATGATAAAAGAATCAGAAGTTCAAAAGAATTTAAAGAAGGAGACAGAGTTCTTCTTTTCAATTCACGATTCAAGCTATTTCCTGGAAAATTGAAATCAAGATGGTCTGGACCATTCATAGTCAAAAGAGTTTTCCCATACGGAACGATAGAATTAATAAATTCAAATGGGATTGAATTTAAAGTTAATGGTCACAGAGTTAAACATTACATACATGGTCCGATGGAAGTCGACAACGAAGTTAATCACAATTTCGACACCACAGCTAACTAAGTGTGGGGAGAATCAAGTCTTTAAAGGATAATATGTATTTCTGTTAGAGTTAGATTGTCTGTTTTCGTGTAGTTCTCGAAAATGGAACACGTATGGTCTTTCCCTAGCAGACCCTAAAGAACTAGTCTTCTCCCCCCATTCTGAATTTTTATTTTTTTTAGGTTTTTACGAAATGAAGACTGCCTGTGAACTAAACCATGGTCTAATGCTACACGCTTTGATCACTAAACGTAATAATGACATACTACCGAGCGAATTAGTATCAGTAATCAGAGAAAGAATGGACGGAGTTAGAAAAGGATCCAGATGCGAAGATAATAAGTTACAATTTGGTAAAGGAAAATCAAAATCCGCAGCGAAAAGAAGAGCACGACACCTAGAACGATGTCACAAATGCGGAAAATGGTCACATGGAGGTAAATGTTCAAATAATAAAACCTATTCAAATACCGAATTTGTTACTTTATGCAGAGACGGACCGTTCATATGTTTAGAAGAAAAGACACTGAATGCTCGAGGTTACGCCTTTGGAGCCATGGAAAACCAATTAAACCGACTATCTTATGAATGGAATAGATCATATAACTAAGAAATCTATTTCACAGGTATGTCTGTACAGTTTTTATTTTTATTTTTATTTTTAACCTTTTGATAATAAACGCTAATTTGTTCGCTAAAAAGTATTAAATTGGTATTAAATAAAATTAGGTTTGGCGACCGAAATTATTGATATCATTCAAAAAAATTTATTACATCACTGCGAAATTTAACGTTTATTCTAAAGGTATAAATATCTTTAATCAATCAACCCAAAATATTTCAAAAATTCGTCATGAGTTAAATTAGGTCTTGGAACTGAAATTACTTTACCGAAAAGAGGGGCGCATATTTTTGATAATATTTGATTGATTAAAGTGGGATAAAAAGACAAAAAGATTTTTAATTTTATTTTTACCATGTTTTTAATCTTAATATTTAAATCTTAAATTAATATTGTAAACTTTATAAAAACAATATATTTAAAATTGTAAATATTTGAAAAATTAATATAAGTTTGATATGAATTTATAAATTTTTAAATTAAGTTTGGTGTGAATTTTTAATTTTTAAAATATGAAATTTTAATTTTATGCATTTCAAATTTTAAGTTTGGTGTGAATTTTTAATTTTTAATTTTGAATTTTATATTTAAGTTGTGTGAATTTAAAAACAAAAATTTACTTTATCTCATTAAGTTAAAAATATGATTTTTAAAATTCGTCGTAAGTTGAAGACTAGGTCTTTGAACCGAAATTGCTTTACCCGAGGGAGGGACGAGAACTTTTATTATCATTATTTTTAATCTTATTGATTTAAAGTATGCCAAAAAAAAATTAAAAAACCAAAAAATCTTAGCTTTTAAAACAATCGCTACTAAAAGACAAATTTTAAAATTTTGTCGAAGGACGGACTAGGACATCGATCCGAAACGACCTCGTCCTAAATAACAAGGGAAACAAAATTTTAAAATTAAATACTTAATTGTTTTATAAGTTAAAGATTATATATATAAAAAAAAAAAAAAAAAAAAAGAGCAAACTCCGCGACTCGCGGAGTTTGAAGTACAAAACCTCCGCGACTCGCGGAGGGACCAAAACCCAAAAAAAAAATAAAACGCAAAAACTGATCAGTTTCACTCTCCCACACTCAAAAACACTGCGAAATACAGCGAAAAAACCCGAAAAAACCCGAGAAAAAACCCCAAAAATCCCAATTTTTAACCGTTAATCACCAAATTTTTTGCTAAAATCATGTTGAGAAGGATGCTATCTAAGAATTACTCAAGAAAAACGGTAAATTTCTACACCTAAACACCATTTAATTCGAAATTTGGTGTTCTTGAGCTATTTTTTCCCCAATTTGATTTTGATGCTTTTTAGTGTAATTAGACTTAAATTGTTTATGTATTATGCTTGTATAACCTAGATTGATGCTGTTTAACATGATTAGAAGCCTTAAACTTCAAATTTTGAATAATCTAGGGTTTGTGTTCTTGAGCAATTTGGGGATTTTTGATATAAACAGGTTATGGCCGATTTTTGTCATGAATTGTTACTAAATTGAGTAGTGTAACATGTCTAGGTAGTTAAATGATCCAAACTTTGAGCCTAAACATGATTTTGAGAATTAAAGTGGACTTTTTCAAGTCTAAAATTCATGAACTTGATTTTTGAAAGATAATGCCATTTGAGACTTGTTTGATTGTTAGTAATGATTATTTTGACATGTTATTTGAGTTGAATGCTTATGAACTTGGCGAAAATTTTCGTATATGCTTATTTGAAAAAGTGTAGATTTGATAAAAATGTGAAAATGAGCTTAAGTTTGATATAAATTGATAATGTCATTGTAATTATTTTGATTGATGATTTTGCTGACACTAATGCATATTTGGATGCACAAAATTTGTGTTTGATGTGTTTTGCAGAATGAAAGGGGTGAATCTTCATCCCAAGCCTGCAATGCTCCTGCCGAGAATTTGGAACAACAGGAGGTAGATAACTACTACAAGCAGGATGTACCTCATCCAGTCATGACCTTTTCCGATATGCATTTGGAAGAATTGCACCCGAACCTGAGATTTGACAGACTTTGGATTGATTATCCAAAATATCAACGGGGTTTGCATACTCTTCACTCTAAGGTTGTTGAGGTACCGAGGGTCATAGAATGGGGACCCTTAGAAGCTGTAGAATTGGCCGGGCCAATTAGGGAATTACTTGTACAGAGGTATGGTAATTCTTCTTTTAATGACTGGATATGTTTATTCACCATACGCAGACCTGTATATAAAGTATGGTGTGAAGAGTTGTTATGTAGTATAGATGAAATGTCCCGTTCTTATTGATTAAAAACGTTCCATATTAATTGATTTCGTTGCGAGGTTTTGACCTCTATATGAGACGTTTTTCAAAGACTGCATTCCTTTTTAAAACAAACCATAACCTTTATTTCATAAATAAAGGTTTAAAAAGCTTTACGTAGATTATCAAATAATGATAATCTAAAATATCCTGTTTACACACGACCATTACATAATGGTTTACAGTACAAATATGTTACATCGAAATCAGTTTCTTGAATGCAGTTTTTACACAATATCATACAAACATGGACTCCAAATCTTGTCCTTATTTTAGTATGCAACAGCGGAAGCTCTTAATATTCACCTGAGAATAAACATGCTTTAAACGTCAACAAAAATGTTGGTGAGTTATAGGTTTAACCTATATATATCAAATCGTAACAATAGACCACAAGATTTCATATTTCAATACACATCCCATACATAGAGATAAAAATCATTCATATGGTGAACACCTGGTAACCGACAATAACAAGATGCATATATAAGAATATCCCCATCATTCCGGGACACCCTTCGGATATGATATAAATTTCGAAGTACTAAAGCATCCGGTACTTTGGATGGGGTTTGTTAGGCCCAATAGATCTATCTTTAGGATTCGCGTCAATTAGGGTGTCTGTTCCCTAATTCTTAGATTACCAGACTTAATAAAAAGGGGCATATTCGATTTTGATAATTCAACCATAGAATGTAGTTTCACGTACTTGTGTCTATTTTGTAAATCATTTATAAAACCTGCATGTATTCTCATCCCAAAAATATTAGATTTTAAAAGTGGGACTATAACTCACTTTCACAGATTTTTACTTCGTCGGGAAGTAAGACTTGGCCACTGTTGATTCACGAACCTATAACAATATATACATATATATTAAAGTATGTTCAAAATATATTTACAACACTTTTAATATATTTTGATGTTTTAAGTTTATTAAGTCAGCTGTCCTCGTTAGTAACCTATAACTAGTTGTCCACAGTTAGATGTACAGAAATAAATCAATAAATATTATCTTGAATCAATCCATGACCCAGTGTATACGTATCTCAGTATTGATCACAACTCAAACTATATATATTTTGGAATCAACCTCAACCCTGTATAGCTAACTCCAACATTCACATATAGAGTGTCTATGGTTGTTCCGAAATATATATAGATGTGTCGACATGATAGGTCGAAACATTGTATACGTGTCTATGGTATCTCAAGATTACATAATATACAATACAAGTTGATTAAGTTATGGTTGGAATAGATTTGTTACCAATTTTCACGTAGCTAAAATGAGAAAAATTATCCAATCTTGTTTTACCCATAACTTCTTCATTTTAAATCCGTTTTTAGTGAATCAAATTGCTATGGTTTCATATTGAACTCTATTTTATGAATCTAAACAGAAAAAGTATAGGTTTATAGTCGGAAAAATAAGTTACAAGTCGTTTTTGTAAAGGTAGTCATTTCAGTCGAAAGAACGACGTCTAGATGACCATTTTAGAAAACATACTTCCACTTTGAGTTTAACCATAATTTTTGGATATAGTTTCATGTTCATAATAAAAATCATTTTCTCAGAATAAAAACTTTTAAATCAAAGTTTATCATAGTTTTTAATTAACTAACCCAAAACAGCCCGCAGTGTTACTACGACGGCGTAAATCCGGTTTTACGGTGTTTTTCGTGTTTCCAGGTTTTAAATCATTAAGTTAGCATATCATATAGATATAGAACATGTGTTTAGTTGATTTTAAAAGTCAAGTTAGAAGGATTAACTTTTGTTTGCGAACAAGTTTAGAATTAACTAAACTATGTTCTAGTGATTACAAGTTTAAACCTTCGAATAAGATAGCTTTATATGTATGAATCGAATGATGTTATGAACATCATTACTACCTTAATTTCCTTGGATAAACCTACTGGAAAAGAGAAAAATGGATCTAGCTTCAATGGATCCTTGGATGGCTCGAAGTTCTTGAAGCAGAATCATGACACGAAAACAAGTTCAAGTAAGATCATCACTTGAAATAAGATTGTTATAGTTATAGAAATTGAACCAAAGTTTGAATATGATTATTACCTTGTATTAGAATGATAACCTACTGTAAGAAACAAAGATTTCTTGAGGTTGGATGATCACCTTACAAGATTGGAAGTGAGCTAGCAAACTTGAAAGTATTCTTGATTTTATGAAACTAGAACTTTTGGAATTTATGAAGAACACTTAGAACTTGAAGATAGAACTTGAGAGAGATCAATTAGATGAAGAAAATTGAAGAATGAAAGTGTTTGTAGGTGTTTTTGGTCGTTGGTGTATGGATTAGATATAAAGGATATGTAATTTTGTTTTCATGTAAATAAGTCATGAATGATTACTCATATTTTTGTAATTTTATGAGATATTTCTTGCTAGTTGCCAAATGATGGTTCCCACATGTGTTAGGTGACTCACATGGGCTGCTAAGAGCTGATCATTGGAGTGTATATACCAATAGTACATACATCTAAAAGCTGTGTATTGTACGAGTACGAATACGGGTGCATACGAGTAGAATTGTTGATGAAACTGAACGAGGATGTAATTGTAAGCATTTTTGTTAAGTAGAAGTATTTTGATAAGTGTATTGAAGTCTTTCAAAAGTGTATAAATACATATTAAAACACTACATGTATATACATTTTAACTGAGTCGTTAAGTCATCGTTAGTCGTTACATGTAAGTGTTGTTTTGAAACCTTTAGGTTAACGATCTTGTTAAATGTTGTTAACCCAATGTTTATAATATCAAATGAGATTTTAAATTATTATATTATCATGATATTATCATGTATGAATATCTCTTAATATGATATATATACATTAAATGTCTTTACAACGATAATCGTTACATATATGTCTCGTTTAAAAATCATTAAGTTAGTAGTCTTGTTTTTACATATGTAGTTCATTGTTAATATACTTTATGATATGTTTTCTTATCATAGTATCATGTTAACTATATATATATATCCATATATATGTCATCATATAGTTTTTACAAGTTTTAACGTTCGTGAATCACCGATCAACTTGGGTGGTCAATTGTCTATATGAAACATATTTCAATTAATCAAGTCTTAACAAGTTTGATTGCTTAACATGTTGGAAACATTTAATCATGTAAATATCAATCTCAATTAATATATATAAACATGGAAAAGTTCGGGTCACTACAGTACCTACCCGTTAAATAAATTTCGTCCCGAAATTTTAAGCTGTTGAAGGTGTTGACGAATCTTCTGGAAATAGATGCGGGTATTTCTTCTTCATCTGATCTTCACGCTCCCAGGTGAACTCGGGTCCTCTACGAGCATTCCATTGAACCTTAACAATTGGTATCTTGTTTTGCTTAAGTCTTTTAACCTCACGATCCATTATTTTGACGGGTTCTTCGATGAATTGAAGTTTTTCGTTGATTTGGATTTCATCTAACGGAATAGTGAGATCTTCTTTAGCAAAACATTTCTTTAAATTCGAGACGTGGAAAGTGTTATGTACAGCCGCGAGTTGTTGAGGTAACTCTAGTCGGTAAGCTACTGGTCCGACACGATCAATAATCTTGAATGGTCCAATATACCTTGGATTTAATTTCCCTCGTTTACCAAATCGAACAACGCCTTTCCAAGGTGCAACTTTAAGCATGACCATCTCTCCAATTTCAAATTCTATATCTTTTCTTTTAATGTCAGCGTAGCTCTTTTGTCGACTTTGGGCGGTTTTCAACCGTTGTTGAATTTGGATGATCTTCTCGGTAGTTTCTTGTATAATCTCCGGACCCGTAATCTGTCTATCCCCCACTTCACTCCAACAAATCGGAGACCTGCACTTTCTACCATAAAGTGCTTCAAACGGCGCCATCTCAATGCTTGAATGGTAGCTGTTGTTGTAGGAAAATTCTGCTAACGGTAGATGTCGATCCCAACTGTTTCCGAAATCAATAACACATGCTCGTAGCATGTCTTCAAGCGTTTGTATCGTCCTTTCGCTCTGCCCATCAGTTTGTGGATGATAGGCAGTACTCATGTCTAGACGAGTTCCTAATGCTTGCTGTAATGTCTGCCAGAATCTTGAAATAAATCTGCCATCCCTATCAGAGATAATAGAGATTGGTATTCCATGTCTGGAGACGACTTCCTTCAAATACAGTCGTGCTAACTTCTCCGTCTTGTCATCTTCTCTTATTGGTAGGAAGTGTGCTGATTTGGTGAGACGATCAACTATTACCCAAATAGTATCAAAACCACTTGCAGTCCTTGGCAATTTAGTGATGAAATCCATGGTAATGTTTTCCCATTTCCATTCCGGGATTTCGGGTTGTTGAAGTAGACCTGATGGTTTCTGATGCTCAGCTTTGACCTTAGAACACGTCAAACATTCTCCTACGTATTTAGCAACATCGGCTTTCATACCCGACCACCAAAAATGTTTCTTGAGATCCTTGTACATCTTCCCCGTTCCAGGATGTATTGAGTATCTGGTTTTATGAGCTTCTCTAAGTACCATTTCTCTCATATCTCCAAATTTTGGTACCCAAATCCTTTCAGCCCTATACCGGGTTCCGTCTTCCCGAATATTAAGATGCTTCTCCGATCCTTTGGGTATTTCATCCTTTAAATTTCCCTCTTTTAAAACTCCTTGTTGCGCCTCCTTTATTTGAGTAGTAATGTTATTATGAATCATTATATTCATAGATTTTACTCGAATGGGTTCTCTGTCCTTCCTGCTCAAGGCATCGGCTACCACATTTGCCTTCCCCGGGTGGTAACGAATCTCAAAGTCGTAATCATTCAATAATTCAATCCACCTACGCTGCCTCATATTCAGTTGTTTCTGATTAAATATGTGTTGAAGACTTTTGTGGTCGGTATATATAATACTTTTGACCCCATATAAGTAGTGCCTCCAAGTCTTTAATGCAAAAACAACCGCGCCTAATTCCAAATCATGCGTCGTATAATTTTGTTCGTGAATCTTCAATTGTCTAGACGCATAAGCAATCACCTTCGTTCGTTGCATTAATACACAACCGAGACCTTGCTTTGATGCATCACAATAAATCACAAAATCATCATTCCCTTCAGGCAATGACAATATAGGTGCCGTAGTTAGCTTTTTCTTCAATAACTGAAACGCTTTCTCTTGTTCATCATTCCATTCAAATTTCTTCCCTTTATGCGTTAATGCAGTCAAGGGTTTTGCTATTCTGGAAAAGTCTTGGATGAACCTTCTGTAGTAACCAGCTAGTCCTAAAAACTGGCGTATGTGTTTCGGAGTTTTCGGGGTTTCCCACTTTTCAACAGTTTCTATCTTTGCTGGATCCACCTTAATACCTTCTTTGTTCACTATGTGACCGAGGAATTGAACTTCTTCCAACCAAAATGCACACTTTGAAAACTTAGCGTACAATTCTTCCTTCCTCAATACTTCTAACACCTTTCTCAAATGTTCACCGTGTTCTTGGTCATTCTTTGAGTAAATAAGTATGTCATCAATGAAAACAATGACAAACTTGTCAAGGTATGGTCCACACACTCGGTTCATAAGGTCCATGAACACAGCTGGTGCATTAGTTAAACCAAACGGCATGACCATAAACTCGTAATGACCGTAACGTGTTCTGAAAGCAGTCTTTGGAATATCATCTTCTTTCACCCGCATTTGATGATACCCGGAACGTAAGTCAATCTTTGAATAAACAGACGAGCCTTGTAGTTGATCAAATAAGTCGTCGATTCTCGGTAGTGGGTAGCGGTTCTTGATGGTAAGTTTGTTCAACTCTCGGTAGTCGATACACAACCTGAATGTACCATCTTTCTTCTTGACAAACAAAACAGGAGCTCCCCACGGTGATGTGCTTGGTCGAATGAAACCACGCTCTAAAAGTTCTTGTAATTGGCTTTGCAGTTCTTTCATCTCGCTGGGTGCGAGTCTGTAAGGAGCACGAGCTATTGGTGCAGCTCCTGGTACAAGATCTATTTGAAATTCAACGGATCGATGTGGGGGTAATCCCGGTAATTCTTTCGGAAATACATCGGGAAATTCTTTTGCAATGGGAACATCATTGATGCTCTTTTCTTCAGTTTGTACTTTCTCGACGTGTGCTAGAACAGCATAGCAACCTTTTCTTATTAGTTTTTGTGCCTTCAAATTACTAATAAGATGTAGCTTCGTGTTGCCCTTTTCTCCGTACACCATTAAGGGTTTTCCTTTTTCTCGTATAATGCGAATTGCATTTTTGTAACAAACGATCTCCGCTTTCACTTCTTTCAACCAGTCCATACCGATTATCACATCAAAACTCCCTAACTCTACTGGTATCAAATCAATCTTAAATGTTTCGCTAACCAGTTTAATTTCTCGATTCCGACATATATTATCTGCTGAAATTAATTTACCATTTGCTAATTCGAGTAAAAATTTACTATCCAAAGGCGTCAATGGACAACTTAATTTAGCACAAAAATCTCTACTCATATAGCTTCTATCCGCACCCGAATCAAATAAAACGTAAGCAGATTTATTGTCAATAAGAAACGTACCCGTAACAAGCTCCGGGTCTTCCTGTGCCTCTACCGCATTAATATTGAAAACTCTTCCACGGCCTTGTCCATTCGTGTTCTCCTGGTTCGGGCAATTTCTAATAATGTGGCCTGGTTTTCCACATTTATAACAAACTACATTGGCATAACTTGCTCCGACACTACTTGCTCCGCCATTACTCGTTCCGACACCATTTGTTCCTTTCGTTCTATTAACCCCTGGTCCGTAGACCTCACACTTCACCGCGCTATGACCATTTCTTTTACACTTGTTGCAAAATTTGGTGCAGAACCCCGAGTGATTCTTTTCACACCTTTGGCATAGTTGCTTCTGATTGTTGTTGTTGTTGCGGTTATTATTGTTGTTGGGATGATTGTTGTAGTTGCTGTTGTTGTTGTTGTTGTTGTTGTTGTTGGGCCGTTTGTTGTAGTTGCGATTGATGTTGCGATTGTTGGGATAATTGTTGCGATTATTGTTGTAATTGCTGTTGTTGTTGTATTGGTGATTCTTATCACCGTTTTCCTCCCACTTTCTTTTGACTTGCTTCACATTGGCCTCTTCAGCAGTCTGTTCTTTAATTCTTTCTTCAATCTGGTTCACTAGTTTGTGAGCCATTCTACATGCCTGTTGTATGGAGGCGGGCTCGTGTGAACTTATATCTTCTTGGATTCTTTCCGGTAATCCTTTCACAAACGCGTCGATCTTCTCTTCCTCATCTTCGAATGCTCCCGGATACAATAGGCACAATTCTGTGAATCGTCTTTCGTACGTGGTAATATCAAATCCTTGGGTTCGTAACCCTCTAAGTTCTGTCTTGAGCTTATTGACCTCGGTTCTGGGACGGTACTTCTCGTTCATCAAGTGCTTGAATGCTGACCACGGTAGTGCGTACGCATCATCTTGTCCCACTTGCTCTAGATAGGTATTCCACCATGTTAACGCAGAACCTGTGAAGGTATGCGTAGCGTACTTCACTTTGTCCTCTTCAGTACACTTACTTATGGCAAACACCGATTCAACCTTCTCGGTCCACCGTTTCAATCCGATCGGTCCTTCGGTTCCATCAAATTCCAAAGGTTTGCAGGCAGTGAATTCTTTGTAGGTGCATCCTACACGATTTTCTGTACTGCTAGATCCAAGGTTATTGTTGGTATGTAGCGCAGCCTGTACTGCGGCTATGTTTGAAGCTAGAAAAGTACGGAATTCCTCTTCATTCATATTCACGGTGTGTCGAGTAGTCGGTGCCATTTCCTTCAAAATAGTTAAATGGAACAAGTTAATCATACAGAATATTAAGAGTAGTTAATAGTATTTCATAGCATAATATGAACTCATTTATAAAAGCTTTTTCTTCATATTAGCGTTTTATAAGTTTAAATTCGGGTAGTACCTACCCGTTAAGTTCATACTTAGTAGCTAATATACAATTCAACTACTACAATTCTATATGAAAAACTGATTATAATAATATTTCGCATTCAAACTTTTATACAATATTTTACAAACTTACAATACCGCTTATTTTACATAAAGCATGAAATATAGCACACAATAACTTTGATACAAGATAGTTGTGAAGACAATTCTAGCTAGTACACAAGTCGTTCAGCAAAGGCAATAAAGACACGTAATTCATACGTCCAGAAACAAGTCATGCATTCTGGTTTTACTAGGACTACTTCCCATCCTTGGTCTTGTGCAACATAACCGTTATGGCCGTTGATAAGACAGCGTGTTGTAACGTCATCAAAGGGACGAGGGTTACGTAATGTCCAACAGTCCCGTAATAATCTAAAAACCTCATTTCTTACCCCAATTACCGACTCCGTCACTTGTGGAAACGTTTTGTTTAATAGTTGTAGCCCGATGTTCTTGTTCTCACTTTGGTGAGAAGCGAACATTACTAATCCGTAAGCATAACATGCTTCTTTATGTTGCATGTTAGCCGCTTTTTCTAAATCACGAAGTCCAATATTCGGATATATTGAGTCAAAATAATTTCTTAACCCGTTGCGTAAAATAGCATTTGGGTTCCCCGCAATATATGCGTCAAAGTAAACACATCGTAACTTATGGGTTTCCCAATGTGATATCCCCCATCTTTCAAACGAAAGTCTCTTATAAACCAAGACATTCTTGGAACGTTCTTCGAATGTCTTACAAACTGATCTCGCCTTAAATAGTTGTGCCGAAGAATTCTGGCCGACTCTAGACAAGATTTCATCAATCATGTCTCCGGGTAGGTCTCTTAAAATATTGGGTTGTCTATCCATTTTGTATTTTTAAACTGTAAAATAGACAAGAGTTAGATTCATAAAAAAAAATACTTATTAATACAAGCAATTTTTACATATATCATAAAGCATAAGAACACTATATTCCATATATTACACCACACGAATACAACTATCTTATTCCGACTCGCTCGTTTCTTCTTCTTCGGTTTTGGTTCGTTTTGCCAAGTTTCTAGGGATATATGATGTTCCCCTAATACGAACCGTCGTTGTCCACATTGGTTTAGAAAAACCTGGTGGTTTAGAGGTTCCCGGGTCATTGTTACAACTTAAGGACTTCGGGGGTTGACGATACATATAAAGTTCATCGGGGTTGGAATTAGATTTCTCTATTTTTATGCCCTTTCCCTTATTATTTTCTTTTGCCTTTTTAAATTCAGTTGGGGTAATTTCTATAACATCATCGGAATTCTCGTCGGAATCCGATTCATCGGAGAATTGGTAATCCTCCCAATATTTTGCTTCCTTGGCGGAAACACCATTGACCATAATTAACTTTGGTCGGTTGGTTGAGGATTTTCTTTTACTTAACCGTTTTATTATTTCCCCCACCGGTTCTATTTCTTCATCCGGTTCCGATTCTTCTTCCGGTTCCGATTCTTCTTCCGGTTCCGACTCTTCTTCCGGTTCCTCTTCGGGAACTTGTGAATCAGTCCACAAATTATTCCAATTTACATTTGACTCTTCATTATTATTAGGTGAGTCAATGGGACTTGTTCTAGAGGTAGACATCTATCACATAATATCAAACACGATAAGAGATTAATATATCACATAATATTCATATGTTAAAAATATATAGTTTCCAACAAAAATGTTAAGCAATCATTTTTAAAGAAAACACGGTCGAAGTCCAGACTCACTAATGCATCCTAACAAACTCGATAAGACACACTAATGCAAATTTTCTGGTTCTCTAAGACCAACGCTCGGATACCAACTGAAATGTCCCGTTCTTATTGATTAAAAACGTTCCATATTAATTGATTTCGTTGCGAGGTTTTGACCTCTATATGAGACGTTTTTCAAAGACTGCATTCCTTTTTAAAACAAACCATAACCTTTATTTCATAAATAAAGGTTTAAAAAGCTTTACGTAGATTATCAAATAATGATAATCTAAAATATCCTGTTTACACACGACCATTACATAATGGTTTACAGTACAAATATGTTACATCGAAATCAGTTTCTTGAATGCAGTTTTTACACAATATCATACAAACATGGACTCCAAATCTTGTCCTTATTTTAGTATGCAACAGCGGAAGCTCTTAATATTCACCTGAGAATAAACATGCTTTAAACGTCAACAAAAATGTTGGTGAGTTATAGGTTTAACCTATATATATCAAATCGTAACAATAGACCACAAGATTTCATATTTCAATACACATCCCATACATAGAGATAAAAATCATTCATATGGTGAACACCTGGTAACCGACAATAACAAGATGCATATATAAGAATATCCCCATCATTCCGGGACACCCTTCGGATATGATATAAATTTCGAAGTACTAAAGCATCCGGTACTTTGGATGGGGTTTGTTAGGCCCAATAGATCTATCTTTAGGATTCGCGTCAATTAGGGTGTCTGTTCCCTAATTCTTAGATTACCAGACTTAATAAAAAGGGGCATATTCGATTTTGATAATTCAACCATAGAATGTAGTTTCACGTACTTGTGTCTATTTTGTAAATCATTTATAAAACTTGCATGTATTCTCATCCCAAAAATATTAGATTTTAAAAGTGGGACTATAACTCACTTTCACAGATTTTTACTTCGTCGGGAAGTAAGACTTGGCCACTGTTGATTCACGAACCTATAACAATATATACATATATATTAAAGTATGTTCAAAATATATTTACAACACTTTTAATATATTTTGATGTTTTAAGTTTATTAAGTCAGCTGTCCTCGTTAGTAACCTATAACTAGTTGTCCACAGTTAGATGTACAGAAATAAATCAATAAATATTATCTTGAATCAATCCATGACCCAGTGTATACGTATCTCAGTATTGATCACAACTCAAACTATATATATTTTGGAATCAACCTCAACCCTGTATAGCTAACTCCAACATTCACATATAGAGTGTCTATGGTTGTTCCGAAATATATATAGATGTGTCGACATGATAGGTCGAAACATTGTATACGTGTCTATGGTATCTCAAGATTACATAATATACAATACAAGTTGATTAAGTTATGGTTGGAATAGATTTGTTACCAATTTTCACGTAGCTAAAATGAGAAAAATTATCCAATCTTGTTTTACCCATAACTTCTTCATTTTAAATCCGTTTTTAGTGAATCAAATTGCTATGGTTTCATATTGAACTCTATTTTATGAATCTAAACAGAAAAAGTATAGGTTTATAGTCGGAAAAATAAGTTACAAGTCGTTTTTGTAAAGGTAGTCATTTCAGTCGAAAGAACGACGTCTAGATGACCATTTTAGAAAACATACTTCCACTTTGAGTTTAACCATAATTTTTGGATATAGTTTCATGTTCATAATAAAAATCATTTTCTCAGAATAAAAACTTTTAAATCAAAGTTTATCATAGTTTTTAATTAACTAACCCAAAACAGCCCGCAGTGTTACTACGACGGCGTAAATCCGGTTTTACGGTGTTTTTCGTGTTTCCAGGTTTTAAATCATTAAGTTAGCATATCATATAGATATAGAACATGTGTTTAGTTGATTTTAAAAGTCAAGTTAGAAGGATTAACTTTTGTTTGCGAACAAGTTTAGAATTAACTAAACTATGTTCTAGTGATTACAAGTTTAAACCTTCGAATAAGATAGCTTTATATGTATGAATCGAATGATGTTATGAACATCATTACTACCTTAATTTCCTTGGATAAACCTACTGGAAAAGAGAAAAATGGATCTAGCTTCAATGGATCCTTGGATGGCTCGAAGTTCTTGAAGCAGAATCATGACACGAAAACAAGTTCAAGTAAGATCATCACTTGAAATAAGATTGTTATAGTTATAGAAATTGAACCAAAGTTTGAATATGATTATTACCTTGTATTAGAATGATAACCTACTGTAAGAAACAAAGATTTCTTGAGGTTGGATGATCACCTTACAAGATTGGAAGTGAGCTAGCAAACTTGAAAGTATTCTTGATTTTATGAAACTAGAACTTTTGGAATTTATGAAGAACACTTAGAACTTGAAGATAGAACTTGAGAGAGATCAATTAGATGAAGAAAATTGAAGAATGAAAGTGTTTGTAGGTGTTTTTGGTCGTTGGTGTATGGATTAGATATAAAGGATATGTAATTTTGTTTTCATGTAAATAAGTCATGAATGATTACTCATATTTTTGTAATTTTATGAGATATTTCTTGCTAGTTGCCAAATGATGGTTCCCACATGTGTTAGGTGACTCACATGGGCTGCTAAGAGCTGATCATTGGAGTGTATATACCAATAGTACATACATCTAAAAGCTGTGTATTGTACGAGTACGAATACGGGTGCATACGAGTAGAATTGTTGATGAAACTGAACGAGGATGTAATTGTAAGCATTTTTGTTAAGTAGAAGTATTTTGATAAGTGTATTGAAGTCTTTCAAAAGTGTATAAATACATATTAAAACACTACATGTATATACATTTTAACTGAGTCGTTAAGTCATCGTTAGTCGTTACATGTAAGTGTTGTTTTGAAACCTTTAGGTTAACGATCTTGTTAAATGTTGTTAACCCAATGTTTATAATATCAAATGAGATTTTAAATTATTATATTATCATGATATTATCATGTATGAATATCTCTTAATATGATATATATACATTAAATGTCTTTACAACGATAATCGTTACATATATGTCTCGTTTAAAAATCATTAAGTTAGTAGTCTTGTTTTTACATATGTAGTTCATTGTTAATATACTTTATGATATGTTTTCTTATCATAGTATCATGTTAACTATATATATATATCCATATATATGTCATCATATAGTTTTTACAAGTTTTAACGTTCGTGAATCACCGATCAACTTGGGTGGTCAATTGTCTATATGAAACATATTTCAATTAATCAAGTCTTAACAAGTTTGATTGCTTAACATGTTGGAAACATTTAATCATGTAAATATCAATCTCAATTAATATATATAAACATGGAAAAGTTCGGGTCACTACAATAGAGTTGAATGATCGGGTAGCTAGTTTAACCGATCGTTCTTTTATTAGATTTTTGTTAGGCGGTTCGATGCGCCACATGTCTTTACTGGACATGGCTCAGGCTTTACGTATATATACGCCTGAGGAGTTAGCGTCTGCCGATTGTAGAGGATTGATACTAAACGGTAGAAAGATAGATGAGAATTTTGATACACACGGTGTGTGGAGTCAAATGACAAGCCATCACCGTTTCAAAGGGGGAAACTACTCTTATTTGGATATAGATAGAGCCGAATTAAGAGTAATACATAGGTTTTTAGCTAATTCGATTATACAAAGGGGTAAAAACAAAGAAAAAGTAAATGAACAGGATTTGTTTTACCATATGTGTATTCGAGACCCACAGAGCGCTGTAAGTATACCATATTGTGTGGGTTATTATTTATCAGCTATGGTTCGGGGGATGCGTCCACATAGCATAATAGGAGGTGGTATTTTTATTACTTTGATTGGTGAATATCTCGGTGTGGATATAAGTCGGGGGGGATTATTACTAGAAGAGCCGGAACCCCGCGACACTATAGGTTTAAATGTATACCATGGTGCGAAAGTTTTAAAGAGGCGAAATAACGCCGCAGTACGATACCATGGTAGACATCCACAGGTGGAGAGAAACCAGGAACAAGGTAATGTAGGAGGGGGGAATGAGATGCAAGAAATGCATAGGTTTATAGCTTCTCAGGAATACGAAAATGCTAGACAGAGAGCATTTGAAGATTGGCAAGTTCATCAGAACCAGATCATAGCTCATTGCCAACATATAGGTAGAAACTATATTCCTACACCGAAACCCGTCTTCCTTCCTTGGTCGATAGAGATGCAGCCACCATATCCTACGTATGACCCTGCCGAAGCATTCTATAGCACTTATGGTTATGCCTGGAACCCCTATTGGTACCAATATCATCCTTAGTTTACTTATTATTATTTTTTTTTTATTTTGTAATTTGTAATTATTGATACATTTAATATTTTTGTTAATATTGTAATCATTTTTATAATTATCTAACTTTTATTCTTAGATTTTAATAATTTTTGAATGTGGGGTAATAAACCAAACTTCAAAAATATGTATATATGTTTGCAGTTTATCTTATGTACACAACAGGGTAAAACAACGCATTTTCAAAGACTGGCATTAAGTTCAGCAAAAGCAACTAATTTTGACGACAAGATGCAAAATATATGTGAAATAACAACAAGACGGAATGAACAAATGATGTGCACCATTTATCATTCAGCAAACAAACGCCAATATATTTGGAAACTTTGGTAAAATTTAATCATTTTCACACAAATCACCCTCAATAATTTAAATTGTTACTGATTTCTTGCAAATGAGGGCATTGCAAGATCTTAAGTGTGGGAAGGGGTTAAATTCTTTCGGATTTTAAAATTTTTTACTTTATACACTTGGTTACCATTAAAAATACTAGTAAAGCAGTAGTTGTATTAGAATCTAGTGCTCTCTGATAAAAAAGAACAGCCCTAGTCTTATATACTGACTACCCAATTCTAGTAAAAATTTTCAATTAAATGAATTCAAAATCATGTTTATACATATTTATGAACGATTAAACTAGGTTTTAACACCGAAATTATTGTTATCTCAGAAAGGACATAAATTGAGAAACAAACTAAAATGTTAAAATTCATTTAAAATGGAATAGAGGACGATAAAAAGGAGAATAAAAGCCAAGTGTGGGAAAATTTACCAAGTTATTTTAAAACATATGTCACATATATCTGTAACAAATAACTGAAAATACTTTTGCTTTGAACTAAACTAAACTGTTTTACCCGATGAAAGAAAAGAAGAGATGGATCTACACGATGAATCAATTCCATCATTAAAAGGAAGTAAAGTCTTCCGAAAAAGAAACGCGCTTCTTGATTTAGGTCATGAAGTTGTCGTCCAGACCAGCTGTAGGTTGACGAAAAATCTAGAAAAGTCATCTCTAAAATCAGCAGGAAATCCACGGACCTCAGCATTAAACAGGGTCGCCATGTGGTCAGATTTATCCTAACCATGAGAAGGATTTATCTCGTACAATGGGGGGGCACCATGCAAATTAGCTGGATAAGACTAATGAATCAGATCCCCAGAAAGGATAATCTCCTTAAAGATTAAAAATCAGCTTTTAAGACTGATATTACTCAATCCTAGAGATTGACCTTAAAGATTGAGAATTCAAACTCATGGAATTCAATGATATCTAAACTCGAGCTTAAACGAGAAAATATTTTGATCAAAATTACAAACCGATTTGTTTTCTGAAAACCCTATTTTCAATGCGTTCATTACCATTGAACGTAAAATCCTAGGAATTCACCTGGAATTCATTAGGTCACCTGAACTAAATCGGGTGTCAACCGTAAGAACGGTGGTTGCATAGCATGGTCAAAGACAGGACCTTGTGCCAGACCGAAAAAATTATAAGGGTGAGCTTTACTATTGCTCCTACCAAGGATAGTAATTGCGTCCGACACGTTATAGACCATAATCTAAAGCATGTCACGGGACATTGCCTTAACAGTTGCTTGTTCAACGCTTTCCTTTACAATCGGACGGTAGTTTACCGAAAGGTAATATACGGGACAAGTAAACTGGACGTGTTGCTTTCCAAATACAAGGTTAGCAAGTGGGTGACACAAAACCGCAAGTTTTGAGCTAAAATTTTCAAATCTGAAACCCACCAAACTCACAAAAATATTTTGCAAACACCGGTAAAGGGTTATTCCGGAAAACTTATCTAGGGTAAAAACTAGATTTCAAAAGATCAAATGTTTTCATAAAGATCCAATTTCCTTAATGGATCTAAATTTTTATTGTCATGTGGGACTGTAAACCATATCGTTACTACCATTGTTTATACCGCCATATAGAAATCACTGATGTACAAAGTGTGAAGAATAAAGAAGTGATTCTAGTATTTCAAGACAATATTGCTTGAGGACAAGCAACGCTCAAGTGTGGGAATATTTGATAATGCTAAAAACGAACATATATTTCATAGCATTATTCCTCAAGAAAGACAAGCTTTTAGTTGCAATTGTTCTATTTACAAGTGATATTCGTTTAAATAATAAAAGGTGAAGACAAAAGACAGATTCGATGAATTGAAGACGCAAACGACCAAAAAGCTCAAAAGAACAAAAGACAATCAAAAAGGTTCCAATTATTGATAAGAAACGTCTCGAAATTACAAAAGTACAAGATTCAAAACGCAAAGTACAAGATATTAAATTGTACGCGAGGACGTTCGAAAATCCGGAACCGGGACCAGAGTCAACTCTTAACGCTCGACGCAACGGACTAAAAATTACAAGTTAACTATGTATATAAATATAATATAATATATAATTAATTATATTAATTATATATATATTATATATATATTAAAAACCGTCGGCAGAGAAAACTCCAAGGACTGAGCTGTAATTTCTATCTCCGCGACTCGCGGAGATTGAAGGGGTTTTTGCCGCGAGTCGCGGAGCCCCAAAATTCAACTCTGGCTATAAAGCAAACCGAATTCTGATCAAATTTCATATATTCTATTTCTATCTCTCTCTCAATATATACGTAATATATATATATAATTTATATTTTAATTTTAATTTTAAATCCTAATAATAAGGGTATGTTAGCGAATGTTGTAAGGGTGTAAGTCGAAATTCTGTCCGTGTAACGCTACGCTATTTTTAATCATTGTAAGTTATGTTCAACCTTTTTACATTAATGTCTCGTAGCTAAGTTATTATTATGCTTATTTAAAACGAAGTAATCATGATGTTGGGCTAATTACTAAAATTGGGTAATTGGGCTTTGTACCATAATTGGGGTTTGGACAAAAGAACGACACTTGTGGAAATTAGACTATGGGCTATTAATGGGCTTTATATTTGTTTAACTAAATGAAAGTTTGTTAATGTTAATATAAAGATTTACAATTGGGCGTCCCTATAAATTACCATATACACTCGATCGGACACGATGGGCGGGGTATTTATATGTACGAATAATCGTTCATTTAACCGGACACGGGAATGGATTAATAGCCACTAGAATAATCAAAACAGGGGTGAAATTACATTCAAGGGTAATTGGTGTAATTGTTAACAAAGTGGTAAAACCTTGGTTTACACGCAGTCGATAACCTGGTGTATTCATTAAACAAAGTATTAAAACCTTGTTACAATTCGAATCCCCAATTAGTTGGAATATTTAACTTCGGGTATAATAATAATTTGACAAGGACACTTGCAATTTATATTTATGACTGATGGACTGTTATGGACAAAAACCAGACGGACATATTAAATAATCCAGGACAAAGGACAATTAACCCTTGGGCATAAAACTAAAATCAACACGTCAAACATCATGATTACGGAAGTTTAAATAAGCATAATTCTTTTATTTCATATTTAATTTCCTTTATTTTATATTTAATTGCACTTTTATTTATTTTATTTTATCGCACTTTTAATTATCGTACTTTTTAATTATCGCAAGTTTATTTTATCGCACTTTTATTATTCGCAATTTCATTATCGTTATTTACTTTACGCTTTAATTTAAGTCTTGTATTTATTTTATATTTTACATTAGGTTTTAACTGCGACTAAAAGTCTTAAAATCGACAAACCGGTCATTAAACGGTAAAAACCCCCCTTTATAATAATAATATTACTTATATATATATTTGTATTTTTAATAAAAGTAAACTAATATAGCGTTGAGCTTTGTTTAAAGATTTCCCTGTGGAACGAACCGGACTTACTAAAAACTACACTACTGTACGATTAGGTACACTGCCTATAAGTGTTGTAGCAAGGTTTAAGTATATCCATTCTATAAATAAATAAATATCTTGTGTAAAATTGTATCGTATTTAATAGTTTTTCCTAGTAAAATATAAACTATTTTATATACACCCCGCTTCACACCAAACGGGCTCACTAAATTCAGAATATTTCGGCTTGGTTGTACTTGATTCCGACTCAAAAGTTTCCTGCTTTGATGAAGATTCAAAAAGTTCAAGTACTTCTTTCGGGATCCTACCAAGCTTTCTATCAGGTTCCGTAAGCGGTGTAAGTAATGGAGAATCTGAACTTTGGGTATGTGGCATATGCAACCTAGAATCTGTCAATCACACAACTAACAAAAACTATTAAATGCATCGATTCTATAAGTTTAAAAATCAAAGACTATTAATAATTTAAAATAATTAAGAAACTACTTAATCACAAATTAGTCAATAATTCTATTTTGACACAAAACTGTCCCCGATAGCGGCACCAAAAACTTGATGTGCGAAATCAGGTATATAAATTATCGTTAGAAAACACCGGTTAAAAAGACTGTTACACACTAACGGGCAGTGTACCCGATCGTGTAGTAGTATAAATAATGGTTTAGTTCCGTGTATCGTTCCAAGGACAGTTATATTAGTCAAACTAGAATTAGAAACTATATTATGATTAACTAAGTAAATGAAACTTAAAGGTACAAGATATTATGTTTTTGTGGCTTTTTAACGATTTAGCCAAATCAGAGAAGGTTAAAAGTAAAAACAATTTTTTTGATCTTTTAAGTTTATATAATGAAAATAAGTGCAAAGAAAGCAATTAAGATAGTTTGATTTAGATCAAAGAGATGAAATGTTCATCTAGATATTTTACCCTCGGTATTGGATGTAAGTTTTGCTATTAAGGCCTGATTGAATGATTATGTGTGTAAGTTATCTAATAGGTTCACTAAGAGTTCTCTTAAATAAACACGCAAACACAATTACAAGATCAAGGGTTCCCTTTTCTCTATAGTTCTCGTGTTTGTAATCAAATAACTATGAAATGTGCTAATCACCTAAATCGACCCGCCAAGAGTTCTCTTTAGCGAGTACTCAAACTAGAAGTACTAAGTGAGGGTTCCCTATTACCTAGACCTTTTTGTTTGTGACTAGTTGATTAGCAAGATCAAAGACTTAAATAACAATTGTCTTTGCATTCGCTCTACATAATTCATTCCTATATCGTTTAATCGTATTGATCTAATTTACCCCCTTGGTCCGGTTTAGTAAACAATCAATCTAAGACAAGTTGATTGTAAATCAATATGATACATCAATAAGAGTTCTCTTTATCAACAACATATCAATTAACTAGATACAAATGATTAAACATCAATAAGCATGGTTCTTTAATTCAAGCTTCAATCTTTCACACATAGTACATACAATTAATAAGATTACATCCAATACCTCGGTTATTAATCTAGACAAACATTATAGAAACTAGCCAACAATCATGGTAACAGACAACATAACAATCAGATTATCAATGGAAATCATTGCTTTAGAACAAGGAATAACCTACAAGAACAATGAGTTCTTGGATGAAGAAGGTTTTGATCTTTGATGCCTTGATGTTGAGCCTCTTCCAAGAGCTTGGAGTTCTCCAATATTGCTCCCAAAATTCGTCTCTGTACTCTCTGGTTCGTATATGGTAAACTGGTCTTTAATCAGTAGCTTTTTAAAGTGGAGAAAGTAGGTCAGAAAGTCAAAAGTAGGCTGAAACCTACTTCTGGACGGCGTCCTGGCTTTTGGACGGCGTCCCAATTTAAAGGCTTGGACGGCGTCCCAATTTATTGGACGGCGTCCAAGTGTAAAAATCTGGACGTCGTCCCATAGCTCTGGATGGCGTCCCGTTGCTCTAAATTTTACTGTCTTGCTTTCTTGCAATCTCTCTTCAAATGGATGAAGTCCCAATCATTTGAAGCCTTGTTTTACCATTTTAGAGCGCTAATTTGACCTGAACTTGTATCGGGATCAACCACGGTCATAAATCATCAAGACTCTTTATAAATCACTCTCCGATACAAATTTGCATATCTTGGCCTATCACTTGTAGAAACGCCTTTATTACCCTTGATTCTAGAGTATTTTACACGATATTGCGATAGATATATATATTGTTATTGAGCAATATCAGGGATACAAAGATATTTTTCACCACGCGTAATATAATTACATTAATAATACTTACCACTATAGTTTTACGATATTAAGTGAACTTTATAAATTTTACTACTTAAGATATATAAAAGTATATTTTATCATATATAAACGTTAATATAAATTTTTATTAATAAATGACTTTTATTATTATAAAATCTAATAAATATATTTAAATATATAAAACGACTATAGTTAAGTTATATAATAAACACGTATAAATTTTGGAAGTCATTTTGGGTCAAGTTGACTTTTGCATATTAGTCTCGACCATTAGGATTGTGGTACACTATGACTTGACAAAAAATTGTTAGACAAATATTGACCAACATATAAATATATATAATTAATATAGGTTTGTGAACGCGAGGCCAACCTTGTACTTGTTCAATGACGTCATATGTATTTTACTACGAAATACAGTATCGTTAGTTTCATTACTCCCCTTTTAAATGCTTTTGCAATATATATTTTAGGGACTGAGAATACATGCGCTGCTTTTATAAATGTTTGACGAAATAGACACAAGTACTCGAAAATTACATTATATGGTTTGGATTATCGAAATTGAATATCACCCTTTTAGCTTGGTAACCTAAGAATTAGGGAACAGACACCCTAATTAACGCGAATCCTAATGGTAGATCTACGAGCACTAACTTCCCCATACTGGAAAATGGTATGCTTTAGTACTTCGATTATATATTATACAGATGGATTTCTATTTGGGGATATTCTATATGCATTATGTTAATGTCGGTTATCAGGTGTTCAATCCATATGAATGATTTTTAAACACTTGCGAGTGTATGTTTATTGAATAAAGGAAATCTTGTTGTCTATTAAAATTATGGACATGATTGATTACGATAAACTAATGAACTCACCAACCTTTTGGTTGATACTTTAAAGCATTTTTATTCTCAGGTATTAAGGAAATCTTCCGCTGTGCATTTGCTCATTTTAAAGATATTACTTGGAATCATTCATGGCATATTTCAAAAGACGTTGCATTCAAGTCGTTAAGTTCAATAGAGATCATTATTAAGTAAATGACAAATTAGGTCATTTATAACTTGGATATTATGAAATGGTATACATGCATGTCAACTTTTGATGTAATGAAAGGTTGTCTTTTAAAAATGAATGCAATGTTTGTAAAATGTATCATACAGAGGTCAAATACCTTGCGATGTAATCATATGTTATTGTATTCGTCCTTATGGATTTGGACGGGTCGCTTCATGTGGTATCAGAGCGGTGGTCTTAGCGAACCAGGTCTGCATTAGTGTGTCTAACTGATAGTCGTTAGGATACATTAGTGAGTCTGGACTTCGACCGTGTTTGCATGTCAAAAGTTTTGCTTATATTTTTTATAGGAAATTACCTGCTTATCATTCTTAGTCTAGACACACCTTATTGCATTGATTGCATGAATAGTGTATAGACAAAATTCATATCTCAGCGTATCTGCTAATTCATATCTTAGCGTATCTATTACTGTAAACTTTGCCTGACATATTCTGTAAAATCCTCCGTAATCTAGATAATCTTTTGCTCTAGATATATAGATATTCTATGTAATTAGAATACCACCCGATAGCCGGAAAATCATTTCATATTGAAAAATCCTTTATTCAATCATACGAAATGGAATTCGTCATTAGTTCAGTCCCTCGGATTCTGAAATGGAATCCCACTCAAGCTCCGAAAGCAGTGTGACTGGAATGGATCAACCAATCAGCCATCATCTATTTTAGATGAATTGGGGATGGGTTCGTAGTCTCCTTAATCATTGGAGACAAGAAGAAGGCGATCCTTTCCATCCATCACATTGCCCTCTTAGCGAAGAACCTGAAGCACTTACCGGCGAACCTGTCCGAAACACCATTTTCTCTCTCATTTCCAGAGTATTTCGTCATGATTATATACTACATCAAATTCTAGATTTTATTTATCCGCTCGTCCGAACCGACAATCACCCCGGTGTAATAGAAGAAGTCAACGAGCTTCGCGCTCGGGTAGTGGCTTTGGAGAATATGGTGCAAAGGTTACAAACATTAGCAGCAGCACCGGCAGCATAACCAGTACCATCACCACCACCAACAACAACATCTGCATCCCACACCTCAACATCACATTCTGTACCTCGCGCATCAACGTCATACGCATCGTAGATAACAAGGAGTACCAACAACAAGGATCGATGAAGTATTGATTCATAACTTTATTGGAGAAACATTCCGCGGTGATTATGTAGTCTTCAAAGTCTTAGAGATTATCTATGAAAGCCCTAACCATAAATTAGATGAATTAACCAAGGAAGAATAGAAACCCTGACAAGAATGATGCGTGATTTACAAGCTAGACTTGTTTTACCAGCAGTATCAACAGTACCGTTAGCATCACCAGTACAGTCAGTGCCGTCAGCATCGTTAGAATCAGCAGCACCTATAATATCCCAAACTCTGCCAGTTCAAAAATCACCTTGGACATCATCACTAATCAACAACACGTATATTGTACCAATGAGTTATGAAGTATTAACCCATTCCTCTGAAGAATTTATATGTATATCTTATATATACAAATTTTGAAACCATAATAAATCTTTTCGTACTAAGCTATTATGTATGAATTAAAAAAAGGTAGATACTACTCGGTTAAATTCATATTAATAATATGCTATAATCCTTCGA
This sequence comes from Rutidosis leptorrhynchoides, assembly GCF_046630445.1. Classification (NCBI taxonomy): domain Eukaryota; kingdom Viridiplantae; phylum Streptophyta; class Magnoliopsida; order Asterales; family Asteraceae; genus Rutidosis; species Rutidosis leptorrhynchoides. The sequence continues at coordinate 607,419,642 of NC_092333.1, read as the reverse complement.
TTAATGACTTAACCATCGTTAATTACCAAATCTGTTTCAATTCAATGAATTTCAGTTCATAATAAACCAAGTGTATTATTCAAATACATGTTTAATTTTACACCTTTATTTTCGATGTACTCGAACTTTCTAGAAAACATCATTCGTACTTTGCGAAGTTAGCAAGAGTTCTATGAGCATCAACATGATTCACTAAGGAAATATCTATAAGAATAAATAATGAAGTATTGATCACATTAGTGAAATTATCTGTGAAGATTATGTAACCTCTAATGTTCAAGATTACTCATTTCTAATTCCAGCCTAAGATTAAATGAGCTTAATTGGGTATTAACTCATCAAATCTGTATTACATCTGCAGAAAATATACACATATATATATATTTTCATAAAGACTGTAATAAAATTCTTTCGTACAAAATATAATTGTGAATTTTTTTAACGGGTAGGTAATACCCGAGAGATATATAAATTCACAATTAATATGTTATATTCTTCGAATCTGATTCAGCAATCATCAACTATACTCACTATTTTCATAACAGTATACATTCTTTCATAGAAATCAAAATAACCATACTCATTAAAAATCTAATTACATATTATGATTTTGAAATCTCAGAATTCAACTCGAGATATAACCAGAATCATCACTCTTAAATCCTTACATTTTTCGAAGCTATACTTTGACTTCTGATAATGCTATAAACGAACATATATTTCATAGCATTATTCCTCAAGAAAGACAAGCTTTTAGTTGCAATTGTTCTATTTACAAGTGATATTCGTTTAAATAATAAAAGGTGAAGACAAAAGACAGATTCGACGAATTGAAGACGCAAACGACCAAAAATCTCAAAAGAACAAAAGACAATAAAAAAGGTTCCAATTATTGATAAGAAACGTCTCGAAATTACAAAAGTACAAGATTCAAAACGCAAAGTACAAGATATTAAATTGTACGCGAGGACGTTCGAAAATCCGGAACCGGGACCAGAGTCAACTCTTAACGCTCGACGCAACGGACTAAAAATTACAAGTTAACTATGTATATAAATATAATATAATATATAATTAATTATATTAATTATATATATATTATATATATATATTAAAAACCGTCGGCAGAGAAAACTCCAAGGACTGAGCTGTAATTTCTATCTCCGCGACTCGCGGAGATTGAAGGGGTTTTTGCCGCGAGTCGCGGAGCCCCAAAATTCAACTCTGGCTATAAAGCAAACCGAATTCTGATCAAATTTCATATATTCTATTTCTATCTCTCTCTCAATATATACGTAATATATATATATAATTTATATTTTGATTTTAATTTTAATTTTAAATCCTAATAATAAGGGTATGTTAGCGAATGTTGTAAGGGTGTAAGTCGAAATTCTGTCCGTGTAACGCTACGCTATTTTTAATCATTGTAAGTTATGTTCAACCTTTTTACATTAATGTCTCGTAGCTAAGTTATTATTATGCTTATTTAAAACGAAGTAATCATGATGTTGGGCTAATTACTAAAATTGGGTAATTGGGCTTTGTACCATAATTGGGGTTTGGACAAAAGAACGACACTTGTGAAAATTAGACTATGGGCTATTAATGGGCTTTATATTTGTTTAACTAAATGAAAGTTTGTTAATGTTAATATAAAGATTTACAATTGGGCGTCCCTATAAATTACCATATACACTCGATCGGACACGATGGGCGGGGTATTTATATGTATGAATAATCGTTCATTTAACCGGATACGGGAATGGATTAATAGCCACTAGAATAATTAAAACAGGGGTGAAATTACATTCAAGGGTAATTGGTGTAATTGTTAACAAAGTAGTAAAACCTTGGTTTACACGCAGTCGATAACCTGGTGTATTCATTAAACAAAGTATTAAAACCTTGTTACAATTCGAATCCCCAATTAGTTGGAATATTTAACTTCGGGTATAATAATAATTTGACAAGGACACTTGCAATTTATATTTATGACTGATGGACTGTTATGGACAAAAACCAGATGGACATATTAAATAATCCAGGACAAAGGACAATTAACCCATGGGCATAAAACTAAAATCAACACGTCAAACATCATGATTACGGAAGTTTAAATAAGCATAATTCTTTTATTTCATATTTAATTTCCTTTATTTTATATTTAATTGCACTTCTAATTATCGCGTTTTTATTTATTGTTATTTAATCGCACTTTTAATTATCGTACTTTTTAATTATCGCAATTTTATTTTATCGCATTTTTATTATTCGCAATTTCATTATCGTTATTTACTTTACGCTTTAAATTAAGTCTTTTATTTATTTTATATTTTACATTAGGTTTTAACTGCGACTAAAGTTTTAAAATCGACAAATCGGTCATTAAACGGTAAAAACCCCCCTTTATAATAATAATATTACTTATATATATGTTTGTATTTTTATAAAAGTAAACTAATATAGCGTTGAGCTTTGTTTAAAGATTTCCCTGTGGAACGAACCGGACTTACTAAAAACTACACTACTGTACGATTAGGTACACTGCCTATAAGTGTTGTAGCAAGGTTTAAGTATATCCATTCTATAAATAAATAAATATCTTGTGTAAAATTGTATCGTATTTAATAGTTTTTCCTAGTAAAATATAAACTATTTTATATACACCCCGCTTCACACCAAGTATTTTTGGCGCCGCTGCCGGGGAACTATCTTAAAAGCCGGAAGCGCAACGCTAATATATAAAAAAAAAAAAAGATTTTTAGTTACTTTTATTAAAAGTCATTTTTGTAAAAATACGTTTTAATTATTCAAAAATATAAAAAGAAAAACAAAAATATAAGTATTTTTAAGATTTTGTTAAATATTTAAGTTTTATAAGTTTCTTTATTTCTATTTTAGTTTATAAAAATATAAGTTTTATTTTAAAATCTTTTATTTATTTAAAAAACAGAAAACATAAAATAAAAAAAAAATAAAGAAAAACGCGTAAAAATTGAAAGCCGTCAACAGAATTTCTGAACCCCGCGACTCGCGGGGTTTTCTTCTTTAATTGCCGCGACTCGCGGAGCTACTCTGACACGCGACAAAAAAACCCTAATCTAGCATTAATTACGGGTTATTTTTAATTATTATTATTATTTAAACCTAATTATTATTATTATTATTATTATTAGTTTTAGTTTTAGTTTTATTTTTACTTTTTATTTATTTATGTATTTAGTATTAATTAGTTTTTATTAAATTGTAAAATTTGTAGTTTTATTAAAATAAATAATATAAAAATAATATTTTTATAAAAATTGTACTTTTTACAACTTTTTGTATATTTTTATATTTTGTACCTTTTTAATCGTTGTAGCGTAATATTTGTATTTTTCGCTCATATTTAATTTTAAACTTAGTATTTGCTATAGTTATTTTTACTCCTAGATTTTTAGGCTTTGCCGTAGAATTCCTTAAGTGCTTTTTCTTTAGACTAAGATTTAGGTGCTTTAGAATTTTGCGACGCCTTTTTAAGTTTTAGTTTCTTTTTAAGTTATTTCCATTTGAGATTTAGTTTTTCCTGTAAGCTTTAATATTTTTAGACCTTTTACTATGTACCAATTATCATTCCAATTAGTAATTTCAATTTGCGATTATAATTTTAAGTTAGTTGTAGTAATAAGGTTAGGTTAGTCAAGTATTTTTAAGTTTTTATAAGTTTCTTTTATTTTTCCGTCACCTTTTATTTTTCAACCATTTTTTTTTTTTTTTTTTTTTTAACCTTTTTCGACGAACTCTTTTTCTCTCTTATTTCTCGCCATTCTAGTTTTTAGGACTTAGAATTTATTCTACTTCTTATCTAAATTTCTTAAAATTACGAAAATTTATTTTAAGTGGTTAAATTAATAGACATCAAAATTTTCTGGTTCGTAGTAATAGTTGGATTTGTACGTGGACCGGGTTATTGGAGCCAAACAGTCCTCAATTATATTGAGACCAAACGAATCCTGCCCCTCTGCTGCATCTTTTGGCTATTCGAAACGTGGGCAAAATCAGAAAAGTCTATTGATTGGATAACTTATTATAATTTTTCTTTCCTTTTAAAAACTAATAGGATATTCAGTGAATGCACCGAGCAAGACGTTCATCACCTTTTGTACGTTCACCACCTGTAACTAGATCAAGACATCGTTTAACAAATATAACCGCCGTTGATTTTTCTTTAGAATCGTCATCCAGTCGACCAAGTACTTCAGTTCAAATTTCCGATAATCCAGTTTTTGAAACAAACCTCACAATTGAGAATCCGGAAAATATTCAGGAACGGTTCGTAGATCCTGAACCACTAAACTTTCCTCCGGAACCACCAATCATTCAAACAGAGATTGTTGAGGAACGAACCATTAAAACAGAATCATCTAGTGATACCGATTCAACAAATTCAATTATGGAGAATCTGGAACCTTTAAGTATGGAAGACCGAATGAGAGCTAAACGCACTGGCCAAGGTCACGCAATTACTCATCCAGACATTAATGCGCCAGATTATGAAATCAAAGGACAAATTCTACACATGGTGACTAATCAATGCCAATTTAGTGGTGCGCCGAAGGAAGATCCAAATGAACATCTACGTACCTTTAATAGAATCTGCACACTATTTAAAATCCGAGAAGTGGAGGATGAACAGATATATCTCATGTTATTTCCCTGGACTTTAAAGGGAGAAGCCAAAGATTGGTTGGAATCGTTACCTGAAGGGGCGATCGATACATGGGACGTTTTAATTGACAAATTTCTTAAACAATTCTTTCCTGCATCTAAAGCCGTAAGACTTCAAGCAGAAATTGTTACGTTCACTCAGAAACCAAATGAAACTCTATATGAGGCGTCGACAAGATATGGAAAGTTATTAAGAGGATGTCCGCAACATGGTTTAGACACCTGTCAAATAGTACAAATATTCTACCGAGGATGCGACATCACTACAAGAAAAGACATAGATATAGCAGCTGGTGGTTCTATTATGAAGAAAACCGAAACTGATGCTTACAAAATTATTGATAATACTTGAGACGACCCGACCCAATCCATAGGGACGAATACAATAACATATGATAACATTGCGAGGTACTTGACCTCTATATGATACATTTTACAAACGTTGCATTTATTCTTAAAAGTCAAACTATCATTACATCAATATTTGACATTTTCGTCTAACATTTCATAATATCCAAATGACCTAATCTGTCATTTACTTATTTATATTCTCTATTGAACTCCAATGACTCGAATGCAACGTCTTTGTATCATGGCTTAAAAGGTCCCAATTAGTATCCTTAACATGAGCTAATGCACAGCGGAAGACTTAATTCATACCTGAGAATAACATGCTTTAAAACGTCAACATAAAGTTGGTGAGATATATAGGTTTGATGCTAGCAGCGTTATAACAATGGAACACAAGATTTCATATATAAAAATTTTAATAAAAATATTCTAAGTGGTTGAGCACTTGGTAACCATACTTAACATTTAATCACATCGCATATTCCCTTTATTATGAAATCTTACTACACCGTACCAAGGTGTAGTCACGAAACGAAGTACTGTGCAACCGTTGAATACTGGTCGTCCAGTCCGGTTGGGGTTGTCAGGCCCGATAGATCTATCAACAGGATTCGCGTTTACAATACCGCTGTAAATATTAGTTACCAAGCTACAGGGAAGTATGCCAGTGGTACAACTCAACGTAGAATATATTTTTCAGTTACTTGTGTCCATAGCGTAAAACATAAAATACATGTATTCTCATCCCGAAATATTTAGAGTTTAAAAGTGGGACTATATACTCACTTTTGTCTTGAAGATATGTAATTTCGACTTGGTCTCCGATTGATATCACGAACCTATCCATATATAATATATCAATACCTTTTCTTTTTAAACAATCGTCACATATATATACTTATAATACTTTTAATACTTTTAATAATTCCTTAGTCCGTAGTTAGCAATCCGATGTTAGTAATTCAATTTTAATGGTTCATATTTAGTTGTTTAATAAACCCCCAATGAAATAAATAAAACCCCCATCGTATATGTATTGGTCGAGATTAATCTTGACCCATGGTACCGGTGTTGTCAAATGACGTGTTGCGTACATAAAGTACCGGTGTTGTCAAATGACGTGTTGCGTACAATCATGGGATCTTATGATTAATCTTCTCGTATTGTTTACGGGTGATCCTGAACCATATAAAATTAAATTATGAGTACATATGTATAAAATATCATGTTACTTTAGGAAGATGTGATTTATTTAATTTTCTCCAATTATTTTCGTGGCTAAACTAGTCTTGGATATCCGATTTTGTTTTGGTCATAATTTCTTCGTTACAACTCCGTTTTCGTTGATTCAACTTTCCACTTCCTTGGATCGAGTCCCTCTTTAAGAATATGAACTGTAAATACCTTAGTTTGTATTCGAAATCATAGGTCATAGGTCAAATTTTGGTGAAACTTATGAAGTTAATCATTTTTGTTACAAAAACATCATTTAATGACCATTTTTCTAAAAATACTTATACTATGAATTAAATCATGAAATTTTTATGTGTTAACATATTCATAAGAAATATCATTTTTCCAGAATATAAACCTCCAATTCAAAGTTCAAGATGGTTTTTAATTATCCAACCCAAAACAGCCCCCGGTTGCACTCCGACGTCATAAAAACAGTTTTTTAAGGTATTCTTTGAAAAACCAAGTTATACCTTGTTAAATTAGCATATATTTAAGTTATATTACAGGTCTTGAAGTATTTTAAAAGTTAAGTTAGAAGGATCTATTTAGTTTGCAAACAAGTTTGAAATCATTCAAACTATGTTTTTGTTGTTAAAATTGTATACCATACAATAAGATAGCTATATATATATGAATCGAATAAGGTTATGAACAAAGTTACTACCTCAAGTTACTTGGACAAGATTGCTGTAAAAGAGGAGTAAAAACCTAGAACCAAAAGAGTGATGAAATTGGATGAAAGATTGGAAGCAACTTAAGACATAAACTTGAATTGAAAGTTGTATTTTTGTAGTGTTTTTGTTGATCTTTTTATGGTGGTGTTTAAGGTGATTCTTGAGAGGATTTTTGCTGGAGTTCTTAGAGAGACATGAGGCTAGTAAGTGTGTGTGTTTAGCTAGAGAAATGATGTTCCAAAAATTGAAAATGGATGCATGTATTTATGGTGGTGTAAAAGGTGTATAAATTTGTAATTTTGTGAAAAGATCTTTTAATCATGTGAAATTGTCATACTAAATAACAAAAGTAGTTACCTTATACATAAGGCATGAACAAGGGCTGGTTGGTGGTGATTTGATGTGTATATACCAATAGTAAATACGTATAGAAGCTAGGTATGATACGAGTACATATACTCTAGATATACGTATAGAAATCTTGTGAAAAATGGAATGAGGATTCAAATATAGCTATCTTTTGTGAATATACTTATATTGTTTTATGTATTTAAGTCTTTAAAAGTGATTAAATACATTATATATACGATATATGTATAAACATTATAGGTCGTAAGTATTTATGTCAAATAACGTTACGTATAGTTATCGTTTTGAAAGCTTAAGTTAGTAGTTTCAAAATATACTTATAACTTATTGTTATTAATACAAAATGAGATATTTAAACATCCTTAAATCATGTTAAATATGTATATATACATATATATACACAAACGTATAATTAACATATATTGTATAGTTCGTGATATCATCGGTCAAACTAGACGGTTAAACGTTATGTAAAACTCTTTTCAAAATCATAAATCTCAACAATTTAGATTGCTTATCATGTTGGTAAGTTTTAATTTATGTAAATATTAATCTTATAAGTGTAAAACGATCGGAAAAATCCGGGTCGTTACAGTACCCACCCGTTAAAGAAATTTCGTCCCGAAATTTGGTAGAGGTTGTCATAAATAACAATAGGAATGTTTTCATGACGAATATGAGGTATTAATAGAGTTTTATCATTATTGGAAGATATGGATAAAACGATTCGGTCATGTGAAGCGCACGAGTGAAGCTATCACAAAAGAATGAAATGAGTGAATATAGAATTGTTTTAACCGATGTCGAGATTAAGATTGATTTCCAGAATTTAAGGGATTTAAAGAAAATCTTATGTAATAAGATTTGGTTCTTCGATGATTTAGAAAACAGGATCTGTTTCGATTTCTTTGTCGGATATTTCACTATAAATCCACCTCCTTCCCTTTCTTACTTCCATACCTCACATCTCTTACTCTTCCTCCTCTAATTCATACCTTAAGGTATCCTTTAAAATGCTTCATCCCGTTCTGATTTTTGTTATACTTCTAACTTTCATATCTTTCATTCTTCTCTTTCATCTACCGCTAGAAGAATCTATTCACTTTTATGATTTTCTTGGAATTATAATGTTTCTAATTCTCCCGTGTCTTTACGTCGCCATACGTATTGATACACACGGTTTGTAGTTTCTGGGTGGTTATTGGGTTTGATATCTTTCCTTATATTTCGATGCTCCTGCTTCTGTTTTCCATAATCATTGTCATCCATAGTTAATACTCTCTCCTATTTGCTGTAATCTATACCCCAATTTCTATTTTGGGACTTTGTCCCTTCGTTTCTTCTTCCCGTCCTTGAGTCAAGCGATCAATAGTTCGAAATTCGTAGGTATAAAATTCGGAATGAACATAGCTAATGCTCTAAGAAAGGAATGGTAATGGCACGATTTTGATTTGTCAAATTACCAGAATATCCAGGAAAATAGAACTATCAAGATGATTTGTTCTTAATATGTTTCGGAATTGGATAGAATGTAAAAGTCGTGTAACATGGCACATGATGACGGTACTGTGAATCATCATATTCCATTAGAAACTTAACATGACTTACTGTAATATAATGAAGTTGATCAAGTTTCATTATATTATACTAGTTCATGCATCAGTTCCCAACACTGCTTCAGAACATTCCTATTTTAAACTTGAAGGATTTAGAAACTAACACAGTTTCCTTTATATTGTAACGCAGATATTACAGAGAGATAAATGATTTCAGATAAGGATAGTGGTGAAAATATCTTCAGAAATATTGAGGATATTTATAATGAAAGATATGATAATATCTTGGAATTTCTAATGTCGAAGGATGATGATGAAGATTGACCCGTAAGGGTTTAGATTCAGAAGCAAGGTGTTTGCTACAGAATCGTCATAATTCTTTATGTACAAGTTTAGTCCTTGTAACTTGTTCAGAGTCTCCTTCATGGTTTGTTCAATCCGGTTTTCAGTATCAATTTTCTATCGAGCGTTCCTAACACTTCCTTCTTTTATCATCAACATTTGGTCATTAAGACCTTCTACAACATGCTGCTTCGTCAGTATTTTCAAAGTTATCGGATCTGGGTCATTGGTTATCAAACCAAGATGATTTAAAGAGAATTGTATTTTTAGATGATTAAACGCTGATGGTAATATGATGGAATATAAAAGGTTCTCCGGTAACGATGGCGAAAGAACAACGTATATATATATATCGAGATTGTAATAAGAGTAGTCTTACTGAGATATCGAAGTGGAGCTGTGACAAAATTAGTTAATTGAAAAGGAATCGCGTGATTGTTTTTGCTAATGGATGATAAGGAATTCGATGCGGATACGTTTTAACTATAACTTCGAGTTCAAAAATTTTTTGGTGCATAACTGTATGCATAAATCTTTATTCCGTAGACGAGGTGCGGCTGGTTGAACTTCTCGATCGAGATGTTTTCAAGAATCATGAAAAGTAGTGAATGCGAATTGTAATCGTCAAGATACAAATGAGGTTTAAAATAGAATCAAGTGGCAAACTTGAAGGATTGTTTAGTTTCATATGTAATAATCATCATTTTAACTCATTTTTAATTGTCCAAAGTTAGCAGTCCAATAGTCCGATTGTCCAATGGTTCAATAAATTCATATATGAACTAAATATATAATATTCGAATTACTTAATACGTATCGTGACCCGTGTACTGGTCTCGGTGTCGATCACAACTCAAAGTATATATATATTTTGGAATCAACTCCGACCCTGTATAGCCAACTCCCACCTTCACATATAGAGTGTCTATGGTTGTTCCGAAATATATATATAGATGGATCAATATGATAAGTCGAAACCTTGTATACGTGTCCCGTTATTTAAAATGCGTAAAATAAATAAATATATATCATGACCCATTATACAACGTGTTGTCTCAGAATTAATCCGATGTGTTGTTGTACATGTGTCCCGACGGTATGTAAAGTACAGAAATTAAAATTGCAAGAATGTAAATTGCGATAAATTAAATATTAATCAGTTAGCTGGGAACAGTTAGCCGGAACAGTTAGCGTGTAATCCTATCACAATTTCAATTAATTAATTCATCTGTTTCTAACAATTTTTATTTTGCCAATGTTTCTTCATTATGCCACTTGTTGGATTCGGATAGGTAAAAATCCAAATATGAAATTTAAATGGAAATGGTTAATCTGGGGTGAACGGATACGTATATCGGTAATTGTAAGTAGGATAATAAATGATCGTTGAATCAGATTCGAAGAATGTACAGTGTAACTTGTTAATGTGAATTCTATATATTCCTTGGGTACTACCCACCCGTTAAAATATTTTCATCATTAACAGTTTGTACGAATGAAATTTTTAATTACAATCTTTATGAAAATATATTTGCATATATATTTTCTTCGGAGGTAACTATGAATTTAATGAGTCAATAAAATATTCAACTCATTTGATTTATCGTTATTACTAGATTACATAATCTCCAAAACATTAGAGATTACATAATCATCATGTCGAACGAAGAACGATACGTAAAGAAGAGGTAATCGGTGTAGAATGATATGTAGAACAAAGATCATATTCGAAGTTCAGATAATGATGTTGAGGTACGTGGTGCGGATGTGATTGTTGGTGGTGGTAATGATACGGTTGGTGTTGATGCTGATGATGTCGTTGACGTCGATGATGCTACTGGTACTGAAGATTGCGAGGTTGATGTTGTTAACGGTACTGGTTATGCTGCTGGTGCTGCTGCTGGTGTTTGTAACCTTCGCACCGTGTTCTCCAAAGCCGTCACACGAGCGCGAAGTTCGTTAATTTCTGCTAGTACACCAGGATGATTGGCGGTTGGAGTGAGCGAATGAACAAGATCCGAAATATGGGATAGGATATAATCGTGACGAGATACTCGAGAAATGAGAGAGAAAATGGTTTCTCGAACAGGTTCGCCGGTAAGTGCTTCAGGTTCGTCGCCAATGGGGCAATTCGGTGGGTGAAAGGGATCACCTTCTTCTTGTCTCCAATAATTTAGTATACTACGAACCCATCCCCAATTCATCCAGAATAGATGATGAGAAATTGGTTGATCCATTCCAGTGACGCTGCCTTCGGAGCCCGAATGGAAATCCATATCAGCGTAGCTGTCGGAGTCGGAGGAATTCGAACTGGACGCGGAGTTCATCTTGTACAGTCGGGGAAATGAATTTTTGGTTTGGAATAGATTATAGGAGTTGGGTTTGGTATTCTTCAATACATAATTTACATATGTATTTATAATACTCAAAATCCCGTGAATTACGAAGAATCTTTGAAATTCGTCAGGCAATGTCTATAGCAACAGATACGCTAGGATACGAATTTTGTCTATACACTATCGATGCACCAAATGCAGTAAGACGTGTCTAGACTTAAGAATACTAAGCAGGCAATTCTTAAGAATGATAAGCAGATGATTTTCGACTAGATATGATAAGCAAAACTTTTGACATGTAGACACGGTCAAAGTCTAGACTCACTAATGCATCCTAACAACTACCAGTTAGACACACTAATGCAAGGCCTGGTTCGCTAAGACCAACGCTCTGATACCACATGAGACGACCCGACCCAATCCATAGGGACGAATACAATAACATATGATAACATTGCGAGGTACTTGACCTCTATATGATACATTTTACAAACGTTGCATTTATTCTTAAAAGTCAAACTATCATTACATCAATATTTGACATTTTCGTCTAACATTTCATAATATCCAAATGACCTAATCTGTCATTTACTTATTTATATTCTCTATTGAACTCCAATGACTCGAATGCAACGTCTTTGTATCATGGCTTAAAAGGTCCCAATTAGTATCCTTAACATGAGCTAATGCACAGCGGAAGACTTAATTCATACCTGAGAATAACATGCTTTAAAACGTCAACATAAAGTTGGTGAGATATATAGGTTTGATGCTAGCAGCGTTATAACAATGGAACACAAGATTTCATATATAAAAATTTTAATAAAAATATTCTAAGTGGTTGAGCACTTGGTAACCATACTTAACATTTAATCACATCGCATATTCCCTTTATTATGAAATCTTACTACACCGTACCAAGGTGTAGTCACGAAACGAAGTACTGTGCAACCGTTGAATACTGGTCGTCCAGTCCGGTTGGGGTTGTCAGGCCCGATAGATCTATCAACAGGATTCGCGTTTACAATACCGCTGTAAATATTAGTTACCAAGCTACAGGGAAGTATGCCAGTGGTACAACTCAACGTAGAATATATTTTTCAGTTACTTGTGTCCATAGCGTAAAACATAAAATACATGTATTCTCATCCCGAAATATTTAGAGTTTAAAAGTGGGACTATATACTCACTTTTGTCTTGAAGATATGTAATTTCGACTTGGTCTCCGATTGATATCACGAACCTATCCATATATAATATATCAATACCTTTTCTTTTTAAACAATCGTCACATATATATACTTATAATACTTTTAATACTTTTAATAATTCCTTAGTCCGTAGTTAGCAATCCGATGTTAGTAATTCAATTTTAATGGTTCATATTTAGTTGTTTAATAAACCCCCAATGAAATAAATAAAACCCCCATCGTATATGTATTGGTCGAGATTAATCTTGACCCATGGTACCGGTGTTGTCAAATGACGTGTTGCGTACATAAAGTACCGGTGTTGTCAAATGACGTGTTGCGTACAATCATGGGATCTTATGATTAATCTTCTCGTATTGTTTACGGGTGATCCTGAACCATATAAAATTAAATTATGAGTACATATGTATAAAATATCATGTTACTTTAGGAAGATGTGATTTATTTAATTTTCTCCAATTATTTTCGTGGCTAAACTAGTCTTGGATATCCGATTTTGTTTTGGTCATAATTTCTTCGTTACAACTCCGTTTTCGTTGATTCAACTTTCCACTTCCTTGGATCGAGTCCCTCTTTAAGAATATGAACTGTAAATACCTTAGTTTGTATTCGAAATCATAGGTCATAGGTCAAATTTTGGTGAAACTTATGAAGTTAATCATTTTTGTTACAAAAACATCATTTAATGACCATTTTTCTAAAAATACTTATACTATGAATTAAATCATGAAATTTTTATGTGTTAACATATTCATAAGAAATATCATTTTTCCAGAATATAAACCTCCAATTCAAAGTTCAAGATGGTTTTTAATTATCCAACCCAAAACAGCCCCCGGTTGCACTCCGACGTCATAAAAACAGTTTTTTAAGGTATTCTTTGAAAAACCAAGTTATACCTTGTTAAATTAGCATATATTTAAGTTATATTACAGGTCTTGAAGTATTTTAAAAGTTAAGTTAGAAGGATCTATTTAGTTTGCAAACAAGTTTGAAATCATTCAAACTATGTTTTTGTTGTTAAAATTGTATACCATACAATAAGATAGCTATATATATATGAATCGAATAAGGTTATGAACAAAGTTACTACCTCAAGTTACTTGGACAAGATTGCTGTAAAAGAGGAGTAAAAACCTAGAACCAAAAGAGTGATGAAATTGGATGAAAGATTGGAAGCAACTTAAGACATAAACTTGAATTGAAAGTTGTATTTTTGTAGTGTTTTTGTTGATCTTTTTATGGTGGTGTTTAAGGTGATTCTTGAGAGGATTTTTGCTGGAGTTCTTAGAGAGACATGAGGCTAGTAAGTGTGTGTGTTTAGCTAGAGAAATGATGTTCCAAAAATTGAAAATGGATGCATGTATTTATGGTGGTGTAAAAGGTGTATAAATTTGTAATTTTGTGAAAAGATCTTTTAATCATGTGAAATTGTCATACTAAATAACAAAAGTAGTTACCTTATACATAAGGCATGAACAAGGGCTGGTTGGTGGTGATTTGATGTGTATATACCAATAGTAAATACGTATAGAAGCTAGGTATGATACGAGTACATATACTCTAGATATACGTATAGAAATCTTGTGAAAAATGGAATGAGGATTCAAATATAGCTATCTTTTGTGAATATACTTATATTGTTTTATGTATTTAAGTCTTTAAAAGTGATTAAATACATTATATATACGATATATGTATAAACATTATAGGTCGTAAGTATTTATGTCAAATAACGTTACGTATAGTTATCGTTTTGAAAGCTTAAGTTAGTAGTTTCAAAATATACTTATAACTTATTGTTATTAATACAAAATGAGATATTTAAACATCCTTAAATCATGTTAAATATGTATATATACATATATATACACAAACGTATAACATATATTGTATAGTTCGTGATATCATCGGTCAAACTAGACGGTTAAACGTTATGTAAAACTCTTTTCAAAATCATAAATCTCAACAATTTAGATTGCTTATCATGTTGGTAAGTTTTAATTTATGTAAATATTAATCTTATAAGTGTAAAACGATCGGAAAAATCCGGGTCGTTACAATACTGCTTCCCACTCACATGAGTGGCACCAAGAAAAAGATATCATTAGATCATCTAAAGCAGCTAGAGCCGATTCTAGCCATGACTTAGATTCCATTTCCGCAAAGATAGATGCTTTCGAGAGACGAATGGAAAAGATGACTAAAGATATTCATGCAATACGAATTAGTTGTGAGCAGTGTGGAGGACCACATTTGACAAAAGATTGTCTCAGTATTGAATTAACAATGGAACAAAGAGAGAATATTTCATACATAAACCAAAGGCCTGGAAATAATTATCAGAATAATTATCAACCGCCAAGACCGATTTACAATCAAAACCAAAATTATAACCGAAATATTCCATACAACAACCAACAAGGTCCTAGCAATCAACAAGTATCCAATAATACTTACAATCAGCAAAGACCGAATTTTCAAAACAAACCACCACAAAAAACCGATGATAAAAAGCCGAATTTAGAAGATATGATGACGAAGCTAGTTGAAACTCAAACGCAGTTTTTCACATCTCAGAAACAAACTAATGAACAAAATGCTCAAGCATTTAGAAATCAACAAGCTTCTATTCAAAATCTAGAACAAGAAGTAAGTAACCTAGCAAGGTTAATAGGTGAAAGAAAACCGGGAAGTCTACCTAGTGATACAAACGCTAACCCCCGGAATGAAACAGCTAAAGCTATTACCACAAGAAGTGGTACAACACTTAAATCACCTGAAATACCTGTAACTTCTGATGAAACCATTCCTACTCCACAAGAACCACAACCTGATCAAGAAAAGGAAAAAGAACCGGTAGTTGAAAAGGTTAATGAAGATAACACAGTTAAGGATAAACCTTATGTTAAACCATACCAACCACCACTTCCTTACCCGAGTAAAATGAAGAAAGAAAAACTTGAAGCCGAGCAATCTAAATTCTTGGATATGTTTAAACAGATAAATGTAAATCTTCCTTTCATTGATGTGATTTCAGGAATGCCAAGGTATGCTAAATTCTTGAAAGATCTAATCTCAAATAGAAAGAAAATGGAAGAACTCTCGGCTGTTACTATGAATGCAAATTGTTCAGCAGTGCTGTTGAATAAGATACCAGAAAAATTATCTGATCCAGGAAGTTTCACAATTCCATGTTTTCTGGGTAGTCTTAGTTCAATAGAAGCATTGGCAGACTTAGGTGCTAGTATAAATCTAATGCCGTATTCACTATACGCTAAACTAGACCTTGGAGAATTGAAACCAACTAGAATAAGCATACAACTAGCCGATAGATCAATAAAATATCCTAGAGGGATAATGGAGAACATGCTAGTTAAAGTTGGTACTTTAGTATTTCCAGTAGATTTTGTTGTTTTGGACATGGAAGAAGATTCTCAAGTTCCTCTCATATTAGGAAGACCATTCTTAAACACGGCTAAAGCAATGATAGACGTGTTCGGTAAGAAACTGACCCTAAGTATAGAGGATGAGAGTGTTACCTTTTCAGTTGATAGAGCAATGCAACAACCACAATCTGCAGATGATACATGTTATTATATTCAAACTATAGATGCACATGCAGAATTATTAGAAGAATTTCCAGAATTACAAGGAACAGGAGAATGTTCTTTAGGAGAAGGTAATGAACCAATTGATGAAGCTGAAATGTTAGCTACACTTATAGCTAATGGATATGAACCAACAACAGAAGAAATTCAAATGCTAAAAGAAGAAGACAGATATCGATATAAATCATCGATAGAAGAACCTCCGAAATTAGAGTTAAAGCCACTTCCAAACCATTTGGAATACGCTTATTTACATGGTGAATCTGAATTACCTGTAATAATATCGTCTTCTCTTACTGAAAATGAGAAATCACAACTCATTTCTGTGTTGAAAGCTCATAAACCAGCCATTGCATGGAAGATTCATGATATTAAAGGAATAAGTCCTTCGTATTGCACACATAAAATCCTTATGGAAGAAGGTCATAAAACGTATGTGCAACGCCAACGAAGACTAAATCCTAATATGCAAGATGTAGTTAAGAAAGAGATTATTAAACTGCTAGATGCATGTTTGATATATCCAATTTCTGATAGTCCATGGGTAAGCCCAGTTCAATGCGTACCTAAGAAGGGTGGCATGACTGTCATTACAAATGAGAAAAATGAGCTTATTCCTACTAGGACTGTAACAGGATGGCGTGTATGTATTGATTATAGAAAATTAAATGACGCCACCAGAAAAGATCACTTTCCCTTACCTTTCATAGATCAAATGTTGGAAAGATTAGCCAGAAATAGTTACTATTGTTTTCTAGATGGATTTTCCGGATATTTTCAAATTCCAATAGCACCCGAGGACCAAGAGAAAACCACATTCACGTGCCCTTATGGTACTTTTGCTTACAAACGCATGCCATTTGGACTTTGTAACGCCCCTGCAACCTTTCAAAGGTGTATGATGGCGATTTTTCATGACATGATAGAAGAATGCATGGAAGTATTCATGGATGACTTTTCAGTCTTCGGTGATACATTTAAATCATGTCTAGTTAATCTGGAACGAATGCTAATTAGATGCGAAAAATCAAATCTAGTACTTAATTGGGAGAAATGCCATTTCATGGTTAAAGAAGGCATCGTTCTTGGACATAAAATTTCAAAAGAAGGAATTGAAGTGGATAGAGCTAAAGTAGATGTAATTGCTAAACTTCCACATCCCACCAATGTTAGAGGAGTTAGGAGTTTTCTAGGGCATGCCGGTTTTTACCGACGTTTTATAAAAGATTTTTCTAAAATTGCCACTCCTATGAATAAACTCCTAGAAAAGGATGCGCCATTCATCTTTTCAGATGAGTGTATCAAATCTTTTAATATTCTTAAAGAGAAACTCACTAATGCACCGATCATGATAACACCAAATTGGAATCTACCATTTGAACTAATGTGCGATGCAAGTGATTTTGCAATGGGAGCCGTTTTAGGACAAAGGATTGAAAAATGATTTCAACCTATATATTATGCTAGTAAGACATTACAAGGAGCACAAACGAACTATACAACTACTGAAAAAGAACTCCTTGCTATTGTCTTTGCTTTTGACAAATTTCGATCATATCTCGTTCTAGCAAAAACGGTGGTCTATACCGACCATTCTGCTCTTAGATACCTATTTTCAAAACAAGATGCTAAACCAAGATTAATCCGTTGGATCTTACTCTTACAAGAGTTTGATATTGAAATCCGAGATAAAAGAGGAGCAGAAAATCTCGCCGCTGATCATCTTTCTCGTCTTGAAAATCCCGAATTAGAAGTTCTGAATGAATCAGCCATACAAGACAACTTTCCTGATGAATATCTATTGAAGATAGATTATAAAGAAATCCCATGGTTTGCAGACTATGCAAACTACTTAGTTTGTGGATTCCTTGAAAAAGGATTATCGTACCAAAGACGAAAGAAATTCTTCAGTGATATAAAACACTATTTCTGGGAAGATCCACATCTGTTTAAAAGTTGTCCCGATGGAATAATACGCCGATGTGTATTTGGAGATGAAGCTAGTAAAATTTTAAAACATTGTCACACAGGACCAACAGGAGGGCATTATGGGCCTCAACTAACAGCAAGAAAAGTTTATGAAGCTGGATTCTATTGGCCTACAATTTACAAAGACGCACACCTTCTTTGCAAATCCTGTGATGCATGTCAAAGGGCCGGAAAAATAAGTCAACGTGATAAAATGCCACAAAATGTCATCCAAGTATGTGAAGTATTTGACATTTGGGGTATTGACTTTATGGGTCCATTTCCAAAATCTCATAATAATCTATATATACTCGTAGCCATTGATTATGTATCTAAATGGGCGGAAGCACAAGCTCTCCCAACTAACGATGCACGAGTTGTAGTCAACTTTTTAAAACGTCTTTTTGCAAGGTTTGGAACACCGAAAGCTTTAATAAGTGATCGGGGTACTCATTTCTGTAATAATCAACTTGAGAAAGTTCTTAAAAGATATGGAGTAACTCATAAAATCTCCACCGCATATCATCCACAAACAAGTGGACAAGTTGAAAATACCAACCGAGCTTTAAAACGTATTCTAGAGAAAACCGTAGGATCAAATCCGAAGGAATGGTCCATTAAATTGGAGGATGCACTCTAGGCTTTTAGAACAGCCTACAAAACTCCAATTGGAACCACACCTTTTAGACTTGTTTATGGAAAAGCATGTCATCTTCCAGTAGAAATTGAACACAAAGCATTTTGGGCTTTGAAGACATGTAATCTTGATTTACATGAAGCCGGACGTCTACGATTAAGTCAACTAAATGAATTAGAAGAATTAAGACATGAAGCATACGAAAATTCGTTAATCTATAAAGAAAGAACGAAGAAATGACATGATAAAAGAATCAGAAGTTCAAAGGAATTTAAAGAAGGAGACAGAGTTCTTCTTTTCAATTCACGATTCAAGCTATTTCCTGGAAAATTGAAATCAAGATGGTCTGGACCATTCATAGTCAAAAGAGTTTTCCCATACGGAACGATAGAATTAATAAATTCAAATGGGATTGAATTTAAAGTTAATGGTCACAGAGTTAAACATTACATACATGGTCCGATGGAAGTCGACAACGAAGTTAATCACAATTTCGACACCACAGCTAACTAAGTGTGGGGAGAATCAAGTCTTTAAAGGATAATATGTATTTCTGTTAGAGTTAGATTGTCTGTTTTCGTGTAGTTCTCGAAAATGGAACACGTATGGTCTTTCCCTAGCAGACCCTAAAGAACTAGTCTTCTCCCCCCATTCTGAATTTTTATTTTTTTTAGGTTTTTACAAAATGAAGACTGCCTGTGAACTAAACCATGGTCTAATGCTACACGCTTTGATCACTAAACGTAATAATGACATACTACCGAGCGAATTAGTATCAGTAATCAGAGAAAGAATGGACGGAGTTAGAAAAGGATCCAGATGCGAAGATAATAAGTTACAATTTGGTAAAGGAAAATCAAAATCCGCAGCGAAAAGAAGAGCACGACACCTAGAACGATGTCACAAATGCGGAAAATGGTCACATGGAGGTAAATGTTCAAATAATCAAACCTATTCAAATACCGAATTTGTTACTTTATGCAGAGACGGACCGTTCATATGTTTAGAAGAAAAGACACTGAATGCTCGAGGTTACGCCTTTGGAGCCATGGAAAACCAATTAAACCGACTATCTTATGAATGGAATATATCATATAACTAAGAAATCTATTTCACAGGTATGTCTGTACAGTTTTTATTTTTATTTTTATTTTTAACCTTTTGATAATAAACGCTAATTTGTTCGCTAAAAAGTATTAAATTGGTATTAAATAAAATTAGGTTTGGCGACCGAAATTATTGATATCATTCAAAAAAATTTATTACATCACTGCGAAATTTAACGTTTATTCTAAAGGTATAAATATCTTTAATCAATCAACCCAAAATATTTCAAAAATTCGTCATGAGTTAAATTAGGTCTTGGAACCGAAATTACTTTACCGAAAAGAGGGGCGCATATTTTTGATAATATTTGATTGATTAAAGTGGGATAAAAAGACAAAAAGATTTTTAATTTTATTTTTACCATGTTTTTAA
Organism: Rutidosis leptorrhynchoides; assembly: GCF_046630445.1. Classification (NCBI taxonomy): domain Eukaryota; kingdom Viridiplantae; phylum Streptophyta; class Magnoliopsida; order Asterales; family Asteraceae; genus Rutidosis; species Rutidosis leptorrhynchoides. The sequence continues at coordinate 607,399,162 of NC_092333.1, read as the reverse complement.
TCTTAATATTTAAATCTTAAATTAATATTGTAAACTTTATAAAAACAATATATTTAAAATTGTAAATATTTGAAAAATTAATATAAGTTTGATATGAATTTATAAATTTTTAAATTAAATTTGGTATGAATTTTTAATTTTTAAAATATGAAATTTTAATTTTATGCATTTCAAATTTTAAGTTTGGTGTGAATTTTTAATATTAATTTTGAATTTTATATTTAAGTTGTGTGAATTTAAAAACAAAAATTTACTTTATCTCATTAAGTTAAGAATATGATTTTTAAAATTCGTCGTAAGTTGAAGACTAGGTCTTTGAACCGAAATTGCTTTACCCGAGGGAGGGACGAGAACTTTTATTATCATTATTTTTAATCTTATTGAATTAAAGTATGCCAAAAACATTAAAAAAAAAAAAAAAACCCAAAAATCTTAGCTTTTAAAACAATCGCTACAAAAAGACAAATTTTAAAATTTTGTCGAGGGACGGACTAGGACATCGATCCGAAACGACCTCGTCCTAAATAACAAGGGAAACAAAATTTTAAAATTAAATACTTAATTGTTTTATAAGTTAAAGATTATATATATATAAAAAAAAAAAAAAAAGAGCAAACTCCGCGACTCGCGGAGTTTGAAGTACAAAACCTCCGCGACTCGCGGAGGGACCAAAACCCAGAAAAAAAATAAAACGCAAAAACTGATCAGTTTCACTCTCCCACACTCAAAAACACTGCGAAACACAGCGAAAAAAGGACCCGAAAAAACCCGAAAAACACCCCCAAAAATCCCAATTTTTAACCGTTAATCACCAAATTTTTTGCTAAAATCATGTTGAGAAGGATGCTATCTAAGAATTACTCAAGAAAAACGGTAAATTTCTACACCTAAACACCATTTAATCCGAATTTTGGTGTTCTTGAGCTATTTTTTCCCCAATTTGATTTTGATGTTTTTTAGTGTAATTAAGCTTAAATTGTTTATGTATTATGCTTGTATAACCTAGATTGATGCTGTTTAACATGATTAGAAGCCTTAAACTTCAAATTTTGAGTAATCTAGGGTTTGTGTTCTTGAGCAATTTGGGGCTTTTTGATATAAACAGGTTATGACCGATTTTTGTCATGAATTGTTGCTAAATTGAGTAGTGTAACATGTCTAGGTAGTTAAATGATCCAAACTTTGAGCCTAAACATGATTTTGAGAATTAAAGTGGACTTTTTCAAGTCTAAAATTCATGAACTTGATTTTTGAAAGATAATGCCATTTGAGACTTGTTTGATTGTTAGTAATGATTATTTTGACATGTTATTTGAGTTGAATGCTTATGAACTTGGCGAAAATTTTCGTATATGCTTATTTGAAAAAGTGTAGATTTGATAAAAATGTGAAAATGAGCTTAAGTTTGATATAAATTGATAATGTCATTGTAATTATTTTGATTGATGATTTTGCTGACACTAATGCATATTTGGATGCACAAAATTTGTGTTTGATGTGTTTTGCAGAATGAAAGGGGTGAATCTTCATCCCAAGCCCGCAATGCTCCTGCCGAGAATTTGGAACAACAGGAGGTAGATAACTACTACAAGCAGGATGTACCTCATCCAGTCATGACCTTTTCCGATATGCATTTGGAAGAATTGCACCCGAACCTGAGATTTGACAGACTTTGGATTGATTATCCAAAATATCAACGGGGTTTGCATACTCTTCACTCTAAGGTTGTTGAGGTACCGAGGGTCATAGAATGGGGACCCTTAGAAGCTGTAGAATTGGCCGGGCCAATTAGGGAATTACTTGTACAGAGGTATGGTAATTCTTCTTTTAATGACTGGATATGTTTATTCACCATACGCAGACCTGTATATAAAGTATGGTGTGAAGAGTTGTTATGTAGTATAGAGTTGAATGATCGGGTAGCTAGTTTAACCGATCGTTCTTTTATTAGATTTTTGTTAGGCGGTTCGATGCGCCACATGTCTTTACTGGACATGGCTCAGGCTTTACGTATATATACGCCTGAGGAGTTAGCGTCTGCCGATTGTAGAGGATTGATACTAAACGGTAGAAAGATAGATGAGAATTTTGATACACACGGTGTGTGGAGTCAAATGACAAGCCATCACCGTTTCAAAGGGGGAAACTACTCTTATTTGGATATAGATAGAGCCGAATTAAGAGTAATACATAGGTTTTTAGCTAATTCGATTACATAAAGGGGTAAAAACAAAGAAAAAGTAAATGAACAGGATTTGTTTTACCATATGTGTATTCGAGACCCACAGAGCGCTGTAAGTATACCATATTGTGTGGGTTATTATTTATCAGCTATGGTTCGGGGGATGCGTCCACATAGCATAATAGGAGGTGGTATTTTTATTACTTTGATTGGTGAATATCTCGGTGTGGATATAAGTCGGGGGGGATTATTACTAGAAGAGCCGGAACCCCGCGACACTATAGGTTTAAATGTATACCATGGTGCGAAAGTTTTAAAGAGGCGAAATAACGCCGCAGTACGATACCATGGTAGACATCCACAGGTGGAGAGAAACCAGGAACAAGGTAATGTAGGAGGGGGGAATGAGATGCAAGAAATGCATAGGTTTATAGCTTCTCAGGAATACGAAAATGCTAGACAGAGAGCATTTGAAGATTGGCAAGTTCATCAGAACCAGATCATAGCACATTGCCAACATATAGGTAGAAACTATATTCCTACACCGAAACCCGTCTTTCCTCCTTGGTCGATAGAGATGCAGCCACCATATCCTACGTATGACCCTGCCGAAGCATTCTATAGCACTTATGGTTATGCCTGGAACCCCTATTGGTACCAATATCATCCTTAGTTTACTTATTATTTTTTTTTTATTTTGTAATTTGTAATTATTGATACATTTAATATTTTTGTTAATATTGTAATCATTTTTATAATTATCTAACTTTTATTCTTAGATTTTAATAATTTTTGAATGTGGGGTAATAAACCAAACTTCAAAAATATGTATATATGTTTGCAGTTTATCTTATGTACACAACAGGGTAAAACAACGCATTTTCAAAGACTGGCATTAAGTTCAGCAAAAGCAACTAATTTTGACGACAAGATGCAAAATATATGTGAAATAACAACAAGACGGAATGAACAAATGATGTGCACCATTTATCATTCAGCAAACAAACGCCAATATATTTGGAAACTTTGGTAAAATTTAATCATTTTCACACAAATCACCCTCAATAATTTAAATTGTTACTGATTTCTTGCAAATGAGGGCATTGCAAGATCTTAAGTGTGGGAAGGGGTTAAATTCTTTCGGATTTTAAAATTTTTTACTTTATACACTTGGTTACCATTAAAAATACTAGTAAAGCAGTAGTTGTATTAGAATCTAGTGCTCTCTGATAAAAAAGAACAGCCCTAGTCTTATATACTGACTACCCAATTCTAGTAAAATTTTTCAATTAAATGAATTCAAAATCATGTTTATACATATTTATGAACGATAAAACTAGGTTTTAACACCGAAATTATTGTTATCTCAGAAAGGACATAAATTGAGAAACAAACTAAAATGTTAAAATTCATTTAAAATGGAATAGAGGACGATAAAAAGGAGAATAAAAGCCAAGTGTGGGAAAATTTACCAAGTTATTTTAAAACATATGTCACATATATCTGTAACAAATAACTGAAAATACTTTTGCTTTGAACTAAACTAAACTGTTTTACCGGATGAAAGAAAAGAAGAGATGGATCTACACGATGAATCAATTCCATCATTAAAAGGAAGTAAAGTCTTCCGAAAAAGAAACGCGCTTCTTGATTTAGGTCATGAAGTTGTCGTCCAGACCAGCTGTAGGTTGACGAAAAATCTAGAAAAGTCATCACTAAAATCAGCAGGAAATCCACGGACCTCAGCATTAAACAGGGTCGCCATGTGGTCAGATTTATCCTAACCATGAGAAGGATTTATCTCGTACAATGGGGGGGCACCATGCAAATTAGCTGGATAAGACTAATGAATCAGATCCCCAGAAAGGATAATCTCCTTAAAGATTAAAAATCAGATTTTAAGACTGATATTACTCAATCCTAGAGATTGACCTTAAAGATTGAGAATTCAAACTCATGGAATTCAATGATATCTAAACTCGAGCTTAAACGAGAAAATATTTTGATCAAAATTACAAACCGATTTGTTTTCTGAAAACCCCATTTTCAATGCGTTCATTACCATTGAACGTAAAATCCTAGGAATTCACCTGGAATTCATTAGGTCACCTGAACTAAATCGGGTGTCAACCGTAAGAACGGTGGTTGCATAGCATGGTCAAAGACAGGACCTTGTGCCAGACCGAAAAAATTATAAGGGTGAGCTTTACTATTGCTCCTACCAAGGATAGTAATTGCGTCCGACACGTTATAGACCATAATCAAAAGCATGTCACGGGACATTGCCTTAACAGTTGCTTGTTCAACGCTTTCCTTTACAACCGGACGGTAGTTTGCCGAAAGGTAATATACGGAACAAGTAAACTGGACGTGTTGCTTTCCAAATACAAGGTTAGCAAGTGGGTGACACAAAACCGCAAGTTTTGAGCTAAAATTTTCAAATCTGAAACCCACCAAACCCACAAAAATATTTTGCAAACACCGGTAAAGGGTTATTCCGGAAAACTTATCTAGGGTAAAAAACTAGATTTAATTTTCAAAAGATCAAATATTTTCATAAAGATCCAATTTCCTTAATGGATCTAAATTTTTATAATCATGTGGGACTGTAAACCATATCGTTACTACCATTGTTTATACCGCCGTATAGAAATCACTAATGTACAAAGTGTGAAGAATAAAGAAGTGATTCTAGTATTTCAAGACAATATTGCTTGAGGACAAGCAACGCTCAAGTGTGGGAATATTTGATAATGCTAAAAACGAACATATATTTCATAGCATTATTCCTCAAGAAAGACAAGCTTTTAGTTGCAATTGTTCTATTTACAAGTGATATTCGTTTAAATAATAAAAGGTGAAGACAAAAGACAGATTCGACGAATTGAAGACGCAAACGACCAAAAAGCTCAAAAGAACAAAAGACAATCAAAAAGGTTCCAATTATTGATAAGAAACGTCTCGAAATTACAAAAGTACAAGATTCAAAACGCAAAGTACAAGATATTAAATTGTACGCGAGGACGTTCAAAAATCCGGAACCGGGACCAGAGTCAACTCTTAACGCTCGACGCAACGGACTAAAAATTACAAGTTAACTATGTATATAAATCTAATATAATATATAATTAATTATATTAATTATATATATATTATATATATATATTAAAAACCGTCGGCAGAGAAAACTCCAAGGACTGAGCTGTAATTTCTATCTCCGCGACTCACGGAGATTGAAGGGGTTTTTGCCGCGAGTCGCGGAGCCCCAAAATTCAACTCTGGCTATAAAGCAAACCGAATTCTGATCAAATTTCATATATTCTATTTCTATCTCTCTCTCAATATATACGTAGTATATATATATAATTTATATTTTAATTTTAATTTTAATTTTAAATCCTAATAATAAGGGTATGTTAGCGAATGTTGTAAGGGTGTAAGTCGAAATTCTGTCCGTGTAACGCTACGCTATTTTTAATCATTGTAAGTTATGTTCAACCTTTTTACATTAATGTCTCGTAGCTAAGTTATTATTATGCTTATTTAAAACGAAGTAATCATGATGTTGGGCTAATTACTAAAATTGGGTAATTGGGCTTTGTACCATAATTGGGGTTTGGACAAAAGAACGACACTTGTGGAAATTAGACTATGGGCTATTAATGGGCTTTATATTTGTTTAACTAAATGAAAGTTTGTTAATGTTAATATAAAGATTTACAATTGGGCGTCCCTATAAATTACCATATACACTCGATCGGACACGATGGACGGGGTATTTATATGTACGAATAATCGTACATTTAACCGGATACGGGAATGGATTAATAGCCACTAGAATAATTAAAACAGGGGTGAAATTACATTCAAGGGTAATTGGTGTAATTGTTAACAAAGTAGTAAAACCTTGGTTTACACGCAGTCGATAACCTGGTGTATTCATTAAACAAAGTATTAAAACCTTGTTACAATTCGAATCCCCAATTAGTTGGAATATTTAACTTCGGGTATAATAATAATTTGACAAGGACACTTGCAATTTATATTTATGACTGATGGACTGTTATGGACAAAAACCAGATGGACATATTAAATAATCCAGGACAAAGAAAAATTAACCCATGGGCATAAAACTAAAATCAACACGTCAAACATCATGATTACGGAAGTTTAAATAAGCATAATTCTTTTATTTCATATTTAATTTCCTTTATTTTATATTTAATTGCACTTCTAATTATCGCGTTTTTATTTATTGTTATTTAATCGCACTTTTAATTATCGTACTTTTTAATTATCGCAATTTTATTTTATCGCATTTTTATTATTCGCAATTTCATTATCGTTATTTACTTTACGCTTTAAATTAAGTCTTTTATTTATTTTATATTTTACATTAGGTTTTAACTGCGACTAAAGTTTTAAAATCGACAAACCGGTCATTAAACGGTAAAAACCCCCCTTTATAATAATAATATTACTTATATATATGTTTGTATTTTTATAAAAGTAAACTAATATAGCGTTGAGCTTTGTTTAAAGATTTCCCTGTGGAACGAACCGGACTTACTAAAAACTACACTACTGTACGATTAGGTACACTGCCTATAAGTGTTGTAGCAAGGTTTAAGTATATCCATTCTATAAATAAATAAATATCTTGTGTAAAATTGTATCGTATTTAATAGTTTTTCCTAGTAAAATATAAACTATTTTATATACACCCCGCTTCACACCAACTTCAAAACTATGTTAGAACATCATATGTATATTAACGATTACAATCTGTGTTCAAACCCTTCGAAATTCCTAAAGACACTTCAAATAATGAGCAATCGAGATGATGATCTAACCACATATTACCCACAGTTATGTACCTGAAAAGCTCTCGAAACCAAAGTCGTAATTCGACACGTATCCGTGTCAGACCCTTTGGCATTTATTAGCTAAAATGACTTTTCAATTCCTTTCCAAAGTAGCCAGTTTTATCACAGCTCCAGCAAGTCAACTTCGATTTTTCAGTCGAAACAGCCTTATTATAACCTTGATATATATGTTGCCCTTTCATCATCGTTATCGGAGAACCGTTTATATTCCACCACATTAGCAGTAAACTTATCAACAACCGTAATGATCTAGGATTTTATGAAAAATCATTATATTTATCAAAACCCCATCATTTACTCATCTGCATCTTGTAACGAGAATTGCCATACAAATCATCGAGAATTAGCAATCAGTATTTTGAAATCTCACAGCATGTCTACGCCAACAGTTATATGTGTATATATAACGTCTATCTTCTGGACTTACATACTTTGAATGTGAAGTTTCTGAAAAACACCCTAAACTGCGAACTAGTTCTCGAAATTTTGAAAAATGCTGATGAAGCAGCAAAAACTGTAAACGATCTTAACAGTAAAAAGTTTGATGATAAAGAATAGTGGGTTGGCAAAGCTCAGAAAAAGAGAAGATTTGGAACTGGAAAATAGATTGAGCAAAGTATGAAGGAGGCTGTGGACAAATCACAAAGATTAAACCTGTGTTCAAAGAATCCAAATGATTCAGTATCTGCTGAAGTCATTAACGAATACCCTACTCCTGACTGCAAACCTCTGCGGGCAATATCCTTCATCATCCTCTGATATTAGAAATTCTAAGATATCATCGTATCTTTCACTATAAATATCCTCCATATTTTTGAAGATATTTCCATAATTATTCTTATCCGAAATCATCTACCTCTTCGCACTATCTGTATTACATCATAAATGAAACTATTTTAGTTTCTAAATTCTGAAACTTTCTAGTTTAAAATAAGAATGTTTTTGAAGTAGTGTTGGGAACTGAAGCATGAGTTAGTATAATATAATGACACTTGATCAACGTGATTATATTACAGTAAGTCATGCTGAGTTTCTAAATGGACATGACGATTCACAGACCATACCGTCATCATGTGCCATGTTACACGACTCTGGTATTCTATTTAACCTCTAAAAATATCAAGGAAATATTTTTCTTGATGATTCGGTCTTTTCCAGGATATTCTGGTAATTTGACAAATCAAGATCGTGCCATTACAATTTTCTTCTTAGAACATTAACTACGTTTATTCCGAAATTCATATCTACGAATTCTGGACCATTACATACGGTGCTTAATCGCAAGAAGAGGAAATGAAAGAATGAAGCTCCGAAATAAAAATAGGTGTATAAATCGCAGCAAATAGAAGGGAGCATTAACTGTGGATGACAATGATTATAGGAAGACAGAAACAAGGGCTCTGAAAAAAAAAAGGAAAAATATAAAGCCCGACGACAATACATAAATTACAAACCGTGTATATCAATAAGTATTGCAACGTAAAGACACGGGAGAACTAAAAACACTATAAAACCAAGAGTATAGTAGAAGTGAATAGATTCCTCCGGTGGCAGATGAAAAAGAAGAACGATAGATATAAAAGTTAGGAGTATATCAAGGATCAGAACGGGACGGAGCATATTGACGAATACTTTAAAGTATGAGTTGAGGGAGAAAGAATAGAAGGTGTGAGTTGTAAGTAAACGAAGGAGGTGGATTTATAGTGAAATATCCGACAGAGAAATCGAGATGGATTATCGCATTAAATTGAAGAGGATCATAATTTCCTTAATCGTCGAAGAATCAAATCTCGTATAGATTACAAAGATTTTTGTTACTCCGGAGATCAACCGTGATGATGTCAAAAGATAAGAGAAATCACTATTTTCTCATTTCACTCTTTTACGATAGCTTCACTCATACGCTTCGAGTAATCGAATTATTTTATCCATATTTCTCAATCATAATAAAACCTTAAGTATCAACTCATATTCGTCATAATAACATCCTTATTGTTAGCCATGACGACCTCGATCAAATTTCGGGGATGGAATTTCTTTAAAGGGTAAGTACTGTGATAACCCGAAAATTTTCGACCAAATTTAAACTTTATCTTCATATGATTTAATATTTTCGACACGATAAGCAAAGGCTGTAATATTGAAATCTCAAAAACTTTGAACTATGTTCATGTATTCATTTACCTTTCGACTGCTCTCGACGATTCACGAACAATTATGTGTAACTAGATATGTAAGAATATATACATATGTGTGATTATTAAATTGAGAAATATTAATGAAATGTTAAACGGTTTGATTAATATGAAAATAAGTTACGAAATCTATTATATGACTTGAGAACGTTAACAAAGTATTAGATGAATAATACTTTACATGAACGTAATTATTTCATGATATTTATCAGCGGAATTAAAAGATAATATCAAATGATTGATTCATCAGATACATTGTATGATTACGAGTCTCTGTTGAAAGGTCCACTTTGATTTAGGAAACCTTTCCTTTTTAACGGTATTCAGAATGATTGGTAAATTGATTTACAAGTAAGAACAAAAGTGTCAATTAACGGTAAGTGGACAAAAGTTAGTAGAGATTCCTGCTTAATTTTCAATGCATGCTTTACAATAACTTTTTCGTGACTCTTGATAAGTTAATTATTTAACTTTCATAAAATTAATAGTAAGAACATGAAATGTAAATGGATGTCGACAAAATAAGCAAATGGATATGTTGATTTAAAACGATTTCATACGTTTAATTGTCCATTGGACTTAACCATACGATTCACGAATAAACTGTAAGTAAAAACTGGAAACCATTATGAATTATATATTATATGATTTTACTTTATGAAATGAAAATGTTTTATGATATAACAATTTCTATTATTTAAACCTTTGAATAAAATGATTTTGAATATAAGTAGTTTTGGAAAACTAAACTTTATAGTATTATTTGATTTAGTTTCAAACGTACGAAAACATTTTTTTCGATATATTAGAATTTGTTTATAAAATGTTTTTATAGATTTTCAATGATATGAAAATAAAAATAAAGATAAAATAAAGATTTCTAATGAGCACCAAAAGACTATAACATTTCATCTCAAGATTGCAAGTTAAAATGATGGAAATCACTAAACCTGCGCATTTGCACGAGAAAAATCATAACTAAATCATACTGACTCGAAAAAAGGTGATTTTGGTGTCCAAACGACCGTAACTCAAAAATATACAACTTTCGTGAAGACACCATACGCGGATCGCGTACCCATTTACGCGAAATGCATAATGTTTCAAAACATTACGCAGAATTTGTAAACTTTACGCGAAACGCGTAATGTTTACATAATTGAGGCGGCTTTACTGTTTTTCACTGTTTTTCACTATTTTAACACGTTTATTTATATATATTATATTATTATATTTATATTATTATATTATTATATTTATTCTATATAAATCGATCGTCGACTCATTCATCATTCCATCTATCTATCTGATCACATATATACTCCGTAATATTTTTATTATTATTCAAATTATTATTATTATTAAGATTAATATTCTTATTATTAATCTTATTAGAAGTATTATTATTATTAGAATTATACATAAAATATTACGACGGTGTCATGAGCGAATTATTTCAAAACGGGTTTTATGAGCGGGATAGAACTAAGAAAATTATAGATTATAGCTATGGAGGTTATGGGTAATGTTCGGGGGTATGCTCATGAGATCAAACTAGTGTTTATCATCTCCGTTGCATCTACGTACTTTCCTGCAATATTGAATCTCAATAATGATACGTGAGCACTCATAACTTAACTTTTATATATTATTAGTGTATCCCTGACTAGTGCTCGAGTATATAGGATTATGCATGCTTGTACGTTTGATATTGTCGTTAGATAGTTTATGATGAATCCTGAATTTAATACATATGCTACTAGAATAAGGTATATGATATGCATGTTGTTGGAAAGCTAGCGAAAAATTAAGAACTTTTCATTTAGATATCGAATGGTTTCGATGAACGGATTAGAAGTTATAGTCAACTGAATTTTAGTATTATTGTTAAAATGATTATTATTACTATCGTCGTAATTATTTTTAATAGAAATATCATTGTTATTATAAAATATCATTACTACTAATATGTTAATATTATCATTTTATCATCATAACATTTTTAGTAAATATAAATATTGTTATTTTTATAGAATAATAATAATTATTATTATTACAAAATAATACAACTTTTACTTATTATTATTATGATCAATGTTATTTTATCAAATAAATAGGGGATACAAAGATATTTTTCACCACGCGTAATATAATTACATTAATAATACTTACCACTATAGTTTTACGATATTAAATGAACTTTATAAATTTTACTACTTAAGATATATAAAAGTATATTTTATCATATATAAACGTTAATATAAATTTTTATTAATAAATGACTTTTATTATTATAAAATCTAATAAATATATTCAAATATATAAAACGACTATAGTTAAGTTATATAATAAACACGTATAAATTTTGGAAGTCATTTTGGGTCAAGTTGACTTTTGCATATTAGTCTCGAGCATTAGGATTGTGGTACACTATGACTTGACCAAAAATTGTTAGACAAATATTGACCAACATATAAATATATATAATTAATATAGGTTCGTAAACCCGAGGCCAACCTTGCACTTGTTCAATGACGTTATATGTATTTTTACTACGAAATATAGTATCATGAGTTTCATTACTCCCTTTTTAAATGCTTTTGCAATATATATTTTAGGGACTGAGAATACATGCGCTGCTTTTATAAATGTTTGACGAAATAGACACAAGTACTCGAAAATTACATTCTATGGTTGGATTATCGAAATAGAATATCACCCTTTTAGATTGATAACCTAAGAATTAGGGAACAGACACCCTAATTGACGCGAATCCTAAAGGTAGATCTACATGCACTAACTCCCCCATGCTAGATAATGGTATGCTTTAGTACTTCGAGTATATATTATACAGATGGATTTCTGTTTGGGGATATTCTATATGCATTATGTTAATGTCGGTTACCAGGTGTTCAATCCATATGAATGATTTTTAAACACTTGCGAGTGTATGTTTATTGAATAAAGGAAATCTTGTGGTCTATTAAAATTATGGACATGATTGATTACGATAAACTAATGAACTCACCAACCTTTTGGTTGACACTTTAAAGCATGTTTATTCTCAGGTATTAAGGAAATCCTCCGCTGTGCATTTGCTCATTTTAAAGATATTACTTGGAATCATTCATGGCATATTTCAAAAGACGTTACATTCAAGTCGTTAAGTTCAATAGAGATTATTATTAAGTAAATGACAAATTAGGTCATTTATAAGTTGGATATTATGAAATGGTATACATACATGTCAACTTTCGATGTAATGAAAGGTTGTCTTTTAAAAATGAATGCAATGTTTGTAAAATGTATCATATAGAGGTCAAATACCTCGCGATGTAATCATATGTTATTGTATTCGTCCTTATGGATTTGGACGGGTGGCTTCATGTGGTATCAGAGTGGTGGTCTTAGCGAACCAGGTCTGCATTAGTGTGTCTAACTGATAGTCGTTAGGATACAATAGTGAGTCTGGACTTTGATGCGTGATTTACAAGCTAGACTTGTTTTACCAGCAGTATCAACAGTACCGTTAGCATCACCAGCACAGTCAGTGCCGTCAGCATTGTCAGAATCAGCAGCACCTATAACATCCCAAACTCTGCCAGTTCAAGAATCACCGTGGACATCATCACTAATCAACAACACGTATATTGTACCAACGAGTTATGAAGTATTAACCCATTCCTCTGAAGAATTTATATGTATATCTTATATATACAAATTTTGAAACCATAATAAATCTTTTCGTACTAAGCTATTATGTATGAATTAAAAAAGGGTAGATACTACTCGGTTAAATTCATATTACTAATATGCTATAATCCTTCGATTAACGACTTAACCATCATTAATTACCAAATCTGTTTCAATTCAATGAATTTTAGTTCATAATAAACCAAGTGTATTATTTAAATACATGTTTGAGTTTACACCTTTATTTTCGATGTACTCGAAACTTTCTAGAAAACATCATTCGTACCTTGCGAAGTTAGCAAGAGTTCTATGAGCATCAACATGATTCACTAAGGAAATATCTATAAGAATAAATAATGAAGTATTGATCACATTAGTGAAATTATCTGTGAAGATTATGTAACCTTTAATGTTAGAGATTACTCACTTCTAATTCCAGCCTAAGATTAAATGAGCTTAATTGGGTATTAACTCATCAAATCTGTATTACATCTGCAGAAAATATACACATATATATTTTCATAAAGACTGTAATAAAATTCTTTCGTACAAAATATTAATTGTGATTTTTTTAACGGGTAGGTAATACCCGAGAGATATATAAATTTGCAATTAATATGTTATATTCTTCGAATCTGATTCAGCAGTCATCAACTATACTCACTATTTTCATAACAGTATACATTCTTTCATAGAAATCAAAATAACCATACTCAATCAAAATCTAATTACATATTATGATTTTGAAATCTCAGAATTCAACTTGAGATATAACCAAAATCATCACTCTTAAATCCTTACATTTTTCGAAGCTATACTTTGACTTCAAAACTGTGTTAGAACATCATATGTATATTAACAATTACAATCTATGTTCAAACCCTTCGAAATTCCTGAAGACACTTCAAATAATGAGCAATCGAGATGATGATCCAACCACATATTACCCACAGTTATGTACCTGAAAAGCTCTCGAAACTAAAGTCGTAATTCAACACGTATCCGTGTCAGACCCTTTGGCATTTATTAGCTAAAATGAATTTTCAATTCCTTTCTAAAGTAGCCAGTTTTATCACAGCTCCAGCAAGTCAACTTCGATTTTTCAGTCGAAACAGCCTTATTATAACCTTGATATATATGTTGCCCTTTCATCATCGTTACCGGAGAACCGTTTATATTCCACCACATTAGCAGTAAACTTATCAACAACTGTAATGATCTAGGATTTTCTGAAAAATCATTATATTTATCAAAACCCCATCATTTACTCATCTGCATCTTGTAACGAGAATTGCCATACGAATCATCGGGAATTAGCAATCAGTATTTTGAAATCTCACAGCATGTCTACGCCAACAGTTATATGTGTATATATAACGTCTATCTTCTGGACTTACATACTTTGAATGTGAAGTTTCTGAAAAACACCCTAAACTGCGAACTAGTTCTCGGAATTTAGAAAAATGCCGATGAAGCAGCAAAAACTATAAACGATCTTAACAGTAAAAAGTTTGATGATAAAGAATAGTGGGTTGGCAAAGCTCAGAAAAAGAGAAGATTTGGAACTGGAAAATAGATTGAGCAAAGTATGAAGGAGGCTGTGGACAAATCACAAAGATTAAACCTGTGTTCAAAGAATCCAAATGATTCAGTATCTGCTGAAGTCATTAACGAATACCCTACTCCTGACTGCAAACCTCTGCGGGCAATATCCTTCATCATCCTCTGATATTAGAAATTCTAAGATATCATCGTATCTTTCACTATAAATATCCTCCATATTTCTGAAGATATTTCCATAATTATTCTTATCCGAAATCATCTACCTCTTCGCGCTATCTGTATTACATCATAAATGAAACTATTTTAGTTTCTAAATTCTGAAACTTTCTAGTTTAAAATAAGAATGTTTTTGAAGTAGTGTTGGGAACTGAAGCATGAGTTAGTATAATATAATGACACTTGATCAACATGATTATATTACAGTAAGTCATGCTGAGTTTCTAAATGGACATGACGATTCACAGACTATACCGTAATCATGTGCCATGTTACACGACTCTGGTATTTTATTTAACCTCTAAAAATATCAAGGAAATATTTTTCTCGATGATTCGGTCTTTTCCAGGATATTCTGGTAATTTGACAAATCAAGATCGTGCCATTACAATTTCCTTCTTAGAACATTAACTACGTTTATTCCGAAATTCATATCTACGAATTCTAGACCATTACATACGGTGCTTAATCACAAGAAGAGGAAACAAAAGAATGAAGCTCCAAAATAAAAATAGGAGTATAAATCGCATCAAATAGAAGGGAGCATTAACTGTGAATGACAATGATTATAGGAAGACAGAAACAGGGGCTCTGAAAAAAATAAGGAAAGATATAAAGCCCGACGACAACACATAAATTACAAACCGTGTATATCAATAAGTATTGCAACGTAAAGACACGAGAGAACTAAAAACACTATAAAACCAAGAGTATAGTAGAAGTGAATAGATTTCTCCGGTGGCAGATGAAAAAGAAGAACGATAGATATAAAAGTTAGGAGTATATCAAGGATCAGAACGGGATGGAGCATATTGATGAATACTTTAAAGTATGAGTTGAGGGAGAAAGAATAGAAGTTATTTATCTTTATGTTTTCATAAACTAAAAATACCAAAAATATTGTCTTTTTAATCTCATTCATCACTTGATTCACCTATCGTAAAAGGGCAAACCAAAATATATCTTGTACTTGTAATTTTCTTAGATAATCACAATTTAGTCTATAATCCTAATTTGATTTAGATATTGCCCTTTTACGATAGGCGAATCAAGTGATGAATGAGATTAAAAAGACAATATTTTTGGTATTTTTAGTTTATGAAAACAGAAAGATAGTTTTGAATTCAAATTAAAGAAATATGCTCATCTAGACTTTTTACCCTTAATGTTGAATGTTATTTAGGATTAAGATCGGATTGATTGGTTATGCACGAGAACTAATTAATTGGTTCACCAAGAGTAGTCTTGCGCAAACACTCAAACGGGATTACATGATGCAAGTGATGTTCTTATCATCTAAGACCTCCTATTTGTAATCAACTAATTCAACTAGTTTGAAGACTTAAAGAATGATCAAGTCAATGGTGTGTTGTACATGATCCACTCCTATATCAACTAAAGGTTTAACTTAGTTCATTCCCTTGGGCCGGTTAAATGCTCAATTCACCCAACCCAAATAATTAACTAAGTGTTATAATAAGATCCCTATAAATGTCACTAGATAAGGCAAATCACTAACACATGTTAATTGATGTAACTAGGTAGTTGAAAGTGTGTATAATAGATTCTAAGGAATTGGTCATTCTCCTAGACAATTACACATACTAATTAAGCTATTCCAAAGTATCTACAAGAGTCATTCTTACATTCTTATGTAAATTAACCATTTGAACTCAACTTATCCCTTTTGGTAAAGGACGGATAAACACATGTCACTAGGTGTAAATCAATACATTAACTTAACAAGATAATGTTTCTTAATCAAATGAACATATCAACTAGTTGAATCGAAAGGATTAAACTTAACAAGAGTGGTTCTTGTATTCAAACATCAAACTATCGTGCATAATTACAATCAATCAATAGTAAACATTCAACATCTCGGTTATTTATCTAGATGAACATAAAATGGACTAGCCAACAATCATGCTTGAAAACTTAAACATAACAGTAACAAAGATAGAATTCATTGTAAATACAAGATTAACCTTTTAGGAGTAATCTTAGATGAAGCTCTTGAATGATCTTGGATTCTTCAATGATTTGAGTGCTTAGATGCACTTTGATAAGCCTAGGAACTGCTTTGAATCGTATGTTTTCGTCTCTGAGCAGAAAGAAAACTGGTACCCCTCAAATGAAACTGGAAATGGAATTAAATAAGCTGAAAAGTTGGTGAAAAAGCACTGTGCGCGACGCACACAGTAAGGGTGCGCTGAGCGCACTCTCACCTACTTCGCTTTTTACTTTACAGCTCGACTACGCACGTTCTAAAAGGACCCGTCCTAATCCATCTGGATGAAGTCACCAAAAACTGGTTCCATTACGATGATCGACTCCAAATACTGTCTTTAAAATGAGCAAATGCACAGCGGAATGTTTCTTTCATACCTGAGAATAAACATGCTTTAAAGTGTCAACCAAAAGGTTGGTGAGTTCATAAGTTTATAATAAAACAATAAAATTTATCAATTTGATAGACCGCAGGATTTAAATACTGCATGGTACAAATGGGCTCGAATCCTATACCCACCTGTAATGTACATGCGATATCTTTTAAATACAGTACACCTTTCTCGTGTATGAAATCAACTTTTCATTAATCTTAGCAACCGTACACATATCTCGTGTACAAAATATAATACACATAACCTGTGTATAAAAATCATTCTCTCGATACATAACATTTATATCAATTGGTGGCAATTATCATGTCCACATAATTCAATGGTAGCAATTATCATGTCCACATAATTCAATGGTGGCAATTATCATGTCCACATAATTCAATTGTGGCAATTATCATGTCCACATAATTCAATAATAATCCGCAGAACTTCTGTCTGCATAATAATTCATTCGAGAAAGGTTTTGCTTGTATCTATCTCGTCAAACATTTATAAAATGCATTTCATGTATTCGCAGTTCAAAATATATTTCAAAAGCA
Organism: Rutidosis leptorrhynchoides; assembly: GCF_046630445.1. Taxonomy (NCBI): domain Eukaryota; kingdom Viridiplantae; phylum Streptophyta; class Magnoliopsida; order Asterales; family Asteraceae; genus Rutidosis; species Rutidosis leptorrhynchoides. The sequence goes on along the minus strand of NC_092333.1, from coordinate 607,381,483 downwards.
TTTAATAAAGCAGTTGTAAAAACAGCGCATGTATTCTCAGTCCTAAAAATATAAAGAGTAAAAGGGAGCAAATGAACTCACCGTACTGTATTTCGTAGTAAAAATACATATAACATCAATGAACAAGTGTAAGGTTGGCCTCGGATTCACGAACCTATATCAAGTATATCTATTAAAACATATACTCGTAATTGAACTATTATAACCTTATATATTCTGTAATTGATTTGTATATATATATATATATATATATATATATATATATATATATATATATATATATATATATATTTGAAAAATGATTATTATCTATATAGTTATATATATAAATATATATATTAAAAATACTTAATTTGTTATCTATGTATATTTATATAAAGATTGTTAATTTAATTAATTTATACTTATATGTAATATACTTATGAGTATATTTTTATATAGATAATGATATTTAATATAAATAAAAGTTGTATTTAATTATATTGATAATACTAGTAATGATAATTTTAGTAATAACAATAATAACATTATCATTGTAATTATAATTACAATAATAATCATAAATGGTAACTATTACTTTTATTAAAAAATAATAATAATAATAATAAAATTGATAATAATAATAATAATAATAATAATAATAATAATAATAATAATAATAATAATAATAATAATAATAATGAAATGATAATATTCATAATAAGATTTATAATCATAGTAATAATATTATTAACTAATAATAATAATCATAGCAATATTAATAATAATAATAATCATAATAATTAATATTAATAATGATAATATAACTAAGAGTAATGGTGTATACCCTTTCAACACTTTGTCTAAAAAGAATTGTCCCAATGAGACTCGAACCCATGATCTCTTCGAACACCCGCACCAACACTTTAACCATTCTTCCATTTCGCATTTTCTAATTTATATTACTAACTTAATATGTTTAACCCTTATGGAACGATTTTTATCATCTTGATCATATCCCTAATCACAATCATCTATCATTTACCATCATCATTATCGTCATTTGATAACAGATAAAATCAATCGAGTATCATAACAGCAACTAATTAAGTTCGTTTGATTAAGACAACGAGAAGCATAGAAAGCAATAGCAATCGATTTTCATCTCCATTATTATCATCTTCCACACATAAAATCATAACTTATTCATCATAACCTTAATCTTGATTCATCATCATTCTTAATTCTTCTAACCTCATCGTAAAAGAAACAGAATACAAGTATCATCAGGATTTAACAAGAGTAGCAGATACCGTAAGATAATAACAAAAAATAAAACGTAAAGCAGCAGCACGTCTGAATAAATTCTCGGCCCATATAATTCAAACTTGCCCAAGTTACACCATAAGTCCATTTAGCGATGGATGACCCATTAGCAGATTTAATAAGTAGAGAAGACAAAGTGGTTGTTGGTTCTTCTCAAGGAACTCGACAGAAAGGAAAAGAAAGAGTGGGGTCTTCGGCTAAAGGCAACAAACAAGCATCATGATCGAATGTTCACTTGGTAGGCCTCACAATTTATTCTATCTTATTCTAGTGTGCTGTAAAGTAGCACTTATCAAAAAGGAAGACTTTCGGTGCTTGACTCCTTTTATTACCGATCAAAAAGAAAACAGGAAACCCAATATCATCATAAGTTATATCTAACTTAACACTATCATTATCCAAATATTAATCTCATGCATAACCTCATCGAATACGAACACAAAACTGAAACAACCTGATTTCATTTTATTGATGCTGTCTTGATATCATAAAGAAATTTACAATAATAGCCGGTTGGTTGACTGTGGTGGATATCGGGTTAAACGGCAACCGTAAAAGAAAAAGAAGAAGAAAAGTGGTGTATTGTGGGTGAAGGTGATGGTCGCGTATAATAAGTAGCAGCCGGGTAACAGGTGCAGCAAGTATTTGGGTTTGGTGGTAGTGTACCGTTACAAAATGATAGAGATGGTGAGGTGATGGCATCGTGGAGGTGGTGAAGATTTGAGTATGTATAAGTCTATATTCGTGTACTATGAGTTGTTGGGTTTAATTTATCAAACAATTCAAGGGGTTTGTGGTTTCTGTTTAAATTACTCAATCAAAAACAGATGAAGAAATGGTAATTGATAAAGAGAATGTCAAGTTAATTGAATGTGTCCCTACTCTTGAATAAAGCTTTTGATTTGTAGTGATTTGATCAACAAGTTTTGTTTATTCAGTACATAAATATATAAAAGAAATAAAAAGGTAGCTTCTCTTCAATCGATTCGTACAATAAGAATGTGATATCTAACAGATTTTGATATCTTGTGAATTGTTTTGGAATCAAATTGTACTGGAAAAGGATTAGGACGTCTAACAAAGTGGGGACGGGAGGATTCCTTTAGTACGTAAAATAAATAAAAAAAATTAACAGCTGATATTCCTTCAACTGATCTTGTTTGCTACTGGAACAAAAAGGAATCGAATTGTACAGGATTGGGAGCAAAAATCAAATAATACTATAGCTTGATCACTATTGCAAACAGATTACATATTCTTTAATTTCCTGCATGTATAATTTCGTATATATATTTATTTATATATATATATATATATATATCTGGTTATATATATGATTCTGATTATATTTTTTATTACATAAATCTGATTACATCTGTAACTGTATTTATATATGTAGTTATATATATTTTAAATTTGATTATCAATATATTAATGATAATAATATATTATTCATAATAATAAGAATGCTAATATTAATAATAATAAAAATAATAAATGATAAAAATAAAATAATAATGATATCATTACTAAATATGATAGTTTATATATTTCAACTAGGAATGCAATTAATAGTTTTTAATAACACTGATATAATAATAATAATACTAATCATAATAATACCAATGATCATAATCATTTTTGTAACAATAATACTATAACCCTAAAACTTATAGTTATAGATTATATATATATATATATATATATATATATATATATATATATATATATATATATATATATATATATATATATATATATATATATATATATTTTAAAATAGTATTAATACTAAAATTTCCAAAATAGTTTGTACATAACAGATTTCATATTTGTATCATATTTTTCATATTTAGTTTAAGCAATTAAATCATATATTATTATGTCAAATTATTTTATATACATATAATTATATTTATTTTTATATTTATCTGTATACACATTTATTTACAATTAATGTTTCGTGAATCGTCGAGCATAGTCAAAAGGTAAAATATATACTTGAACACAGTTCAAAGTTTTTGAGACTTCTACATTACAGACTTTGCTTATCGTGTCGAAAACAATTAAAGATCAAGTTTAAATTTGGTCGGAAATTCCCGGGTCGTCACAGTACCTACCCGTTAAAGTAATTTCGTCCCGAAATTTGAGTGAGGTGGTCATGGCTAACAATAAAAAAGTTTTCATGACACATACGAGCTGATAATTGGAGTTTTATCATCAGTGAGTAATATGGATAAGACAATTCTTTTACTCGAAGCGTATGGTTGAAGCTATTATAACAGGGTGAAATGAGGAATAGGAATTCGTCTTAACCGGTGACGTAGTTACGGTTGGTTTTAGAAAATAAGGTGTGTCTTAACTTTTGACGTTGTCTTGTTTGAATTCCGTAATTCAAGGGATTTAAAGAAAATCTTCGAAATCTAAAAGATTTGATTCTTCAGCGATAAAGGAAATTAAGATCTCTATAATTAGATACGGTGATCTGTCTTGATTACTCTATATGATATTTCCATTATAATTTAAACTCCTCCTTCCCATTATTCTCACCATGCATGTACTTTCTTTCTTAGTTCATTCATCTAAAAGATTGTGAAAATGCTTAATCCAATTCTAATCCTTAATATCTTCTTGATTATCGTATCAATCACTCTTCTTTTTCAACTACCACCAGAGGAATCTATTCTTTTCTACTATTACCTTGGGATGATACTATTCTTAACTATACCGTGTCTTTATATTGCTATTCATATTAATGTCCAAGGTTTTTAAACTCCGTGTTGTTAATGAGCTTTATATTTTCTCTTATATTTTGGAGCTCTTTGCCTTTTTATTCTCTTCTCGACATCTAGTTAAGCGAGTAATGGTTCAGAATTCGTAAGTATGGGGTTTTGAATGAACTTCATGTTCTAAACAAGAAAGAACGTAATATCACGATTTGATTTGTCAAATTACCAGAATAACTGAAAATAAAACTATCAAGAATATATTTTTCTTGATACGTTCAGAAGTTAATCAGAATGAAGGAGTTATGTAACATGGCACATGATGACTGTATGGTCTGTGAATCATCATGTTCCATTTAGAAACTCAGCATGACTTACTGTAATATAATCACGTTGATCAAGTGTCATTATATTATACTAACTCATGCATCAGTTCCCAACATTACTTCAATAACATTCATATTTTAAACTCGAAAGTTTACAGAATATAGAAACTAACAGTTTCTATATGATGTAACACTGATAGCACGAAGAGATTAATGATTTCAGATAAGAATAGTTATGAAAATATCTTCCGAAATATAGAGGATATTTATAATGAAAGATACGATAATATCTCGGAATATCTAAGATCAGAGGATGACAGAAACTATTGTCCGCAAGGGTTTAGGGTAAGGAGCAAGATATTCACTAAAGACTTTAGCCGACATTGAATCATTTGGATTCTTTGAAGTCAAACTTATTCTTTATGATTTGTCCACGACTTTCTTCATAGTTTCGCATAATCTGCCTTTCGGTACTAAATTTTCTATTGAATGTTTCTAATATAATGATACACAGGAAGTACGAAGAGGTATATAATTTCGGACGAGAATATTTATGAAAATATCCTCAGGAATATCGAAGATATTGATGATGATATTTTGGAATTTCTAAGTTCGATGGTTGATGAGGTAGACTTTTCGCAAGATTTTAACATGAGTACGAAGCAAGATATTCGTTGAAGGTTTCATCGGATCCAGAATTACCTGGATTCTTTGAATATATGGTATGGTCCTTGTATTTGTCCTTGGTCTCCTTCGTGATTAGCTCAATCCGTTTTCCAGTTCCAACTTTTCTGAACTTTTCCAACATACTATTATTTATCATCAAACTTTCGATAATTAAGGTCGTTTACGGTTGTCTATGGTTTCTGCTGCTTCATTCAGCTTTTTCAACATTCAGAGTATTGATTTGTGACTGAATGCATTTCAGAATTTCAAAATGAGAGATCATAATTCTAAGAGATAAATGTCATACATATAACTGTTGAGGTAGATATGCTGTGAGTTTTCAAAGTACTGATTGCTGATTCCTGGTAATTGTTATGGCAGTTCTCGTTACAAGATGCGGATGAGTACATGACGAGACTTCAATAGATAAATATAGGGATTTGTCGGAGGGATTTAAACTAAGGAGCGACAAGGTTGCTGGTACATTTGCTGGTAATGTGGTGGAATATAAAAGAATTCTCCGGTATCAAAAGGGTAATTGTATATATCAGGATTATAGTAAGGCTACTTCGAATGAAAAGTTGAAGTTGACTTGCTGGAGCTGTGACAAAATTTGCTACTTTGAAAATGAATAGCAAAGTTATTTTCGGTAATAACAACACCAAAAGCGCTAGCACAGATACGTTTTAAGCGTTTACTCAGGTTCCGAGTGTTTTCAGGTGCATAACTATATGCATCAATCTTTTTCTCCCGTAGATGAAGTGCGGTTGATTCATCCTCTTGATTGAGGTGTTTTCAAGAATCATGAATGTTTTGAACGCATATTGTAATCATCAAGATACAAATGAGGTTTAAAATGAGATCAAGTGGCAAACTTGAAGAATTGTTTAGTTTCATATGTTATAATCAATATTTTAATTCATTTTTAATTGTCCAATCTTGATAGTCCACATTCGATAGTCCACAGTTAACAGTCCAATAATTCATATATAGTTTAATTTATAATATTCAAATTAATTAATATGTATCGTGACCCGTGTACATGTCTCAGACTCGATCACAACTCAAACTATATATATTATTGTAGAATAAACCTCAACCATGTATAGAGAACTCAATCATTACTGCATATAGAGTGTCTATGGTTACTCCAAATAATATATATAGATGCGTCGATATGATATGTCAAAACCTTGTATACGTGTCCTGATATTTAAAGTGCGTAAAATAAATACAGAAATTAAATGACGATAAATAAAATGCGTAAAGTAAATAACAGAAATTAAATGTCGATAAATAAAAGTGCGATAAAATAAATTGCGATAATTAAAACGTAATCAATTAGCTAGGAACAGTTAGCTGGAACAGTTAGCGTGGATTCTTAACAAAATTTTTCGTAGTTAATTAGTCTGTTTCTAACAAATTTTATTTTGTCATATGTTTTCTTCATTATGCCACTTGTTGGATTCTGATAGGTAAAAATCCGAATATGAAATTGAATAAAAATGGTTATTCTGCGGTGAACGGATATGTATATCGGTGGTTGTAAGTAAGATAGTAAATGAATGTTGAATCAGATTCGAAGAATATACAGTATAACTTATTAATGTGAAATCTAAATATTCCTCGGGTATTACCTACCCGTTAAAATATTTTCACCATTAACAGTTTGTACGAAAGAATTTTTAATTACAATCTTTATGAAAATATGTATACATATATATTTTCTTTAGATGTAATTATGGATTTAATGAGTCAATATGATATTAAACTTATTTAATTTTCGGTTTGAGCTAAGACAAATAATCTCTAATACTTTTAGAAACCACATATTCTTCGCAGAATATTTCTTCAAAGAAGTTATGAATTAATTCTTCATCGTTCATTGTGGTTGGTATTCCTTGGTATCCATGGTGCGTATGACGTTGGTGTTCGCGTGACAGATTGTGAAGTTGAGGTTTGCGATGCGGTTGTTTTTGGTGGTGGTAATGGTATCGTTGGCGTTGGTGGTGGTACTGGTTATGCTGCTGGTGCTGCTGCTGGTGTTTGTAACCTTCGCACCATATTCTCTAAAGTCACTACCCGAGCGTGAAGCTCGTTGACTTCTTCTATTACACCGGGGTGATTTTCAGTTCGGACTAGCGGATAAATATAATCTAGAATTTGGTGTAGTATATAATCGTGGTGAGATACTCTGGAAATGAGAGAAAATATGGTGTTTCGAACAGGTTCACCGGTAAGTGCTTCAGGTTCTTCGCCAATAGGGCAATGTGGCGGATGGAAAGGATCACCTTCTTCTTGTCTCCAATGATTGAGGAGGATACGAACCCATCCCCAATTTATCCAAAATAGATGATGACTGATTGGTTGATCCATTCCGGTCACACTGCTTTCGGAGCTTGAGTGGGATTCCATTTCGGAATCCGAGTGACTTGAACTAATGACGAATTCCATTTCGTACGATTGAATAAAGGATTTTTAGATATGAAATGATTTTCTAGCTAACGGATGGTATTCTAATTATATAGAATATCCATATATATAGAACAAAAGGTTTCGTAGATTACTGAGGAATTTACGGGATACGTCAGGTAAGGTTTACAGTAACAGATACGCTAAGATATGAATTTTGTCTATACACTATTCATACAATCAATGCAGCAAGATGTGTCTAGACTAAGAATGATAAGCAAATAATTTTTGACACGAAATGATAAGCAAAAATTTTTGACATGCAGACCAGGTCGAAGTCCAGACTCACTAATGCATCCTAACGACTATCAGTTAGACACACTAATGCAAGACCTGGTTCGCTAAGACCATCGCTCTGATACCAACTGAAAGGACCCGTCCTAATCCATCTGGACGAAGTCACCAACAACTGGTTCCATTACGATGATCGACTCCAAATACTGTCTTTAAAATGAGCAAATGCACAGCGGAATGTTTCTTTCATACCTGAGAATAAACATGCTTTAAAGTGTCAACCAAAAGGTTGGTGAGTTCATAAGTTTATAATAAAACAATAAAATTTATCAATTTAATAGACCACAGGATTTAAATACTGCATGGTACAAATGGGCCCGAATCCTATACCCACCTGTAATGTACATGCGATATCTTTTAAATACAGTACACCTTTCTCGTGTACGAAATCAACTTTTCATAAATCTTAGTAACCGTACACATATCTCGTGTACAAAATATAATACACATAACCTGTGTATAAAAATCATTCTCTCGATACATAACATTTATATCAATTGGTGGCAATTATCATGTCCACATAATTCAATGGTGGCAATTATCATGTCCACATAATTCAATGGTGGCAATTATCATGTCCACATAATTCAATTGTGGCAATTATCATGTCCACATAATTCAATAATAATCCGCAGAACTTCTGTTTGCATAATAATTCATTCGAGGAAGGTTTTGCTTGTATCTATCTCGTCAAACATTTATAAAATGCATTTCATGTATTCGCAGTTCAAAATATATTTCAAAAGCATTTAATAAAGCAGTTTTAAAAACAGCGCATGTATTCTCAGTCCCAAAAATATAAAGAGTAAAAGGGAGCAAATGAACTCACCGTACTGTATTTCGTAGTAAAAATACATCTAACATCAATGAACAAGTGTAAGGTTGGCCTCGGATTCACGAACCTATATCAAGTATATCTATTAAAACATATACTCGTAATCGAACTATTATAACCTTATATATTCTGTAATTGATTTGTATATATATATATATATATATATATATATATATATATATATATATATATATATATATTTGAAAAATGATTATTATCTATATAGTTATATATATAAATATATATATTAAAAATACTTAATTTGTTATCTATGTATATTTATATAAAGATTGTTAATTTAATTAATTTATACTTATATGTAATATACTTATGAGTATATTTTTATATAGATAATGATATTTAATATAAATAAAAGTTGTATTTAATTATATTGATAATACTAGTAATGATAATTTTAGTAATAACAATAATAACATTATCATTGTAATTATAATTACAATAATAATCATAAATGGTAACTATTACTTTTATTAAAAAATAATAATAATAATAATAAAATTGATAATAATAATAATAATAATAATGAAATGATAATATTCATAATAAGATTTATAATCATAGTAATAATATTATTAACTAATAATAATAATCATAGCAATATTAATAATAATAATCATAATAATTAATAATAATAATGATAATAGAACTAAGAGTAATGGTGTATACCCTTTGAACACTTTGTCTAAAAAGAATTGTCCCAATGAGACTCGAACCTATGATCTCTTCGAACACCCGCACCAACACTTTAACCATTCTTCCATTTCGCATTTTCTAATTTATATTACTAACTTAATATGTTTAACCCTTATGGAACGATTTTTATCATCTTGATCATATCCCTAATCACAATCATCTATCATTTACCATCATCATTATCGTCATTTGCTAACAGATAAAATCAATCGAGTATCATAACAGGAACTAATTGAGTTCGTTTGATTAAGACAACGAGAAGCATAGAAAGTAATAGCAATCGATTTTCATCTCCATTATTATCATCTTCCACACATAAAATCATAACTTATTCATCATAACCTTAATCTTGATTCATCATCATTCTTAATTCTTCTAACCTCATCGTAAAAGAAATAGAATACAAGTATCATCAGGATTTAACAAGAGTAGCAGATACCGTAAGATAATAACAAAAAATAAAACGTAAAGCAGCAGCACGTCTGAATAAATTCTCGGCCCATATAATTCGAACTTGCCCAAGTTACACCACAAGTCCATTTAGCGATGGATGACCCATTAGCAGATTTAATAAGTAGAGAAGACAAAGTGGTTGTTGGTTCTTCTCAAGGAACTCGACAGAAAGGAAAAGAAAGAGTGGGGTCTTCGGCTAAAGGCAACAAACAAGCATCATGATCGAATGTTCACTTGGTAGGCCTCACAATTTATTCCATCTTATTCTAGTGTGCTGTAAAGTAGCACTTATCAAAAAGGAAGACTTTTGGTGCTTGACTCCTTTTATTACCGATCAAAAAGAAAACAGGAAACCCAATATCATCATAAGTTATATCTAACTTAACACTATCATTATCCAAATATTAATCTCATGCATAACCTCATTGAATACGAACACAAAACTGAAACAACCCGATTTCATTTTATTGATGCTGTCTTGATATCATAAAAAAATTTACAATAATAGCCGGTTGGTTGACTGTGGTGGATATCGGGTTAAACGGCAACCGTAAAAGAAAAAGAAGAAGAAAATTGGTGTATTGTGGGTGAAGGTGATGGTCGCGTATAATAAGTAGCAGCCGGGTAACAGGTGCAGCAAGTATTTGGGTTTGGTGGTAGTGTACCGTTACAAAATGATAGAGATGGTGAGGTGATGGCATCGTAGAGGTGGTGAAGATTTGAGTATGTATAAGTCTATATTCGTGTACTATGAGTTGTTGGGTTTAATTGATCAAACAATTCAAGGGGTTTGTAGTTTCTGTTTAAATTACTCAATTAAAAACAGATGAAGAAATGGTAATTGATAAAGAGAATGTCAAGTTAATTGAATGTGTCCCTACTCTTGAATAAAGCTTTTGATTTGTAGTGATTTGATCGACAAGTTTTGTTTATTCAGTACATAAATATATAAAAGAAATAAAAAGGTAGCTTCTCTTCAATCGATTCGTACAATAAGAATGTGATATCTAACAGATTTTGATATCTTGTGAATTGTTTTGGAATCAAATTGTACTGGGAAAGGATTAGGACGTCTAACAAAGTGGGGACGGGAGGATTCCTTTAGTACGTAAAATAAATAAAAAAAATTAAAAGCTGATATTCCATCAACCGATCTTGTTTGCTACTGGAATAAAAAGGAATCAAATTGTACAGGATTGGGAGCAAAAATCAAATAATACTATAGCTTGATCACTATTGCAAACAGATTACATATTCTTTAATTTCCTGCATGTATAATTTCGTATATATATTTATTTATATATATATATATCTGGTTATATATATGATTCTGATTATATTTTTTATTACATAAATCTGATTACATCTGTAACTGTATTTATATATGTAGTTATATATATTTTAAATTTGATTATCAATATATTAATGATAATAATATATTATTCATAATAATAAGAATGCTAATATTAATAATAATAATAATAATAATAATAATAATAATAATAATAATAATAAATGATAAAAATAAAATAATAATGATATCATTACTAAATATGATAGTTTATATATTTCAAGTAGGAATGCAATTAATAGTTTTTAATAACACTGATATAATAATAATAATACTAATCATAGTAATACCAATGATCATAATCATTTTTGTAATAATAATACTATAACCCTAAAACTTATATATATATATATATATATATATATATATATATATATATATATATATATATATATATATATATATATATATATATTAAAATAGTATTAATACTAAAATTTCCAAAATAGTTTGTACATAACAGATTTCATATTTGTATCATATTTTTCATATTTAGTTTAAGCAATTAAATCATATATTATTATGTCAAATTATTTTATATACATATAATTATATTTATTTTTATATTTATCTGTATACACATTTATTTACAATTAATGTTTCGTGAATCGTCGAGCATAGTCAAAAGGTAAAATATATACTTGAACACAGTTCAAAGTTTTTGAGACTTCTACATTACAGACTTTGCTTATCGTGTCGAAAATAATTAAAGATCAAGTTTAAATTTGGTCGGAAATTCCCGGGTCGTTACACGTTCAAATCTGCTTTTCTGTTAAAAGTGCGCGAATGGGTGCGCTGAGCGCACTACTGTGCGCGGCGCGCACCACCTAAATGTGCGCTTGGCGCACTTTGGTTTTGGCCAAGAAATCCTCTGATCAAATTTATGCAATGTGCGCTGAGCGCACATTTTGGGGTGCGCTGAGCGCACTCTTCTGTCTTTGGGTTTCTGGTCTCATTTTCGATCTCTGAGCTGTTACCATACAATATCTTCATATTTCTTCAAGTTTACAACGATTCTAGACTATATTACAATACTATGAAATAAAAACGGAATTACAATGTTTACATATGAAATAAATAACAATAGGACGCGATATTACGACTAAAGATATGACTAATTTGAGTAATATCAAAATCCCCCATACTTAACTCTTGCTTTTCCTCAAGCAAGTCTTGTTCTAATCATTCATATACAAAACACAAACATCAATGAATCACACGCATTATTCGAGGTACAATTTACACAAATCACACGAATCACGCAAAACACACACAAACTCACGCTATATGAAACCCATAAAGCACAAATGGAATACATACTCACACGATATAGTACACAAGTTTACACCATTCGAATACACACTCGTTTAGGTACACACACAATTTATGAAACACACGCACACATTTGGATTATTTGGGAGAGACAAACTTTGGTGAAAGTTCTTTTTAAAAGTTTGGATCCTTAGGGAAAATTGGATCTTTGATAAAACGTTTTAAGATTTTGAAAATGTCAATGCTAGTTTTTGAACTAGACACATTTTTCGGTTTTAACCTCAAATTTAGGTTGAGGGTAACTGAAAACCGAAGTCTCAGTCGGCGATTAGCAAGCTATCTGCCCCCATGATTGTAGTATCATGAACTCTTAACCGGGCGCCCAAAAAATGGTTTTACACAATATAGTTCATAAAATAGCATAAGTTTTAGAAGAAACTTATATCGTGTCCAAATATCATCGGTGAACCATGAGTTTGCACACTTCAATTTGTTATGGCATATGTATGTTGACCGCGGTCAAACATAGATGCGGTTGATCTTTACGGAGATCATCCATCTGGGGATTAGATTCATTAGTCTTAAAAGCTAATTTGCAATGTGCCCCCCCATTGTACGAGATAGATCCATCTCATGGTTAGGATAAGTCTGACCACCAAAAACCCTATTTGATGCTGAGGTGAGGTAGATTTCCAGCCGATGATAGAGATGACTTTTCAAGTTTTTTCGTCAACCTACAGCTGTTCTGGATTACATCTTCTAACATAAGTTAGCAAGTGTGTCATCCCTTTCGTTCAGTGACTTTTATTTCTTTTATTTCCAAGCCAAAATTACTTTAATCGTTTTAACTTTGCAAAAATTTATGATAATAATTCGAAAAGATTAGTAACATCCCCCACAGTTGGCTTTTTCGCTAATACTTTTAGTTCTAAAATTAAATTTTTTTTCATAAAATGCGACAATAAGCCAAGTTGTATTGCATATCCGAGAGAATTACCCCCTCCCCCACACTTAAGATTAAGTAAGGCCCTCATTACTTAAAATCAGAAATAATTTAAAAATTCGCGAGGGCATTAGTGTGAAAAGAGTTCGAAAAACCTTGGCATAAAGCCGGAGATCGTGAAATGTAGGTGAGCGATGGCGCTGAACTTAATGCCAGCATAAGAACATCGTTCATTCCTTGATCTCTATCACAAATTCCCAATTGATTGTACTTCGCTGAACTTAATGCCAGCATCACTAAACCTTAACAATAAGAAATAAACAAACACACAAAACATAATAGATAAAAGTGGTGTATGTAACACAACCACCACAAATGTTAAGCGTACAACATAAATATTCTAATTATTACACACCATTGTCTTAAAAGAAACAATTCTGAAAAATTACCAAATGTTACCAAATATTACCAAATAAGGCACATGAGCCCTCTAAGTGTCACCGAAGAAGTTACCAAAAGGCCAGCTGGAGTAGGTTCCCGAACCATCATTCCTAGGTCTTCCCTGCGGGTATTGCTCCTCAAAGCGTCTTTGAGCATCTTGCATGGCCACCTGTTCCTCATATAACGGAGGACTCGGAATTCGGTTTGGGGTGTTGTAGTAGGTCAGATGTTGGTAGGAAGTAGCATAATATTCTTGTGGGTTTTGCATATATAAACCAACATTATGGCGAAGCCAATCGCCCCTGTAATTCCCCCACCTTTGGTCATACCTTACCGCCCTATTATGCTCGCGTTGTTCTTCATGATATTGGTTAAATTGTTGCCTTTGTTCCTCATATTGGTTATCCCTGTGTTGATAACCTACCCTCATATCATGAAAACCGGAAATCACTTCCTCCAACTCTTCTTCCCTTGACCTTTGTGTCTGCCTACGCCTTCGCCTTTGAGCTTGTGGTAACTCTTCTTCAGTTTCAGGTTCTTCCATGCGAACCTCTCCCTCCACATCATCTCTTCCAACACTGCTACCACCCGCTTCATGATCATGGGCACGTGGTGGTTCGTTTACCCTCGGGACAAATAGAATAAGCCTTTGATGATTGTTGTAGCTCAAAAATTCTGCATTCAGATAATAAGTCTTGCTTAAAGGCTTCATCGTTGTACTATTTGGAATCAACCGAGCGAAATCGACACCAAAATGCCTGGCAATTTAGGTGATGTAATGCCCACCAACAATCTGATTCAACCCTCTATCTCCCCGCGAGTTGTCAAGATAATCCGCCAAAGTAGATGGAATGTCGACACTACTTTGGTTGTAGATTTTGTCTACAAGAAAAACATCTTGACGTGTTACCTTATTTGTGCCATGTTTTCTTGCATTAAACGTACAAGCAACTAGTCGATGAAGCATTCTTTTGTCTTTATCATTTATATCGGTGAACTTGCTTCGGCTAGAGGAGAATTGAATGTCGCTCATATCGTTCCAAAATGGGTGTGGATCATAAGAATCGTCATAATACTCAGCTGACCGTAAGTAAGCATTGAGTTGGGCATCATCTAGCTCAATGTACAAATCAAATAGTCGGGCAAACTTAATTTGACTAAGTGCCCGATCGATTCCACCTAAAAGAAATCTCATGAAGTTTTGATTTGTCGGGTCCATAATGAGATCAAAACGTAAAGATGCTATGAATTCTTTACATAATTCCAGGTATATGACATCATTGAATACCATAATTCTTTCCCATGCCCTGATTGTTATTAGCCTGCCAGTTAAAAGCCGGTATTTAACCTCCAACATTCTCGACACTCTATCATATTCCCTTGCTTCAACCAATGGAGTCGGGTCAAAATACCAAGTGGCATCACATGTGTTGTTTGCTACCCAATTATATGCACTTGCATAATCCGGATGATCCCGAACATAAGCTAACCAAACCCTTGGATCATTTTGATCCGGTGATGCTTCGGGTGAAGATTGTCGTTCATTTGGTGGAGAATTTTGTTCATCCGAAGAATCTTGTTCTTCTCGGTATCGGTGGGAAGGTTCTTCTTGTTGTTGACTTGCCCTTGATCTAAAGTTGTACTGCACACATAAAACATACACCAAAACAAAAGAGGCGCATAGATAATAGTATGCATTAGTGTGAGTTCATCATAAATCAAGTATATGTTCAAAAATACATATAGCACATAATCATGTTAATCATTCATGTAAACATTTTCTCAAAAGATCCAAGATTAACATAACAAATCTAGCGTTTTAGAAACCAAAATTGAACATGAACCTCATATCACTCTCATCCCCCAAACTACCACATTAGATATAAAGTAATGGAAACTTAACAATTGTCAAGTATTTATATCAATTAAGAACCAAAATATGTTAGATTTCCAAAACATTAACCATGTCATGCTCAAAATGTGATACATACTTATGAAGTACACAAATTATCTCAAACATTCACAAACACTTTGCTAGGAATCAAATTCAACCAAATTCAAAGCCAAAATTCGGATTTAAATTTTACATAAACCCCAGAATCATAAATATACCCTAAAAACACAATGTAATATGATTTCAAGGCATACAAGGCAATTATAACAACCTAAAGCATGTTAATGTATAGAACAATTATCAATTCAAGAAAACCCACATAAATTTCTTAAGCAATTCGAAAAATTAAGCATGAAATCGAAGTATTGGAAAGAAAGATAAGAGGAATCATATGAACATACCCTAGGCATCTTGATTTAGGCTTTGATTTGAGAAGAATTGGTTAAAATTGAAAGGATTGAAATTAGAGTTTGGAGTGTTTTAGAGTGAAAGAGAGAAGGATCTGCAATTTTGGGTGAGGAGTGAGTGAAAAACGAGTGTGTGGTTGTAAAGAGGAGCTAAAATCGTGGTCCCCACAAAAATTTGAAGCTGATCCGACCAAGATTTAAGAGTGCGCCAAGCACACATTCTTGGGTGCGCGGCGCGCACTAACAATCTGAGCTAAAAAACCTTCTGACCCAGTTTTTTCAAAGTGCGCTGAGCGCACATCTTAGGGGTGCACGGCGCGCACAGTGGTTTTCAGCTGTTTTTTCGCGTTTGGCCAGTACAGTGAGGTTGGTAACAGATTGGTGAACGTAATGGCATTCAACAAAAATTAAAATCACTCAAAATCATGTAATTCACACAAAAACCTATTTTTAACATTTGTGAAGGTTTTAAAAACACGAGTCGCTTCACCCGACTCTTCCCCCAAACTTAGGTAGCTTTGGGGTTGAAAATGAGTTTTACCTCATCTTCAATGTTCATGGGTCCGTCAACATATAGTTTGACTCTGTGTCCGTTTACCTTAAACGTATCACCCTTCGCATTCCGTAATTCCACCGTTCCATACGGAAAAACCTTGTTAACAACAAATGGTCCCATCCATCGGGACTTGAGTTTTCTAGGGAAAAGTTTAAATCGTGAGTTAAATAATAAAACACGATCACCTTCTTTAAAATCTTTCGGATTCTTAAGACGGTTATCGTGCCAAACTTTGGTCTTTTCCTTGTATATGAGCGAGTTTTCATAGGCGTTATGTCTCAACTCATCCAACTCATTTAGTTAGTTTAATCGAAGGTTTCCCGCATCTTCAAGATCGAGATTACAAGTCGTAAGAGCCCAATGTGATTTGTGCTCTATCTCCAAAGGGAGATGACATGCCTTCCCATAGACTAGGCGGTAAGGTGTGGTTCCAATAGGAGTTTTATAGGCAGTTCTAAATGCCCACAAAGCATCGTCAAGCTTCGTTGACCACACCTTAGGATTGGATCCAACCATTTTCTCAAGGATCCTTTTAAGTGCCCGATTCGTATTTTCAACTTGCCCACTTGTTTGTGGGTGATAAGATGTAGAAATTTTATGGGTTATCCCATATCGTTTTAACACCTTTTCTAATTGAGTGTTGCAAAAATGGGTACCACGATCACTAATTAAAGTCTTCGGGGTACCGAACCGGGCAAAAAGGTCTTTAAGAAAAGTTACAACATCTCGTGCATCGTTTGTGGGGTGAGCCTTTGCCTCAGCCCATTTTAATACGTAGTCAACGACAACGAGTATGTATTGGTTGGAATGAGATTTTGGGAATGGTCCCATGAAATCAATGCCCCAAATATCGAAAACCTCACAAACTTGGATTATGTTTTGAGGCATTTCGTCTCTTTGACTAATCTTTCCTGCCCTTTGGCAAGAATCGCATGATTTACATATACGGTGGGCATCTTTAAAGATGGTAGGCCAATAAAAACTGACCTCATAGACTTTTCTCCCCGTGATTTGGGGTCTGAAATGTCCGCCAGTGGGACCAAGATGACATTGGAGAAGAATTTGATTGCATTCTTCCCCGGAGACACAGCGACGGATTATCCCATCGGGACACCATTTGAAGAGATACTGGTTTTCCCAAAAATAGTATTTTAAGTTACTGAAAAATTTCTTTCGTTTTTGATGTGACATACCGGTTTCTAGAAATCCACCCGCAAGATAGTTGGCTATGTTAACAAACCAAGGATCATCAATTTTCTCAATTTTCATGAGATTTTCGTCCGGAAAGTTATCTTGGATAACAGTCTCATGGAGAACCTCAAGATTCGGGTTCTCAAGGCGAGAAAGGTGATCGGCAGCTAAGTTTTCAGCCCCCTTTTTGTCTTTAATATAAATGTCAAATTCTTGCAAAAGCAAGACCCAACGTATTAATTGGGGTTTAGCATCTTGCTTAGTAAGCAAGTACTTTAATGCTGAATGGTCTGTATAGACAACCGTCTTTGCTAGTACCAAATAGGATCGGAATTTATCAAACGAAAAGACAATTGCCAGGAGTTCCTTCTCGGTGGTAGTGTAATTAAGTTGGGCTCCTTGCAATGTCTTACTAGCCTAATAAATGGGCTAGAAATGTTTTTCAATTCTTTGCCCCAAGACGGTACCAATAGCAAAGTCACTTGCATCACACATAAGTTTGAATGGAATTGACCAATTCAGCGATATGAGAATGGGTGATTGCGTGAGTTTTGCTTTAAGGAGGTTAAAGGCGTTAAGACACTCGTTCGTGAAGAAAAATGGAGCGTCTTTCTCAAGAACTTTGTTCATCGGGGTAGAAATTTTAGAAAAATCTTTAATGAACCGACGGTAAAAACCGGCGTACCCCAGAAAACTTCTTACACCTTTCACATTTGTTGGTGGTGGTAATTTGGCTATGACTTCCACTTTAGCTCTATCCACCTCCAATCCAGCACAAGAAATTTTATGACCTAATACAATTCCCTCTCTTACCATGAAATGGCATTTTTCCCAGTTAAGCACAAGATTAGATTCTTCACACCTTATCAACATACGCTCAAGATTATTAAGACATGAGTCAAAAGAATCACCGAAGACTGAAAAGTCATCCATGAATACTTCCATAAAGTCTTCATTCATATCATGAAAAATAGCTACCATACACCTTTGAAAGGTAGCAGGAGCATTGCATAAGCCAAAGGGCATACGTCGATAGGAGAAAGTACCATAAGGGCATGTAAAGGTGGTTTTATCTTGGTCCTTGGGTGCTATAGGGATTTGGAAATATCCTGAGAAACCGTTAAGAAAACAATAAAAGTTCTTTCCTGCCAACCTTTCCAACATCTGATCAATGTAAGGAAGGGGAAAATGGTCTTTTCGGGTAGCATCATTTAATTTTCTGTAATCAATACATACCCTCCAACCCGTGACAGTCCTAGTGGAAATTAATTTATCATTTTTGTTGGTGATAACGGTGATGCCACCCTTTTTGGGTACACATTGGACCGGACTCACCCAAGGACTATCCGAAATTGGGTAAATAAGACCCGCATCAAGGAGTTTGACAATCTCCTTTTTAACGACTTCTTGCATATTAGGGTTCAGTCGCCTTTGTCTTTGTACACATGGCTTATAGTTATATTCCATTAGTATCTTATGTGTACAATAAGAGGGACTTATACCCTTGATGTCATGAATTTTCCATGCTAGAGCCGGTTTATGGGCTTTTAACATGGAAACAAGTTTAGATTTCTCACTTACAGAGAGTTCGGATGAAATGATAACCGGAAGAGTAGAATCCTCTTGAAGGTAAGCATATTTCAAGTGACTTGGAAGTGGCTTCAGTTCTAAAACGGGAGGTTCTTCAATCGATGTCTTACATCGGTACTCATTTTTTAAATCCAACTTTCTGTATTCTTCATCATTTGGCTCATAACCATTAGCCATCAAAGTGGTCAACATTTCCACTTCTTCCACCATGTTCTCTTCATCACCTTCTGCCAAAATGCATTCTCCCGAACCTTGTAATTCTGGAAATTCCTGCAACAACTCTGAATACGTGTCTACGGTTTGCAAATAATAACATTTATCATCAGTAGACTCGGGGTATTGCAAGGCATGGTCAACGGAAAAAGGTAACCTTAATATCCTCAATGCTAAGGGTTAATTTTTGCCCATGAACATCTATCATAGCTCTAGCGGTATTGAGAAAAGGTCGACCCAATATAAGAGGCACACGTGTGTCCTCTTCCATGTCCAAAATTACAAAATCGGCCGAAAATACTAGGGTACCCACTTTTACTAACATATTCTCTAAAATTCCACGAGGGAATTTAACAGAGTGGTCTGCTAGTTGAATTGCCATTCGAGTTGGTTTTAGCACCTCGGGGTCTAGCTTAACATATAATGAATAAGGCATCAAATTAATGCTAGCCCCTAAATCCACTAATGCTTTAATGCATTCCAAATCTCCTAAGAGACATGGTATGGTAAAACTCCCAGGATCTGCTAACTTCTTTGGTATTTTGTTCATCAAAATTGCGGAACAATTAGCATTCATGGTGACGGATGAAAGTTCCTCCATTTTCTTCCGATTAGTAAATAAGTCTTTTAAGAACTTAGCATACTTGGGCATACCTGAAATCACATCAATGAAAGGCATATTTATGTTAATTTGTTTAAACATATCTAAAAATTTTGACCTTTCGGCTTCAAGCCTTTCTTGTTGTTGTTTCCTTGGGTATGGGAGCGGTGGTTGATATGGCTTCACTACGGGTTTTTCCCGTTCTTCCTTCTCAACCACTTGTTCCAGCTTCTTAACCGGTTCATCATTTTTGTTCAACGGAACACTGAAATCAGAATCTTCGGGCATTCTTAGAGCTTCGTATGCTAGACCACTCCGTGTGGTGATAACATTGGCGTGCTCATTTTGGGGGTTCTTATTGGTATCGCCCGGTAAACTTCCTGGTTTTCTTTCAATAAGTAAACTAGCTAAACCATTCATTTGCTTCTCCAAATTCTGAATTGAGGCTTGTTGATTTCTAAACTGGTGTTCGTTTTTCTCGTTTGTTTGGTTTATGTTTGTAACATGCTGGGTTTGTGATGCAATCAACTTTTCCAACATACTCTCCAAATTTGACTTTTTTTCTTCCTGTTAGGGTTTTTGATAAAAATCTGGAGTTTGTTGTTGGAACCCACTACTTGACCCTTGTTGGTAATTGGAATTTTGACCTTGAGGGTTGTATGGGTTGTTGAAGTTTCGGTTAAACTGGGCTCTTCCTTGAAATTGATTATTATTTCTTTGGCTTATGAAAGCCACTTCTTCTTTTTGAGCCATTGTTAGACCGGCATCACAATCTTTTCCTAAATGGAGACTACCACAGTATTCACAACCTACTTTCATACTATGAATTTCCTTGGTGATTTTGTCCATGTTTCGAGCAACACCGTCTATTTTTACACTCAGGGAACTAAGGTCATCATAAGCACCGACGCTTTGGACTTGAGTATTACAAGTAATTGGTCGTTCTTGATGCCACTCATGAGAATAATCGGCTAGCTTCTCGATTATCTCATAAGCCTCTTGCTCGGTTTTGTCCATGAGTGAACCTCTGGACGCTTGATCAATGGAAATTCGGGTTGCAACATCACAACCCTTGTAAAAGATTTGGACTTTTTGGAAGGTATCCAAACCATGGTTTGGACAACCTCTTAACATTTTGGAAAATCGATTCCATGCTTCGTACAAGGTTTCCATCGGCTTTTGACAGAATTGGGTAATTTCGTGTTGGAGTCTCGCGGACTTAGAAGCTGGAAAATATTTCTTAAGAAATTTTTCCAACATACCATCCCAAGTTTCTATCGTAGCCTCGGCCAATGAATCTAACCAACTTCATGCTTCCCTGTGGAGTGTCCATGGGAAAAGTCTTAAAAATATGGCCTGGTCAGTGTCTGGTTTAAGTTTGAAAAGAAGACATATCTCTTGAAAAAGACGAATATGTTCGTTTGCATCTTCATTCGGACCACCACCAAATTGACACATGTTATTAATCATTTGGAGAATAGGTCCTTTTATTTCAAAATTTACCTCACCAGTGGGCAGAGTAATAGCACTACCTTGTCCGGTTCGGGTTGCCTTCATCTTGGCCGCCATTGATTGTCTTGGTACCACCGGTCTTGCTTCTCCTTCCATTTCAAATTTTGGAGGAGGAACAGGCTCACCAAATTCAGAATATCTCGGCTTGGTTGTACTTGATTCTAAATCAAAAGTTTCCTGCTTTGATGAAGATTCAAAAAGTTCAAGTACTTCTTTTAGGATCCTACCAAGCTTTCTATCAGGTTCTGTAAGCGGTGTAAGTAATGGAGAATCTGAACTTCGGGTATGTGGCATATGCAACCTAAAATCTGTCAATCACACAACTAACAAAAACTATTAAACGTACCAATTCTATAAGTTTAAAATTCAAAGACTATTAATAATTTAAAAATAATTAAGAAACTACTTAATCACAAATTAGTTAATAATTCTATTTTGATACAAAACTGTCCCCGGCAGCGGCGCCAAAAACTTGATGTGCAAAACGTAGTATATGAATTATCGTATGAAATAGTATGGAAAAATACCGATTAGAGATTGCTACACACTAACGGGCAGTGTACCCGATCGTGTAGTAGTATAGTAAATGGTAAAATCCGTGTATCGTTCCAAGGACAGTATCTAAATCAAATTAGGATTATAGACTAAATTATGATTATCTAAGAAAATTAGAAGTACAAGATATATTTTGGTTTGCCCTTTTACGATAGGCGAATCAAGTGATGAATGAGATTAAAAAGACAATATTTTTGGTATTTTTAGTTTATGAAAACAGAAAGATAGTTTTGAATTCAAATTAAAGAAATATGCTCATCTAGACTTTTTACCCTTAATGTTGAATGTTATTTAGGATTAAGATCGAATTGATTGGTTATGCACGAGAACTAATTAATTGGTTCACAAAGAGTAGTCTTGCGCAAACACTCAAACGGGATTACATGATGCAAGTGATGTTCTTATCATCTAAGTCCTCCTATTTGTAATCAACTAATTCAACTAGTTTGAAGACTTGAAGAATGATCAAGTCAATGGTGTGTTGTACATGATCCATTCCTATATCAACTAAAGGTTTAACTTAGTTCATTCCCTTGGTCCAGTTAAATGCTCAATTCACCCAACCCAAATAATTAACTAAGTGTTATAATAAGATCCCTATAAATGTCACTAGATAAGGCAAATCACTAACACATGTTAATTGATGTAACTAGGTAGCTGAAAGTGTGTATAATAGATTCTAAGGAATTGGTCATTCTCCTAGACAATTACATATACTAATTAAGCTATTCCAAAGTATCTACAAGAGTCGTTCTTACATTCTTATGTAAATTAACCATTTGAACTCAACTTATCCCTTTTGGTAAAAGACGGATAAACACATGTCACTAGGTGTAAATCAATACATTAACTTAACAAGATGATGTTTCTTAATCAAATGAACATATCAACTAGTTGAATCGAAAGGATTAAACTTAACAAGAGTGGTTCTTGTATTCAAATATCAAACTATCGTGCATAATTACAATCAATCAATAGTAAACATTCAACATCTCGGTTATTTATCTAGATGAACATAAAATGGACTAGCCAACAATCATGCTTGAAAACTTAAACATAACAGTAACAAAGATAGAATTCATTGTAAATACAAGATTAACCTTTTAGGAGTAATCTTGGATGAAGCTCTTGAATGATCTTGGATTCTTCAATGATTTGAGTGCTTAGATGCACTTTGATAAGCCTAGGAACTGCTTTGAATCGTATGTTTTCATCTCTGAGCAGAAAGGAAACTGGTACCCCTCAAATGAAACTGGAAATGGAATTAAATAAGCTGAAAAGTTGGTGAAAAAGCACTGTGCGCAGCGCGCAAGTAAGGGTGCGCTGAGCGCACTCTCACCTACTTCGCTTTTTTACTTTACAGCTCGACTACGCACGTTCAAATCTGCTTTTCTGTTAAAAGTGCGCGAATGGGTGCACTGAGCGTACTACTGTGTGCGGCGCGCACCACCTAAATGTGCGCTTGGCGCACTTTGGTTTTGGCCAAGAAATCCTCTGATCAAATTTATGCAATGTGCGCTGAGCGCACATTTTGGGGTGCGCTGAGAGCACTCTTCTGTCTTTGGGTTTCTGGTCTCGTTTTCGATCTCTGAGCTGTTACCATACAATATCTTCATATTTCTTCAAGTTTACAATGATTCTAGACTATATTACAATACTATGAAATACAAACGAAATTACAATGTTTACATATGAAATAAATAACAATAGGACACGATATTACGACTAAAGATATGACTAATTTGAGTAATATCAGTATGAGTTGAGGGAGAAAGAATAGAATGTGTGAGTTGTAAGTAAACGAAGGAGGTGGATTTATAGTGAAATATCCGACAGAGAAATCGAGATGGATTATCGCATTAAATCGAAGAGGATCATAATTTGCTTAATCGCCGAAGAATCAAATCTCGTATAGATTACAAAAATTTTCGTTACTCCGGAGATCAACCGTGATGACGTCAAAAGATAAGAGAAATCACTATTTTCTCATTTCACTCTTTTACGATAGCTTCACTCATACACTTCGAGTAATCGAATTATTTTATCCATATTTCTTAATCATAATAAAACCTTAAGTATCAACTCATATTCGTCATAATAACATCCTTATTGTTAGCCATGACGACCTCGATCAAATTTCAGGGACGAAATTTCTTTAACGGGTAGGTACTGTGATAACCCGGAAATTTCTGACCAAATTTAAACTTTATCTTTATATGATTTAATATTTCCGACAAGATAAGCAAAGGTGTAATATTAAAATCTCAAAAACTTTGAACTATGTTCATGTATTCATTTACCTTTCGACTACTCTCGACGATTCACGAACAATTATGTGTGATATTGCACATTTCTCATATATTTATCATGGCAATATCCTTCATTTTTAGTCCAATTGGATATGGTTTTGGTCTTTATTCGCGATAATTGGAGAGATTATGATTCGAGAGCCGAGAAGATCTTTTGTACGTCTTTTTGATCATTTTGAGGTATGTTCTGTGTTATTGTATCAGTGGTGCCTTAATATGATGAAGCAAATTGGTTTTGGGCATTTTTATGGTGAAAAATGAAGATGAGTCTGAGCACGTATTAAGCCGCGGCGCGGCCAGAAGACCCGTGGCGCGGACTATAACTATATTTGGCAGTCGAGCATATTGATAAATGATGGAGTGTTGGCTAGTGTTAAGCCGCGGCGCGGGTCGTTACTGTGTCGGTTTTGGAGCTATAAATAAGGGATTAAACCCTAACTTTTTATCACTTTTGATCCTGACGAATTCCAGCAACTTTGTGGCGATTTTTAGTGATTTTTAGGGAATCCTAACATCATCTAATCAACTCAATCATTCCGGAAACAAGTTTTGATTTGTCAATCGTTCAAGATCAAGATTTCAATTAGGTTTAACTCTTATCAACAATAATGAATTATCTTAATTGTTTGTTTTTGATTTCTATTGTTGCCATGGTTATTGGCTAAGTCATTTAATGTTTGTCTAGACTTATAAACCTATGTGTTGGATGCTACTTATCAGTTATTCGTTTAATTTATGATGTTTTGATGTTTGAATTAAAGAACGATTCTTATTAAAGCTAGACTTTTCGATTCAATTGGTTGTGTACTTGTTTGATAGGACGAGAGTTCATTAATTTAGTACATAAATTTACAATTGGTTTGTCTTAATTGATTGTTTGCTTACTCGGAGACGAGAGTAAATTGAATTCAAAAGGCTAGACGAAATAGGGGTGAATTATACGCAACGAGAGTTGGTGTGATTGTGATTCGAGTCTTCATCTCAGTCGAAATATTTGGTCACAATTAGGAGGTCTTAGGCTACGGGGAATTCCGTGTCTTGTAATCTTACTTGAAGTGTTTGCGCTGGGGAATTCCAGGTGAAACGACTAGATAATTCACATAAGTTAGATAATAGCTGGGGCTTAATCTAAATGCATCCAATACTAGGTGTAAAAGGTCTAGACAAGCATTCATTCTCCTATTTGTCTACAACTATCTTATTTTTACTTGTTTGTTTGCTTTAAAGCTTAAATCTTAAAATACCAAAAATATTGTTCTTTCTTGTTATCAATTAAAGCTATCTTTGATTTGGCTAATTGTTAAATAGCCACCAAAACAAATTATCTCGTACTTTCGATTTTTATAGATTAACTTAGTTTATTTTATTAGTTGCAATCTTAATTCTCACGTTTAAAACTGTCCTTGGAACGATTTCGGAATTACCAACTTTATACTATTGCACGATCGGGTACACTGCCCGTTAGTGTGTAGTAATCCTTTTAACCGGTATTTCCCATTATATAAATTATAGACGCGATTTTACACATCAAGTTTTTGGCACCGCTGCCGGGGACAGTTGTGTCGAAAATTAAGATTGTTATCTAATTGTTCTTAGTTTAGTTTTAGTTATAGTTTATTATTTCTTTTCATTTATTCTCAGTTGAATCGGTACGTTTAATCAGTTGTTAGTTGTAATTTCGTAGATAACAGGTAGTGCATGCCACATACGCGTTCTTCTAATTCTCCGATTCTTCAACCGTTTGACGAACCCGAAAGAGAGTTATTCAGAGCGTTAAGTCAAGAGCAACAGTCTACAGTGGATTCATCTTTTTCTTCGAGTGCTAATATAATTAATTTGGGTAGTAGTTTTTTGACTGTGGTGCCCGATACACCACCTGAAATCAGAGAAGAAGAAGAATCTTACGTTTCATTAGATCTTTTCGAGACTGAAGATATGGCTGACCAAGCTGATCAACCAAATCGTCCTCAGACTATGGCAGAAAAGTTGAAGACCACCCGAGCTGGTCAAGGCAATTCGATTACTCAACCGAACATCACTCAGCCTTTTCAAATTACATGTCCGATTCTAAGTTTGATTTCTTCTGACTGCCAATTTCATGGCAAGGATAGTGAGGATGCTAACGAGCATCTTCGTATTTTCAATGATATTTGCAACCTTTTCAAGCTGCATGAGGTTGCCGATACTTCAATCAAGACAAGGCTTTTTCCCTGGACTCTAAAGGTAGAAGCTAAGATATGGTTAGATAAGCAGCTAAAGGGAGCGATTACCTCTTGGGAAGTTTTGGTGGATAAGTTTTTAGCAAAGTTTTTCCCTGCGTCTCGAGCTGCTAGACTTCAAGCAGATATTTCGCTATTCAGACAAAAGAGCAGTGAGACATTGTTTAATGCTTGGGATCGTTATTCTAATGTGTTACGCTCTTGTCCGCAACATGGGTTGAATGATTTACAAAAGGTACATATCTTCTATAAGGGGTGTGACATACCAACTCGTCAGAGTATAGATCAAGCAGCAGGTGGAACTTTAATGGATAAGACCGAAGAAGAGGCACTAGAGATTATTGAAAAGCAAGCTGCATATACTCATGAATGGCATCAAGATCATGAGTCAACTCGTTCAGCGTCAGTTAAGAGAACCGAAACCACTGGTGCGTATGATGATTATGGGTCTATTAATGCTAAGTTAGACAAATTTGGTAGACACTTGGAGAAGTTGGAAAAGGACATGCATGGTATTAAGGTTGGTTGTGAGTATTGCGGGGGATTACATTTAGGCAAAGATTGTGATGCAGGTTTGACTATGAACCAGAAAGAAGAGATTACTTATATTAGTCAACAGAACAACAATCAGTTTTAGGGACGTGCACAGTTTAATAGGAATTTCAACAATCCCTATAATCCTCAAGGTAATCAAGGTTCGAGGTTCCAGCCAGGTTCTAGTGGAGGATATCAACAGCAAGCTCCCGGGTATTTTTAAAAGCCCCAAGCCGAAGAGAAAAAGTCCAACCTTGAAGCTATGATCGAAAAGCTGGTGATGTCTCAAATTCAGATTGTTACTACTGTTACTCAAAACAATGAGAAGAATGATCAAATGTTTCGAAATCAACAAGTGGCTATTCAGAATCTGGAGAAACAAATTGGTGAACTTACTAATCAGAATAATGAGAGGAAACCGGGGGAGTTACCGAGTAAGACAGATAATAACCCGAAGAATGGGCACGTTAATGCTATCACCACCTGAAGTGGTTTAGCATATGATCCACCAAGGAAGCCCGATGAGTATGATTTGCGAGTGCCGTTGGTTAAGGATAGTGAGCCGGTTGTTGTTAGTGAACCGGAGGGGGAAAAGGAGCCAGAACAGGTGATTGAGAAAGTTGAGAGGGTACCGGAAACTGTTACTGCTAAACCGGTAGTTAAAGAGTATCAACCACTGCTCCCATTCCCAAGGAAGCAGAGATTGGAGAAGCTGGACGCAGAAAAGTCCAAGTTCATGGACTTGATTAAAAAAGTTAACATAAATTTGCCTTTTATTGATGTGATTGCAGGTATGCCCAAGTATGCAAGGTTTCTTAAGGACTTTCTAACTAACAGGAAAAAGCTAGAGAACGTGTCTTCAGTCAGGTTGAATGCCGCATGCTCAGCGGTAGTAGCAAACAAGCTTCCCGATAAGCTTGAGGATCCGGGGAGTTTCACCATTCCTTGTTTACTGGTTAATTTGGGTTGTATGAGGGCGTTGGCAGATTTGGGGGCTAGCATAAATTTAATGCCATATTCTATTTACTTAAAGCTAGACCCCGGGGAGTTGAAACCCATGCGTATGGCTATTCAGCTAGCTGACCGCTCTATTAAATTCCCTCGTGGAATTATAGAGAATATGCTAGTTAAGACCTGGTCGTTGGTTTTCCCGGCTGATTTCGTGGTGTTGGACATGGAAGTGGATGAAAGGATTCCACTGATATTGGGTCAGCCATTTTTAAATACGGCTAGATGTATCATTGATGTTTATGGCCAACAGTTGACCCTTAGGATAGATGATTTGCATGCAACTTTCTCAATCGACCATGCTTTAAAATACCCTGCCTACACTGATGATACATGTTATTTTCTTAACACTGTGAATGTCCAGTCTGAGTTTTTACAGGAATTCCCAGAGTTACAGGGTTCAGGAGAATGTTCATTGGTTGAAATTGATGAAGAGTTGCAGGTTGAGGAGGTCGATATTTTGACCACCTTGATGAAAAACGGCTATGAGCCGACTGAGGAGGAGTTCAAAGAACTCGAACGTGATGTGGATTACCGGAGCAAGTCTTCAATTGAAGAACCTCCCGAGTTAGAATTAAAGCCACTTCCAAATCATTTGGAATACACTTATTTGCAGGAGGAATCTAAGCTCCCGGTAATTATTTCTTCTTCTCTTACTACAGGTCTGAACACTGAACTTGTGACCATGCTAAAGGCCCATAAACCGGCCATTGCGTGGAAAATTCACGACATCAAGGGTATTAGTCCCTCCTATTGCACCCACAAAATTCTAATGGAGGATAACTCCAAACCTGTGGTGCAATGACAAAGGAGGTTGAACCCGCACATGCAAGATGTCGTGAAGAAAGAGATCATTAAGCTCCTCGATGCAGGTCTGATTTACCCGATTTCTGACAGTTCATGGATTAGCCCGGTACACTGTGTACCTAAGAAGGGTGGTATGACTATTACCGCTAATGATAAAAACGAGTTAATTTCCACTCGGACTATCACGGGGTGGCGTGTTTGTATTGACTATCGTAAGTTGAACGACGCCACACACAAAGACCACTTCCCGTTACCTTTCATGGATCAAATGCTAGAGAGGTTGGCGGGAAATAACATTTATTGTTTTCTTGATGGTTTTTGGGGCTATTTTCAAATTCCTATCTCGCCCGAGGACTAGGAGAAAACAACTTTCACGTGTCCGTATGGCACATTCTCATACCGTCGCATGCCCTTTGGCCTTTGTAATGCTCCGACCACTTTTCAAAGGTGCATGATGGCCATATTCCATGATATGATAGAAGATTGCATGGAGGTGTTCATGGATGACTTTTCGGTCTTCGGTAACACTTTCGATTCATGCCTTCTTAATTTAGAGCGGATGTTGGTAAAGTGTAAGAAATCTAATCTCGTGCTCAATTGGGAAAAGTGCCATTTCATGGTACAAGGGGGCATAGTCCTCGGGCACAAGATTTCTAGGGATGGTATTGAGGTGGATCCCGCAAAGTTAACGGCTATTAAGAACCTTCCACCTCCCACCGATGTTAAGGATGTTCGGAGTTTTCTCGGGCACGCCTGTTTTTACCGGCGGTTCATCACGGATTTTTCCAAAATTGCTAACCCGATGAATAAACTCCTCGAAAAGGACACACCATGGAATTTCTTCGAAGAGTGCCAAAAGGCATTCGAACTTCTTAAGGAGAAACTGATCAATGCACCCATCATAATTGCTCCGAATTGGTCCCTTCCATTCGAGCTTATGTGCAATGCTTCTAATTTTGCTGTTGGCTCTGTTCTGGGTCAAAGGGTCGAGAAACATTTTCGACCCATTTACTATGCAAGCAAGGCCTTGCAAGGAGCACAATTGAATTATACTACCACTGAAAAGGAGATCCTTGCGGTGGTCTTTTCGTTTGATAAGTTCCGGTCCTACTTAGTCTTATCTAAGACTATAGTCTTTATGGACCATTCTGCTCTAAAGTACCTTTTCACTAAATCGGATGATAAACCTAGACTGCTTAGATGGATCTTGCTTTTGCAAGAATTCGATGTTGAGATCCGGGATAAAAAGGGTGCTGAGAACTTAGCGGCCGACCACCTTTCACGTCTTGAGAATCCGTCCCGTGAGGTTCTCGATGAGACTACTATTCATGATGATTTTCCCGATGAATATCTCATGAAGGTGGAGGAGTGTGAAGACCCTTGGTTCTTTGATTTTGCTAATTACTTGGTTGGGGGGTTCTTAGAAAAAGGTTGGTCACATCATAAACGTAAGAAATTCTTTAGTGACCTTAAGTATTATTTTTGGGAGGACCCTTATCTCTTTAGGCGGTGTTCCGATGGAATGATCCGCCGATATGTTTCCGGAGACGAATGCGAGCTCATTCTTGTCCAATGTCATCATGGACCGATGGGTGGGCATTATGGTCCCAAGTTACGGGGCAAAAAGTCTTTGAGGCCGAATTTTATTGGCCTACTATCTTCAAGGATGCCCACCAAATATGTCAATCATGCGATGCTTGTCAACGGGCGGGCCAAATCACCCAACGAGATGAGATGCCTCAAAATGTTATCCAAGTTTGCGAGGTTTTTGATATATGGGGGATTGACTTCATGGGCCCGTTCCCGAAATCTAATAATAAGCTCTACATTCTTGTTGCCATCGATTATGTTTCGAAATGGGTCGAAGCATAAGCTTTGCCCACTAATGATGCACGGGTTGTAGTTTCGTTCCTTAAATAACTCTTTTCTCGATTTGGTGCCCCAAAAGCTTTAATTAGCGATCGGGGAACTCATTTTTGTAATGCCCAACTTGAAAAGGTGTTGAAATGTTATGGGGTGACCCATAAAGTTTCCACATCCTACCATCCTCAAACGAATGGGCAAGTCGAAAACACCAACCGAGCTTTAAAGAGGATTCTTGAAAAGATAATTGGTTCTAATCCTAAGGAGTGGTCGTTTAAGCTTGATGATGCCTTATGGGCATTTAGAACGGCGTACAAAACGCCAACTGGAACCACTCCTTTTCGGTTACTTTATGGTAAAACGTGTCATCTCCTGGTGGAAATTGAACACAAAGCTTTTTGGGCTCTCAAAACGAGCAATCTTGATCTTAAGGAGGCGGGTCGCCATCGTTTGAACCAATTAAATGAGTTAGAGGAGTTAAAGCTAGATGCTTATGAAAACTCATTGATTAGTAAGGAGAGGACAAAGAAGTGGCACGATAGTCGTTTAAAAGATCCTAAGGAATTTAAGGAAGGGGATCGTGTGCTTCTTTTCAATTCACGGTTTTGTTTGTTTCCCGGAAAGTTGAACTCTAAGTGGTCGGGACCATTTAATGTTCGTAAGGTTTATCCCCATGGGGTGGTTGATTTGGTTAACTCGAAGGGGGAAGAGTTTAAAGTGAACGGTCATCGGATCAAACATTATGTCGATGGACCGCAAGAGGTGGACGATGAGGTTAAACTCATCTTTACCTCTAACGACGCGAGATAATCTTGGTGATAATCTTTGTTGTAAAGTTTGTATAATATTTTCTTTTTGTAGTTTTGTATATTTCGTGCTTGAACAGGTGCAATATGATCATTGGCCAAATGCGAAGTTGCAGGAAATTGAGTTTTTGTTTGAGAAACTTAAAAATTTAAAAAGGAAAAATTGCCTGTTTTAAGCCGCGGCACGGCTGGAGAGCCCGCGGCGCGGGTTAACACTATAATTGCAGGTCGAGGGTTTTCATAAATTCAGGGGTTTTTGGTGTTTTAAGCCGCTGCGCGGCTATAGGGACCGCGGCGCGGTCCGCATCTGTTGGGAATTCCAAATTTGTTTTTTTTTTATAAAAGGAAATGGGTCAAACCCGACCAAAGGGTTATACCCGACGGGAATTTAACATATTTAGGGGTATTTGCTGAGTTAAAAACACACATAACTTATTAACTTCAAGCACGATTCAAAAACCTCTCAAACCCTAATCTTTAATCTTCAATCTTTGCTTAAATTTCTTCATCAAATCTCTAATCCATGGCACCAAAGGTCCGATTTTGACTTTCTTTATCTTGTTCTTGCCTAATTGCATGTTTATTTGTTGTTTAAATTCGGATTAGGTTGAGAATTAGTGTGGGGTTGTTAATTTTGGTCTTGAATGCTTAAATTAATCATGGGTATTTGTTGAATATGATTATTATGTATGAAATTCATAATCTTTTTGTGTTTTTAATGCATATCTTTGATTCTAAGGTTCATGGTTAATTTGATTTCGAATTAGAGATGAGTTATTGGGGGAAATTGGTTATGGGTCTTGTTAATTATGGTTTGACTTGAATGATAAGTGTGGGATGTGTCAATTTGGTCGGGTCATTAGGGTTCTAGTCTTAATTGAATGGTTTTCTTATGATTAATTTGCTTTTATATGATATAGATGCCATGATATTGATGCTATGATGACTTGGTGCTAGTTTGTTTGTTGAATTTTGGATTGAATTGCTAAATTTTGAGTTTCAACTTATCTTTCCACTAAGGTTAATTGCTTCGAACATCTTAAGTGTATGTTGAGATGTACTAATGAATGATAATTGTTTGAGTACTTGGAAAAGGTGATTAGTTATGGTTGATTGCTTGTGATTTTGATGTTGGTCATAATTGATTTATGCTTGTAGAAGTTTTTTGACCAAAGTTGACTTGTGCTTGAAATGTGGATTGTTTTAAATATGAGCAGGACTAATCTTTAATGCTAATGGCAATGTTTGCTTTTGTGGTTTGTTTGTTTGGTGTTTGTTAATACAGAAGCAAAGAATCTCAAATGCTCAAAGGGAGGAAGAAAGACTTTTGAATATTCAAACCAATCCTGAAAATTGGTTACAAGCGTTAAGGGATGATGAAGAGTATGCAGGAAGGTTTGGATATATTAGAAGGCGTCTCATCACCGGTACTTGGTATTTAGACCGGCCCCGCTAGAACAAGCGGGAAGACATTTGAGAACACATCTCCAAGAGGTGCTTACATGCGTAAAACAACCGGGGAACCATTTCATTCACGCATGGGAGCAGGCGTTTTTGTGACCGGATATTATTTATGATGAATTGGTGTGGGAACTCTTTTCCACATTGACTTTTAATCCTCACCGTGCAGTTTCAGATACGATTTTCTTACAATTTAGCTTAGGAGGGATGGATAGGGAGATGAGTAGGTTTGATCTTTGTCGGGCTTTAAATTGGTACCCTGAAATGGATGATTTCATTTTAGGACAGCATTTGAGAGAAACTAAATTTTATAGTGCTGAGTTCTTTAATGCACAGCAATATTGGTATCAACTGAGTGGGAAGAATCCGTTTGTGTCTAGTGAATCAAAGGGGTCGGACATTCGTGACAAAGATGCTAGATTGATTCAGAGGTTGTTGGGTTGCACGTTTTGTGCATGAGTGAATATGTATGACAAGGTGACGAATCATGATTTGTGGTCCATTTATATGATTAAGCATGGACAGTTTGCTGATTTGGCGAATTTGGTGGGTAAGTATTTGCGTAAGCATGCGATGGAGAAACAAAAGGCAAAACCACTTTTGGGTGGTCATTATGTTACTAAAATTGCTCAGTTTTTCAATATTAACTTCACTCGTTGTACACCGGCTCGTGATTCAATGAAACTATTCGGGGTTCAATTTTATATTAATGCACAAATTTTGATGTGGAACTCGAATTGGTCTATGTTAGTTGAATATGTTGAACCATCTCAACGAGGGGGAGCGAGTGGTAGTAGAGCGCGAAATGATGATGATGAGGAAGTCGCGGCTTGCATCCACGAGTGTTTTGGTTCCGAGTCAGAGAAGCCTTATGGATCGGGTAGTGGTCAGCCTTGGGGTGTTTCGGAGACAGTTTGGAATGATTTGGTTTCGAGGGTTGATAATGTTCAAATCGGTGTGTCAGATAGATTTAATGAGTTTCGGGGAGAACAACGGTCGCATAATGTCCGTATGTGGGAAAGTCAGCAGCGGATCGATGAGAGGTCGGCCGAGTCCTTACATGACCAGCAATGGATTGCGTATGGGAACGATTGGCAAAGGCACAATGCTCGTCTTTTCTACTTCAACCCGGATCATTATTATGGTACTACGGCTCAGACACCCGTGTATTATCGTAGTCCAGTTCGGCCCTGAGTGCAGGCCCCGATTTATAGTGAGCAGGAAAGGTTTGGAAGATGCTCATCAGAGGTTTCAGCAGCAGTATCCGTACGGCAATTGGCCGTATGATGGTTTTTTCAGTGAGGAGGGCCTGCGAGCCCGATGATCATGTTGTATTTTTTTTGCAAACATTTTATTTGGTTCTGTACTTGGATAATTATTTACTTTAATTATGTACCGTAGACTTATTCGGGGACAAGGAGTTTCGGTACCGGGTGGTGCCACCTTGTCCCGTTTTATGTAGTTTCTTTTATGTTTGTTAGGTTTGCTGGTGAAACGATTTTCAAGTCTGGCATTAAGTTCAGCAAAACCGCATGAGTGATGATATTGGTATAAGGATCGGGAATGGATGATGTTCTTATGCTGGCAGTCAGTTCAGCGCCATCTGTCACTGTCATTCCACGATCAGTGGTTAACTCGATAAGTTTTTTATTTTTCTTACCCTTTCGATTTTAATCTATTTTTGATCTCAAGTAATGGGGACATTACTCGATCTCAAGTGTGGGGTGGGGATGTAAAATCTCTCGGGTTAGTTGTTAATGAAATCATCATCATATTAGTTTTGATATTAAAAGACTTGACGTTTCACGGGTTTTGGTCGTAAAAAAAATTGAAAAATTTAGGGGAAAAAAAAGAAGGGAAAAGTTAGAGAAAAAGAAAAAAAATAGAAAACCAATTGAAAATTCGGCCAAAACCCTTGTTTATGATATGGCTTGGTAATGTATGGTATATTTCGTAATTTCAAAGAAGCCAAAATTGTTTCACATGTTCATTACCATTGGACATGAAATCCTACGAGTTCGGGGAACTCAATAGTAGGTCACATGTACCAAAATAGGTGTAAACCATGAGAGAACGGTGATTGCATAGCGTGATTGTGATCGAATCACGTGTGTAACCACCCGACTTTTTCGACTTGCTTTTGTGCCTTGTGTTTTAGCGAAACTGCGTGTTTGTGCGTACTGTGCTACTTTATACTCTGGAATCTTTATACACATGGCTTACTTTCATTTATGTGATAAAACGTGCCTTTAAGTACGTAGGATACTTAACTTGATCACCGGAAGCCTTTATGACCGTTAGTGTCACTTGACGTTACGAATAAACTGCGTACTGCGTACACGTTTAACTTTTGTCGTAATCGGGATATTATGACTACGAAATCTTAATTATTATTTTATAATGATAATTACTTGGGTTTTTGGATACTTAATTACGCGTAGTAATTTACTTATGCTTACTAGATAGTCTTGTTGGACTTTCTACTTTGTTGGGCCTTAGCGCACCCTACACTAGTTAGTGGACTATTTAATTAGCTCAATTAATATTAGCTAGTGACCCATTAATATGTAAGACAAATGCCCATTTATTAGAGGGAACATGCTAGCATTTATGTCAAGTATTATCCTTAATGTTACATGGGATCCTAACATAAGCACAAACTTTAGACAACCATTAACCAAAAAGCAAACTTTTGTCCCCCTTGTCCCCCATCCAATTCACGGCCACCATACCCCCACCCTCACCCCATTCACCTATAAATACAAGCCTCATTCCATCCATTTTACACTTGCTTTCATTTGTAATTCACACACACTCACTCTCTAATTCTCTCTCTAGTCTTTCTCTCTCTAAAAAGTGTAAGTATTTTGAATTTCTCTTCTTCTTCTTCTTCTTCTCATCATCACGAATTCATCATCATCATCATGGGTCTAGCTTTTTAGCTTTTGATCATGATTACATCTTGTAGATTCAAACATGGATTTGAATCCTTCAAGAACATGGAAGATTCAAGCTTTCTAGCTTTGAACCTTCACCTACTTTGTAGATCTATATCTTTTAACTTTAATCTTGTTATTTTGTTATAAAGATTCAAACTTGTATTTGTAATCTTCATGTAACTTAAAGATCCAAGCTTTATGCTTCAAGATCTTCAAGAACAACCAAGATGCAAGCTTTCTAGCTTGAATCTTCATATCTTTTGTTGGATCTAAGTTTTCTAACTTATGATCTCATTATTTTGTTATAAAGATCAAAACTTGTGTTTATGGTCTTCATGTAACCTAAAGATCTAAGCTTTATGCTTCAAATTCTTCAAGAACACTAAAGGTTCAAGCTTTCTAGCTTTGAGACCTTATAACTTGTGTGAAAGGGATCCAAGCTCTCTAGCTTAGGGTTCCATCACTTCATTTGACTTAGATTATGTTCATACTTACTTGATTGAAGTAAAGTTTGTAGCTTTAGTTGTAAATGTAACTTGTAATTGTGTTAAGACTAAGGATATGATGTAACCTTGCTTCATTATCCATCTAAGACTCTTAAATGAGTTGTTGATGTTGTGCGAGGTGTATATGAAATAGTTATATTTTTATTGCGAAATACTATTAAATATGATACAATATTATTCAAGTTATTTATTTATTTATTGAATGGGATATACCTAAACCTTGCTACAACACTTATAGGCAGTGTACCTAATCGTAGAGTAGTGTAGTTTTTAGTAAGTCCGGTTCGTACCACGGGGAGCTAGCTGAGTTTAACACTATATTTTTTTTACAACTATATTTATATAAAATATATATAATTATATATAGTAATATTATTATAAAAGGGGATTTTTACCGTTTAATAACCGGTTTGTCGATTTTATATTTTAAGCGTAAAGATAAATGATGATAATATAAATGACAGAATTTAAATTGCGATAAAGTAAAGTGCAGTAATTAAAATGACAGTAAATAAAGGTACGATGAAATATGAAATAAAAATATTATGCTTATTTAAACTTCCGTAATCATGATGTTTGACGTGTTGATTTTAGTTTATTACCATGGTTAATTGTCCTTTGTCCTGGATTATTCAATATGTCCATCTGGTTTTTGTCCATAACAGTCCATCAGTCATAAATATAAAGTGCGAGTGTCCTCGTCAAATTATCCTTATATCCTTAGTCAAATATTCTGTAACATCCCGCCTTTTTC
This sequence comes from Rutidosis leptorrhynchoides, assembly GCF_046630445.1. NCBI lineage: Eukaryota > Viridiplantae > Streptophyta > Magnoliopsida > Asterales > Asteraceae > Rutidosis > Rutidosis leptorrhynchoides. The sequence goes on along the minus strand of NC_092333.1, from coordinate 607,343,960 downwards.
CGTTAAATTTATTTTTAACACCGTCTTTTTTTTTTTAATAATACCTTTCGTTATTTAAATTCGTAGTTTCCGTTGACTAACGTTCATAATAATTCCGTCATTTAATTATAACATCTCTCGTTAACTTGCGTTTTAAAAATATTCGATCGGTTAAATCCCGCACCCGCTTCTAAACTCGAGGGACTAAAATTGACACGGGGCAAACTAGTTGACTAGGTCAACTAGTCCACCCCAATCACCACCATTCAATCACCTCCATCTCTCTCTCTTTCTCTCTAGCAAGAACACACACACAAACACCCAATTCAATCATTCATCATCTAAATTCGATCTAGGAGGCTTACAACAAAACAAATTACATATTTGGAATCCTCTCTTCATCCTCTACAATTTGATACCAACTTCATCTCGTTTGGGTAACATTTCTAAAACTCTAGATTTCTCTAAATTCGTGTTTTTGATTTGAAATGGTGTTAGTTAGTGTCTATGGCTCGTGTCTAGCATGAATATATGTTTTGTTTGCTCGATTTGTTGATTTGAGTAACTAGTTTGAACTTTTGAAGTGGGTTAGCTTAATCTTTGATTTTGGATGATTAAAAGTTGTTTAATTGTTAAAGTTCATGTTTTAATTGTGTTACTAGTATCATTAGCTACATTTTGATGTGTAGGTTGATTAAGAAAACTTCAAAAACCCGATTAAGGATTTTGTGATGTTTGACTAGGGTTTGATAGACTTTGAAATGAACTTTTGATGCGTTGAATGCTTGTTAATGTTGTTAGTAAGTGTTTAGATGCAATGTATGCTTAATTACCTTCGAAACGGCATATCGTATGTGTAAATTGGATTCCCGAATCATAAAATACGTTTTACGAACTTAAAACTTTGAAAATAAACCTTTCTTGATCAATTGACGAGTTTTCGGTTATTGTAAATGATGTTTTTGATTGATGATATGTGGTTAGTTGTATTCCTCGTCAAAATACCTTTTCGACGATATATGATAGGCATTATAAGTGTTTGCGGGTCAATTGTTGTGTTAGAATTGATTTTGGCTCGTGCATACTTGTGGAAAAACAGAAACAGACCTGCACAGATGGTGGCGCGGCGCGCCCCATCCCCGCGCGGCGCGCAGATGTACCTGGTCAGATTCTGACCTCCTCGTCCCATTTCACGTGAAATGTTTGACTAGCTACCGACCTCCGATTCACATGAAACTTGTTTTAATATACTTGTATATGAATATTTAGCATAGAAAAATAGTTCGGGACCCGACCCGAACGCGTTGACTTTTCGTTGACTTTGACCAAGTTTGACTTTTAGTCAAACTTAACCAAACTTTTATGCAATCGTTCTAACATGCTTTTATACTTGATTCTCGCATGAAACTTGGCAACGTGATTCACATGCTATATTTAATCGAGTCGTAACGAGCCATAGGACTAATTGAACACATTTCACCCGACCTTGTATCGTAACCGGTTAATTGACACAACTTACTTGTTTAGGTCAAGGCTAAGCAACTTTCATGCACACGTTTAGTTTGTGAAGTACATTTATACTCGTGCACTCGAGGTGAGATCATAGTCCCACCTTTTCAACAACTTTTTATACTTTAAATTGTGGGCTGAGAAACATATACTTTGTTACATTTTGTACTACTTACTTTTATACTTTGAACACAAGTACAAGGAAAACAAACATTCCACAGCGAGTTAGAACAAAAATCCTCAATTCGATTATCATTAGTTACACTTGCAGGGTGTAAGCGAGAACTTATATTGTGTGGCCATACGGGTTTGACAAACCCTCATTACGGACGGTTCGCTACCGTCTACGGATGAAATATATTTTCGAGAAACAGTGTATGTTCTAACACTATTGTGATGGGGTTCTATGGAAGGAAACGTTAAGTCTTGATAATTGGGTGCTCGCGAACAATACTTTTGGAATGCAAACGATTTTGATAATCAACTATGGGAATACTAAATCTTGTGGTTCAAAAACAACGTTTACAAATACATCTATGATTTCACCAACGTTTTTCGTTGACAGTTTTCTATATGTTTCTCAGGTTCATACTCGGCTACTTGATACATGCTTCCGCACTCTTTGATTACTTGATTGGAGTCTACCATGCATGCATACGCTAGGGATAGCATTTTTGGATTCAAACTTTTGTCTACTTACTTACGCTATTTATAGCAACTGTGGTTTCAAACTAATTATGTCGCAAGTTATTTCATTCATACTTTATAACTTTGTAAACTTAAACTTATTGTCGATCCGTTTGTTAAACTAAACTTTGTACCTTTCAAATGAACGCGACATAATTTTGGTCAAACGAGTCTCATATAGGGACTACAACCACGCAACGGGACCTAAGTTAACGACGCCGTCAATAACGGTTTTGGTCGGGTCGTTACAAGTGGTATCAGAGCGTTGGTTGTAGGGAACTAGGACGTGCATTAGTGTGTCTAACAGAGTCGTTAGGACGCATTAGTGAGTCTAGACTACAACCGGATAGTTAGCCATTGCATTCTGACATACATTTGCTATAGATAGCACTTACTTGACTACTTGTGCATTATACTTGAACCATTCTTAGGCAAACTTTTTAATGGTACCCAACCTTCATCATACGAACTCGTATTCCGCCACTTTCTGGTAATACACGTAAATTCAAGATTCATGCGCGTAAGGATGACGACGACTTCATTAGTCACACTTGTTCGGGAACTCTGTCTCCCGGATTGTTATTTGCCACCGTTTCAACTTACTATCGGTTTTCCACTGGTGTTTCTTACTATCTACTTTTTGGTGTTACTACCATCACTACTCTAGGTGAGTATCGTCATCGCTAATTATCACTACGGTTGCGTACTTTTTGTTATCATGATTCGTTACTCTTTTTGTGCCTAAGGGCATTATCGCTTGACTTGAACCGCAATGACGTGAACAATCATTTATACACTTCCCTCGGGGAACGCTTCTTTATAGTTGCACTAATTCTTTCGATTCAATACGAGTCACGTTAGAGACGTCGTTACACTTTGTTTATTTTAAACTTCACGATTACACGAACTTGAATCTATAGAGTGATGTGGGAATGGAGGTATGAGTTAGCGTAATATAACGACACTCGATCAACGTGGTTATATTACGGTAAGACATACCAAAGTTCTAAGTGACGCGTGATGGTGGTTAGACTCGATCAACCTAAACACCACCATGTGCCATGTACATGACTTCATCTTTTCAGGTTTGGACATCCGAAAACTCCGAGAATATTTATAACAACCATACCAGGGACACACCTTCGAATATTGTCGAACCATATTTATGTTTCCGAATGAATGACGAATTCTTTCAACTTCAAACATACGTTATACATGAATACTATCTCGTCCTCGCACGGTCTTATTGATTAACTACAATTTACTCGTTATGCTCACATCGGGGCGGGAACTTCTCTTGCATCACCCTCGTACTTCCGGTTCAGGAGGTCCTTATTCTAAATTCTCAATGGAGAGCGACTCTTTACGTCATACAAGTATTCGCCGCGAGGGTGGATAGTCCTAACAATCGTTTTCAAAACCCGATAAGAACTTGCCCGACGAACGTTTTTGGAAACCGATAAATCTTCCGTGACGCGAATTTTCTTGAGAAACTTGTCCTAGCTAACGTTTTCAGTTCCTAGCAAACTTGTTCAATATGCCTTAGGGAAATGTACCCCGTTTCAGATCGAGATCCTCGTTTCACTTCTAGATTTTGGAGTGCCTCACAAAAAGTCTCGGGACCGCGTTTAGACATGAGTACCGCGTACCATCCACAACCCGACGGACCGAACAAACATGCGATTTAAACCTTGGAAACCATAATACAAGTTTGTATTACCAACTTCAAATTTACTTGAGAAAAGTATTTTCCTTTAACCGAATCCTCGTACTACAATGATTTTCATTCGAGTTTTAACGTCACTCCTTTTGAAACCACATGTGACCGGAAACGTCATTCTCTTTTGTCGAACAAAGTAAACGATGATCAATCCACCGGGGCCGAGTTTATTCATGAACAACCAAGAAAATTTATACATATTCAAGTAAAACCCTACGCGACTCGTAATCACCAAGAGCTACGCCGATGTTAGACGTAAACATTTCAAATTCCACGTGGGAAACCGCGTCACGTTAAGAGTCGCACCTTGGAAAGGTGCAATCCGTTTCGGGAAAACGTAGGAAGCTAAATCCGCGATATTTTGATCCTTTAAATTCTTGGGGTGTTTTGGACCCGTCGCTAGCCGTTTAGACTTTTCCGACTCGTTTTGGGTCTCCATTATCCTACATTCGATGTATCAACTCAAAGACGTGTTTTGCGAAACGAGAACTTGTTATCTTCTTTGATGAACTCACTATCGACGATAAACCTCACTTCCTAGGAGGACCGGAAACCATAAAATCATGGAACCAAACCTTAAAACAACATACGACCCCGACCTTCAGGTTCGTTGAAATACCCTAGAACGTACTTCTCCCTCATTCGTAGAATTGGCAACACAAGATCTCGAGGAAGATTCAACAACTACTACTTCCAACTAAATTTCGGGACGAAATTTCTTTTAAGGTGTAGGTAATGTAACATCCCGCCTTTTTCCGTTAAGTTTATTTTTAACACCGTCTTTTTTTTTTTTTAATAATACCTTTCGTTATTTAAATTCGTAGTTTCCGTTGACTAACGTTCATAATAATTCCGTCATTTAATTATAACATCTCTCGTTAACTTGCGTTTTAAAAATATTCGATCGGTTAAATCCCGCACCCGCTTCTAAACTCGAGGGACTAAAATTGACACGGGGCAAACTAGTTGACTAGGTCAACTAGTCCACCCCAATCACCACCATTCAATCACCTCCATCTCTCTCTCTTTCTCTCTAGCAAGAACACACACACAAACACCCAATTCAATCATTCATCATCTAAATTCGATCTAGGAGGCTTACAACAAAACAAATTACATATTTGGAATCCTCTCTTCATCCTCTACAATTTGATACCAACTTCATCTCGTTTGGGTAACATTTCTAAAACTCTAGATTTCTCTAAATTCGTGTTTTTGATTTGAAATGGTGTTAGTTAGTGTCTATGGCTCGTGTCTAGCATGAATATATGTTTTGTTTGCTCGATTTGTTGATTTGAGTAACTAGTTTGAACTTTTGAAGTGGGTTAGCTTAATCTTTGATTTTGGATGATTAAAAGTTGTTTAATTGTTAAAGTTCATGTTTTAATTGTGTTACTAGTATCATTAGCTACATTTTGATGTGTAGGTTGATTAAGAAAACTTCAAAAACCCGATTAAGGATTTTGTGATGTTTGACTAGGGTTTGATAGACTTTGAAATGAACTTTTGATGCGTTGAATGCTTGTTAATGTTGTTAGTAAGTGTTTAGATGCAATGTATGCTTAATTACCTTCGAAACGGCATATCGTATGTGTAAATTGGATTCCCGAATCATAAAATACGTTTTACGAACTTAAAACTTTGAAAATAAACCTTTCTTGATCAATTGACGAGTTTTCGGTTATTGTAAATGATGTTTTTGATTGATGATATGTGGTTAGTTGTATTCCTCGTCAAAATACCTTTTCGACGATATATGATAGGCATTATAAGTGTTTGCGGGTCAATTGTTGTGTTAGAATTGATTTTGGCTCGTGCATACTTGTGGAAAAACAGAAACAGACCTGCACAGATGGTGGCGCGGCGCGCCCCATCCCCGCGCGGCGCGCAGATGTACCTGGTCAGATTCTGACCTCCTCGTCCCATTTCACGTGAAATGTTTGACTAGCTACCGACCTCCGATTCACATGAAACTTGTTTTAATATACTTGTATATGAATATTTAGCATAGAAAAATAGTTCGGGACCCGACCCGAACGCGTTGACTTTTCGTTGACTTTGACCAAGTTTGACTTTTAGTCAAACTTAACCAAACTTTTATGCAATCGTTCTAACATGCTTTTATACTTGATTCTCGCATGAAACTTGGCAACGTGATTCACATGCTATATTTAATCGAGTCGTAACGAGCCATAGGACTAATTGAACACATTTCACCCGACCTTGTATCGTAACCGGTTAATTGACACAACTTACTTGTTTAGGTCAAGGCTAAGCAACTTTCATGCACACGTTTACTTTGTGAAGTACATTTATACTCGTGCACTCGAGGTGAGATCATAGTCCCACCTTTTCAACAACTTTTTATACTTTAAATTGTGGGCTGAGAAACATATACTTTGTTACATTTTGTACTACTTACTTTTATACTTTGAACACAAGTACAAGGAAAACAAACATTCCACAGCGAGTTAGAACAAAAATCCTCAATTCGATTATCATTAGTTACACTTGCAGGGTGTAAGCGAGAACTTATATTGTGTGGCCATACGGGTTTGACAAACCCTCATTACGGACGGTTCGCTACCGTCTACGGATGAAATATATTTTCGAGAAACAGTGTATGTTCTAACACTATTGTGATGGGGTTCTATGGAAGGAAACGTTAAGTCTTGATAATTGGGTGCTCGCGAACAATACTTTTGGAATGCAAACGATTTTGATAATCAACTATGGGAATACTAAATCTTGTGGTTCAAAAACAACGTTTACAAATACATCTATGATTTCACCAACGTTTTTCGTTGACAGTTTTCTATATGTTTCTCAGGTTCATACTCGGCTACTTGATACATGCTTCCGCACTCTTTGATTACTTGATTGGAGTCTACCATGCATGCATACGCTAGGGATAGCATTTTTGGATTCAAACTTTTGTCTACTTACTTACGCTATTTATAGCAACTGTGGTTTCAAACTAATTATGTCGCAAGTTATTTCATTCATACTTTATAACTTTGTAAACTTAAACTTATTGTCGATCCGTTTGTTAAACTAAACTTTGTACCTTTCAAATGAACGCGACATAATTTTGGTCAAACGAGTCTCATATAGGGACTACAACCACGCAACGGGACCTAAGTTAACGATGCCGTCAATAACGGTTTTGGTCGGGTCGTTACATATTCCAACTAATTGGGGACTTAAACTATAATTACACCAATTTTCCTTGTATATAATTCACCCCTGTTTTAATAAGTCCATTGACTATTAATCCATTCCCGTGTTCGGTTAAATGAACGATTATTAGTACTTATAAATATCCCGCCCATCGTGTCCGATCGAGTGTATATGGTTATTTATAGGTACGTCCAATTGTAAATCTTTATATTAAATTAACGAACTATCATTCAATTAAACAAATATAAAGCCCATTAATAACCCATAGTCTAATTTCCACAAGTGTCGTTCTTTTGTTCAAACCCCAATTATGGTACAAAGCCCAATTACCCCATCTTTAATATTTAGCCCAACATCATGATTACTGCGATTTAAATAAGCATAATAATAACTTAGTTACAAGACATTAATTTAAAAAGGAGAACATAACTTACATTGAGTATTTATCGCGTAGCTTTACACAGACAGAACTTCGACTTGAAAACCCGTAAAATAAACGTTACGCTACCCAAACTTGTAGAAATGTAACCACTAAATTAACCTACTCCTACTCCTAAAACTAAATTACATAAAATAAAAATTAAAAACTGAATTTGAAAATATAAAAGAGTGTGTTTGAAGCTCGAGCACAGGCCTGGTATTTATAGCATTTTGGCCTGCTACAGTAACCCATGCGATCGCATGGGTTTTATGCCTATTTCCCATGCGATCGCATGGCCGCCAGATCCAGCTCACATATTTTTTTGTACACTAGCTTGTCGATATATTTAATAAATATATATATATATATATATATATATATATATATATGTATATATATATATATATATAATTTTATATAATTATATATATATATATTATATTATATTCTTGTGCATAGTTGACTCGTAATTTTGGCTCCGATGTTTCGTGCATTTACGCCCGGTTTATGTCTCGGTTCCGGTTTCTAGAACGTCTTTTCGTACAATTTAATATCGTACAATTTGCATTCCGCGACTTGTGTTCTTGTTAATCTTTAGACGTTTTTCTTCAATAAATTAAACCACTTGGAGTGTAACTTGTACGTTTGAGCATTTTGGACGTTTTCGCCTTTTAAATCTTCGTTTTTGACTTTAAATCTTTGTTTTCGAGCGATCTTCGTCTTTCGTCTTCACACTTATTTATTTTAAACAATTACAACTAAAAATAAGGAAATTACAATTAAAAACATTACATTTTGGAATGATATTGTGACTAAATATATGTTCTTTTGGAGCAATATCAGTTGTGTTCTTACTTGGTCTTAATATATTGTGTGTTGATGGTAGAATCTTGGTCAAGGTGATGCTAACTCATCAACGAGTTGTACACTTGAAACTACAAGCATCAAGGATGAGAACCGTGATGAGCATCAAGCACTAAGAACCCCACCGGAGCACCTTGCTTACTGTTTTCAGGATCTGATTAGACCACCTAGGCTACTGGAAAGTTGATTTTCAGTTAGTTCGGTTCGAGTATATGATTTTCCATTTAGACCTCGTCTTAATCCGAGTTACGATTTAGGATTTATGGCCTTCCGAAAGTCATTACACCCTATTAACGTTGTGCTGAAATTTCTGACCTACTCGCACTTAAACTGTCGCCACGGTCAAACGAAGACGAGTTTGGTTCTGGAAATTGGTCAGCAACTAGGGGACTCATATACGGAGCCATAGCTACTGATTACGTATCTTTTCGATTTACGTAGAGGTCGTAGCAGCTGACCGAATTCAGCATATTGTTTCGATCTCTATTCTTGTCAAACTTACTTAGCTTTTATGATGATGAACAATGATGATGATGACACTTAAACTTATTTTATGCACTATTAAAACTTATGAGGATAACATACTGACCTAGTAACCTTTGACTTAGGTTGACGACCTTTCGGACCGACTTACTACTCGCATAATTTCATTATCGACTTTACCGCTCTTATCACTGTGAGTTATAGCATCCCTTTTTACTTTAATTATTTTGGGACTGAGAATACATGCGCTTTTTACGTTTTACATACTAGGCACGAGTACTTAAACTTTATATATGTGTGGGTTATACAACGGCATAAACTTTCCCCTTAGCTCGGTAACGTTTAGTCATTGGTTTTTGAACCGGTGAACGCGAATCTTAGATATGGATCCATAGGGTTTGACATCCCCACTCGGGCTAGTCGCGCTAGCATTTAATGGGTGTTTAATACTTCGTAAACATACGCACTCGCCAAGTGTACTTTTAGGGGGTTATAAACGTTAAGTTAGTTACCAAGTGCCCACGGTTAAACATATACTTTTCATACTGTTTTGGAACGCTGAAATCTCGTGGCCTACCTTACATTACTGTTACAACTTAAACTATAGCTCACCAACATTATTGTTGACGTTTTTAAGCATGTTTTCTCAGGTGCTTAGAGGTTTGTTGCTTCCGCTGTTTAGACATGCTGTCTTGATGTTTAGACTTGCTGTTAACGACCTGCTGTGCTAGAATTCCGCTGCATAATCTTAGAGATGTCTCAATCATAGAACTTTTCTTTTGCATTCGTAGTTTATGTTATTTTCAAATAATGACTTTGTAATGACCTTTGTGTCACATTATCTTTTGTAAATGTTATCTTTTATGAATGCAAAACTGGTTTTCAAATAGCATGTAGTACTTGATCGTGTAAAGATCCTGTTGTTGACGAATCGTACACGATGGTTTTGTACGGGGCGTCACATTTGGTATCGGAGCATTGGTTGTAGGGAATTAGGTTGCATTAGTGAGTCTAGACCGGACCAAGTAGGATTCACTAATAGGACTAATCTACAATTTGCTAGTTTACTTGTTTCCGCGAAACTTACTGCATGCTGCTGCTTACTTTCACTGCTATATGACGTATACTGCTACTTGATTTTCACTACTGCATGACATTATCTGCTTTCGATTTGCATGATACTTCTGTACGATTTGCTATTATTGCCATGCTATTTACTGCTATAGATGATCTAGATTGTCGTAGTTATTTTTCCTAATAAGTGCTTGCTTTATGACTTACTGACATGGAAAAAGTCATTTTTCCCTGTTCAGATGTCGGATGTCCCGCCCGTTATCATTTTGGAGAGCGACTCAGACTCACCCTCCACCTCACCTGCCATTGTTGCCGATTCACAGATCCCGTCGTCGACACACTCCAGTGACTCTGGCGATTCGTCCTCTGGAGCCAGCGGCCATGCACCCGACCCAGTGATCACCACAGACGGACACGAGGATCCACCAGAGATTTCAGCTCCACTCATCCCAGGACCCTAGGAGCCACAGCACCATTCCAGTGATGTTGTGATTCCCGGGGAATACGAGGACGTTCCTTTCCGCAATGAGCATAACCATTGGTGCAGACGCCTTCCTGATGGACGTGTCGTGCCGATTCCGCCTTTCAGATATCGGATTATGACTACCGGCCGAGCAGAGCCACCTCCAGCAGTTTTCGACGACTCATCATCCGACGACTCATCCTCTGATGACTCGAGTGACGAGGATTCCGACGAGGACCCTGAGGAGGCGCCCGTGCAGCCACCCTCTACCCCGCCGAAGAAGCGGTATCGTTTTGATGGTACCGTTATTCCAGGGGTTAACGGTGGTAGGTCGTTCGTTAGCGCACATGGACTGAGGACTAGGGTCACCGCCCGCAAGCGGGTTGTGCCGTTGATAATGCTAAAAACGAACATATATTTCATAGCATTATCCCTCAAGAAAGACAAGCTTTTACTTGCAATTGTTCTATTTACAAGTGATATTCGTTTAAATAATAAAAGATGAAGACAAAAGACAGATTCGACAAATTGAAGACGCAAACGACCAAAAAGCTCAAAAGTACAAAATACAATCAAAGTGATTCCAATTATTGATGAGAAACGTCTCAAAATTACAAGAGTACAAGACGCAAAACGCAAAGTACAAGATATTAAATTATACGTTAGGACGTTCGAAAATCCGGAACCGCAACCAAAGTCAACTCTCGACGCTCGACGCAACGGACTAAAAATTACAAGTCAACTATGCACACGAATATAATATAATATTTAAATAATTCTTAAAATTATTTATATATTATATATATTATTATAAACCGTCGGCAAGCAAAGAAACAAAGTCTTGTGAGCTGGAAAAAGGGGCCATGCGATCGCATGGCCTGGAAGGCAAAAAGCCATGCGATCGCATGGCAGTAGGTGACAGCCCACATTGCTATAAATTCGCGTGTTTTGGTTCAATATCAATCATCTTTTTCTCTTCTCATTCATACGTATATATATATATATATATATATATATATATATATATATATATATATATATATATATATATATATATATATATATATATTATATTTTAATTTTAAATTTAATTTTAAATTCTAATAATAAGGATATGATAGCGAATGTTGTAAGGGTATAAGTCAAAATTCTGTCCGTGTAACGCTACGCTATTTTTAATCACTGTAAGTTATGGTTAATGTTATTTTTAATTTAATGTCTCGTAGCTAAGTTATTATTATGCTTATTTAAGACGAAGTAATCATGATGTTGGGCTAAAAATATTAAGATTGGGTAATTGGGCTTTGTACCATAATTGGAGTTTGGACAAAAGAACGACACTTGTGGAAATTAGACTATGGGCTATTAATAGGCTTTATATTAACTAAATGATATCTCGTTAATTTAATATATAGACTTATAATTTGACGTATTTATATATAACCACATACGCTTGACTGGGCACGGTGGGTGGGATATCTATAAATACCAATAATTGTTCATCTTACCGGACACGGAACTGGATTAATAGTTAATAGACTTGTTGAAACATGGGTGGATTACATTCAAGGGTAATTGGTGTAATTGTTAACAAAGTAGTAAAACCTTGGTTTACACACAGTCGATAACCTGGTGTATTCATTAAACAAAGTATTAAGACCTTGTTACAATTCGAATCCCCAATTAGTTGGAATATTTGACTTCGGGAATAAGAATAATTTGGCGAAGACTTCCGCATTTTATGATTATGACTGATGGACTATTATGGACAAATCCGTATGGACATATTGAATAATCCAGGAAAAAGGACAATTAACCCATGGGAATAAACTAAAAAATCAACACGTCAAACATCATGATTATGGAAGTTTAAATAAGCATAATTCTTTTATTTCATATTTAATTGCACTTTTAATTATCGCACTTTTATTTACTGTCATCGTATTTAATTGCATTTTTAATTATTGTACTCTTTAATTGTCGTACTTTTTATTTATCGCATTTTTATTTATCGTAATTTCATTATCGTTATTTACTTTACTCTTTAAATTAAGTCTTTTATGTATTTAATATTTTACATTAGGTTTTCACTGCGACTAAAGTTTTAAAATCGACAAACCGGTCATTAAACTGTAAAAAACCTCCCTTTTATAAAAATAATATTACTTATATTTATTTTTGTATTTTTACAAATATAGTTTTAAAAATATAGCGTTAAGCTTGTTTAATTTTCCCTGTAGAACGAATCGGACTTACTAAAAACTACACTACTGTACGATTAGGTACACTGCCTATAAGTGTTGTAGCAAGGTTTAGGTATATCCATTCTATAAATAAATAAATATCTTGTGTAAAATTGTATCGTATTTAATAGTATTTCGTTGTAAAAATAATACTATTTCCTAGTACACCTCGCATCACATCAAGTATTTTTGGCGCCGCTGCCGGGGAACACATAAACGCCGAAAGCGCAACGCTATAAAAAAAAGATTTTTATTAATTTTTAGTTTACTTTTATAAAAATACGTTTTTGTAAAATACGTTTTAAAAACTCAAAAATACAAAAAGAAAAAAACAAAATAAATATATTTTTAATAGTTTGTTAAATATATATAAAGTTAAAAAGTATTTTTATTTTAGTTTTTAAAAAATTAAATTTGTATTTAAGTTATTATATAAATATATAAATCAGAATACAGAAAAAAAAAATTTAATAAAAACACACGAGGCCCGTACTGTAGCAGCCCAAAGCCTGGCCCGAAATCTTTATCCATGTGATCGCATGGATTTTTAAAGTGAGGACCATGCGATCGCATGGCCCTGTCTGACACGCCCTAATTGACTTTCCACTGCAATCATTACGGAGTAATTATTATTATTATTTAATCAAAACCCTAATTAGGGTTAGTGTATTAATTTAATTTTTATTTTAGTTTTTGTATTTAATTTGTTTTATATATTTAGTTTATTTATTTTTATTAATATATAAAATTAATAGTTTTATAAAATAAATAATATAAAAATAATATTTTTATAAAAATTGTACTTTTTTACAACTTTAAGTATATTTTTATATTTTGTATCTTTTTATTCATTTTAGCGTAATATTTGTATTTTTCGTTCGTATTTAGTTTTAAGACATGGTTTTTGCTATAGTTATTTTTATTTCTAGATTTTTAAGATTTGCCGTAAAATCCCTTAAGTGCTTTTTCTTTAGATTAAGATTTAGGTGCTTTAGAATTTTGCGATGCTGTTCTAAGATTTTAGTACCTTTTTAAGTTATTGCCGTTTTGGGATATAGTTTTTCTTTTAAGCTTTAATATTTTTAGACGCAACTTTTAATTCTTAGTTTTTAGTTCCTTTTTAAGTTTCGACCCGCTACTTTCTTATTTTTATTTTTCGACCTTTTATTTTTCGACGTTTTTCGACGCGCTCTTTTTCTTTCTTATTTCTAACCGCTCTAGTTTTTAGGACTTAGATTTTTTTTCTATTTCCTATCTAAAATTTCTTTAAATTTAAAAGAAAAATTATTTTAAGCGGTTAAATTGATAGACATCAAAATTTTCTGGTTCGTAGTAATAGTTGGATTTGTACGTGGACCGGGTTATTGGAGCCAAACAGTACTCAATTATATTGAGACCAAACGAATCCTGCCCCTCTGCTGCATCTTTTGGCTATTCGAAACGTGGGCAAAATCAGAAAAGTCTATTAATTTGATAATTTATATAATTTTTCTTATTTTTATAACTAATAGGATATTCAGTGAATGCACCGAGCAAAACGATCACCACCTTTTGTACGTTCACCACCTGTAACTCGATCAAGACATCTAGAAAATATTGTCGCCGTTGATTTTTCTTTAGAATCGTCATCCAGTCGACCAAGTACTCCAATTCAAATTTCCGATAATCCATTTTTTGAACCCGACCTCACAATTGAGAATCCGGAGAATATTCAGGGATAATTCATAGATCCTGAACCATTAATCTTTCCTCCGGAACCACCAATCATTCAAACAGAAATTGTTGAGGAACCAACCATTAAATCAGAATCCTATAGTGATTCAGATTCAACAAATTCAATTTTGGAGAATCTGGAACCTCTAAGTATGGAAGACCGAATGCGAGCTAAACGCACTGGCCAAGGTCATGCAATTACTCAACCAGACATAAATGCACCAGATTATGAAATCAAAGGACAAATTCTACATATAGTGACTAATCAATGCCAATTTAGTGGTGCACCGAAGGAAGATCCAAATGAACATCTTCGTACATTTAATAGGGGCGATTGATACATGGGACATTTTAGTTGAAAAATTTCTTAAACAATTCTTTCCGGCATCTAAAGCCGTGAGATTTCAAGGAGAAATTGTTACGTTCACACAAAAGCCAAATGAAACTCTATATGAGGCATGGACAAGATTTGGAAAGTTATTGAGAGGATGTCCGCAACATGGTTTAGACACTTGTCAAATAGTACAAATATTCTACCAAGGATGCGACATCACTACAAGAAAAGACATCGATATAGCAGCTGGTGGTTCCATTATGAAGAAAATCGCAACTGATGCTTACAAAATTATTGATAACACTGCTTTCCACTCACATGAGTGGCACCAAGAAAAAGATATCACTAGATCATCTAAAGCAGCTAGATCCGATTCTAGCCATGACTTAGATTCCATTTCTGCAAAGATAGATACTGTCGAGAGATGAATGGAAAAGATGACTAAAGATATTCACTCAATACGAATTAGTTGTGAGCAGTGTGGAGGACCACATTTGACAAAAGATTGTCTCAGTATTGAACTAACAATGGAACAAAGAGAGAATGTTTCATACATAAACCAAAGGCCTGGAAATAATTATCAGAATAATTATCAACCGCCAAGACCGATCTACAATCAAAACTAGAATTATAACCGAAATGTTCCATACAATAACCAAAAAGGTCCAAGTAATCAACAAGTATCCAATAATACTTGCAACCAGCAAAGACCTACTTTTCAAAACAAACCACCACAAACTGATGATAAAAAGCCAAATTTAGAAGACATGATGTCGAAGCTAGTTGAATCTCAAACTCAATTTTTCACATCTCAGAAACAAACCAATGAACAAAATGCTCAAGCAGTTAGAAATCAACAAGCTTCTATTCAAAATCTGGAACAAGAAGTAAGTAACCTAGCAAGGTTGATAGGTGAAAGAAAACTGGGAAGTCTACCTAGTGATACAAATGCTAACCCCCGGAATGAAACAGCTAAAGCCATTACCACAAGAAGTGGTATTACACTTAAACCACCTGAAATACCTGTAATTTCTGATGAAGCTATTCCTACTCCACAAGAACCACAATCTGATCAAGATAAGGAAACAGAACCGGTAGTTGAAAAAGTTAATGAAGACAACACAGTTAAAGCTAAACCTTATGTTAAACCATACCAACCACCACTTCCTTACCCGAGTAAAATGAGAAAAAAGAGACTTGAAGCTGAGCAATACAAATTCTTGGATATGTTTAAACAAATAAATGTAAATCTTCCTTTCATTGATGTGATTTCAGGAATGCCTAGATATGCTAAATTTCTGAAAGATCTAATCACAAATAGAAAGAAAATGAAAGAACTCTCGGCTGTTACTATGAATGCAAACTGTTCAGCAGTGCTGTTGAATAAGATACCTGAAAAATTATCAGATCCAGGAAGTTTCACAATTCCATGTTTTCTGGGTAGTCTTAGTTCAATAGAAGCATTGGCAGACTTAGGTGCTAGTATAAATTTAATGCCGTATTCACTATACGCTAAACTAGACCTTGGAGAATTGAAACCAACACGAATAAGTATACAACTAGCCGATCGATCAGTAAAATATCCTAGAGGGATAATGGAGAATATGCTAGTTAAAGTTAGTACTTTAGTATTTCCAGTAGATTTTGTTATTTTGGACATGGAAGAAGATTCTCGAGTTCCTCTCATATTAGGAAGACCATTCTTAAACACAGCTAAAGCAATAATAGACGTGTTTGGTAAGAAACTGACCCTAAGTATAGAGGACGAGAGTGTTACCTTTTCTGTGGATAGAGCCATGCAACAACTGCAATCTGCAGATGATACATGTTATTATATTCAAACTATAGAATCACATGCAGAATTGTTAGAAGAATTTCCAGAATTACAAGGAACATGAGAATGTTCTTTAGGAGAAGGAACTGAACCAATTGATGAAACTGAAATGTTAGCTACACTTATGGCTAATGGATATGAACCAACAACAGAAGAAATTCAAATTCTAAAAGATGAAGATAGATATCGATACAAATCATCGATAGAAGAACCACCGTCATTAGAGTTAAAGCCACTTACAAACCATTTGGAATACGCTTATTTACAGGGTGAATCTAAATTACCTGTAATAATATCGTCTTCTCTTATTGAAAATGAAAAATCTCAACTCATTTCTGTGCTAAAAGCTCATAAACCAGCCATTGCATGGAAGATTCATGATATTAAAGGAATAAGTCCTTCGTATTGCACACATAAAATCCTTATAGAAGAAGGTCATAAAACGTATGTGCAACGCCAACGAAGACTAAATCCTAATATGCAAGATGTTGTTAAGAAAGAAATTATTAAACTGCTAGATGCAGGTTTAATTTATCCAATTTCTGATAGTCCATGGGTAAGCCCAGTTCAATGCGTACCTAAGAAGGGTGGCATGACTGTCATCACAAATGAGAAAAATGAGCTTATTCCTACTAGGACGGTAACAGGATGGCGTGTTTGTATTGATTATAGAAAATTAAATGACGCCACCAGAAAAGATCACTTTCCCTTACCTTTTATTGATCAAATGTTGGAAAGATTAGCCGGAAATAGTTACTATTGTTTTCTTGATGGTTTTTCCGAATACTTTCAAATTCCAATAGCACCCGAGGACCAAGAGAAAACCACATTCACGTGCCCTTATGGTACTTTTGCTTACAAACGCATGCCATTTGGACTTTGCAAAGCCCCTGCAACCTTTCAAAGGTGCATGATGGCGATTTTTCACGACATGATAGAAGAATGCATGGAAGTTTTCATGGTTGACTTTTCAGTCTTCGGTGATACTTTTGAAACATGCCTAGTTAATCTTGAACGAATGCTTATTAGATGCGAACAATCAAATCTAGTACTTAATTGGGAGAAATGTCATTTCATGGTTAAAGAAGGCATCGTTCTTGGTCATAAAATTTCAAATGAAGGAATTAAAGTGGATAGAGCTAAAGTAGATGTAATTGCTAAACTTCCACATCCCACCAATATTAGAGGAGTTAGGAGTTTTCTAGGGCATGCCAGTTTTTACCGACGTTTCATAAAAGATTTTTCTAAAATTGCCACTCCTATGAATAAACTCCTAAAAAGGATGTTCCATTTATCTTTTCAGATGAATGTATCAAATCTTTTAATATTTTTAAAGAAAAACTCACTAATGCGCCGATCATGATAACTCCAAATTGGAATCTACCGTTTGAACTAATGTGCGATGCAACTGATTTTGCAATGGGAGCCGTTTTAGGACAAAGGATTGAAAAACGATTTCAACCCATTTATTATGCTAGTAAGACGTTACAAGGAGCACAAACGAACTACACAACTACTGAAAAAGAACTCCTTGCTATTATCTTTGCTTTTGAAAAATTTCGATCATATCTCGTTCTAGCTAAAACGGTGGTCTATACCGACCATTCTGCTCTTAGATACCTATTTTCAAAACAAGATGCCAAGCCACGATTAATCCGTTGGATCTTACTCTTACAAGAGTTCGATATTGAAATCCGAGATAAAAAGGGAGCAGAAAATCTCGCCGCTGATCATCTTTCTCGTCTTGAAAATCCCGAATTAGAAGTTCTAAATGAATCGGCCATACAAGACAACTTTCCTGATGAATATCTATTAAAGATAGATTATAATGAAATTCCATAGTTTGCAGACAATGCAAACTACTTAGTATGTAGATTCCTTGAAAAAGGATTATCGTACCAAAAACGAAAGAAATTCTTTAGTGATATAAAACACTATTTCTGAGAAGATCCACATTTGTTTAAAAGTTGTCCCTATGGAATAATACGCCGATGTGTATTCGGAGATGAAGCCAGTCAAATCTTAAACCATTGTCACACAGGACCAACAGGAGGGCATTATGGGCCTCAACTTACAGCAAGAAAAGTTTATGATGCTGGATTCTATTGGCCTACAATTTTCAAAGACCCACACTTTCTTTGCAAATCTTGTGGTGCTTGTCAAAGGGCCAGAAAAATAAGTCAACGTGATGAAATGCCACAAAATGTCATTCAAGTATGTGAAGTATTTGACATTTGGGGTATTGACTTTATGGGTCCATTTCCAAAATCTCATAATAATCTCTACATTCTCGTTGCCATTGATTATGTATCTAAATGGGCGGAAGCACAAGCTCTCCCGACTAATGATGTACGAGTTGTAGTCAACTTTTTAAAACGTCTTTTTGCTAGGTTTGGAACACCAAAAGCCTTAATAAGTGATCGGGGTACTCATTTTTGTAACAATCAACTTGAGAAAGTTCTCAAAAGATATGGAGTAACTCATAAAATCTCCACTGCTTATCATCCACAGACAAGTGGACAAGTTGAAAATACCAACCGAGCTTTAAAACGTATTCTAGAGAAAATCGTAGGATCAAACTCGAAGGAATGGTCCATGAAAGTAGAGGATGCACTCTGTTCTTAACAGCCTACAAAACTCCAATTGGAACCACACCTTTTAGACTCGTTTACAAAAAAGCATGTCATCTTCCAGTAGAAATTGAACACAAAGCATTTTGGGCTTTGAAGACATGTAATCTTGATTTACATGAAGCCAGACGTCTACGATTAAGTCAATTAAACGAATTAGAAGAATTGAGACATGAAGCATACGAAAATTCGTTAATCTATAAAGAAAGAACGAAGAAATGGTATGATAAAAGAATCAGAAGTTCAAAAGAATTTAAAGAAGGAGATAGAGTTCTTTTTTCAATTCACGATTCAAGCTATTTCCTGGAAAATTGAAATCAAGATGGTCTGGACCATTTATAGTTAAAAGAGTTTTCCCATACGGAACAATAGAGTTAATAAATTCAAATGGGATTGAATTTAAAGTTATTGGTCACAGAGTTAAACATTACATACATGGTCCGATGGAAGTTGACAATGAAGTCAATCATAATTTCACCACCCAAGAAAACCTTCAAAATGAAAACATAAATATGTTATCAACAACATATGAAAAATCAAAATTGGAAAATAGGGAGGATTCAAATTGGAGTGATGAATAAGAATTCTTATACAAACCTCCCATTCCAAGAAACGAAGAAAAATGTGAACAAGAAGTTCAAATAGAAGTGAAAGAACCAAGAAAAGAACACCCGAAAAAGGTTTACAAACCAACTCGACTTACTAAAGCAGGAGACCTGGGTGAATTTATCATTTCTTGCTTGCTTAATGATGGTGCTGTATATAATGGACTCGCAGATTTAGGAGCAAGTGCAAATATTATGCCTCTTTCGTTATACAAAAGATTAGGTATGGGTAAATTAAAACCAACCAAAATAGGTGTTCAATCATTTGACCAAACCATTAAACACCCAGTTGGAATAGCAAATAATTTACTTGTTAACGTGGGAAGTTTGACCTTTGTTGCAAACTTCATAGTGATTAATATGGAGGAAAACTTTGATATTCCTCTAATTTTAGGTCGCCCATTTTTAGCAACCACCGAGGCATTCATTGATGTAAGAGAAGGTAGAATGACACTTAGGGATAGTGATAAATCGATCACCTTTGTGAACTGAAAGTTTAGATCTCCACCAACCAAAACTGTTAAACCAATAAAAATGCATAAGTGTGGGGAAGATTAAGAAACACTTAATGATGATCCAATCACAAAGAACCCCGTTGATGATACGAAATTAGATGAACACATTTTTAACAGTTCAACGAAGAAACTTTATAAACGGATTCAGAATGCTAAGATTAAGAGAAACTTTAAATTATGTAACCGATTAGTATCCAATTTATCGTCAAAAAAAGGCAATGTTAGTTGAATTTGTGAAAGTGACGGAGGAAATCAACAAATGGATTGAAGTAAAAGTCAAAGATATACAAGTTGTTGATGATTCAATTGAAAATAACGTTAATCAGAATTTCAACTAAGTGTGGGGAGGTTCAAATCTTTTTAGGGTAATATGTATTTCTGTTAGAGTTAGATTTTCTGTTTTCGTGTAGTTCTCGAGAATGGAATCCGAATGGTCTTTCCCTAGCAGACCCTAAAGAACTAGTCTTCTCCCCCCATTCTGAATTTTTATTTTTTTTTAGGTTTTACGAGATGAAGACTTCCTGTGAACTAAACCATGGTCTAATGCTACACGCTTTAATCACTAAACGTAATAATGGCATCCTTCCAAGTGAAATAGTATCATTAATCAGAGGTAAATTGGACAGAGTAAGAAAAGAATCCAGGAACGAAAATAATAAGTTACAGTTTGGTAAAGGAAAATCAAAATCAGCAGCGAAAAGAAGAGCACGACACCTTGAAAGATGTCACAAATGCGGAAAATAGTCACACGAAGGAAAATGTTCGACGAATTAGACATATTCCAATACCGAATTCTTTACTTTATGCAGAGATGGACCGTTCATATGTTTCGAAGAAAAAACGTTGAATGCTCGTGGTTATGCCTATGTAGCTATGGAAAACCAATTAGTCCGACTATCTTATGAGTGGGCTAAAGCAGGTCACTAAGAATTCTATTTCACAGGTAAGTATGTACAGTTTTTATTTTTATTTTTATTGCTTTTAACCTTTTGATAATAAACGCTAAATCGTTCACTATAAAGTATTAAATTGGTATTCAATAAAATTAAGTTTTGCGACCGAAATTATTGATATCATACAAAAATTTATTACATCACTGCGAAATTTACCGTTTATTCTTAAGGTATAAATATCTTTAATCAATCAACCCAAAATATTTCAAAAATTCGTCAGGAGTAAAACTAGGTAATATAGCCGAAATTACTTTACCAAAAAGAGGGGCGTATATTTTTGATAATATTTGATTGATTAAAGTGGGATAAAAGACCAAAAAGATTTTTAATTTTATTTTTACCATATTTTTAAAATTAATATTTAAATATTAATTTATTATTGTAAACTTTTTAAATCAATATATTTAAGTTTGTAAATATTTGAAAAATTAATATTTTTAATATAAGTTTGTTGTATAAAAACAAAAATATAATTTAAGTTTGGTGTGAATTTTTAATATGAATTTTTAATTTTATGCATTTTAAATTTAAGTTTGGTGTGAATTTAAAAACAAAAATTTACTTTATTTCGTTAAGTTAAAAATATGATTTTTAAAAATTCGTCGTGAGTTGAAGACTAGGTCGTTGAACCGAAATTGCTCTACCCAAGGGAGGGACGAGAACTTTTATTATCATTATTTTTAATCTTATTGAATTAAAGTATGCCAAAAACAAAAACAAAAAAACAAAAAAAAAACAAAAAAAATTTCTTTTAAAACAAACGCCAATATGTTTGGAAAGTTTGGTAAAATTTAATCATTTTTCTACGCTAATCACCCTCAATAATTTAAATTGTTACTGATTTCTTGCAAATGAGGGCATTGCAAGATCTTAAGTGTGGGAAGGGGTTAAATTCTTTCGGATTTTAAAAATTTTTGACTTATACACTTGGTTACCATTAGAAATACTAGTAACGCAGTAGTTGTATTAGAATCTAGTGTTCTCTGATAATAAAGAACAGCCCTAGTCTTATATACTGACTACACAATTCTAGTAAAATTTTCAAAATTTTCAATTAAATGAACTCAAAATCATGTTTATACATATTTATGAACGATAAAACTAGGTGTTAACACCGAAATTATTGTTACCTCGGAAAGGACATAAATTAAGAAACAAACCAAAATGTTAGAATTCATTTAAAATGGAATAGAGAACAATAAAAAGGCAAAGAAAGGAAAATAAAAGCCAAGTGTGGGAAAAATTTACCAAGTTATTTTGAACATATATCACATATTTTTGTACAAATAACTGAAGATACTTTTGCTTTGGACTAATCTAAACACTTCTACCCAATTTACTGTAATATATTTGAAAGAAAGATGGATCTACACGATGAATCAATTCCATCATTAAAAGGAAGCAAAGTCTTCCGCAAAAGAAACGCGCTTCTTGATTTAGATCATGAAGTTGTCGTCCAGACCAGCTGTAGGTTGACAAAAAATCTAGAAAAGTCATCTCTAAAATCAGCAGGAAATCCACGGACTTCAGCATCAAACAGGGTCGCCAAGTGGTCAGACTTATCCTAACCATGAGAGGATCTGTCTTGTAAAATGGGGAGGACGCCGTGCAAATTAGCTGGATAAGACTAATGAATCAGATCCCCAGAAAAGGATAATCTCCTTAAAGATCAAAAATCAGCTTTTAAGCCTGATATTACTCAGTCCTAGAGATTGATCTTAAAGATTGAGAATTACAAACTCATGGAATTCGATGATATCTAAACTCGAGCTTGAACGAGAAAATATTTTGATCAAAATTATAAACCGATTTGTTTTCTAAAAACCCATTTTCAATGAGTTCATTACCATTGAACGTAAAATCCTATGAATTCACCTGGAATTCATTAGGTCACCTGAACCAAATCGGGTGTCAACCGTAAGAACGGTGGTTGCATAGTATGGTCGAAGACAGGATCTTGTGCCAAATCGAAAAATTATCGGGTGAGCTTTACTATTGCTCCTACCAAGGATAGTAATTGCATCTGACACGTTATAGACCATAATTAAAAGCATGTCAGGGGACATTGCCTTAACAGTTGCTTGTTCAACGCTTTCCTATATAACCGGACGGTAGTTTACAGAAAGGTAATATACGGAACAAGTATACTGGACGTGTTGCTTTCCCAATACAAGGTTAGCAAGTGGGTGACACAAAACCATAAGTTTTGAGCTAAAATTTTCAAATCTGAAACCCACTAAACCCACAAAAACAATTTGCAAACACTGGTGAAGGATTATTCTGGAAAACTTATCTAGGGTAAAAGCTAGATTGTATTTTCAAAAGATCAAATGTTTTCATAAAGATCCAATTTCCTTAAAAGATCTAAAATTTTATAGTCATGTGGGACTGTAAACCACATCGTTACTACCATTGTTTATACCACCGTATAGAAATCACTGATGTACAAAGTATGAAGAATAAAGAAGTGATTCTAGTATTTTTATTTCAAGAATATATTGCTTGAGGACAAGCAACGCTCAAGTGTGGTAATATTTGATAATGCTAAAAACGAACATATATTTCATAGCATTATCCCTCAAGAAAGACAAGCTTTTAGTTGCAATTGTTCTATTTACAAGTGATATTCGTTTAAATAATAAAAGATGAAGACAAAAGAAAGATTCGACAAATTGAAGACGCAAACGACCAAAAAGCTCAAAAGTACAAAATACAATCAAAGTGGTTCCAATTATTGATAAGAAACGTCTCAAAATTACAAGAGTACAAGACGCAAAACGCAAAGTACAAGATATTAAATTATACGCAAGGACGTTCGAAAATCCGGAACCGGGACCAAAGTCAACTCTACTAAAAATTACAAGTCAACTATGCACACGAATATAATATAATATTTAAATAATTCTTAAAATTATTTATATATTATATATATTATTATAAACAGTCGGCAAGCAAAGAAACAAAGTCTTGTGAGCTGGAAAAAGGGGCCATGCGATCGCATGGCCTGGAAGGCAAAAAGCCATGCGATCGCATGGCAGTAGGTGACAGCCCACATTGCTATAAATTCGCGTGTTTTGGTTCAATATCAATCATCTTTTTCTCTTCTCATTCAGACGTAAAGATATATATATATATATATATATTTTAATTTTAAATTTAATTTTAAATTCTAATAATAAGGATATGATAGCGAATGTTGTAAGGGTATAAGTCGAAATTCTGTCCGTGTAACGCTACGCTATTTTTAATCACTGTAAGTTATGGTTAATGTTATTTTTAATTTAATGTCTCGTAGCTAAGTTATTATTATACTTATTTAAGACGAAGTAATCATGATGTTGGGCTAAAAATATTAAGATTGGGTAATTGGGCTTTGTATCATAATTGGGGTTTGGACAAAAGAACGACCCTTGTGGAAATTAGACTATGGGCTATTAATAGGCTTTATATTAACTAAATGATATCTCGTTAATTTAATATATAGACTTATAATTTGACATTTTTATATATAACCACATATGCTTGACTGGGCACGGTGGGCGTGATATCTATAAATACCAATAATTGTTCATCTTACCGGACACGGAACTGGATTAATAGTTAATAGACTTGTTGAAACAGAGGTGGATTACATTCAAGGGTAATTGGTGTAATTGTTAACAAAGTAGTAAAACCTTGGTTTACACACAGTCGATAACCTGGTGTATTCATTAAACAAAGTATTAAGACCTTGTTACAATTCGAATCCCCAATTAGTTGGAATATTTGACTTCGGGAATAAGAATAATTTGGCGAAGACTTCCGCATTTTATGATTATGACTGATGGACTATTATGGACAAATCCGTATGGACATATTGAATAATCCAGGAAAAAAGACAATTAACCCATGGGAATAAACTAAAAAATCAACACGTCAAACATCATGATTATGGAAGTTTAAATAAGCATAATTCTTTTATTTCATATTTAATTGCACTTTTAATTATCGCACTTTTATTTACTGTCATCGTATTTAATTGCACTTTTAATTATCGTACTCTTTAATTGTCGTACTTTTTATTTATCGCATTTTTATTTATCGTAATTTCATTATCGTAATTTACTTTACTCTTTAAATTAAGTCTTTTATTTATTTAATATTTTACATTAGGTTTTCACTGCGACTAAAGTTTTAAAATCGACAAACCGATCATTAAACGGTAAAAAAAGCCCCTTTTATAATAATAATATTACTTATATTTATTTTTGTATTTTTACAAATATAGTTTTAAAAATATAGCGTTAAGCTTGTTTAATTTTCCCTGTGGAATGAACCGGACTTACTAAAAACTACACTACTGTACGATTAGGTACACTGCCTATAAGTGTTGTAGCAAGGTTTAGGTATATCCATTCTATAAATAAATAAATATCTTGTGTAAAATTGTATCGTATTTAATAGTATTTCGTTGTAAAAATAATACTATTTCCTAGTACACCTCGCATCACATCAGCCGTATCCTGCCGATCCATTTGTGCGTAAGGCTTACCATTGCGCACCATCTACTTCTGGTGCTGTACCAACTGCACCACCTGTACCATTTGCACCACCTGCACCACCTGTACCGACTGCACCGCCTACCCCACCATCTCCCTCCGTCAAGGAACTGACGAGGGAAGTGGAGATCCTCCGTGCTCGGGTAACTAAGCTCGAGGACCAGATGTCCCACGTAATGGACATCCTTTTCCCACCATCACCATAGGGCATTGTAGTAGATTTCATTATGTAATCTCGTTTGTAGTTTCATGTTTTACTCATGTATTGTGCGAACCTATGCGGATGTATGCAACTTGTTATTAACGAATGGAACTTAGTGTTGTTTACTTTTTGTACGGTGTTCTAATTTCGTTACTGTATGGTGTTTCTGTGGTATCTATATCTAGTTTCATTACTTAGTTAACATGTGCTGCATTGATTCCATGTTGGTTGCCATATACTATATTATTATTTATTAAATGCTGGATTTTGACTTAAGTCAAAATTTCTGTTTAGAAGAGCAATGGCAAACGAAAGAGCGGCGCCCACAGCAGCACAAATTGAGGAAATGATTGCGGAAAGAGTAGCCGCAGCTATTGCGAAAATCAACCCACAAACTCTACCAGTTGACCAGCCCATCCGTAATGGGTGTACATATAAGGAGTTTCAAAGCTGCAAGCCCCACAACTTTAGTGGTACTGAGGGGCCTGTTGGATTGACTAGATGGTTTGAGAAACTAGAAGCTGTGTTCCGGTAAGCAACTGCTCAGAGACGAACAAAACCAAGTATGCCTCCTGTACGCTGTCGGACGGCGCCCTAACCTGGTGGAACACACTTGCTCAGGCCAAAGGTATTGACGAGGCTTATGCTACTCCTTGGGAAGAATTTAAGGGAGCCATGATCGACGAGTACTGCCCCAGAACAAAGATACAGAAAATGGAGGCTGAGTTCTGGGAGTTGAAGGTTATGGGAAACGATCTTGATGGTTACAACCATAGGTATCTGGAATTAGCACTGATGTGTCCCACGATGGTTACCCCGGAGTTTAAGAGAATAGAACGATACTTGTGGGGACTTCCCAAGTCCATTCAGGGAAATGTCACCTCTTCTAAGCCACCCAACGTCCCGGAATCTATGCGCATGGCGCACACCCTGATGAACCAGATCACCCGCAAGGAACCTGAGAAAGCGGAATTAGAATCGGGGACTAGTCATGAGAAGCGTAAGTGGGATGGAAACAAGGGAAAGGTCTATGATCAAACCCCCGCTAAGAGGCATAACGACGGAAGGAACCCAAACCCGACCCCTAGCTCGAACCCCAACTACAAGGGTACTCTACCGCAGTGCAAGAGGTGCTACAAGCACCATACCGGGTACTGTAATGTGGTCTGTGAAAAGTGCAAAAGGACCGGGCATATTGGTAAGGACTGCAAGATTCCCACCCCAACGGTGAAGACAAACCCTACTGGATCAAGGCAGTGCTATGAGTGCGGATAACAGGGCCACTTCAGGAATGAATGTCCCAGCAAGAGAAAGGACGGTGGGCCAACGCATGGAAGAGCTTTCAATGTAAACGCAAAGGATGCCCGTGAGAACCCCGACTTGGTTACAGGTATATTCACTATCAACAATCTATTAGCTTCTGTCATATTTGATACTGGTGCTGATAGGAGCTATGTTTGTAGACACTTTTGTTCTAAGATAGATTGGTCGTTAGTTCCTTTAAAGGAGAGTATGCTTGTTGAGGTAGCCAATGGAAAACTTGAGAAAGTTGACCAAATTGGCCGAGGAGCTATTATCAACATAGCTGGTGTAGATTTCGAGATTGACTTGATACCCATCGAATTGGGAAGCTTTGATGTGATTATCGGTATGGACTGGTTGACCAAAGTAAGGGCCGATGTTATCTGTGGAGATAAAGCTCTTCGTATACCCCACGGAGATGGAGAGCCACTGATTATTTACGGAGAGAGATGTAATTCGAAGCTGAACCTCATTAGTTGCATGAAAGCACAAAAGATCATGAAGAAGGGACATCTTGCTGTTTTATCACATGTGAAAACGTTAGAAGCTGAGGTGAAGAGTGTGATTGATGTACGAGTTGTGAACGAATTTTCCGATGTCCTTCCGGAAGAATTGCCTGGATTACCGCCACCGAGAGCAGTAGAGTTCCAGATCAATCTAGTGCCTGGAGCTACACTCGTAGCTCGCACACCTTATCGACTAGCACCTTCCGAACTGCAAGAGTTGTAGAGTCAACTGCAGGAATTGCTAGATCGTGGATTTATCCAACCGAGTTCATCGCCTTGGGGCGCACCTGTTTTATTCGTGAAGAAGAAGGACGGATCTTTCCGCATGTGTATCGATTATCGTGAGTTGAACAAGTTGACGATTAAGAATCGGTATCCCCTTCCCAGAATTGACGATCTTTTCGACCAGCTGCAAGGATCTAGCGTTTACTCCAAGATCGATTTGCGATCCGGTTATCACCAATTGAGGGTGAAGGAGAGTGATGTGATGAAAACTGCGTTTATAACCCTTTATGGTCATTATGAGTTTCTCGTGATGCCATTCAATTTAACCAACGCACCTACCGTATTTATGGATCTCATGAATCGTGTATGCATGCCATATCTGGATAAGTTCGTTATTGTTTTCATAGATGATATCCTTATCTATTCCCGAAGTGAAGAAGAGCATGAACAACATCTTCGACTAGTGTTAGAACTCTTAAGACAAGAGCAACTTTATGCCAAATTCTCCAAGTGTGAATTTTGGTTGAATGAAGTCCAATTTCTGGGTCATATTGTGAGTGATCAAGGTATCAAAGTTGATCCCGCAAAGATCGAAGGTATCAGCAGGTGGGAAACCCCCACTACTCTGACTCACATCTGCCAATTTCTAGGTCTTGCCGGTTACTACCGAAGATTTATTGAAGGTTTCTCTCTGATTTCGCGTCCTTTGACCGCGCTGACTCACAAAGGGAAGAAGTTCGTTTGGGAAAAAGAACACGAATCAACATTTCAAAACTTGAAGCAGAAATTGACCACCGCACCTATCTTATCTCTTCCTGAAGGCAGTGATGATTTCGTCGTATATTGTGATGCCTCGAAAAATGGTTTTGGTTGCGTATTGATGAAAAGATCGAAGGTTATTGCCTATGCTTCTCGTCAACTAAAGATTCACGAGCGAAACTATACTACTCACGACCTCGAGCTTGGAGCCGTTGTCTTTGCGCTCAAATTGTGGAGACACTATCTTTATGGGACTAAAAGTACCATATTCACCGACCACAAAAGCCTCCAGCACATATTCGATCAGAAACAACTAAACATGAGGCAGCGATGATGGATCGAGACGCTGAACGACTATGATTGTGAACTTCGTTACCATCCTGGAAAGGCAAATGTTGTAGCCGATGCCCTGAGCCAGAAGGAGAGGACGGTACCTCTTCGTGTCCGCGCTTTGAACGTCACCATTCATTCAAATCTCAATAGCCAGATCCAAGTAGCCCAATATGAGGCTCTCAAGGAGGAGAATATCTCTCAAGAACACCTGAACATTCTCGTTTCACGATTTGAGGTTAAGGAGACTGGACTCCGATGCTTTGTCGGAAGGATTTGGGTACCTAGTTATGGAGATCTACGGAGCCTTATACTAGATGAAGCCCACAAGTCGAGATATTCAATTCACCCAGGAGCCGATAAAATGTACCACGATCTCAAGGAACAGTACTGGTGGCCTAATCTTAAGAAGGATGTTGCAACTTACGTTGGTAAGTGTTTGACTTGCTCGAAAGTTAAGGCCGAACATCAAAGGCCATCTGGATTACTTCAAAAACTGGAAATCCCGCAATGGAAGTGGGAAAGGATAACGATGGACTTCATCACAAAGCTACCGAAGACGGTAGGCGGTTATGATACCATCTGGGTTATCGTTGACCGACTTACCAAATCTGCACACTTCTTAGCCATGAAGGAAATGGATACGATGGAGAGACTCGCTCAACTATACATCAAAAAGGTTAGATCCCGTCATGGTGTGCCCTTATCGATTATCTCAGATCGCGATACCCGTTTTGCTTCTAGATTTTAGCGTTCTTTGCAAGAAGCCTTGGGAACTCGTCTCGACATGAGTACCGCGTATCACCCACAGACCGACGGTCAGAGCAAACGAACGATTCAGACTTTGGAGGACATGTTGCATGCATGTGTTATTGACTTCGGAAAGGCTTGGGTGAGACATTTGCCGCTAGCTGAATTCTCTTACAACAACAGTTATCATTCGAGTATTAATGCCGCACCTTTTGAAGCGTTGTATGGCCGCAAGTGCCGATCTCCTATTTGTTGGGCCGAAGTAGGCGAAAAGCAAATCACCGGACCCGAGGTAGTCCATGAAACAACCGATAAGATTGTCCAAATTCAAGCGAGACTTAAGGCGGCCCGTGATCGCCAAAAGAGTTATGCCGACCTTAAACGTAAAGACTTCGAATTCAACGTGGGTGACTGTGTAATGTTGAAGGTCGCACCTTGGAAAGGTGTAATCCATTTTGGAAAGCGCGGAAAGTTAAACCCGTGATATATTGGTCCTTTGGAAATCTTAGAACGTGTTGGACCCGTAGCTTACCGTTTGGATCTTCGGACTCAGTTGAGCGCAGTTCACCCAACTTTTCACGTGTCGAATCTGAAGAAATTTCTTGCCGAACCCGAACTTGTCATCTCTCTCGATGAGCTTACGATTGATGACAAACTCCATTTTGTGTAAGAACCTGTCGAAATCATGGACCGTGAGGTTAAGACTTTGAAGCACAATAAGATTCTAATTGTTCGAGTCCGATGGAATGCCAAACGTGGACCTGAGTTTACTTGGGAATGAGAGGATCAAATGATGTAGAAGTATCCTCACCTTTTCCCAACTTCAACACCTGCCTCAGCTTAAATTTCGGGACGAAATTTCCATTAACAGGTGGGTAATGTAACGACCCAACTTTTTCGACTTGCTTTTGTGCCTTGTGTTTTAGCGAAACTGTGTGTTTGTGCGTACTATGATACTTTATACTCTGGAATCTTTATACACATGGCTTACTTTCATTTATGTGTTAAAACGTGCCTTTAAGTACGTAGGATACTTAACTTGATCACCGGAAGCCTTTATGACCGTTAGTGTCACTTGACGTTACGAATAAACTGTGTACTGCGTACACATTTAACTTTTGTCGTAATCGGGATATTATGACTACGAAATCTTAATTATTATTTTATAATAATAATTACTTAGGTTTTTGGATGCTTAATTACGCGTAGTAATTTACTTATGCTTACTAGTTAGTCTTGTTGGACTTTCTACCTTGTTAGGCCTTAGCCCACCCTACACTAGTTAGTGGACTATTTAATTAGCCCAATTAATATTAGCTAGTAACCCATTAATATGTAAGACAAATGCCCATTTATTAGAGGGAACATGCTAGCATTTATGTCAAGCATTATCCTTAATGTTGCATGGGATCCTAACATAAGCACCAACTTTAGACAACCATTAACCAAAAAGCAAACTTTTGTCCCCCTTGTCCCCCCTCCAATTCACAGCCACCATACCCCCACCCTCACCCCATTCACCTATAAATACAAGCCTCATTCCATCCATTTTACACTTGCTTTCATTTGTAATTCACACACACTCACTCTCTAATTCTCTCTCTAGTCTTTCTCTCTTTAAAAAGTGTAAGTATTTTGAATTTCTCTTCTTCTTCTTCTTCTTCTTCTCATCATCACGAATTCATCATCATCATCATGGGTCTAGCTTTTTAGCTTTTGATCTTGATTACATCTTGTAGATTCAAACATGGATTTGAATCCTTCAAGAACATGGAAGATTCAAGCTTTCTAGCTTTAAACCTTCACCTACTTTGTAGATCTATATCTTTTAACTTTAATCTTGTTATTTTGTTATAAAGATTCAAACTTGTGTTTGTAATCTTCATGTAACTTAAAGATCCAAGCTTTATGCTTCAAGATCTTCAAGAACAACCAAGATGCAAGCTTTCTAGCTTGAATCTTCATATCTTTTGTTGGATCTAAGTTTCCTAACTTATGATCTCATTATTTTGTTATAAAGATCAAAACTTGTGTTTATGGTCTTCATGTAACCTAAAGATCTAAGCTTTATGCTTCAAGTTCTTCAAGAACACTAAAGGTTCAAGCTTACTAGCTTTGTGACCTTATAACTTGTGTGAAAGGGATCCAAGCTCTCTAGCTTAGGGTTCCATCACTTCATTTGACTTAGATTATGTTCATACTTGCTTGATTGAAGTAAAGTTTGTAGCTTTAGTTGTAAATGTAACTTGTAATTGTGTTAAGACTAAGGATATGATGTAACCTTGGTTCATCATCCATCTAAGACTCTTAAATGAGTTGTGTTCTTACTTGGTCTTAACATATTGTGTGTTGATGATAGAATATTGGTCAAGGTGATGCTAACCCATCAACGAGTTGTACACTTGAAGCTACAAGCATCAAGGATGAGAACCGTGATGAGCATCAAGCACTAAGAACCCCACCGGATCACCTTGCTTACTGTTTTATGGATATGATCAGACCACCTGGGCTACTGGAAAGTTTATTCTCAGTTAGTTCGGTTCGAGTATATGATTTTCCGTTTAGACCTCGTCTTAATCCGAGTTACGGTTTAGGATTTATGGCCTTCCGAAAGTCATTACACCCTATTAACGTTGTGCTGAAATTTCTGACCTACTCGCACTTAAATCGTCACCACGGTCAAACGAAGATGAGTTTGGTTCTGGAAATTGGTCAGCAACTAGGGAACTCATATACAGAGCCATATCCACTGATTACGTGTCTTTTCGATTTATGTAGAGGTCATAGAAGCTGACCGAAGTTAGCCTATTGTTTCGATCTCTATTCTTGTCAAACTTACTTAGCTTTTATGATGATGAACGATGATGATGATGACACTTAAACTTATTTTATGCACTATTAAAACTTATGAGGATAACATACTGACCTAGTAACCTTTGACTTAGGTTGACGACCTTTCGTACCGACTTACTACTCGCATACTTTCATTATCGACTTTACCGCTCTTATCACTGTGAGTTATAGCATCCCTTTTTTACTTTAATTATTTTGAGACTGAGAATACATGCACTTTTTACGTTTTACATACTAGGCACGAGTACTTAAACTTTATATATGTGTGGGTTATACAACAGCATAAACTTTCCCCTTAGATCGGTAACGTTTAGTCATTGGTTTTTGAACCGGTGAAGGCGAATCTTAGATATGGATCCATAGGGTTTGACATCCCCACTCGGGCTAGTCGCACTAGCATTTAACGGGTGTTTAATACTTCGTAAACATACGCACTCGCCAAGTGTACTTTTAGGGGGTTATAAACGTTAAGTTATTTACCAAGTGCCCACGGTTAAACATATACTTTTCATACTGTTTTGGAACGCTGAAATCTCGTGGCCTACCTTACATTACTGTTACAACTTAAACTATAGCTCACCAACATTATTGTTGATGTTTTTAAGCATGTTTTCTAAGGTGCTTAGAGGTTTATTGCTTCCGCTGTTTAGACTTGTTGTCTTGATGTTTAGACTTGCTGTTAAGGACCTGCTGTGCTAGAATTCCGCTGCATAATCTTAGAGATGTCTCAATCATGGAACTTTTCTTTTACATTCGTAGTTTATGTTATTTTCAAATAATGACTTTGTAATGACCTTTGTGTCACGTTATCTTTTGTAAACGTTATCTTTTATGAATGCAAAACTGGTTTTCAAATAGCATGTAGTACTTGACCGTGTAAAGATCCTGTTGTTGACGAATCATACACGATGGTTTTGTACGGGGCGTCACAACGTGCCAGATCAAAAACTTTTGGTTACTTGGTATAGCATACTTCCGAAACTATATCATTTTATTATTACATCATCTAATGGTGTGATACTGTGGGAAGAGGAGCCTAGAGCTTCACCAGTGTTGTCCTTTTAGGAACAATAGCTACGTGCTTGTGTTTGCTTAGACAACACAACCCATAGCCAAAAGCTATGGCACCCAAAGGTTTTTGGGATTTAAACCGAGTGTCAATTGAAATAGATTGGCATTCCCGAGTGAGTCAGATCCACTCATTAAGGAAGTAAAGTCTTCCGACCATTTCACTTGATACATATACCTCTTAAGCTGTACCATTTCATTACCCATCATTTCATGATGATGTACTGTTAGAGGTAAAAGTCTTGAACTTTCAAAACATGTTCATTATTTTGAATGTGAAATCCTACATGAACATAAAAATTCATACGTAGGTCACTTGCACCAAGGCGGGTGTCAACCGTATGAACGGTGATAGTAGCGTGTGGTCGAAACCGGGCCATGCGCTAGATCGAAAACTTTAACAGGGTGATCCTCATTGTTACTCCTAACAAGGACAATGTTGCACCCGACCACTTATTTAACCACACAGAATGTATCCATTTCATCCTAAAGGGAGTAAAGTCTCCCGAACAACACACTTGCTGATTTGTTTCAGAAGTTGTAGTCCAGACCAGTTGTAGGGTGACGAAAAATCTTGAAAAGTCATTGCTAAAATCGACTGGAAATCTACCAGGCCTCAACATCAAACAGGAAAACTGGTAGTCAAAGCTTATCTCAATGAGGGAGATTTGCTAGCCAAATGGGAAGCGCACCATGATACACAAAATGTCAGTGATTGATCAGATTCCCAGTAGATAACCTCCGGAAAGGTAAGATATTAGCTTTTAAGCCTGATAAACCTCAATCTTTATGGTTGACTTAATGGATTAGATGATTACCTCATAATTATCGATGATATCCGGACGTAATGTATATCCTCCTAAGCACATTATTTTCTTACCAACATCTCACGATGTTAGGTACTGTGGGAGGCATTGGCTTGACCAATCGCGGGGTAGCCAGTAGGGTTCTTTGGTTCGAAGGTTTCACTTTCTCGGCTCATGGTTTCCACTTGTATCCTCGGTCTATATTAGAAGACATTATCAGGTTCGGGATTCTCTACAGTTATTTAGATTACATATTTGGTGCACGTTGTTCGAGTTATTATTATTATTGTGCCGATACTTTATTTGGGGATGTTGGAGATTTTTGGGATTACGAGTGGAAGTCACATTGTTGGTTTGTTCTCTTTAAACCGTACCCACGCTAGTTTCTCATTTGGTTATTGTTCGTTGCTTCTACTATCACTTATGAAGACGTTACCATTTAGTAGATGATTATTTTCGAGTCGGATTTGCTTGAGGACAAGCAAGACTCTAGTGTGGGGTGATTTGATATTGCACATTTCTCATATATTTATCATGGCAATATCCTTCATTTTTAGTCCAATTGGATACGGTTTTGGTCTTTATTCGCGATAATTGGAGAGATTATGATTCGAGAGCTGAGAAGATCTTTTGTATGCCTTTTTGATCATTTTGAGGTATGTTCTATGTTATTGTATCAGCGGTGCCTTAATATGATGAAGCAAATTGGTTTTGGGCATTTTTATGGTGAAAAATAAAGATGAGTCTGAGCACGTATTAAGCCGCGGCGCGGCCAGAAGACCCGCGGCGCGGACTATAACTATATTTGGTAGTCGAGCATATTGATAAATTATGGAGTGTTGGCTAGTGTTAAGCAGCGGCGTGGCCTGAAGGCCCGCGGTGCGGGTCGTTACTGTGTCAGTTTTGGAGCTATAAATAAGGAATTAAACCCTAACTTTTTATCACTTTTGATCCTGACGAATTCCAGCAACTTTTGGGGCGATTTTTAGTGATTTTTAGGGAATCCCAACATCATCTAATCAACTCAATCATTCCGAAAACAAGTTTTGATTCGTCAATCGTTCAAGATCAAGATTTCAATTAGGTTTAACTCTTATCAACAATAATGAATTATCTTAATTGTTTGTTTTTGATTTCTATTGTTGCCATGGTTATTGGTTAAGTCATTTAATGTTTGTCTAGACTTATAAACCTATGTATTGGATACTACTTATCAGTTATTCGTTTAATTTATAATGTTTTGATGTTTGAATTAAAGAACGATTCTTATTAAAGCTAGACTTTTCGATTCAATTGGTTGTGTACTTGTTTGATAGGACGAGAGTTCATTAATTTAGTACATAAATTTACAATTGGTTTGTCTTAATTGATTGTTTGCTTACTCGGAGACGAGAGTAAATTGAATTCAAAAGGCTAGACGAAATAGGGGTGAATTATACGCAACGAGAGTTGGTGTGATTGTGATTCGAGTCTTCATCTCAGTCAAAATATTTGGTCACAATTAGGAGGTCTTAGGCTACGGGGAATTCCGTGTCGTGTAATCTTACTTGAAGTGTTTGCGCTGGGGAATTCCAGGTGAAACGACTAGATAATTCACATAAGTTAGATAATAGCTGGGGCTTAATCTAAATGCATCCAATACTAGGTGTAAAAGGTCTAGACAAGTATTCGTTCTCCTATTTGTCTACAACTATCTTATTTTTACTTGTTTGTTTGCTTTAAAGCTTAAATCTTAAAATACCAAAAATATTATTCTTTCTTGTTATCAATTAAAGTTATCTTTGATTTGGCTAATCGTTAAATAGCCACCAAAACAAATTATCTCGTACTTTCGATTTTCATAGATTAACTTAGTTTATTTTATTAGTTGCAATCTTAATTCTCACGTTTAAAACTGTCCTTGGAACGATTTTGGAATTACCAACTTTATACTATTGCACGATCGGGTACACTGCCCGTTAGTGTGTAGTAATCCTTTTAACCAGTATTTCCCATTATATAAATTATAGACGCGATTTTACACATCAATGTGTAACTAGATATGTATGAATATATACATATGTGTGATTATTAAATTAAGAAATATTAATGAAACGTTAAACGGTTTGATTAATATGAAAATAAGTTACGAAATCTATTATATGACTTGAGAACGTTAACAAAGTATTAGATGAATAATACTTTACATGAACGTAATTATTTCAAGATATTTATCAGCGGAATTAAAAGATAATATCAAATGATTGATTCATCAGATACATTGTATGATTACGAGTCTCTGTTGAAAGGTCCACTTTGATTTAGGAAACCTTTCCTTTTTAACGGTATTCGGAATGATTGGTAAAGTGATTTACAAGTAAAGAACAAAAGTTTCAATTAACGGTAACTGGACAAAAGTTAGTAGAGATTCCTGCTTAATTTTCAATGCATGCTTTACAATAACTTTCTCGTGACTCTTGATAAGTTAATTATTTAACTTTCATAAAATTAATAGTAAGAACATGTATCTGATTTTTTCGACATCCATTTACATTTCATGTTCTTACTATTAATTTTTTGAAAGTTAAATAATTAACTTATCAAGAGTCACGAGAAAGTTATTGTAAAGCATGCATTGAAAATTAAGTAGGAATCTCTACTAACTTTTGTCCAGTTACCGTTAATTGACACTTTTGTTCTTACTTGTAAATTACTTTACCAATCATTCCGAATACCGTTAAAAAAGAAAGGTTTACTAAATCAAAGTGGACCTTTCAACAGAGACTCGTAATCATACAATGTATCTGATGAAGCAATCATTTGATATTATCTTTTAATTCCGCTGATAAATATCTTGAAATAATTACGTTCATGTAAAGTATTATTCATCTAATACTTTGTTAACGTTCTCAAGTCATATAATAGATTTCGTAACTTATTTTCATATTAATCAAACATTTTAACGTTTCATTAATATTTCTCAATTTAATAATCACACATATGTATATATTCATACATATCTAATTACACATAATTGTTCGTGAATCGTCGAGAGCAGTCGAAAGGTAAATGAATACATGAACATAGTTCAAAGTTTTTGAGATTTCAATATTACATCCTTTGCTTATCGTGTCAGAAATATTAAATCATATGAAGATAAAGTTTAAATTTGGTCGGAAATTTCCGGGTTATCACATATTTATGAAGAATCTCAAGACACATACCTCTAAACGACCCTTTGAGGAGGTAAGTGTCACGATATTTGACAAAATGAAGATTTAAGTTTGCATTTGAACTTGTATGCTATTTGTTGCATATTTGCATGATAAAGCTTTTAAAACTAACTATACAAATCCTCAAAGTGATAATTGACCAATTTGACGCAAGGGGCCAAACGGGTCAAAAGGCGCCCAAAGTAGTTAACATTTTTGTTGAAACAGAGAAAAAGAAATTCGACTAAGATAATATGGACCAAGTAAATTAGGTGTATCTATTAGCCACGGTAAACAAATTGAAGTGCTTACCATCTTCTAACCATCAGGGTAGCACCGTGTTTAAGTAACACTTAAAACCACTTATTAACAGTCTTATTAAAAAATTTGTGGGGAACAGATACCATTTGTTTGAAATAACGACGTGCAAACTCCCTTAAAACATACAAACAAATGTATATTAGTATATGCATAGCAATAAATCAATGGGTCTAAATTAACCGGGTCAAAGGGGGTGAAACTGTATAACCCACCCACATTACTTTTAATGCATACAACTCCTAAAGCACATTAGTTAGTGACTATGAAGAAAGTCTTAAATGTTTTGATAACTGTATTAATAATCTGATAAAAGGTTCCAACAGCACTATAAGTTTGACGTGCTTTAACCCGACACTCTAATGACCCGTTATTCAACCCAACCAACTGAATTCATTAAACTCGAATCAATTCATTAAAATGGAAAATGTTATTTCTATGAATTAAAAAACAAATGACAAAGCAAAATTGAGTAAATAACAATGCAAAATGACAAAGCCCTTTGAATAGCAACTAAATGTTAAAATCAACCAAATAAATAACATTTTTCTCCACGCCGATCAATTCAACTACAACTATATGCAATCAAGCAGTTAATCGAAGAAATTATAGAATTAAATAAATGATCCAAATAAAGAAATTGATTCAACTATGAGTATAGTATAATACATAGAAAAACAAAAAGAGAGTAAACCCATAAATAAAAAAGTTATCGTACCTGGTTCTATGGTGAATGTTCTTGCGATTCAAAACCCTAATATGGATATTGCACACATAGAGACGACCGCGTGTAAGCTTAGCAATTTTAACCGATTAAAAACCAATGAAAGTAACCCAGACTTTGTTATGAACCCTAATCAAAGGATATTGTTATGGGAACTTATGAATTTGACGGTTAATCACCAGAGAATGAGATTTGACAACTTATTGATTTTGGGTTCCATAAATCCATGTATAAATTTCAGCGTAGCTATATGAATGAAAGCAAAAGCATCCCTTCAAGAAGATGTTGAATTTTAGATAGGAGAATGAGAAACAGATTGGTAGTATTTGATGGAGAAGAAACGGGACGGTTAATTG
This sequence comes from Rutidosis leptorrhynchoides, assembly GCF_046630445.1. Classification (NCBI taxonomy): domain Eukaryota; kingdom Viridiplantae; phylum Streptophyta; class Magnoliopsida; order Asterales; family Asteraceae; genus Rutidosis; species Rutidosis leptorrhynchoides. Next base: position 607,304,825 of record NC_092333.1, on the reverse strand, counting down.
AGAAGTTATTATCTCGAAGCATCCTATTCTCAACTCCACGAGTAATTATCTTAATTTATTTTAATTAAACCTATTTAATTATACTAATGACATGTCAGCATCACTAATCAGTTTTTAATCTAGTAGTGACACATCAGATTAAGTCACACGATTTATACTAGTGTATAGATATATAAGTATATTGAATATAATTATTAGCTGATTGTAATACTCGATTGTCGTCTTGATTTGTATTAAATAAGTTTAACTCGAGCTTATGAGAATTTAAAATAAATAAATAAATAAACGTTAGTGTGTAAGTGGGATGCATCAATTTTAGGTTTACTAAAAATTTATTTAAACACATTAGGTTTAGTAAAGTTTAAACCTAACTAGCAATGACTTCTAAACATATGATGGAAGAATTTAGATAGACGGGTACCATTTTAGTGTACATAATCAACACTATTTTAAGATTACTAGAATATGCTAACAATAGAGAGTTAAGAATCTCTAACTTTCATACATACCAACAAAAAGGGACTCGGGTATTGTTTTAATTTCAAGTAGCTAAACAAATGAGTCTATTTCATTTCCGTGATGTATAAGGAAATAAAAGGTAGCGACATAAATTATTGTTTTTATATCAAGTTGCATTTTTTTTATATATATAATAAATTGTGAAAGAATTGTAAGAGTATATAGATGTTACTGTGTTTAATAATTTTTTTTTCTTTAATCCACTGGCACATTTAATATACCAAATTAATATATACATACATCACACAGATAGATATGCATGAGTGGGAAACATCTTCATTTTTTTTCTTGTTTTCTATCAAACTCACCATCAACTTTCGACAACCACTTGTACCATCAGATTATGATATCTATTACTATTCTTGATTGGATTACTATTAAGAATTGGCATTCACGGGTGATTATTGTTTTGTATCATTGTCATCCTTTTTCACATATATACATACATGCATATACCAGATGAGATATCACATCTATATCATGAATTCAACCAAACAACTCTATCACCCTCAACCTTGAATTACCAACACCTTGTAACCGTGAAACACCACAACCATCTCTACTCCACCACCCTACTGCAACCATCATGTCCGTCATCATCAACTATCACGTTTCTCTCTCTCTAACTATCTCTCTCTTTCTTCTACTTTCTTTTTTGAACTCACCATAACAACCAACCATGGAAACCTCCTGTAATCACCACAAGCCACCATGAACCACAGTTCACCGGCTACCACAAACCTCCATCAATCATCACCATGATTCACGCTACTGCAGCTCACTTGTTTCTATTTCTTGTTTAGCTTCAAAACTAACGACCACCAAGATCACCACCCATATTATCAACACAGCCCATTCCTGTTTCTGTGTTGGTCGTGAACACCACTTGCGGTGGTTCACTACAGCTGCTACAATACCGAACTGTTGCTGCTACCATTATCTGTCAACCGTACTCATGCACCTTCAAATTTTTACTACTCGATTACTTGTTGCTGCTGTTTCCATGTTGCTGTCTATCTTACGTTAAAGATGACCATTCTCTTGACCCCAAGAAACAACCGTTTTACTCTTCAAAACCCAAGTAAATGCTACAGTTTATTTTTTTTATTTCCAATCGAACAAACATTGCCATCATGAGAATATTATTTAAATTGTTGCGGCCGACACCTATTAAAACCAAATACCCCACACTTTGTCTCCCACTAAAATCGTGAGTCATTGATGAGTTATAAAACGTTGAACTAAATTAATTCTTCTTGGGCTACATTGTTCTAATGAACTCCTTTAATACTTGATGTACTTGGGGACGCGAATTAAGAAGCCAACGTGATTTATTTTTGGTCCTTACTCGATCAACAAACAAACACTCACATCATGCCATTGTTAACGATGATTATGATTATGATTAGGAGAATAACGATGATGAAATACGTGATACGCGTATATTATTTTTCTGTTACTCCTGCTTGCTGTTAATGATGTGGGACATGAAAATTAAAAAGATGATGTACTGTGATGATGACAAAGTAATCTGTATATGATTATGCTTATAAATACGATTAGGCTTATGGTTATAAACTTGATTATGTTATGATTATGAATATAGATGATAATATAGATAACTAGATAGATGATGATACAGATGATGAGTTGATGATAAAATGATGATGATGATACGATTAGGGATTTAGTCGTGGTTTCTACTAGGTTGGTGATGATCTTCCTGCGTTTGTAAACCGTACCACAAATCCCATAAGTGGACTAAATAATCAGCATTTGATTTGGTTAATGTTTACTTGGGCTTATCTTGGGTAGTTAGGCTAATCAAGATTTTGGGCTTATGAGGTTTCTGTTGGGCTATTATGATTCTAATTTATTGGGCCGAAGACTAGCTTCCTGTTGGGCCTAAGGAGTTCGAAAATGATGATGAGGATGTCATGGTACAGTGATGATGATCGATGTGATGAGATATATAAACATAAATATGAGTTTAATCAGAAAAGCGAGGTCAGAGGAGTGGTTAAGGATGTTATCAGGTTAGCAGGAGATCGCGGGTTCAAACCTGGACTTGGGCATTTTTTAGGACTATTTCTTTGAGGTTCATGAATTCGAGGCCAACCTTGCTTTGTTCAGTTCCGTCGTATGCATATTTTTACTACAAAATATCATATTGTGAGTTCATTTGATTCCCTTTTACTCTTTACATTTTTGGGACTGAGAATACATGCGCTGTTTCATAACTGCTTTATTAAATGCTTTTGAAATATATTTTGAACTGAGAATACATGAAATGCTTTTATAAATGTTTGACGAGATAGACACAAGCAAAACATTCCTCGAATGAATTATTATGCAGAAAAAAAGTTCTGTGGATTATTATTGAATTAGTTGGACGTGATAATTGCCACTAATTATTGTGAATATTTTCCCCCGATTATTACTACTTGGTAACCTAAGAATTAGAAATGGGTATGGCCCTAATTCACGCGAATCCTAAAGGTAGCTACCGGGTTTAACACCCCCACCCAGAATGTTCACTTGACGGAAGAGCTAGTGGGTGTGGTGTTTAGTACTTTGAAGTTTATATATTATATAGACGAGATGTTCTATTTTTGGGGATATTATTTATGCGCATTATATGTTAAGGTCGGTTACTATGTTGAGCAATGAAATCAAAGTGAATGTTATGTATCGAGAGAATGATTTTTATACACAGGTTATGTGTATTATTTTTGTGCACGAGATATGTGTACGGTTATTAAAAATCGTGAGGCAACCTACGAGGGAGAAAAGGATACGAACCTACTCTGCCAAGCATTATGAAAAATGGTTTCGTACACGAGATAGGTGTACTGTATTTAAATCTTGTGGTCTATCAAAATGATGAATTTTATTGTTTATGATAAACTTATGAACTCACCAATCTTTTGGTTGACACTTTAAAGCATGTTTATTCTCAGGTATGAAATAAATCTTCCGCTGTGCATTTGCTCATTTTAGAGATATTACTTGGAGTCGTTCATGACATATAGAGGTCAGAACCTCGCAATGGGACCATCTGTTGAAGACTTCATCCAGGTGGATTAGGACGGGTTGCTTCAGGTGGTATCAGAGCGGTGGTCTTAGCGAACCAGGTCTTGCATTAGTGTGTCTAACTGATAGTTGTTTAGATGCATTAGTGGGTCTGGACTTCGACCATGTATGCATGTCAGAAGTTTTGCTTATCATTTCGTGTCGAAAATTACCGGCTTATCATTCTTAGAGAATCACTTGCTTATCATTCTTAGTCTAGACACATCTTACTGCATTGATTACTTGAATAGTGTATAGACAAAAAAATTCATATCTTAGCATATCTGCTAATTCATATCTTAGCGTATCTGTTACTGTAAACTTTGCTTGACGTATTCCGTAAATTCCTCAATAATCTACGAAATCTTTTGTTCTATATATATAGATATTCTATGTAATTAGAATACCATCCGATAGCCGGAAATCATTTCATATCAAAAAATCCTTTATTCAATCGTACGATATGGAACTAGCCACTAGTTCAAGTCCCTCGGATTCCGATATGGAGTTTCACTCGAGCTCCGAAAGCAGTATGATCGGAATGGATCAACCAATCATCCATCATCTATTCTGGATGAATTGAGGATGGGTTCGTAGTCTACTAAATCATTGGAGACAAGAAGAAGGTGATCCTTTCCATCAACCGAATTCACCTCTTGGCGAAGAACCTGAAGCATTTACAGCGAGCCCATTCGAAACACCATTTTCACTCTCATTTCCAAAGTATCTCGCCACGATTATATTCTATCTAAAATTCTAAACCTTATTCATTCACTCGTTCCGACCGACAATCATCCTGGAGTAATGGAAGAAGTCAACGAGCTTCGCGCTCGAGTAATAAATTTGGAGAATATAGTGCAAAACTTACCAGCTTCAGCAACACCACCGGCATCAACAGTACCACCAACACCAGTGCCACCAAAAACCCAAGTTTCAACACCACATGCCTCAACCTCACAATCTGTACCTCGAATATAATTATCATTCCACATATCGTTCTACATAAATTATCTTCGTTCTTTATGGCGATTATGTAATCTCTAATGTTTTAGAGATTATGTATTCTAGTTCTAACGGTACATCAAATGAGATTAATATCATATTGACTCATTAAATCCATGATTACAAAAAGTATAAACTGTTAATGGTGAAAATATTTTAACGGGTAGGTAATACCCGATGAATATTTAGTTTTCACATTAATATGTTACACTGTACATTTTTCAAATCTGATTCAACAGTCATCTACTATCCTACATACAACCACAGATATACGTATTTGTTCACCAAAGAATAACCATTTTCATTCTAATTCAATTTCATATACGAGTTTCTGCCAATCAAAATCCAAGTCAAGAGTTGACAAGTGGCATAATGAAGAAAATAATGAATAAAAATAAAATTGAATAGTAACCAATTAATTAACTACGTAGAAAAAAAATTAAAATCTATATACTAACCATTGGACTATTGGACCATTGGATTACTAACATTGGACTACTAACCTTGGACAATTAAAAAGTATTAAAAGAGTAGAAAATATTAATTACAACACATTTTGATTTAAAATATCGTTAATAAATTGCATCTTCTACAGTTAAACATTGCCACTTGATTTCATCTTGAACATCCTTTGTATCTTGACGATTACCATCAGCATTTAATCATCTAAAAACACAATTCTCTTGAAACCACCTCGGATTGATAACCGATGATTCAGATATGGTAGCATTAAATGCATAGGAAACAGCAAAATTGTAGATGGTCTAAACGGCCAAAAGTTTGATAATAAAGAATGGAAGGATGGGAACGCTCGATAGAAAATTTGGTACTGAAAAATGGATTGAGCTAACCCTGAAGGAGACAAAGAATAAATACAAGGACCAAACCCTATATTCAAATAATCCAGATAATTCTGTATCCGATGAAATCTTTAGGGAATATCTTGCTCCGAAGTCATGTTAAAATCTTGCGGAAATTTTTTTTCCATCAACTTTCGAACTTATAAATCCCAAAATATCATCATAAATATCTTCGATATTTCTGAAGATATTTTCATAAATATTCTCGTCTGAAATTATATACCTCTTCGTGCTATCTGTATTACATTATATTGGAAATTTCTGTAAAACCTAAGTATAAATTATGAATGTTATTGGAGTAGTGTTGGGAATTGAAGCATGAGTTAGTATAATATAATGACGCCCGAACAACGTGATTATATTACAGTAAGTCATGCTGAATTTCTAATGGAACGTGATGATGGTTCACAGATCATACCCTCATCATTTACCATGTTACATAACTCTTTCATTCTATTTAACCTCTAAACATATCAAGAACATATTTACTTGATATTTCTATCTTCTCTGTGATTTCTGGTAATTTAACAAATCAAATCGTGCTACTACAATTCCTTTCTGCTTAGAACATTAGTTATGTTCATATCTACAAATCCGAGACGTCTTAATCACTTTACTTAAGGACCAGAAGAGAAAACAAAAGTATAGAACTTCAAAATATAAATAGGAGTATAAATCACAACAAATAGAGAGATCACTAACCGTGGATGTCAATAAATATGGAAAGACATATGCAAGGAAGGATTATGAAAACCACTACCCCAAGAACGAAGTAAAAATAAACAGTTTCTTCCGGTGGGAGTTGGAATAGAAGGATGATTATTGCGATAGTCAGAATGAGGTCAAGGATCAGAATTGGATTAAGCATTTTCACAATCTTTGGAATAAAAATCAAGGAAGAGAAGAAAGGAGTTGTGAAAATAATGGAATGGAAGAGGTTAATTTATAGTGAAAATATCAGACATTGCAATCGAGGCAAATAACCGTTTTTAATTAAAGAGAATCCTAATTTCCTTAATTATCGAAGAATCAAATCTTATATAGATTTCGAAGATTTTCGTTAAATTCCTTGAATTCCAGAAATCAACCGTGACTACGTCAAAAGTTAAGACAAACTTGATTTTCCTTATTTCACTCTTTTGTGATAGCTTCACTCGTACTCTTCGAGTAATCGAATTGCTTTATCCATATTACTCTATGGTAATAAAACTCTATTTATCAACTCATATCCATCATGAAAACATTCTTATCGTTAGCTATGACGACCTCGATCAAATTTCATGACGAAATTTCTTTAACGGGTAGGTACTGTCACGACCCGGAAAATTTCGACTAATTTTAACTCAAACTCTCAATACGATTTAATATTTTTGACACGATAAGCAAAGTCTGTAATGTTGAGTCCCAAAATTTTTGAATTTGTTTTCATATATGCAATTACCCTTCGACTATCTCCGACGATTCACGAACAACTATTTGTAAATAGATACATATATACTTTAATAAATATAGATATGTATATATTTGAAGTATCATTTAAAATATTATATGTTTTAATTAAATATGTAAAATAAAATGCGATATAATAAAGTTATTATTAAAATAAATCTCTCTATATATATATATATATATATATATATATATATATATATATATATATATATATATATATATATATATATATATATATATATATATATATATATAAGTATATTGAATATAATTATTAACTGATTGTAATACTCGGTTGTCGTCTTGATTTGTATTAAATAAGTTTAACTCGAGCTTATGAGATTTTAAAATAAATAAATAAATAAACGTTAGTGTGTAAGTGGGATGCATCAATTTTAGGTTTACTAAAAATTTATTTAAACACGTTAGGTTTAGTAAAGTTTAAACCCAACTAGCAATGACTTCTAAACATATGATGGAAGAATTTAGATAGACGAGTACCATTTTAGTGTACATAATCAACACTATTTTAAGATTACTGGAATATGCTAACAATAAAGAGTTAAGAATCTCTAACTTTCATACATACCAACAAAAAGGGACTCGGGTATTGTTTTAATTTCAAGTGGCTAAACAAATGAGTCTATTTCATTTCCGTGACGTATAAGGAAATAAAAGGTAGCGACATAAATTGTTGTTTTTATATCAAGTTGCATTTTATATATATATATATATATATATATATATATATATATATATATATATATATATATATATATATATATATATATATATATATATATATATATATATATATATATATATATATATATAATAAATTGTGGAAAGAATTGTATGAGTATATAGATGTTACTGTGTTTAATAATTTTTTTTTCTTTAATCCACTGGCACATTTAATATACCTGATTAATATATACATACATCACACAGATAGATATGCATGAATGGGAAACATCTTCATTTTTTTTCTTGTTTTCTATCAAACTCACAATCAACTTTCGACAACCACTTGTACCATCAGATATGATATCTATTACTATTCTTGATTGGATTACTATTAAAAATTGGCACTCACGGGTGATTATTGTTTTGTATCATTGTCATCCTTTTTCACATATATACATACATTCATATACCAGATGAGATATCACATCTATATCTTGAATTCAACCAAACAACTCTATCACCCTCAACCTTGAATTACCAACACCTTGTAACCATGAAACGCCACAACCATCTCCACTCCACCACCCTACTGCAACCATCATGTCCGTCATCATCAACCATCACGTTTCTCTCTCTCTAACTATCTCTCTCTTTCTTCTACTTTCTTTCTTGAACTCACCATAACAACCAACCATGTAAACCTCCTGCAATCACCACAAGCCACCATGAACCACAGTTCACCGGCTGCCACAAACCCCCATCAATCATCACCATGATTCACGCTACTGCAGCTCACTTGTTTCTATTTCTTGTTTAGCTTCAAAACTAACGACCACCAAGATCACCACCCATATTATCACCACAGCCCATTCCTATTTCTGTGTTGGTCATGAACACCACTTGCGATGGTTCACTACAGCTGCTACAATACCGAACCGTTGCTGCTACCATTATCTGTCAACCGTACTCATGCACCTTCAAATATTTACTACTTGATTACTTGTTGCTGCTGTTTCAATGTTGCTGTTTATCTTACGTTAAAGATGACCATTCTCTTGACCCCAAGAAACAACGTTTTACTCTTCAAAACCCAAGTAAATGCTACAGTTTATTTTTTTTTATTTCCAATCGAACAAACATTGCCATCATGAGAATATTATTTAAACTGTTGTGGCCGACACCTATTAAAACTAAATACCCCACACTTTGTATCTTACTAAAATCGTGAATCATTGATGAGTTATAAAACGTTGAACTAAATTAATTTTTCTTGGGCTACATTGTTCTAATGAACTCCTTTAATACTTGATGTACTTGGGGACGCGAATTAAGAAGCCATCGTGATTTATTTTTGGTCCTTACTCGATCAAAAAACAAACACTCACATCATTCCATTGTTAACGATGATTATGATTATGATTAGGAGAATAACGATGATGAAATACGTGATACACGTATATTATTTTTTTCTGTTACTCCTGATTGCTGTTAACGATGTGGGACATGATAATTAAAAAGATGATGTACTGTGATGATGACGAAGTAATATGTATATGATTATGCTTATAAATACGATTAGGCTTAGGGTTATAAACATGATTATGTTATGATTATGAATATAGATGATAATATAGATAACTAGATAGATGATGATACAGATGATGAGTTGATGATAAAATGATGATGATGATGATGATGATGATACGATTAAGGATTTAGTCGTGGTTGCTACTAGGTTGGTGATGATCTTCCTGCGTTTGTAACCCGTACCACAAATCCCATAAGTGGACTAAATAATCAGCATTTGATTTGGTAAATGTTTACTTGGGCTTATCTTGGGTAGTTAGGCTAATCAAGATTTTGGGCTTATGAGGTTTCTGTTGGGCTGTTATGATTTTAATTTATTGGGCCGAAGACTAGCTTCCTATTGGGCTAAGGAGTTCGAAAATGATGATGAGGATGTCATGGTACAGTGATGATGATCGATGTGATGAGATATATAAACATAAATCTGAGTTTAATCAGAAAAGCGAGGTCAGAGGAGTGGTTAAGGATGTTATCAGGTTAGCAGGAGATCGCGGGTTCAAACCTGGACTTGGGCATTTTTTAGGACTCTTTCTTTGAGGTTCGTGAATCCGAGGCCAACCTTGCATTGTTCAGTTCCGTCGTATGCATATTTTTACTACAAAATATCGTATTGTGAGTTCATTTGATTCCCTTTTACTCTTTACATTTTTGGGACTGAGAATACATGCACTGTTTTCATAACTGCTTTATTAAATGCTTTTGAAATATATTTTGAAGTGAGAATACATGAAATTCTTTTATAAATGTTTGACGAGATAGACACATGCAAAACATTCCTCGAATGAATTATTTTGCAGACAGAAGTTTTATGGATTATTATTGAATTAGTTGGACGCGATAATTGCCACTAATTGTTGTGAATATTTTCCCCCGATTATTATTGCTTGGTAACCTAAGAATTAGAAACGGGTTTGGCCCTAATTCATCCTAAAGGTAGCTACCGGGTTTAACACCCCCACCCAGAATGTTCACTAGACGGAAGAGCTAGTGGGCGTGGTGTTTAGTACTTCGAAGTTTATATATTATACAGACGAGATGTTCTGTTTTTGGGGATATTATTGATGCGCATTATATGTTAAGGTCGGTTACCATGTTGAGCAATGAAATCAAAGTGAATGCTATGTATCGAGAGAATGATTTTTATACACAGGTTATGTGTATTATTTTTGTGCACAAGATATGTGTACGGTTATTAAAAATCGCGAGGCAACCTACAGGGGAGAAAAGGATACGAACCTACTCTGCCAAGCATTATGAAAAATGGTTTCGTACACGAGATAGGTGTACTGTATTTAAATCCTGTGGTCTATCAAAATGATGAATTTTATTGTTTATGATAAACTTATGAACTCACCAACCTTTTGGTTGACATTTTAAAGCATGTTTATTCTCAGGTATGAAAGACATCTTCCGCTGTGCATTTTCTGATTTTAGAGATATTACTTGGAGTCATTCATGGCATATAGAGGTCAGAACCTCGCAATGGGACCATCTGTTGAAGACTTCGTCCAGGTGGATTAGGACGGGTCACTTCAATTTGTACATTATACACACATAATATTATTTATAATTATCAAATTGGTGAAATACATCATTATATCATTATATTAATATTTAATATATACAATAAATACTAATGAGATGATAGCTCAATGGTACTGTTAATTCTTAAGCATGAGTTTTGAAGGATGTAACCTGAGTTCGAATCTCACAAGTCCGAGTTCTAAATACTTGGCACGGATGAGAACAAATTTTGTGGGTTTTCTCACGGCATTTGTTCCGGATATGATCGGGTAGGTGGTTCCACATGCATTGGACCACAACAGTGACTCCTAACATGCTCTTAAATAAAATAATCCACTAAAAATTACAACAATCTGTAGAGACCCGTCCTAATCCATCTGGACGAATACATTACATTTGGTTACATCGCGAGGTACTTGACCTATATATGATACATTTTACAAACATTGCATTCGTTTTTAAAAGACAAACTTTCATTACATCGAAAGTTGACAACATGCATACCATTTCATAAAATATCCAACTATAATTGTCTTAATAATAATCTTGATGAACTCAACGACTCGAATGCAACGTATTTTGAAATATGTCATGAATGACTCCAAGTAATATCTCTAAAATGAGCAAATGCACAGCAGAAGATTTCTTTCAAACCTGAGAATAAACATGCTTTCAAGTGTCAACCAAAAGGTTGGTGAGTTCATTAGTTTATCATAATCAATCATTTCCATTATTTTAATAGACCACAATATTTCCTTTATTCAATAATCATACACTCGCAAGTGTTTAAAAAATCATTCATATGGATTGAACACCTGGTAACCGACGTTAACATAATGCATATAGAATATCCCCAAAATAGAAATCCATCTATATTAATAACTCGAAGTACTAAAGCATACCATTTTCCAGTATGGGGGGGGAGTTAGGGCCCGTAGATCTACCTTTAGAATTCGCGTCAATTAGGGTGTCTGTTCCCTAATTCTTAGGCTACCAAGCTAAAAGGGGTGATATTCGATTTCGATAATCCAACCATAGAATGTAATTTTCGAGTACTTATGTCTATTTCGTCAAACATTTATAAAACAAATCATGTATTCTCATTCCCAAAAATATATATTGTAAAAGCATTTAAAAAGGGAGCAAATGAAACTCACCATACTGTATTTTGTAGTAAAAATACATATGACGTCATTTAACAAGTGTAGGGTTGACATCGGATTCACCAACCTATATCATTTATATATTTATTAACACATATAATTGTAATTGAACAAATTGATACATTCCATCTTAATTTATATATTTTATATATTTAGTTTGTATATATATTTAAAATGATTAATATTTATATGGTTATATTAATATCTATATATGATTAGTATTATATCAAAAATACCTAATTTATTACATATGAATATTTATACAAAAATGTTAATATGAACAATACATACTTATATGTAATATTAATAAAAGTATATTTTCATATACAAAATATTTATTTGGTAACATAATATCAATAATAGTAATAAAGTTTGTATTTGCTTATAATGATAATAATAGTACTACTTATGATAGTAATAAAAATAATAATAATATTCTTACAAAAAAAATGATTCTTTTATAGTTGTTATAATAATAATGATAATGATAATGATACTAATAGTAAAAATGATTTTAAAAAATAATTTAAATAGTTGTAATAATATTAATTATGATACTAGTAGTAAAAATAATAATAATAATGTTACTAATACTAATAATAATTAATGATACTAATTAAATTATCACTAATAATAATAATAATAATAATAATAATAATAATAATAATAATAATAATAATAATAATAATAATAATAATAATAATAATAAAAATGATATTGAAATAATAATAAGAGTATTAGTAATAACTACCTCAAAGGAGTAACCCTTAAAAAAATGCCCAAGTCCGGGTTTAAACCCGCGACCTCTCGCCCACCCGCTAACCATTGATCTGATGTTTCATTTCTGAAATAATCGCTACCCTAAATTATTTTGATTCAAATCAACCTGCTATCTTCTTCTTCTTCATAGTTCACAAAAAACATAATCCTAATACCATCCATCTGCCTTTGTTTTTCTGATTTAAATGATACATAATTTCTTTTAATCCCTATTATTCTGTTTTCCTTCTTTTTCTTCTAAAACCAATCGACCAAAACATATTAAGAATCATCAACACAGCATCATTCTATCATGCATACAATTATCATCATCATCTATCCTAACATCCTAATCAATACATGGTCATCATCATTAATTACCATGTATCCTGTATATCCTGATCAACTTGATTTTTATTTTGTATCTCCACCTTTTTGGCCCAAATTTGCATCTCGGTTTAGTGGAAGTATGGCCTGATCATTTTCAATAGTATATCACAGCCCAAATGACCAATCTTTACGACCCAATCAAGTACCACATACTATGGCCTAATTCAAATATCGATCCCATAAAAAAAAATACTTCGGTAGGTATGAAAGTATGATCATGTGTATCTCATTTTTCTTTTTCTTTACAGCTCAATATCCACTAGCAACTCTCATTATCAATTATTAAAGTTACCATTATCATCATTTTCATCAGATCATACATCATCAATCTCGTCACCAATATTATCTTAACAGCACCACTGTATCACTATTATCTATTAAATCTGATATCATCATAATATTCATCACATCAATAATCAAACCACCGTCTTCGTTACTACCCCGTAACACTATCATCGATTTCCGATACAAATCCAAGAAAATTAGTCCATGTATCTAAAAAGGAGCCCAATTAATATTTAATCGGCCCAATAGAAAAGAAGTCTCGACTCAATTTATGAAAATAGAATCATAACAGCCCAGCCTAGTTAAAGTTTAGCTGTATGGATCGATTTCTTCATATTAAAACTCGACGGTAACAGCTCATAGGGTTGTTTTGTTATATTTTTAAATTGAATGACTTTATGAAGTGCATCTCCACTATTTCTTTTAATATCCCAAGTGGTGTTAATCATTTAGTAATTTGTCGGCCATGATTGAGACCACTCAAAAGCAATAACAACAATAAACTAGTTGTTTGCGTGATAAAATAGAAATAGAAACAACAAGAAAAATGGTGATGAGTTGGTGGAGTTCTTGGGTAAATAATGGTGGTTTATTGAGTGGTCCTTAGACAGAAAACAAGTGGTATCGGTCCTACAGCAGTTCACGTACAATAACAACCACTTTTAATTATTTAGCAAGTGTGTTTGTGTTTTAGTTCGATGAAACCGGAAAACAGAATCCAAAACAAAAATGCAATTGATGATAGATGAAGATGATAATAGTCTATCATAGCTGTTCGATTCAGCAGATGGGAGATTTGTGGGTTTTGTAGTGGTTTCGTGGGGTTTAAAATAAATATAAACCGAAGGTAATAGCAGTTGTAATTATATATATAGTCGATGATTTTGGGTTGTAACCCGGATAAAACAGGAACTTACACAGTAGCAGTATGATGTTGGTATGGTGGTTCATTAACCGTTATTTGCAGTAGCAGTTAGTTTGAGTGACGCAGAAAGAGAAACAAGCATAGTAGAAACGGTTTCAAATAATGGTAAAATACGTTGATGATGGTGGTAGATTTCGAAGAGTGTGGTGTTGGAGGTTGACACAGAGACGTGTGATGGTGGTGGTAGAGGTGGTAGTGGTGATTCACGGTCACAAAGTGTTGAGGATTAAAGGTGATTGATTTTATGATGAGTTGTGTATGATCATATGTACATATATATAAATATAACAAAAATAGGTAGTAGATGGTTCACCATGGTGGTTTACATTGATGGTGGCTCAACAAGGTGGTGGCGGTTGAAGGTTGATCAAAGTGGTTTTGAGATGACTCTTGGCCATAAACATAAACGAGTATAGAAGAAGTAGAATAAGCGTGATCAAAGAGAAAGGAGCATGTCGGTGTTTTAAATGAGGGTGGTGATAGATATATATTATATCTATATATATGCAGTATGTAACTTAGATATTTATTAGAAGCAATATAGTAACATTTCATTATTAACCAAATTATGAAAATAAGTGGGGAGTTGTTAAGTCAAAAAGAAATGAATCCAGCTTAATTTAGTCTGTCGACTTTATCAAAAGCAAATAGTAATTTAAAAGGTTGATAGATATGCGTAACAACCTGACTGTGATTTCGTTTATGATATTTATATATCATATCATATATGTTACAATTAATAATAATATTAATAATACTAATATTAACATTAATATTAATATTAATTAATATTGATAATGATAATGGAAGTAGTAATAATAACATTAAAATTAATACAACAATTATATTATAATTTGTAATTATTTACATATAAATAAATTTTATAAATTTCTACATATAATGTTTATAAATTATTTATATTACAATATATAAATAATTATGTATTGAAATTATATACATATTACATAACAAGTTTTTTTTTTATTGTATAACATAGATTATTTTTCATTTTTAATTCTAACAACTATATCGCATAATATTTTATTAATATATTTCCATTTATTATATACATATATATTTATATATATATATACATATCTATTTACAATTTATTTGTTCGTGAATCGTCAGAAATAATCAAATGTTAAATGAATTCATGAAAATAGTTCAAAAATTTTGAGACTCAACATTACAGACTTTGCTTATCGTGTCGAGTTCATATAAAGATTAAGTTTAAATTTGGTCAGAAATTTCCGGGTCGTCTCACAATCCTATAAAATTAATGACATTTTTAATAAAAATCATGCGCGTAATTTATACGGTATACTTCAATATTATTTCTTCACAAACACTACATATGGATTCTTCTTCACAAGCCATGCATATGAATTATACTACTGAAACTCAAAATGAAAAAGTATAAAACATTATAATGAAATGCATTTATAATTTATTTTGTATAATTTCGCGAATTCGCGAATTATAAACTAGTATAATTTATAACAATAACAATATTAATTATTATTATTATTATGATTTTTCTTATAAAATCCTTCAAGATTGTTGTTAACACCCATAAAACAATTGTACAATCAACAATCCACTACTACAAAAGTAATAAATAACAACTATGAACCAACTTATGTGTGTTGCCTAGAGCCGAAATAGTTGTCGTCCTATTATTATTATTATTATTATTATTATTATTATTATTATTATTATTATTATTATTATTATTATTATTATTATTATTATTATCAGTTTCTACTCTTTATATATTAAAAGAAGATGGACTGCCGTAAAAAAAGATGGACTTTAAAAATATTCATTGGTCGAAATGGATAAATAATATTTGTAATAATATACTCTATACTATATACTATATTATAATAATAATAATAATAATAATAATAATAATAATAATAATAATAATAATAATAATAATAATAATAATAATAATAATAATAATAATAATAATAATAGTAGTAGTAGTAGTAGTAAATAAATAAATAATATTAGCAATAGTTTTCTGGTTGCTTTGTTTGACCGTGCCTTTTGGTGACGTTCTCTTACTTTCAGGTTTGGTCGTGAAGTTTGCTTTGAAGGTCTTGTGACTTTTTCAGTTGGGTTGTCGGCGGTCTCTTTTACGGAGTATATTGTTATGTTGTTTGTTAGTTGCGGTAGTGATCGGCGTTATCCTGATTGTCATCGTTGTTATTTTTCTTTATTTATTATAGCCGGTTTTTAGGTTTCCGTTTGTTTGGCGTGTTTAGACATATTTTTATTCCTAGCAAAGTGTGTTTCCACCCTGTTGGTGGGACCGTTTGTTTTGGTTTCGTTAATTTGTTTGGTTGCCTAGGTTGGATTCCTATTGTAATCGGTTGTACTTGTTGATCTTTGGATCCGTTATATGTTATCGTTTTTTTGCAAAAAAAAAAAAAAAAAAAAAAAAAGGTGATTATAAAATAAATTAAACAAAAAAAAAAAAATACAGTATCGCGTAGAAGTTACGCTGAATATTAACGGTCATATTATTCCCATCCATCTCCATCCATATGATGATTACTCACACCTAACGCAGCCTCCTTTCAACTCGATCATTCGCCGGTGGTTCAATTTAGGGTTGAGCGATAATAAAGAACAAGGTCGTTCTCCCTCTTTTTCTAAGTTCAATTAATTAGGGTTCTTCTTCCTTTGATTTTGTTACCAAACTCTGTCACTCTCTCATGTATTTCTTCATCAATCGATTGTTGTCTCCACGTCACGGCCTTCATACCCTGAATCATTGTTTATGTACGTTCTTTTTTTTATTAGGGTTTTCTTTTGATTATGTTAATAACGTCCTCATACCAAATTAGGGTTTCTTTTTCTTGTAGTCTTAAAATTCTTAAAAGCTAGGATTTTTTTTTTTTTTTTTTTGTTGTTGGAATCAGGGACTGTTTGCTTTCTTAAAATTTAGGATTTTTCTTTTGATTTTGTTGAGTTCTTTGAAACTGGGTTTTCTTTTCTTCTATTGTTATCAAATTTTTCCGAATTTGGGACTTTTCTTTTATCTATTTTATTTCAGTTTTGTAAAAATCCACGGTTATGGCACCTATGTCTTTTGGTACTAGTCTGGCTGCATTGATTTCTTGAAAAGATCTTGAACAATAAGCACTTAAAGAGATAGATATTGCAGTTGAGGTAATTTTGGTAACCATTGTTGTACATTCGATGATGAGATAGATAAGCACGTACAGGGACGATTTCTGCAACTTTATATCCTTTACATTTTAGAGCGATGTAATATAATATGTGCATCTTTCTTTATATACTAGTCATCAATTGCTATGTTATAATCTAAAAGTTTCTTTTGATTTTGTATATAAATATAATATAATTTAAATGAGTTAGCTTAAACTTGCAGATAGCTGGATTGGTTAATGTTGATTTTGCTGATGTACTAGCTATTATGGCAAATGCAGGCTCGTCGTTAATGAGAATAGGAACTGCAACAGGTTAGTATAAAAGCTACTACTTTGTTATGCATTACCTCTGTTTTGTTTTGTCTGTAATTTCATGTACCATATTTTTGGGGATGTCTGGAGTTTGATTATATGAGTATTGGAAGTTTTAATACTGTATAATCAGTTATAGTAAATTAAGATTCAGAAAACAAGTGCTTGAATTTGCTTATATTTGAAGTTGTAATAACATGTTAGACATTTGATTGTTTGGAAAATTCTGGTAACTGATCAATATAATGACTGAAAATGACAGAGAAAATCGATTAATGTGACTTCAAGTTGTAATAATTAAGTTGAACTGGAACTATTATGTTTCATTCATTTACGGACAAAC
The DNA here is from genome assembly GCF_046630445.1 of Rutidosis leptorrhynchoides. NCBI lineage: Eukaryota > Viridiplantae > Streptophyta > Magnoliopsida > Asterales > Asteraceae > Rutidosis > Rutidosis leptorrhynchoides. Next base: position 607,286,760 of record NC_092333.1, on the reverse strand, counting down.
ACATTTGTAACATCACATGGCTATACTATACTATAGCAATAAAGGTGGTAGTTGTGAAATTTCAATTAAATCAGTACTTCAACTTCTATTTTTAGGTGTTTGATTTCATGCTTCAGAAATCTTTGTTGATAGGGAAGACAAGGGCAAGAGATGCTTGATGATCTTGGTATCGAGAGGGCTACAGGAATTGTGCGGTAGCGACTTTACATTGTTTGAGGTCTCTCTCTATCTGCATGCAAGATGAAGATCAAGAATTTGAATCAAGAAAAAAGATTTTGTGTTTCTGTGATGATTGATACCGAAGACAGTCAACTTCATGTTGTTGATCATGGAACTCCTCCTTTTGTCAAAACAGAGGTCTCTTTGACTCTTTGATACTTAATTTTATTTTATCTTATTCAACTGATCAATTACCAAAAAGATATAAAGATTCATTTTTTATTCATGTTTGACTATCATGCACGATCAGTTTGGTTCTTTACTACTGAAGAATGTGAGGGTTGTCGTTTCACCGTTCAAGCAAGCTATGAAGGCTTCGATGAAGGTTTGTAACTAATCTTAGTATAATTGCCCTTGTCATTGATTAAAAAGATCTTGACAAATAAGCACTTACAGAGATATATACTGCAGTTAAGGTAACTTTGGTAACTACTGTTGTACATTCTATGATCCAGTAATATAAGCACTTACAGGGACGATTTGTGTTACTTTATATCCTTTATTTACAGAGATAGATACTGCAGTTGATGTAATTCAGTATGGTTGCTAGCCTGATGTTACTTCTTTGTACTATTTTACATGAGTAATTAATTAATGTATCAAAGATGGTCACACAAACTATGACCTTATAATCTGGTATTAACGGGTTGAAATTGCCACCTTTACTTGTGAGGTTTCTAACTTAATGACCATACAATTTACTTATCTCTAAGTGCTTTTTGAATGGTGTTATTTTAGTAGCCTCCCTCCGTACATATCACACATGTCTAAACCAACAGGTAGCGAGAAATCTATTTAAACAAGAACCAGGTATTTTATATCATCCTCTTAAATATGTTCTGATTGATTTTTCCATGTCAATGAAAGTTGCACGAGAGTTTAGGTAAGATATCATGTAGAGTACAATCCCTTTAATATGCATTTTTCTAATTGGTTCTTTAAATAACTTTATGTTAATCGTTTTTAAATATTTGCTTATGTATCCTTGGCATTGGGCGACACTCCTCGCTTTCACTTCCTGTTATATTTCTTCCAAGGTATTTAATTTTTAGCAGACCTTTTCATAATCTATATATTTTAAATAATCAGCATTATATTTATTGATCACATGTTAACTTATATTTCTTATTCTATTCCAGGTATTGCTTGGACTTTTAGGCGTACTACTTGTCATGTTCTCTGTTATTGCATCGGTTAATTTTTTCGGTGCAGTTGGAGTAAACAATGTGATGTGATATTAGTGTATTACCATATTTCTTATTGGAGTAAACAATGTGATGTGATATTAGTGTATTACCATATTTCTTATTTGAGTATATGTTTCCTTAACAGAAAGACTATCAGTTCTTACAATAAAAAAATGTTTATAGAGGAAGACTAACATATCCAATCGCTTGATAATATATGGTTGTTGTCGAACTTTGACTAATTTGACTGGTGTGGGTAGACAACGTGTATTCTGGTACATGCGACAAGTGAAGTTGCATTTAGAAGGCCAAATAAGTAGTGTACTTGCAAAAGTTGGACCATCAATATCTATATGCCGTTGTAAATAAGTAATCCAGTTTTTCTAAGTTTTTAAAATTTTCTGTTGGAAGCTTATTTCCTATGCCAATATGCTGAGTTTTTTTGTGTTGCTTTGGATTTTTAGGTGATTGTGAATGAGTTGGGCAATTTTATGGATTTTTAGCTGAGGAGGTACGAACATGCATGATTTTGTTAATGCATGATTTTGTTTAAAGGGTTGGCAGTTGAGGAGGTATGAACTTGTGAGAAACATCTGCATTTCTTATAACTTACCCTGTGAGAAATGTGAACGATAAATATAGCAAAAAAACTAAAAGGGGGTCCATTCCGCTAATCGAGGTTTGTAACTTTCAGGTTTATATATATTATATTTATTTAGTTCAAAGACGTCCTTTTATTACCTTTTAAGTCTATTTTTCCATAAACTAAAACAAACTGACAATATGTCTGAAACATGACAATCTATTAAGGACGAGCTCTTACAAATGGTCGAATCCAAGAATCTGATCATATCCTATTCCTCTTAAAGTTCTCTTAAAGTAGAATTGTAAGTTAAGACGCAAGACTTAAAAGACCATTGGTTTATTATTTATTTTTCCTATTGTTTTTAGAATAATTTCATGTTAATCACGTTCTAATGGTTGCTCATATATCCTTGGGATTGGGCGACACTCTTCCAGTCACTTCCTTTTACTTTTCTTTCAAGGTATTCATTATCAAAATCTTCTAAATAGTAAGCATTATATCTATATTTTTTATTATTTTTTTAAATGGATATTTCGGCTTCACCCAGAGGGGAGTGAACCACCTTCGCAATCATTACCACCCACGCAAGCTACGGAGGAAACCCACCCGGAAACCGGGAAGGGAAAACCCCCGAGGAGATTTAAACTTGCGAAAATCCTCAAAGTTTGCCTCTCCTAGGATTCGAACCTAGGACAAAGTCCTCAAAGTTCAGCCTCCCATACCACTCAACCAAAGGCTCGGTGGTAAGCATTATATTTATTGATCACATGTTAACTAATAATTCTTATTATTCTATTCGAGGTGTTTATTGGGCTTTCTGGGGTACTACTTGTCATGCTCTCTTATTGCATCAGTCGGTTTCTTCGGTGCAGTTGGAGTAAAGTCTACACTCAATATCCTTAAGTCATCCCATTTGCTGTTCTAGCTGTAAGTTTCAAGTAGTTATATATATATATATATATATATATATATATATATATATATATATAGGGGCATGATCAATGGGGAAGTAACCAATCGGGGGGAAGCAATTTTTTTTTTTTTCTTCGTTTTTTTGAAAAAAAATTTCCAGCATCAAGATCACACGAAAATATGAACATTTAGAAGAGACACTTCGTGATGAATGTTATTATTTAGGCGGGAAAACGATCGACAAAAATAACATTCAAGATAATATTGTTCGTGAAGAATGTGAACGTTTTTTTCATGTTTTGTGAAGTAAAATTTAGCCCGATTTAGAGTTTAGGGTTTAGGGTTTAGGGTTTGGTGTTTTGGGTTTATTCCATAAACCCAACATTCCAAACCCTAAACCCTAAACTCTAAACCGTTCGTGTTAAAAACTCAATCTAAATCCTAAACCCTAAATTTCTAAACCCTAATATCTAAACCCTATAAACCCTAATATCTAAAAACTCAACATACGCTCGAAAAACACGATAATTGTTATATATTACTTCTTCGAGCGTTTTCCCGCCAAAATAAAAACATTTATCACAAAGTGTCTTTATTAAATGTTCATATTTTCATCCAATCTATAATGTTCGTGAACAAAGATTTTTCAAAAAACGGAAAAAAAAAAAAAATGCTTCCCCCCGATTGGTTACTTTCCCCTTGATCCTACCAATATATATATATATATATATATATATATATATATATATATATATATATACACTCAATGATTGGATTTCTTTTACTGCCTGATTTTGTCAATGAGGGCTGCATGAGAATTTAGAATGGATCTTGAAGAGTGCAAGCAATCCCTGCAGGAAAAATTGTTGGAATATAATTTTATTACTCTATATGAGTGCATTCAAAGGCCAACTATAACCAAAGCACACCAATTTAATTGAACGAGAACGAGCTCATACAAATGGACCATTTGGATGAAGAGTAATAAAATGTGATTAGATTTGTTTTTCTACTCGATTTTGTCAACTCAATGAGTGCTGCAGAGAATATGGCTAAGATAACATGAAGAGTACAATCCTTTTACTATGCTAAGAGATCATGAAGATTACAATCCCTGCAGGCAAAATGCATTGAAGTTTCATTAGCAATTGTCTATATTTGATTGGAGTCGGTGTTTCATGGGTGAGGAGTATCCCATAAATGCCAATCACTTAATAAGACATATTTGAGAACCAAATTATCATGAATATGGCTAAGGGTCATCTATTCTACATTTCTACCTACTACATGATAAGAAAAATGTGAATACTCCCATACAGGTACATTCATGTTGTATTTAGATGTTGGAGGAATATCCTTCAAATCACAAATGGGGTTCAACTTTCACCATATGCAAGAACTTGATGAAAATTTCAGGTCAAAACTCATTAAAGTCGACACTAAATAACGACACATCATTAGATATACGTTAAATCTAAGTGTGACATCAACTTTCAGGTTATATGGAACCTGGGTCGCTAGAAACTTTCAGGTTTGAGAAGGTGTGAACATCGTTTTCTTTTTATAACTTCAACAAATTTGTATTTGAACTTGTGTTCTTGCAGCTTTAGGTAGGCCATAGGAGTAGACGTGCAGAAGAGAAACAATACTTTGACAGCCACCTGACACATTTTTATAGAGTTGAGCAGGTGAGGAGGTATCTACATCCATGATTTTTTTTATTTCACCAGAATGTATAAATTTAAAGTTTGATATTTTCCTATCTAAAAATGTTGTATTTTTTATAATTAGCACAATTAACAACAACCGATATTAACTAACTGGTCCTAATGGCAAAAATTTCCATCCTGTGCATGAGAAACCACCAACTATTGTCACAGGCCAAAATATCAAGTTTTTTTTGTTACGTTTTTTTTGGACATCAGTTTGGGATCATCTAGGGGGACTTAACTACCCACGCGGTCATCTACCGTAGTTGCATAACCCGCCCCCAACTACTGCCTTTGAGGAAACTCGGACCAATCCGAGGGCATGGCCGGTAAAACCCTCATCCCCGCTGCCCCCGTAGTAAGCGAAAGGCGACCTGGGGGTGGATACTTCGCTAAGAGAGGCATGCCACTACCAGCTGAGCTACAACTCAATATTAGTTTCTTTGTTACATTGAGTAATTATTTTATTTAAATAATACGGAGTAATTGGTTCTTTGAAAAACTTCATATTAACCAGTTCTTTAAAATGTTTTCTTATGTATCCTTGGCATTAGGCGACACTCCCCGCTTCACTTCCTATTATATATCTTCCAAGGTATTCAATATCTAGCAAACCTTGTCATTATCTATTTAGAATTCATTATCAATATATTTTAATAGGAGAAATATTCATATGAATCCTTAATTTTGCTTGAGATCTTACAATCACATGTGATTGGATCTTATAATCACATGTGGTTGCTCCGTGTTTTTAATCCTAGCCATTGATCAGTGTTGCACAACTCGGTCGACTTGGTCGAGTACTCGAGGAGATATCGGCAGATTGGAGGAAACGAGAAATCGGCCACAAACTCGGTCAACCTTGGTCAACTCAGTCAACGCCGGTCAAACATGCAAAATTTTCAAATATATATATATTTTTTGTTTCTCACCTTTTTCATATTTCTTGGGGGCTAGAAAATGAATTTTGATGGCTAAAATTGGAAGTTATTTGTCGGAATTTGAGTTAAGGAAGAAAAAGTTAAAAAGAAAGAGTTAAAAATATAACTAAATGGGATGAGAATAACATATATGAGCTCTATAAGTTAATAAATAATATTATATATTTAAATATATGTAAAATATACTAAAAAACTAAATAGTCAACGAAAGTCAACATCCGAATTCTCCCCTAGTTCTCCTCGAGTCGCCGAGAACTCCTCAAAAACCTCCTGCCGAGTTCTCCCCGAGTCGCGAGTTTTACAACCTTGCCATCGATTATATTGACCAAGGGCTGAGATTTATGCCATGGATCTCAAGCAAAATTAAGGATGCTGTTGAATATTTCTCATTCTAATAGTCAACAATATATATTGATTAATCACATGTTAACTTATATTTTCTCATCTTATTCCGGGTGTTGCTCGGGCTTACTGGGCGTACTACTTGTCATGTTGTTTGTTATTGCATCAGTTAGTTTTTACGGTGCAGTTGGAGTAAAATCTACACTAATTATCATGGAACTCATCCTTTATCTTGTTCTGGCTGTAAGTTTCATGTTGTTATGTACACTATATACTATAATACCAGAGGTGGCAATATGGATGGGTTTGTCCTGGGAATGTTTAATATACATAATTCAATAATATACCTTACATTTGACTGATTTCCTTTTAATTAGCTAGTTTTTTAGATTTTACAAGGTAGAAATATAATATTATTTCATCGATTATATATGCGTATATTGTTGTTATTTGTTACTACCAGATAAAGAACTTGGTTTAGATATGGAACACGCAAAAGAAAACTCGGTCATTGATCGTCTTCAGAGGATTATTTTTGGAACATATGAACGTTTTGCTGCAGATGGATACTTGAAGAAGGCTGCTGGTGAGGGAACTTGTGTACTATTAATTTTGATAACTGTAATGATTATATATGCGTATATTGTTGCTGGAAATTTAACTTCAAGCATTGTAACATATTAATGACGGTCATCGTTCGTTACTACCAGATATAGAGCTCGGTTTAGATGTGAAACAAGCGAAAGAATTAAGATTTCTCAATGATCGTCTTCTTGAGAGGATGAAATTTGGAATATATGAACGGTCTGCTGTTGTAGAAGGATACTTGAAGAAGGCTGTTGAGTAAGGGAACTAGTGTGACTTCATTAATTATGAATGATAAACTGTTATGATTATATATGTATAAATTGTTTTTATTGGTAATAAACTGTTATGACTTCATTAATTCGCCATTGACGGTCATTGTTCGTTAATACCAGATAAAGTCCTCCTTTTAGATATGGAACACGCGAAAGAGTTGAAGTTTGTGAATGATTGTCTTTTTAGAGGATGTAATTTGAAACATATGAACGATCTGCAAGAGAATTGAAAACTTACAGTCTTTTTGGCTACAATTTTCTAATGGCGAATTTTGATCATTTCGACAAAAAAATTTTCTTCTTTGAATGGTAACTTTTCCGGGCTGCAACATCTTCTAGTACTTCTTATGATGATATTAGAGTGAACGATGTGTTTTACGAACATGCAGCAGGTTCTGATTTAATGTGTAAGATCGATATATGCTAGCTGACCCGCTACCAAGTTGTTTGTATATATTTGTGGCTTCAATAGACTACTATTGATTACTTAGATGTAACTAGGTCCTGTAATATCTTTTGTTTTTGGCTAACTAATCAGAACATGATTTTATTTTTTATTTTTTTGTGTTTTTTAAATCATTGGGTTACTATTGGATTATTATGGTGGCAGTTGTTGCTCCTCATCTTGTTCAACGATTTAAAAACCCAAAGATTATGTTGTTTTAATCAGTTAGCCAAAAATAAAACATACTACAGATACTAATTACATCTACATAATCAACTCTAAGTATCCAATAGTATTCTATTGAAGCCACACAGGTGGAGAGTTAGCTAGTATATATTGATATTACACATTGGATCATCATACATCTTTAACAACTACGACAAGTTTATTACCTGATATGAACCTGTTGCATGTTCATAAAACACATCGTTCACTCTCGTAGCATCATAAGAAGTACTAGAAGCTGTTGAAGTTTGGAAAGGTTGTCATTTAAAAAATAAATATTTTTTGTCGAAATGATCAAAATTCGCCATTGGATTATTATCGCCAAAAAGACAATAATTTTTCATTTCTCTTGCAAATCGTTCATTTGTTCTAAATCTCATCATCTCAAGAAGACGATCATTGACAAACTTTAACTCTTTCACGTGTTCCATATCTAAACCGAGCTTTTTATCTGTTAGTAACGAACGATCACTAGCATTAATATGTTACAATCCTTGAAGTAAAATTACCAATAACAAACTATAGACACGTATAATCATAACAATTTATCATAATTAATAGTCACGCTAGCTCCCTCATCAGTATCCATCTGCAGCAGATCGTACATATATTCCAAATTTCATCCTCTCAAGAAGACGATTATTGACAGACTTTAATTCTTTCGCGTGTTCCATATTTAAACCGAGGTCTTTATTTAGTAGTAACGAACGATGACCCTCATTAATATGTTACAATTCTTGAAGTAGAACTACCAATATACAAGAACTACCAATATACACTAGTTCCCTCACCAGCAGCCTTCTTCAAATATCCATCTGCCGCAGGTCGTTAGCATGTTCCAAATTTAATCCTTTCAAGACGATTAATGACCGAGTTTTCTTTCGTGTGTTGCATATCTAAACCGAGATCTTTATCAAGTGGAATTAATTCTTCTTATGATCACATGTTAACTTAATTCTTCTTATATGTTGAGATTTATGGTTATGCCATGACTGCAATTAATTCTTCCTATGATCACATGTTAACTTATAAATTTTATTCTATTCTGGGTACTGCTTGGGCTTCCAGGTTACTAGTTGTTATCATATCAATTGGTTTTTTTTTTGCTGCAATTGGAGTAAAATCTACACTCAGTTTCCTTTTTTCTTATTCTAGCAATAAGTTTCATGTTGCTATGTATACTTTATACGAGTGTATACTCTAACTAGAGGCTGCAATATGGACGGTTTTGACCCGGGAATGTTTATTAAGCGATTGAAGTATTCATGGCTTCCCTCTTGTAATTCAGAGAATACAATGTAATTCAGAGAATACAAGATTATGAAAATTAACTTGAAATTATTTCTATATCCGCTTATTATTACAACTGGTTATACGGGTATTTATAGACCCGGTGAATACAAGAACAACTGCCAATTTAATGCTTCTCCTAATCCACCGCCTATATTAAATGCACCGAATGCACCAGTGCACCGACTATATTAATTGATATACATCTACCTACGTATTTATCTACATATTCTAACACTCCCCCTCAAGCTGGAGCATAGATATTGATCATGCCCAGCTTGCCACAAAACCGACGGATACAATTTCCAGGTAATGCTTTGGTGAAGATATCGGCCAACTGTTCATTACTTTTGACGTGAGGTATTCTGATAATTCCTTCTTCTAGCTTTTCTCGAGTGAAATGACAGTCAACTTCTATATGTTTGGTTCTTTCATGAAAGACTGGGTTGTTTGCAATATGAATGGCTGCTTTGTTATCACACCACAAGTTCATTGGCTCGGACTGAGCAAAACCAATCTCGTCAAGAATATTACTAACCCATATAAGCTCACAAGTAGTTTGTGCCATGGCTCGATACTCGGATTCCGCACTTGAACGAGATACTACCTTCTGTTTCTTGCTTTTCCAAGATACAAGATTTCCTCCAACAAAGATACAATAACCTGTTGTAGATCGTTTAGTTGCGGGATCACCATTATAATCAGCGTCAGAAAAACCCTCAGCAGTGTGATGACCATGATTCTGGTACAAGATACCACGACCCGGAGTAGCTTTCAAGTACTTCAAAATATGAGTGACGGCATCCCAATGTGAGGTTCTTGGAGATGATAGAAACTGACTAACAATACTTACGGGAAAGGCAATATCAGGACGGGTGAGAGTAAGATAATTCAACTTGCCGACGATTCTTCTATACTTTTCTGGATTGATGAGTAGTTCTCCGTCATCAGTCTTCAACTTTAAATTCGGTATCATTGGTGATTCGCAAGGTTTTCCGTCAATCACACCGGAATCACTGAGTACATCTAAGCAATACTTTCTCTGAGATAAGAAAATGCCTTTTTTGTTTCGAGAGACTTCAATACCAAGAAAATATTTTAAAGGACCGAGATCCTTTGTTTGAAATTGAGTGCTTAAGAATGTTTTCAACCTCTTAATTCCTTCTTTATCACTCCCGGTAATTATAATATCATCTACATAAACAACAAGTAAAATGCACCCAGATTTTGATGAAGCGAAGAATACCGAGTGATCATATGCACTCCTTTTTAGGCCGAAGTCCCTAACTACCGCATTGAACTTTGCGAACCAGGCACAAGGAGATTGCTTCAAACCATATATTGCTTTTCGTAATTTGCATACTTTACCAGACTCCCCCTGAGCAACAAACCCAGGTGGTTGTTCCATATAGACTTCTTCCTGCAAATTTCCATGTAAAAATGCATTCTTCACATTAAGTTGATGAAGTGTCCACTGATACGTAGCAGCTAAAGAGATGAATAATCTGACAGATGTGAGTTTAGCAACAGGAGAAAAAGTCTCAGAATAATCTACCCCATATGTTTGAGCATAACCCTTAGCAACTAACCGAGCTTTCAACCGTGCCCAGGAACCATCAGGATTAACCTTTATTGTGAAAACCCACTTACAACCAATTGCCTTTTTGGTAACAGGTAAGTCAACTAAGGCCCAAGTGCCATTATGATCAAGAGCATTCATTTCCTCAATCATAGCGGCATGCCATCCAGGATGAGCTAAAGCTTCACCAACAGTTTTCGGAATAGTGACAGAGTCTAGAGTAGCAACAAAAGCGCGAGAAGATACGGACAATTTATCATAAGAGACAAAGGAAGCAATAGGATAAGTACATGTACGTTTACCTTTTCGAAGAGCAATGGGTATATTGGAATCTGAAACTTCACTTGGTGACTCTCTGGAATGATTTAGAGTGTCAGGAATATCACCAGAAACATCACTTGATGACTCACCGGAAGGATCTACCGACGATGATTGTGGTACAGGAGCGGGCTCTGATGTAGGACGGGGACGCCGACTGTATACATATTGAAAGTGATCAGATTGGCCAGATGGTATGGGATCTGATGTGGGATCTGGTGTAGGATTTTGTGTGGAATTTGGTGTGGGAACTGGTGTAGGTACAACATATGCCAATAAGTCATCACTTTCCTGATGATTGCGAGAGGTGGTCATCGGAAAGAAAGGTAACTTTTCTTCAAATGTGACATCTCGAGAAACAACATAACGTCGAAGAGTAGGGGAAAAACATCTGTAACCTTTCTGAAGACGAGAATATCCAAGAAACGCACATTTGATGGACTTAGGATCTAATTTAGTGAGGTGAGGTTGAGTGTCCCGAAAAAAACAAGTGCTACCAAAAATCTTTGGCTCAATCGGAAATAAAGATTTCGTGGGAAACAAGACTGAATATGGAATATCACCATTAAGGACAGCGGATGGCATTCAATTTATAAGGAAACATGCAGTTGAAACAGCGTCAGCCCAAAATGGTTTTGGAACATTCATTTGAAATAAAAGTGCTCGAGCTACTTCAAGAAGATGTCGATTCTTTCGTTCCGCAACCCCATTTTGGGTTGGTGTGTCAACACAAGATGACTCGTGAAGGATACCATTCTGAAGCATATATGACGAAAATGATTCAGAAAGAAATTCTTTGGCATTATCACTTCTCAAAGTTTGAACCGGAACCTGAAATTGCGTTTTTATTTCAGTAACAAATGAGCAGAAGTGAGTAAATACTTCGGAACGACTTTTCATCAAATAAAGCCACGTAACACGAGAATAATCATCAATGAAGGTAACAAAGTACTTAAAACCGAGTTTGGAAGTAACTGAACATGGTCCCCAAACATCAGAGTGAACCAATTCAAATGGAGCTGAAGCACGTTTATTGACTCTGGGAGGTAAGTGGATTCGATGGTGTTTAGCAAACTGACATGACTCACAATATAGAGACGATAAATTAGAAAATTCAGGACATAATTTCTTCATACTCTGAAGAGAAGGATGTCCCAACCTACAATGCATTTCATAAAGGGATGATGACTTAGAGCATACAAAAGATCGTGGTATTTGTGTTTCAGGTTCAAGTATGTATAGACCATCAGATACCCGTCCTCTACCAATGATCTGCTTTGTCGATAGATCCTGGAAGACACAAAAATCAGGATAGAGTGAAACAACACAATTCAAATCTCGAGTAATTTAGCTAACGGACAACAAATTAAATGAGAAGTTTGGTAGATTTAAAATCGATGACAACGAAATAGATGGGGTAAGATTGACAGTACCGAAACCAAGGACAGGAGAAGTAGTACCATTTGCAATTGTGACATGAGATGGTTGTGATTTAAAATTGGATAAAATGTGATGATTACCTGTCATGTGATCTGAAGCACCAGAATCAATGACCCATTTAGAGGCCGATGATAAGAGGCATGTATTAGACTTACCTGATTCAGCAAAATTAGCAATTGGTGATGTGAGTTTCGCAGATCCTTTCAATCGAACAAATTCCTCATATTCCACCGCAGAGATAGTAAAAGTGGAAGAACATTTCACTTGTGATGAGAGTTTCTTTTCATCACCCACTATCATTTGCACGAACTACAAATAAACATGACCAAATATGTACGGGTATAAAAAAAGATTAACAAATAACCAAATCAAAATCCCACCAAATCTATAAACTTCCGACATATCCATAATATTCATTTAATCAGAAAAAAATAGCAGCCACTTAAAAATTTTTATTTTTTTATTTTTTTTATTTTTTTTATTATATACTATTGGCCAGAAGTAGGTCACTTTCTTTCTTTGCTCGTCAACCATAAAAGATTGATTAAATTAAGTGGGAGGGCCCCACTTTTTTTTCCTTTAACTGTGGCTCCTTTTAAGAACCCCCTCTCTCTTTTCCATTTGTGTGAAGGTGCCAAAAAAGAAACTCTCTTTATCAGAGATAACAAAACAGAAAGCTGAACAGTACCTCAGATCCGATAAAAAAAAAATTCGACGTGCATACAGAACCAAACTCCAGGGTGTTGATCGGAATCACAAACTAAACACTCGGACAAGGAAAATGGTAGCAGACGACTGTTCACACGCCGGCGATTGAACAGCAGCTGACGGGGATAGGCGGCGCGTGCGGTTGCTGTCCGTGGTCGGAAAAATTTCGTACTTTTCAGGGGTGCAATTCGGGACCTTCTGAAACCTTTGGCGAGGGTGGTGAGATCAAACAATGACTTCGAGGTGACTAATTTCAAAGGACCGCTTGTGGTGTGACTGTGGTGTGGCGATGGTGGTGGTATTGGTGATGGCTGTTGAATTTATGGACTCAAATCATAACAGGTACGCTCTGATACCATGTAATTCAGAGAATACAATGTAATTCAGAGAATACAAGATTATGAAAATTAACTTGAAATTATTTCTATATCCGCTTATTATTACAACTGGTTATACGGGTATTTATAGACCCGGTGAATACAAGAACAACTGCCAATTTAATGCTTCTCCTAACTAATACCAACAACAGAATTAAATTCCACCGCCTATATTAAATGCACCGAATGCATCAGTGCACCGACTATATTAATTGATATACATCTACCTACGTATTTATCTGCATATTCTAACACCTCTTAATACATAATTTAATCATACATCTTGACATTTGACAAACTGGGTTCGACTTTTCATGTGCAAGGATACGTGGGGAAAAAGATTCAGGGTCACTAGAAATCCAGTTCTTGTTTAGTGTTCTTCATTGACTGTTAGTTTTCTTCTTAGGTTACATGCTTAATCCTGTTTAAAGTAGAGACAAGGCCCGCGGATGTATGATCTTTTTTTATAACTTCTTTGCATTTTCTTTTTAGCAAACTTACTTCTATAAGTTTGTATTTGAACTTGCGTTATTGCAGCTTTGGGTAAGCCATGGGACTATGGGAGTAGTTACTTCTTTTGTGGCTTCAATTGTTATCGTTTTTTTCTTAGAGCTAAGAACTAGCGGATTTAGTTGCTATCCGTGTATTAGACTTCCGAGCTCCCGTGTAACATTGCTATTGTAGGTAAATATTGATACTTACTCGATATATGAAGGTAATAACGTGTTTTTCATCATTGATGAAAATGTTACTTCTTTTTGTATTCGAGGTCCTCTTGAGGACATTTAAAAGTTAAGAGCTAAGGTTAAAAAAGGCCTGAGACGGGGTCGAGACGGGGTTGAGACGGACGTTGATTGATGTTGACTTTTTAATATGTAGATATACACATAATTTAAAGTCAAAAAACTTTGTGTACCTAAAATTACCTATAATTGCTATTACCACTAATATAATGCAAGAAAGTAACACTAAACTACGTCAATTTTGATTGATTTGACCGACTTTAACCGAATTTTCGACTTTTGATCGGCGTTAACCCGACCTTTCTTTCCTTTGATCCGACTTTTGACCGTTAACAAACTTATTTGATGCTGAGACGGAGTTGAGACGGGTTAGTCACCAAAATGCCGCCGCAATGGCCGTCGCAACGGACGTCGTTTGCAACGATGGTTAAGAGACCAAAATGTTAAAGAATTAGTCAGCAACAAGCGAAAGAAAGGGACTCAAATCAAACATAAGGGTGATTAACATTGCACATTTAAAGTAAGTACCATAACTAATCACTTACTTTATTCTAAACCACTTTTTTGTATTAACTTTATTGGAATGGAATATAATCCAGATACATGCGATAGAGCTATTGCTTACGTGGAAACAGGAAGAGATTGGTATTATCAAACCTGTAACGTGTTAGGAAACCCGATTAGGTGAGCCCAAACAAGACAAGATAACCCAAGTTATCTAACCCACTTCCAACAAACGAAAAATATAGTGATAATCGTAACACAAGCAAGAATGATAAAAACACGGGAATTTAACGTGGTTATATGCAATCGTTTGTGATTGCTTTAGTCCACGGCCAACCAAAGAGTGTTCTTATTGATTAAATTTCGTGGTGGTGAGTTTACAATGAGTTATAATCAGGAACATTTATAGGAGAACAAGAATACATAAGCATGCTTCAAGTAATCATCAACTAGCCATCTTGATCCTCTTTACACCCTTGTATTAGCATGATCACAGCTCTAAAACAAGGTGTAAAGTAGCCCACATGCACCTAAAGTGACAACTTGGACAACCAAATACGGATCCCATGTGCAAAAGTTGATCAACATGCTGACAGCTCACTGCCAGACAACGTGCGCGCCGTGCACACTTAAACGTGCGCGCCGTGCACTCTTGATTCTTCGAGCAAACCTTCTGATCAAGTTTCACCTAGTGCGCGCAGGGTGCGCGCCGCGCACCATCACCGCACACCATCAAGTGTTTAAACAGTTTTTAGTGACACTTTTTTTTTGTAGCTTTTGTTTAAATGTCTCCACACCTCAACATAACGAGTGTCAGGAAAAAAGTCATGAAAGTTGATAATCACCTGCAATGTATAGACCACGATGAACAAAACAACTGCAGAATCAGGTAACGAATTTATAACACAAACAGCCTATTAAATTATTAACTTAAATTTTATGGTTTAGATAATTGATTATAATTTTTCATTTGCCATCACCTCAGAAGCCTGTTTTTAGTGTTACGTTTCAGCATTATTGGTTTGTATGCATCTCTGATTGTATAGCTTTTCTCATCAGCTTCCAGATGCAACTCAAGAGGAAATCAATAAATTCTATTCTAATTGCATGAAATCGTGATGAGGTTTATGAGATGGGATTATATTATATGAGGGGTTGATGTACGTCCTTTTTTTTTTGGTGTCATTTTACATTCATAGTCTTATTATGAAAACTTCTTTATCCATGTTACATCATCTGCTCTGGATAAATAGCTAAAGGTTTCAATGGGATTTTAAGGTTTTCTACTTCATTGATGTTTTTATAGGTAAGTTGATCTTAATTTTACGTAATGGTTACAGGTAGCATAGTAAGCTGGTTGGGAAAGGGAAAGTAGTGCAGGTGCAAGAAATTTGAAAAACCTTCAAAAAAAAAATCCCCGAATATTACACTAATGATCCACGGAATTGGTGTGTCATGACTCTTCAAAAGGTAATGAAAAATAGATCCCTATTGTCGGTAAAAAAAAAAAAAAAAAAACATTAATTGATTGAAAGAAGTTGAGTACTAGAAATTTGAAAAAAAGTTGGTTACCTTAGGATACCATTTCCCAAAGATGATTCAAAATATATGCATTAATTTTCTGGTTGCCTTAGGATACCTTCTGTAGTTGTAAAATAGCATATTCTGGTAATGTTCATTAAAAACGGAGGGGCCCACTTTATTTCTTTATTAAGCATACCCTTTCTGCACCCCATGAAGTGTTCAGTTGGCAAATCACGGTTGGCATGAAGATCCGTATTTTCATGTATGTTTTTTATTTGTGATTGAATGCAGTCAGCAGTTGCAAGTTTCTATCTGTTCGTGCAAATTACGTGTGGGTATCCCTCCAGTTTTTAGAGGCGTTATGCTATCCATATGAGATACGACTTGCAAAGTCTAGGTCACTGTTATTGTATTCTATTTTCATACGTTATTCACTCATTAATGTATCTGAAGACGCCTTATAAAATCACATAACACGAAGTTTATTTTCCTGTTTTTATTGTGATACTAAGACGCTTATGTGGGTGCCATTAATCTAGGAGTTTTCATCTCCTAAAATCTCGTTTCTTGGATCCTTTTTATTTACAAGGCATTATGTACAAGGATTCAACCCGGTTCAAAACCAGTACATGTTTTGGCTCGAGGCTCGTATCTTGAATTACATACGTTATTGATACCTCTTTTATTAAATGCTTGATCATTTTGATCACTTTTAAACCATGATTAGTGGTGATGGGCGTGATAGGTGTTTTTGTGGGGTATAGTGCCGATTTGGCAAGGTGATGAAGTGATGAAGTTTGTAGTGGTAGACGTTGTCATACCCCGTCCAAAATCTTCCTGAACGAACACAATAACATATGGTACCATCGCGATGAACTGACGTCTATATGCCTTGAATGACTCCAGTAATATCTTTAAAATGAGCAAATGCACAGCGGAAGGTTTCTTTCATACCTGAGAATAAACATGCTTTAAAGTGTCAACCAAAAGGTTGGTGAGTTCATTAGTTTATCATAAACAATCATTTCCATTATTTTAATAGACCACAAGATTTCGTATTCCCATTCCCCATAAACATCATGCATAAAATTCATTCATATGGATTGAACACCTGGTAACCGACATTCACAAGATGCATATAAGAATATCCCCATCATTCCGGGACTCCCTTCGGACATGATTTAAATTTCGAAGTACTAAAGCATCCGGTACTTTGGATGGGACTTGTTGGGCCCGATAGATCTATCTTTAGGATTCGCGTCAATTAGTAGACCGGTTTACTAATTCTTAGGCTACCAAGCAAAAGGGGCATATTCGGCTTCGATCATTCAACCATATAATGTAGTTTCGATTACTTGTGTCTATTTCGTAAAATATTTATAAAAGCGCATGTATTTTCAGTCCCAAAAATATATATTGCAAAAGCATTTAAAAAGGGAGCAAACGAAACTCACTATACTGTATTTTGTAGTAAAAATACATATGACGACATTGAACAAAAGTAGGGTTGGCCTCGGATTCACGAACCTATATCATTTATATATTTATTAACACATATAATCGTAATCAAATAATTACATCTATTAATTATATAATATTTATGTATTTAGTGTTGTAATTTATATAGAATTTGTATTATATTTTTATCTATATGTATTATATCTTAATTATAAACTATATATATATATATATATATATTTATTTTGTATATACATATAAAAATATATTAATAAATTTAATATATAGTTATAGGTAATATAAATATATTTTATGTATAAATCTTTATTTGTTATAGTATAATAATAATAATAATAATAATAATAATAATAATAATAATAATAATAATAATAATAATAATAATAATAATAATAATAATAATAATGAAAATGATAATTTTAATAAAAATGGTAGTTTTAAAAATTATTAGAATTTTTAATAAAAATGATACTATAAATAAATCTGATAATAAAAATAATATTACTAATAATAATAATAATAATAATGATAATGCTAGAAATAATAATTTTGATATAATATGATAGTTTTAATAAAAATGATAATTTTTATAATAATGATACTACTAATATTATTCATATTTTATATTACTATTACTAATGTTGTTAATAATAATAATAATAATAATAATAATAATAATAATAATAATAATAATAATAATCATCTTAAAATCATGTTAATAATAGTAATACTAATACTAGTAATAATAATAATAACTATAGTAATAATAATAATAATAATAATAATAATAATAATAATAATAATAATAAAAATAATAAAAATAATAAAAATAATAATAATAATAATAATAATAATAATAATAATAATAATAATAATAATAATAATAATAATAATAATAATAATAATAATAATAATAATAATAATAATAATAATAATAATAATAATAATAATAATAATAATAATAATAATAATAATAATAATAATAATAATAATAATAATAATAATAATAATAATAATAATAATAATAATAATAATAATAATAATAATAATAATAATAATAATAATAATAATAATAATAATAATAATAATAATAATAATAATAATAATAATAATAATAATAATAATAATAATAATAATAATAATAATAATAATAATAATAATAATAATAATAATAATAATAATAATAATAATAATAATAATAATAATAATAATAATAATAATTAAAACTACCTTAAAGCTTTCCTAAATAAAAATGCTTCTGCCCAAGCTCGAACCCATGACCTCCCGTTCACCCAACACTCCCATAAACCATTCGACAGATTCCGTTTTTCTGTTTATATTCTCGATCTAACTTGTGGAGACCCGTCCTAATCTATCCGGACGAAGTCCATATTGATTATAAACAATTCACAACAGTTGATTACATCGCGAGGTACTTGACCTCTATATGATACATTTTTACAAACATTGCATTCATTTTTGAAAAGACAAACTTTCATTACATCGAAAGTTGACGGCAGACATACCATTTCATAATATATATAAATATAATTAACTTAATAATAATCTTGATGAACTCGACGACTCGAATGCAACGTTTTTTGAAATATGCCATGAATGACTCCAAGTAATGTCTCTAATATGAGCTAATGCACAGCGGAAGATTTCTTTCATACCTGAGAATAAACATGCTTTAAAATGTCAACCAAAAGGTTGGTGAGTTCATTAGTTTAGCATAAATAATCATTTCGTATTTTTAATAGACCACAAGATTTCATATTTCCATTTCTCATAAACATACGTCCCATGCATAGAGACAAAATATCATTCATATAGATTGACCACCTGGTAATCGACATTCACAATATACATATAAGAATATCCCCATAATTCCGGGATCCTCCTTCGGACATGATATAAATTTCGAAGTACTAAAGCATCCGGTACTTTGGATGGGGCTTGTTGGGCCCGATAGATCTACCTTTAGAGTTCGCGTCAATTAGGGTGTCTGTTCCCTAATTCTTAGATTACCAGACTTAATAAAAAGGGGCATATTCGGTTTAATAATCCAGCCATAGAATGTAGTTTCACGTACTTGTGTCTATTTCGTAAAACAGTTATAAAAGCAGCGCATGTATTCTCAGTCTCAAAAATATATATTGCAAAAGCATTTAAAAGGGGATTAATGAAACTCACGCATATAAATATTGTAAATCAGTTAATAAAGCATTTGCATGTATTCTCTGCCCCAAAAATGTAAAGAGTAAAAGGGGCAAATGAAACTCACCTAATGTATTTTGTAGTAAAAATACATAGAACCACATTGAACAAGTATAGGGTTGGCCTCAGATTCACGAACCTATATCATTTGTATATCTATTAAAACATATAATCGTAATTGAACACTTTCATATATTATAACTTATGTTATATATTATGTATATATCTAATTTGTGTATATAATTAAAATAGTTAATATTTTTACAGTTATGTATATATATATATGATTAATATTATATTGAAAATCAATAATTTGTTATATGTAAATATTTATATAAATAATCTTAATGTAGATAATTATATGTAATGTCATGGTAGTGTAATAAGTATGCTCTTATATAGGAAATACTTATTTGTTATAGTAATATTATTACTAATGACAATCTATATGGTAATTTTATAAATTTTGATAGAAATGATAATAATAATAATAATAATAATAATAATAATAATAATAATAATAATAATAATAATAATAATAATAATAATAGTAGTAGTAGTAGTAGTAATAATAATAATAATTATATTAACTATAATAATAATGGTCTTTCTAATAATGATCATAATAATGATATTAAGAATAATGATAATGACAATATTAAAAATAATACTTACGCTAATGATAATGATAGTAATACTAATAATTATAAAAGGATTCTAATACTAATAGTAATGATAATAAAACTAGTTTGCCTTATTTTCATGGTAATGATAATAATGATAATACTAGTATGATAATAATATAAATGATAGTTTTTGTAAGGATAATACTAATAATGATTATAATCTTAATATCGATAATAATAATAACCCTAATATTAATAATACTAATAATAACAATTATTAGTAATAATCATAGTAATAACAATAATAATAATCATAATAATAAAAATAACAACAACAATAATAATAATGATAATAATAAAAATTTTAAGAAAAGAAAACTACCTTAATAAGCTTTTACAAAAAGAATTGCACCAAACCGGGCTCGAACCCTCGACCTCTCGCTCATCGACCCAAGACTCAAACCATTTCGCTGTATGTAATTTTCTGTTTTATATTGAGTTCTAAATATATTAAACCCGTATCCTATTTCTATCTCCTCTTCTTCTTCTCAGTTAGTTCGACCAGGGCACGTACCCTTTAACTTGTTTGTGTTAAAATCGTAAATAAAAAAATAGAAAACGATTTTATAAACATGTTTTATTTTAACTGATTTCAAAAAAGAAGAACAAAAAAAAAAAAAAAAAACCTACTGCAGCGACGCTGCTAGGAAATAAAAAAAAATTTTGTTTTCGCAATTGATTTCGTTATAGGTAATGTTTATAACACGAAATAGTTTTCTAAACATGTATAAAAACTACAGGAATCGTCAATTGATCTTGGATTGTAACACAGAGCTCGAATTTGATTGAAGAAAAATATTTGACTTTTTGTTTCAAAAACTTTGACTCGCGAATTCGAGTTTGATTTTAAGAATTGAAATTCGAAACTTTACAGAAAGTTTACTTGTAAGATTCCTAACACAATGGCATTAATGGATTTTGAAAATCGATTCAATTTCAATTTTTGCCAAAAAAGTGATGATGCAGGGACGTGAAGAAAAAGAAAAAAAAAATATATAACTTCTTCTGCTTTTTTTTTTTTGACTGAATTCAGAAGACTAGTTATAGCACAATTTGTAATTGCCCATTCCAAATAGAACAAGCCAAAAATTAAAAAGTAGAAGATGAAAGGTAACCAGATTTTGTTCGAATTGATTCTAATATCTATTATTTTTGTTTTATTCTTTTGTAGGTTAGTAATAAATGTAATTAATTAATAAATCTATTAAAAGAAAAGAATTATAATAATACAAATAATTATAATTATAATAATAATCAAAATCTTTAATAATACTCATAATAATATTAATGTTAAAAAAAATGATATTAATAATAATTTATAATAATACAAATAATTAATGATAATGGTATTTATAAAAAGGGTAATAATAATAATTTTAATCATGATTTTTCTATTCATTATAATAATATAGTAATGATATTAATAATGATAATAATAATTTTAGTACTAATAATACTATCACAAGTTATGTGTATCAACTTCATATATATATATATAACTATTGAAAATAATAAAAGTAGTATTATTATTAATGGTACAAATAATATTGTTAGTTATAATAATATTAACAATAATAATAATATAACAAGTTATATTTACCTAATTTTATATAGATATATATAATTTATATAATATGTTGAATCCTTATCATTTATATTTATATATTACATTATATAGTTTTACCTTAACAACCATAATTTATAATTATACTTATTATATTAACTAATAATGTTACATATTTATTAATTATGTAATATATACATATGTATACTAACATACATCACATATTTGATATTCTAACAATAACACATAGAATTTATATATAAATTCATTTTAAATTACACTTAATTATTTTGTATCATATTTCACACCTTTAATTTTAATGTCTAGATTATATTTTATAATTTCAAATTATATATATATAAATACACATTTAATTAACAATATTTGTTCGTGAATCGTCGGGATTAGTCAAAGGGTAATTTGATATATGAAACAGTTCAAACTTTTTGAGACTTAACATTACAGACTTTGCTTATCATATCGAAATCGTATAAAGATTAAGTTTAAATTTGGTCGGAAATTCCCGGGTCATCACAGTACCTACCCGTTAAAGAAATTTCGTCCCAAAATTTGAGTGAGGTGGTCATGGCAAACAATAAAAATGTTTTCATGACGAATATGAGTTGGTAGATAGAGTTTTATCATTAATGAGTAATACGAAGAAGACAATTCAGTTACTCGAAGCGTACAAGTGAAGCTATCACGAAAGAGTGAAAAGCTTCGTCCTAACTTTTGACGTGGCCAATATTGAATTCTGGGATTCATGGGATTTAAAAGAAAATCTTGGAAATCTATAAGATCTGATTCTTCGAGATTTATGGAATATTAGGATCCTCTTTAATTTAATGCGATTATCTGTCTCGATTGCCTTGTCTGGTATCTTCTCTATAAATGAACTTCTTCCATTCTATTATTTTCACCACTCAAATTCTTTCTTTCCCGATCCATACTCTCAAACGATTGTGAAAATGCTTAATCCAGTTCTGATCCTTATCCTCATTCTTACTATCGCAACCTTCATTCTCCTTTTCCAACTTCCACTAGAGGAATCTACTTTCTTCTACTTCGCCCTTGGGGTTATAGTGTTTTTAATTCTCTCGTATCTTTATGTTGCGATAAACATTGATATACATGGTTTGTAATTTTATGTGTTGTTATCGAGCTTTATATTCCCCCTCATCTTTCAATGTCCCTGCTTCCATCTCCTATAATTATTGTCATCCATAGTTAATGCGCTCTCTAATTTGCTGCGATTTATATCCCTTTTCTATTTCGGAGTTTCATGCTTTTGTTTACTTTTCGCAAGTAATGGTCCAGAATTCATAGGTATGGAGTTTCGAATTATCATAATATACAAGGTAGAAAGGAAAGGTAGTAACACGATTTGTTTTGTCAAATTACTTGGATCACCGAGAATAGAACTATCAAGAATATATTTTCTTGATATGTTTAGAAGTTAAGCAGAATGAAAGAGTTATGTAACATGGCACATGATGACGTTATGATCTGTGAATCATCACGTCCCATTAGAAAATCAGCATGACTTACTGTAATATAATCACGTTGATCAATTGTCATTATATTATACTAACTCATGCATCAGTTCCCAACACTACTTCAATAACATTCATATTTTAAGCTCGAAAGTTTACAGAATATAGAAACTATCAGTTTCTATATGATGTAACACTGATAGCACGAAGAGATTAATGATTTCTGATAAGAGTAGTTATGAAAATATCTTCAGAAATATGAAGGATATTTATAATGAAAAATACGATAATATCTCGGAATATCTAAGATCAGAGGATAATAGAAACTATTATCTACAAGGGTCTAGAGTAAGGAGCAAGATATTCACTAAAGACTTTAGCAGACATTGAATCGTTTGGATTCTTTGAAGTCAAACTTATTCTTTGTGATTTGTCCACGGCTTTCTTCCTAGTTTCGCATAATCTGCTTTTCGGTACTAAATTTTCTATTGAATGTTTCCAACATAATGATACACAGGAAGCACGAGGAGGTATATAATTTCGGACGAGAATATTTATGAAAATATCCTCAGAAATATCGAAGATATTGATGATGATATTTTGGAAATTTCTAAGTTCTATGGTTGATGGAGAAAGATTTTTCGCAAGATTTTAACATGACTTCGGGGCAAGATATTCTCTAAAGATTTCAACGGATCCAGAATTATCTGGATTCTTTGAATATAGGGTATGGTCCTTGTATTTGTCCTTAGTCTCCTTCATAGTTAGCTCAATCCGTTTTTCAGTTCCAACTTTTCTGAGCTTTTCCAACATACTATTCATTATCATTAAACTTCCGACGATTAAGGTCTCTTACGGTTGTCTACAGTTTCTGATGCTTCATTCATCTTTTTCAACATTCAGAGTACTGATTTGTAGACTGTGTGCTGGTCAGAATTTCAGAATGAAAGACCATAATTCTAAAAGATAAATGTTATACATATAACTGTTGATATAGATATGCTGTGAGTTTTCAAAGTACTGATTGCCGATTCCTCTACATTTACTGCTACCATATCTGAATCATTAGTTATCGATCCGAGCTGATTTCAAGAGAATTGTGTTTTTAGATGATTAAACGCTGACGGTAATATGGTGGAATATAAAAGGTTCCCCGGTAACACTAAAAGAATATACATATAAGTCAAGGTGATAATAAGGTTGTTTCGAACGAAAAGTCGAAGTTGATTTGCTGAAGCTGTGACAAAATTTGCTACCTTGAAAAGGGATCGCAAAATTATTATTTTTTGCTAATAAATGCCAAAGGATCTGACGCGGCTACGTGTTAAACTTTTACTCAGTTGCCGAGAGTTTCTCAGGTGCATAACTATATGCACAAATCTTTCCTTCCGTAGATGAAGTGCGGTTGATTCATCCTATCGATTGAGGTGTTTTCAAGAATTATGAAAGTTTGAATGCAGATTGGAATCGTCATGGTACAATTAAGGTTTAAGGTGAAATCAAGTGGCAACTTGAAGAATTGTTTAGTTTCATAAGTTATAATCAATATTTTAATTCATTTTAATTGTCCAATGTTGATAGTCCACAGTTAGTAATTCAATAATTCATATATAATTATATATATAATATTCAAATTAATACGTCTCGTGACCCGTATACGTCTCAGACTCGATCACAACTCAAACTATATATATATATATATATATATATATATATATATATATATATATATATATATATATATATATATATATATATATATAGATGGGTCGATATGATATGTCAAAACATTGTATACGTGTCTCGATATTTAAAGTGCGTAAAATAAATAACAGAAATTAAATAACGATAAATAAAGTTGCGAGAATGTAAATTGCGATAAAATAAATTGCGATAAATAAAAATGTAATCAGTTAGCTAGGAGCAGTTAGCTGGAACAGTTAGCGTGGATTCTTAACAAAGTTTTTCGTAGTTAATTTGTTTGTTTCTATCATATTTTTATTTCGTCAAATGTTTTCTTCATTATGCCACTTGTTGGATTCTGATAGGTCAAAATCCAAATATGAAATTGAATGAAAATGGTTATTCTGCGGTGAACGGATTTGTATATCAGTGGATGTAAGTAGGATAGTATATGACTGTTGAAACAGATTCGAAGAACGTACAATGTAAATTATTAATGTGAATTTTAAATATTCCTCGGGTATTACCTACCCGTTAAAATATTTTCACCATTAACAGTTTGTACAAGAGAATTTTTAATTACAATCTTTATGAAAACATATATACATATATATTTTCTTCAGATGTAATCAAGGATTTAATGAGTTAATATGATATTAAACTCATTTGCTTTTCGGTTGGAACTAGAATAAATAATCTCTAAAACTTTAGAGATTACATATTCGTCGTGTCGAACGAAGATAAATGAGGTAGAACGATACGTAGAACGAAGATCATACTCAAAGTACAGATGATGATATTGAAGCATGGATTGTTGATGGTACTGGTGCTATTATTGATGGTACTGTTGGTGCCGGTGATGTTGTTGAAGCTGGTACATTTTGCACCATATTCTCAGAATTGATTATTCGAGCGCGAAGTTCATTGACTTATTACTTCAGGATGATTGTCGGTCGGAATGAGCGGATGAATAAGGTTTAGAATTGTGGATAGAATATAATCTTGTCGAGTTACTCTGGAAATGAGACTGAAAATGGTGTCTCGAATAGGTTCGCCGGTAAACGCTTCAGGTTCATTGTCAAGAGGTGAATTCGATTGGTGGAAGGGATTGCCTCCTGCGCGTTTCCATTAATTAAGTCAACTACAAACCCATCAGATTAATTGATAATGGCTGATTGGTTGGTTCATGCCGATGACGCTGTTTTCGGAGCTTAGGTGAACACCTATGTCGGAATAGCTGTCGGAATAACTATCGAAATAGCTATCGGAATCTGAGGGACTTGAACTGGTTGCAGGATTCATCTCGTACGATCAGATGGAGGATTTTCGATAAGAAATAGATTATAGGATGTAGATTAGTACCCTGCAATACATAATTTACATATGCATATATAATACTAAAATCCCATAAGTTACGGAGGAATCTACGGAAGTTGTCAGGCAAAGTTACAGTAACCGATACACTAAGATATAAAGTAGCAGATACGCTAAGATATGAATTTTGTCTATACACTATTCATGCAGTCAATGCAGTAAAACGTGTCTAGACTAAGAATGATAAGCAAGTGATTCCCTAAGAATGATAAGCAGGAAATTTTCGACACAAAATGATAAGCAAACTTTTGACATGCAGACACGGTCGGAGTCCAGACTCATTAATGCATCCTAACGACTTATCAGTTAGACACACTAATGCAGACCTGGTTCGCTAAGACCACCGCTCTGATACCAACTGTGGAGACCCGTCCTAATCCATCCGGACGAAGTCCATATTGATTATAAACAATTCACAACAGTTGATTACATCGCGAGGTACTTGACCTCTATATGATACATTTTTACAAACATTGCATTCGTTTTTGAAAAGACAAACTTTCATTACATCGAAAGTTGACGGAAGGCATACCATTTCATAATATATATAAATATAATTGACTTAATAATAATCTTGATGAACTCGACGACTCGAATGCAACGTTTTTTGAAATATGCCATGAATGACTCCAAGTAATGTCTCTAATATGAGCTAATGCACAGCGGAAGATTTCTTTCATACCTGAGAATAAACATGCTTTAAAATGTCAACCAAAAGGTTGGTGAGTTCATTAGTTTAGCATAAATAATCATTTCGTATTTTTAATAGACCACAAGATTTCATATTTCCATTTCTCATAAACATACGTCCCATGCATAGAGACAAAATATCATTCATATAGATTGAACACCTGGTAACCGACATTCATAATATACATATAAGAATATCCCCATCATTCCGGGATCCTCCTTCGGACATGATATAAATTTCGAAGTACTAAAGCATCCGGTACTTTGGATGGGGCTTGTTGGGCCCGATAGATCTACCTTTAGAGTTCGCGTCAATTAGGGTGTCTGTTCCCTAATTCTTAGATTACTAGACTTAATAAAAAGGGGCATATTCGGTTTAATAATCCAGCCATAGAATGTAGTTTCACGTACTTGTGTCTATTTCGTAAAACAGTTATAAAAGCAGCGCATGTATTCTCAGTCCCAAAAATATATATTGCAAAAGCAATTAAAAGGGATTAATGAAACTCACGCATATAAATATTGTAAATCAGTTAATAAAGCATTTGCATGTATTCTCAGCCCCAAAAATGTAAAGAGTAAAAGGGGCAAATGAAACTCACCTAATGTATTTTGTAGTAAAAATACATAGAACCACATTGAACAAGTATAGGGTTGGCCTCAGATTCACGAACCTATATCATTTGTATATCTATTAAAACATATAATCGTAATTGAACACTTTCATATATTATAACTTATGTTATATATTATGTATATATCTAATTTGTGTATATAATTAAAATAGTTAATATTTTTACAGTTATGTATATATATATGATTAATATTATATTGAAAATCAATAATTTATTATATGTAAATATTTATATAAATAATCTTAATGTAGATAATTATATGTAATGTCATGGTAGTGTAATAAGTATGCTCTTATATAGGAAATACTTATTTGTTATAGTAATATTATTACTAATGACAATCTATATGGTAATTTTATAAATTTTGATAGAAATGATAATGATAATAATAATAATAATAATAATAATAATAATAATAATAATAATAATAATAATAATAATAATAATAATAATAATAATAATAATAATAATAATAATAGTAGTAGTAATAATAATAATTATTATATTAACTATAATAATAATGGTCTTTCTAATAATGATCATAATAATGATATTAAGAATAATGATAATGACAATATTAAAAATAATACTTACGCTAATGATAATGATAGTAATACTAATAATTATAAAAGGATTCTAATACTAATATTAATGATAATAAAACTAGTTTGCCTTATTTTCACGGTAATGATAATAATGATAATACTAGTATGATAATAATATAAATGATAGTTTTTGTAAGGATAATACTAATAATGATTATAATCTTAATATCGATAATAATAATAACCCTAATATTAATAATACTAATAATAACAATTATTAGTAATAATCATAGTAATAACAATAATAATAATCATAATAATAAAAATAACAACAACAATAATAATAATGATAATAATAAAAATTTTAAGAAAAGAAAACTACCTTAATAAGCTTTTACAAAAAGAATTGCACCAAACCGGGCTCGAACCCTCGACCTCTCGCTCATCGACCCAAGACTCAAACCATTTCGCTGTATGTAATTTTCTGTTTTATATTGAGTTCTAAATATATTAAACCCGTATCCTATTTCTATCTCCTCTTCTTCTTCTCAGTTAGTTCGACCAGGGCACGTACCCTTTAACTTGTTTGTGTTAAAATCGTAAATAAAAAAAATAGAAAACGATTTTATAAACATGTTTTATTTTAACTGATTTCGAAAAAGAAGAACAAAAAAAAATAAAATTAAAAAAGCCTACTGCAGCGACGCTGCTAGGAAATAAAAAAAAATTTTGTTTTCGCAATTGATTTCGTTATAGGTAATGTTTATAACACGAAATAGTTTTCTAAACATGTATAAGAACTACAAGAATCGTCAATTGATCTTGAATTGTAACACAGAGCTCGAATTTGATTGAAGAAAAATATTTGACTTTTTGTTTCAAAAACTTTGACTCGCGAATTCGAGTTTGATTTTAAGAATTGAAATTCGAAACTTTACAGGAAGTTTACTTGTAAGATTCCTAACACAATGGCATTAATGGATTTTGAAAATCGATTCAATTTCAATTTTTGCCAAAAAAGTGATGATACAGGGACGTGAAAAAAAAGAAAAAAAAATAATATATAACTTCTTCTGCTTTTTTTTTTTTTTGACTGAATTCAGAAGACTAGTTATAGCACAATTTGTAGTTGCCTATTCCAAATAGAACAAGCCAAAAATTAAAAAGTAGAAGATGAAAGGTAACCAGATTTCGTACGAATTGATTCTAATATCTATTATTTTTATTTTATTCTTTTGTAGGTTAGTAATAAATGTAATTAATTAATAAATCTATTAAAAGAAAAGAATTATAATAATACAAATAATTATAATTATAATAATAATCAAAATCTCTAATAATACTCATAATAATATTAATGTTAAAAAAAATGATATTAATAATAATTTATAATAATATAAATAATTAATGATAATGGTATTTATAAAAAGGGTAATAATAATAATTTTAATCATGATTTTTCTATTCATTATAATAATATAGTAATGATATTAATAATGATAATAATAATTTTAGTACTAATAATACTATCACAAGTTATGTGTATCAACTTCATATATATATAACTATTGAAAATAATAAAGGTAGTATTATTATTAATGGTACAAATAATATTGTTAGTTATAATAATATTAACAATAATAATAATATAACAAGTTATATTTACCTAATTTTATATAGATATATATAATTTATATAATATGTTGAATCCTTATCATTTATATTTATATATTACATTATATAGTTTTACCTTAACAACCATAATTTATAATTATACTTATTATATTAACTAATAATGTTACATATTTATTAATTATGTAATATATACATATGTATACTAACATACATCACATATTTGATATTCTAACAATAACACATAGAATTTATATATAAATTCATTTTAAATTACACTTAATTATTTTGTATCATATTTCACACCTTTAATTTTAATGTTTAGATTATATTTTATAATTTAAAATTATATATATATAAATACACATTTAATTAACAATATTTGTTCGTGAATCGTCGGGATTAGTCAAAGGGTAATTTGATATATGAAACAGTTCAAACTTTTTGAGACTTAACATTACAGACTTTGCTTATTATATCGAAATCGTATAAAGATTAAGTTTAAATTTGGTCGGAAATTCCCGTGTCATCACATAACTCCCTTTATATTAATACCCGTATTTATCTTTCATCTCAAAATTCTGGCCCAACGTTCCTTCGGCCCAAGAACATTTTCTCAAGCCCAACAAAAATAAAACAACACGGCCCAAGTTATATATTATCTAAGCTCTACTTAACAAGTTCGTGGGCTTCTGCAACTTTACTACAATCATACTAGAAGTCCAGCTTCATTAGTAAACATGAATTTATATAGGTTATTTTCTTAAACCGATCAAACATAAGAGGCCGTTTACTGGAGTAATAGACTAGGGTTTCGATTCATCATCATCATTATCACAGGTTCATCGTCATCATCAGGTACATTACAGCAAAACAACATCATCCTTCATCTTCATCGATTTTTATTATATCAACTGGATCATTATCTCCCCAATATAATGATCACGATCATTATCTATATCCTATATCCATAATTCTAACAATCATATCAACACCCTCATCTTACGGGTTTTCATCATCATTTACACCACAATTATCGTCATTATTCTAAACGATATCAACTCAACATCTTCATTAAATTATCATCATTATCAACCATCGTCGTCTTCATCATCTTGTCTCCAACATAAACAATTCCAAGCCCGACAATTTACTTCATAGACCAATGAAAAATAAATAATCTCGTCCCCATCACAATTAGAAAAATACGTTTCAAAGAAAAAAAGGAGCTAACATCACTTTTTCATTCACTATGGTCGGCCGTCTAGTTCTTTAATTGTGAATTGTAGTTGGTCCTACAAGTACCTATCCACTAACTACCTTTTCCATATAATAGAAGTAGAAAATTTTAGCTGTAGCATAAGTAAATCGACACTCAAAATTGGGTTGGGTCTGGTACTTTTTCGAGTGGAGTAAGTAGAACCGAAACACAAAAAAATATATAATCAATCGATTTAATATCCGTATTTGATATTGTGAATTAGGTAGGAAACAAGGTTATGTAAGGTGTCCACAACCAAGTCAATTACCGAAATCAATCAGGTACCAAAAGTAAGAGAGGGTGTGCGTGTAGTTGTCTGGCTCCACACCTCATCCAAGACAATATTTAATCACCACTTGCCATCATCCTCTTGTGTCATCTTGTCCACTTAATTAGCATATAAATTATAAGGATCACTTTACAACATGTGTTACAAAATTCAAGAATACCTTTCTAATTCGTTTTATATAATAGCTGTGGTGTTTTGTTGGGTTCGTTTCAGAGAAAAAGAAGCGAGCGTAGCAGCTCAGCAGGAAATGAGAATAAAGGTGTTCTTGATGGTGATTAAGGTGGTTTGATGATCTTCCACAAAGGTGGTGGGTTTCGGTTTATAGGAGCAAAATTAAAAGGAAACATAGCAACAATGTAATGGAGTGGTGGTTGTTTTTCAGCGATAATATAGGTACCAATTATGTGTTCGAGCAAGAAAAAAAAATAACTAGAAGGTTACGTGGGCAGCAGCTAATAGAAACACCATAGTGGATCATGACAGTTTTACAAGCAACAGTGGTGTTCTCATGATGAGGGTTTTGTGATGTACTCGACCAGGAATAAGTTGATAAGATAAAGATGAAAGGTGATGAGATTGGAGGATGATAGGTGTTTGATTAGATGGAAGTAGAAAAACGAAAGTGCTGCATCAATGGCATACAAAATTTGCAGGTTGATGGAGGTTTCCAATTGCAAACATGAAGGGGTAGCAGTAGATGTAATCAATCATCAACGATAGTAACTTGATGTTGGTGATGGTAGTTCTTCGTTTATTAAACAGACAAGAAATTAGTGGTGATGACTAAAGTTAGTAGTAGGATGAATGATTTACGTATCAGTTGAATTGATCAATTAGATAGGAAATATGGTTCTAATTTTCTCAATCAGACAAACAAATAAATAAAAAAATTAATAAAAGTACAATAAAATCAAATTCAACTGCTACTGATTTGTACCACCGATTTTGATATGATTCCAATTGAAGAAAATTCGTATCAATCTAAAACAGTTGATATAACATGTAATTAATTCTATAATTATTTATCTATATTAATTATCATATTTGTATCTCATTTTATATATACATATCATAGTTAAACTTTATATATATATATATATATATATATATATATATATATATATATATATATATATATATATATATATTAGTAATAATATCATATATTATTTTGTTTACAAAATTAATTAACTCATATAATATTTTAATTTATAATAATAAATATATATATATATATATATATATATATATATATATATATATATATATATATATATATATATATATATATATATTTATTTATTTATTTACACATAATGGTTCGTGAATCATCATGAATAGTCAAAGGTCAATTGTATTCATGAAAACAGTTCAAAAGTTTTGAGACTCAACATTACAGACTTTGCTTATCGTCTCAGAAACATATAAAGATTAAGTTTAAATTTGGTCAGAAATTTCCAGGTCATCACAGTACCTACCCGTTAAAAAAATTTCGTCCCGAAATTTGAGTGAGGTGGTCATGGCTAACAATAAAAATGTTTTCATGATGAATATGAGTTGATAAATAGAGTTTTATTACTGAGTAATATGGATAAGAAAATTCGATTACTCGAAGAGTACGAATGAAGCTATCACTAAATAGGGAAATGAGAAAGACAAGTTTCATCATAACTTTTAACTAGTCATGGTTGGATTCCGGAATTCAAGGAATTTAAAAGAAAATCTTCAAAATCTATAAGATTTGATTCTTCGGTGAATAAGAAAATTAGGATCTCTTTAATTAAATGCGATCATTTGTCTCAATTGCTTTGTCTGATATTTTCACTATAATTTACCTTTTCCGTTCCATTAATTTTCACCACTTCAATAATTTCTTTCTTAATTCACATTTCCAAAGAGTTTGAAAATGCTTAATCCAGTTCCGATCCTTGTACTTATCCTGACTATCATATCTGTCATTCTTCTTTTCCATTTACCACCGGAGGAATCTATTCACTTCTACTATTACTTTGGGGTTATAGTGTTTTTAATTCTTCCGTGTCTTTATATGGCTATACACATTAATATACACGGTTTGTAATTTTTGTGTTTGTGATCGGCTTTATATTTCTTGTTGTTTCGGAGCTCCATGCTCTTGTTTTTCTCTTCCTGACTTCAAGTTAAGCGAATAATGGTCCAGAATCATAGATGTAGAGTTTCGATTGATCATAACGTTCTAAGCAGGAGAAAACAAAATCTCACGATTTGAGTTGTTAGATTACCAGAATCACTAAGGATGGAACTATCAAGAATAATATGTTCTTGATATGTTTAGAGGTCAAATAGAATGAAAGAGTTATGTAACATGGCACATGATGAGGGTATGATCTGTGAACCATCATCACGTCCCATTAGAAACTCAACATGCCTTACTGTAATATAATCACGTTGGCCAAACGTCATTATATTATACTAACCCATGCTTCAATTCCCAACACTTCTCCACAATTCATTCATTATTTATACTTAAATTTTACAGAAGTTTCTAATATGATGGAATACAGAAAAACACGAAGAGGTTGATAATTTCGTACAAGAATATTTATGAAAATATCCTCAGAAATATCAAAGATATTTATGATGATATTTTGGAATTTCTAAGTTCGAAGGTTGATGAAGAAAATTTTCTGCAAGATTTTAACATGACTTCGGAGCAAGATATTCTCTAAAGATTTCATCGGATCCAGAATTACCTAGATTCTTTGAATATAGGGTTTGGTCCTTGTATTTTGTAGTGACCCGAACTTTTCCATGTTTATATATATTATTTGAGATTGATATTTACATGATTAAATGTTTCCAACATGTTAAGCAATCAAACTTGTTAAGACTTGATTAATTGAAATATGTTTCATATAGACAATTGACCACCCAAGTTGACCGGTGATTCACGAACGTTAAAACTTGTAAAAACTATACAATGACATATATATGGTTATATATATAGTTAACATGTTTTTATTATAAGTATGTATCTCATTAGGTATTTTAACAATGAGTTATATACATAAAAATGAGACTATTAATTTAAGAAACTCGAAAACGATATATATAACGATTATCGTTATAACAACGTCTTACTAGGTACATATGAATCATATTAAGATATTGATACACTTGGTTTATTATGTTAAATGATAAGTAAATATATTATTAAGTGTATTAACAATGAAATACATATGTAAAAATAAGACTACTAACTTAATGATTTCGAAACGAGACATATATGTAACGATTATCGTTGTAACGACATTTAACTGTATATACATCATACTAAGATATATTATATATCATAATATCATGATAATATAATAATTTAACATCTCATTTGTTATAATAAACAATGGGTTAACAACATTCAAGAAGATCGTTAACCTAAAGGTTTCAAAACAACATTTACATGTAACGACTAACGATGACTTAACGACTCAGTTAAAATGTATATACATGTAGTGTTTTAATATGTATTCATACACTTTTGAAAGACTTCAAGACACTTATCAAAATACTTCTACTTAACAAAAATGCTTACAATTACATCCTCGTTCAGTTTCATCAACAATTCTACTCGTATGCACCCGTATTCGTACTCGTACAATACACAGCTTTTAGATGTATGTACTATTGGTATATACACTCCAATGATCAGCTCTTAGCAGCCCATGTGAGTCACCTAACACATGTGAGAACCATCATTTGGCAACTAGCATGAAATATCTCATAAAATTACAAAAATATGAGTAATCATTCATGACTTATTTACATGAAAACAAAATTACATATCCTTTATATCTAATCCATACACCAACGACCAAAAACACCTACAAACACTTTCATTCTTCAATTTTCTTCATCTAATTGATCTCTCTCAAGTTCTATCTTCAAGTTCTAAGTGTTCTTCATATATTTTACAAGTTCTAGTTACATAAAATCAAGAATACTTTCAAGTTTGCTAGCTCACTTCCAATCTTGTAAGGTGATCATCCAACCTCAAGAAATCTCTGTTTCTTACAGTAGGTTATCATTCTAATACAAGGTAATAATCATATTCAAACTTTGGTTCAATTTCTATAACTATAACAATCTTATTTCAAGTGATGATCTTACTTGAACTTGTTTTCGTGTCATGATTCTGCTTCAAGAACTTCGAGCCATCCAAGGATCCGTTGAAGCTAGATCCATTTTTCTCTTTTCCAGTAGGTTTATCTAAGGAACTTAAGGTAGTAATGATGTTCATAACATCATTCAATTCATAC
Organism: Rutidosis leptorrhynchoides; assembly: GCF_046630445.1. Taxonomy (NCBI): domain Eukaryota; kingdom Viridiplantae; phylum Streptophyta; class Magnoliopsida; order Asterales; family Asteraceae; genus Rutidosis; species Rutidosis leptorrhynchoides. The sequence goes on along the minus strand of NC_092333.1, from coordinate 607,251,008 downwards.
ATATAAAGCTATCTTATTCAAAGGTTTAAACTTGTAATCACTAGAACATAGTTTAGTTAATTCTAAACTTGTTCGCAAACAAAAGTTAATCCTTATAACTTGACTTTTAAAATCAACTAAACACATGTTCTATATCTATATGATATGCTAAATTAATGATTTAAAACCTGGAAACACGAAAAACACCGTAAAACCGGATTTACGCCGTCGTAGTAACACCGCGGGCTGTTTTGGGTTAGTTAATTAAAAACTATGATAAACTTTGATTTAAAAGTTGTTATTCTAAGAAAATGATTTTTATTATGAACATGAAACTATATCCAAAAATTATGGTTAAACTCAAAGTGGAAGTATGTTTTCTAAAATGGTCATCTAGACGTCGTTCTTTCGACTAAAATGACTACCTTTACAAAAACGACTTGTAACTTATTTTTCCGACTATAAACCTATAATTTTTCTGTTTAGATTCATAAAATAGAGTTCAATATGAAACCATAGCAATTTGATTCACTCAAAACGGATTTAAAATGAAGAAGTTATGGGTAAAACAAGATTGGATAATTTTTCTCATTTTAGCTACGTGAAAATTGGTAACAAATCTATTCCAACCATAACTTAATCAACTTGTATTGTATATTATGTAATCTTGAGATACCATAGACACGTATACAATGTTTCGACCTATCATGTCGACACATCTATATATATTTCGGAACAACCATAGACACTCTATATGTGAATGTTGGAGTTAGCTATACAGGGTTGAGGTTGATTCCAAAATATATATAGTTTGAGTTGTGATCAATACTGAGATACGTATACACTGGGTCGTGGATTGATTCAAGATAATATTTATCGATTTATTTCTGTACATCTAACTGTGGACAACTAGTTATAGGTTACTAACGAGGACAGCTGACTTAATAAACTTAAAACATCAAAATATATTAAAAGTGTTGTAAATATATTTTGAACATACTTTGATATATATGTATATATTGTTATAGGTTCGTGAATCAACCAGTGGCCAAGTCTTACTTCCCGATGAAGTAAAAATCTGTGAAGGTGAGTTATAGTCCCACTTTTAAAATCTAATATTTTTGGGATGAGAATACATGCAGGTTTTATAAATGATTTACAAAATAGACACAAGTACGTGAAACTACATTCTATGGTTGAATTATCGAAATCGAATATGCCCCTTTTTATTAAGTCTGGTAATCTAAGAATTAGGGAACAGACACCCTAATTGACGCGAATCCTAAAGATAGATCTATTGGGCCTAACAAACCCCATCCAAAGTACCGGATGCTTTAGTACTTCGAAATTTATATCATATCCGAAGGGTGTCCCGGAATGATGGGGATATTCTTATATATGCATCTTGTTAATGTCGGTTACCAGGTGTTCAGCATATGAATGATTTTTATCTCTATGTATGGGATGTGTATTGAAATATGAAATCTTGTGGTCTATTATTATGATTTGATATATATAGGTTAAACCTATAACTCACCAACATTTTTGTTGACGTTTTAAGCATGTTTATTCTCAGGTGATTATTAAGAGCTTCCGCTGTCACATACTTAAATAAGGACAAGATTTGGAGTCCATGCTTGTTTGATATTGTGTAAAAACTGCATTCAAGAAACTTATTTTATTGTAACATATTTGTATTGTAAACCATTATGTAATGGTCGTGTGTAAACAGGATATTTTAGATTATCATTATTTGATAATCTACGTAAAGTTTTTTAAAACCTTTATCTATGAAATAAAGGTTATGGTTTGTTTTAAAAATGAATGCAGTCTTTGAAAAACGTCTCATATAGAGGTCAAAACCTCGCAACGAAATCAATTAATATGGAACGTTTTTAATCAATAAGAACGGGACATTTCAGTTGGTATCCGAGCGTTGGTCTTAGAGAACCAGAAAATTTGCATTAGTGTGTCTTATCATGTTTGTTAGGATGCATTAGTGAGTCTGGACTTCGACCGTTTTTCTTTAAAAATGATTGCTTAACATTTTTGTTGGAAACTATATATTTTTAACATATGAATATTATGTGATATATTAATCTCTTAACGTGTTTGATATTATGTGATAGATGTCTACCTCTAGAACAAGTCCCATTGACTCACCTAATAATAATGAAGAGTCAAATGTAAATTGGAATGATTCGTGGACTGATTCACAAGTTCCCGAAGAGGAACCGGAAGAAGAATCGGAACCGGAAGAAGAAATAGAACCGGTGGGGGAAATAATAAAACGGTTAAGTAAAAGAGAATCCTCAACCAACCGACCAAGGTTAATTATGGTCAATGGTGTTTCCGCCAAGGAAGCAAAATATTGGGAGGATTACTAATTCTCCGATGAATCGGATTCCGACGAGAATTCCGATGATGTTATAGAAATTACCCCAACTGAATTTAAAAAGGCAAAAGAAAATAATAAGGGAAAGGGCATAAAAATAGAGAAATCTAATTCCAACCCCGATGAACTTTATATGTATCGTCAACCCCCGAAGTCCTTAAGTTGTAACAATGACCCGGGAACCTCTAAACCACCAGGTTTTTCTAAACCAATGTGGACAACGACGGCTCGTATTAGGGGAACATCATATATCCCTAGAAACTTGGCAAAACGAACCAAAACCGAACAATAAGAAACGAGCGAGTTGGAATAAGATAGTTGTATTCGTGTGGTGTAATATATGTAATATAGTGTGCTTATGCTTTATGATATATGTAAAAATTGCTTGTATTAATAAGTATTTTTTTTATGAATCTAACCCTTGTCTATTTTACAGTATAAAAACACAAAATGGATAGACAACCCAATATTTTAAGAGACCTACCCGGAGACATGATTGATGAAATCTTGTCTAGAGTCGGTCAGAATTCTTCGACACAACTATTTAAGGCGAGATCAGTTTGTAAGATATTCGAAGAACGTTCCAAGAATGCCTTGGTTTATAAAAGGCTTTCGTTCGAAAGATGGGGGATATCACATTGGGAAATCCATAAGTTACGATGTGTTTACTTTGATGCATATATTGCGGGGAACCCAAATGCTATTTTACGCAATGGGTTAAGAAATTATTTTGACTCAATATATCCGAATATTGGACTTCGTGATTTAGAAAAAGCGGCTAACATGCAACATAAAGAAGCATGTTATGCTTAAGGATTAGTAATGTTCGCTTCTCACCAAAGTGAGAACAAGAACATTGGGCTACAACTATTAAACAAAACGTTTCCACAAGTGACGGAGTCGGTAATTGGGGTAAGAAATGAGGTTTTTAGATTGTTACGGGACTGTTGGACATTACATAACCCTCGTCCTTTTGACGACGTTACAACACGCTGTCTTATCAACGGCCATAACGGTTATGTTCCACAAGACCAAGGAAGAGAAGTAATCCTAGTAAAACCAGAATGCATGACTTGTTTCTGGACGTATGAATTACGTGTCTTTATTGCCTTTACTGAACGACTTGTGTACTAGCTAGAATTATCTTCACAACTATCTTGTATCAAAATTATTGTGTGCTATATTTCATGCTTTATGTAAAATAAGCGGTATTGTAAGTTTGTAAAATATTGTATAAAAGTTTGAACGCGAAATATTATTATAATCAGTTTTTCATATAGAATTGTAGTAGTTGAATTGTATATTAGCTACTAAGTATGAACTTAACGGGTAGGTACTACCCGAATTTAAACTTATAAAACGCTAATATGAAGAAAAAGCTTTTATAAATGAGTTCATATTATGCTATGAAATACTATTAACTACTCTTAATATTCTGTATGATTAACTTGTTCCATTTGACTATTTTGAAGGAAATGGCACCGACTACTCGACACACCGTGAATATGAATGAAGAGGAATTCCGTACTTTTCTAGCTTCAAACATAGCCGCAGTACAGGCTGCGCTACATACCAACAATAACCTTGGATCTAGCAGTACAGGAAATCGTGTAGGATGCACCTACAAAGAATTCACTGCCTGCAAACCTTTGGAATTTGATGGAACCGAAGGACCGATCGGATTGAAACGGTGGACCGAGAAGGTCGAATCGGTGTTTGCCATAAGTAAGTGTACTGAAGAGGACAAAGTGAAGTACGCTACGCATACCTTCACAGGTTCTGCATTAACATGGTGGAATACCTATCTAGAGCAAGTGGGACAAGATGATGCGTACGCACTACCGTGGTCAGCATTCAAGCACTTGATGAACGAGAAGTACCGTCCCAGAACCGAGGTCAATAAGCTCAAGACAGAACTTAGAGGGTTACGAATCCAAGGATTTGATATTACCACATACGAAAGACGATTCACAGAATTGTGCCTATTGTGTCCGGGAGCATTCGAAGATGAGGAAGAGAAGATCGACGCGTTTGTGAAAGGATTACCGGAAAGAATCCAAGAAGATATAAGTTCACATGAGCCCGCCTCTATACAACAGGCATGTAGAATGGCTCACAAACTAGTGAACCAGATTGAAGAAAGAATTAAAGAACAGACTGCTGAAGAGGCCAATGTGAAGCAAGTCAAAAGAAAGTGGGAGGAAAACGGTGATAAGAATCACCAATACAACAACAACAGCAATTACAACAATAATCGCAACAATTATCCCAATAATCGCAACATCAATCGCAACTACAACAAACGGCCCAACAACAACAACAACAACAACAACAACAACAACAGCAACTACAACAATCATCCCAATAACAATAATAACCGCAACAACAACAACAATCAGAATCAGCTATGCCAAAGGTGTGAAAAGTATCACTCGGGGTTCTGCACCAAATTTTGCAACAAGTGTAAAAGAAATGGTCATAGCGCGGCGAAGTGTGAGGTCTACGGACCAGGGGTTAATAGAACGAAAGGAACAAATGGTGTCGGAACGAGTAATGGCGGAGCAAGTAGTGTCGGAGCAAGTTATGCCAATGTAGTTTGTTATAAATGTGGAAAACCGGGCTACATTATTAGAAATTGCCCGAACCAGGAGAACACGAATGGACAAGGCCGCGGAAGAGTTTTCAATATTAATGCGGCAGAGGCACAGGAAGACCCGGAGCTTGTTACGGGTACGTTTCTTATTGACAATAAATCTGCTTACGTTTTATTTGATTCGGGTGCGGATAGAAGCTATATGAGTAGAGATTTTTGTGCTAAATTAAGTTGTCCATTGACGCCTTTGGATAGTAAATTTTTACTCGAATTAGCAAATGGTAAATTAATTTCAGCAGATAATATATGTCAGAATCGAGAAATTAAACTGGTTAGCGAAACATTTAAGATTGATTTGATACCAGTAGAGTTAGGGAGTTTTGATGTGATAATCGGTATGGACTGGTTGAAAGAAGTGAAAGCAGAGATCGTCTGTTACAAAAATGCAATTCGCATTATACGAGAAAAAGGAAAACCCTTAATGGTGTACGGAGAAAAGGGCAACACGAAGCTACATCTTATTAGTAATTTGAAGGCACAAAAACTAATAAGAAAAGGTTGCTATGCTGTTCTAGCACACGTCGAGAAAGTACAAACTGAAGAAAAGAGCATCAATGATGTTCCCATTGCAAAAGAATTTCCCGATGTATTTCCGAAAGAATTACCGGGATTAACCCCACATCGATCTGTTGAATTTCAAATAGATCTTGTACCAGGAGCTGCACCAATAGCTCGTGCTCCTTACAGACTCGCACCCAGCGAGATGAAAGAACTGCAAAGCCAATTACAAGAACTTTTAGAGCGTGGTTTCATTCGACCAAGCACATCACCGTGGGGAGCTCCTGTTTTGTTTGTCAAGAAGAAAGATGGTACATTCAGGTTGTGTATCGACTACCGAGAGTTGAACAAACTTACCATCAAGAACCGCTACCCACTACCGAGAATCGACGACTTATTTGATCAACTACAAGGCTCGTCTGTTTATTCAAAGATTGACTTACGTTCCGGGTATCATCAAATGCTGGTGAAAGAAGATGATATTCCAAAGACTGCTTTCAGAACACGTTACGGTCATTACGAGTTTATGGTCATGCCGTTTGGTTTAACTAATGCACCAGCTGTGTTCATGGACCTTATGAACCGAGTGTGTGGACCATACCTTGACAAGTTTGTCATTGTTTTCATTGATGACATACTTATTTACTCAAAGAATGACCAAGAACACGGTGAACATTTGAGAAAGGTGTTAGAAGTATTGAGGAAGGAAGAATTGTACGCTAAGTTTTCAAAGTGTGCATTTTGGTTGGAAGAAGTTCAATTCCTCGGTCACATAGTGAACAAAGAATGTACTAAGGTGGATCCGGCAAAGATAGAAACTGTTGAAAAGTGGGAAACCCCGAAAACTCCGAAACACATACGCCAGTTTTTAGGACTAGCTGGTTACTACAGAAGGTTCATCCAAGACTTTTCCAGAATAGCAAAACCCTTAACTGCATTAACGCATAAAGGGAAGAAATTTGAATGGAATGATGAACAAGAGAAAGCGTTTCAGTTATTGAAGAAAAAGCTAACTACGGCACCTATATTGTCATTGCCTGAAGGGAATGATGATTTTGTGATTTATTGTGATGCATCAAAGCAAGGTCTCGGTTGTGTATTAATGCAACGAATGAAGGTGATTGCTTATGCGTCTAGACAATTGAAGATTCACGAACAAAATTATACGACGCATGATTTGGAATTAGGCGCGGTTGTTTTTGCATTAAAGACTTGGAGGCACTACTTATATGGGGTCAAAAGTATTATATATACCGACCACAAAAGTCTTCAACACATATTTAATCAGAAACAACTGAATATGAGGCAGCGTAGGTGGATTGAATTATTGAATGATTACGACTTTGAGATTCGTTACCACCCGGGGAAGGCAAATGTGGTAGCCGATGCCTTGAGCAGGAAGGACAGAGAACCCATTCGAGTAAAATCTATGAATATAATGATTCATAATAACCTTGCTACTCAAATAAAGGAGGCGCAACGAGGAGTTTTAAAAGAGGGAAATTTAAAGGATGAAATACCCAAAGGATCGGAGAAGCATCTTAATATTCGGGAAGACGGAACCCGGTATAGGGCTGAAAGGATTTGGGTACCAAAATTTGGAGATATTAGAGAAATGGTACTTAGAGAAGCTCATAAAACCAGATACTCAATACATCCTGGAACGGGGAAGATGTACAAGGATCTCAAGAAATATTTTTGGTGGCCGGGTATGAAAGCCGATATTGCTAAATACGTAGGAGAATGTTTGACGTGTTCTAAGGTCAAAGCTGAGCATCAGAAACCATCAGGTCTACTTCAACAACCCGAAATCCCGGAATGGAAATGGGAAAACATTACCATGGATTTCATTACTAAATTGCCAAGGAATGCAAGTGGTTTTGATACTATTTGGGTAATAGTTGATCGTCTCACCAAATCAGCACACTTCCTGCCAATAAGAGAAGATGACAAGATGGAGAAGTTAGCACGACTGTATTTGAAGGAAGTCGTCTCCAGACATGGAATACCAATCTCTATTATCTCTGATAGGGATGGCAGATTTATTTCAAGATTCTGGCAGACATTACAGCAAGCATTAGGAACTCGTCTAGACATGAGTACTGCCTATCATCCACAAACTGATGGGCAGAGCAAAAGGACGATACAAACGCTTGAAGACATGCTACGAGCATGTGTTATTGATTTCGGAAACAGTTGGGATCGACATCTACCGTTAGCAGAATTTTCCTACAATAACAGCTACCATTCAAGCATTGAGATGGCGCCGTTTGAAGTACTTTATGGTAGAAAGTGCAGGTCTCCGATTTGTTGGAGTAAAGTGGGGGATAGACAGATTACGGGTCCGGAGATTATACAAGAAACTACCGAGAAGATCATCTAAATTCAACAACGGTTAAAAACCGCCCAAAGTCGACAAAAGAGCTACGCTGACATTAAAAGAAAAGATATAGAATTTGAAATTGGAGAGATGGTCATGCTTAAAGTTGCACCTTGGAAAGGCGTTGTTCGATTTGGTAAACGAGGAAAATTAAATCCAAGGTATATTGGACCATTCAAGATTATTGATCGTGTCGGACCAGTAGCTTACCGACTTGAGTTACCTCAACAACTCGCGGCTGTACATAACACTTTCCACGTCTCGAATTTGAAGAAATGTTTTGCTAAAGAAGATCTCACTATTCCGTTAGATGAAATCCAAATCAACGAAAAACTTCAATTCATCGAAGAACCCGTCGAAATAATGGATCGTGAGGTTAAAAGACTTAAGCAAAACAAGATACCAATTGTTAAGGTTCGATGGAATGCTCGTAGAGGACCCGAGTTCACCTGAGAGCGTGAAGATCAGATGAAGAAGAAATACCCGCATCTATTTCCAGAAGATTCGTCAACACCTTCAACAGCTTAAAATTTCGGGACGAAATTTATTTAACGGGTAGGTACTGTAGTGACCCGAACTTTTCCATGTTTATATATATTAATTGAGATTGATATTTACATGATTAAATGTTTCCAACATGTTAAGCAATCAAACTTGTTAAGACTTGATTAATTGAAATATGTTTCATATAGACAATTGACCACCCAAGTTGACCGGGGATTCACGAACGTTAAAACTTGTAAAAACTATAAAATGACATATATATGGTTATATATATAGTTAAAATGTTTTTATTATAAGTATGTATCTCATTAGGTATTTTAACAATGAGTTATATACATAAAAATGAGACTATTAATTTAAGAAACTCGAAAACGATATATATAACGATTATCGTTATAACAACGTCTTACTAGGTACATATGAATCATATTAAGATATTGATACACTTGGTTTATTATGTTAAATGATAAGTAAATATATTATTAAGTGTATTAACAATGAAATACATCTGTAAAAATAAGACTACTAACTTAATGATTTCGAAACGAGACATATATGTAACGATTATCGTTGTAACGACATTTAACTGTATATACATCATACTAAGATATATTATATATCATAATATCATGATAATATAATAATTTAACATCTCATTTGTTATAATAAACAATGGGTTAACAACATTCAACAAGATCGTTACCTAAAGGTTTCAAAACAACATTTACATGTAACGACTAACGATGACTTAACGACTCAGTTAAAATGTATATACATGTAGTGTTTTAATATGTATTCATACACTTTTGAAAGACTTCAAGACACTTATCAAAATACTTCTACTTAACAAAAATGCTTACAATTACATCCTCGTTCAGTTTCATCAACAATTCTACTCGTATGCACCCGTATTCGTACTCGTACAATACACAGCTTTTAGATGTATGTACTATTGGTATATACACTCCAATGATCAGCTCTTAGCAGCCCATGTGAGTCACCTAACACATGTGGGAACCATCATTTGGCAACTAGCATGAAATATCTCATAAAATTACAAAAATATGAGTAATCATTCATGACTTATTTACATGAAAACAAAATTACATATCCTTTATATCTAATCCATACACCAACGACCAAAAACACCTACAAACACTTTCATTCTTCAATTTTCTTCATCTAATTGATCTCTCTCAAGTTCTATCTTCAAGTTCTAAGTGTTCTTCATATATTTTACAAGTTTTAGTTACATAAAATCAAGAATACTTTCAAGTTTGCTAGCTCACTTCCAATCTTGTAAGGTGATCATCCAACCTCAAGAAATCTTTGTTTCTTACAGTAGGTTATCATTCTAATACAAGGTAATAATCATATTCAAACTTTGATTCAATTTCTATAACTATAACAATCTTATTTCAAGTGATGATCTTACTTGAACTTATTTTCGTGTCATGATTCTGCTTCAAGAACTTCGAGCCATCCAAGGATCCGTTGAAGCTAGATCCATTTTTCTCTTTTCCAGTAGGTTTATCCAAGGAACTTAAGGTAGTAATGATGTTCATAACATCATTCAATTCATACATATAAAGCTATCTTATTCGAAGGTTTAAACTTGTAATCATTAGAACATAGTTTAGTTAATTCTAAACTTGTTCGCAAACAAAAGTTAATCCTTCTAACTTGACTTTTAAAATCAACTAAACACATGTTCTATATCTATATGATATGCTAACTTAATGATTTAAAACCTGGAAACACGAAAAACACCGTAAAACCGGATTTACGCCGTAGTAGTAACACCGCGGGCTGTTTTGGGTTAGTTAATTAAAAACTATGATAAACTTTGATTTAAAAGTTGTTATTCTAAGAAAATGATTTTTATTATGAACATGAAACTATATCCAAAAATTATGGTTAAACTCAAAGTGGAAGTATGTTTTCTAAAATGGTCATCTAGACGTCGTTCTTTCGACTAAAATGACTACCTTTACAAAAACGACTTGTAACTTATTTTTCCGACTATAAACCTATACTTTTTCTGTTTAGATTCATAAAATAGAGTTCAATATGAAACCATAGCAATTTGATTCACTCAAAACGGATTTAAAATGAAGAAGTTATGGGTAAAACAAGATTGGATAATTTTTCTCATTTTAGCTACGTGAAAATTGGTAACAAATCTATTCCAACCATAACTTAATCAACTTGTATTGTATATTATGTAATCTTGAGATACCATAGACACGTATACAATATTTCGACCTATCATGTCGACACATCTATATATATTTCGGAACAACCATAGACACTCTATATGTGAATGTTGGAGTTAGCTATACAGGGTTGAGGTTGATTCCAAAATATATATAGTTTGAGTTGTGATCAATACTGAGATACGTATACACTGGGTCGTTGATTGATTCAAGATAATATTTATCGATTTATTTCTGTACATCTAACTGTGGACAACTAGTTGTAGGTTACTAACGAGGACAGCTGACTTAATAAACTTAAAACATCAAAATATATTAAAAGTGTTGTAAATATATTTTGAACATACTTTGATATATATGTATATATTGTTATAGGTTCGTGAATCAACCAGTGGCTAAGTCTTACTTCCCGATGAAGTAAAAATCTGTGAAGGTGAGTTATAGTCCCACTTTTAAAATCTAATATTTTTGGGATGAGAATACATGCAGGTTTTATAAATGATTTACAAAATAGACACAAGTACGTGAAACTACATTCTATGGTTGAATTATCGAAATCGAATATGCCCCTTTTTATTAAGTCTGGTAATCTAAGAATTAGGGAACAGACACCCTAATTGACGCGAATCCTAAAGATAGATCTATTGGGCCTAACAAACCCCATCCAAAGTACCGGATGCTTTAGTACTTCGAAATTTATATCATATCCGAAGGGTGTCCCGGAATGATGGGGATATTCTTATATATGCATCTTGTTAATGTCGGTTACCAGGTGTTCACCATATGAATGATTTTTATCTCTATGTATGGGATGTGTATTGAAATATGAAATCTTGTGGTCTATTATTATGATTTGATATATATAGGTTAAACCTATAACTCACCAACATTTTTGTTGACGTTTTAAGCATGTTTATTCTCAGGTGATTATTAAGAGCTTCCGCTGTCGCATACTTAAATAAGGACAAGATTTGGAGTCCATGCTTGTTTGATATTGTGTAAAAACTGCATTCAAGAAACTTATTTTATTGTAACATATTTGTATTGTAAACCATTATGTAATGGTCGTGTGTAAACAGGATATTTTAGATTATCATTATTTGATAATCTACGTAAAGCTTTTTAAAACCTTTATCTATGAAATAAAGGTTATGGTTTGTTTTAAAAATGAATGCAGTCTTTGAAAAACGTCTCATATAGAGGTCAAAACCTCGCAACGAAATCAATTAATATGGAACGTTTTTAATCAATAAGAACGGGACATTTCATATTTGTCCTTGGTCTCCTTCATGGATTGCTCAATCTGTTTTTCAGTACCAAATTTTCTATCGAGTGTTCTCAACACTCCATTCTTTTATCATCACTTTTGGCCATTAAGACCATTTACTACATGCTGCTTTGTCAGCATTTTCAATTTTAACGGATCTGGATCATTGGTTTTCAAACCGTGGGGTTTCAAAAGAATTGTGTTTTTAGATGATTAAAAGCTGATTTCTGGTAATTGGTATGGCAATTCTCGTTACAAGGTGCGGATGAGTTCATGATAAGACTTCAATAGATAAATATAGTGATTTGTAGGAGAGATTTAAACCAAGGAGCAACGAAGTTGCTGGTACGTCTGCTGGTGATGTGGTGGAATATAAAAGGTTCTTCGATAACAATAAAAGATCACGCATATATATCAAGGTTATAATAAGGTTGGTTCGAATGAAAAGTCGAAGTTGACTTGCTGGAGCTGTGACAAAATTGGGTAATTTGAAAAGGGATTGTAAAGTTATTTTTGGTAATAATAACTCCCAAAGAGTTAGCACAGATACGTTTTAAACATTTACTCAGGTTCCGAGTGTTTTCAGGTGCATAACTATATGCATCAATCTTTTCTTCCGTAGATGAAGTGCGGTTGGTTCATCCTCTCGATTGAAGTGTTTTCAAGAATTATGAAATGTTTGAACGCAGATTGGAATCGTCAAGATACAAATGAGGTTTATGATGAAATCAAGTGGCAGACTTTGAAGAATTGTTTAGTTTCATATGTTATAATCAATACTTTAATACGTTGTTATTGTCCAATGTTAGTAATCCAATGTTAGTATTCCAACAGTCCGATATAAAATCTTAAAATTTTTAAATATTTAAGATTAGAAAATGATGAAGAAATTTTTACGTAATTAATTAATTGGTTACTAGTAAATTTTATTTTGTCCATTATTTTCTTCATTATGCCACTTGTCAAATCTTGACTTGGATTCTGGTCGGTCAAAATCTGAATATGAAATTGAATTTGAATGATAATAGTTGTTCTTTTGGTGAACGGATATGTATATGTGTGGTTGTGTGTAGGATAGTAAATGGCTGTTGAATCGGATTTGAAGATTGTACAGTGTAACATGTTAATGTGAAATCTAAATTCTCCTCGAGTATTACCTACCCGTTAAAATATTTTCACCATTAATAGTTTGTACAAAAGAACTTTTAATTACAATCTTTATGAAAACATATATACATATATATTTTCTTCAGATGTAATCATGGAATTAATGAGTTAATATGATATTAAACTCATATGATTTTCGGTTTGAGCTAGAATAAGTAATCTCTAAAACTATTAGGAATCACATATTCTTCGCAGAATATTTCTTCAATGAAGTTATGGATCAATACTTCATCGTTAACTATTAGGAACCACATATTCTTCGCAGAATATTTCTTCAATGAAGTTATGGATCAATACTTCATCGTTCATTATTGTTGGTACTCCTTGGTATCTATGGTGCGTATGATGTTGATATTCGTGGGACAGATTATGAAATTGAGGCTTGGGATGCGGATGTTGAGGCTTGTGTTGTTGGTGGTATTGGTGCTATTGGTGCTGATGCTAGTGGTGCTGTTGATGTCGGTGATGTTGCTGAAGCTGGTAATTTTTGCACCATAATTTCCAAAGCCACTACTCGAGCGTGAAGCTCAGTGACTTCTTCTACTAACCCTGGCTGATTATCAGTGTGAGGTGGAGGTTGGATATCTTCTCTAGTTCCGTTAATGGTAGCCTTAAGACGAAAAATTCTCGCAAAGAGGGTATAAACAGTGTTGCGAACAGGTTCGCCAGTGAGCAGGTCGAGTACTCCGACGTTAGGCGGTAGATTCGGCTCATGATATGGAGTACTTTATTCCCTTCTCCATAGGGTGAGTATGTCGCGAACCCACCCCCATTTTCTCCAGTAATCACGGTAGTTGATCGGTTGGTGCACTCCCGTCACGCTGTTTTTGGAGCTGGAGGAACTTGGTCTATTCGAAGAGGCCATCTTACACGATCACAGAAAGTTATGTAATGATTCTTGATATGAATTTAGGGTTGAATACTGGATGATATCTCCGTCTTCTCGAATACATATATATAGCAAAAAGATTCCGTAATTTATGGAAGAAATTTTGGAAAGTGCCAAATAAGATCCACGGTAATAGATATGATAGGATATGATATTCGTCTATACAGCGTGTATGCAATAAATGCAAAAACACGTGTCAATACTTAGGAATGATAGGTAGGTAATTTTCCACTAGGAATGATAAACAAAACTTTTGACATGCAGACCAGGTTCAAGTCCAAACTCATTAATATAACCTAACAACTACTAGGTCGAAGTCCAGACTCATTAATGCATCCTAACAACTACTAGTTAGACACACTAATGCAAGACCTGGTTCGCTAAGACCACCGCTCTGATACCACATGTCATACCCCGTCCAAAATCTTCCTGAACGAACACAATAACATATGGTACCATCACGATGAACTGACGTCTATATGCCTTGAATGACTCCAAGTAATATCTTTAAAATGAGCAAATGCACAGCAGAAGGTTTCTTTCATACCTGAGAATAAACATGCTTTAAAGTGTCAACCAAAAGGTTGGTGAGTTCATAAATTTATCATAAACAATCATTTCCATTATTTTAATAGACCACAAGATTTCGTATTCCCATTCCCCATAAACATCATGCATAAAATTCATTCATATGGATTGAACACCTGGTAATCGACATTCACAAGATGCATATAAGAATATCCTCATCATTCCGGGACTCCCTTCGGACATGATTTAAATTTCGAAGTACTAAAGCATCCGGTACTTTAGATGGGGCTTGTTGGGCCCGATAGATCTATCTTTAGGATTCGCGTCAATTAGTAGATCGGTTTACTAATTCTTAGGCAACCAAGCAAAAAGGGCATATTCGGCTTCGATCATTCAACCATATAATGTAGTTTCGATTACTTGTGTCTATTTCGTAAAATATTTATAAAAGCGCATGTATTCTCAGTCCCAAAAATATATATTGCAAAAGAATTTAAAAAGGGAGCAAATGAAACTCACTATACTGTATTTTGTAGTAAAAATACATATGACGACATTGAACAAAAGTAGGGTTGGCCTCAGATTCACGAACCTATATCATTTATATATTTATTAACACATATAATCGTAATCAAACAATTACATCTATTAATTATAAAATATTTATGTATTTAGTGTTGTAATTTATATGAATTTTGTATTACATTTTTGTCTATATGTATTATATCTTAATTATAAACTATATATATATTTATTTTGTATATACATATAAAAATATATTAATAAATTTAATATATAGTTATAGGTAATATAAATATATTTTATGTATAAATCTTTATTTGTTATAGTATAATAATAATAATAATGAAAATGATAATTTTAATAAAAATGGTAATTTTAAAAATTATTAGAATTTTTAATAAAAATGATACTATAAATAAATCTAATAATAAAAATAATATTACTAATAAGAATAATAATAATAATAATAATATTGCTAGAAATAATAATTTTGATATAATATGATAGTTTTAATAAAAATGATAATTTTTATAATAAGGATACTACTAATATTATTCATATTTTATATTACTATTACTAATGTTGTTAATAATAATAATAATAATAATAATAATAATAATAACAATAATAATATTAATATTAATAATAATAATAATAATAATAATAATAATAATAATAATAATAATAATAATAATAATAATAATAATGATAATCTTAAAATCATGTTAATAATAGTAATAATAATACTAGTAATAATTATAATAATAATAATAATAATAATAATAATAATAATAATAATAATAATAATAATAATAATAATAATAATAATAATAATAATAATAATAATTAAAACTACCTTAAAGCTTTCCTAAATAAAAATGCTTCTGCCCAAGCTCGAACCCATGACCTCCCGTTCACCCAACACTCCCATAAACCATTCGACAGATTCCGTTTTTCTGTTTATATTCTCGATCTAACTCCCTTTATCTTAATACCCGTATTTATCTTTCGTCTCAAAATTCTGGCCCAACATTCCTTCGGACCAAGAACATTTTCTCAAGCCCAACAAAAATAAAACAACACGGCCCAAGTTATATATTATCTAAGCTCTACTTAACAAGTTCGTGGGCTTCTGTAACTTTACTACAATCATACTAGAAGTCCAGCTTCATTAGTAAACATGAATTTATATAGGTTATTTTCTTAAACCGATCAAACACAAGAGGCCGTTTACTGGAGTAATAGACTAGGGTTTCGATTCATCATCATCATTATCACAGGTTCATCGTCATCAGGTACATTACAGCAAAACAACATCATCCTTCATCTTCATCGATTTTTATTATATCAACTGGATCATTATCTCCCCAATATGATGATCACGATCATTATCTATATCCTATATCCATAATCCTAACAATCATATCAACACCCTCATCTTACGGGGTTTCATCATCATTTACACCACAATCATCGTCATTATTCTAAACGATATTAACTCAACATCTTCATTAAATTATCATCATTATCAACCATCGTCGTCTTCATCATCTTGTCTCCAACATAAACAATTCCAAGCCCGACAATTTACTTCATAGCCCAACGAAAAATATATAATCTCGGCCCCATCACAATTAGAAAAATACGTTTCAAAGAAAAAAAGGAGCTAACATCACTTTTTCATTCACTATGGTCGGCCATCTAGTTCTTTAATTGTGAATTGTAGTTGGTCCTACAAGTACCTATCCACTAACCACCTTTTCCATATAAGAGAAGTAGAAAAGTTTAACTGTAGCTTAAGTAAATCGACACTCAAAATTGGGTGGGGTCTGGTACTTTTTAGAGTGGAGTAAGTAGAACCGAAACACAAAAAAATATATAATCAATCGATTTAATATCCGTATTTGATATTGTGAATTAGGTAGGAAACAAGGTGATGTAAGGTCCACAACCAAATGAATTACCGAAATCAATCAGGTAACAAAAGTAAGAGAGGGTGTGCGTGTAGTTGTCTGGCTCCACACCTCATCCAAGACAATATTTAATCACCACTTGCCATCATCCTCTTGTGTCATCTTGTCCACTTGATTAGCATACAAATTATAAGGATCACTTTACAACATGTGTTACAAAATTCTAGAATACCTTTCTAATTCATTTTATATAATAGCTGTGGTGTTTTGTTGGGTTCGTTTCTGAGAAAAAGAATCGAGCGTAGCAGCTCAGCAGGAAATGAGAATAAAGGTGTTCTTGATGGTGATTAAGGTGGTTTGATGATCTTCCACAAAGGTGATGGGTTTCGGTTTATAGGAGCAAAATTAAAAGGAAACGTAGCAACAATATGATGGAGGGGTGGTTGTTTTTCAGCGATAATATAGGTACCAATTATGTGTTCGAGAAGAAAAGAAAAATAACTAGAAGGTTACGTGGGCAGCAGCTAATAGAAACACCATAGTGGATCATGGCAGTTTTACAAGCAACAGTGGTGTTCTCATGATGAGGGTTTTGTGATGTATTTGACCAGGAATAAGTTGATAAGATAAAGATGAAAGGTGGTGAGATTGGAGGATGATAGGTGTTTGATTAGATGGAAGTAGAAAAATGAAAGTGCTGCATCAATGGCATACAAATTTCGCAGGTTGATGGAGGTTTCCAATTGCAAACATGAAGGGGTAGCAGTAGATGTAATCAATCATCAACGATAGTAACTTGATGTTGGTGATGGTAGTTCTTCGTTTATTAAACAGACAAGAAATTAGTGGTGATGACTAAAGTTAGTAGTAGGATGAATGATTTACGTATCAGTTGAATGGATCAAATAGATAGGAAATATGGTTCTAATTTTCTCAATCAGACAAACAAATAAATAAATAAATTAATAAAAGTACAATAAAATCAAATTCAACTGCTACTGATTTGTACCACCGATTTTGATATGATTCCAATTGAAGAAAATTCGTATCAATCTAAAACAGTTGATATAACATGTAACTAATTCTATAATTATTTATCTATATTAATTATCATATTTGTATCTTATTTTATATATACATATCATAGTTAAACTTATATATATATATATATATATATATATATATATATATATATATATATATATATATATATATATATATATATATATATATTTATTTATTTTAGTAATAATATCATATATTATTTTGTTTACAAAATTAATTAACTCATATAATATTTTAATTTATAATAATTAATATATATTTATATATTTATTTACACATAATGGTTCGTGAATCATCGAGAATAGTCAAAGGTCAAATGTATACATGAAAACAGTTCAAAAGTTTTGAGACTCAATATTACAGACTTTGCTTATCGTGTCAGAAACATATAGAGATTAAGTTTAAATTTGGTCAGAAATTTCCGGGTCATCACAGACGTGATGGGTTAAATTGGTCCCACATTTTAATTTTAATTTTAATTTTGATTTAAATTATTATTATTCTTTTTATTATTATTATTTTTACTAATTATAATAGATTAATATTTTTTTAACATCACTTTTATTAAAATACAAACACGGTTACATTTTTTTTGAAACTAAACATAAACATGGTTGACACAACCACATCGAGAATTAAGTTAAACATCTAGAAATCATCCAAATCATACGAAGGGAACTTTTCATCTGAATCATCCGAATGAACTTGCCATCCGTGTCGTATTGTGGCTCGGAAGGTACATAGTCATCTTCATTAGAGTACACAACGTATTTGCTATCATCCCGAAATTTGATGTATACCTTGATTGTTTCATTACGAGTCACTACTCGACCAACAAGCTCATTCCAGTCTTCTTCATCTTGAAGAAGAGTGGTTGGACTGTCAGACTCCTTTTTTTGAAAGGCAATTTATTTATTCAAACACAATAACTAAAGATTACAAGTAGTTCGCACAAGATGTAACATATGATACCGAGCTAGATTCTATGTAAACATCTATACAATTTGAAACATTACATTACATTACATTAAGACCGAAATTGGATTATGTAACCAATCGTTCCACTCAATTTTCTTAGACTTGCACCGCTTCGCGACCTACTCGTAGCTCTTGACTTGAATTTCATTTAGAGCCATCGGAGGAGAACAAGACGACTTATTGAAAACCTTTTGATTTCTATTCTTCCAAATTAAGTACCCGGTTGTCCATTCTACCGCTTGCCATATTTTCGCACCCAAACTTTGAACTTGTGTATGAAATTTTCCATCAAGAACATCATCAAAACTACCAAGTGAAGCAGTATTACCCCACTAATTGAAGACCTTTTCCCAAACAACTTTCACGTGAACACAATCAAACAACGTATGCTCGACCGACTCCAAGGCATCATCACAAAGAGGACAACGAACGGAGTTGAGATCGACACCGCGTTTGTCATGTTCGACTAGCACAGGCAATATCTTCCATTTCGCCCTCCAAACGAAAACACCCACTTTTTTGGAATCAAATTGTTTTTTTGAGTTGGTACATTATTTGCATTAGGAGGATAACAACGAGACATGATAATATTTGTCAACTTTTGAGTAGAGAATGTACCACACGAGCTTAACTTCCAAGACCACGAATCATCTTTTTCAAAGGTCAATACTATCGTCGCAATAATCTGCTCTAATGACTCCAATTCTGATCGCGTTCTACCATTGGGTTCATGAAGCCAGCACCAATTTGACACGCTGATATGCCCATTCCAAACTATACAGTTTGCAACAGTCGCTAATGGGTCTTCATCTAGTCTCACGAGCCTTTTGAAACTCAACTTGAAAGCTTTATCATCGAACCATGCATCATCCCAAAATTAATAGCCTTACCATTACCAATGACTTTAGCAAAAGAAGTAGAAAAGTCGACGCCCATTTTGTCAATTTCGAAACCTGTATTCACAATATTGCTCCAAGTAGAGTTAAAGCAAGAAAAAGAATTATCCCCACCTGAAATAAGCCGCCCCGAGTTCCCATAAATACTTTTTACGACACTAACCCACTGGGAGGTGGTTTCAGTTTTAAACCTCCACCACCACTTTCCGATTAGTGCAAGATTTTACAATTGAGAGAACCAATATTTAGTCCGCCATCCGCCTAAGGACGGATGACATCATTCCATTTGACCCACGGGATTTTTGACTCGTCACCCGCCCCACCCCAAAAATATTTACGTCTCACACACTCTAATTTTTTAAGCACGCTAGGCGGGGCACGGAAGAGCGAAAAGTAATACAACGGCAAGCTATTTAGAATAGAAGTCACAAGTGTTAAACGTCCACCGAATGACATCGCACGCGCCTTCCAATCCGATAATCATTTTTCAAACTTTTCAAAAATAGGTTTCCAACTCGATATTTTGTTCATTTTTGCTCCAATTGGCAACCCGAGATAAATAAATTGGAAGGTCCCAATCTTACATCCAAACAAGCAAGTCATCTCTTCTACTTCATGTTTATCTACCCCGACACCAAAGAGGTTACTCTTGTTATAATTAACCCGAAACCCGGAACATAATTCAAAACATTTAAGTAGCTTCATTAAATTTTCGATATTGTCTAAACTCCAAGTACTAAAAAAAATCGTATCATCCGTATATTGGAGGTGGGAGATAGGAATTTTGTCATTTCCAATTTCCACCCCATTGAAAAGATTATTCGAGATCGCCGATTTAGCGAGACGGTTAAGACCCTCCGCCGCAATAATAAAGAGAAAATGTGACAAAGGATCACCTTGTCGAACACTCTACCAAGTTTGAATTCCTTTGTCAGAGAACCATTAACTAACACGGAGATAAAAGCCGAGTTAAGACAGGAGGCAATCCACCTCCTCCATTTGATCCCGAACCCCATATATTTCATCATATCATCAAGAAAATCCCAATGAAACAATCAAAGGTTTTCTCAAAATCCACTTTGAAAATTAAACTTCACGAGTTACTATTTTTAGATATTCAAGGGATTCATTTGCAATGAGAACCCCATCGATTATGTTTCAACCTTTTATAAACGCACTTTGTTCGAAGCCAATAAGGTGAGGAATCACCTTCCTAATATGAATTGATAACAATTTGGCTATGATCTTGTAGTAGCTTCCTATCAAACTAATGGGTCTATAATCATTTAAGCACATCGGTTCTTGCTTTTTAGGAATAAGAGTAATAAAAGATGAGTTGCATCCTGGAGAAATTGCCCCTGACTCCTTAAACCCATTAATCGCATCAACCAAATCTTCACGGATAATGGCCCAAAATTTCTTTAAAAATCTCATATTAAAACCATCCGGGCCGAGTGCTTTATTACTAGCACATTCTTTGATTGCACCCCAAATTTCCTCCTCACTGAACCTTAATTCTAAATCAGCAGCTTCTTTCTTGGAAATTTTGGAACAAATAGACCCACTGGACTGAAACTGAGTCCCAATGGACTGAAACTGAACGTGTTCCAGCCTGTTAACAGAAGCATGACTATGTTCGTTTGGCCCACTGATCAAAACAGACGGCATGTCCAAGTGAGGTGAGCCACCTGATGAGAAAATACCATTGGCCTGTTCAGAAACAAGGCCCATTAACCTTGGCCTGCAGCTTGTTTCTTTGCCAAATCTTGTTTGAAAATGGGAAAAAATAGCATCCTTAACTTTAGTAGGGTCCTCGGACCAAACACCATTAATGAAGATACCCGAAAATTATTTTTATTATATTTTCTTCAGATTGAAGCGTCAAAAAATTTTAAGTTCTCATCGCCCTCAAGCGTCCATCTAATTCTAGCCTTTTGCTTCAACATATTTGATTTAGTGTTTTCTTTTTCGACCCAACGACGACGACAATCTAACCAAGTAGCACGATCCGAATCATTAAGTAGATGTGATTCCGCTTTAATTTCCCAATCCGTTGCCTCTTTTTTAAGATCATTGATTTCTTTATCAAGGCTCCCGTATTTAGAATAGCTCCAAGTTTTTAAAGCTGCTTTCACATTTTTTAGGCGATCCTTAAAATTACAATCTTTTTTCATACCTATAATTGTTTGTTTCCACGCCTCAAGAATTACCTTATCAACATCAACACAATTAAATCATTCATCAAAAACTTTAAAAGGTTTCGGGCCGTAATCAATAAGTTTATCCCGTGCCGTAATCAAAAACTTTAAAAGGACTGTCAGACTCCTTAAAAAACCATACTTGTTTGTGGTCAACATTTATGTCTTCTTTGAGAAATTCAAGCAGATCGGACAACTGATAATTTCGGACATTCAAACAATACTCCCTTTGCTCACCATCAGAGTAATTCTTGACCTCACGGTCGAATTCACCACCGAAGTTAACCTGTAGCATAACAGACATTTGACTCATTTTGAACTTGAATGTGGGCAGTTTAGAAAATTAAGAAGTAGTACAGAAGTACAAAAGTAGGTGTATGAGGTGTGATTTGATGAGAAATGATGGGTTGTATTTATAGAGTTAGAATATATCTGTTTGGACGAATACAACTGTTTGAATTAAAGCATCTTTTTTAATACAACTGTTTGAATTAAAGCATCTTTTTGAATACAGCTTTAATCATTAAAGCATCTCTGATGAATAAAGTTTTAATTTAAAGCATCAGTGTTGAATACAACTTTAAACATTAAATCTGTTGAATACAACTTTAATTGTAGTGACCCGAACTTTTCCATGATTATATATTAAATGAAAACTATATTTGCATGATTAAATGTTTCCAACATGTTAAGCAATCAAGCTTGTTAAGACTTGATTATTTGAAATGAGCTTTATGTAGCCAATTGACCACCCAAGTTGACCGGCGATTCACGAACGTTAAAACTTGTAAAAACTATATATATATATATATATATATATATATATATATATATATATATATATATATATATATATATATATATATATATATATATATATATATATATATATATATATATATATATATATATATATATATATATATAGTTAACATGATATTATGATAAGTAAGTATCTCACTAGGTATATTAACAAAGAGTTATATACATAAAATGAGACTAGTGAATAAAGAAACTCGAAACGATATATATAACGATTATCGTTATAACAACGTCTTACTAAATACATATGTATCATATTAAGATATTATTACACTATATTTAACATGATAAAATGATAAATATATATATATCATTAGGTATGTTAACAATGAACTACATATGTAAAACAAGACTACTAACTTAAGAATTTCGAAACGAGACATATATGTAACGATTATGGTTGTAACGGCATTTTAATGTATATATATCATATTAAGATATATTCATACATCATAATATCATAATAATATAATAATTTAACATCTCATTAGATATAATAAACAATAGGTTAACAATATTAAATGAGATCGTTAACTTAAAGGTTTCAAAACAACACTTACATGTAACGAATAACGATGACTTAACGACTCAGTTAAAATGTATATACATGTAGTATTTTAAGAGGTATTCATACACTTTTGAAAGACTTCAAGACACTTATCAAAGTACTTCTACTTATCAAAAATACTTACAATTACATCCTCATTCATTTTCATCAACAATTCTACTCGTATGCACCCGTATTCGTACTCGTACAATACACAGCTTCTAGATGTATTTACTATTGGTATATACACTCCAATGATCAGCTCTTAGCAGCACTTGTGAGTCACCAACACATGTGGGAACCATCATTTGTCAACTTGTAGCGACCCGACCAAATCGTCATTGACGGCGCCGACTACTTAGGTCCCGTTGCGTGGTCATAGTCCCTATATGAGACTCGTTTGACCAAAACTATGTCGCATTCATTTGAAACGTACAAGACTTACAAAGTTTAGTTTACAAAACAATTCGACAACAAGTCTAAGTTTACAAAAGTTGTAAAGTATAAATGAAATAACTTGCGACATAATTAGTTTAAAATCACGGTTGCTATAAATAGCATAAGTATATGCTTTAAGTTTGAATCCAAAGGTGCTATCACTAGCGTATGCATGTATGCTTGACTCCAAGCAAGTAAATCAAAGTGTACGGAAACATGTATCAAATAGCCAAGTATGAACCTGAGAAACATATAGAAAACTGTCAACGAAAAACGTTGGTGAAATCATAGGTGTTTTAGTAAACGTTGTATTTGAACCACAAGATTTAATATAAGATGATTATCAAAATCATTTGCATTCCAAAGTTGTTGTTTGTATCCCGGGCACCTAATTATCAAACTTAACTGTTTTGCACCCTTTGCGTAGTGTTAGAACATACACTAGACCCAAAAATATATTTCATCCGCTAACGGTAGCGAACCGTCCGAATGAGGCTCGTCAAGCCCATGTGATCACATAATATAAGTTCACGTTTACACCCTGCAAGTGTAACTAATGATAATTGAATTGAGGCTTTTTGTTCAAACCCGTACGTGGAATGTTCGTTTTCGTACTGTGTTCAAGTGTAAAAGTATGATACGTATATGTTTCTCATCCCATAGTTTAAAGCATAAAAGTTGTTGAAAGATGGGACTATGATCTCACCTCGAGTGCACGAGTATAAAAGTACTTCACAAAGTAAACGTGTGCATGATAGTTGCTTAGCCTTGACCTAAACAAGTAAGTTGTATCAATTAATCGGTTATGACACAAGGTCGGGCGAAATGTGTTCAATTAGTCTTATGGCACGTTACGACTCGAATAGTATAGCATGTGAATCACATTGTCAAGTTTCATGCAAGAATCAAGTATAAACGAAGATTAGAACGATTGCATAAACGTTTGTTTAAGTTTGACTAAAAGTCTAACTTGGTCAAGTCAAAGTCAACAAAAAGTCAACACATTCGGGTCGGGTCCCGAACTATTTTTCTGAGGTTTTTATTCATATATAAGCATGTTAGGACAAGTTACATGTGAATCAGAGGTCCATAGCGTGCCAAACATTTTTCATATTTTGACCATGTAGGTCAGAACCTAGACACGCCTTAGGTCGCGCCGCGACCCAAGACTGCCGCTGTGATGACCCGGGAATTTCCGACCAAAATTAAACTTAATCTTATATGATTTCTACACGATAAGCAAAGTCTATTAAACTGAGTCTCATAATGTTTGAACTATTTCCATGAATGCAATTACCCTTTGACTGTCCCGACGATTCACGAACAACTATTTATAAATAAATGTGTATACATATAAATATAAAAAGAAGTTGCTATATTATTATTACTAATATTATTATTATCATTAATAAATATTAATAACATTATAACTAATATTATTAGTATCATTAATAATATTATTATTATCATTATTAATTAGAATTAAACTTATTACAATCATTATTATTGTTATTATTAATATCATCATATTATTATTATTATTACTCTTATTATTATTATTATTATTATTATTATTATTATTATTATTATTATTATTATTATTATTATTATTATTATTATTATTATTATTATTATTATTATTATTATTATCATCATTTTTAAAGTATGTAGTATTATTATTGAAACTAAATTTATATATAAACATTATCATTTTTATTATTAGAACTATCATTATTATTATTTTTAGAATTATCTATATTTTACCATTATTATTTTTATTATCATTTTTATTATCTCTAACACTAATATTATTATTTTTATCATTATTATTATTAGTATTATTAATATATCAAATGAAGATTTTCTATATAAAAATATATTATTTACATAAAACATAACTATATTAAAGTGTTCGTAATAAATGTTAATCATCTATTTATTGTATATAAAAATAAATATAGTTAATTTAGTTATTAATGAAACGTACAAGTTACTAAAATAACAATTAATAATAATACCTAAATTTGTTCGAATTCCATTATATGTGTTAATATACATATAAATGATATAGGTTCGTGAATCCGAGGCCAACCCTACTTTGTTCAATATAGTCATATGTATTTTTACTACAAAATACATTAGGTGAGTTTCATTTGATTCCCTATTACTCTTTACATTTTTGGGGCTGAGAATACATGCAAATGTTTTATTAACTGTTTTACAATAATTATATGCGTGAGTTTCATTTGCTCCCTTTTACTCATTACATTTTTGGGCTGAGAATACATGCAATGCTTTAATAAATGTTTTACAATATTTATATGCGTGAGTTTCATTTGCCTTTTTTTTACCCTTTATATTTATGGGCTGAGAATACATGCGCAATTTTTATAAATATTTTACGAAATAGACACAAGTAATCGAAACTACATTATATGGTTGAATTATCGAAATCGAATATGCCCCTTTTTATTAAGTCTGGTAATCTAAGAATTAGGGAACAGACACCCTAATTGACGCGAATCCTAAAGATAGATCTATCGGGCCCAACAAGCCCCATCCAAAGTACCGAATGCTTTAGTACTTCGAAATTTATATCATGTCCGAAGGAGGATCCGGGAATGATGGGGATATTCTTATATGCATATTGTGAATGTCGGTTACCAGGTGTTCACCATATGAATGATATTTTTGTCTCTATGTATGGGACATATATTTATGAGAATTGGAAATGAAATTCTTGTGGTCTATTAAAATAATGAAAATGAATGATTATGATAAACTAATGAACTCACCAACCTTTTAGTTGACACTTTAAAGCATGTTTATTCTCAGGTATGAAAGAAATCTTCCGCTGTGCATTTGCTCATCTTAGAGATATTACTTGGAGTCATTCATGACATATTTCAAAAGACGTTGCATTCGAGTCGTTGAGTTTATCAAGATTATTATTAAGTCAATTATAGTTAGATATATTATGAAATGGTATGCATGCCGTCAACTTTCAATGAAATGAAAGATTGTCTTTTCAAAAAACGAATGCAATGTTTGTAAATGTATCATATAGAGGTCAAGTACCTCGCGATGTAATCAACTGTTGTGAATCGTTTATAATCGATATGGACTTCGTCCGGATAGATTAGGACGGGTCCTTTCAGTTGGTATCAGAGCGGTGGTCGTAGCGAACCAGGTCTTGCATTAGTGTGTCTAATTAGGAGTTGTTCGGATGCATTAGTGAGTCTGGACTTCGACTTAGTAGTTGTTAGGTTATATTAATAAGTCTGGACTTGAACCTGGTCTGCATGTCAAAAAGTTTTGCTTATCATTTGGTGTCGAAAATTATCTGCTTATCATTCTTAGTCTAGACACGTCTTGCTGCATTGATTGCATGAATAGTGTATAGACAAAACTCATATCTTAGCGTATCTGCTAAATCATATCTTATCGTATCTATTACTGCAAACTTTGCCTGACATATCTCGTAAATTCCACCGTAATCTACGAAACCTATTGCTCTACATATATAGATATTCTATATAGTTAGAGTACCATCCAATATTCAAAAATCAATCCCTTATTCAAATCGTACGAAATGGAATTCGTCATTAGTTCAAGTCCCTCAGATTCTGAAGTGGAATCTTACTCAAGCTCCAAAAGCAGTGTGACCGGAATGGATCAACCAATTAGTCATCACCTATTCTGGATGAATTGGGGATGGGTTCGTAGCCTCCTCAATCATTGGAGACAAGAAGAAGGCGATCCTTTTCATCTACCACATTGCCCTCTGGACGGAGAACCTGAAGCACTTACTAGCGAACCTGTCCGAAACACCATTTTCTCTCTCATTTCCAGAGTATCTCATTACGATTAATTATTACATCAAATTTTAGATTTTATTTATCCGCTCGTCCGAACCGACAATCACCCCGGTGTAATAGAAGAAGTCAACGAGCTTCGCGCCCGGGTAGTGGCTTTGGAGAATATGGTGCAAAGATTACAAATACCAGCAGCAGCACCAGCAGCATAACCAGTACCACCATCATCAACGCCAACAGAACCATTACCACCTTTAACCACAACCGCGGCGTAAACCTTAACTTCACAATCTGTCCCACGAGCATCAACGTCATACACACCATAGATACTAAGGAGTACCAACAACAATAACTGACGAAGTATTAATTCATAACTTCATTGGAGAAACATTCCGCGGCGATTATGTAATCTCTAAAGTCTTAGAGATTATCTAATCTAACCCTAACCATAAATCAGTTAAGCGAACCAAAATGATAGAAGAAAGAGTAGAAACCCTGACAAAAATGATGTGTGGTTAACAAGCTAAACTTGCTATACCAACAGCATCAACAGTACCGTCAGCGTCACCAGCATCGACATTACAGTCAACATCAGAATCAACAACACCTATAACATCACAAACTCCGTCAGTTCAAGAATCACTTTGGACATCATTATGAATCAATAACGCGTATATTGTATCAACGAGTTATGAAGAATTAACTCATTCCTTCTGAAGAAATTATATGTATATATATATATATATATATATATATATATATATATATATATATATATATATATATATATATATATATATATATATATATATATTTTGAAATAAAAACTTTCCGTGCTAAGCTATTGTGTGTGAATCTTAACTACTCGGTTAATTCATATTACAAATATGCAAAAAAGTACATCCTTCGGCCGCAACTTAACCAGCGTTAACTACAATCTCTGTCGCAATTCAACAAATTCCAATTCATAATAAATCAAGTATATATTTGATTTTACACTTTCATCATCGATGTACCCGAAACTTTTCAGATAACACCATTCGTACTTTGCGAAGTCACGAGAATTTAACGAAAACCAACATCACATCTCAACAAATAACGAAGTATTGATTCATAATTTTAATATTATTGGAGAAATACTTATGTAATCTCTAAAGCCTTCAAGGGATTATTCAATTCTGGTTTCAACCATAAATCGAATGAGTTTAATTTAGTATTGACTCATTGAAATCCATGTTACAGCTGAAGAGAATATATACATATATATTTTCATAAAGACTATAATTAAAAATTCCTTCGTACAAACTGTTAATGGTGAAAATATTTTAACGTGTAGGTAATACCCGAAGAATATTTAAATTTCACATTAATAAGTACACTGTACATTCATTCAAATCTAATTCAACAGTCATTTACTATCCTATTTACAACCACATATATACGTATCCGTTCACCGCAGAATAACCATTTTTATTCAATTTCATATTTGGAATTTGACCTATTAGAATCCAACAAGTAGCATAATGAAGAAAACATTTGTCAAAATAAAAAATTTTTGTTAGAAACAAACAAATTAACTATGAGAAATTTTGTTAAGAATCCACGCTAACAAAATCCTAACTAACTGTTCCTAGATAATTGATTACATTTTATTTATCGCAATTTAATTATCTCAATTTTAGTTATCGTCATTTTACGCACTTTAAATACCGGGACACGTATACAAGGTTTTGACATATCATATCGACGTATATATATATATATATATATATATATATATATATATATATATATATATATATATATATATATTATTTGGAATAATCATAGACACTCTATATGCAGTAATGATCGAGTTCTCTATACAGGGTTGAGATTGATTCTACAATAATATATATACTTTGAGTTGTGATCGAGTCTGAGATATGTACACGGGCCACGATACATATTGATTAATTCGAATATTATATATTTAACTATATAGGAATTACTGAATTGCTAACTATGGACTATCAACTGAGGACTACCAACATTAGACAATTAAAATGAATTAAAATAATGATTATAACATATGAAACTAAACAATTCTTCAAGTTTGCCACTTGATTTCATCTTAAACCTCATTTGTATCTTGACGATTACAATCTGCATTCAAACCTTTCAAGATTCTTGAAAACACCTCAATCGAGAGGATGAACCAACCGCATTTCATATACGGAAGAAAAAAATTGATGCATATAGCTATTCACCTGAGAAACTCTCGGCAACTGAGTAAACGTTTAAAACGTAGCTATGCTAATTTCTTAGTGTTATTACTACCCAAAATAACTTTGTAATCCCTTTCCAAATTAGCAAATTTTGTCACAGCTCCAGCAAGTCAATTTTGACTTTTCGTTTGAAACAACCTTATTATAACCTTGATTTATATGTGTGCTCTTTTATTATTACCGGAGAACCTTTTATTATATTCCACCATATTACCAGCAGATGTACCAGCAACCTCGTCGCTCCTTGGTTTAAATCTCTCCGACAAATCACTAAATTTATTTATTGAAGTCT
This sequence comes from Rutidosis leptorrhynchoides, assembly GCF_046630445.1. Classification (NCBI taxonomy): domain Eukaryota; kingdom Viridiplantae; phylum Streptophyta; class Magnoliopsida; order Asterales; family Asteraceae; genus Rutidosis; species Rutidosis leptorrhynchoides. The sequence continues at coordinate 607,220,779 of NC_092333.1, read as the reverse complement.
CATCATGTACTCATCCGCATCTTGTAACAAGAATTACCATACCAATTACCGGGAATCAGTAAATCTGTATTGTGAGTCTCGCAACGTTTCCACATCAACAGTTATATGTATCCATATAACATTTATCTCTTAGAACTATGATATTCCATTCTAAAATTTTGAAAAGCACCCAGTCTACGAATTAATGATCTGAATTTTGAAAAGTTGAATGAAACAACAAAAACTGTAAACAACCTCAACAGCCAAAAGTTGATAATAAAGAATTGTATGTTGGCAAAGCTCAGAAAAAGTTTGAAACTGAAAAACTGATTGAGCAAATTACAAAGGAGTCTCTGAATAAATCACAAGGACTAAACTTGTACATTAAGAATCCTGATGATTCTGTTTCTGATGAAATCTTTAGCGAATACCTTACTTCTGACTCCAAACTCTTGAGGACAAATTTTCTTCACCATCCTTCGATATTAGAAATTCCAAGAAATTATCGTATCTTTCATTATAAATATCCTCCATATTTTTGAAGATATTTTCATAACTATTCTTATCTGAAATCATTAATCTCTTCGTGCTATCAGTGTTACATCATATAGAAACTATTAGTTTCTATATTTTATAAACTTTCGAGCTTAAAATATGAATGTTATTGAAGTAATATTGGGAACTGAAGTATGAGTTAGTATAATATAATGACACTTGATCAACCTAATTATATTACAGTAAGTCATGCTGAGTTTCTAATGGAACGTGATGATTCACAGATTTTAACGTCATCATGTGCCATGTTACATAACTCTTTCATTCTACTTAACTTCTGAACAAATCAAGAAAATATATTCTTGATGGTTCTATTTTCCGTGATGTTGATAAATTTGAAAATCAAATCGTGCTATCACGTTCCTTCCTGCTTAGAACATTATAATCATTCGAAACTCCATACTTACGAATTCTGGACCATTACTCGCTTTACTAGAGGTCGAGAGGAGATTAAAAAGACAAAGAGCTCCAAGATATAAGAGAAAATATAAAGCCCAATAACAACACGGAGGTTATAAACTGTGGATATTAATACGGATAGCGATATAAAGACACGGTAGAATTAAGAATAATATCACCCCAAGGTAATTGTAGAAGCAAACAGATTTTTCTGGTGGAAGATTGAAAAGAAGGATGACAGAAATGATAATTAAGAAAATATCAAGGATTAGAACTGGATTAAGCATTTTCACAATCTTTTAGAAGTATAAATTAAGAAAGAAAGTATAGGTATGGTGAGAATAATGGAATGGAAAAGTTTAATTTATAATGGAAATATCAGACAGAGTAATCGAGACAGATGATCGCATTTAATTAAAGAGATCTTAATTTCCTTATTCGCCGAAGAATCAAATCTTATAGATTTCGAAGATTTTCTTTAATCCCTTGAATTCCGGAATTCAACCCTCTACGTCAAAAGTTAAGACGCACCTTATTTTCTAAATTCAACCCTGACTCTGTCAAAAGTTAAGATGAATATTTACTTTTCTATTTCACTCTTTGGTGATAGCTTCATTCGTACTCTTCGAATAATCGAATTATTTTTATCCATATTACTCAATGATGATAAAGCTCAATTTATCAACTCATATTCGTAATGAAAACATTTTTATTGTTAGCCATGACCACCTCACTCAAATTTCGGGACGAAATTTCTTTAACGGGTAGGTACTCTGATGACCCGGGAATTTCCGACCAAAATTAAACTTAATCTTATATGATTTCGACGCGATAAGCAAAGTCTATTAAACTGAGTCTCATAATGTTTGAACTATTTCCATGAATGCAATTACCCTTTGACTGTCCCGACGATTCACGAACAACTATTTATAAATAAATGTGTATACATATAAATATAAAAAGAAGTTTCTATATTATTATTACTAATATTATTATTATCATTAATAAATATTAATAACATTATAACTAATATTATTAGTATCATTAATAATATTATTATTATCATTATTAATTAGAATTAAACTTATTACAATCATTATTATTGTTATTATTAATATCATCATATTATTATTATTATTACTCTTGTTATTATTATTATTATTATTATTATTATTATTATTATTATTATTATTATTATTATTATCATCATCATCATTTTTAAAGTATGTAGTATTATTATTGAAACTAAATTTATATATAAACATTATCATTTTTATTATTAGAACTATCATTATTATTATTATTAGAATTATCTATATTTTACCATTATTATTTTTATTGTCATTTTTATTATCTCTAACACTAATATTATTATTTTTATCATTATTATTATTAGTATTATTAATATATCAAATGAAGATTTTCTATATAAAAATATATTATTTACATAAAACATAACTATATTAAAGTGTTCGTAATAAATGTTAATCATCTATTTATTGTATATAAAAATAAATATAGTTAATTTAGTTATTAATGAAACGTACAAGTTACTAAAATAACAATTAATAATAATACCTAAATTTGTTCGAATTCCATTATATGTGTTAATATACATATAAATGATATAGGTTCGTGAATCCGAGGCCAACCCTGCTTTGTTCAATATAGTCATATGTATTTTTACTACAAAATACATTAGGTGAGTTTCATTTGATTCCCTATTACTCTTTACATTGTTGGGGCTGAGAATACATGCAAATGTTTTATTAACTGTTTTACAATAATTATATGCGTGAGTTTCATTTGCTCCCTTTTAATCATTACATTTTTGGGCTGAGAATACATACAATGCTTTAATAACTGTTTTACAATATTTATATGCGTGAGTTTCATTTGCCTTTTTTTTACCCTTTATATTTATGGGCTGAGAATACATGCACAATTTTTATAAATGTTTTACGAAATAGACACAAGTAATCGAAACTACATTATATGGTTGAATTATTGAAATCGAATATGCCCCTTTTTATTAAGTCTGGTAATCTAAGAATTAGGGAACAGACACCCTAATTGACGCGAATCCTAAAGATAGATCTATCGGGCCCAAAAAGCCCCATCCAAAGTACCGGATGCTTTAGTACTTCGAAATTTATATCATGTCCGAAGGAGGATCCCGGAATGATGGGGATATTCTTATATGCATATTGTGAATGTCGGTTACCAGGTGTTCACCATATGAATGATATTTTTGTCTCTATGTATGGGACGTATATTTATGAGAATTGGAAATGAAATTCTTGTGGTCTATTAAAATAATGAAAATGAATTATTATGATAAACTAATGAACTCACCAATCTTTTGGTTGACACTTTAAAGCATGTTTATTCTCAGGTATGAAAGAAATCTTCCGCTGTGCATTTGCTCATCTTAGAGATATTACTTGGAGTCATTCATGACATATTTCAAAAGACGTTGCATTCGAGTCGTTGATTTCATCAAGATTATTATTAAGTCAATTATAGTTAGATATATTATGAAATGGTATGCATTCCATCAACTTTCGATGAAATGAAAGATTGTCTTTTCAAAAAACGAATGCAATGTTTGTAAATGTATCATATAGAGGTCAAGTACCTCGCGATGTAATCAACTGTTGTGAATCGTTTATAATTGATATGGACTTCGTCCGAATAGATTAGGACGGGTCCTTTCAGCCGCGCCGCGGCATTTAACGTGTGCTGGTACCTGGTCAGTCTCAAATGTCCAAGTCTCAAATCAAAACTCTTTCAAGCATAAATCACAAACCGCTAACACTTAGAACTCGTATCTTATATCGTTGGAAAGCTCTTTTGACAAGGAATACAACTAACTACTTTTCACCAAGCAAAAACATCAATTACAATAACCGAAATCTCGTCAAGTGATCATTATAGGGTTATTTTCAAAGTTTCAAGTTCATCAAATGCATTTTAAGTTTCGGGAATCCAATTCACACATATGATATGCCGTTTTGAAGGCAATGAAACATACATTACAACTATACATTTACAATTTACATTTCATGGCATTCGAAATATCAAAAGCTCGTTTTAAGTCTATCAAACCCTAACCAAAATCCACAAAAATCAATATTCATGTTTTTGAAGTTTTCTTAATCAACCTACGCATCAGAACGAAGCTAGTGATACTAGTAACACAATTAAAACATGAACTTTAACAATTTGACAACATGAACTCATCCAAAATCAAAGATTAAGCACACCCATTTCAAGTTCATGCTAGTTACTCCAAAAACAACAAATCGAGCAAACCAAACATATATTCATGTTAGACTTGAGCCATAGACACTAACTAACACCATTTCAAGTATATAAAATGAATTTAGAGAAATCTAGAGTTTTTAGAAACCTTACCCCAAGTAGTGAAATTGGTACCAAATCGAAGAGGATGAAGAGAGGATTCCAAATATGTAATTTTTTTTTATGTTTGCTTCTTGATTCGGGTTTAGATGATGATTCTTTGTGAAGATCAAAAAGATGTAAAAATGGAAGTATTAGTTGAAAGAAAAATGGAAAAGAGAAAGAAAAGAATTAAATGAATGGAGGAGGTGAAGTGGTTGACTAGTTGACCTAGTCACCACTTTGCCCTCTTGACAACATTGGTCCCTCAAGTTTCAAAGCGGGTGCAGGATTTTACCGAACGAATATTTTAAACACGCGAGAGTAAACGGAATGTGTTATAATCCAATAACGGAAATATTAAGAACATTAGTTAACGAAAGGTACGAATTTAGATAACGAAAGATATTATTAAAAAAAAATAGTGTTAAAAATAAATTTAACGGAAAAACGCGGGATGTTACACAACTAGCATGAATAATTACACAAAATTACAAACTAATGGAGCCTATATGGACACCTCTCATTCACGTGAACTAGCATCACCATTATCACTTTAATTTTGCAACTTACATGTATCAAATTACTCTCTCTCAAGTGTTCTTCCATTGTTCTAAGTGTTCTTCATCATCTTCATCAAAATCTAGCTCAATCTAGCTCATAGATCCTAACCTAGATCAACATACAAAACAACAACTCTAGAACACCTCAAAAACACTTCCAAGTTTACTAGCTTACTTCCAATCTTGCAAATCCATTTCAAGTGATCATCAAATCTCAAGAAATCTTTCTTATTTACAGTAAGATATCTTTTTAATTCAAGGTAATACTCATATTCAAACTTTGATTCAATTTCTATAACTATAACAATCTTATTTCGAGTGAAAATATTACTTGAACTTGTTTTCGTGTCATGATTCTACATAAAGAACTTTCAAGCCATCCAAGAATCCTTTAAAGCTAGATCAATTTATGTCACTTCCAGTAGGTTTACCTACTAAACTTGAGCTGGTAATGATGTTCATAACATTATTCGATTCATATATATAAAACTATCTTATTCGAAGATTATATCATGTAATCACTGAAACATAGTTTAGTTAATTCTAAACTTGTTCGCAAACAAAGTTAATCCTTCTAACTTAACTTTTAAAATTAATTAAACACATGTTCTATATCTATATGATATGCTAATTTAATGATTTAAAACCTGGAAACACGAAAAAACACCGTAAAACCGGATATACGCCGTCGTAGTAACACCGCGGGCTGTTTTGGGTTAGATAATTAAAAACTATGATAAACTTTGATTTAAAAGTTGTCCTTCTGGGAAAATGATTTTTCTTATGAACATGAAACTATATCCAAAAATCATGGTTAAACTCAAAGTGGAAGTATGTTTTTCAAAATGGTCATCAAGACGTCGTTCTTTCGACTGAAATGACTACCTCTTACAAAAATGACTTGTAACCTATATTTTCGACTATAAACTTATACTTTTTCTGTTTAGTTTCATAAATTTCAGTTCATTATGAAACCATAGCAACTTGAATCACTCAAAACGGATTTAAAACGAAGAAGTTATGGGTAAAACAAAATTGGATATTTTTGCTTGTTGTAGCTACGAGAAATTTGTAACAAATCTATTCTAACCATAACTTAACTAACTTATATTGTATTATACATGTACTCTAACATATTATGTAACCTTGATAGACCATAGACACGTATACAATGTTTTGACATATCATATCGACCCATCTATATATATTATTTTAAACAACCATAGACACTCTATATGCAGTAATGCTCGAGTTAGCTATACAGGGTTGAGGTTGATTCTAAAATAATATATATACTTTGAGTTATGATCTAGCCTGAGACTTGTATACACTGGGTTGTGGATTGATTCGAGATAATATATATATTGATTTATTTCTGTACATCTAACTGTGGACAACTAGTTGTAGATTACTAACGTTGGACCGCTAACTTAACAAACTTAAATCATTAAAACTTAATAAAAAATGTTGTGAATATATTTCGATCATACTTTGATATATATATATATATATATATATATATATATGTGTGTATACTTGTTATAGGTTCGTGAATCGATCCGTGGCCAAGTCTTAAATTCCGACGAAGTAAAAATCTGTGAAAGTGAGTTATAGTCCCACTTTTAAAATCTAATATTTTTGGGATGAGAATACATACAGTTTTATAAATGTTTTACAAAATAGACACAAGTATGCAAAACTACATTCTATGGTTGGATTATTAAACAGAATATCGCCCTTCAAGTCTGGTAACCTAAGAATTAGGGAAATGGCCCCTAATTGACGCGAATCCTAAAGATAGATCTATTGGACCTAACAACCCCCATTCAGGTTATGGATGGCTTTAGTACTTCGAGATTATTATACAGACGAGAGGTTCTGTTTGGGGATATTCTATGCATTAAGTTAATGTCGGTTACCAGGTGTTCAACATATGAATGAATTTTATCTCTATGCAGTTTGCGAAATGCCTGATATGAGATGTATATTTATGGAAAAATGAAATCTTGTGGTCTATTATTATGATTTGATAATATATAGGTTAAACCTATAACTCACCAACATTTTTTGTTGACGTTTTAAGCATGTTTATTCTCAGGTGATTATTAAGAGATTCCGCTGTTGCATACTAAATTAAGGACAAGATTTGGAGTCCATGGTTGTATGATATTGTGTAAAAACTGCATTCAAGAACTTATTTTGATGTAACATATTTTTATTGTAAACCATTATGTAATGGTCGTGTGTAAACGGTATATTTTAGATTATCATTATTTGATAATCTACGTAATGCTTTTTAAACCTTTATCGATAAAATAAAGGTTATGGTTGTTTTAAAAATGAATGCAGTCTTTGAAAAATGTCTCATATAGAGGTCAAAACCTCGCAACGAAATCAATTAATATGGAACGTTTATAATCTATATGAACGGGACATTTTATTAATCATCCTTTTGAATTATTATATAAAAAATAAAGAAAAAATTAAACAGATTCAAATTAAAATTTTCACAATTTATTGAAATTAAACAAATTCAAATTAAAAATTACAACTGATTAAACTTATTCAAATTAAACATACTAAAAACTGAAAGTAAATTAACCATTTAAACTTCTAAAGTTTGGTGGAAGGTCCAAAATGTGTTTAGTGAGATAATGTCGAAGTTTGTCATGAATGTTTCTATCTCGTATTTCTTGTTCTCTTACATCACGACTTGTAGATCGATTCCTTACAAAGTTTGGATTAGCTTCATCAGTCCTAAGTAATTCTTCTTCGAGCCATGTAATGTTGTAGCCATTAACCTCGACCATCATGTTGTGCAATAGCACACAACAATATAATATTCGCCTCAACTTGTTGACAGTGTGTGGACGTTCAACCATTTGTAATATATGAAATCTACCTTGGAGAACACCGAATGTTCTCTCGACATCCTTACCTGCACTTTTTGAAATCGTTTAAATTTTGCCCATGGCTCATCTGTTGGGGGTCGAATACGCCTTGATTAATGTTGCCCAATCTGGGTAAATATCGTCCGCTAAGTAATAACCATTTGGGTAGTCATTTCCATTTACAGTAAATGGAGCAAATGGTGCAGTTCCATTCTTGATGTCATCGAACAAAATGAAAATTGATTCAAAACATTAACATCTTTGTTAGCACCCGCAACACCGAAGAATGCATGCAAAATCTACATATCATATGAAGCAACGACTTCAAGAACAATGGTTGGGTGACCTTGATGGCCACTAGTATATTGCCCTTTCCAAGCAACTGGACAATTCTTCCACTTCCAATGCATGCAGTCAATGCTTCTTAGCATTCCCTTAAAACCATGTTTTTCCTCATGAGTGTTATACAAACGAGCTATATCGCTACCATTTGGTTTCCTCAAGTATTCATTAACATAAAATTCCAAAATACATTTACAAAACATTGATGTACCTTCGAACATTTGTAAGTATTCGTCAAACATGTCTGCTGTTGTACCATAAGTCAATTGACTTAACGCACATGTACACTTTTGTATCCTAGTGAAACCTTGTCGACCAAGTGCATCAATTTATTGTTTAAAATAATCAAAATACTTTGGTAATGGTTCAGCATCATAATTACTTATATCTTCAACAATGCTCAAAAATAACTCCTCACTCATTCTAAAACGTCTTCTAAAAGTTTTATCGGGATACATTGGACGCTCTTGAAAGTAGTGCTTGTGTAACCTTTCGGCTGCTTCTTCACGATCTCCATGGATGTAACTTCGAAATCGTGGAACTCGTTCTCTGTTTGCAGCCTCTTCGGCATCCAATTCTTCGGCCATTGCTCGTAAAAATCAATTTGTCTTCGTCATCCGAATCCCAAATATCAAAAAGCTTAAACAAACTTTTTGCCATTGAAATTTTTGTTAAAAAGGGAGTATTATAAAGTTGTACATAATGCTTCAAATATTTTTTTTTAAAGGCAAGCAATTTTATAGATAAAAATAAAATACAACTAGCAAGAAGCTAGAAAATGCACCCACAATAAGAACACACCTACAAAATACAAACTATCTAATCAACAAACACCACAAAAAATTAAACATGAAAAACCACGACAAATCAACTCGAATGACCCCAATAAAACAATCACATAACACAAAACAAAATGAAACATGAACACGAATGAGAGTTAAACTCATAGAGCCAATCACACAACACGTAGACCTTAAACCACAGCTTCTACGCTTCCGAGTCCGAGGATGAAACCGAATCGCAATTGTAATCGGGATCGTCATCGCAATCACAATCACAGTCACAATCGCAATTGCAATCGTCATCGTCATCGTCCTCATCTGAGTTCTTCATCAAATCATTGATAATAATCCTTTCATACTAAGTACGTTCTTCACGACATCTTTTGCGCTTCAATTGTTTTCTTCCTTGTACATACTTAATAAAATGATTTTTAATCAAAGGCCTAAATTTTCGCTTCTTATATCTATAAAATATGGTCATGATGGTGTTTGAGCGAAACTTTTGAGTTTGTAGACATAGCTGTGTTATATATGTGTTTTTACATACAAAGTAAGTTGTTCCTATTAAATTGGAGTATTGATTATTTTTCCTTTTTTTAGACATATATTCAAATATTTAGAGTATTCAAATTTGGATTACTTTGTTCTTTTTTCTATTAATTAATTTTTTTGGTGTCATTTACCATTTAGTATTTATTTTGATTTTTTTAACTTATTTAACTTTAATTACATTGTATATATTATACGGTGACATCACCATGACTTGTGAGATTGTGACATGTGGCTTGATTAAAGGGAATTTAATGCTAGATTAGTGAAAGAATGACATCATAAAATAGAGATTTATAGGAAGTTATAGAATAGAATAGATTAGATATATATATAGGTTAGATTCTACTACGTATATACTTTAATTATTAAGTTGTTGTATTTGATTACTCCATATATTTGTGAATCCCTTGTAATTGTATAAATATTAATCAAGTTTAGGTTCTAGTTAGTCTCTCTCATAAAGTTTATCCCCTTCTTCTCTGCTCCGGCCCATCGTCTCCGCCGGTACGATTCATCCTTTACTTTGCATCTATATATATATAGATATATTTTTTTTGAATCTATAGCATCTGTAACTAAAATCTAATTATTCTGATTCTGCTTAGTTTTCTGTTTATTCACTATGAAGATGATGAAAATTATGTTCATTGTGGCCATTGTTCTCTGCTCGAGTCTAATTACGTCAACTAACGGCGGTAGTGGTGCAAAACAGTTACGGTTTAATCAAAACAACGGCAAGTTTAAAATTTTACAAGTGTCTGATATGCATTATGTTGATGGCTGGAAAACTCCTTGTAAGGATGTATTACCAAATCAGTTTAAACATTGTAGTGATCTCAATACAAGCGATTTCATATACCGTTTGATTGAAGCTGAGGAACCTGACCTAATTGTTTTCACCGGAGATAATATTCACGGACCTAATGTGACAGACGTAGTTACGTCCTTGAATGCCGCATTTGCCCCTGCCATACAGTCGGGAATCCCATGGGCTGTAGTTTTAGGGGATCGTGACAAACCACCAAGGTTGATACGAGAGGAATTAATGGAGCATATTGTTGGAATGGACAACACTTTATCCCAGGTAAATCCAATTGGTTTTGAAACAACTATTAATGGTGCTGGGAATTATAATCTTGAAGTTCATGGAGCTCAAGGGTCGAGTTATGCTAACGAATCGATGTTAAACTTATTCTTTCTTGATAATGGCGACGAGTCAACACACCGTTCGATTCCTGGCTATGGATGGATTAAATCATCTCAACAGTTATGGTTCCAACAAACGGCTCAAAGGTCAGAAGATGTTCCTGGACTTGTATATTTACATATCCCATTGCCCGAGTAAACAAATTTGGATTCTTCGTCAAACATTACAGGTATAAGACAAGAAAAGACTCGCTCTGCTTCTGTGAATTCAGGCTTTTTTACCAAGTTACTTGAAGATGGTGATATAAAGGCTGTTTTCACGGGTCATGATCATATTAATGATTTCTGTGGAGAGTTAAATGGGATTCAACTTTGTTATGGTGGTGGATCCGGTTATCATGGTTATGGAAAGGCTGGATGGTCAAGAAGGGCTAGGATTGTTTTGGTTTCTTCATTTAAGGAATTAAATGGTGAATGGGGTAAAGTCAAGTCCATAAAAACATGGAAGCGGCTCGATGATGAAAACTTAACAGCTATTGATGGTCAGTTTCTTTGGACGTATCCGTATCAGCTTGATTTTTATAAAGGTAGGATGAAGGGTAGGTATTATTATGATGGAATTCATTGATTCATGGTTCAACCAATTTCTCTTTTATGATATTTCACTTCTATTAGTTAAATGCTTAAAGGGCATATATGTGTAATAAACTCTCTTCTAATTTTTAAGTTAATGGATAAATGTAGTGCTGCAAGTTCATATTACAATAATAGTGTTTGATCTATTTTGATGATGTTGATGATATTTCTTGTGTTAACTTGGTTTCATTAAAGAAATATATTTTACATAACAATTAGCTTAAGACCCGTGGAATCGCGAGTTTATGCAATAAACTTTTTCATGTATAAAAATTTATGGGTTTGGTCGTGTAAAAAATATAAATTCAATGGGTATGCCCGAGGGCATGAGCGGATTCAATGTAGTGCAACCGGGGTCACTCGTCCCCGGTGATCGAAATAATTTTAATAATATTTTATTATGTACTTTCAACAAAAACTGTACGTTGCTATATGGATATAAAATAAATAAGAGAAATCTTGAACAAGTTCTTCATTAGCTTACTTGGTTAGAGTGGAGTCTAGCTATTACATGGTTGCAGGTTCGATAGTCAAGGTTGCAAAATACGTGAGACGGGGTCGAGACGGTCGGGTCCTAAAAAGGTCGATACGTTCGAGACGGGGTCGAGACGGACGTTGACCAAAGTTGACTTTTGAATATATAAGTATATAAATGTATACATGTCCACATATTTTAAAGCCAAAAACTTTAATTTCCTAATTTGTACTCATAATCGCTATCACCGTTAATATAATACATGAAATTCAAACTAAAATACGACAAATTTGACCGATTTTACCGAATTTATGTCTTTTCTGAATTTTTGAGAGACTTTTGACTTGATTTTTTTTAACTTTGACTTGAATTTTGACCGTTGACTGTCATATTAGACGATATTCTTCAAAACGGGACGGAATAGTCACCAAACCGTCGCAACGGGCGTCGAGACGGGGTGTTTTGCAACAGTGTTCGATACCTTGCAATGTTACTTTTACAACTGAAAGTTTGGCTCATTTATACCTCCATTTCAGTGTAGCTTTTTTATGTATGCATGTTCTTTTCTTTTTTTGGTTAAAATATCGAATACTATTAAAAAGGGAACCTTCATCAAATAATAAAGGACACTAACAACTACACTCCAAAACAACTCGAAAAGGTCGAAATAAGTAAACGTCACAAATCGGTGATAACTTTAAGCGAAGAGCCAAAATCTCTAGTCTAAACTAGCAAACTAAAATAGAACACTGGAATTACACAAAGCAAATTCTAAAACAAAATAAACATATGTAGACCATCTTTAAACAAAACATTCAAAAAGCTCTTTTATTTATGTATAACAATGTGTTTTTCTAGTATTCACTCATTTAGTTACAACATGATCATGTAACTACAAGGTCGTAGGTTTGAGACTTACAAGTGTCATCTTTCAAAAAAAAATAAAAAATTGCCCCCGTTGAAATTTTTTTCTGAATCCGCCACTGCCCGAGGGGTTGTTTTTAGATGAACAACCGAAAACATTTACAAAATGACGACAACATGCAAAAACTAAAAACCAAAAACCTAAAATGGGAGCCTCTTAATGAACATCCCAGTTCCAAGCTTTAATATTACACACATAAATGACAATAAACTTATACCAAAACCAAAACATACTAAACTTGGCACAAATGGGGTAGAACAAACGCAACATAGCCTCGGCACATTTGCAATATCTTTTATCATCTTCACCATCATTAAGTGCAGCAGCAAATCCACCAATATGTTTGAGTTCATATCCATTACATTTCTAATAAAATCCTTTTAACAGATCTCATTTGCTTCCAATAATCAACCACTCTATGATACCATGTGTTCTACATTATAACATTGATTATAAGCTATCTGACACACTACTATCATCATACATAAAAAAAAAAAAAAAAAAAAAAATGATTATTCCATATAAAATAAATACTTACAGGGTCTTTTGAAACTTATTAGGACTAACACCAATTTCATCAAGCAGAGGGGGCGGCCTTGTCTATATAAAACAAGGGATTGATTAACTATGTCCCAAGGTAGTCATTAATTCACCCAAACCTTTTAGTTATAACATACTAAAACTCATTTTATACATGTCTATATAAAATACAGGGTATTTGACTATTTATAGACATGTAAAACAAATGAGATTAAAAACTCGTAACATTTGTTGATTCTTTTGTGATTATTAAAGTGAAATCTTCTTAAGGCAAAACTTTAATTTAATAATAGTAACCATAACAAAAACAGGTCTTCACCATCAAAATCAATCAAACTTAAGAACTACTCTATAAAGGGTCAACTTCATAACACTATATAGTATTGCTTCGATTTTGTTCTCTCTCGAGAACACAATACAACATTGTAATCAGTCTTATCGTATTTACATTTATGAAAATTCATCGTAAATTACAAAATGTTTGACCACACAAAGGGCATTTAGCTAAACAAACTGCTTCAGTAGCTACATAGACCTTGATGGTATAGATCATACTGATTCCTGCATGACAATTGTATATACACAATTCATGTTCACTTGTAACATCAATTACTACAGGTAGCAAGTTTAACACAGGAAATTGATTTGCATTCCATTCTCCCTCCAGTGGATCAAATGGGTCAACTTAATACCGGACTGGGTCAAATGGGTCGAAAGTCACTAATAGTAGTCATTATACATCCAACCACCTAAATCTTTGTGTTTGAAGAATATGAATTTGATAACAAATAATTTAGTTAGTTTATCATATCTAAAAGATAAAAGGTTGCAACTTTGCCAACTCTATCCAACTTATTTTACCCGAACTAAATAAAAAACTACACATTTTGCCACCACTACTAGTTGAATGGATAATATTTGCGAATTAAAGAGAGGGAAAGATATCATACGCGTTTGGACGTGGTGCTATATGTTGTATTAATTAGTAAAATAAAAAATGCATGTTGTATTAATAATTAATACCCATGGCACATTTCCCACATCGCATTGGGGGTAAAGGGGAAGGGGGTTTTACCGTCCATGCCCCGTATGGGATTGGTGCGGGTTTCCTCCTGTGCACGCACGCACGCATGTGTATGAGATGAACGTGTGGGTGGTTAAGTCCCCCCTGGGTGATCCTAACAGCTGTCAATATAATAATAATAACTAGTTTATAACCGCGATTTTGCGAGCCTCAAACATGATGATTTATATCAAATATTATAAATTATGATTATATTTATAAGAATAAAACTAAACACGAACTTAAATTATAATGATATTATGTTGTCATATACACCTCCCTTCGATCAGTGTAAAATTCTTTACTTACCACATGCTTTTTGGCGAGGATGAGGCACTAGTGAAAGAATGTTGCAGAAGGATCTCCACATCCGTTTTACATCATAGGAGGGAGGGGAATCCTTCCTACTTTACAAAGAGAACGTAGTTTTCCCAGGATCCAAAAGATTCCTGGTAATCAGATGCACCTATCTGGTACCTTGTGTTACCGTCCGCATTTGGTAATGATATAAAAAGTACACGTAAAATTAATATTGAAAATAATTTGAATTTATATTAAAGATAAAATTTTCTGGATTTTGAAAGCATATCTTACTACTTAACTTCAATAGTGTGTTGAAATAGTCATTATATGTCATATATACTTCTACTCATACAATTTTCTATAGTTTTTTTTATATCTAATGTTTCAAATATGTTGTATTTTTTTTCGTGCGGATGGGATAAAAGTTCGTTTTTTAAAATCATGGTATTTAATGTTCTCTATTATCCGCTTTTATTATTTTTATGATTATATGTATATGTATAGTTTTAAGGACAAATGACCCGAAAAGTTAACCTAAGTTACTCAATTAATTTTTTTATTTTTATTTTTTTTGAAAGGCAAGAAGATTTATTAAATTAAATACAAATACACGAAACAAAACTAGCAAGAAGCTAGTCAAGACACAAGACCACACCCCAACACACAATTAAAAAAAGAGCACAACAAACAAATACTCGAGATCACATCCCAACACACAATTAATAACGCACAACAAACAAATACTCGAAACAAAAGGAAACACATTAGCTCGAGGCCACTAAGGGGACACACTGCGACTAGATGTAGAAACTATGTTTCCGAATCCGAGGGCGCGCAAGAAGAGCAACATGAGCAACAAGCAACTTCATCATCGTCCTCTTCCGAATCTTTCATTACATTCTCGATAAAATATCTTTCATGCCATCGAAAATTATCCCGACGTCGGCTACGCTTCATATTTCTACTTCCCCAAATATGTTTAATGAAATGACTTTTAATCAATGGATTGACAATCATAACCCCCAATTTGCTTAACCCAAAAAAGATTTCAATTTTATTTTTGCTCAAGGACAGGATTACGTACTCAATTTGACAATCGTTTTAATGGGTTGTTCACATTTAGTTTCTGGGCCGTTAAAGTAGATAGTTTCTAGCACATAGGACGTTGAGTGTTCTAAGTTTTCGTCTATATTAGTCTTTGTACTCTGTTGACCAAACGTATCGTTTACAGGTTTACATTGATTGTGTCATTATCATTAATTTTATTTTTGAAACTTGTAGTGTCCACTCGTTTGGAAGATCGAGACGAGGAGTTATTGCTACGGTTAGTGTTGTCGGATTGTTGGCCAGAATTATTGGCCGACGGGTATGCTTTTTGATCAGATTTATTCCCTGGGGTGTGAAAAGGGTCAATTTTGGGTCCGAAACCCTCAACAGAGTGATCCCCATCCTTATTTGAATCTTCATCGGAGAAAATTGTCTCCAATTCGGGTTCAACTTCCCATTCAGAGAGTCAAGGTCATCATATAAATTAAAAATGGACAAATTATCAAATTCAGTAATTGAATCGTCAAACTAATTCGAATCATAGAAAAGTCGAACCTGCTCTTTGATTGGTTTGAAGGTGTTGGTGTGGTGCAGAATGGTACCGTATGATAAGTCTTGATTTTCTTCCACATTAACCGAGCAGTTGTAGCTTTCTATTATCTCCCGCCAACGGCTAGCAATATCAAGGAATGTCTTTTGGAACCAACAATCAATAGGGACCCCCGCTATATCGATGCGAACAATTCGACCCAGATATTTATATTCAGTTGGGTCCCAGGTGTGATTTGTGCAAATAAACAAGGGTGAGGGTGAGAACCACAAGGGCGGGTCAAGGCGGGTTTGTGCTAGCAACACTCTCAAGGGCAGCAATAAAGAGAGGCACATTTAGCAAGGTAGAAGAGTTGTTCGAGGTGTATAAAATTGTTCATAATTCAATATTCGTTACTTTAAATTAAACAAAATATTGCTAAATATAAAACTTCTATGTTCATTAGCGATAGTCTTAATGACTATAGTTCGAAAAAAAAAATCAATATTTAATGATGAACATAAAAGTTATCTAATGTGTTTCAACCTTTCTACAATAAGTTTATCATTATTTCCTCTTCTAGTTAATAAATAATGTATTATATAATCAAAGATCAAAGAATTATTATATATAATGTATAATAAATATAATCTCTTTCTCTTTTTTTACTATTATTATAGTAAAAGCAATATTAACAAAGTATTTTATCTAAAAGCTAAAATGTTAAAAAGATTACTCTTAGATTTAAAAGTTATAATCATTAAGATCTTTGAATTAAAATATATTGAATTATTTGCCAATCTATTTCTATTAAAATCATATTATGATAATGTCATTATTAGTCTAATTCTTTTGTTAAAATAAATCAAAAAACAAAACAAACAAAAAATCTAAGTATGGTGGGTGATGTCATTAATCTAAATAATTTTAAATTAAAATTAAATCTTATTAATTAATTATTATTATTAAATCTTATTAATAATTATTTTAATTATTAATGAATTATTTTTACTAATTATTTTGAATTGAGTACGAGAAGGTATAAAAGGTATGTAGAATGAAACTAATTCTAAATTTATATTTTAATTTACAATTTTAAAATAAAATAACAACCAATATAATCTTTTATGATTGGATGTGGATTATTTAATATGGATTTTAGGTGTTTGATGAAATGTTCAGCTGACGAGTTTCTTAGTCGGACTCTGTGGTTTCACGGGTCATTAAACTAAATGACTTTAGCATTTACGTTCACTTAATATCTAAAATATATCATTAAACTATTTCGTTTAAACAAACACGTGGTTCCACGGGTAATTTCACTAGTAGATGTCCTAAATCCTAAACTTTTAAAAACTATTACTCCGTACTACTCTGTACAACGATAATCCGTTTAAATGATTAAACATTGCAAATTAAATACACGTGAACCAAATAAGATTAGAACTTGACTTGCATGATGAAGTTTGTTAAATACAAAATTTTAGTTTGTTTTTTTTTTTCAAACTATCCCAATTAAATATTAAAGGTTTTACGAAACAAACAAAAAACCATGTGAATGTGAATATTTCACTACAGAGTATTTACCTTGCAAATACATGTGTATCAAATAAAATTAGAACTTTATTTCCTGCATGTATTATATATATTACTAGTTAAATGAATTCAAAGAAAAGAACTAAGTATTATAGAATGGTTATAGGAAATAAATTAGTAATTAGATAAACAATACAAATTCATGTAACATGGAATTGAAATATAATCAATGAAATATTTTTTTTATATATAATAACATTACAACACCACCTTTAGTAGTAAATCTTTCATTACACACCCTTACTAACAAAAAATTTACAGCATTAACAAAAGTTAAACCAAAATCCATATTTAATATAGACGAAGCAAGAGTCATGTTGATTAGCATAATACCAACAAAGACATTAATGATTTTTTAAAGTCTCGGAACCATCCACTTGATGTTTCATCGTAAATATATTAATCTATGTTTATCCTCAAACTTCATTTCCTTAAGTTCCATATGATACTACCCCACATAAATAAAAAAAAATACATGCTTAATTAATAGTAAAACATAGAGAGTTAGGTCACTCTTAACCATGACGTTATGTCATAGTATCACCGACTGTCACATCAGCATCACATCAGCACCTCATTTCCATCACTAACCAATCACTAACTGCTAACAACCATGACATGCCTATCACACTCTTCCTCACACCCACTAAATTAATTAATTATTTACGGGTACAAGTAATGAGTCAAAATGTATAACAAATATTAGCATCTCTGCCGTGATTGAAATTGTCATCCAACGACGAAATGCGTCACGGATCAAGCAACGGCGTCCCATGACGGATTGCTAATATTGGCGCTAATCAACCACGGATGCATTCACGGTTCAACCACGGAACCGATAAGACCGACCTTAGAGAGTGAAATCATTTGTAATGTATAAGTTACATAATATAATGGGTTAAGGGTTACCCACCTGACCTGGCCACCATCCCACTACGTCATTTATCCCCATTTGCAAAATCGCACTTCCACTCTTCATTTCTTGGAATCTAAGCAACAGCCCACTACGTCATTTATCCCCATTTGCAAAATCGCACTTCCACTCTTCATTTCTTGGAATCTAAGCAATGGATAGAGCGTAGAAAACATATACCTACACATTAATAAAGATTATGTTAAACAGTATTTTGACTAATACTATAACATTAATATATATGTATATGTATATTTATGATCAGTGAATATAAAGATATATGTAGGTGTTAAAAAGATAATTGCAAAGAAAAACTGATCGTTTGTATTGATAATTTGATATGATACAAGCTTGAATTAGTTTTTTACAATGAAATGCTAAATTATTTATACAACAAGGGTGTAACAGCTAATTCCTCTTTTGGAATGCTTTTATGTTACTTTTGAAAGAATCAATCTGCTTTTGACTAAAAATGAACTAGCCGTTAGCATTTCTTGGTCAACTCTTTTAAGGAAATGATGATTTGGTAACAATTCTGATCCTTTTATTTCAACACTCCCCCTCAAGTTGAATAGTGGGATCTCCGAAATTCAACTTGACCAATACTTCTTTAAATAGTCTTCCATTAACGACTTTGGTAAGAATGTTCGCGAGCTGGTCTTCTGATCTTACAAATGGAAGTGAGATGATTTCTGTTTCTAGCTTTTCTTTGATAAAATGTCTGTCAATTTCAACATGCTTTGTTCGATCATGTTGAACAGGATTTTCCGAGATAGCAATTGCTGCTTCATTGTCGCAAAAAATTTGACTTGTGTCTTCTGGTGGAAATCTGATCTCTGTTAGTAGCTTCCGGATCCATAACGCTTCTTGTACTCCTCGTGCTATCCCTCTGAACTCAGCTTTAGCACTTGAAAGAGCTACAACCTTTTGTTTTTACTTTTCCATGTAACCAGGTTCCCGCCAATTGAGGTAAAATACCCTGATGTGGATTTTCTGTCTCCTTTTTCACCTCCCCAACTTGCATCTGTATATATTTGAGTTTTGAGGTGTCCGCTGTTTTTGAATACAACTCCATGTCCAGCTGTTCCTTTGAGGTATCTGATGATTCTCCACACAGCTTCCATGTAATGTACTTGAGGGTGATGCATAAATTGGCTGACTACTCCTATTGCATACGCTATATCTGGGCGAGTATGAGCAAGGTAGATCAGTTTTCCAATGATCCTTTAATATTATTCTTTATCTGCAAGTTCAGCTCCTTCTTCAATAAACAACTTCTGGTTTAGGATTGCAGGGGTCTCGGCTGGTTTGCAGTCGATCATCCCTGTTTCAGCAAGTAAATCAAGCACATATTTCTTTTGACATATAAATATTCCTTGTTGAGATCGTAAAACTTCAATCCCTAAGAAGTATTTTAGCCTTCCCAAATTTTTCATTTCAAATTCATTAGATAAATTTGTTTTTAAGTTGAAAAACTCATCTCTGTCATTTCCTGTAATTATCATGTCATCAACATAAATAATCAAGCAGTTATCATTTTGTTTCTTTGTTTTAAAAATAAAGTGTGGTCTGAATTACTCTGTTTATAGCCATATTTTTTCATGGCTAAGGTAAATTTCCCAAACCAAGCCCGAGGGGATTGTTTTAGCTCATATAAAGATTTTTTAAGGCGACAAACTTCCCTATTTTTGAAGTTTTCTGAGAATCCTGGTGGAGCTTGCATATAAACCTCTTCCTTAAGCTCGCCATGTAGAAAAGCATTTTTCACATCAAATTGGTGAAGAGGCCATCCTTTATTTGCGGCAATAGAGAAGAGAACTCTAATGGTGTCAATTTTAGCCACCGGTGAGAGAAAGTCTCGGAATAGTCTATCCCATAAGTCTGAGTATATCCCTTGGCAACTAGCCGGGCTTTGTATCTTTCAATTGTGCCATCTGGTTTGTGTTTTATTGTAAACACCCATCGACATCCTACTGGCTTCTTCTCTTGAGGAAGAATATATTTTTCCCATGTATCACTTTTCTTCAACGCTTCCATTTCAACCTCCATTGACTTTCTCCAGTTTTTTGATTTTAGCGCTTGTTTTATGGTAGTTGGTATTTCTTCAGAGTATATCGCGAAATTGAATTTCTTTGCTTCTTCTGATAAATTTCCTTTGGCAATATTCGGATATCTTGATCTAAGAGCTTCTTTCTCGGGATCATATCTTTTAGGTGGAACTCCCATGTTAGCTCTTGGAGGAAGTACATAACCTTCATTTGATTCATTCTGACTTGCAACAGGTTCCACTAGAATTTGTTGAGTTGATTCGTGATTTAAACTTTGGGGTTCGTCAGGAATTTGTTGAGTTGATTCACTTTGATTTGAACATTCTGGTTCATCTTGGGTTGTAGTATTTGGTGTCTCGGGATTTGGTGTTGATGTTGATGTTTGGATATTGTCGGGATTTGGTGTCTCGGGATTTGGTGTTGATGTTGATGTTTGGATATTGTCGGAATTTGATATTGGAATTTGGATATTGTCAGGTTTAGGTGTCCATTGTATCCAACTTAGAGTGTCATTATCCTCTTTCTCCCCCTCACTCGTGAGTTGGGTATTATAAAAATATTCAGTTTCGACAAAGTCACAGTTCATTGTAGTAAAAACATGACGCCTTTTGGGACTATAACACCGATACCCTTTTTAGTTTATTCCATAGCCAACCATGACACATTATTCCGTACATGGATCAAGTTTGGTACGCTCGTGTTTAGGAATATGGACAAAGACGGAGCACCCAAATATTCGAGGTTCAATACTAAATGAAGTCGGGAGGGTATGGAATTGGGAAAGAGTATCTTTAGGAGTTTTTGTGCCCAAAATTTTAGTGGGTAAACGGTTGATAAGATAGGTAGCGGAAGCAAGAGCTTCGGGCCAAAAACTCTTCGGAACCTTGGATTCAATTAATAAAGCTCTGGTCATTTCTAAGAGTAGTCGATTTTTTTGTTCGGCTACTCCATTTTGTTCGGGAGTATGAGCACAAGATGTTTGGTGAATAATCCCTTTATCATCACAAAATTGTTTCATTGAAGTATTGACAAACTCACCCCCATTATCGGATCTTAAGATTTGTATGTTTTTGTTAAATTGAGTTTGTACCATTTTATAAAAGTGGTAAAATTTATCAAAAACTTCTGATTTGTGAGTTAAAAAATAAATCCGAGTCATTCGTGAATGGTCATCAATAAATAAGACAAAGTACCGGAAATTTCTCCCACCAATAACTGGTGCAGGACCCCATACATCAGAATGAATTAAAGCAAAAGGTACATCTTTCCTAGTATTACTAGGTTTAAATGTACTTCGGTGGCTTTTGGCCAAAATACAAGTTTCACAATTTAAGTTAACATTAGATGGAAAGAGACTAGGGAATAAAGTACGTAAATATCCGGTAGAAGAGTGACTCAATCTCCTATGCCATAACCACGCCTCCCTATCAGGTGTTCCGTGTACAAGCATCACAGTACCTTGTTGGGTTACTTCGTTGACATAGTATAACCCACCCCGTTCGGTACCACGCCCAATAATCACTCCAGTCCTGATATCTTGTAGGATACAGAAAGTGGGGTGTAATAGAATAGTACAATTTAGTTCTTTTGTAACGTGACTAATTGATAATAGTTTATGAGACAAATTTGGAATATATAAACAATTAGATAATTTCATAGTCGGAGTTATTTCAATTCTCCCACCCCCTTTAACTTGCACAACTCCTCCATTGGCGGTTTGAATTTTATTAACCCGAGGTTTTGATTCGGAACAAAAATCAGATTTCTCAAAAGTCATGGTGTGAGTAGCACCGCAATCAAAAATCCATTTGTTACTTTTCATGTTATTTGAAACTATATTTGCCTTACCATTTAAAAATTTAGACTCGAAAAAAGGAGTTCTAGAAGGTTTGGTATTAAAATATGAATTTTTAAAAGTTTTGTAAAGTTTGGTTTGGTCACAGCCATATGTTTTAATCATATAGGGGCTAGTTTGAATATTAATAGACCTTGAGGGTTTAAATTGGCTATTTGGCCTCATATTATGTGAAGAGTCAATTTTTGACCCCTTATAATGTGAAGGGTCGTTTGACACTTCAAGCAACCTTTTTGCCATTTTTAATTTATGATTTATTATTCCAACCCATGTCTCACCCTTAATCTCCTTTTCTGCCTTTCTCAAAAACAAATTGGGGTTTCTCACTTTATACGTTTGTTTAGAGAAATTAAAGTTTTATGTTTCATCAGCCTCTATATGCGATTTATATAAGACATTAGGGTTCATGTGGCTATTCTCAGCCGTATCCTTCTTCTCCCTTAATCCTTCTGAAATTAAGTTTGATTTTAGATCGGGGTTAGGGTTTTTTAACTCTCCCTCTGTGGCCGTTTGAGGAGGAATGGAATTCATCCATCTCACTCGTTCTTGTTTTCTTTGGTCATATGGGATGATTTTGATCGAAGATTGGGGTTCAAGCCCTCTTCTTCAATCATGTGTAAACTATGGAAACGATTAATCATTTGAGACAATGAACAAGGGTGATAGTCTTCAGACTTTCCCTTTTTTATTGTTTTATGAACAGGATTTGTGAAATTAGGGATTGAGGGTTGAACTCTCATCCGTTTGGTCGATTTGTACGATGGATACAATGATTTAAAATTCGAAGTACCTCTTTTTGGATTCTGAGAGAGATTGAAGACGCCGTTGCCGGTAACCTCATGGTGGCCGCCGGCCGTCGTCACCACCTCAGCTACTTTACTGTTTCTGGCCACCACTGTTGCCGCCATCTTTGCCGTCTTGAAGGTGACCGGTGGTGGTTGACACAGAATGCTAAGGTAAGTATTTTTGCTTGACCTTAATTGTTCAGATTCGATATTTTGTATTCTGAATTCGCTGCAATTGCTGTGGTTAATCGAGCTACCGTCACTTGTTGACATGACAGCTTCGTATTTTGAGCTACCGTCGATTCTTGACATGGCAGCTTGAAATTATTTATGGTAAATGATTGAAGCAAAAACGGTTGTATTGATCCCTTGATCTACACCGTTAGCTCTGATACCATGTTAAAAAGATAATTGCAAAGAAAAACTGATCGTTTGTATTGATAATTTGATATGATACAAGCTTGAATTAGTTTTTTACAATGAAATGCTAAATTATTTATACAACAAGGGTGTAACAGCTAATTCCTCTTTTGGAATGCTGTTATGTTACTTTTGAAAGAATCAATCTGCTTTTGACTAAAAATGAACTAGCCGTTAGCATTTCTTGGTCAACTCTGGTCAACTCTTTTAAGGAAATGATGATTTGGTAACAATTCTGATCCTTTTATTTCAACAGTAGGATCAATGCCTCTAATTGCAAGGAGGCTTATGATAAGATATCAATTTTTCATACCCGCCCCATTTTAACAGTTATTAATCACTGACCCGCCCATTTCAAGAAATCCACCCAGTTTTCAAACACAGTCATAGAGAATTGCAGGGTATATACCAGGTCTCCGTAATATGAGTCAAATGTGAGAGATGCAGCCATGTACAACTATTTCTTTACAAACGTCCTGACACATACCCTTCCATCTTAGACTTGATGAATTCAAGTGTCAATGATCCACATTTCACCATCTAAATTGTTACTCCATATTTCACAGCACCATAAGAAAGCATACCCATGCCCATCACCATTCACCAATCACCAATCATAATCACTAATAGAGTAATAATCCTCCATAATACAAAAATGACATGTTACAAAATATAAAGAGGCTTTTATAATCAGAATAGCAATAGAAATAATGATGTGTTGAATATTACCATTTATTTACAATGACATCAACAACTGCAAAATTGTAAAGTTATTCATCCAACTATCAGTTTGACCCCCTTTACTACTGTATGACCATTTTGACATCAACATCTCCCTCTTCATTGAAGCATATATTATTAATTTTTTCAAATTCGAGATCTTATTTACCTAAAAAGTATCAATCTTGAAGCAAACAAAATCAAAGAAAGTTACCAAGAAATGAAAAATGGCACGTTATCATTAGTAATACAATGAGGCCATAAAAACTATTCATTTATCGATATTCTCAGCAAAATCAACACAAACCTATTTAACATTAACATAACGAAATAAATAATAATAGAAATAGAAATATGATCTTTATGAATTTAGGATAGAATGAACCTGTTGCTTATAAAGTAACGGATAGATGTCAGTACCTTAAACTTTTGAACTTATGGTGAGTTACCTTAAACTTTTGAACTTGACTTTTCGAAATGAGTTACATTAAACTTTTGAGCTCGACTTTTCAAAATGAGTTTCCGGTTTGAGTTTCCGTTGAGTTTTCTTGAACCTTTGAACTTGAATTTCTGATTCGAGTTTATGGTTTAACTTTTTTAGTAGTTTTCTTGAACATTTGAATTTGACTTTCTGATTTGAGTTTCTGTTTCACTTTCTGGTGATTTTTCTTGAACTTTTGGGCTTAACTTTCCGATATGAGTTTCTGGTTTGACTTTCCGGTGAGTTTCTTTAAACCTTTGAAATGACTTTCCGATATGAGTTTCCGGATTGACTTTTTGATGAGTTTTCTTGAACCTTTAAACTTGACTTTTCGATTTGAGTTTCTAGTTTGGTTTTTCGGTGAGTTTTGTTGAACCTTTGAATTTAACTTTCTGATTTGAGTTTTCGGTATAACTTTCCAGTGAGTTTTCATAAACCTTTAAAATCGACTTTTCGATTTGACTATCCGGTGAACTTTATTGAACCTTTGAACTTGACTTTCCGATTTAAGTTTTTCGGTTTATTTCATGTGAGTTTTCTTCAACCTTTGAACTTAACTTTTAGATTTAAGTTTCCAGTTTGACTTTCCGGTGAGTTTATTGAACCTTTGAAATTGACTTTCTCATTCGAGTTTCCGGTTTGATTCTCCGGTGATTTTCTTGAAAATATGAAATCGACTTTAATTAGTTTTCGTTTTGACTCTCGGGTGAGTTTTTTCAAACCTTTAAACTTGACTTTCCAGTGAGTTTTCTAAAACATGACTTTCGGTGAGTTTTCTTGACTTGACTTTTCGATTTGAGTTTTCGGTTTAATTTTCTGGTGGGTTTCTTTAACCTGTGAACTTGACTTTCCGATCTTAGTTTCTGGTTTGACTTGAGTTTTCTTGAACCTTTGTGCTTAACTTTCCGACCGGAGTTTCCTATTTGACTTTCTGGTAAGTTTTCTTGAACCTTTTAACATGACTTTCGAATTTAAGTTTCCAGTTTGGCTTTCCGGTGAGTTTTTTTTTTTTTTTTGAACCTTTGAATTTGACTTTCAAATTTGAGTTTCTGGTTTATTTTCTTGAACCTTTCAACTTGACATTTCGATTCGAGTTTACGGCTTGACTTGGTGAGTTTAGTATAACCTTCAGACTTGCTTTACGATTCGAGTTTCCTGTTTGACCTTTTGGTTAGTTTTCTAGAACCTTTGAACTAGACTTTCCGCATTTTAGTTTCCAGTTTGACTTTTAGGTGAGCTTTTTGAAACCTTTGAACTTGACTTTTTGATTTGATTTTCGGTTTGACTTTCCGCCGAGTTTTCACGAACCTTTAAACTTAACTTTTTGATATGAGTTTCCGGTTGATTTTCTTGTGAGTTTTCTTAAATCTTTGAACTTGACTTTTCTGTGTCCGGTTTAATTTTCTGGTGAGTTTTCTTAAACCTTTGAACTTAACTTTCTTATTTGAGTTTTCGATTTGGCTTTCCGATGAGTTTTTTTGAACCTTTAAACTTGACTTTCGGATATGAGTTTCCCATTTGAATTTTCGGTGTGTTCTCTTGAACCTTTAAGCTTGACTTTCCGATTTGATCATCCGGCGAGTTTTCTTCAACCTCTGAACTCAACTTTCCGATTTGAATTTCTGGAGAGTTTTCTTGAATCTTTGAACTTCACTTTACAATTCGAGTTTACGTTTTGATTTTCTGGTGAGTTTTCTTTAACCCTTGAACTTGACTTTCTGACGAGTTTTTTGAACCTTTGAACCCGACGTTTTGATTTGAGTTTCCAATGAGTTATCTTGAACCTTCGAACTTGACATATCGTTTTTTAGTTTTTGGTTTGACTTTTCGGTGAGTTTTCTTGAACCTTTGAACTTATCTTTCCAATTTAAGTTTCTGGTGAGTTTTCTCGATCCTTTGAACTTGACCTTCCGATATGAGTTTCCGATTTGATTTTCTGGTGAGTTTTCCTGAACCTTTGAACTGGACTTTTTTATTCGAGTTTCCGGTTTAACTTTTTGGTTAGTTTTCTTGAAGCTTTGAACTTGACTTTTCAATTTTTAGTTTCCGGTGAGTTTTCTTAAACCTTTGAACTCGAATTTTCGATATGAGTTTCCCGTTGAGTTTTCTTGAACCTTTGAACTTTACTTTCCATATGAATTTCCGGTTTAACTTTCTTATGAGTTTCCATGAACATTTGAAATTGACTTTTCGATTCAGGTTTCCAGTTTGACTTTTCTGTTAGTTTTCTTGAACCTTTCAACTTGACTTTCCGATTTCTAGTAGTCTTCTTTGATTTGTGGAGTAAGGAAGTGTAGATCCTACTAAGGCATTGTAGACGTTAACATAAATGACTTTCTGATCTCGGCGAAATCTCATGGCGTGCATAGTGCGAACTACGGAGGTGTGTTCTCGTTGCCTTTCTTCTCGATAGATGTGATCGTGGATTGCTCCAATGAAGTCTTAAAAGCATTCTTCTAGTAATTCTCCATCATTATCTTCACACGTTAGGTAAAGGCGGTGTTCTGCCTTGATAGAGTCTATCCGATCTCTTAATAGAGGTGTATAATCGATTGTTGACCAATGGATAACTGCTATGATGACTTCATATTCATCACAGTGATTGATGAATGCGATCATGTCGGCATGATTTGCTATGATCGGAATCTATAAAGACGAATCATACTCTTCTTCTTCTTCTTCTTCTTCAGGGGGTTGAGGTAGAAATAGAACGAGTGTCAACATGTATATTGATAACATGAGGCTCGTCTTCTTCACTGCTTGTAGTCGACTCATCTAGTATGATTAGATCGACATGTGAATGAAGGTCTTCTATATCCAGGGGTCTTTCTTTAATACTCGAGGGATCAATTTCATTATCTTTTAAATCAGATGGTTCTTTGATCTTCTTTTGATGTAAGGAGATCACCATTCTATTACTTCGATCTTTCATCTCAAGCTGCATTATCTCTTCATGATGTCTTTGTATTGTATGATGTCTTTGTATTGTTGCGGCACTGAGTGTGGATATTTTAGTTTCCACCTCTCGTTCTTCCTCTTCTGTTTCCTCTTCGGTCTCATCCATTTCCTCTTCTTCCTCCTCCATTTCATAAAAATCCTCATCCGTCTCTTCTTCCGATTCTTTCTCAGACTCTGATGAAGACGGCTTATAGCTCATTTCCTTTTGTTCAAATGAAAGACATGTATACTTTGTTACTCGTTGTTTAAACTCACTAATTTGTCTTTGTTGAAAATGGTTAACCGAATTAACCACTTAATATGTACACATTAACCATATAAACTGTTTACTAACCGAATCGATATAATTCGTTACTCATTGTCCAACCTCATTAATTTTTCTTTGTTGAAAATAGTTAACCGAATTAACCACTTTATATCTACAAATTAACCATATAAACCGTTTACTAACCGAACCGAATGGTAAAAATGTTAATTAACCAAAGTTTCGGTTATGGGGTACTAACCGCCCCAAACCCCCATGCTAACCCCTATGAAAAACCACCAACTATTGTCACATATAAAAATATCAAGTTTCTTTTTGCAATTTAAGAGAAGGTAGTACTTCATTATTATAGTGTGCATAATCTCTAAGGGTTATTTATAACTTCCTTTACGTATTCATATTTGCAATCTTTATTCTAAAAGTGTGTATTGCAACTAGGTTATTATAATGGTAATAATTGTCTCTAGGTAAACAAGAAATTCGCATAAATTATCCAGGATCATTGGTTTCTTCGAAAAACTTTCGTACAAAACCTCCTGCCGAGTCTCGTGTCTCACAAAATCGGAGGTTCAGGCACAAGTACTAGGTATATGGTTGGTCAAATGGGTTCTTGTTGTGTTTGCTACATTATCGTTGGCCAACATTGTAATTTTAAGTTATCTTATATTAGAGTTTAATTATACCTATATTCTAAATGACATAGGAAAAGTGAATAGTCCACTTTCTAAATCTCACAAAATTACACTAAAGTTTTACCTCTTTACATTTCAAACACATAACATTACACTAAAGTTTTACCTCTTCACACTTCAACCACATGACTTCCAACTGTAAAAAAAGGTAACACCATCTTTTCACCACCCCATCTTCCACACCCTTCCACACCCTTCTTAAAATACTTTACCCACACTCACCTTCCAAAACTCTCTCTTCCTCCTCAAAAAATTCCTCCCACGCCTGCTAAACATTACATTCCATGGTTTCATGTTTAAACTCTAACTACGTTTTTTGCAATTACATGCCTTTAGCACGAACGTTGCTGGGTTGGAATTCTGCTGATGGATTTACTTCAGGGTCTCTTCCATCGACGCTTTCTTCTGCAGCAATCGTTATCACCATCGTTGTCGCCGTCTTCGCCTCCACCTTCCTCGCCATCTTCGTCAAACCAAAGAGAGGAAAAAAAAATTCCCTTCGACCTCCATGAACTCAGGTATGTTTCTTCTTTCTGATTTCGTCCTATTTTGCCTCATCCACCGGTACCACAATCTTTCACCCTCATCTGTTTTTCTGATTTCGATTTTTCATAGAATCAAATGAGGATTTCAATCAAAAATTAGGTTCTCAGGCGATGAACCTTCGTCCGCTTAAATTCCAATTGTTTATAGTTCGTGGAATGGATCTACGATATTAATTGTGATTTCGATTTCCTAATAGTTTTATTTATTTATTTATTTATTTTTCAATTATCAGAATCTACTAATTAAGAACCGACTAATGGTTATGGATGCAATATATTATGGGACTGATAACGATAATAAATCCTACGAAATTTGTAAATCAGCGTCTTCCTGTTGTGTCCGACAAAAAAAGGTACGTCTCACGGCTGTTATTCCATTTTTTTTTCCTTGCTATTTTTATTAAACACAATCATGTTATATATTGCTGATTAAGTATTAGTTTCTGAAAGAGATAATTTATATGTAACCGTCAAGTGATTTAGTTACTGTATGAAAGCATCAATCTAACTCATTACTTTTTGTCTCTCAGGTTCTTCTTGCTGATTTTCGAGGTCTAATTCAACGGGCAGAACAACCATCCGCATAAAATGGTATATCTTTAATTTGTTGTGTTAATTCTGGAAGTATAATTTGTTTATATTTGTTTGTCTACTTATTATAGCTTCAGAGATATAGAGATCAGATTAAGACATGGATTGATGGATACAATCCAGTGAGATCAAGGATAAAAAGGTATTTTCCATTCTCTACTTCATTATTATTTGTTTTACTTGAAATTTTGAGTTTACAAATGTAGCAGCTGTTTTTATTGGATAGTTGTACTTTACTTCATTACTATATTCCTTATTGACATCAGGTTTTGCTTTCTCATACATGTTGACGTAGTTTAGTGCTTCTTATGACCATGCTTTGATGGAAGCTCGAAAGGAGAAAGACAAAAGCTTTTTCAAAGGAAGGCTTGGGAAAGCAGCCCAAAAAGGTGTACCTATTACTTTATTTTCCATCACAATGCAAGGATCTATATATACGTATACTATTGATGACTTGCAAATCCGTCGCAACGCAAGGGTTGCACCACTAGTTATCAATCATATAGGAGTTTTCATCTCCTAAAGCATCATTTCTTGAATCCTTTTTTATTTACAAAGCAGTATGTACAACATTGTAATTGTAAGTTATTTTATATTAGAGTTTAATTACCATTATTTACATATTAATTAATAGACAAAAGTTATGAATAGTAATCAGGGGCATTTACGACTTTTCACCTTTTTTTTTTAATTTTAACTAAATTTCATATTACCAACAAAGCCCCCCACACTTTTTTGAAAAATTCAAATCGACCCCCCAAACATGGAGGTAAAGTGTCAAATAACCATTTTCATAAAAAATCTTAAATAAACTCCACCCAAATATTCAACGGGTCATATTTTCTAGCTCGCAACGAGTTAAATTTTTCCGACACCATCGTTAAACTCGAAATAATTTTAGAAACACAATGTCACTAGGTATACGCAAAATGGACACTTTTTAAAAAACGCTAAATAATTGGGGTACTTTTCATACACGTTGATTTTGCGTTAAATTTTTAAAAGTCGACAATTCCATAGCGAAACGCGGAGGTGCACATATATTGTTAATTTATTTTAGGAACACAATGTCACTAGCTATACGCAAAACGGACGCTTTTTAAAAAACGCTAAATATTTGGGGTACTTTTCATACACGTTGATTTTGCGTTAAATTTTTAAAAGTCGACAATTCCATAGCGAAACGCGGAGGTGCACATATATTGTTAATTTAAAATAAAATTTAAATCTCTCACGGGTTATACCTTTTAGTTCGACTCGAGTTGCGCTTCAACGACATCATCGTTAGCCACAAAATAATTTTACTAAACGCAATAAAATACATTGAAAACCGAACCCCCGACGCGAAGCGAGGGTTCGATAACTAGTTATAACTAATAGACAAAATTTGTCTTATTTGTTATGAATAGTACTATTTAATTTTTCACTTTTCACAAACCAAATCCTCTAACTTTCATTAAAATACAAATCGAACCCTCCACCTTATACATATATTCTAAATTATTATTTATCCCATCACTAACACTAAAAATACTGAATAATAACACCCACCACGCTTTACCGACTTCTACACTGCGCTTAAATAGTAGGACCCACATAGGCCACTACTGTGCTAATATTTTTTTTTTCTCCAACGATAAAAGAGGCAACTTTCTTAAAAGGAACAACCCTTCAATGCTACCAAAAGATGTCGAAAAACATTTCTTTTTTACAAAATAGATCAACTAACTTTAACGCTAAAAGAAACAACTTTCACAAAATGAACAACCCTTCAATGTTAGATTTAAAAAAAAAAATACAAAATATATCAAGATTTTTTTTTAACTCGCATTCAAAACGGAGCCTCCGGCGCGAAGCGAGGGCTCCACAACTAGTTATCACTAATCTAGTAGCTTTCATCTCCTAAAGTATCTTTTATTGAATCCTTTTTATTTACAAAGCATTATGTACAAGGATGTAAAAGCTTGGGCTTGAGACTCCTATCTTGAATTATATATGTTGTGCTATTGATACCTTTCTTGTTAAATGAGTGAACTATATTGATAATCTTCAAGTATTGAACCTTCATTTCTCATGCAGGGTTTGTTCAACAATGTCTCGAAGTATTTTACAATTGGTCCACTTTTATATATTGATGTCAACACTATAGTTACAGGTATATTAGTTTACACTTATTTATCTTAATGCTAATGTATACTGCTAAATGCTAATTCCCATACATTTTCTGTTTACTTTTGGACCAACACTGCACTTGATGCTCTGCCTTCTACCGCTACTGATTGTGCAGAAGGTTCATACATCTAGTGAAGTTCTACACAGTTATAGTCATTAATATTATAAGACCAATGGTCCTGAATGCCTATTAGCTTGTATAATCATCATTGTTTTTTTTTTTTGAAAGGCAAGTAAGTTTTATTAAAATAAAAAGAACACGAAACAAACTAGCAAGGAGCTAGACAAGACCAGAGGCGGATCTAGAGTGTAAGGAGGGGGGGCGCCCGCCCCCGGTGGATTTCGAAATTTTAGTGTAAAAATTTTGGATTTTTCGACTTTGCTTCCGGTGAATTTTTTTTTTTGCCCCAAAAGCTTTATATTTTGCCCCAAAACCTTCAAATTTTGTTCAAAATTCTCCAAATTTTGACCCAAAACCTTCAAATTTTACCCACAAATCTTCAAATTTTGCCTAAAAACTTCAATTTTTTGCCCCAAAACCTCCATATTTTACTCAAAAAAATTGCTATGGTTTTAAAAAAAATTTCGCCCCCGGTGGGAAAAAATTCTGGATCCGCCACTGGACAAGACACGAGGCTACAAGCGACCGCACCGAAAAAACGCACAAACAACCAACAAACACGAAGCTATAGGAAACACACAATCACGAGGATATTAAAAGAACACGACACAACAGCTAATTAGACTATGATTTCCGAATCCGAAGACGCGCAGGAAGAGCAGCCTGAGCAGCAATCGATATCCTATTTCGAGTCTTTCATCACGTTCTCGATAAGATATCTATCTTGCCATCGAAATTTATCCCGAAGCCGATTGCGTTTCATATTTCTCCTACCCCACACATTATGGTGGTGTATAGTGGGTGGTTGTTGGGGAATGAAATTCAAATTAAAGGTGGTGGATGTTGGGTCAGTAGCCGAAAGTTGAGAGCATAATTTTAGAGGATTAAAATAAGGATCACTTAATCCAAAGGGTGAAGCACCAAACCAAACAACAACAATAAACCACACATCCGAGCTCAACAAAAACTACAAGCTAAAAGCCTAACACCGAGCTCACAACCAACAAAGAACGAGAACAAGCAAGCACAAAAATAAACGAACAAACAAGACAAAGATATATTAAACCAATGAGGGAAGCCAATCAAAACGTAAATGCGAGATTGATTTTCATCTATGGAACACTACAAACAAAACACACACGAAACAACCCATCGACCGAGAACTTAATCCAAACCCTTTCCTAATTCCATGAAGTTCTTCATATCTTTACCTTGAACCGGCCTTCTTTTACGCGCTTATTTAGGCTTTGCCAGAACATTGATTGAGGCTTCGCCAGAACATTTATTGAGGCTTCAGAGTTGTAGAGGCGAAGCCAGAATTTGATTAGATGATGGTGGCTTATTCGATAAACAGATATTAGATATATAGTTTTTAATTAATAATAATGTAAAACAAGCTAATATTTGTAGAGATAATGGGCTACTTATATATATATATATATATATATATATATTGGTAGGATCAAGAGGAAAGTAACCAATCGGGGGGCATCGGGAAGCGGGGGGAAGCAAAAACTTTTTTTTTTTTCGTTTTTTGAAAAAACTTTGTTCATGAACATTATAGATGGGATGAAAATATGAACATTTAGTAGAGACACTGTAGTGACCCGACAAAATCGTCATTGACGGCGCCGTCTACTTAGGTCTCGTTACGTGGTCATAAGTCTTTAAAACAACGTTTGACCAAAAGATATGTCGCATTCATTTCAAATGTAAAGATTGTTCAAAGTTTACGAGAATAGTTCCACCACAAGTTACATTACAAAGTTATAAGTACAAATGAAACTTATGCGACACAATTTAAAAGTAGCCAAAAGACGCTCCATGTATGCATATATACTCGACATCCAATGCAAGTATCAAAATAATGAGCGGAAGCATGTATCATGTATCGTTCAAGGACCTGAGAAAAACATAGAAATCTGTCAACGAAAACGTTGGTGAAATCATAGGTTTAAGTAAGTAAGTACAAGTGAATCACAAGATTTGCAAAAATGAGATAATAGTAATACATTCCAAAAGTTTGTTTCACGAGCACCCAATTATCAATGCTTAACATTCGTTCCATAGAACCCCATCACAATAGTGTTAGAACATACACTGTTTCTCGAAAATACATTTCATTCGTAAACGGTAGCGAACCGTTTGAATGAGGATTTGTCAAACCCATATGGCCATATAACATAAGTTCTCGCTTACACCCGGCAAGTGTAACTAATGATAATCGAATTGAGGATTTTTGTTCAAACTCGTATGTAGAATGTTTGTTTTCCTGTACTTGTGTTCACTTAGTAAAAAGAAACGTTTATGTTTTCTCATCCCAAATGTAAGTGCAAAAGAGTACAAGTGGGACTATGATCTCACCTTGAGTGCACGAGTAGTAAAGTACTTCAACAAGTAAACGTGTGCAAAGAACAATGCTAGTCTTGACCTAAACAAATAGGTTGTATCAATAACGATAGTCACGATTGGTCAAAGATGTTCAATTAGTCCTATGGCTCGTTAATACTCGATCATAATAGCATGTGAATCAAATTGTCATGTTTCATGCAAGGTACAAGTATAAAAGCATGTTAGAACGATTGCACAAACAATTGGTTAAGTTTGATTAAAAGTCAACTTGGTCGGGTCAAAGTCAACGAAAAAGTCAACACGTTCGGGTCGGGTCCCGAACTATTTTTCTGATGTCTTTAATCATATATGAGCATGTTAGAACAAGTTACATGTGAATTGGAGGTCCATAGCATAGCAAACATTTTTCGTAAAATGACCAACGAAGACAGAAGCTGCCAGTGTATCTGGACGGCGTCCAGATTGTCTGGACGGCGTCCAGCTTTGAAGGCTGGGACGACGTCCAAATATCTGGACGGCGTCCAGCTTTGAAATCTGGGACGGCGTCCAAGTGTCTGGACGGCGTCCAGATTGGTATTCCAGTCTGATGCAGTAAGCTTCTAAGTACACGAACCAAAAACCAAATAAACACAATTTATGATCCGCAAACAATCAAGTCAAGTATTTTATACCGTTGGGAAGGTAATTTGACGAAGAAAACGACTAGACACATTTCAACAAGTAATTTAACACCTACAACAACCCAAAACCACATTAAATGTTCATAATCAAAGGTTCAAGTTCTAAAACGCATTTCATGATTCGGGTAACCAATTTACATGTATGATATGCCGTTTCGAAGGAAATCAAACACACGTTGCAATAAAACACTTATCAACAATATTTCATAGCATTTGATACATCAAAAGTTCATATAAAGCTTATCAAACCCTAACCAACATCTCAAAACCAATAATCATGTTAATGTAAGGTTTTCACGTCAATCAACACACCAAAACGAAGTTAATGAAGTAACTAACACTTTGAACACACAACCATTAACATCTAAACACATTTTATCATTCAAAATCAAAGGTTAAACTAACCCATTTCAAGTGTTCATGCTAGTTACACCAAATAACAAGATCGAGCCTACAAATTACATACACGGCATCACAATGAGCCATAGACACTAACTAACACCATTTCAAGTCAAAAACACGAATTTAGAGAAATCTAGAGTTTTAGAAATGTTACCCAAACGAGATGAAGTTGGTACCAAAATGAAGAGGATGAAGAGAGGATCACGAATATGTAATTTATTTTGTTGTAAGCCTCTTAGATCGAATTTAGATGATGATTGAATGAATTTGGTAATTGTGTGTGTGTTCTTGCTAGAGAGAAAGAGAGAGAGATTGAGATGGTTGAATGGTGGTGATTGGGGGGGACTAGTTGACCTAGTCAACTAGTTTGCCCCGTGTCAATTTTAGTCCCTCAAGTTTGAATCGGGTGCGTGAATTACCTAATCGAGATAATTTAAAACGCGTATCAACGGGAGATGTTATAAACATATAACGGAGTTTAAATTAGTATAACGGAAAAGTAAATGGAAAAATGCGGGATGTTACATTACCTACTCCTTAAAAGAAATTTCGTCCCGAAATTTAAGTAGGCGTAGTAGTCGTTGTTTCTTCCTCGAGATCTTGCGTTTCCGAATTCACGAATAGATGAGGATACTTTCTTTGCATTTGATCTTGTCTTTCCCAAGTAAACTCGGGTCCCCTTTTGGCGTTCCAACGGACTTTAACAATCGGGATTCGGCTTTGTTTCAATGTCTTGACGGAGGTGTCCACAATTTCAACCGGTTCCTCCACAAAATGAAGTTTGTCATCAATAGTAAGTTCCTCGAGAGGGATGACGATATCGGGTTCGGCAAGACACTTTTTCAAGTTAGATACATGGAAGGTAGGATGAACGGAGCTCAATTGAGGCGGAAGATCTAAACGATAAGCAACGGTTCCAATACGCTCCAAGATTTCGAAAGGACCAATATACCGTGGATTTAGCTTCCCGCGTTTCCCAAAGCGGATTACACCCTTCCAAGGTGCGACTTTTAACATGACGCGGTCACCGACTTGAAATTCAAGGTCGTTGCATCTTTTGTCGGTATAGCACTTTTGACGACTTCGGGCCGTCCTAAGCCTATCTCGGATTTGAACGATTTTCTCGGTGGTTTCGTGAATGAGTTCGGGTCCTAAGCCTACCTCGGCCCAACAAAGAGGTGAATGACATTTTCGGCCATATAGCGCTTCAAAAGGTGCGGCCTTTATACTCGCGTGATAACTATTGTTGTAAGAGAACTCGGCGAGGGGTAAGTGCTTGTCCCAAGCTTTTCCGAAATCAACCACGCAAGCTCGTAACATGTCCTCTAAGGTTTGAATTGTACGTTCGCTTTGTCCATCGGTTTGAGGATGATATGCGGTGCTCATGTCTAAACGCGTTCCCAACGCTTCTTGTAAAGTACGCCAAAATCTAGAAACGAAACGGCCATCTCGGTCAGAGATAATTGATAAAGGTACACCGTGTCGGGCTACGATCTCCTTAATGTAAAGTTGTGCAAGTTTCTCCATTTTGTCCGTTTCTTTCATGGCAAGGAAGTGTGCGGATTTGGTGAGACGGTCAACAATAACCCAAATGGTATCATAACCGCCCGTCATTTTTGGTAGCTTGGTGATAAAATCCATCGTTATCCTTTCCCACTTCCATTGCGGGATCTCGGGTTGTTGAAGTAGTCCGGACGGTCTTTGGTGTTCGGCTTTGACTTTGGAACATGTCAAACACTTGGAAATATAAGTAGCTACGTCCCTTTTGATGTTCGGCCACCAATATAGTTGTTTAAGGTCGTGGTACATCTTATTGGCACCGGGGTGAATCGAGTATCGTGACTTATGGGCTTCATCTAAAATAAGGCTTCGTAGGTCCCCATAACTAGGCACCCAAATTCTTCCGGCGTAATATCGGAGTCCGGTCTCCCTAATTTCGAATCGAGAGACGAGAATGTTCAAGAGCTCACGTGAAAGGTTTTCATCCTTGAGAGCCTCATCTTGGGCTACCCAAATTTGGCTATTAAGGTTTGTGTGGATGGTGATGCTTAAGGCTCGGACACGAAGAGGCACCGCTCTTTCTTTTCGACTTAAGGCATCGGCTACTACATTTGCCTTCCCGGGATGGTAACGAAGCTCGTAATCGTAATCGTTTAAGGTTTCAATCCACCTTCGTTGTCTCATGTTTAGTTGCTTTTGATCGAAAATGTGTTGAAGGCTTTTGTGATCGGTGAAGATAGTACTCTTGGTTCCATAAAGATAGTGTCTCCACATTTTAAGTGCAAAGACAACGGCTCCGAGTTCGAGATCATGAGTCGTGTAATTCCGTTCATGAATTTTTAGTTGTCGAGAGGCATAAGCAATGACTTTCTTCCGTTGCATCAATACACACCCAAAACCATGTTTCGAGGCATCGCAATATACAACAAAATCATCATTGCCTTCGGGAAGTGACAAGATAGGAGCGGTGGTTAGCTTTGTCTTCAAGATTTGAAACGCGGATTCTTGCTCGGTCGCCCAAATGAATTTCTTTCCCTTGTGAGTTAATGCGGTTAGAGGACGTGCAACCAAAGAGAAGTTTTCGATGAATCTACGATAGTACCCGGCGAGACCCAAGAATTGACGAATGTGAGTAGGAGTAGTAGGAGTCTCCCATTTACTAATGGCTTTGATTTTTGTGGGATCGACTTTAATACCTTGATCACTTACAACATGACCAAGAAATTGAACTTCCTTCAACCAAAATTCACACTTAGAGAATTTGGCATAAAGTCGTTCTTGTCTCAAGAGTTCAAGCATAAGTCGGAGATGTTGTTCGTGTTCTTCTTCATTTTTTGAATAGATCAATATGTCATCGATGAACACAATAACGAATTTATCGAGATACGGTTTGCACACGCGGTTCATAAGATCCATGAACACCGCCGGTGCGTTAGTGAGACCAAATGGCATGACAAGGAATTCATAACTACCATAACGAGTTCGAAAAGCGGTTTTGGAGACATCTTCCCCCTTAACCCTCAATTGATGATAACCCGAGCGGAGATCGATTTTCGAATATACACAAGACCCTTGTAGTTGATCAAAGAGGTCATCGATGCGAGGAAGAGGATATCGGTTCTTTACCGTCAATTTGTTTAGTTCACGATAGTCAATGCACATTCGTAGGGATCCGTCTTTCTTTTTAACAAACAAAATCGGAGCGCCCCAAGGTGAATGGCTAGGTTGGATAAAACTACGATCAAGTAGTTCTTGGATTTGACTTTGCAATTCTTGCATTTCGGATGGAGCGAGTCTATATGGTGTACGTGCTACGGGTGCGACTCCCGGAATAAGATCGATTTGGAATTCAACCGGTCGATGAGGTGGAAGACCCGGCAATTCATCGGGAAATACTTCGGAATAGTCACTAACAACTGGCACATCATCGATGTGCTTCTCATCGGACTCGACTTTCTTAACGTGAGCAAGGATCGCAAAACAACCCTTACAGAGTAGTTTTCTAACTTTAAGGCACGAAACGAGGTTGAGTCTGGTGCAACTCTTATCGCCATAAACAATCAAAGGTTCACCATTCTCGGTAGGAATTCGGATTGCGTTAAGATCACAAAGGATGTGAGATTTCGTTTTGACTAACCAATTCATACCGATTATTACATCAAAGCTTCCTAGTTCCATGGGTATCAAGTCAATTTCAAATTCCTTACCCAAAATGTTTAACGTACACCCCCGGTAATATGTGTCGGCACTTAATAGTTTCCCGTTAGCCACTTCAATGGTATAAGTAGTATCTAATGGAAGAGGTGGAGTGCTAAAAGAATGAGTCAAAGTCTTGGATACAAAGCATTTATCGGCACCCGAATCGAATAAGCAAGAGACATAAGAATTGTTGAGAAGAAACGTACCCGTGACTAGTTCAGTGTCATCCCGGGCTTCCTCGGTGTTGATGTTGAAAGCTCGGTCGCGCGTGTTGGGGTTATCTTTCTTCTTTGGGCATGCATTCCTATAATGACCCGTTTGGCCACATTCGTAACAAGTGCCCGTCTTTGGTGCATTGGGCCACTTTCGAGCGACGGGAGCGGCACTTTTACAATCGTTGGCCTTATGACCAATTCCTTGGCACCGATGGCAAATTAGCTTACTACATTCGCCAAAGTGATGTTTGTTGCATTTGTTGCAAAGAGGTAGATTTCCGGCATAACCCTTCTTGCCGTCGGAGGTGAAAGATTTCTTGGCAAAGTTGTGGTTGCTTGATTGGGGAGCTTCCCATTTTCTTTTGTTGTTACCCGACTTGTCTTCGGTTTTAGGTGCCGGTACTACGATTTCGTCCACCGTCTCTATCAATTTGCGGGCCATGTTCAAAGCTTCTTGATGATTAGGGGGTTTGGATGACATTACTCCGTGTTTGATGCTCTTTGGAAGACCATCCATGTAGAGTTCAACCCTTAAAGACTCGGGGTTCACAAGGTTTGGGCACATCAAGGCTAGTTCAGAAAATCGTTGATTATTGGCCTTGAGATCATTTCCGACCGCTTTTAGAGTTCTTAGCTCTTGTTCGAGCTTTCGGGTTTCTTCACGAGGGAAATATTCGACAATCATCTTTTCCCTCAAGTCGGCCCAAGAGAGGGCGTGAGCTTCATCGGTACCCACCGATTGTACATAAGTATTCCACCATGTAAGAGCGACACCGGCGAAGGTGTGAGTGGAGTATTTGACCTTGTCTTGGTCCCGACAACCGCTTATGCTAAAGACAGCTTCCGTTTGCTCAAACCATCGGGTGAGCACGACCGGTCCCCCGGTTCCATCAAAAGCGTGAGGTTTGCACCCCATGAAGGATTTGTAGGAGCACCCTTCGTTTGAGTTACTGGCTCCATTTTTGTTGTTGTTGTGATTGTTGTTATTGTTATTGTTGTTGGAAGAGTGACCGGCCATGGCCGCATCTATGGCGGTGGCTATCATGCGTTGTAGAGCTTGTTCGGGAGTTTCACGGCGTGGCGCACGGCGAAGAGGCATTGTTCCTTCAAAACAAAGGATACCGTTGGTTAGTATTCTAAATAATACTAACCGTGATATGGAATAAAGATAGAGAGAAAATTTTCCTTGACTCGCCTTAAATTCTTTATGCCACAATGTCGGAACGTTCATATGAGTCACCGTAATATAATCCCGGAAATTATATTACCCTGATTCATATGTGCATTCGACATCATTTCATATAGTCAAGGTGGCGTGTCAATCAAATTAAACAACGTGAGATTAAGATGAACTAAGAGTAGATATGAGTAGAAGCGTTCGAGTATAAATGCACAAGTAGTCAAGTAATTCCTACTTCAAGTCTATATGCCGGTTGTAGTCTAGACTCACCAATGTACCCTATGACTCGGGGTCGACACCAATGAACTCTAAATCCCTATAACCAACGCTCTGATACCATCTGTAGTGACCCGACAAAATCGTCATTGACGGCGCCGTCTACTTAGGTCCCGTTACGTGGTCATAAGTCTTTAAAAAACGTTTGACCAAAAGATATGTCGCATTCATTTCAAATGTAAAGATTGTTCAAAGTTTACGAGAATAGTTCCACCACAAGTTACGTTACAAAGTTATAAGTACAAATGAAACTTATGCGATACAATTTAAAAGTAGCCAAAAGACGCTCCATGTATGCATATATACTCGACATCCAATGCAAGTATCAAAATAATGAGCGGAAGCATGTATCATGTATCGTTCAAGGACCTGAGAAAAACATAGAAATCTGTCAACGAAAATGTTGGTGAAATCATAGGTTTAAGTAAGTAAGTACAAGTGAACCACAAGATTTGCAACAATGAGATAATAGTAATACATTCCGAAAGTTTGTTTCACGAGCACCCAATTATCAATGCTTAACATTCCTTCCATAGAACCCCATCACAATAGTGTTAGAACATACACTGTTTCTCGAAAATACATTTCATTCGTAAACGGTAGCGAACCGTTTGAATGAGGGTTTGTCAAACCCATATGGCCATATAACATAAGTTCTCGCTCGCTTACACCCGGCAAGTGTAACTAATGATAATCGAATTGAGGATTTTTGTTCAAACTCGTATGTAGAATGTTTGTTTTCCTGTACTTGTGTTCACTTAGTAAAAAGAAACGTTTATGTTTTCTCATCCCAAATGTAAGTGCAAAAGAGTAAAAGTGGGACTATGATCTCACCTTGAGTGCACGAGTAGTAAAGTACTTCAACAAGTAAACGTGTGCAAAGAACAATGCTAGTCTTGACCTAAACAAATAGGTTGTATCAATAACGATAGTCACGATTGGTCAAAGATGTTCAATTAGTCCTATGGCTCGTTAAGACTCGATCATAATAGCATGTGAATCAAATTGTCATGTTTCATGCAAGGTACAAGTATAAAAGCATGTTAGAACGATTGCACAAACAATTGGTTAAGTTTGATTAAAAGTCAACTTGGTCGGGTCAAAGTCAACGAAAAAGTCAACACGTTCGGGTCGGGTCCCGAACTATTTTTCTGAGGTCTTTAATCATATATGAGCATGTTAGAACAAGTTATATGTGAATCGGAGGTCCATAGAATAGCAAACATTTTTCGTAAAATGACCAACGAAGACAGAAGCTGCCAGTGTATCTGGACGGCGTCCAGATTGTCTGGACGGCGTCCAGCTTTGAAGGCTGTGACGGCGTCCAAATATCTGGACGGCGTCCAGCTTTGAAATCTGGGACGGCGTCCAAGTGTCTGGACGGCGTCCAGATTGGTATTCCAGTCTGATGCAGTAAGCTTCTAAGTACACGAACCAAAAACCAAATAAACACAATTTATGATCCGCAAACAATCAAGTCAAGTATTTTATACCGTTGGGAAGGTAATTTGACGAAGAAAACGACTAGACACATTTCAACAAGTAATTTAACACCTGCAACAACCCAAAACCGCATTAAACGTTCATAATCAAAGGTTCAAGTTCTAAAACGCATTTCATGATTCGGGTAACCAATTTACATGTATGATATGCCGTTTCGAAGGAAATCAAACACACGTTGCAACAAAACACTTATCAACAATATTTCATAGCATTTGATACATCAAAAGTTCATATAAAGCTTATCAAACCCTAACCAACATCTCAAAACCAATAATCATGTTAATGTAAGGTTTTCACGTCAATCAACACACCAAAACGAAGTTAATGAAGTAACTAACACTTTGA
Organism: Rutidosis leptorrhynchoides; assembly: GCF_046630445.1. Classification (NCBI taxonomy): domain Eukaryota; kingdom Viridiplantae; phylum Streptophyta; class Magnoliopsida; order Asterales; family Asteraceae; genus Rutidosis; species Rutidosis leptorrhynchoides. Next base: position 607,177,836 of record NC_092333.1, on the reverse strand, counting down.
ACACACAACCATTAACATCTAAACACATTTTATCATTCAAAATCAAAGGTTAAACTAACCCATTTCAAGTGTTCATGCTAGTTACACCAAATAACAAGATCGAGCCTACAAATTACATACACGACATCACAATGAGCCATAGACACTAACTAACACCATTTCAAGTCAAAAACACGAATTTAGAGAAATCTAGAGTTTTAGAAATGTTACCCAAACGAGATGAAGTTGGTACCAAAATGAAGAGGATGAAGAGAGGATCACGAATATGTAATTTATTTTGTTGTAAGCCTCCTAGATCGAATTTAGATGATGATTGAATGAATTTGGTAATTGTATGTGTGTTCTTGCTAGAGAGAAAGAGAGAGAGATTGAGATGGTTGAATGGTGGTGATTGGGGTGGACTAGTTGACCTAGTCAACTAGTTTGCCCCGTGTCAATTTTAGTCCCTCAAGTTTGAATCGGGTGCGTGAATTACCTAATCGAGATAATTTAAAACGCGTATCAACGGGAGATGTTATAAACATATAACGGAGTTTAAATTAGTATAATGGAAAAGTAAATGGAAAAAGGCGGGATGTTACAGACACTTTGTGATAAATGTTTTTATTTTGGCGGAAAAACGTTCGAAGAAGTAATATATAACAATTATCGTGTTTTTCGACTGTATTTAGGTTTTAGATATTAGGGTTTAGATATTAGGGTTTATAGGGTTTAGATATTAGGGTTTAGAAATTTAGGGTTTAGGGTTTAGATTTAGGGTTTAGATTTAGGATTTAGATTGAGTTTTTAACACGAACGGTTTAGAGTTTAGGGTTTGGTGTTTTGGGTTTATGGAATAAACCCAAAACACCAAACCCTAAACCCTAAATCCTAAACCCTAAACTCTAAATCGGGCTAAATTTTACTTCACAAAACATGAAGAAAAAAAACGTTAACATTCTTCACGAACAATATTATCTTGAATGTTATTTTTGTCGATCGTTTTTCCGCCAAAATAATAACATTCATCACAAAGTGTCTTTTCTAAATGTTCTTATTTTCATCCAATCTATAATGTTCGTGAACAAAGTTTTTTTTAAAAAATGAATTTTTTTTTTGCTTCCCCCCGCTTCTCCCCGATTGATTACTTCCCCATGATCAATGGGGAAGTAACCAATCGGGGGGAAGCAAAAAAATATTTTTTTTTTCGTTTTTTTTGAATTTTTTTTTTCCGGCATCAAGATCACACGAAAATATGAACATTTAGAAGAGACACTTCGTGATGAATGTTATTATTTAGGCGGGAAAACGATCGACAAAAATAACATTCAAGATAATATTGTTCGTGAAGAACATGAACGTTTTTTTTTTCATGTTTTGTGAAGTAAAATTTAGCCCGATTTAGAGTTTAGGGTTTAGGGTTTGGTGTTTTGGGTTTATTCCATAAACCAAAAACACCAAACCCTAAACCCTAAACTCTCAACTCTAAACCGTTCGTGTTAAAAACTCAATCTAAATCCTAAATCTAAACCCTAAATCTAAACCCTAAACCCTAAATTTCTAAACCCTAATATCTAAACCCTATAAACCCTAATATCTAAACCCCAATAGCTAAAACCTCAAAATACGCTCGAAAAACACGATAATTGTTATATATTACTTCTTCGAGCGTTTTCCCGCCAAAATAAAAACATTTATCACAAAGTGTCTCTACTAAATGTTCATATTTTCATCTCATCTATAATGTTCGTGAACAAAGTTTTTTCAAAAAACAAAAAAAAAAAAAGTTTTTGCTTCCCCCACTTCCCCCCGAATGGTTACTTCCTTCTTGATCCTACCACTATATATATATATATATATATATATATATATATATATATATATATATATATATATATATATATATATATATATATATATACATATATATATATATATATATATATATGAGTTTTAGACGATTGAGCCAATTATTTAAAATTATTTAAACATAATAATACATTTGAAATTTGCTCATTGAGGGAGGCTTATAATTATTTGGACATAAAATATAATTGAGACTTGGGCTTTATTTGAACATTGGGAGAGGCTGAGCACCACTCAGTCCCCCCTTGTCTCCGCCTCTGAGAGTTGATAAGAATAACTTTGACCTTTCACTGCTAAACTTTTCTCCGTCATTTCAACAAATGAAGCAAAGGGATAAACAACATTAAGACCATGCTTTACCGAATCCGAGTCCACGATCATGGGCTTTTTACTGGATGCAATAAAACTATAAATAAGGTAAAGTTGTAATATAAATAAGGTAAAAGGTGTAAATAATCGATTTGGAGGGGCAAATGTATAAAATGAAGTAACTATCCAATATACTCGATAGAACAAGGTAAATGGCGTGCCATTTATGTTAGAAAAATAACACAAATTGGGGGTTATCAAAAGGTGCTCTGATCATCGAAAGAGGCTCCGGCGAGAGAGATTTTGGAAGTTTTTAAAGGGTTTTTACCTCTCTCTTGCCACAATTAATTAACCATGTTAATTGATTGATGAGCCATGATTTCATAATCAAATCATTAAACAAAAACCCTTTTCCAAATTGCAAACAACAAATATATCTTTTTCTTTTTCTTTTTCTTTTTCTTTTTCCTTTTCATCATCATTAATAACTCTGTTATATCTGTATTATTGTGGTGGTGGTGGTGGTGGTGGTGGTGATGGTTGTATATGATCGTAATTTTATATGGTAAACAAAGGCTGTGATGATCTGTGTTATTATTCTGAGCAAATGTAAAAGGGATAATGAAGATCCGACCCGTATCTTGGCGGGGCAACACCCTGATGGCATAGAATCTGTGCAACTGTGTGTGTTTGCAGCCATGGCGGATCTCGGGTCTTCTTTTTTCCCGAACCCCCAATTCCAAATCTGAGCCTAATCTCTTTTTCTCAAAAAATTAGGTTTTACAGTTGTTCATAGTTCAAGTGATTACAAGTTCTTCAATAAGTAAAGTTTTTTAGTTGTCCCAGTTACTTATTATTACTGTAATTTTAACAGGTGAATTTAGTAAATAATTCATTAATTTCTTAAAGCATTTTCTAGTTGTCGTTTGGTTGAAGTTAACTAAGAGATTGACTGATTGATTGTTATTTATCCTTGAATAAATATGTCAGGCTCTTATATGTATCTATCATAACAGTTACTCCGTACTATTTTGTATAACATCAATTTGACTCTTTTCAGATCAAACGAAGTATGCTGCTTCTGTCAATGCTACTGCTTCACAATTTGAAGTTTGTATAGCTGTAATTTATTTACATTTCATATGCTTAATAATCTGTTACTATAGTACTTAAAATTGGACTGTTTGTATATTTGTGTGAAAAGAATTGTACGGGTATGTTACAGCTTTAGGGGGTAAATATTACGCGGATGAAGTTAAATCGAGCTTTTGAGGATTTTGACAAGCTTGTTGAGGTGTAATGCCTAATGGTTATGGTTATTAGAGGAGTGGTGGCTCGTGTGCTATATGATGTTTTTGAAACCTGAGATGCAGGTGAGGCTTCTGCAACTTGGAAGATGATGTTCATACCAATAAAGATCTCATAATTTGTGTATAAGGTATCGCCTTGTAATTACAGTTTGTGTAACTAAATACTCTTGTGTGAATTTTGGTGCTGTCTATAGTTCATGTGTCAACCTAAATAAATGAAATTGTGGATCACATTGGTTGTTGCAAAGAAGCGTTTGAAGTCTTGTTGGTGGTCTTCCACAACCTATCTATCATACAAGTCTTGGTTACCTCATTTAGATTATGCGAACCAAAATTCTTAGTGGACGTCACATTGAACTTTTAAGTTTAAATGTCAGTGGCTCAATTGGTGTCCCGTTCTCTTCGATAGTTTATGTTGTTGATGCCGTTGTAGGTTGTGGTTAAGATTAATAGATGTTTGAAATCTGGAGTATAGTTTTTGTGATCAAATTATCTTGCCAGCCATTTGTGTTAAAGGTTGGCAGTTTTCTCTTTATTGTTTTGTTTGTGTGTGTTGATTTTGACTTCGTCTTTATTTGTATTATTTACTGTGGTCAAACTATGACGGACGTCTATATTTTGTGTTTCTCGGTCAGCTTTGCCCATTAAAGGTTTTTAGCAGGTGCGTAGCAATTCTCTCGGTAGTTCATGTTTCTTGTTTTTTCAGTTGTTCGGATTCACATACCATGGGTTGGGGCATTGGGGTGAAGAAGAAATTGTTAAAAGTTCAAATCATTTTCACTTTGGTGCGTGTTTACGAGCAAAAGGGTTGTTTTGCTGAATATCTATAAAACACGCATCAGGCACGGGTTTGCACGCATCATACATGGTTAGGGACATTTTTCGTAATTTCAATTTTTTAAGAGCATAGTAAATACTTTTTAGAAATGAGATCATTTTGCCCAATTTCCCTTTCCCTTTTTATATACACCCTTCACATGGAATGGTGAAGAGGGCCCAATTGATGAAAAAAGCTCACAACACTAACACCAAGTTATTATTATCCTGTATATGAAAAAGAACTAAAAATGAGTAAAAATGCGATTTATTAGATTGGTCACCAAAGAGCATAGTAGTTGGTTATCGAATTCCCTGCGGGTTGCCCAAACCGTAAAGTTAAAGCTTCGTTTCAATGTTAGCATGTATCATCGAACTCATGAATTTTTTCTTTTGCGACATACACAGTGTTTATTTTTTTCTTTATAATGCGTTTAAGTAGTTATGTAGCACAAACAGTGAAAGTTTTCACGTTTTAATTTAACGAAAGATATAAATTAATACAACTATTCGAACTTGATTTGGTCTACTACAAAAAGACAAGTAAAATTACTGTGAAACGTAATAATTCAAAACTTCATACTTTTAGTTTTATCCTCGCATGATGTTTGTAATAATTAACCAAATGAAATAAAAGTACTGTATATCGTTATTGAGTCTTGTCTTCATCTCCGTATTTTCAAAAAGACTTCAATTTACAGGTTAACTCTTAGTTTTCCAATATAAATTTATATTTCCAAACCCAAATTAAAACATAAACTCAAATAAAAGATCCTAGAAAAAACATGAAATTGATACACATAAAAGAATATGACCATAAAAAGGACAAGAGGTGGTTGTGATGCCGTTCATGGTGGCCGAAGATTTTGGAGGTCAGAAGAGAGGTGATAACTAATAACCTGAAAGAGTTTTAGTGGCCATATCGCCCGGATGATACGATGGATTGGAAGCGTAGAGATGTAAGATAGAGAACATATAAAGAGTAAAAATGACGTGTTTTAACTTTTAACCGATGAAGGTAGCGTGTGAACAATATAATTAGGAGTTTAAAATTAATAAACAACTACAAAACCTAATACCACATAAGTGGTGTATGGTGGAGGTGAGATGTAGACAATCATTCCCATATTCGAGAATAAAGACAAATCATTTATCAACCTATAGCGAAAACACTCTCAAAAGTAGAGAAAGTCATCCCTCTCTCTATTCGACGGACAGAGAGATTGCTTTCGAGTGGACCTCAGACCAATAAGTAGGAAATTTTTAAAAAAAAAACTAAAATAAAATCTAGACGCCATGAAAATGGTAAAATCAAATTTCCATGAGTTTTAAATCCTGTCTGAAATTTACTTTAGGCTCTGGGAGTTTAAAATTATACTTCGTGAAAGTTTAAAAGGTAAATTTATTAAGTGTCTTTCTTGTTAAAAAAGACGATTACATTAAAATTGAATTTAAGTCTTTTCATTAATAGATGAAAATACAAACGAACTAGAAGTACTGCAAGGCTATGGAGCACTAAGCTAACCACAAACTAAACAAATAGCAAAAGCTAACTAAGTCTGAACGTCACTAAAACGAGTCCGGAACACAATCAAATACAAAACCGAAGACAAAAACCCCAATATACCCAAACAACACAATAACAACAAACCGATCACAACCTACTCTACAACCATTTAACCTTTCTGAGTCTTTATGATCTGCTTAACAACTACACCATCAACCTTCAATCGAATAAATTTCTTTCTCGACCGATTTTTAAATCGCATATGAAGAGACCTTTGCCGAAGAGGTAATTTATTAAGTTGTATATGCAAATTGACAGTACGGAGTTTCATAGGCATAAAATTCAACTTTGGGAGGTTGTAGTGGTTCAGTCAGTGTAATGGATTCAGTATTGTTTTGGAAGTTGTAGCTCCTCGGTATATAAAGTCTTCCAACTTAATTAATTATTGAGTAGATTTTTATACAAGATAAACAATTGAATTGACATCGTCAATTTAACAATGTGAAGACACCTTAAGAAGAGCATTTCATCGATAAATGTCGGATGAATAACATGTAGTGACCCGAACTTTTTCATGATTATATATTAATTGAAAACTATATTTGCATGATTAAATGTTTCCAACATGTTAAACAATCAAACTTATTAAGACTTGATTATTTGAAATGAGTTTCATGTAGACAATTGACCACCCAAGTTGACCGGCGATTCACGAACGTTAAAACTTGTAAAAAAACGACATTGATCAAGCATATTTCCGCCTAGGATAGAAACACGCTTGAGTGCAATAGAGGAGGGTTTTATTAGTTCAACGGCATTAACCTCCGGTCCGGTTACCGTGATAACCCTAGCCGAGATGATGATCTCGGGAGGGTGGCTAAGGGCTGACCGCCGGCCGATGGAAAGCGCTCCGATTGGCAGCGAAGGGAAAAACCCTACCAAGAGTGGTAGGTAAAAACCCTAGAGAAGAATGTGTATTGAATCCATCCCCTAATTGATTGGTGACCCCTCTATTTATAAGAGGGAATTAGGGTTTAGGAGGGAGACTTAATAGCCACCCATGGACCAAGTCCAATTACTAGGCCCGATGGGTACCGCCCATCATCAAGTCCCCCAAGTTCGGTGTGACATATTAATGTCATATCGAAGTTACAAATATGCCACCGCTAATAACTCATCACATAACCCGCACCGACTACAAAGTCAAATGCATAACGAATCCACATAGTAATGTGATGACGCGATGTAATAACTCCGCATGCCACGCAGTCATGAGGTGAGCGGGGATCCGTAGGGTGGAAACCTGCACAGTACGGCCCACACATCATAACTATGCACGACACAGCCTTGCGCATTGCAATCATGCGTGATACGACCAAATGTGACGCATGCATGTTAACCACAACTACTCGAAATGCTTAACGCAATGCAGCTATGTGAGCCTGCTAACTTCCACTACCATCCGCAATGCACAAAGCAGCGATGTAGCAAAAACAAAACTGTAGGGATACTGATAGTATACCATCACGCCCCCTAGTTCGGTATGAAATGTGAAAACATGTCATGGCGAACTATAAATAAGACCACGTCAAAATAACATCCTGAAACAACTAGCTGATCGGAACTTGTAGTTGTATACAAGGCATCTCGGACTCGCGGAGTCCGATCTCAGAGTCATATTGAGGCATCCCTACCACATATTTGTGAGGGATATCAAGTAACCATGCGCTTACGCAGCGTAATCATGGACATTTATGCATTTGATTGTAATTGCCTATTATCGCGAATTAAGACAATTCACACAATATGCGCATAAGTTAACCAAAACCTATGCACAATTTCGGGCGCTGCGTAAAATAAACCAATATTTCAACAAAAAGCCCGTGTGCGAGTCCGCACGAAAAAAGTTTATACTCACAAGTTACAACATCACTTGCTCTGTCACGTACTAGGGGTGCACTTAGTTGTGTGGTAAGGCAATGCTAACTAAAAACAAACCATTGTTTTTATACTTAAGAGTTTCCCCAAGTAAACCAATACTTGGGATAATTTAATATGCACAAGCAAACCAATGCTCGTATTTTAAGTCGACTTGGCAGCCTTCTAGTCTGCGTGGCGCTTGGCTTGGGGAAAACCAATTCCCTTCACCTGCCGTTATATTCTAGCCTTGTAACCAAACAGGCTTCTGCCGCACGGGGGCTAGAGGACACCCCTTAAGTAGGCAGGAACCACACAATAAACTATTGATAAAATATGTGCGAGAGATTTATTGGCATTTGAAAGTTATTATATCCGCGACGCGTTTAATCTTGCCATGAACAATAGAATTTTGAGGACAACAGAATTCCAGTCTTCGGTTCGTAAACCGTAGACAATCCTAACGGGATTGTGAGTAATGTGGGGTTTAAGGATCTTAGAATTTAACTCTCTGGTCCGGCTACCGTGTATAACCCAGATCAATATGATGATATCGATGGGGTGGTTAAATGTTAAGTCCACCATTGATAACGCTCGTTGATCAATGTCTCCGTGAAGGTTGTAGGTTACCGTCGTAAGAGACTGACCTGTTAACCTTAACCACAAATGAATGAATGATGACGATGGCTTCCGTAACTCGACTATCGATTCGATAGAGTATAATCCACGTGACATTGCGTCCTCCGTCGAATGATTGTAATCATGTGACGAACCAGGAAAACCCATATAGTTAATCATACGGTTAAAACCCGAAAACCAATCATGAAGATGATTGTAGGCAAGGAAGTAGGCGAGAAGCCATGCGAAGAAGAGGTGTATCATGCATAAGCTAATGATGTGGGTGATCAAGTCCAACTAGCTATATATTACATCTCTTTAATGTCGTCGCATGCCAAATAAGATGCGGCCATGGATTTATGCGGAGCCACCATGGTCCTATGCAACGTGCGTAATGCACAAATGAACTACATCGCCACGGGCTTACACGGATCCGCCATGGCGCAAAGCGAAGTGTGTACTTCCGGCTTAGGGTCTTCGCTAAAAGAAACAAATCTTCCCTATCAGTTGAAACCATATATCCTGGTAGGCCCCCATTTCAATACTACTAAGTATTTAGTGGTGTTGAAATCGGACATTAAGTTGACACCACCTTCAAGGATGATACAGAAACGCATAAGGAAACACGGGTAGAATTCTAGTTGGAAGAATCGTGCAAGACATTGCGCAAAGAACTGCGCTTAAATGGACGCGCAAGGGACCGCAGAAAAGACCACGTAAAGGGTTGTGCGAAAGTCCGCACAAATTACTGCACAAATAACCGTTCAAAGAACTGTTCAAGCTACGCAACACCGAATCCACAACCATGGGCGTATGCGGAGCTGCCATGGTGCAATGCTCGTGAAGTACAAACATAACTGCGGCCATAGGCTTATGCGGAGCCGCCATGGCGCAATGTGCGCGAAGTACGAACATAACTGCGGCCATGGGCTTATGCGGATTCGCCATAGCGCAATGTACGCGAAGTACGAACATAACTGCGGCCATGGGCTTATGCGGAGCTGCCATGGCGCAATGTAAAGTTGCTCTAAGCATGAACAAAATAAAACGTACAATAGAGCCGGTAGAAGTGCGAATGGTGCTATGCGGGATTAATGCCATGAATGACACTTAACGCGTAAAGGTAGTATGGAAAGATACCGTGTATTGTTGAAGCTTGTTGCAAAATATTTGGGTCATAAGTCTACGCCCTCATCATAAAGAAGGTAATGAAGTGCGTCAGTTCCGACAAACTAGTATAGTCAATGACGACACAACGAAACATGAAACGGGAGCGACCCGGTGTTATCCAGAGGGATAGTGACGCTCCTCCTAAAGGGGAGATACTCCGAAGAACACATATTGTGCAAACGGGCCCACCTAAAATGGGTTGTACGGCCGAATATTACAAAGCAGAATACACATTTCCTATTACTAACCTGGTACCATGCTAGCCCCCATTTCAATACTACGAAAGTATTTTGTGGTGGTGAAATCCAACACTAAGTTGACACCGGCCACCTTTAGGGGCAAAAAACGCGTATGAAATTTTAATAGAAATATTACAGCTTAACACTAAAGTAATAGGAACTTACAAAGGACCGCGCAATGAACTGCACAAATGACCGCGCAAATAGGCATTTGATATAAACTGGGTATGTTATATTATGTTAAGTTGTTATGAGCGAAAAATATTTATAACAAAGCATAAGCATACGCATGACCCTTTATTATATAACTAATCACATCTGCATATTTATGCATCAAAACCATGCGCATTGCATTCATGAAAATAAAGTATTAAAGTTCTTTGTGAATTAATCTTGGTAACCCAAAATTCACGTTTGGCCATTAGAGCTCCAATATGGAATGGAATGTAAATCGACCCCGAACAAGACTACAATTAAGCATCCGGAAAGCCGCAAACAGAATACGCTGTCTATTCTTGAAACTGTGTACACTTTCAAGGAAATGTTCGGGCTGCAATCGAACTGCGCAAACATGATGCGAACATATGTGCAAAGAATCGGGCCATATACCACACCAAGAATCATGTGAATGGGTGTGCAGTGTTGGGAAGCGCACATAAACTGCGACCATGGGCTTACGCAGAGCGGCCATGGTGCAAACAGAGATGTTTTACGATTAACGCCGCATTATGGCACCGTGAAAAGGTATTGTAGAAAAACATTGTGCAATTGTACTGCATGCGGTCATCACAAATTAATGTCGAATAGATATCCCACAAAAGATTGTGTCGAATGCCTTGGTTATGAGGAAAAATTCAATCGGGGTTTTGATCAATGGAACGATCGACAGTGAGGTTACGACGGTTGTTATCAACGTCGCGTTTATGCCGTCACGATGACAATAAAATCGATGACATGAAGTTCGACACCCATTCATGTTTGCGTAAAGTACCGTGTGTAGTACTATACCAACGCAAAGGCGCAAAGGACTGCGCTAATTAGTTGCGAGTGCTTCACCTGAAAATCGCCGCAAAGGCTGCGCAAACGTTGGTGCAAAGCGCACACAAAACCGTGAATGAAAATCGCCGCAAAGGCTGTGCAAACGTTGGTGCAAAACGCACACAAAACCGTGAATGCAAGTACAAATAATCCGCGTATTCAATCAATCGTTAAATTGATTAACGGACACCAATTCCAATTAAAGAAACAATATTTTCCTTTCTTCTTTTTGAGACTTCCAGGAAGCGTGCAAGCAATATTGTTTTATCCAAGCAATATTGTTTAATTACTTTGTACAATCTTTCTTATAAATAAAAGATATTCCCTTTCTTAAGATTAGAAACTTGCCTAAATACGAAATAAGACTTTCTTGAATTTCTGGAAAAGGAAACTATGAAAGCAAAAGTTAATTATTTTATTCCAGCTCTACGCGACTACGCATCGCATATATGGTTCAACGATCTAGATGATGCAAAAAATTCGCAGTTTTCTCGAAACAACCAGTTGTATCGATTGACACCTACCTTAAGCGTGCAAGCTCCGGAACACAAAGGTATCTTGAGAATAAAAAGGATCACGGGTTAAGTTCGAATGAACTCTGATCTACCCGAAAACGTTACGGCTCCGCCCGTAGGCATTTCAGCCACGCCCGAAGGTGTTGCGATCCCCCGATGTTGGATTTCACGCAAAGATTATTCGGTTTTAAATTCTGAGTTTTGTGAATCTGACTTCCCGGTCAACGGTAGATGGATTAAGATTGCCATACATCGAGTTTCATGAAACTAATAGTGGCCAACCTTGTTCAGCATGCAAAGAAACGAAGAGCCGAGATGATATAACTCATGTATCACAGTTAATTCGCAAGCAACATGAACATAAGTTAATCTGTAAGTCCTAGTCAGATTATATGCGAAACAAGCACAAACTTACATATACGATAATACAAGTGAGATATGTTTGTTAGAAAGAAATCAAAGATTCATATAGTGATCCCGATGACTCGTGAAACAAAGACGTATATTCTATTGACCGTCATCAATATGAAAAATTGATATTTACCAAACGAATAAAATAACTCATGTATAACTGCAAATCCATCGAAAAAGCCAATGAGATATCATGATATCGATGTATATAATATAAAAGTGTCATAATATAAATACAGAAGGGATAAAACGTGGTGTAATATTGATTGGCCATGTGTAGCCATGGAGATAATCAGGTGGATACCACCCCTTTTTTATTGCCGTTGTCTACCGACACCAACCCACAAAAATCCTTTTTACCAATGTTTGTGATTTCCCACGATTGTACTAGTGAAAATTAATCAGCTCATATTGCAACGATTAATATTGCAATTATTATTAATAAATCTGAGCTTTATTTACGCAATTAAAAGTACAATCTAGATATTATTAAAACATTAACAAACTTACAGGCACAAGTAGGTGTGAGTCGGTCTGGATGGCAAGAATGCGAGCTATGTTGTTGTAGCTCTCAATGAAAGCACCACTTGATCAAGCATATTTCCGCCTAGGATAGAAACACGCTTGAGTGCAATAGAGGAGGGTTTTATTAGTTCAACGGCATTAACCTCCGGTTCGGTTACCGTGATAACCCTAGCCGAGATGATGATCTCGAGAGGGTGGCTAAGGGCTGACCGCCGGCCGATGGAAAGCGCTCCGATTGGCAGCGAAGGGAAAAACCCTACCAAGAGTGGTAGGTAAAAACCCTAGAGAAGAATGTGTATTGAATCCATCCCCTAATTGATTGGTGACCCCTCTATTTATAAGAGGGAATTAGGGTTTAGGAGGGAGACTTAATAGCCACCCATGGACCAAGTCCAATTACTAGGCCCGATGGGTACCGCCCATCATCAGACATGACAATATATATATGGATATACATATAGTTAATATGAGATTATGATAAGTAAGTATCTCCATATGTATATTAACAATGAGTTATATATATAAAAATGAGACTACTGAGTTAAGAAACTCGAAACGATATATATAACGATTATCGTTATTACTACGTCTTACTAAATACATATGTATCATATTTAGATATTGTTACACTATATTTAACATGATAAAATGATAATTATATATATCATTAAGTATGTTAACAATGAACTACATATGTAAAACAAGACTACTAACTTAAGAATTTTGAATCAAGGCATATATGTAACGATTATCGTTGTAACGACATTTTAATGTATATATATCATATTAAGATATATTCATACATCATAATATCATGATAATGTAATAATTTAACATCTCATTAGATATAATAAACAATGGGTTAACAACATTAAATGAGATCGTTAACTTAAAGGTTTCAAAACAACAATTACATGTAACGACTAACGATGACTTAACGACTCAGTTAAAATGTATATACATGTAGTGTATTTAGATGTATTAGTACACTTTTGAAAGACTTCAAGACACATATCAAAGTACTTCTACTTAACAAAAATGCTTACAATTGCATTCTCATTCATTTTCATCAACAATTCTACTCGTATGCAACCGTATTCGTACTCGTACAATACCCAGCTCCTAGACGTATATACTATTGGTATATACATATAATAATTCAGCTCTTAGCAGCCCTAGATAGTCAACAAACATGTGGAACCAACAATTAGACAACTAGCATGACTTATGAGCAAGGAAACAAAAGCAAGAACTCCTTTTAACCGCACTCACCTTCACCACTCACCACCTACTCCATTTCACTTCCAATTTTCTTCCCAATTCTCTATCAAAACACACACACTCTTCCATGAACGTCTAAGTTACTATTTTTCCAGCAAAAATCATCAAATACAAGCTTTGGTTATTACCTATAATCATCATAAAAACAATTACTCAAGAACACATCAAGAACACTTCCAAGTTTACAAGTTTACTTCCATGTTTCCTAATCCATTCCAAGCAATCATCTAAGATCAAGAAACCTTTGTTATTTACAGTAGGTTATCTTTCTAAATCAAGGTAATATTCATATTCAAGCTTTGATTCAATTTCTATAACTTTAACAATCTTATTTCGAGTGGAAATCTTACTTGAACTTGTTTTCGTGTCATGATTTTGCTTCAAGAACTTTCAAGCCATCCAAGGATCCTTTAAAGCTAGATCTATTTTTCTCATTTCCAGTAGGTTTATCCACAAAACCTGAGGCAGTAATAACATCATTAGATTCATATATATAAAACTACCTTATCCGAAGGTTTAAACTTGTAATCACTAGAACATAGTTTAGTTAATTCTAAACTTGTTCGCAAACAAAAGTTAATCCTTCTAACTTGACTTTTAAAATCAACTAAACACATGTTCTATATCTATATGATATGCTAACTTAATGATTTAAAACCTGAAAATACGAAAAATACCGTAAAACCGGATACACGCCGTCGTAGTAACACCGCGGACTGTTTTGGGTTAGTTAATTAAAAACTATGATAAACTTTGATTTAAAAGTTGTTCTTCTGGGAAAATAATTTTTCTTATGAACATGAAACTATATCCAAAAATCATGGTTAAACTCAAAGTGGAAGTATGTTTTCCAAAATGGTCATCTAGACGTCGTTCTTTCGACTGAAATGACTACCTTTACAAAAATAACTTGTAACCTGCATTTTCGACTATAAACTTATACTTTTTATGTTTAGATTCATAAACTTAAGTTCAATATGAAACCATAGCAACTTGAATCACTCAAAACGGATTTAAAACGAAGAAGTTATGGGTAAAACAAGATTGGATATTTTTGCTTGTTGTAACTACGTGTAAATTGGTAACAAATCTATATTAATCATATCCTAGCTAACTCATATTATATTATACATGTATTCTAATATATTATGTAATCTTGGGATACCATAGACACGTATGCAAATGTTTTGACATATCATATCGACCCATGTATATATATTATTTGGAACAACCATAGACACTCTATATGCAGTAATGTTGAAGTTAGCTATACAGGGTTGAGGTTAATTCCAAAATATATATACTTTGAGTTGTGATCTAGCCTGAGACGTGTATACACTGGGTCGTGAATTGATTCAAGATAATATATATCGATTTATTTCTGTACATCTAATTGTGGATAACTAGTTGTTGGTTACTAACGAGGACAACTGACTTAATAAGCTCAAATCATTAAAACGTAATAAAAATGTGTAAATATATATTTTGAACATACTTTGATATATATGTACATATTTGTTATAGGTTCGTGAATCGACCAGTGGACAAGTCTTACTTCTCGACGAAGTAAAAATATGTGAAGGTGAGTTATAGTCCCATTTTTAAAATCTAATATTTTTGGGATGAGAATACATGGAGTTTTATAAATGTTTTACGAAATAGACACAAGTACTTGAAACTACATTGTATGGTTGGATTACTATACCGAATATCGCCCCTTCAAGTCTGGTAACCTAAGAATTAGGGAAATGACCCCTAATTGACGCGAATCCTAAAGAGAGATCTATAGGCCTAACAAACCCCATTCTGGAATTTGGAATGCTTTAGTACTTCGATTTAAATGGTGATTGCGATTGCCAATATTTATGGCATACTTGCAAGTATGCGGGGATATTCTATATGCATTATGTTAATGTCGGTTACCAGGTGTTCATCATACGAATGATTTTTTATACACTTGCGAGTGTAAGATTATTGAATAAATGAAATCTTATGGTCTATTATATTAATTTGATAATATATAGGTTAAACCTATAACTCACCAACATTTTTGTTGATGTTTTAAGCATGTTTATTCTCAAGTGATTATTAAGAGCTTCCACTGTTGCATACTAAAATAAGGACAAGATTTGGAGTCCATGATTGTATGATATTGTGTAAAAACTGCATTCAAGAAACTTATTTCGATGTAATATATTTTTATTGTAAACCATTATGTAATGGTCGTGTGTAAACGGTATAATTTAGATTATCATTATTTGATAATCTACGTAATTTTTTTTAAAACCTTTATCGATAAAATAAAGGTTATGGTTGTTTTAAAAATGAATGCAGTCTTTGAAAAACGTCTCATATAGAGGTCAAAACCTCGCGACGAAATCAATTAATATGGAACGTTTATAATCAATATGAACGAGACATTTCAGTTGGTATCCGAGCGTTGGTCTTAGAGAACCAGAAAATTGCATTAGTGTGTCTTACCAAGTTTGTTAGGATGCATTAGTGAGTCTGGACTTCGACCGTGTTTTTCTTCAAAAACGATTGCTTCATTTTTTGTTGTTGGAAACTATATATTATTAACATGTAAATATTATGTGATATATTAATCTCTTAACGTGTTTGATATTGTGTGATAGATGTCTACCTCTAGTACAAATCCCATCGACTCACCTAATAATAATGAAGAGTCGAATATATTTTGAGAAGATTCACAAATTCCCGAGGAGGAACCGGAAGAGAAGGAACCGGAAGAAGAGGAACCGAAAGAGGAGGAATCAGAAGAGGGAGAACCGGAAGAAGAAGAGGTTCTGGAGGAAGAAATATTGATACCTACAGTAAATCGATTAAATAAAAGAAAATCCTCAACCAACGGACCAAAGTCAATAATGGTCAATGGTGTTTCCGCCGAGGAAGCAAAATATTGGGAAGATTACCAATTTTCCGATGAATCGGATCCCGATGAGGATTCCGATGATGTTATAGAAATTATCTCGACCCAATTTAATAAAGCAAAAGAAAATAATAAGGGAAAAAGTATAAAAATAGAGAAACCTGATTCCAACCCCGATGAACTTTATATGTATCGGCAACGTCCGTATTTCCTAAATTGTAACAATAACCCGGGAACCTCTAAACCACCAGGTTTTTCTAAACCATTGTGGAAAAAGATGGCTCGTATTAGAGGAATACCATATGTCTCTAGAAAATTAGGAAAATGAACCAAGTCCGAAGAAGAAGAAACCAGTGATTCAGATTAGAGGGTTGTAATTATGTTGTGTATTATATGTATTGTAGTGTGCTTGTACTTTTATGTTCTATGTAAAAATTGCTTGTATTGTTTGTTAATTATCTTTTACGAATCTAATCCTTGTCTATTTTACAGTATAAAAATAAAATGGACGTTAAAGGTAGACAACCGAATATTTTAGAAGACCTACCAGAGGATATGATTGAGGAAATCTTGTCTAGAGTCGGTCAGAATTCATCAGCACATTTAGTTATGGCGAAATTAACTTGTCAAATATTTGAAAGACTTTCCAGAAATGCCTTAGTTTATAAAAGGCTTTCCTTTGATAGGTGAGGTATATCACATTGGGGAGACCGTAAGTTACGCCGTGTTTTCTTTAAAGCGTTAAATGCGGGGAACCCAAATGCAATTTTACGCTACGAGTTAAGAACCTATTTTGACTCAACATATCCCAACATAGGAATTCGTGAGTTAGAAAGAGCTTCTAACATGAAACATAAAGAAGCTTGTTATACTTACGGGTTAGTGATGTTTGCTTCTTACCAAAGTGAGAAAAAGAACATTAGAATACAACTTTTAAATAAAACCTTCCCACAAGTAACGGATTCTGTAGTTGGGGTGAGAAACAAGATTTTTAGATTATTACGGGGCTGTTAGACATTACGAAACCCTCATCCTTTTGACGACATTACAACATGCTGCCTAGTCAATGGTCATAACGGTTACTTTCTACAAGACCAAGGATGGGAAGTCGTTTTAGTAAAACCAGAATGCATGACTTGTTTCTGGACTTATGAATTACGTGTCTTTATTTATTTTGCTGAACAACTTGCGTATTAACTAGAATTGCCTTTATAGCTGCTGTGTAGCAAAGTTATTATGTGCTATATTTCATCCTATATGTATAATAGCGGTATTGTAAGTTTGTAATATATTGTATAAAATTTGAACGCGAAATTTTATTATAATCAGTTTTTTCATATAGAATTGTAGTAGTTGAATTGTATAATAGCTACTAAATATGAACTTAACGGGTAAGTACTACCCAAATTAAAACTATAAAATTCTAATATGAAGAAATTTTTTTTATAAATGAGTTCATACTATGCTACGAAATACTATTGACTACTCTTAAAATTCTATATGATTAACTTAATTCTTTTGGCTATTTTTGAAGGAAATGGCACCTACAACTCGTCAGAACTTGAACATGAGTGAGGAAGACTTCTGTGCTTTCCTTGTAGCAAACATAGCCGCAGTACAGGCTGTGATGCAAAATAACAATAACTCTGGATCTAGCAGTGGAACTAATTCCACAAGAAATCGTGTAGGATGCTCCTACAAAGAATTCACTGCCTGCAAACCTTTGGAATTTGATGGAACCGAAGGATCAATTGGATTGAAACGGTGGACCGAGAAAGTCGAATTGGTGTTTGACATAAGTAAGTGTACTGAAGAGGACAAAGTTAAGTATGCTACGCATACCTTCACAGGTACCGCGTTAACTTTAACGCCCTTAAACGATGATTTTTTTTTTTTTAGATCCCACTATGGGATCCCATCATCCCACTATGGGATCAGGTTCTGATCAGATTTCTTGAAAATCACCTTTGATCCCATTCCGGGATCTTTTAATCCCATTCCGGGATCAGGCCCTGACATGGTAGTTTTCAACCAAATTAATACTTGTGACCCATTTGACTATCAACGTATAACAAGTCCGTTCCAACCTATTTTAACAACATAACATATAAACAAACTTAATTTAAGCAGTTTCTTACATCGTCAAACGTTATGAAAATCTTTTAATCATGATGCAACGTGTTTGCACATCTTAAATATAACATTTGGTCCCAAAACTTAAAAGAAACATAATTTTCAAATACAAAAGACTTGGCGTTGATAAGCGTTATCATTAGAGTTAGATTCAAAATAGGGACTTGCACTACCACTCACTAAAACCCAAAGCTCCGCTATCCTCACATAGGCTCCTTACCTTCACGGTGTCCTTTCGTTCCTATAAAACATAAAACAACATGGGGGTAAGCTTTTACGCTTAGTGAGTTATAGGCGAATAATATAACATATGACATTGGGCACAATCATTTCATCACTTAGTCTTTCCAACCCAAATGGCTGCTTTCTTACTTTCGGATCCAACTCCTTTCCTTACCATAGACATAACTTACTAAGGTTAATCCTAGTAATTATGTCTAAGCTAACATAACCATAGGCATACACATATGCCTAAGCTACCTTAATCACATTGCATACATACATACAAAGACACTCAAGGTGTCTAAGCTAAGTCATACCATAGACAAGATCATTAAGCAAGCTTAGTGACATTGCCTAAGCTAATCATCAACCATAGATACAATTATTAGGCTCGCCTAATAATTCTATCTAAGCTATCCACTTAGTGCATTTAGTCGTTGTCCTCTTGCACGGATGCAATCCGGAAACACTAAGTCACCCTTGACCCGCCCAATTTACCCCCTATAAACTCACCTTGATTAAACGAGGTTCCTTGATCACTTAAAGCTCCTATGCCTTGATTAGCACCTATACATGTGCTAATTTCATCAATAACATAATCTTAACAAATCACAACTTTCAAAGGCTTTTAACACATTCATACACTTACACACATAACATGTTTAACTTATCTTTTCCAATATAACAACATTATCATGCCAACATCATTTCCTTAATTACACAATATCTCTAGTTCATCCCTTACAATCATGACTTGCAATTCTTTCAAATATTTCATCAAACATAAAATGTGCATAAACCCATTTCTACTACTAGCAACCTTAAATCATCATTTATCCAAATTTTATTACTTACAACAATAACAACAATTCACATATAAACTTTCTCCTTTACAATTTTTAACTAACTCACAAAAACATTTCATTGAAGCATTTCATCAAACACCTAGTGTGCATGACTTGATTCTAAGCTAAATTAGCATCAATTCCATCTTATTCACTACATGCACTCAATTAGCAAGTTTATTCATGAACTTACTTCCATTATAAATCACAAATTCGTTTTAAATCATACAAGTGTGCATATTTTCAACATACACCATCTTTTAAGCTAGAGATTCATCTAAGACATCTAACTTTAGTAATACTTAGACATAGAAGTTCATACCTTGTCTCTAAGGATTCAAGAACCCTAATTGTGCACAAAGGAGAAGAAATTGAAGAATTAAAGCTTGCTAGGATGATTAGAGTACACTAGATTTCACAAATTTCCAATTGCATGTACTCAATTTCTTCAATTGAAGATCCTCCCTCTTCCTCTTGTTTGGATTGACACACACAAGCGCACACACACACACTCTCTGTATTTTTTTTACAACTAATAATAAAAATTCTGCATTTTACATCTTTTATTAAATTAACTTTGTCTTATTTGCACTTTCTACCCTCCCTACCAAAACTCTATTTTGGGAGGTCCTTAATTCTAACTTTGCATCCCTAGTCCCTTCCAACTTAACTAACAAACATTAACTATTTCCATTTATTTATACTAAATCATACCATCCATATATAAAATAATTAAATTACATAAATAATACCTTAATTAATTTGAGATGTTACAACTCTCCCCCCGTTGGATTGTTCGCGTCCTCCTGAACCACTCTTGATGCAACGATGGATAGTACTTCATAAGCCATTCTTCGGGTTCCCACGTACATTCGGAACCCTTTCTAAATTGCCATAACACTTTCAATAACATAACCGACTTATTTCTTAATTGCTTAACCTTTTGATCCAAAATCTTTATTGACTTTTCCGCATAACTTAACTTTTCATCAACCTCAATCTCATTTAAAGGGACATATGTTGATTCATCAGCCAAACACTTTCTCAATTGTAACACGTGAAACGTGTCATGTATGTTACTCAATTCATCGGGCAAGGCCAAACGATAGGCTACCTTCCCAACTTTCGCCACTATTTCAAATGGTCCAACAAATCTTGGACCCAATTTTCCCCTTTTTCTAAAACGAAATACCCTTCCACGGGGAAACTTTAAGCATTACCTTATCACCCACTTGAAATTCTATCGGTTTTCTTCTTTTATCCACATAAGACTTTTGTCGATCTTGTGCCATTTTCATTCTTTCACGAATTTGATCTATCATTTCAGTTGTTTGTTGGACTACTTCCGTGCTTCCTAATTCCCTTTGACCCACTTCACCCCAACATATTGGAGTCCTACACCTTCTCCCATACAACATTTC
This sequence comes from Rutidosis leptorrhynchoides, assembly GCF_046630445.1. Classification (NCBI taxonomy): domain Eukaryota; kingdom Viridiplantae; phylum Streptophyta; class Magnoliopsida; order Asterales; family Asteraceae; genus Rutidosis; species Rutidosis leptorrhynchoides. The sequence goes on along the minus strand of NC_092333.1, from coordinate 607,156,824 downwards.
ATAAGGTGGCATTCCAATGGTAGAATGATAACTATTATTATATGAAAATTCAACTAAAGGTAGGTGAGTATCCCAACTACCACCAAAATCAATGACGCACGCCCTTAACATATCCTCAAGAGTTTGGATAGTTCGCTCACTTTGACCATCCGTTTGTGGGTGAAACGCGTTACTCACATGCAACTTAGTGCCCATCTCTTCTTGAAACTTTCTCCAATATCGTGAGGTGAATCGGGTGTCACGGTCCGAAACAATGGAAACCGGCACTCCATGCCTTGCAACAACCTCCTTCATATATAATTTAGACATTGCTTCCGACGATGAAGCTTCTCTTATTGCCAAAAATAGCGCGCTCTTTGTTAATCTATCAACAATAACTCAAATGGCGTCGTGTTGTCGAGGGGTCTTAGGCAACTTAGTCACTAAATCCATTGTAATATATTCCCATTTCCAAACCGGTACTTCTAATATAGGAGCTTGAACAAGTTTCTCCTTAAGGAGTTGAAATGCTTGTTCTTGCTTTTCTTCCCATCTCCATGGCACATTCTTACGGGTCAACTTTGTGAGTGGGGTGGCTATTCTAGAAAAATCTTGTATAAACCGTCGATAGTACCCCGCTAAACCTAGAAAACTCCTAACTTCGATGGGATTTGTAGGCGGTTCCCATCTCATTATCGCTTCAATCTTTGTCGGATCAACACAAATACCCTTCTTATTAATGACATGTCCTAAAAATTGAACTTCACGAAGCCAAAATTCGCACTTAGAGAACTTTGCAAACAACTTTTCTTTCCTTAAAGTTTCTAACACTTGTCATAGATGCATCACATGCTCCTCTTCCCCTTTAGAATATACTAAAATATCGTCAATGAATACAATCACAAATCTATCAAGCATCGGCCGACAAACCCTATTCATCAAATCAATGAACGCGGCCAGAGCATTAGTTAACCCAAAAGGCATAACCACAAATTCATAATGACCATACCTCGTGCAAAAAGCCATTTTAGGGATATCTTCTTCTTTCACCTTTAATTGATGATAACCCGACCTTAGATCTATCTTTGAAAAGAAATATGCACCTTGTAATTGGTCAAACAAATCATCTATCCTCAGTAATGGGTATTTATTATTAATAGTGACCTTATTCAATTCACGATAATCTATACTCATTCTCATTGTTCCATCCTTCTTTTTCACAAACAAAACTGGGGCTCCCCAAGGTGAACTACTAGGACGTATAAAACCTTTATCTATCAAATCTTGTAGTTGAGTAATCATTTCCCTCATTTCCGACAGAGCCAATTGATAAGGTGCTTTGGCAATTGGCGTGGCTCCGAGAATCAACTCTATTCTAAACTCTACTTCCCGTTCGGGAGGGACACCGGGTAATTCATTCGGAAACATATTCGAAAACTCATTAACTATCGGTACATCACTTATTCCAACAAACTTCTTCTAATCATCTACCACATGTGCCAAAAATGCGCAACACCCATGAGACAAAAATCGTTTAGCTCTAGCATATGTGCATATAGGAATAGCACGCCTAGCCCGTTCCTCATAAATCCAAATAACCTTTCCACTAGGTGATTGAACTAACACAATCTTCTTATGATATAGTATTATTCCTTCATTGTCATCTAGCCAATCCATACCTACAATTACTTGAAATTCTCCCATATGCATGGGTATTAAATCTATAACAAACTTCTCGTCATCCAAAATAATTTCACATCCCTTAATAACACTATACCCCATAACGGTTTTATTGTCCGCTATCTCAACCTCTAAAGGATGCTCTAACATACTTGGGGTCATGCTAAAATGCTTACAAAAAGAATAAGAAACAAACCACCGCGTAGCACCGGAATCAAACAAAACATGCGCAGGTAAAGAGTTTACAATAAAGGTACCTGACACCACATTTTGGGATTCCTTCGCTTCGTGAGCGGTAATCTGATGAGCTCGGGCTCTTGGTCGGCTATCACTTGTCTTTGGCTCCGTTTTAGCCTCCTTCTTCACACTACCACTTGCCAAATCTTTCTTATACTCTGGACATTCGGCTTGAAAAATGACCCTTTTCAAAACAATAATAACATTATTTTCCCTTCTTAGGACACTCGGCGGCTCTATGACCCAGCTTCCCACATGAATAACAATCGGTAGTACCCGCTTTACACTCGCCCGAATGATTCTTACCACACCTATTACACTCCTTCACTTCTTTACCACCACTCTTCCCCGGCACGAAACCCCCTTTTGATTTGTGCGGGGACTCGGAATTAAACTTACCTTTCTTCGGGCTCATACTTTGCATTGACTTCGAATCTTGATCTAACTTTTGTTTAAACGCGGCTTTCTTCCTAAGTTCGTGTTCCCTCACAAGGGCCCTATTCATCATCTCGGCTAAAGTCTTATACGTACCCTTGTCAATAAACTCACTTATTTCAGGATTTAACTTTTCATGATAGTGATCCATCATCAACTTAGAACTTGAAACAAAGTTCGGGCAAAAACGAGACTTATCATTAAACTCGGCATTAAACTCGGTCACTGATTTACTTCCATGCTCGATATTCATGAATTCGGACTTCAACCTACTAACTTTGGCGGGTGGAGCAAATTGATCCATAAACATCCCACAAAACTTTTCCCATGAAAAACTTGTTGTCACATCCCGCCCATGAGACTTAACTATGAAATTCCACCATTCATAACCACTTCCTTTCATTTGATGTGCCGCGTAAATTACCTTTAAGTGCTCGGGACATTCACACAACATGAACATTTCCTCTATCTCATCAATCCATCTTTGACTAACAATCAGATCAACCTTACCATGAAATTTCGGTGGATGACAATTAGCAAAATTCTTGAACTCAAAACGCTCATCTTTCCTTCTCGGGGCTTCTACTTCCTCTTGTCTTACCCCACTTCCCCCCTTCCCCTCTTAACATAGGATTATTGGTCATGAGAGTCTTTAACTTTTCATCCAATTGATCATTAATCAATTTATTAATCTTCTCTAGAAGGGTTGGGGTGTATCGCACCAACGCTTGTCCTATTTGCCCCGAAATATCATTCGCCATAGTAACTTCATCAGATTCGGTTTACGAGCCTTCAACAGACTCCATTGACGGGGTGTGGACGTACTCATCGTCCTCATCATTACCTCTGTTGGGAGATACAATAGCCATTCTGAAACAATACATCCAGCTCATTAGTTCAAACACATGAATCAACAATGGATCAAAACATAAGTGGTTGAAAGAATTCTCAAATCATTTCACCATGACCATAATAGATGTCCATGCGTACTAAAATGATGTAATGGCAATGGCCGGTCGTCATTACATCATCGCATTACGCACTTAATCATTTATGACTCATGGTTAATAAGCATTAAACTCTTCGTTCAAATCATCCACAATCTTAATACTACACTATAGGTCTCGTCAATAAACTCTTTCCTATGGAGCATGGCAAAATCATTCAATCTCAACTATCATGCAAGTCCTAAACTGCTTATCCTTTATCAACAATGGTTTAAGCCTAGATAATCCCTATAGTGGATTATCCAAGTCCCTTAAACCATAGCTCTGATACCAACTTTTAACGCCCTTAAACGATGAATATTTTTTTTTAGATCCCACTATGGGATCCCATCATCCAACTATGGGATCAGGTTCTGATCAGATTTCTTGAAAATCACCTTTGATCCCATTCCGGGATCTTTTAATCCCATTCCGGGATCAGGCCCTGACATGGTAGTTTTCAACCAAATTAATACTTGTGACCCGTTTGATTATCAACGCAAAACAAGTCCGTTCCAACCTGTTTTAACTACATAACACATAAACAAACTTAATTAAAGCAGTTTCTTACATCGTCAGACGTTACGAAAATCTTTTAATCATGATGCAACGTGTTTGCACATCTTAAATATAACATTTGGTCCCAAAACTTAAAAGAAACATAATTTTTAAATACAAAAGACTTGGCGTTGATAAGCGGTATCATTAGAGCTAGATTCAAAATAGGGACTTGCACTACCACTTACTAAAACTCAAAGCTCCGCTATCCTCACTTAAGCTCCTTACCTTCACGGTGTCCTTTCGTTCCTATAAAACATAAAACAACATGGGGGTAAGCTTTTACGCTTAGTGAGTTATAGGCGAATAATATAACATATGACATTGGGCACAATCATTTCATCACTTAGTCTTTCCAACCCAAATGGTTGCTTTCTTACTTTTGGATCCGACTCTTTTCCTTACCATAGACATAACTTACTAAGGTCAATCCTAGTAATTATGTCTAAGCTAACATAACCATAGGCATACACATATGTCTAAGCTACCTTAATTACATTGCATACATACATACATACATAGACACTCAAGGTGTCTAAGCTAAGTCATACCATAGACAAGATCATTAAGCAAGCTTAGTGACCTTGCCTAAGCTAATCATCAACCATAGATACAATTATTAGGCTCGCCTAATAATTCTATCTAAGCTATCCACTTAGTGCATTTAGTTGTTGTCCTCTTGCACGGATGCAATCCGAAAACACTAAGTCACCCTTGACCCGTCCAATTTACCCCCTATAAACTCACCTTGATTAAACGAGGTTCCTTGATGACTTAAAGCTCCTATGCCTTGATTAACACCTATACATGAGCTAATTTCATCAATAACATAATCTTAATAAATCACAACTTTCAAAGGCTTTTAACACATTCATACACTTACACACATAACATGTTTAACTTATCTTTTCCAATATAACAACATTATCATGCCAACATCATTTCCTTAATTACACAATATCTCTAGTTCATCCCTTACAATCATGACTTGCAATTCTTTCAAATATTTCATCAAACATCAAATGTGCATAAACCCATTTCTACTACTAGCAACCCTAAATCATCATTTATCCAAATTTCATTACTTAAAACAATAACAACAATTCACATATAAACTTTCTCCTTTACAATTTTTAACTAACTCACAAAAACATTTCATTGAGGCATTTCATCAAACACCTAGTGTGCATGATAATGTTAAAAACGAACATATATTTCATAGCACTATTCCCCAAGAAAGACAAGCTTTTAGTTGCAAATGTTCTATTTACAAGTGATATTCGTTTAAATATTAAAAGGTGAAGACAAAAGACAGATTCGACGAATTGAAGACGCAAACGACCAAAAAGCTCAAAAGTACAAAATACAATCAAAGAGGTTCCAATTATTGATAAGAAACGTCTCGAAATTACAAGAGTACAAGATTCAAAATGCAAAGTACAAGATATTAAATTGTACGCAAGGACGTTCGAAAATCCGGAACCGGGACCAGAGTCAACTCTCAACGCTCGACGCAACGGACTAAAAATTACAAGTCAACTATGCACATGAATATAATATAATATATAAATAATTCTTAAAAATTATATATATATTATATTAATATTTAAAATCGTCGGCAAGAAAGAAGCCAAAGCTGGTGAGCTGGAATTTCAAACTCCGCGACTCGCGGAGTTTGAACGCAAAAAATGCCGCGAGTCGCGGAGTTCCCCTGGACTCAATTCCCTATAAAAGCAAACGCAGTTTGATCGCAAAAATATCCAAAAAATATATCTCTCTCTCAATATATACGTAAATATATATATATATATATAATTTATATTTTAATTTTAATTTTAAATCCTAATAATAAGGGTATGTTAGCGAATGTTGTAAGGGTGTAAGTCGAAATTCTGTCCCTGTAACGCTACGCTATTTTTAATCATTGTAAGTTATGTTCAACCTTTTTAATTTAATGTCTCGTAGCTAAGTTATTATTATGCTTATTTAATCCGAAGTAATCATGATGTTGGGCTAATTACTAAAATTGGGTAATTGGGCTTTGTACCATAATTGGGGTTTGGATAAAAGAACGACACTTGTGAAAATTAGACTATGGGCTATTAATGGGTTTTATATTAACTAAACAATACCTTGTTAATTTAATATACAAACTTATAATTCGACGTATTTATATATAACCACATACACTTGACTGGGTACGGTGGGCGGGATATCTATAAATACCAATAGTTATTCATTTTACCGGACACGGAACTGGATTAATAGTTAATAGACTTGTTGAAACAGGGGTGAATTACATTCAAGGGTAATTGGTGTAATTGTTAACAAAGTAGTAAAACCTTGGTTTACACGCAGTCGATAACCTGGTGTATTCATTAAACAAAGTATTAAAACCCTGTTACAATTCGAATCCCCAATTAGTTGGAATATTTGACTTCGAGAATAAGAATAATTTGACGAAGGCTTTCGCTCTTTATATTTATGACTGATGGACTATTATGGACAAATCCGTATGGACATATTAAATAATACAGGACAAAGAACAATTAACCCATGGGCATAAAACTAAAATCAACACGTCAAACATCATGATTACGGAAGTTTAAATAAGCATAATTCTTTTATTTCATATTTAATTTCCTTTATTTTATATTTAATTGCACTTCTAATTATAACACTTTTATTTATTGTTATTATATTTAATTACACTTTTAATTATCGTACTTTTTAATTATCGCAAGTTTATTTTATCGCACTTTCATTTATCGCAATTTCATTATCGTTATTTACTTTACGCTTTAAATTAAGTCTTGTATTTATTTATTATTTTACATTTGGTTTTAACTGCGACTAAAGTTTTAAAATCGACAAACCGGTCATTAAACGGTAAAAACCCCCTTTATAATAATAATATTACTTATATATATATTTGTATTTTTATAAAAGTAAACTAATATAGCGTTAAGCTTTGTTTAAAGATTTTTCCTGTGGAACGAACCGGACTTACTAAAAACTACACTACTGTACGATTAGGTACACTGCCTATAAGTGTTGTAGCAAGGTTTAAGTATATCCATTCTATAAATAAATAAATATCTTGTGTAAAATTGTATCGTATTTAATAGTATTTCCTTCTAAAATTTAATAGTATTTTATACCCCTTAGCTTTGACATCAAGTTATTTTTGGCGCCGCTGCCGGGGGACAATCTAGCTTAAAAGCCGGAAGCGCAACGCTAAATAAATAAAAAAAAAAAGATTTTTATTTTTAGTTTACTTTTATTAAAATTCACTCTTGTAAAAATACGTTTTTAATTATTCGAAAATATAAAAAGAAAATAAAAATTTATATATTTTTTTAAGATTTTGTTAAATATTTAAATTTTATAAAGTTTCTTTATTTTTAAAAATATAAGTTTTATTTAAATATTTTTATTTAAACAGAAAATATAAAACAGAATATAAAAAAAAAAAACTCGTCGAATTTTAATCAACCTGTCATCTGAAAATTGGAATCCCGCGACTCGCGGAGTTTGCAGCTTCAAGTACCGCAACTCGCAGAGCCACCATGACACCGACAGAAACCCTAATCAGCATTTATTACGGAGTTTTAATTATTATTATTAATTAATTAGTATTTAGGGTTAATTAATTTATTATTTAGTTTAAGATTTAATTAATTTGTAATAATTATTTTTAATTAGTTTTATTTATTATATATAAAAATTAATAGTTTTATAAAATAAATAATATAAAAATAATATTTTTATAAAAATTGTAATTTTTACAACTTTTTGTATATTTTTATATTTTGTCCCTTTTTAATTATTTTAGCGTAATATTTGTATTTTTCGCTCGTATTTAGTTTTAAGATATAGTTTTTGCCATAGTTATTTTTTTTACTTCTAGATTTTTAGGCTTTGCCGTAAAATCCCTTAAGTGCTTTTTCTTTAGACTAAGATTTAGGTACTTTAGAATTTTGCGACGCCTTTTTAAGTTTTAGTTTCTTTTTAAGTTATTTCCATTTGGGATATAGTTTTACTTGTAAGCTTTAATATTTTTAGACACCTTTTACTATGTATCAATTATCATTCCAATTAGTAATCTCAATTTGCGATTATAATTTTAAGTTAGTGGTAGTAATAAGGTTGGGTTAGGCAAGTATTTTAAAGTTTTATAAGTCACTCTTTTTCTTTCTTATTTTTATTTTTCGATCTTTTTCCGACACACTCTTTTTCTTTCTTATTTCTCGTCATTCTAGTTTTTAGAACTTAGAATTTTTTCTACTTCTTATCTAAATTTCTTAAAATTACGAAAATTTATTTTAAGTGGTTAAATTGATAGACATCAAAATTTTCTGGTTCGTAGTAATAGTTGGATTTGTACGTGGACCGGGTTATTGGAGCCAAACAGTCCTCAATTATATTGAGACCAAACGAATCCTGCCCCTCTGCTGCATCTTTTGGCTATTCGAAACGTGGGCAAAATCAGAAAAGTCTATTGATTGGATAACTTATATAATTTTTCTTTCTTTTTAAAAAAAACTAATAGGATATTCAGTGAATGCACCGAGCAAGACGTTCACCACCTTTTGTACGTTCACCACCTGTAACTAGATCAAGACATTTAGCAAATATTACTGCCGTTGATTTTTCTTTAGAATCGTCATCCAGTCGACCAAGTACTCCAATTCAAATTTTTGATAATCCATTTTTTGAACCCGACCTCACAATTGAGAATCCGGAGAATATTCAGGGACGATTCATAGATCCTGAACCATTAAATTTTTTTTCCGGAACCACCAATCATTCAAACAGAGATTGTTGAGGAACAAACCATTAAATCAGAATCCTCTAGTGATTCCGATTCAACAAATTCAATTATGGAGAATCTAGAACTTTTAAGTATGGAAGACCGAATGAGAGCTAAACGTACTGGCCAAGGTCACGCAATTACTTATCCTGACATTAATGCGCCAGATTATGAAATCAAAGGACAAATTCTACACATGGTGACTAATCAATGCCAATTTAGTGGTGCACTGAAGGAAGATCCAAATGAACATCTTCGTACCTTTAATAGGATATGCACACTATTTAAAATAAGAGAAGTGGAGGATGAACAGATATATCTCATGTTATTTCCCTGGACTTTAAAGGGAGAAGCCAAAGATTGGTTGGAATCGTTACCTGAAGGGGCGATTGATACATGGGACGTTTTAGTTGAAAAATTTCTTAAACAATTCTTTCCTGCATCTAAAGCCGTAAGACTTCAAGGAGAAATTGTTACGTTTACACAGAAACCGAATGAAACTCTATATGAGGCGTGGACAAGATTTGTAAAGTTATTAAGAGGATGTCCGCAACATGGTTTAGATACCTGTCAAATAGTACAAATATTCTACCAAGGATGCGACATCACTACAAGGAAAGACATCGATATAGCAGTTGGTGGTTCCATTATGAAGAAAACCAAAACTGATGCTTATAAAATTATTGATAACACTGCTTCCCACTCACATGAGTGGCACCAAGAAAAAGATATCGTTAGATCATCTAAAGCAGCTAGAGCCGATTCTAGCCATGACTTAGATTCCATTTCCGCAAAGATAGATGCTGTCGAGAGACGAATGGAAAAGATGACTAAGGATATTCACTCAATACGAATTAGTTGTGAGCAGTGTGGAGGACCACATTTGACAAAATATTGTCTCAGTATTGAATTAACAATGGAACAAAGAGAGAATATTTCATACATAAACCAAAGGCCTGGAAATAATTATCAGAATAATTATCAACCGCCAAGACCGATTTACAATCAAAACCAGAATTATAACAAAAATGTTCCATACAACAACCAACAAGGTCCTAGCAATCAACAAGTATCCAATAATACTTACAACCAGCAAAGACCTAATTTTCAAAACAAACCACCACAATAAACCGATGATAAAAAGCCGAATTTAGAAGATATGATGACGAAGCTAGTTGAAACTCAAATGCAGTTTTTCACATCTCAAAAACAAACCAATGAACAAAATGCTCAAGCATTTAGAAATCAACAAGCTTCTATTCAAAATCTGGAACAAGAAGTAAGTAACTTAGCAAGATTAATAGGTGAAAGAAAACCGGGAAGTTTACCTAGTGATACAAATGCTAACCCCCGGAATGAAACAGCTAAAGCCATTACCACAAGAAGTGGTACAACACTTAAACCACCTGAAATACCTGTAACTTCTGATGAAGCTATTCCTACTTCACAAGAACCACAACCTGAACAAGATAAGGAAAAAGAACCGGTAGTTGAAAAGGTTAATGAAGATAACACAATTAAGGATAAACCTTATGTTAAACCATACCAACCACCACTTCCTTACCCGAGTAAAATGAAGAAAGAGAAACTTGAAGCCGAGCAATCCAAATTCTTGGATATGTTTAAACAGATAAATGTAAATCTTCCTTTCATTGATGTGATTTCAGGAATGCCTAGATATGCTAAATTCTTGAAAGATCTAATCTCAAATAGAAAGAAAATGGAAGAACTCTCTGCTGTTACTATGAATGCTAATTGTTCAGCAGTGCTGTTGAATAAGATACCAGAAAAACTATCTGATCCAGGAAGTTTCACAATTCCATGTTTTCTGGGTAGTCTTAGCTCAATAGAAGCATTAGCAGACTTAGGTGCTAGTATAAATTTAATGCCGTATTCACTATACGCTAAACTAGACCTTGGAGAATTGAAACCAACCAGAATAAGTATACAACTAGCCGATAGAACAATAAAATATCCTAGAGGGATAATGGAGAACATGCTAGTTAAAGTTGGTACTTTAGTATTTCCAGTAGATTTTGTTGTTCTGGACATGGAAGAAGATTCTCAAGTTCCTCTCATATTAGGAAGACCATTCTTAGACACGGCTAAAGCAATGATAGACGTGTTTGGTAAGAAACTGACCCTAAGTATAGAGGACGAGAGTGTTACCTTTTCAGTTGATAGAGCAATGCAACAACCACAATCTGCAGATGATAAATGTTATTATATTCAAACTATAGATGCACATACAGAATTATTAGAAGAATTTCTAGAATTACAAGGAACAGGAGAATGTTCTTTAGGAGAAGGAACTGAACCAATTGATGAATCTGAAATGTTAGCTACACTTATAGCTAATGGATATGAACCAACAACAGAAGAAATTCAAATGCTAAAAGAAGAAGACAGATATCGATATAAA